>NC_141697.1:50815971-52015971 GCF_964263255.1 Lissotriton vulgaris
ATGCATGAGGTCCAGACCCTGCAGTGCCACTGTACATGAGGTCCAGTACCCACAGTGCCACTGAGCATGAGGTCCAGTACCCGCAGTGCCACCGTGCATGAGGTCCAGTACCTGCAGTGCCACCATGCATGAGGTCCAGACCCTGCAGTGCCACCGTGCATGAGGTCCAGTTCCCACAGTGCCACCGTGCATGAGGTCCAGTACCCACAGTGCCACCGAGCATGAGGTCCAGTACCCGCAGTGCCACCGTGCATGAGGTCCAGTACCTGCAGTGCCACCATGCATGAGGTCCAGACCCTGCAGTGCCACCGTGCATGAGGTCCAGTACCCACAGTGCCACCGTGCATGAGGTCCAGTACGCACAGTGCCACCGAGCACAAAGCCCAGTACCCGCAGTGCCACCGTGCATGAGGTCCATTACCTGCAGTGCCACCATGCATGAGGTCCAGTACCCACAGTGCCACCGTGCATGAGGTTGAGTACCCACAGTGCCACCGTGCATGAGGTCCAGTACCCGCAGTGCCACCGTGCATGAGGTCCAGTACCCGCAGTGCCACCGTGCATGAGGTCCAGTACCTGCAGTGCCACCGTGCATGAGGTCCAGTACCCACAGTGCCACCGAGCACAAAGCCCAGTACCCGCAGTGCCACAGTGCAGGAGGTCCAGTACCTGCAGTGCCACCGTGCATGAGGTCCAGTACCCACAGTGCCACTGCGCATGAGTTCCAGTACCTGCAGTGCCACCGTGCATGAGGTCCAGCACCTGCAGTGCCACCGTGTATGAGGTCCAGTACGCACAGTGCCACAGTGCATGAGGTCCAGACCCTGCCGTGCCACCGTGCATGAAGTCCAGTAACTGCAGTGCCACCGAGCATGAGGTCCAGCACCTGCAGTGCCACTGTGCATGAGGTCCAGCACCTGCAGTGCCACCGTTCATGAGGTCCAGCACCTGCAGTGCCACCGTGCATGAGGTTCAGAACGCACAGTGCCACAGTGCATGAGGTCCAGTACCCGCAGTGCTACCGTGCATGAGGTCCAGTACCCGCAGTGCCACCGTGCATGAGGTCCAGTACCCGCAGTGCCACTGTGCATGAGGTCCAGTACCCGCAGTGCCACTGTGCATGAGGCCCAGTACCCACAGAGCCACCGTGAATGAGGTCCAGCACCTGCAGTACCACCGTGCATGAGGTCCAGTACCCGCAGTGCCACTGTGCATGAGGTCCAGTACGCACAGTGCCACAGTGCATGAGGTCCAGTACCCGCAGTGCCACCTTGCATGAGATCCAGACCCTGCAGTACCACAGTGCATAAGGTTCACTACCCACAGTGCCACCATGCATGAGTTCCAGACCCTGCAATGCCAATGTGCATGAAGTCTAGTACCCGCAGTGCCACCGTGCATGAAGTCCAGTACAGCTACCGCCCAGCTGCCTGGCATAGTGCTTTGCATTGTCAAAACCATTTGTCTGTGGCTCTGTCAAAAATGGACAACAAATCTATAAAGCTGCCCTTTGCCCTTTTGGATGGATTGGAAAGGTCACTTTGCAGCCTGCAGTGCCCCCTGAGTAGACAGATCACCTTCTGCTGAGTACATTATTTTGCAGACACCTTTATGGGGAATGAAGCAAAACCCATCTGTCACAGCTGCAAGGGTGCAGGGTCATGGCTGTACAAACGAGACTGGAGACTGATGAGATAGCTGAGCGGGTTGTGTGGCCCTTGCACCCACCATTACTGTAACACCGTCTTTTCAAGAGACAATGTAGTGTGTTGTGTAGTCTAGAAATGGGTATTGCAGTAGATTGCACAGGGCTTGGGGAATTTTTCAGTGGAGCCGTAACCTGGGCGGGTCTCTGCACGAACACGAACATGTACATCCGTTTTGCCCCCCTGAACAGTCACAGGGCTGGGGCAAAGCTACTCAAAATGTAGGCTTGTCTTGCATTTAACTCTGCCTAGGGTGGAGACGCCGGCTTGTCTGGAAATCTTTTGTGTTTTTTGTTGTAATAAAATCATTGTAGCACGTCTGTCCTTTCTAAGCGCTGTCAGTACCAGGGGTTACTAATGCCCCGTTGAATGGCACTCAATTGACTGACCTCGGAAGGATGTGTTGACCCACCCAAGATTCGAATTCACGACCCGCAGAACATAATTAATGTCAGCAGTGAGTGTTAACTCGCTGAGCCATCTTTCTGAGGTAACTTTGGCAACAACAGTACATACGCCGCCTTCGGAAGCCAATAGGAGGTGCTGGTTAGCTCCTCTACATCGCCAGGGTCCTCCCACAGGCAAGGTCTGTGGTGTCTGTCTCCTCATCACTACTGTTGTGCAGCACCCTCCCGGAACCCTCTCTGCCCTCGAGGTGCACAGGCACCAGTTTTGTAACGGGCCTGCCTGCACCTCACAGGGGGACGGAGACCAGCACTTCTTCCAGCCCAGAGATGGCGCATGCGTAGTGTGACTTCTCCAGGGTCAGCCTCTTGTGTGGGAGGCATCGTGAAGAGAGAGATAGGTGGATGGATGGATGGATGGATGGGTGGGTGGGTGGATGGATGGATGAATGGGTACATAGATAGATACGGAAGGGCGGACAGATAGATGGATGAATGGGTGCACGGATGGATGGGTGGGTGGGTGGGTGGATGGATGGATGGATGGATGGATGGATGGATGGATGGATGGATGGATGGATGGATGGGTGGGTGGGTGGGTGGATAGATGGATGGGTGGGTGGATGGATGGACATCTGACTGGATGGATGGATAGATGGATGGGTGGATGGATGGATGGACATCTGACTGGACGGATGGATGGATGGGTGGGTCGGTGGATAGGTGGGTGGATGGATGGATGGGTGGGTGGGTGGGTGGGTGGATGGATGGATGGGTGGGTGGATGGGTGGGTGGGTGGAGGGGTGGTGGGTGGATGGATGGATGGGTGGGTGGGTGGATGGATGGACATCTGACTGGATGGATGGATGGGTGGATGGGTGGGTGGGTGGGTGGATGGATGGATGGATGGATGGATGGATGGATGGATGGATGGATGGATGGATGGATGGATGGATGGATGGATGGATGGATGGATGGATGGATGGATGGATGGATGGATGGATGGATGGATGGATGGGAGGATGGATGGGTGGGTGGGTAGGTGGGTGGGTGGATGGATGGATATGAGGATGGATAAACAGACCCTGACTCTGTCGCTTTAATGGTGCACATGGATCTTGTGCATCTGGATCACAGCTGGAGTCCATGGACTGAGCTCCTGGTAGTAATGGGGCAGGAGAGCTACTAAACTGTTCCAATGCACTTAAGATTGACACAGTGAACGGACTCTCCTCTCCTTCAAGGGTTAGTGACATGAAACTGACTCTATGATTAGGATTTCTTTCCCAGTCCACGGCCATGATGACTGACGCCATCTGATATCGTCTGATATCATGTACAGATTCTCCATCCTAGTCTAACATCACGGAGACTGACCATGAACAGACTCCTTTCTTATTCTAAGGACATAAAGACTAACCATGAACAGAATCCTTTCTTCATCTAAAGACACGAAGACAGACCATGAACAGAATCCTTTCTTCATCTAAGGACACAAAGACTGACCATGAACAGACTCCATTCTTCATCTAAGGACATGAAGACTGACCACGAACAGACTCCCTTCCTAGTTTTAGGACATGAAGACTGACCATGAACAGACTCCCTTCCTAGTCTCAGGACATGAAGACTGACCATGAACAGACTCCATTCTTCATCTAAGGACACGCAGACTGACCACGAACAGACTCCCTTCCTAGTCTCAGGACATGAGGACTGACTATGAACGGACTCCTTTCTTATTCTAAGGACACGAAGACTGACCATGAACAGACTCCATTCTTCATCTAAGAGCACGAAGACTGACCACGAACAGACTCCCTTCCTAGTCTCAGGCCATGAAGACTGACCATGAACAAACTCCTTTCTCCATCTAAAGAAAAGAAGACTGACCATGAACAGACTCCTTTCTTATTCTAAGGACATGAAGACTGACCATGAACAAACTCCTTTCTCCATCTAAAGAAAAGAAGACTGACCATGAACAGACTCCTTTCTTATTCTAAGGACACGAAGACTGACCATGAACAGACTCCCTTCCTAGTCTCAGGACATGAAGACTGACCATGAACAGACTCCTTTGTTAATCTAAGGACACAAAGACTGACCATGAACAGACTCCCTTCCTAGTCTCAGGACATGAAGTCTGACCATGAACAGACTCCTTTGTTAATCTAAGGACACAAAGACTGACCATGAACAGACTCCCTTCCTAGTCTCAGGACATGAAGACTGATCATGAACAGACTCCCTACCTAGTCTCAGGACATGAAGAATGACCATGAACAGACTCCTTTCTTAATCTAAGGACACAAAGACTGACCATGAACAGACTCCCTACCTAGTCTCAGGACATGAAGACTGACCATGAGCAGACTCCCTTCCTAGTATCAGGACATGAAGACTGACCATGAACAGACTCCCTTCCTAGTCTCAGGACATGAAGACTGACCATGAACAGACTCCCTTCCTAGTCTCAGGACATGAAGACTGACCATGAACAGACTCCCTTCCTAGTCTCAGGACATGAAGACTGACCATGAACAGACTCCCTTCCTAGTCTCAGGTCATGAAGACTGACCATGAACAGACTCCCTTCCTAGTCTCAGGACATGAAGACCGGCACTCGCAAGACGTACAACGTAGAGGTGATCAAAGGAGAAGGACGGCCAGGACGAGGAAGGCAAGTGGCCATGGCGAGGAGGAGGCAGTCACGGCAGGTAATTACCGTTTTTCTTACTTTATAATTACTTTGAGAGGGTGTAGGGGCCGGCGAACTGTGCTGCACCACGAAGTCATAGTTTTGCCTAAACTCTGCGTTCGCAATGGAACGCAGAGTATGCAAAACTACATAAACTCCGCTGGCAGAGCGTAGTTACCAAACCGGGCATACAAATAAGCCAAAAAACATTGTGAGGTAGCTCTTGTTGCTGTTCAGAAGGTACCTTAATTGTAGGGGTGGGCGGATCTCACAGAGTTTCACTCCGCGTAATTCCGTGGAGTTACATGAAAACTCAGTGAGATTCCATGGAGTTCTGTAAAAAGGCAGAATAAGGCACGTCGTGCTACTCATGCTGATTTGTAGTGCCGGGAGCTCGTTCCGCACTGAAAAATCAGCGCAAGCGGCACCACACTGCATGCCAGAGGTTGCTGCTTCTCAAGTTGATTTTGCTGCCACATCAGTAAACTTTCTACTCGAGAGGCAGCTTTCTGAGCACGACTGGTCTCAGCCCCCCACGTTGGGGACATCTTGCCAGGTACCCTCCTAGCAACCGTAAATCGCGCTAAGGGACCCCAAGTATTGCTCATCGACTATCATTGGTGAGCCACACATGAGAAAAAACTCTGCCACTCGGTGGAATTTGGCCAGAACTCTGCATTACATGCGTAACGTGGAGTGGCCAAAACTATGCAAACTCCTCCGGCAGAGCGGCATTTATCACTCACCCCTACTTAATTGGTGGTTCAGACTGGACTGCTCCTTGGAGGACAACCACAGCTGATTTGCATATGGCTGGTTTCTGCCTCTGTGGCATGGGGGGAATACAATGATGGCCTGTAATTTGATCTAAGTAATTCCCAAAAGCTGAGTTTCATTCATGCTTTCTACCCATCACTTTTTTGTTTTCCCCAACAACATACACACCATTTATTTTGTCTTCTGGGTGTTTTTTGGCTCTTGTAGTATGGTGCACAGTTACATTACACCAGTTGTTTCGAAAGTGACTATTAGATGCAAATAAATGTGAATCACTAAATGTGAATATTTGCACATATTCACATTTTATTTTAAATAAATCTTTGAGAGGGCAATACTATTGATTTTGAAAACTTGTGTCCTGCATTTGTTTGCATTGTTTCTTGTTACATGTCTCGGGTACAGTTAGCCTTTGTCAAGTGGTCACATTTAGGCCAGAGTAGGTACACCACCATTTTATATGCTCACATTTTGAAGTTGCCATCTTTTCTGAAATGCTGAGATTTGACACACATTTAATTGTGTGCTTGTGCAGGATAATATTCTCTGACATGGATTTGCTTACACGTACACTTCCTCGTAGGCATATTATCAAGCACCTTGAATATTCTGGACAAGGGCTAAGTTCACTACGTGAAATGCTGTTGTTTGTTATTGTCTGCTCAGTGACTGTGCTATCACGAAAGAATCAACAATAGCAGCCTGACTGGGGCTCTAGCATGACTGCAGGAGTGCAGTTTAATATATAACCAACATCACTCCTTTGTTAAGGCAGAGCAGCATTTCACTGACACTGCTGCAGTTACCCCCATGCCGGAATTCCAGCCCAGCTGATTTCTGTTTTCCTCCTGCAAGGGGTGAGGCCCTGCTCTCCATCAAGATGGGCTCTCTAATGACACTTACCCCCAGGTAACGGGGAAGTTAAATCACCCCACTGTGATTCTGACAGATTCCCCCACCCTTGGCCCACTGGGATAGGTAGCGCTAGGTAGGAGTACAACATAATACAGTATGTATATGTACGCATATATTCTCTGTAACAGCACAATGGTTGAAATGTTTATCTTCTTCACTATTCTAGTAGTGCTCATTTATTGTATGTTACTCAAGAATCACAATGCTTCAATGAATATTTAAATGTCATTTTGCGTATTTCTTGAGTATCTCTTTGGGCATGCCTGAGCTACCAAATGAAATGGTTCTGGATCTGTTTCCATGATTTCCTTTGGGTATCAGGGTTGTCATGGTCTGAGATTGCACATTCGACCTGTTACCTTTCTGGGTAAGGAGTACACATTGTGCACTGAGAACCAGCAGGACGAAGGCCAACATATCTTGATGGTGTGCGCATATTCACTCTTGCACAGTTTTGATGTTTATGTTGTCCAACACTCGCACAGTTTTACTGAGAATGTATGAACCGTATGACACCTTTAATGAAGAACCTATAGACACTTTGTTGATACTTTATGCCCATGTACTGGCACAGGCCAGATTAATGGCAGTAAATTCAGGAATTGTACTTGAGCAACTTTCTTGCATAGCAGCAAAAACTTTACACCAACAATTGACTGCTTGTTGGATTCTGGATTCTACACATAATAATACTAATGATAATAATATCAGTGATGGATATATGACATTGCAATGCAAACAATTTCTACGCATGCTTTTACAACGCAGTTCCACGGGCGGAGAGCTCCACTCCACCCGCGGAGTGTGCAGAGATGTACCTACTCTGCGTTCCGCACATGCGCAGATCACCCTGAGATGCGAGGAAGAGGAGAATGTCTGCCCAGCGACGCCGCAGTCAAGATAAGTATTTTTTCTTTTACCTTTAAATTTATTTTTAACTAATTCTTAATAGGGAGGTTGAGGCCGGTGGCGGAGCGGAGTGGAGTTCTACAGAGTTTGTTCCCAACTCCGTGGGCCTCCGCATAGACCCGCTCCGCTAGCTCCACCCAGAGTTAGTTTTTACATCCCAACTACGATTACATCTCATGATTTTACAACGCATGTCATTACAACACATTTTTTAAAAACTACCATTACAACGCATACCATTATAATGCATAATACTTTTTGGGCAGTAGTAGGGTAAGTCTTGGATAGTGTAGGGGTGAAAATTGCTATTCCCACTTCAGTGAGTGCAACAGACGGCCACTAGGTTCAGGGAATGTATGAGCCCCATAGCTAGGTGTATGTCAGACAACTGTCGGAAATTGAATTCATCCAAGACCGAGCTCTTGTTGTTGGGGAATAATCCTTCCTTTTGGACCAACAGCTGGTGGCCTGGCCAATTGGGTCTGCTGCCCAAGCTGGTACCTAAAGCAAAAAATCTTGGTGTCCTCTTTGACACAAAGCTTACTTTAGGAAAACCAAATCAATGCCACCACCTCTGCATGCTTCTTCATTCCGAAGATTTTGAGGAAAGTCCTCCGGGCGATACCGATGGACCTAAGGAAGACGGTGGTTTCAGTTTTGATTTCATCAAGACTTGATTATTGTAATGCACCCCTCTCCAGTGCTCCACGTCATAGCATTAACAAGCTTCAAGAGGCCAAGAAGGTAGCAGCTAGACTTCTGTTGGGAATCCCTAAGTCCGTCTCAGTTTTCCCGGCTCCACTGGCTTCCTGTGGCCAAGAGGATACAATTTAAATCATTATGTATCGCTTTTAAATGTCTTAATAACATGGGGCCATCACAACTGGTGGAAATTTTGAAACCCTATTCCCCTGCAAGAACTTTTAGATCGGCCTCATTAGGAAACCTAACTGTACCCAGAACCAGTAAGGTAATATGGGGCGGCAAGAACTTTACTGCCACAGCGGCAAGCCTGTGGAATTCATTGCCCATCACGCCGAAAAAAGAAAATAGTCTCTTCAAATTCAGGAAAGGCCTCAAAACCAGGCTGTTCTCGGTTTAATCGGCTTACCCCCTATGTACTGAATGCACTACAGGTAGCGTCTAGACACCCCAGGGTATTAGTTGTGCTTTATAAATCCCTCATCATCAACAACAACCGCACTATACTCTAGATGAAACAACTGATACACGGTTCCCGGAACAGCTTGTCTTCTCCGTAGATATCTAGAAGGCCTTTGATACACTGCACTGAGACTACTTGCAATCGGTTATACATCAGATGGCTCTAGGGCAGGGGTGGAGCAGGTGGGCTAGGCTGCTCTAGGCAGACTCGCTGCTGCGTGCATGGATGGGCAGGTGTATATTAGATCTTTGGGGTCTATCGCTGTATGCGGCAGGGAGGCCCTCTATCCCCCATGCTCTACACACGGGCACTGGAGCCGGTGGCCTGTTTGCAGCGGAAGGAGGGTTGTGGTAGAGGAATCCCATTGCATGACATGGAACACATTGTCTCGCTTTTTGCAGAAGACACACTCATTTTTCTTGGGCGACACGAGAACGGCATTCCCTGGAGCGTGTCCCTTCTGGAGGATTTTGGTCAAGTCTCTGATCTATGGACGAATTGGCAAAACTCATGTACCACCTGTGTGTCCCCTGGGCTGGTGGAGCTTCCAGAAGTGATGCGGGACATTACACTCTGGTGGGAACCTACGGGGCTCACATACTTGGGGGTCAAGATATACCACACCAACAATGACATCAGAGAAGGTAACCTTTGAGGGGTGCTGGGTACTCTTTAAGGTAGAGCTGCATTTTGGAGGTTGTGGAAACCCCCTATTATGGCCGGCATTGCGTTAACCGAGATGGTCATGGTGCTCAGAGTTCTTTACTACTTTGCCAATCTGTCTGTCTGTATCCCGAAGCCGCGATTTCAATCCAATAACGGCATGCTTTGGGAACTGATCTGTGACAGAGAACACACCCAAGTGTCACAGCCCACGCTCCAAATGCCGACTTCTCGGGGAGTTTTGGGGGTCCCTGACTTTAAGCTGGACTGCTGTGCGGGGCAGCTCTAGTGGATTGCACGCTGGTTGGCGGGACTCGGCCTCGCCGACCTCGGGGAGTTTGGGAATGTGTGCAGGGAGGGTGGCAATGCTGGCCATGCTGCAGGCGGTCAAATTGGCTTCATCCAGCCCTATGCGACCCCTGTGGATAGCCCTCCAATGCTGGGGGGTGGCCTGCCGCAGTGTGGGACTGGCCTTACTCTATGCGCCGGGCACCCCGCTGGTGGGGTTTCCTACCAAAAGAGTAGGTTATTTTATGTCCCAGCAAATGACTGCCTGGACAAGCGCGGGTGTGGAGACACTGGGGACTTCTTTTCTGATAGGATTTTCCTCACGAGGAGCTAGAGACGGACAGTGGCATACCAGGCATCCAGTTTTTTACATACAAAGCCTGACATTGGCTGAGTGACAGGTGTGTGGTGCGTGGAGGATAGAAACCCCCTGTTCATGACCTATTCCAGATCTCCTGATGTTTGGTCAAAGGAGCCACCTAGTCTCCTGGCTGTACAGAACTGCGCTATCCATGAGGGTGGGTGACTTCCTGCATTAGCGGGAGAGATGGGAAACCTTGCTTGGAAGGGCTTTCACTGGTAAGGAGTGGTACCAAATCCTAGAACACTCATACAAGTACACCCGCAACACGAGATTTCAATCTACACAATTTAATTCCCTGTACTGTAAGTTCCTTGTGCCCCACAGACTGACTGTCATGTTACACACCATGGACTTGGCTAGCCCGGATTCTGGTGTGAACCTGTGCTTCTATGGGAATTCACAAGGGCATATTATCAAACCCATTATCTCTGCTTTAGCAGCAGTTTCCTGCTGCTAAAGTGGCGATAATTTTGACTGTGCTTGATAATGTGCCCCCAGGTGAGGGCACCAAACATTCAACTTAGCTTTCTTCTGTGAGGTACAGTTGCCCATGGACCAGGGACGCAGACTTGCATTTGTACAGCTTTGTGTGCGTCCACATATGCCCCCGAGGCTGGTGTGATGGATGATACTAGACAGAAAAACCAGGGCTACAAACACAATAACATCGGGTGACATTTATCACAATAGGTGATGTGTGAAGCCATCTACTATCAGGCGACACTGCCTTCTACCATTGCTGGACTGTTGCCCCGGTGTGACAATGGACACCAGGACCTTCACGCGTCATGTGGCACAATCGTTGCATCCATCTGCTTTCCATCAAAAGCCTCAGGGTCTCTGCAGCATTAATTCTAGTTTACAGAGGATGGGAAACCAAGCAAGGATGAACCAGTGAGGAGAGCTGGAAAGAGGAGGAAAATAGACCCTCGCAGGGAATGAGTTAAAAAATCAGGAACACTTTGCATCTCTTCTGGCTGCTGCAACAAAAGTTTTGGTATGCAGCACTGGTTGGCCACATCTTGGTGAATGGATGTTCCTACTTGTTGTCAGTGGCCACAATGTTGGTCTTTAATTTTCCCTCGTGGTCGTCTGTTGAATACCCCCCCCAACCCAGCTCCACTGTTCTTACCTGCAGGGGCTGCCGTTGCCTGGGATGTCCCATCAGGACCATGTGCAGCAACATAATCAGCTTGTCCTAGAATTAGCCATGACTACTGCATCTGTTTATCTATGGAAACAGGTCACTAGTGCATGAACAGTATTGCTGAGGCGAGGGCACCCAATAGGAATCGAACCTTGCTTGCCATGACCTATTAGGTTTCCACCAGGCCTGGGAAAAAGTTGAACTATGCTGGAGAAGGCTAAGTAATTTTGGCAATTTCATTTTACTCTTGTAGTGCGCACTTACACAACATTAAGCAATAACACCCACATGCATAATTTAGAGTAATTTGGGGCAAAAATGCTTACCGCAAGAACACGGTTACAGAGTCCTAGCAACTACTGGCTACTTCTGTTTGTGCCCTGTTGCATTTTGCGCTATATTTCTCTGGTCCATTTTGTGAAGGTGCATTTTGTGCTAAAACAATAGTGCTAAATGCTGGATTGTGTTCCTCGCATAATTCTGCTCAATTTTGCCAACTTTTACTGTATTTTCGAGTAGTGAATCTACAGCAAATTTCACAAGTTATGCCCACCCCTGGTTTCCACATGAAGACTGTAGGAACTGTGGAATGAATGGAACTTGGAGACATACATGTCAGTAATCTGGTCAACTCAGAATGAATGAATGAATGAAAGAGCATTTATAGAGCGCGCAGCTACTCAGAAAGAGTGTCCGGTGCTGAAAAATCGATGTATAACACATTGTCAATGTGTCAAGGTATACTGAGGACTAAATAGTTAGGGAAATGTGCAGCAGTTAAGCTGGTAAGAAGACAAGATGGCTTCTTTGGACCGCAGTGGTCATCTCAACCAATCAGACGGCTTAGAATGGGGGCATTACCTATTCCCTTGTTTTCCTGCATTCAATGCTCATTGAAAGTGTTGAAGCTCATTGATTGGCTCCAGAAGGCATCGCTTCAGGGTGCACAACTTGTATGCCTGAGCTGCAGCTGATATTTGGACTTGATTAATATAGTTCTATTGTTTTCCCTTTGAATTAACCGCAGAGTAATCCATGCAACACTGGCCTTTGTCAACTGCTCGCAGCTTCAAGACAATAGTATCCCCACTGGATGTGTCTTCAAGCCGCTGGGCTTAAACATTCTTCGACAGTTCACTGACCAACTTGAAAAATGTATTAATATGTTTCTTTGACAGCAGTATTTCATCAATTGAACTGTGCGAGAGTGGCTTTTTTTTAATAAAAAAATGCATTCCCTGATGATGGCTGAACACATCTTGGACCTTCTTCTTCCTACAGGCTCCTGCATCCATCATGTGGACAGCACACAGAAGAAGGGAGGAGGCCTCACCGTCTTCGTGGTCCCGGACGCTAGGCCTTTCAAGTGACTCTCAACTCAGTGGAGCTGCTGACATGCCATTTCCCACTCTCTGCAACTCAGTCCTCCACCCTCCATCCCATGTACACACCTCTGGAATCTCCTCACCACATCATCTATCCGACAGGCCAACACCAGCCTCCTAGGTGACTTCAACCTCACGGACTATGGAAGCTCGATAAAAAAGACAAGAGGCTCTCTCCTCAACCTCACGGACACCCTCAAAGTGGTACAGCACGTCAGCCAACCAACACACTTCCAAAGCTGCATCAGCAACCTCGTCTTCTCCACATCACCATCCAAACAACCCAAACCACTGGAGTGGACCAACCACATCAACATCCCTTACTCCCTGCTCAGTGTCCAACCACCAAAACAAGGTCAAAAAGAGAACAACAAATCTTCACATGCTTCAAAGTCTTCTCCATCTACAACCTAAAGCATGAACTCATCTCTCGGTCTGCTAACTCCACATCCAAAGTCAAAACCCTTGTAAGAGATGTCAATACTTGCTGGAAAAACATTCAAGCACACATCCTCAAATTAAAACATGCAAGTGCAAGACGCAACCGTCAGCACCCTGGTACTCCAAAGATTTCACTGACAGTAAACACTCTGTCAGCAGACAGGAAAGAAGATGGAACAGGACCCTGATGACCTCATGCTTGGCACAAAATGAGACAACTCATCGCATCATCCAAGGCAAAGTACTTTATCAACACCATCAATGACTTTGACAACAGAAGCAGAGCGCTCTTCTGGGCAATCAAGCACTGCATCTACCCCCACCTCACCCCCTATCCCTCACGCCACAGACAAGAGCAATTCAATCAACCTCTTCTTCAGGAAACAAACACGGACGATCTGAGAACGCATCAGCAACATAAAGCCTATTCTCTTCTTCAACCCACCCTTTCTCAGGGAGTCCCACAATGGTCATCTTTCAAAACCCTACGGCTCACAGATCTCATTGACATACTCAGCTCCCTCAAAGCCACCTCCTAGGAGGATAATGTTGTACCCTTGTCCTTCCTCGAGGCAGCTCTTTCTTACTCCGGATTCTCAATCTCTCCCTCACTCAAGTCATCTCAAGGCAGGTCAGAGCCTTGGTCTCATAAAGAAACCTACGACAGACCCTGATGACATCGTCGACTACCAGCCCATCACTCACCCACCCTGCATCAATCAGTAAGTGCATCGAAAAATGAGTCTTTCTATATGTGCTGCAATGCAGCACACAAGGAAAGAGGAAAAAATGAGGAGAAATAAAGATATTTCTCCTTGTTACACCTGCCCTGGGAAGGCATACATTTTTGACAGATTGCTATGTTTACATATCCTTGTAAATCTGGAAATGCGTCGAAACCCATGGGTGTTGCGTGGGAACACACACGGCAATGCCTATGAAATGCCTTCCTGATGCAGTATGAGGCAAGGCAGCGACTTGGCTGGGTTGCCTTACTCTATTTCTACAAAATCACAATGCACGGAGTCCTTCTCTGCTCCCAGGCTGTGCCCTTGATTGTGACCACATGCAGCACTCCGCGGCCTTTCGACTACGTTTATGCGATTCAAATACTACACACATACATACGCACAGACACACATACCTCTCACGTGTCCTTTTCCCACATGTGTGAATTTGACCAGCCCTAAATCCAGATCACGAGTATGCCTGGCGTCTCCATCCCCTCCCTTGGGCACCTCTCCAATATTTACATGATTTTCCATATTACGGGAAATGTTTTAATATCCTGCTCAGACACCAAATGCCAGCCGGCTGAAATGGGTTTCAATATAAAGAAAGGTTAAAGTGAAAGGGTTTGTTTCCAAATGATTCAAAACTGACCCTCCTGCTGGGCACCTGTTGGCACGCACCACCGCCTGCCCTTCTGACCACAGTGCAGTAATGAGGAGGATGGCACATTAGAGTTACCCCTGATTCTTGGAAACACCCAGTGATGCTGACAGCGAGAGGACAAGAAAGGAGGTTGGAGGGGGGGCCTTGTCTGAATGTTTTCCCCCAACCTGGCCTAAAGCTAAATTGAGGGTCAAAGAGCATGTAACTATGTTTATCGCCATAACTGCTCGAATGAAGGGGCATATTATCAAGGGCTTTATCTAGCGGATATAAAACTATTGCCCTATTTACAAGAGGGTGCTAACATGCATAATCGCATATTAGCACCTTTTTTCCCCACACCTCCCTTTGCATCTCTGATGAGATGCAAAGTGGGCGTTACTGGGCGTACACCGGATGGACTACCTTGCAAATATCGCTGATGTTCACATCACAATATTTACAAGGCAGCCCACAGGATTTTAGCACATGTTACATTTCGGCGAAAACTGCGGTTTTCGCCAAAAACTAACGTCTGCTAAAATCCTGACTTACCTAAGCTTAACATAGGTGTAGATTATGCTGATACAGCCACAGAGCCGTATCAGCAAGGTTATCGCCGTTTTGCAGGGAACATCGCTGAAAAACCAGCGATGTTCCCTGCAAAACGGCGATTTCCCCGCTATCGCTGGATTTCTTATCGCCGTTGTGAAAAGCGCTGTTGATACAGCGCTATCACGACGATGAAATCGAGCGATAGGATAAACATTGCTAAACGCGTTTAGCGATGTTTATCTCTAATCGTTGTTGATATGCCCCGAAATGCTCTTTGTAATTCCATTTTTTTTAAATTAAGAACCGTGTAATGCTCAGACCCTCCATAAATAGGGTGACCAGGTGTCCCGGGTTTGCCCAGACAGTCTCGGTTTTTCTCCAGCTCTCCCGGCCGGTTTCGGTACCTTTGGCTAATGTCCCGGTTTTTAGGGGGGGGGGTCGATTGAAAACTGAGGGGCATATTTTGGGGGTGTTTTAAAGCTGTGCTTGATGGCAGCTGTATAAGTAAGCAGTTTAATTAACAGGTATGATGGTTGTAGAAATGACATTTTATTTTCTTATTGCATCTCCTGTGATCCTATGCCGATGAGAGGTGTCATTCTGCGCCGTTCCGTGCATGAAAAATTGTAGTCCTGACATTTTTCCAAAAAGTCCTGTTTTTTGGTTCTAAACATCTGGTCACCCTATCCATCAATCGATCGTTTGAATTACAACAGAAATGCCACCCGTGTAATATACATTTTAAGAAGGACAGCAGAGCAGATCTGTGGGGCACGAGCGGTCTCACCCCCGCCTCGTGCCAGGTCTGTTGCTGCCAACGAGGGGCAGAGTGCTGACTCTGCAGCTAAAAAGGGAAGCGCGTGTAAACAAACAAGGCGCGCGTCAGCTGCTGCCTCGTGAAGGGGCCGCTGTCCGGGCCCCTTTCCTATTACAGCAGCTGCTGAGGTTCTGGGCCACATGTCCAGGGGACAGCTGAGTCATCTGAGCAGGCTGCCCGTCCCTACAACTTCTTCTGCCCCTCCTGCTGCCCCCCTAAACCCGCCACACCACCCCCCTCCCCGGGCAGCATATGAAAAGCAGACCAGGGACCGGTGACCGGCTGGAACGCTCCCTGGGAAGACAGCTCAGTGGGTTAAGTCTGTGTAGACTCCGCAATCAACACCAAACCAGCACAGCCTTCTTTCAAAGTATTAATAAGTATAACTTTATTTAGTTATAAAATATCTGTAAAAGTACAGGGCAGAAGATACGACAGTACAAATTGTTAAAAATAACAAAGCATAAAAACAGTGGGTCCATAAAAACTTCCAAATTACATTAGCGTACTTCAATAACATATATGTGTTTAAAATAGGCAAAATATACACAGCAACTGTAACAATGGCATTTGGACAAAAAAGAAGTTTGAGGACTTAACAATTAGCAGTGTTATGATGATGGATACAATCAAATGGCCCACTACTAGCAGCAGATTGAAGGAGAATGCAGTCAAGTATAACCAATTTTGGCAGCTTTTGGTAAAGTGCGGTTTAATGTATACTATATGCCATTGAAATAAAAACGTTGACCAGCACTCCCAGTTATTGAGAAAAATTGCGGTATGCGTAGCGTATGAGAGTCGTGAGGCCTATGTTTAAAATTGTATTCTCTGCATTCAGAGCTGCAATTACTGCCTGCCTGCAGGTCCGGTTTCCCAGCCTATTGCCCTTGACTTCCAGTTTTCGTCTGCGCTGTGGCGCAATTGCAGGACAGAGACAGTCCACATGCTCTAAAGTCTCAGCCGCCTTACCACACCCCCTGCACATTACATCCTCTGACGTACGACGCCAGTGAGGTAAATCCTTTAAAAATTGCCAATCACCCAATCTAAGGGCCAAGAAGCTAAGATTTAAATACAAGGCATAAGTGCAAGACAGATAGGGGAGGGGAGTGGCCGGCCCATAGGAATTCATTATTGCCCAGGCATGTTTGCGTTTAGCAAAATGAGCTTTGTCAGCAATTTGGGACCTTAGTCGAGTGCGTTTCTTAATGCTGATTTTAAAAACGGCCTTACTTGGGTTGAGATCCCATAGTTCGCCCACAGATAATTGGTTAACTGCATCCTTGAAAAAACAGCCATACGACCCCCCTGGGTTTTTCTGAGAAATGTCTGACCAAAGTAGTGACTCCAGAGTACCTGGCTCTACTTGTCTTAGTTTGTGGCACAGATTCAAATAATAGCCAGTATTAGAAAATTCATAGTTTAATAAACCCAGTTCTAATCTAATCTGTACTGCAGAAGTAGATTTAGGCATGTGGAGGATTTTTTTGTAGATTTTGGTCACATGTTGGTTTAGGTTAGCATTTAGTTTTCTTCTTTCAAAGTAGATCTGGGGTAGTAGGCGCTATACAGATGCAATTACAAAACACTACAATAAGTGTGCTGGGTGAGTGCAGAGCTTTTGTAAAGATCCTGCTACTGTCGAGGAGCAGTTGATACTGTATAAAATCTGCCATTTATACAGTGCATAACGCAGACTAGAGGCAGCAGAATCTCTCCGTACTTTAATAATGGATATTTTTTTTCCAAGCCAATGGTGTGCCCTTGTTCGACCTCAGAAGAATGAATGGCTGAATAGCTCCCTGTATCCTGAAGGTAGCATTTGGATCTGAGCATGCCTCTCAGAAATCTCGGCTTACACACTGTAGATACTTTCTAGTGGTGCCAGTAACCTCCAAGAAATCTAGTTCACTTATTTTAGGGGGGTTTTGAAGGACTTCTACCTCAGTTAGGGCGCCTAAGAATGAATGAAACGAAATTTATAAACGCGCAACTAAGCCCGAGGGCATCAAGGTGCCTAAAGCACTTTGCCCATGGGGAATGGGGTGTGCACATTTTTATACATACAGTGATCATTATGCCAGTGTGGTTATTGGAAAACTGAAGCTCGCATCCCTCAATCTCACAGACCAAGTTACCTCCCTGTAGGAAGCGAGATTTTAACAAAATACATGTAGGAAAACGATTTTAACGCGTGGAACCCGATTATCAGTTAATATAACTGCTTTAATAATCAGGAAAGAGGTGAAGCATTGGCCACAGGAAGTGAGGTATGGCAACCTGTGAACTTGGCTCTCTGCTTCACCTGTAAGGCCAACGTGCGCCCACTGAGTTCATGGTGCAGGAACAAGATCACCCTCATGCGGATGACCAGCAGCGGTGTATCACCGTCGCCTGTTTAAACGCAATTTATTTGCTGCTCGAAAATTAAAAGTCGTGTGGTTTTTTAGCACTATTTCCGACGTAGGTTGTTTATGGAAGCCTGGAGCCGCGCGCGCTGAAAGCTCCAATTAATAATAAACACGGCCGAGAAGGGCCATTAACAGCCCAGGTGCTGGGCCTGACGTTCCCAGTTGGCCAGGTGAAATATTGAAGCCAGTTAATTCACAGGTGTCGTCGAGGGAGTCCAGACTGCGCCGGATGCACTCGCTTAATCAACAGGCCGCTTCATTATACAGACATAACTTAAAGTGTTGTCTGCGTGAAGGACAGGGCAGAAATCTATGGCCTAGGGCGCGTGGAGGGAAACCACATGGAATGGAGCAATCAGAGGACTGGCCAATGGGAAGGTGGGAGAGGTCATGACGTGAGAGAAGACCAAGGGGACTGGAGCAATCAGAGAAGATGGGAAGGTGGCCAATGGGAAGGTGGGAGAGGTCATGGCGTGGGAGAAGACCACAGGGACTGGAGCAATCAGAGGGCTGGCCAATGGGAAGGTGGGAGAGGTCATGGCTTGGGAGAAGACCACAGGGATTAGAGCAAACAGAGGACCGGCCAATGGGAAAGCAGGAGGAGGTCATGGCGTTGGAGAAGAGCACAGGGACTGGATCAAACAGAGGACGGGCCAATGGGAAGGTGGTAGAGGTCATGGCATGGGAGAAGACCACAGGGACTGGAGCAAACAGAGGACTGGCCAATGGGAAGGTGGGAGAGGTCATGATGTGAGAGAAGACCACAGGGACTCGAGTAATCAGAGGACTGGCCAATGGGAAGGCGGGAGAGCTCATGGAATGGGAGAGAGCCACAGGGACTGGAGCAAACCGAGTACTGGTCAATGGCAAAGCAGGAGGAGATCATGGCATGGGAGAAGACCACAGGGACTGGAGCAAACAGAGGACTAGCCAATGGGAAGGCGGGGAAGGTCATTGTGAGAAGTTGGCCTGGTATATAATGCTCACTAATTCTAGTAATCACTTTGTACCATGCCAAGCAACCCTTATGATGATGGTTGTAATTCAACCTTGTAGACCAGTTATCCTAGTGGTAACGTGGACAAAGCAGTCTTAGGCTAAACTCTGAAAGGCATGTGAAGCCAGCTGTTATACCATACACAACCCCCTTGAATACCAAATGAAAGGGACACCACACAGATATATATTGAAAATATATATTGATTTATTAACTATAAAATCCCCTGGACTCTTTATGAGCACAGAAGCACAAACGTTAAATCACAAGACAGTTTAAAATACACAAAAGTTGCACAATATGGATGAGCCCTAGGGGCCACCTAAACCATATACTAAGAAAGTGGTATAAGAGATACCAGGAGGAAAGTGAAGAGGCCTAGGGCCTTGGGAATCGCTGGAGCTATTCGAGACTGGAGTTAACTAAGTCGGGAAAGGCCCACGGGACTCGGGTGCAGTGTTCAAAGTGCACGCACTTTCCAATGCAAAGTCTATGGTGCGTAAAAAGTACAAAGTTAGAAAGTTAGGAACCTTCCGAGTGACCTACGGAGTTAAAACTTTAGACACAGGCCCTTGAGATGTGTACCAGTGCAGGAGCACCGGCGGAGCTGAGTTACCTCACCCACAGGAAGCGGGTGCACAGGGTCGAAGTAGTGTCGGGTTTCGTCACGCTGGTCGATGGTGCTTGGAGCTGAAGATGCTGCAGGCGGCTCGATGAGAAGAGTTCCGGTGGATCCAAGGGTGGATCTGAAGATGTGAAGACCTGAAAGCAGAGGGGACAGTGTTCAAAGTCACTAGCCAGTGACTACCGTGGAACCAGATTGGAACCAGGCGATGTCGGGTGCAAACAGGCGTTGTCGGGTAGCTTCTTTCTGCAGCCACGTGGATACCCGGGGTCGAGGACGTCCAGGAGTCGCTCACGAGCTGTCCCGCGCAGGCTTCTCGCTGTTGGCGGTGTCGGCACCTCGATCGGAGCAAACAGGCCTTGGCAAAGGCAAACCAGGCAGAAGTTGAAAGATGCTGAACACTCGGACCAGCAAGGTCAGAGCGGGTGCTCCTTTTTACAGGAGCTTGGGTAGGTCTGGAGCAACCAGACCTGCTGTGGAAATCTTCGGGTTCGTCGCCAAGATGGCCGCTGACCACGTGGCTAGTGGCCGGGATGGCGCGTCGAGTGGCACAGTGCAAAAGGGCCCCACGCAAATCGTGGAAATGCTGGAGGGCTGATCTTCGGTGTAAGAGCTGCTCGGTGGTGGGGGTTCTCAGTCCCCAAAGCACAACATCGAGGATACCTCAGAAGCTGCGCAGTCAGCTTTTCGAGTGTCTTTCAAGAGGTCCGGTCCGACGTCACTCGGTGCCTCCACGGGTCCCTTCTTTGCAGGGACTGTGGATCGGGCTCGGAGAGGTCTGGGAGTCTGGTTCTTGTTGGGCTCTGGGCTCGGTCTCCGGCGGGAGGCGGCGGCAAAGCAGACGTCCAGTTGCTGGTTGGTACCTGTGTTCACAGGGTGGCCACTCCTAGGCCACAAGGGAGATTCTCTTCAGTCTTCTGTGCAGCAGAATGTCGAAGTCCAGTCTTCTTCTTTGTTTAAAGTTGATTTCAGGATGATCTGCTGTGCAATGGCACTGCTCCCCCTCTTATTCCCAATCTAGGGGGTGGATCACCTACTAGGTCCCTCCTCTGGGAGGAACCAGGAAGGGGGGCGGTTACACCCCCTTTCCTTTGTCCAGCTCCACGCCAGGACTGGGGCTGGAAGGCCCCAGAACCGGTTTGGACTGGCCTATGCACGGGGACACCTTGTGTGCCCCGGGCATGTCTGATTCTATTCAGCCCTGTCCTACCCAATACACAAAATCCTGTCTGGGGTGGTGCTCGCACCTCCCAAGGCAGGAAACCCTTTGTCCAGGCCACCATCTGCCGAGTTTCGGTCAGCAGCAGGAGGCCAGACTTGTGTCTGTGGTGGCAGCGTCCATTTTGTGAAGCTGAGGCTCTGTTTAACTTTAACCGGGGTTGAGGTTACACACATGTCGTATCCCTCTAGAAGGGTGGAATGCTATCCCCGTCGCCAGAATTGGCGAGGGGATAGTATTCCAATTCGTATGACACCTTACTCGACATGTTTTGATAAAGCCAAACCAAAGATAGCATTTAACCGCGAGGATTATAATGCACTTAAGAGTATATGGTATGGCAATATCCCGGAACAGCTTAGGGAGTGGTTCCCGACAGCTGCAGACAGGCTCAGCTCATGCCAGAGCACCATCTCACATATTTCCAAGCACTCTGCCTCCAGGATTGATGAGGCCTTCCATAGGAGTGGCTGATAGGAACATATGTGTCCAGTTTAGGGTTAGGCACAGGCATACTGTACCTAAGTAAGAGGTGGTTACACCAACTTACCCCAGCTGAGTGATCAGCCAGTTGTGTCAAATATGGAGGCCAGGCCAGGGGTGGCACAATACATGCTGCAGCCCCTGGTAGGCCTTGGATACACCTATGCCCTGGGTACCTAGGGTACACTACTACAGGGGCTCATAAGGTGAGCCATTTCCAATTGTGTTATGCACCTAAGGCACATGGAGTCCATTTTAAGGAGAGAGCAATCAGCCTGGGGCCCTGAATAGCAGGATCCCAGGCCAACTAAGTCAAAAACCAGCTAAACACCAGGCAAAAAGTTTGGGGGTAACCATAGTCAGATATCCACCTTCCTACATAACCCCCCCCCAAACGAAAGGAGATAAGGCTATCCTTGACCAGGTAAGCCTTTATTGCCTAAGTGGCCATATAAGGAAGTACCAGCTCTGGCTTGGTAACCCCCTGTCTCATGGTCCACTAAGCAATCCCTCACCCTAAGGGTATCTGAGGGTCTCCACCATAGGGAATCTCTACCTGTGGTGTGTCTTTGCAAAGTCAAAGGCTGGTGTTGAGATGGAGTACTGAAGTGAGTCTCCTCTGTAGGGCTCAGCTTCCTCCAATCATTCTCCACCATGTGTGCCTTTCTTTCTCTGACTGAGTTGCACTGTGCTCTCAGGGTCAACCTCTGGCTACCTAAAGCTGGAGGCTGGGTCCCTCTGTTTGGCTTACTGGAGGGACAGGTCAGGTTTGGGGCCTTTTGGTCCCAGGTTTGGCTGTGCCCAACAATATCCATCTGGGGGAGGTCCCTAACTACTTTTAAGGGGGATCCCTCAGGAGTTTTTAAAGTTTTCACCTCACTAGGGCTACTAGTTTCGGTGCCCCTAATCTGTTGATGGGGGTGCTTTATTTGACAGGGGGCCCTTTGGGTCTCACTGTCCTTCTTGTCCTCTGCAGCCCTGGGCTGAGTAAGGCAAGGTAGAGAGGGGCAGGTTACCTGCTCCAGACTGGGTCCCTCCTGAGAAGGGTCCACTGCCATCAGAGGCTCTGTCAGGCCAGGCCTAACAACCTCTGGGACAGTTCCTTCATCAGGGGTAAGATCAGTTCCCTGAGGAGGCTGATCCTTTCCTAAAGTCTGGTGGGAGGGAGATTTCTCTTCCTCCTCAATGCTCTCTGTTTGGGTGGAGTGGTCCATCATTTCAGGCTTCACTACCCATGTATCAGTTTGAGTTTGGGCTGTGGCCATCACAGCCCCACCAACCTTTTCAGGAGGAGACTCAGTTTGGGTATGGGCGGTTACCAGTACAGCCCTGCTACTCTCTTCAGGAGGGAAGTTATCTAAAGATGGGGCAGAGGTTTGCTCAGCCCTCCCAACCTTTTCAGGAAGGACATCTTGGATTGGGGCTGTGGCCATCACAGCCCCACTAACCTTTCCATGGAGATTTACCATTCTAGAATGGGTTTGCTGTTCAACCTCAGCCCAGGCTGAGATTTCCAAATCATTACCCAGTAGGCAATCTACAGGCAAGTTTGCTGACACTGCCACTCTCTTTGGGCCAGTGACACCTCCCCAGCTAAGATTGACTACTGCCATGGGATGATTGGTTTCTATGCCATCAATGTTTGTCACCTGATATTTGGCATCAGGTAAAAGTTGCCTTGAGGGGACTAGACATTCAGCCACCATGGTGATGCTAGCCCCTGTGTCTCTGAAGGCCTCAACTTTCAAACCATTGATGAGGGGCTCCTGTCTATACTTGCTCAAAGTGTTTGGGCAAGCTGTGAAATTGGCAAACCCCATGCCAGTCTCATAGACAAGAGTATCTGAGTTAGGGGACCTGGATAGGCCAGAGTCCACCTGTCCTCCAAAAGTAAACCCACCCAAATTCTTGGGGGTGCTCCCACCACCTGGGGGACCACTGCTAACAGTGACAGGAGGTGTTGGAGCCTTACCTGGAGGTATATTCTCCTTATTGCCATTCTTGGGACAACAGCTATCTGTTTTGTAATGCCCCACCTGTTTACAGGCATGACAAATAGGCTTTTTCTGGGTTGTAGAAGTGTCTTGGGACCCACCCCCATTCCTGGAGTTTTGGGGCCCTGGGGAAGTCTTTTCCTTACTTTTATCCCCACCCTTCTCTTGAGGCTTGGTAGTCTCTTTCTTTTGGTCTCCACCCTGGTTCTTAGGCCTGATCCTGGTTCTGACCCATTTGTCTGCCCTCCTACCCAATTCTTGTGGGGAGGTCAGATCAGAGTCAACCAGGTGCTGATGTAGAAGCTGATTTTGACAATTACTTAAGATTTGCTCTCTCATAATTAAATTATACAATCCTGTATAGTCAGTAACCTTACTTCCCAGCAACCAGCCCTCCAGAGCCTTAGTGGCACATTCAACAAATTCAGACCAGTCCTGAGTCTGTGTCTTCTGGGTATCTCTGAACATTAACCTGTACTGTTCAGTGGTTAAGCCTAACCCATCAATCAGAGCACTCTTCAGGACCATATAGTTTCTAGAATCCCCATCACTAACTGTGAGGAGTCTGTCTCTGCCTCTACCTTCAAAGGAGAGCCACAAGATTGCTGCCCACTGCTCCTGAGGGATCTGCTGTACCATGCAGGCTCTCTCAAGTGCAGTCATCCATTTGTGGATATCATCCCAAGCTTTGTAGGGGGGCACAATCTTACTCAGGTTTCTTGTATCAAAGGACCTGTCTTTATCCTTCTGGATAGTGCTGCCACCAGTGGATCCTAATCCACTCTCTCTAGGCTGTCTTGCTCTAGCAAGTTTCTCTTGGGCCAGGGCAACCTCTAGTTCTTGCCTCTGAATCCTAAGCTCAGCCTCTCTAATTTGAGATTCTCTCAATTTGGTCTCATGTTCCCTTCTCTGAGGGCTAGTCATCTCCCTTCTGGAGTGACCATGAGAGCCTCTAGAGACATGGGAGGTATTGGATTCACCTGAGTGATTCCTCCTCCTCCTATGCCCCTGGTTAAGTCCATTTGGGTGGCTGGGCAAGGTCAGCCTTGCTTCAGTCCCAAACACACTTAAGTTAGCCTGGTTCAGTCTACTGACCAGCACCTGACTATTTCTGTCATCATCTGACTCACTGCTTTCCACCTCCTCCTCTTCCTCTTCCTCCTCATCTACCTGAGGAGCTCCAGTGGTGGAGGCTTCCTCATCTACCAGGATGATAGGGGCAGGGGGGTCTACAGTGTCATCCTCTGAAGGATGGCCTCCTTCAGCATTCCCTGTGGGGTTTGCTTTAGAGGTCTTTAGAGCCTCAGACTGATCCAAGAGCTCTCTTAGGTGGTCTGTAGTAGGGGAAGGCCCTGTCTTCAGACCCCTTAAGACACAAAGCTGTCTTAATTCCTTAAAGGGAAAAATAGCAAACTGGGATGGTGCCCTTGGAGGGTCACTCTCAACAGGAGTAAGTCCACTGGACCCCTCTGTTCCAGACATTGCTCTAGTGTGGGTGGATATGTTGCAATCTACCTACACTGGTGTTTACCTACTAAACCTATCTAGTAGTTGTAGCTAGGGTGTGCTACTCCCTTTGCTCTACAACAACTAAGTTCAGTAGAACTTAAGTATACTAGTCTTGTTTTATATGTACCTAGCAGGTACCTGTATGATCTTTCAAATGATAATCTCAAAGATTGTAATGGTAAAACAACAGCAAGCTCAGATCCCAATCCGCTGCTCACCAATGTGAGAAGTTGGCCTGGTATATAATGCTCACTAATTCTAGTGATCACTTTGTACCATGCCAAGCAACCCTTATGATGATGGTTGTAATTCAACCTTGTAGACCAGTTATCCTAGTGGTAACGTGGACAAAGCAGTCTTAGGCTAAACTCTGAAAGGCATGTGAAGCCAGCTGTTATACCATACACAACCCCCTTGAATACCAAATGAAAGGGACACCACACAGATATATATTGAAAATATATATTGATTTATTAACTATAAAATCCCCTGGACTCTTTATGAGCACAGAAGCACAAGCGTTAAATCACAAGACAGTTTAAAATACACAAAAGTTGCACAATATGGATGAGCCCTAGGGGCCACCTAAACCATATACTAAGAAAGTGGTATAAGAGATACCAGGAGGAAAGTGAAGAGGCCTAGGGCCTTGGGAATCGCTGGAGCTATTCGAGACTG
Source organism: Lissotriton vulgaris (assembly GCF_964263255.1). Classification (NCBI taxonomy): domain Eukaryota; kingdom Metazoa; phylum Chordata; class Amphibia; order Caudata; family Salamandridae; genus Lissotriton; species Lissotriton vulgaris. The sequence goes on from NC_141697.1 coordinate 50,841,502, forward strand.
GAGTTAACTAAGTCGGGAAAGGCCCACGGGACTCGGGTGCAGTGTTCAAAGTGCACGCACTTTCCAATGCAAAGTCTATGGTGCGTAAAAAGTACAAAGTTAGAAAGTTAGGAACCTTCCGAGTGACCTACGGAGTTAAAACTTTAGACACAGGCCCTTGAGATGTGTACCAGTGCAGGAGCACCGGCGGAGCTGAGTTACCTCACCCACAGGAAGCGGGTGCACAGGGTCGAAGTAGTGTCGGGTTTCGTCACGCTGGTCGATGGTGCTTGGAGCTGAAGATGCTGCAGGCGGCTCGATGAGAAGAGTTCCGGTGGATCCAAGGGTGGATCTGAAGATGTGAAGACCTGAAAGCAGAGGGGACAGTGTTCAAAGTCACTAGCCAGTGACTACCGTGGAACCAGATTGGAACCAGGCGATGTTGGGTGCAAACAGGCGTTGTCGGGTAGCTTCTTTCTGCAGCCACGTGGATACCCGGGGTCGAGGACGTCCAGGAGTCGGTCACGAGCTGTCCCACGCAGGCTTCTCGCTGTTGGCGGTGTCGGCACCTCGATCGGAGCAAACAGGCCTTGGCAAAGGCAAACCAGGCAGAAGTTGAAAGATGCTGAACACTCAGACCAGCAAGGTCAGAGCGGGTGCTCCTTTTTACAGGAGCTTGGGTAGGTCTGGAGCAACCAGACCTGCTGTGGAAATCTTCGGGTTCGTCGCCAAGATGGCCGCTGACCACGTGGCTAGTGGCCGGGATGGCGCGTCGAGTGGCACAGTGCAAAAGGGCCCCACGCAAATCGTGGAGATGCTGGAGGGCTGATCTTCGGTGCAAGGGCTGCTCAGTGGTGGGGGTTCTCAGTCCCCAAAGCACAACGTCGAGGATACCTCAGAAGCTGCGCAGTCAGCTTTTCGAGTGTCTTTCAAGAGGTCCGGTCCCACGTCACTCGGTGCCTCCACGGGTCCCTTCTTTGCAGGGACTGTGGATCGGGCTCGGAGAGGTCTGGGAGTCTGGTTCTTGTTGGGCTCTGGGCTCGGTCTCCGGCGGGAGGCGGCGGCAAAGCAGACATCGAGTTGCTGGTTGGTACCTGTGTTCACAGGGTGGCCACTCCTAGGCCACAAGGGAGATTCTCTTCAGTCTTCTGTGCAGCAGAATGTCGAAGTCTAGTCTTCTTCTTTGTTTAAAGTTGATTTCAGGATGATCTGCTGTGCAATGGCACTGCTCCCCCTCTTATTCCCAATCTAGGGGGTGGATCACCTACTAGGTCCCTCCTCTGGGAGGAACCAGGAAGGGGGGCGGTTACACCCCCTTTCCTTTGTCCAGCTCCGCGCCAGGACTGGGGCTGGAAGGCCCCAGAACCGGTTTGGACTGGCCTATGCACGGGGACACCTTGTGTGCCCCGGGCATGTCTGATTCTATTCAGCCCTGTCCTACCCAATACACAAAATCCTGTCTGGGGTGGTGCTCGCACCTCCTAAGGCAGGAAACCCTTTGTCCAGGCCACCATCTGCCGAGTTTCGGTCAGCAGCAGGAGGCCAGACTTGTGTCTGTGGTGGCAGCGTCCATTTTGTGAAGCTGAGGCTCTGTTTAACTTTAACCGGGGTTGAGGTTACACACATGTCGTATCCCTCTAGAAGGGTGGAATGCTATCCCCGTCGCCAGAATTGGCGAGGGGATAGTATTCCAATTCGTATGACACCTTACTCGACATGTTTTGATAAAGCCAAACCAAAGATAGCATTTAACCGCGAGGATTATAATGCACTTAAGAGTATATGGTATGGCAATATCCCGGAACAGCTTAGGGAGTGGTTCCCGACAGCTGCAGACAGGCTCAGCTCATGCCAGAGCACCATCTCACATATTTCCAAGCACTCTGCCTCCAGGATTGATGAGGCCTTCCATAGGAGTGGCTGATAGGAACATATGTGTCCAGTTTAGGGTTAGGCACAGGCATACTGTACCTAAGTAAGAGGTGGTTACACCAACTTACCCCAGCTGAGTGATCAGCCAGTTGTGTCAAATATGGAGGCCAGGCCAGGGGTGGCACAATACATGCTGCAGCCCCTGGTAGGCCTTGGATACACCTATGCCCTGGGTACCTAGGGTACACTACTACAGGGGCTCATAAGGTGAGCCATTTCCAATTGTGTTATGCACCTAAGGCACATGGAGTCCATTTTAAGGAGAGAGCAATCAGCCCGAGGCCCTGAATAGCAGGATCCCAGGCCAACTAAGTCAAAAACCAGCTAAACACCAGGCAAAAAGTTTGGGGGTAACCATAGTCAGATATCCACCTTCCTACAGTCATGGCGTGGGAGAAGACCACAGGGACAGGAGCAAACAGAGGGCTAGCCAATGGGAAGGAGGTAGCAGTCATGACATGGGAGAAACTCACAGGGACAGAAGCAAACAGAGGATCAGCCAATGGGAAGGCAGGAGGAGGTCTTGGCGTTGGAGAACTCACAGGGACTGGAGCAATCAGAGGACTGGCCAATGGGAAGGAGGGAGCAGTCATGACGTGGGAGAAATTCACAGGACAGGAGCAATCAGAGGACTGGCCAATGGGAAGTGGGAGAGCTCGTGGCATGGTAGAAGACCTGGATCAAACAGAGGACTGGCCAATGGGAAGGTGGGAGAGCTCATGGCATGGGAGAAGCTCACAGGGACTATAGCAACCAATGGACTGGCCAATGGGAAGGCGAGGCAAGTCATGGCGTGGGAAAAGACCACAGGAACTGGAGCAAACAGAGGACTGGCCAACAAGGAGGTGGGAGAAGTCAAGGTGTGGGAGAAGATGAAAGGGACTGGATCAATCAGTGGACTGGCCAATGAGAATATGGTAGAGATCATGACATGTCAGCTACTCTGAAAGGTGGGAGGGTTGGGGGAGAGTCAGCCATACCTTCTTTTAATCAAGTAGCACCACTGAAACATAAGGGAAAAACAGGAGTACGAGCGAGGCTGATTCCCATTTATCTGGTCCTAGTCCGTTTGGCACACTTTTGATGTGATTCTCTCCAGCGGGGGGAGGGGGTAGGGCCAGGATGGACACACGCAGACACACACACACACACACACACACACAAACACCGCCCCCACCCAGCAGTGCCACCTCTTTTTACAAAGATGGCAGCAGCAGTAGGACGTCTGCAGATCCTAGCCCTGGTTTTACCCTTAAAGGTAAACTTTAACAGAAGGGACTTATTCCTGACAATTGTCACTCTGGGCTGGTGCACAGAGATCCCACTGTGTCCGCACCACTGGCTTGAGGGAGGGGGAAGAGTCATGTGTAAGTTGCCATGCATGAAAGCCCTTGATAAGTATGGGCCTTAATCTAAAGTTAATAATTGATGCACAGCATTATATGTGAGATCATGAGCTTGGCTCCTCCTTTTTTCAACTCAAATCTGAAAACCTTCTCCTGTTTAACCCCGGGCGGGAAACTCCGCTCCACCAGCGGAGTTTACAGAGGTTTGCCCACTCTGAATTCCGTTGCAATATCAGAGTTTAGGCAAAACTCTGACTCCATGGAACTCTGCTTATGTTAACATATTTAGGGGCAGATTTACAATAATTGGCGCATCCCCAGGGATGTGCCAGTTATTGTGCGCCGCAGCTCCGCCACCCATGGTGCGCCGCATTTACAATGTGGCGCACCATGGGGCAAAAACGGCACAGATGCGTCACACATCTGTGCCGTAAAGGCTGCCCATTGATGGAGTTGCGTCGCAAGCGCAACGCAGCTCCAGCAATGCTCTGGGGGGCTCTATCTGTCCAATGCTCCGTCAAGCCTTACGCCTGCTTCAAGCAGGCGCAGGGTTTTGACGCAGCATTGGCCTCAAAGTGACTGAGTGAAATCTTGTAGATTTCACTCAGCCACTTTTAGGAGGCGTTCCTGCGCAGGAACGCCCCCCCCCCTGCACTGGAACGCCTCCTTATGGCGCAGGGCTTTACAACGTGACGCATCTCCCAGATGCGTCATGTTGTAAATACCCCGCACCATGGCGCATCTTTTGCGCCGCTGCTGCGCCACAAATGTGACGCACCGGCAGCGTAAAAGAGGCGCCAGGGGCTTGTAAATCTGTCCCTTAACGTCCAGGCATTAGACTGTGGCGTAACTTGTGTAATTCTTTTAAATTACCCAAACATTCTGTGAGATTACGCAAAATGACGTAAGAAGAGTAATTGCCATTGAATCTTTTTTTCTTAGCACAAAAATGTCCTCTTGTGTCCAAAATAGATGTGCGGATGCTTTTTGTGCTAAGAAATAGCGCTAAATGCAACAAAATATGAACTTTGAGCAGCCTCTCAGGCTCACTAATTGTGCACTTGGGATAGGATTTCTCCTCAACTTACTCCTGGCATTTTGCGCTATATTATTAGCGCACAATGCACTCTCACATCCAAAAAACGAAATCCAGGAAATAGAGCTGAATGCAACACAAGACAAATAGCGTTCACAAGCAGCTTCTCGCAGTCGCTTAGTGTGCTCTAGCGGTAGGAGTTCCACCCCAAATTACACACACACAAGTGGGAATAATGGCGGTATCATCAATAATTGTGCATCAGAGTAAACCAGAATTACAGAAAATACTCCAAATACTCCAGTAAAATTGAAATTAAACATTGACCTAGATTTAAGTTTTTGATCTAATTAGCATACCTGTAAGGTTTTAGGCGTAAATTAACTTGTTTTTTTCTTGGATTCATACTTGCAAGCTAACAGAGTTAATGAATGTCTAAATTGTCACAAATCGTCCTGCTTACGCTGCCTTCACAGAAAGAGAATTTTTCTTTTCTCTGCAGTGTTTGCGGTGGTTGGATGTGCTGCAGTTGACCTTTCTACAAGCCATGTGCTGTCGGAATTCCGCCGCGGTGCGGGTGATTTATGATGAACGGGCGTGGTTAGGACGGCCCCCGGCCGTCCTCCGCGCTTGCCCACCGTGACGTCGGACGGTCGGGGGCCGTCCGACGCAGGCAAAGGGTTAAAGATACAAGAATGTCTTTGGAAAAATTCCTAATATCCTAATAGGAGTAAGCGTGGACGGAGACAGGCGTAGTGCTTTTACGCGGAGTTCTACGGTGTTGGAAGAAACCTCCGCTCCGCTCCCTCCCCCTCCCAATCTAATTATAATAATTTTAAAAAGCACTTAAAGGCCTTGGCTGTCTCCTCCACGCCATGGTCACTCTCCTTCCTCGTCCTCGCCGTCCTTCTTCCTTGATAACCCCTATGTTGTACGGCTTGCGCATGTGTACATGCAAGATGTACAACGTAGGGGTTATCAAAAAAGAAGGACCGCGAGGATGAGGAACAGAGGAGCCATGGCGAGGAGGAGGCAGTCACGGAAGTTAAGTGACTTTTATTGAAATTATAATTACTTTGGGAGGGGGAGGGAGTGAAGCAGAGTTCCACGGAGTCGGAGTTTTGCCTAAACTCTGCATTTGCAACGGAACGCGGAGTGGGCGAAACTCTGTAAACTCCGCTGGTGGAGCGGAGTTTCCCGCCCGGGGTTAAATAGGAGAAGGTTTTGAGATTTGTGTTGAAAAAAGGAGGAGCCAAGCTCATGATCTCACATATAATTCTGTGCATCAATTATTAACTTTAGACTAAGGCCCATATTTATCAAGGTTTTGCTTCGTCCTTATGCCACGCAAGGAAGTGCAAGGTTACGTGAAATCTAAGTGAGATTTATGAACCACATAAAGCCTCCATGTGAGGCCCTGCATGGCGTGACAAATTTAGAGTAACACAGGCCGCGAAAATCGCTGCCTTGTGCTACCTGGCAGCAGGGAGGCATTCCGTAGGTGAAGTGTGGGTGTTTCTACGCATCCACCCATGGATTTTGGCGTATTCCCAGATTTACCATTAGTGGTAACAGCGGCGACGGGTGACTTTCCAAAGTGGTGGGCACGTAAAACAGTTTTATGAATGACGAATATGCTTACATTAGTTTTGCAAATGTGATCAGGGCCAGTAGCAGCCCGTGCCGGTAAGAGCAGTGAGGTGGGCTTGGGGGGGATTCGACAGACGACCACGAGGAAAAATTGAAAAAATAAATAATTTTTTTCCTCATCGTCGTCTGTTAGAACCCCCACGCCCCCTATGCCCCCCCACCCAGCCGACCTCACTTAGCGGTACGGGCTGCTGCTAATTGGGACAAATTCTAATTAAAGGTACATTCTATACAAATAGAATGTTCCCGATCACCTTTGCAATACATATATTAACTATTGCAGAATATTGAAAGTACTGGTGTAAAGTAAGTAAACATTACTATAAATGTATCCTTACCTTGATTAAACAGCCTGGCAAAGATGTGCATGCCGGGCAATAGCATCCAAGCCAATCTAAGCACTACTGTCCTGTTGTTTTTTAATACCAAACAGCACAAAAGCAGTACCAGGATTGGCTGGGTCAGGGAAGCACACCGCTTCCGAGACTAATGGGGCTGTGTCTCTGCTCTTTCAGCTTCCACGTAATGTTAATTAAGGCAGCCTGAACTGCGCATGCCAGGCTGGTCATATGAAAAATGCTGGCCAATCTGACATGCGCAGTTCACGTAGCACAGCCTCCCATTCAATCGTAGCCAGGAGAAAGAGCTCTCCAGCCCCGCCCCCACCTAAAAGGAACCAAACAAATGGATGTAAGGAGTCTGTCTGGGGTGCAGTGGCTCACAGTAGGCTCACAGTAGGGAGTCAACGCCCCCAGGCTCTAATGGATGAGCCGCTGCTGAGTGGTAGACCTGGGAATAAGTGAAAATGCTACACCTTCCCAGGTGAGGCGTAACAATGAGAAATATCCTTGTTTTTACCTCTTTTTACGTGTGCAGCATTCTGCAGCTCACACAGACAGATGAAAATGCATCTCAGGATTGGTTTTGTGCAGGAAGGTCTCTCTTCGTGCACAAAAACAGTCCTGCCCACAACGCAGGCACCTTGCAACATAATGCAAGGAAGGGTCCCTGCATTGGCTCTAGGCTGCCTAAAATGCACCAGCGCTAGGAAAGGACAGGAAGGCACCGTATGAAGGGAAATACAGCGCATTCCTGCCCTTTCACATAGGACAGCGCAGCAAGGCGGCTTACTGCGTTTCGTTGCGTGAAAGAATGATATATCTGCCGTAATAGTTTAGGGTTGTGTGTTGCAGATCCAGGGTTTACGTGCACCTTGTATTACATTGTTGAGTTATTCATCATTATGATGATAATTCTCACAAGATTTGTGGAAAACGTCTATTATATGAAAATACTAAGGTTTGTCTCTGCACGGATTTTGGCAAAAGAGACACAATTGATGGACAGAATGCAGAACAAATTAAAACATTCACCCCCAGTCAAGAGATCTTGGTTAAATCCATCATTCTTTTACGCACCATGCCCCCCCAGATTAGACCTGGCCATATGCAAATCAGTCTCAAGCCTCATGGGAACAGTCCAGCCCGAACTGCTAAGCCAGGTCCTCCCTGGACCAGAAGCAAGCATCCTAGGACCGTTTTTGGGGTTTCACCCCTCTTCAGCCAGGATAGCTTGATTCCAGTAGCACAGAGAGCCCAGGACCCACGTCTGGCCATACCCGGTCCTCGGGTGCTTGTTTCCAGTCCAGGGAGGACCTTGTCTGGCAGTTCGGGCTGGACTGTTCAGATTGGGTGCAGGATCAAGACTGATTTGCATATGGCTGGGTCCAAACTGGAATGGCATGGGGAGCAAAAAAACCGATGTATTTAGGCCCAGATCTCTGTACTGGGTGAATGTATGACATTGTTCTGTATTCTGTCCATTAATTGTTCTTTTTGCACGGATTTTGGGGCTTCAAGGCGGGGGTCCTCTAACTCGTGACAGGAGCAAGAGATTCTCTGACAGGTACGTCTGATCCTAAGCACCCCAGTTTGTATGAGCAGAACCTGGTGGAAGGGGTGAGAAACGTGCCTGACAGTATTTATATTCAAAAGTCACAGTTTTCTTTGGGAGTCAGAAAAATAGCCACATTTTTGGGGTTCTCACAAAAGGAGTATTCATGCTGCATTTAGGAGTAAGTGTTCCAGTATTCCAAAGCAGGGCACTCCTTAAACAACATAATGCATTCTGGGAAGTGAAGTTCAGGTTCCCTTCACTAAAACTACAGATTGCAGGTTAACAGAAGACAGTCCAGTGCTGGGTGTTGTTTTTCCGACACACTGCTTCCGGATTCACCACAAGTAAACTAAAGCTCTTCATTTCTCAGTAGTTCGGAGCAGGGCACGCTGGGATGGAACAGAAGGGGCGCTCTGGTAATCTTGTAAACAGAAAACAGTGAGTAATAGGCCCACAAACTCATGGGGAAATCTTAGAAAGTTGAAATAGTGTTATGCAGTCCTGCCCAGCGCCTGCAGTGTGTTTCAGGACACACTGGCCACTGGCCAGATCCTACCACGACTCTGCTCGTCCCATGACCGGGGGGTGGGGGGATCTTAGCCACCAGCGCCTGCTTGGTGACGCGCTCCACAGCAGCCAGGGCACAGGTGGGCCGCACATGGGCTGCAGAGTGCTGACATCTCACATGCTCTGCAAGAACTCTTGCTTGGCAACACTGCCCCCTGCCGTCCTCAGAGTGCAACGCTATAAACTGAAACAGATGTAGCTCAGGAAATGGAAAACAAACATTTCCTGTGTGAACCCAATAACTGAGGTAAGTAGGCACGAAGGGGGTAGATTAAAGAGGGTAAGAACCACTTGACGCCGAGTCATTTACAGCTAGTCTGGCCTGGGTAGACATGTTCATTGATTTTAAAAACCATACTGGCTCCAAAGAAATTGACAACATGGAAAGGCAATATTGCATCTGCTACGAATTACCGTATTGGCCACGAGCAGGCCATATGGTAAGACATTTTAGGGGATTGAGGCTCCTGCTGTAGACTGTAATGCAAAAAAAATGCAAAAGTAAGTAATTTCCAGTGGCTGAGATTAATTCCAGGATTCCAACCGGCAGTGGTGGCTGGTGACATTTGAAAGTGGTAAGGCGAAAATAATTATTACACTGCACTGTGGTGAGGGAGCATAGCAAGCGAGCCTGAACAACCTATGGGAGGGGGGGTTGGGGGAGGTCCTGCCTCGAGAAATTTTGAAAAAAGGGTGGACAAATGGTGCATTTTCAATCAAATTTGGGGAATTAAAATAAGAAGAATACATTTAAATGACCTAACACATGAAGTCAAGTTGGAATAAAGTACTTAGAGGTAGCAATAAGAAGTAGACCTTAAAACAAGTAAAATAAATTACAGAATGGGTTTAGTGAAACGTAAGGTGGTTGAACATGTGGCCATGCCTCTACATCTACTTTTCCGTGACTTATTTAAACAAAATCAGAAATTATATTTTATCACTTTTGTATTTACGCTTGAAGTACTTAAGTTTACATATCAAAGGGAATTTTTTTGGAATGTTTACAATTTTACTGATTTGGTTACCTTTATTGGCATATAAACACCAGCTAGGCCGTTAAACAGTTTTCAGGTGGCAAGGATCAAAACAAACACAACACACTTAAACCACACACCATATGCAGTGTAGCTTGCTACCCACACAGGCAAGCCCACATAGGGGTAGTACGCACTATATAAATGCTGCAGTATAATACATCCTAGTTGCAGCAGCCCAACAGCATGTACCAATGCTCTACCTCACATGTGGGTACATGGCGAACTTCCATTTTCTGTGATTCAACCTGACCTCACCAACACATAGGGTTAAACCACAAGTGGGCAACTGTGCATTATTTTATTATTGCATAAATAATAGTTTTTCCCAGGATGTCTGAGAGAAACAGGAAAGCACGCTCACAGATGCAGACATAGGCCTAACCTCAAAGCCGAAACATCGTGCCTGCCTTTTATCAGAGGGGAAATTAGATGCAAATGCGTGCATCTGATCCAAAGATCGGCCATCGAGGGAAAGAATGAGGGGTGACATTTCTGCTGACATGCCTGGCTACAGGTGAAGTAATTGTAACCACGCGTGCAAAACAAACAGGCCGGGCTGAGTGGAAATGCACGCGGCTATTTTAAGCAACACAGGCCGAGAAACGTAGTGGTATCAAAATGCCAGGAACACAAATCAATCGAATCTTCAAGAGAGCAGTATATTGTGCAGTTTTTTTTTTTAAAGAAAGGGGTAAAGATATGCTTTTAATCTATGCTCATGATTCCACCTCCAAGCAGTGCCAGGGCGGGAAACCATCAGCGTCATTGCTACCTCAGGCTACCAGTGAAAACACATTTCTTTTCATTAGGGATAGCGACGCAAGATTTCAGCAAAAGGAGCAACTCCTGGGTAACATGTTGACTGTGGTAACATTAACAGACTCCCAGGAAATTCCATATCCTCATAAACCCTCGTAGCTGACAGCAAGGGTTTGAGATTCCACAACTCAATAACAAAGAAATGAGCAGTTCGCGCAGTTAAGAATCTTTAATCAATTAACAGGAAAATACCTCACGGAGGAGTCTGCTGGTAACCTTTTTAATGACGCATCCGTCATGTTACCCTTCATGTCTAGTATTCAAAGCATGTGGCGCACTTGAAAATAATAGAGAATGGTTCCCTCCCTGGAGAAATCCAATTCCTACAACATGTCGTCGCTCTGAAGACGGCGCACTTGCTTATTTCGGATGCGGCGAAGCGGAGGCTGGAAAATCATGGAAGTTGTTAGAAGCTACTCGGCTACAAGCAAAATTAGATCATTTCTTCAACAAAGGCATAATGACAGTTTATCAAGTACCTGAAGCAAATAGAAGTAGAAATGGGCTCACCTCCAATTACTTCAACGTAAGACACGGTACAAAGCACAGATCACCACAGTCCTGTCTTTTATCACATTCGAACCCCCAATGGGGGTTATGCTAACAGAATATAATTAAAAGAAAAGAAAACTCACCGCGGCCTTAGCTCTTGACTCCGGCAGTCCCGCGTTTTCTGTTCTCAGGGAAGCCGCCCACAGGCTGCCGCCCTCCCCTTCACCCGATTGGTTAGGCCGCTGCCCCACCCGGGTCATTTTCGAGAACAGGGAGAGTGGGCGGTGTTGCTCAATGGCAAGGGGGAGTGGCTTGTCCACTGTTGTTCATACTGACTGTTTGGGCACCCTGAGGCCGCCCAAACAGTCAGTATGCACAACAGCGGGCAAGCCACTCCCCCCTGCCATTGAGCAACACTGCCCACTCCCATTCAGGAACTTCTGCTTTCTCGCCGTGTGAGAAGGCAGAAACAAATGGTATTTATTACCATTTATGTTTCTGCCTTCTCGCACGGCGAGAAAGCAGGGGGGAGGCGCCCAAACGGCCCAGTAGAGGAGCCGCCACTGCCAACCCGCAATTTTTGTGTACTTTGGGTTTGTCGCCATACGTGGGATGGTGTTGGACATAGCCCTTCTTAGGGGTATTTCCCTAAAACTTTTTTCTTTTTGTCCTCCTGGTTTTTGGAAACTCGCTTTTTCTGCCCTTAGTACTCTGGGCACTTTCCTACTGTGCTGCAGTTGGAAAGTGATTCAGAAAATGGGGTGGTGATGGACAGAGTATCTGAATTAAGCAGAACACTCCTACCCAGTCAACAGATCAGGGCTTGATCCATCACCGTTTTTTAGCTCACTGCACCATCCCAACTCAGAACCTGGCTACATGCAAATTAGTCTGTTCCTGGCCCAGTGCATCATGGGAACAGGGCAGACCAAACTACCAAGCCAATTCTTTTACTGGAAAGGAAACAAGCTTCCGGGGACCGGTTTCTGGCATTACAGCCGTCTTCCGCCCGGCTTGCTTGAATCCTGATGGTGCAGTGAGCAAGGGACTCACATCTGAGCATACCCTTCCACGCTTATGGTGGACACAACGAATCAGAAAAGGGGGTGGTGATGGACAGAGTATCTGAATTAAGCAGAACACTCCTACCCAGTCAACAGATTAGGGCTTGATCCATCACCGTTTTTTCGCTCACTGCACCATCCCAGCTCAGAACCTGGCTACATGCAAATTAGTCTGTTCCTGGCCCAGTGCATCATGGTAACAGGGCAGACCAAACTACCAAGCCAATTCTTTTACTGGAAAGGAAACAAGCTTCCGGGGACCGGTTTCTGGCATTACAGCCTCTTCGGCCCGGCTTGCTTGAATCCTGATGGTGCAGTGAGCAAGAGACTCACATCTGAGCATACCCTTCCACGCTTATGGTGGACAAAACGATTCAGAAAAGGGGGTGGTGATGGACAGAGTATCTGAATTAAGCCGAACACTCCTACCCAGTCAACAGATCAGGGCTTGATCCATCACCGTTTTTTAGCTCACTGCACCATCCCAGCTCAGAACCTGGCTACATGCAAATTAGTCTGTTCCTGGTCCAGTGCATCATGGGAACAGGGCAGACCAAACTACCAAGCCAATTCTTTTACTGGAAAGGAAACAACCTTCTGGGGAACTGTTTCTGGCATAACAGCCGTCTTCGGCCCGGCTTGCTTGAATCCTGATGGTGCAGTGAGCAAGGGACTCACATCTGAGCATACCCTTCCACGCTTATGGCGGACAAAACGATTCAGAAAAGGGGGTGGTGATGGACAGAGTATCTGAATTAAGCAGAACACTCCTACCCAGTCAACAGATCAGGGCTTGATCCATCACCGTTTTTTAGCTCACTGCACCATCCCAGCTCAGAACCTGGCTACATGCAAATTAGTCTGTTCCTGGCCCAGTGCATCATGGGAACAGGGCAGACCAAACTACCAAGCCAATTCTTTTACTGGAAAGGAAACAAGCTTCCGGGGACCGGTTTCTGGCATTACAGCCGTCTTCGGCCCAGCTTGCTTGAATCCTGATTGTGCAGTGAGCAATGGACTCACATCTGAGCATACCTTTCCACGCTTATGGTGGACAAAACGATTCAGTTGGAAAGTGTGCACGCGCCCTTCCTGCACATGTCATGTTTGGGTGCTTAGTTGATTGGTTTAGTTATCTGTGAATGCCCTGTATAAAGGTACACCACATATCCCGGGCTAGTACAACACTGGCTAATAGGGGGATGTTGCACTGTTTGTGCCACCCACCCGAATAGCTTGTAAAAAATGTCTCATGCCCAGGTTGGCTGGGTCACTGCCCTGCCAACCCTGAGGGGGGCGTTCACTACCACCAAACCGGGGTAGGTAGCGACTAGGTAGTTACAACTGCGTATGCCCTGCCTCTGTAGGGATGAACCCCCATGTGTGTTTTCCCTACTTAGAAGGTCGGCTCTCCCTATGGGACACTTCCTGAGTATGGTTGATTCTCTTGTTAGGGCCTTAGGTCCTGGGACACTTTCCCACTGTAAGTGCAGTGTGAAAGTGCATGTTCCCTTCCTACACACGTTAGGAAGGGGTGCTCACCTGAAGGCTCTAAAGCATTGGTCAGGTCTGCTATGGTCTTCTGGTGGGTGTGGATTCGCACCTACCGTGCTTCAAGGCCTGGGTTCAGCCGCGCACTTGCACCAATGGTGTAGTTGAATACATGTCCAGCCTGCCTTTGCAGGCTGGTGTGCGCTTTGCACAGACGGTGTGCTAAGTGTATATCCAGCCTGCCTTTGCAGGCTGGTGTGCGCACTTGCACCGATGGTGCTCCGAAATACGTGTCCAGCCTACCATTGCAGTCTGGTGTGCGGTTTGTACCAATGGTGTTCTTAAACACGTGTTTGGCGTGCCATTGCAGGATGGTGTGCACTTTACACCAATCGTATTCCTAAATATGTGTCTAGCCTGCCACTGCAGGCTGGTGTTCCCTTTGCACCAATGGTGCTCCTAAATATATGTGTCCAGCCTGTCACTGCAGGCTGTTGTGCACTTTGCACCAATGGTGCTCTTAAATACTTGTCCAGCCTACCATTGCAGGCCGGTGTGTGGTTTGCACCAATGGTGTTCTTAAATACGTGTCTAGCCTACCATTGCAGGCTGGTGTGTGCTTTGCACCAATGGTGCTCCTGAATATGTGTTCAGCCTGCCACTGCAGGCTGGTGTGCACTTTGCACCAATGGTGCTCTTAAATATGTGTCCAGCCTACCATTGCAGGCTGGTGTGCGGTTTGCACCGATGGTGTTCTTAAATATGTGTTTAGCTTGCCATTGCAGGATGGTGTGCACTTTGCACTGATTGTGTAGTCGAATACATGTCCAACCTGTCATTGCAGGCTGGTGTGCACTTTGCACCAATGGTGCTCTTAAATATGTGTCCAGCCTACCATTGCAGGCTGGTGTGTGCTTTGCACCAACGGTGCTCTTAAATACTTGTCCAGCCTGCCATTGCAGGATGGTGTGTGCTTTGCACCAATGGTGCTCTTAAATACTTGTCCAGCCTGCCATTGCAGGCTGGTGTGTGGTTTGCACCGATGGTGTTCTTAAATACGTGTCTAGCCTACCATTGCAGGCTGGTGTGTGCTTTTCACCAATGGTGCTCCTGAATAGGTGTCCAGCCTGCCACTGCAGGTTGGTGTGCACTTTGCACCAATGGAGCTCTTAAATACGTGTCTAGCCTACCATTGCAGGCTGGTGTGTGCTTTGCACCAATGGTGCTCCTGAATATGTGTCCAGCCCGCCACTGCAGGCTGGTGTGCACTTTGCACCAATGGTGCTCTTAAATATGTGTCCGATTCAGAAAAGGGGGTGGTGATGAACAGAGTGTCTGAATTAAGCAGACCACTCTTACCCAGTCCAAAGATCAGGGCTTGATCCATCGCCGTTATTTAGCTCACTGCACCATCCCAGCTCAGAACCTGGCTATATGCAAATTAGTCTGTCGCTGGCCCAGTGCATCATGGGAACAGGGCAGACCAGACTACCAAGCCAATTCTTCACTGGAAAGGAGACAAGCTACCGGGGACCGGTTTCTGGCATTTCAGCCATCGTCGGCCCGGCTTGCTTGAATCCTGATGGTGCAGTGAGCAAGGGACTCATGTCTGAGTATACCCTGCCACACCTATAGTGGCCAAAAACGATTCAGAAAAGGGGGTGGTGATGAACAGAGTGTCTGAATTAAACAGACCACTCTTACCCAGTCCAAAGATCAGGGCTTGATCCATCACCGTTATTTAGCTCACTGCACCATCCCAGCTCAGAACCTGGCTATATGCAAATTAGTCTGTCCCTGGCCCAGTGCATCATGGGAACAGGGCAGACCAGACTACCAAGCCAATTCTTCACTGGAAAGGAGACAAGCTACCGGGGACCGGTTTCTGGCATTTCAGCCATCGTCGGCCCGGCTTGCTTGAATCCTGATGGTGCAGTGAGCAAGGGACTCATGTCTGAGTATACCCTGCCACACCTATAGTGGCCAAAAACGATTCAGAAAAGGGGGTGGTGATGAACAGAGTGTCTGAATTAAACAGACCACTCTTACCCAGTCCAAAGATCAGGGCTTGATCCATCACCGTTATTTAGCTCACTGCACCATCCCAGCTCAGAACCTGGCTATATGCAACTTAGTCTGTCCCTGGCCCAGTGCATCATGGGAACAGGGCAGACCAGACTACCAAGCCAATTCTTCACTGGAAAGGAGACAAGATACCGGGGACCGGTTTCTGGCATTTCAGCCATCGTCGGCCCGGCTTGCTTGAATCCTGATGGTGCAGTGAGCAAGGGACTCATGTCTGAGTATACCCTGCCACACCTATGGTGGCCAAAAACGATTCAGAAAAGGGGTTGGTGATGAACAGAGTGTCTGAATTAAGCAGACCACTCTTACCCAGTCCAAAGATCAGGGCTTGATCCATCACCGTTATTTAGCTCACTGCACCATCCCAGCTCAGAACCTGGCTACATGCAAATTAGTCTGTTCCTGGCCCAGTGCATCATGGGAACAGGGCAGACCAAACTACCAAGCCAATTCTTTTACTGGAAACGAAACAAGCTTCCGGGGACCGGTTTCTGGCATTACAGCCTCTTCGGCCCGGCTTGCTTGAATCCTGATGGTGCAGTGAGCAAGAGACTCACATCTGAGCATACCCTTCCAAGCTTATGGTGGACAAAACGATTCAGAAAAGGGGGTGGTGATGGACAGAGTATCTGAATTAAGCCGAACACTCCTACCCAGTCAACAGACCAGGGCTTGATCCATCACCGTTTTTTAGCTCACTGCACCATCCCAGCTCAGAACCTGGCTACATGCAAATTAGTCTGTTCCTGGTCCAGTGCATCATGGGAACAGGGCAGACCAAACTACCAAGCCAATTCTTTTACTGGAAAGGAAACAAGCTTCTGGGGAACGGTTTCTGGCATAACAGCCGTCTTCGGCCCGGCTTGCTTGAATCCTGATGGTGCAGTGAGCAAGGGACTCACATCTGAGCATACCCTTCCAAGCTTATGGCGGACAAAACGATTCAGAAAAGGGGGTGGTGATGGACAGAGTATCTGAATTAAGCAGAACACTCCTACCCAGTCAACAGATCAGGGCTTGATCCATCACCGTTTTTTAGCTCACTGCACCATCCCAGCTCAGAACCTGGCTACATGCAAATTAGTCTGTTCCTGGCCCAGTGCATCATGGGAACAGGGCAGACCAAACTACCAAGCCAATTCTTTTACTGGAAAGGAAACAAGCTTCCGGGGACCGGTTTCTGGCATTACAGCCGTCTTCGGCCCAGCTTGCTTGAATCCTGATTGTGCAGTGAGCAATGGACTCACATCTGAGCATACCTTTCCACGCTTATGGTGGACAAAACGATTCAGTTGGAAAGTGTGCACGCGCCCTTCCTGCACATGTCATGTTTGGGTGCTTAGTTGATTGGTTTAGTTATCTGTGAATGCCCTGTATAAAGGTACACCACATATCCCGGGCTAGTACAACACTGGCTAATAGGGGGATGTTGCACTGTTTGTGCCACCCACCCGAATAGCTTGTAAAAAATGTCTCATGCCCAGGTTGGCTGGGTCACTGCCCTGCCAACCCTGAGGGGGGCGTTCACTACCACCACACCGGGGTAGGTAGCAGCTAGGTAGTTACATCTGCGTATGCCCTGCCTCTGTAGGGATGAACCCCCATGTGTGTTTTCCCTACTTAGAAGGTCGGCTCTCCCTATGGGACACTTCCTGAGTATGGTTGATTCTTTTGTTAGGGCCTTAGGTCCTGGGACACTTTCCCACTGTAAGTGCAGTGTGAAAGTGCATGTTCCCTTCCTACACACGTTAGGAAGGGGTGCTCACCTGAAGGCTCTAAAGCATTGGTCAGGTCTGCTATGGCCTTCTGGTGGGTGTGGATTCGCACCTACCGTGCTTCAAGGCCTGGGTTCAGCCGCGCACTTGCACCAATGGTGTAGTTGAATACATGTCCAGCCTGCCTTTGCAGGCTGGTGTGCGCTTGGCACAGACGGTGTGCTAAGTGTGTATCCAGCCTGCCTTTGCAGGCTGGTGTGCGCACTTGCACCGATGGTGCTCCTAAATACGTGTCCAGCCTACCATTGCAGTCTGGTGTGCGGTTTGCACCAATGGTGTTCTTAAATACGTGTTTGGCCTGCCATTGCAGGATGGTGTGCACTTTACACCAATCGTATTCCTAAATATGTGTCTAGCCTGCCACTGCAGGCTGGTGTTCCCTTTGCACCAATGGTGCTCCTAAATATATGTGTCCAGCCTGTCACTGCAGGCTGGTGTGCACTTTGCACCAATGGTGCTCTTAAATACTTGTCCAGCCTACCATTGCAGGCTGGTGTGTGGTTTGCACCAATGGTGTTCTTAAATACGTGTCTAGCCTACCATTGCAGGCTGGTGTGTGCTTTGCACCAATTGGTCTCCTGAATATGTGTTCAGCCTGCCACTGCAGGCTGGTGTGCACTTTGCACCAATGGTGCTCTTAAATATGTGTCCAGCCTACCATTGCAGGCTGGTGTGCGGTTTGCACCGATGGTGTTCTTAAATACGTGTTTAGCTTGCCATTGCAGGATGGTGTGCACTTTGCACTGATTGTGTAGTCGAATACATGTCCAGCCTGTCATTGCAGGATGGTGTGCGCTTTGCACCAATGGTGCTCTTAAATACTTGTCCAGCCTGCCATTGCAGGCTGGTGTGTGGTTTGCACCGAGGGTGTTCTTAAATGCTTGTCCAGCCTGCCATTGCAGGTTGGTGTGTGCTTTGCACCAATGGTGTTCCTGAATATGTGTTCAGCCTGCCACTGCAGGCTGGTGTGCACTTTGCACCAATGGTGCTCTTAAATATGTGTCCAGCCTACCATTGCAGGCTGGTGTGTGCTTTGCACCAATGGTGCTCCTGAATATGTGTCCAGCCTGCCACTGCAGTCTGGTGTGCACTTTGCACCAATGGTGCTCTTAAATATGTGTCCAGCCTACCATTGCAGGCTGGTGTGTGCTTTGCACCAATGGTGCTCTTAAATACTTGTCCAGCCTGCCATTGCAGGATGGTGTGTGCTTTGCACCAATGGTGCTCTTAAATACTTGTCCAGCCTGCCATTGCAGGCTGGTGTGTGGTTTGCACCGATGGTGTTCTTAAATACGTGTCTAGCCTACAATTGCAGGCTGGTGTGTGCTTTGCACCAATAGTGCTCCTGAATATTTGTCCAGCCTGCCACTGCAGGCTGGTGTGCACTTTGCACCAATGGAGCTCTTAAATACGTGTCTAGCCTACCATTGCAGGCTGGTGTGTGCTTTGCACCAATGGTGCTCCTGAATATGTGTCCAGCCCGCCACTGCAGGCTGGTGTGCACTTTGCACCAATGGTGCTCTTAAATATGTGTCCAGCCTACCATTGCAGGCTGGTGTGCGGTTTGCACCGATGGTGTTCTTAAATACGTGTTTAGCTTGCCATTGCAGGATGGTGTGCACTTTGCACTGATGGTGTAGTCGAATACATGTCCAGCCTGTCATTGCAGGATGGTGTGCGCTTTGCACCAATGGTGCTCTTAAATACTTGTCCAGCCTGCCATTGCAGGCTGGTGTGTGGTTTGAACCGATGGTGTTCTTAAATACGTGTCTAGCCTACCATTGCAGGCTGGTGTGTGCTTTGCACCAATGGTGCTCCTGAATATGTGTCCAGCCTGCCACTGCAGGCTGGTGTGCACTTTGCACCAATGGTGCTCCTAAATATTTGTCCAGCCTACCATTGCAGGCTGGTGTGTGCTTTGCACCAATGGTGCTCCTGAATATGTGTCCAGCCTGCCACTGCAGGCTGGTGTGCACTTTGCACCAATGGTGCTCTTAAATATGTGTCCAGCCTACCATTGCAGGCTGGTGTGCGGTTTGCACCGATGGTGTTCTTAAATACGTGTTTAGCTTGCCATTGCAGGATGGTGTGCACTTTGCACTGATGGTGTAGTCGAATACATGTCCAGCCTGTCATTGCAGGATGGTGTGCGCTTTATTATTTATTTATTATTAAGAAGTTTTCTATAGCGCTAACAAGACCCGAAGGTAGCAGAGCGCTTTACAATAGAGGGAATGAAAAGAGAACAACATGACACAAATCCAATAAAGCGATCAGCGAGCGACAATTTGGAATGCGGAAAAGTTCGGACAGCAGGACTTCTTGGTAGCAGGATTCAATGTTACTGCATGGGTTCAGGGGACGCTTGCTGATCCAGGGTACCCGCAACCAAGGGAACGGATCAGGCACAAGGATTTGAGTTGGCTCATGAATTCTGAATAGGACGGTATAGTTCTGATGTGCGGGGGGATGGCGTTCCATATTTTGGGAGCATTTCCTGAGAACGAGCAGTCCGCAGTTCTCTTCTTTCTGGTTTTTGGTAGGATGAGCAGCAGGGAGTTGGAGCTTCTCAAGCTTCTGGCTTGGCCTGCTTTTTTGAGCTTGTTTGCCAAGTATTCCGGTTTGCCGGTGTGGAGGGCCTTGTGGGTGAGGCAGGCCGTTCTGAAGGTGCTCCGAATTTCCGCAGGGAGCCATTCGAGTTCTTTGAGTGCCGGGGAGATGTGGTCAGATTTTTTGCAGCCTGTGATCATTCTCGCTGCCGCATGAAGTGTTGTTTTTAGAGGGGCCAGGTGCGATTTGGGGATGCCTGTTAGGATTGAGTTCCCATAGTCCAGTCTTGATAGAACTAGAGATTGCGTGGCTAGTTTGAGGTCCTTGTTGGGAATGTAAGGTTTGATTTTGTTCAGAAGTCTGAGGTTGAGAAATGCGCTTTTCGCCGAGTTCTTAATGTGGTTTGTCAGGGTTAGTTTGGGGTCTAGGGTGAAGCCCAGGGATTTGACGGAGTCGGCTAGCGTGAGGTTACCTTTGAGAGCATCGATCGATTTTAGCCACTCGGTGATTTGAGGGTTGTCTTCTTTGTTTGAGATGAGGAGTGTTTCTGTCTTGTCGGGGTTGAGTTTCAGGTGATTCTTTGTCAACCAGTCTTGAACTTCATTTAGGACATCGTTAAGTCTGTGGATGTCTTTAAGGGAAGAGGTTTCCAGGTAAATCTGCATGTCATCCGCGTAGAGGTGGAAGTGGATGTTGGCGTTCCTGAGTAACTTGGCGAGCGGTTCCATGTAGATGTTAAAGAGCTGAGGAGAGATGCACTGATCCTTGCGGGACACCCTTGTTGACCTGCTGGGTTTCGGAGGTGAAGTTCTTCATTTTTATTATTTGCGTACGGTTATGTAGGAAGGAGGAGAACCACTTGAGAACTACCTCGCCGAGGCCGGCTCTTTCTTGAAGGGTCATGATGAGGAGCTTGTGGTCCACCGTGTCGAACGCTGCGGATAGATCAAGGAGTATGAGGAGGCAGCACTTGTCAGCGTCAAGAGAACCATGAATGTCGTCTATGATGTTCAGCATCGCGGTTTCTGTGCTACGGCCTTGTCTAAAGCCGGATTGGAGGGGGTCCAGGAGGTTGATGTGGTTCAGATGTTGCGTCAGTTGCAGGAGTACGCAGCGTTCAAGTGTTTTTGAAAGCAAAGGGAGGTTGGATATCGGTCTAAAATTGTTCAAGTCACTTGAGTCAAGACCGGGTTTTTTCAGCAGAGGAGTGACTTGCCCCATTTTTAGACAATCGGGGACCACTCCGCTTTGTAAGGAGCTGTTTATGATTCTTCCCCAGATGGGCGCTAAGGTAAGCTTCATTTTTTTGATTAAAGAGGGGGGAAAAGGGTCTGAGACGTGTGCTGATGGTTTGGAGGTCGAGATCAGCGAGATTATCTCAGTTTCCTGGACGGGGCGAAAGCTTAGCCAGGGGGTAGGAAAGGAGTTGGTTGGGATTGCCAATGGGAAGGCCGGGTTGCTCTTCTGGAGGTGCGGGTTGTTGATGTCAAGAGACAGTTCGATTTTTAAGACCTTATCGTTGAAGAAGTTGGCGAAGTTATCACAGAGTTCTTTGGATGCCTGCAGGGATGAGGGCCGGGGTTTGGATGTTTGTTGTCTGATTATGTTGTAGAGCTCTTTGGGTCTGTTTTTGGATTTGCCCAGTGCCTCACGGAAGAAGCTGGATTTTTTGTTTTTGATATGGTTGTTGTACTTCCTGCAGGCAGATTTTAGTTGGAGGCGGAGAATGGCGGTAGGGTTGTTTCTCCACTTTTTTTCTTTGGCTCTCAAGTTTCTTCTTTCTGCGTTGAGGTCCGCAGTGAACCAGGTTCTAGATGGAGTGGCTCGGCTTCTTTTGAGCTTTAGAGGAGCTAGATTGTCGAGTATGGAGACTAACCCCGCGTTGTAGTGGTTGACAAGATGATTGGTCGAGAGGTGCAGTGTGTTATTTGGAAGAAGTGAACTTAGCTGACCTTCCAGGATATCTTGGGGTACTTGGGAGAGGTTTCTTGACCATTTGGGGGGGTCTTGCGGAGGTTTAAGCGAGATGATGGGGTGATTGATATGAAATAGGATCATGTGGTGATCTGACCAGTCAACGGGTAGTATGTGGTTGACCGTGATAGAATTCTTTTGGGCAATGATGGCATCCAGTGTGGCTCCTTTGTAATGAGTCTCCTCAGTACAGTGTTGGGTGAGGTTGTTATCATCAAGGAGGCTAGATAGCGATCTGATTAGAGGGTTATGGGTCTCATTCCATCGGAGGTTCAGATCACCAAGAATTAAGATTTTGGAATCGCCAAGTGCTTCTTGAGCAATCAGGTTTGATAGTTGTTCTCCAAACTCATTATTTCTGCCCGGGGGGTGATAGAGTAGGTGGCACAGTAGAGAGTCGTTGTCTTTTGTCTTGATGACAGTGGATAGACATTCAAATGAGTTGTACTCGAAGGAGGAGGTTTCTGTGATGCTCCAGCTATCCTTGTGGATGATAGCGACACCACCTCTTCGTTGTTGTTTGATCCTGTCTTTGGATATGAGGGAGAAACCGGGTGGAACCAGCATATCTAGGCAGGGGGGGGATAACTTATTAAGCCAGGTCTCCGTGAGGAACGCAACGTCAATGTCATGTGTGAGGATGGCTTCAGCTAAGTCTGTTGCATGAAGTGAGGCCGATCTGCAATTGATTAGGAGGCAGTTGGTGAATTTCTCCTGATTGCTGGTGGTTCTATCTTTAGTCTCTCTGGGTATAGCGGTGAGGACTGGTAATCTCTGTGCTTTGACGATGGGTAGAACTTTCCGGTGACCTGTGATAACTTGGATTTTGGATTTAGGTGAATCAGCAATGGGGGAGTCGTAGGTGGCGGCTAGTAAGGCTGCTTCCTTGTCTGACATGGGAGCTTCTGATCTAAGCGGCCTGGAGGTTAGGTGTTTTGAGCCCGCTGAAGTGGGAGAAGAAATGGAGAACACGGGTCTGGTGCAGGGGGCTCTTGTTGTTTCGGGTTTTTTTTAATCAGAACCCTGGACCTTGGGGAGGGGATCGAAAGGCTGGGCACTGAGGGCTCTTAAGGGCCCTTGGGAGATGATGGTATTGGCGTGCAGGGGGGTCTGGGGAGAGTGTTTATGGAGGTTACAGGCTATACCGAGGTTAGAGAGGATTTCTGATAAACCTAGGGTGATAGTGTCAACCTGATTTTCCAGGGCTGCGAGCCGTTTTGTTATGGACTCAGGGGAGGGGATGTGGGCATCCGGGGTGGGGCCAAGTGTGGTAGGGTTCGCGAGGGAGGGTTGGGCGATAGGGGTCAGGGAGAAGGACGAAGGGGGGTTCGGGGGGGGCCGGGAGGATGTTTAGACAAAGGGGAGGTAGGGGGGAGGACAGGAGGAGGTTTGGGCATGGATGGTTTGAGGATTGTAGGGAGATTCGCGGGGATGAGGCTCGTTGGCTGAAGGCCGACTGTTGGCGTGGGGGTGATTGTCGTAGGAGGCTGTCGGAGACTGAGGTTGGGGGAGGGGAGGTATTTGGAGGAAGGGATAGAGGGAGGGGATTGAGTGTCCTGCTGATGTTGGGTGGCTGTGTGTGGGGGGTGAGGTATGGCTGGGTGGGGGGGGGCCTGTCGGGCTGAATAAGGATCGCGGAAGGGCGTATCAAGGTCTTCTCTGTTAGTTGTGGTCATGGTCGGAGGCGGCGTTGGGGCGAGGTTAGAGGGGGTTGGGAGGGCTGACCTAAGTGCGGGAAATATGGAGTCGAAAGCTTCCAGGTTCTCGTTATTGGCTTGGATGAGGACCGTGCCATTGGTCAAGATGGTCACGGTTATGAAGCCTCTACCAGCTGATCTGAACGGGAGAATCGCGGTTAGTATGCAGCTGTGGAGAGTGGAGGTTGTTTTGGCGATGAGCATCCGTGATCTAATCGTGGAGACCCAGTATTCCGGTCTTTCAGTGTGGAATATTAGGTCCATCTTCGTTGGTCCATTGGAGGCCGAGTGGTAGATGTCAGTGATTAGGGTTTCTTTATGATTGCGAATGAGTTTCTGCTTGAAAGTGCGTCGCAACTTAGTAGAGAGGAGTGGGGGTAAGATGATGGTGAAGGAGTTCCGGCTGTGAGGTTTAAGGTGGGCAAGTGGAACTGGAGGCGGGGGTGGGGGCTGGTCCTGGGCCATTGTGGGTGAGGTGGAGGGGGGAGCCTGATTAGGTAGCGGTGTGGCGCTAGGAGCTAGGATGGCCCGGAGGGCAAGCGACCGGCCGAAGGGGCGGCTCAGTAGGACACGTGATTTGGAATCATGTGGGGAGTTGTAGGTCCTCCTAGTCCACTAATCTGAGCAACGGCGTGCGGGAGGTGGTCGGGGCAGGGCAGATAGACCAGGTGCCTCTGCCTAGGTGGAGGAGGGAGGGGGGGATCTCATTTCCCTATGATATGCTTCCCCGTGGCAGCCCGTAGTGTAGGGGGGGGGGGGGAGGCTGAGCTAGTTATCAGCTATTTATTTATTTAGTTTTTTTTTTTTTTTTTTTTTTTTTGGTTGGAGTCCTACTTCTATTTTTCTGAAGTGTCCCGGTTGTAAGATCTCAGGATTTGGACACACTGGAGATGGGGCACGGGCCCCTGTAACTCCTTGAGCACCCCGTATCTTCCAGTATCTCTTGGGGTGGAAAGAGGTGATTCCGGTGGAGGCTCTAGTCAGGCGACGTCCTCTTTGGCCGCCATTTTAAAGTCAGGCACGGGGCTGGCGGAGGCAGGAGACAAGGGGCTCTAATGAGGCGGCTTTGATTACTGGAGTAGTCGGGGCAGAAGCTTGGTGGTGCCCAAATAAGAGTCAGTAACTCACGGGGTCGAAGAAGAGCAGCTGTGGAGTGGGCTCCGGTCAGGCGACGTCCTCTTTGGTCGCCATTTTAAGCCAGGCGCAGGTTCGACATCTTTGGGATTCTTGGAGCTCCAGCGGGAGAGTTTATTGACTTCCAGTGATGATCGGGGTTGTTGCTTGGCGCCCTCATCCCTTTTTGAACTTTTGGAACCTCGGCGGGTGGAAGCCGCGGTTCAGGGTGAGGCTCTGGTCAGGCGATGTCCTCTAGTGCCGCCATTTTGGGGACAGGCACGGAGGGCAGCGTCGGCAGAGAGTCCCTGGGCTCCAGACCAGGAACTTAGATCTTCCAGGCTGGTCAGGACTCTACAGTTCAAGATTCCTCGTGCTGGTGTTGCTGCAGGATCCGGAAGCGGACGGCTGCAATTGCGGGTGAGTGTCCTGGGGTCGCAAGGAGGGCAGTGGGCGCCGATCACCATTGAGCGTGATCAGGCAGCAGGTCTCTGCTCTCCTGTAGCGGGACAGGCTGCACTTTTCTGCCACGGTGAGAGGGCCTTTCACTTCAACCCGAGTACCCTGAGGGTACGTCTTAAGGGGTGAAGCGAGTGATAGGTAATAGGCAGGACAGGTACACATGTGTGTCCCTTTGCCCAGGTATTGAGGAATACCCATGCATGTCTTCACTACCTATGAGGCTTGCTCTTCCCATAGGTTAACATTGGGAAATGGTTGAAAGCACTTCAGGCTGCAATAGTGGATTGCAGCAGAGCAACCTCGTGATGTTTCCTATCATTGGATTTGCAGCAAAAGTCCCTTTCCAGTGTTAAAGGTGGCCTTGTGGTAATTTGCATAGAAATGTCACTAATAGAAAGTGGGGAAAACATGAAAAAAATGTTTGGACAAACATTCACAATTAGAACTTCTCAAAAAGAACTACCTTGGCAATTAAAGTAGTTACAGTGTATCCAATCCATCTAATCTTTATTCATCAAATTTTCAAAGCATGCAATATAGACATTTAAGTTCATGTCACCAGGAAGAACAATAAGTGCTGAAATTCAAAAAACAAAAATACACACATCATTTATGACAATTAATAGAAAAAACAACAACAACATCTGACAATTCACAAAACAGCACAAAACATTGTTGACCAGTCCTTGAATTGGAAACAACGAAACGGTGGGACAGTCATTTGTGTTATTCAAAAATAACCCGCCATATTCAGCTCAGCACCATTAAATATACATCAGGCTGATTGTCCTGTCTGTACATCTTCTTGTTTGAAACGTTAGAGATAATTCCTGCTGGCTGTGTGGTGTCAACGTGTTTCGGAACCCTATCTGTATTCAGGGTTCACTTCAGGACCTGGACTCAGTTGAAGGCTATAAAATTTAACAAAATATGGAAATCTGTATAAGTTATTCGTTCTTATTCCGTTTTATGACCTACTTTGATCAATTAAGACTATCTGCTTCACAGAAAAAGAAGGGAGGGCTGGGCACAGTTACTAGGAAGGCGCAAGTAAATTACCCATTTTGAGAAAACTTTACATGAAGGTGCACTTCACTAAAAATGCCTATACTGGCTGTAGAAATGGCTTTATTCTGACCTTACAATGTACTGTCATAGTTACAATGATGTCCTTATCAATAAATAAATGTTTAGGAATCATCACACTTGCCTCTAATCTTTAGCCGGGCACGCTAGTCGACGATTGCCGATATCTCATTGAAGCAGTGCCTTGAAAACACTTTATCCCGAAGCCCTAATGAATATGTAAGTGAAGTTAGTGGGGGTAAGAGTGGGCTTGTTGCGTTGTATTGCAGTGCACAATTATTGTGACTTACTTGTATACTCCTTTTCACAGCCAAAAACCACTTCTGATAAGGGTCCTTAATTGACTCTTTTGGACACCAGCCCTCGTACAACACCATCAGGCATGTTTGTCGTTTTTATTAAAAAAGGGGGAGGAGTTTAGTGATCTAGCAGCGTGTTAATTTCACAGCAGAACAACTTGCCTGATTTCCTTTTTTTCAATAAACGCGGAGAAATGTTCACGGACGCTGCGACTCTTTATACTTGGTTTGCCGCTCCGCTCCTGAAACAGAAATCGGATATTGAAACTCTTGTAGGATAAGAATATTTAAACGCCTAATGGCCTGCCAGCGCAGTACTTTCGCGGCAGCAAAACTTGCCTGAGTTTAGTTGTAGATTACTCAACGACAGTATTCCCAATGACCTCTTCTCGCTCGTTGTGCGGAAATGCCGAAGTGAATGCAGACACTTCCAAGGTGAATATATGACGTCACATCGTGGTGTTTACACTGCGATACCTTTACAATGCAGGCATTACAACTGGAGGGCGCTGGACTTAGGAATAGTATGATTTACTATCCCAACTCCAGTCTACGTACAGTAGGGAAGGCGTTGGAATAGTGAATCATACTATTCCTTAGGTTAGACCGCAATCTACTGCAAGTCATTGTAATGATTCTCGTTGTAATACCCGCATTGTAAAGGTATTGCGGTTTAAACACTGTGATGTAACCGATGTTTCCCGCTAAAAACCCATTACTTTATTGATTCTTGTATAGTGAACAAGCAAATGATGTGAACCAATTCAAATAGCTCTCAATGTACCTCGATTATCAATGACGATTCTGTTTAAAAAAAAAATATTAATAATTTGATTTGACTGGGATAATTCCGGACATTAAGTCTATAGCAAAAATGTTGTAGGCAACTCGTCTCAAAGTCTATTGATTTCAGACATTTCATTCAGTCCCACAGATGCAGTATTAAATGGCATGATTAAATATGCTTCTCTTTGTAGTAGTATCCTCTCCAAATCCCCTCCTCTGGGGTTCGGTTTAATAACACTTAGAACGGGGAACATCCTTTACAACGCGGATGTTACACCGCAGTTCCCTTACGATGCAACTTTTACAACGCAAGTTGTAACAACGAATTGTGCTGGGGGGCGCTCCAGGATAGTAAATAGTTTAATTTACTATCCAACTCCTTCCCTACTATCCACAGGGACTGGAGTTGGAATAGTAAATTAAACTATTCACTATCCAGTCCCCAACAACGCAAGTCGTGGTAACGACTTGCGTTGTAAAACATGCGTCGTAAAGTACTGCGATGTAAAACATCGCGTTGTAACGACATACATCCACTTAGAACTGTCCAACGGAGGTCTCTTTCCTTATGTTTAAATTCTTGGAAATGAGCCACAAGGGGGCGCATTCAGTACCTTGTTCTTAATTCTAGAACAATGTTGACTGATTCTTTGTCTGATTTCTTGCGTGGCTTTTCCAATATATATCAGAGGGCAAGGGCAAGTAATCGCGTATACCACATTTTTGGTCTTACACGTCGAACATTCGGAATGCTTCCACCTATCATTTCCGTTTATGAATTCAGTGCTTCCACAGTTGTACTACATGCTTGGCACATTCCACAATTGTGGTGTCCTGCAATAGGTTGTAAATTGAGAAAGGGACGTAACGATTCAACTCTCTTTGGGCCATCATCCGATGCCCTGATTATACGTTGTCCATTGCTAACATTCTTTTTGAGAGCGAACAAAGGGATTAGAAGATCCTTATCAAAATCTTTCACCAAATGCAAATTGTGCTGAATGTTTTTTTTAAAAAAGTTGGTATGTGGACCAAATGTAGAGAAACAAACTACACGTGACATAGGTTTCTTTGGTTGTTTTTCAATTAATATTTCGCGTGACATGAACCATGCGCGTTTGCATGAGTGCTTCAGCAGCTTCGGTGGATAACCCTTTTCTTTTAATCTCTCAGTTAGCATTTTGGAATGTATTTCATAATCTTCTTCCCGTGAGCAGTTACGCCGCACACGTAAATACTAGCCATAAGGCAGATTATCTTTCAAGCTTTTAGGGTGATAACTGTTGTAATAAAGGGCAGTATTTTTGTCTGTTGGCTTGGTATATAGAGTAGTAATTAAACCAGTTTCTGTGACCCGTACCTCAACATCCAAAAATGTTAAGCTTGTTATGCTCTGATTCATGCTAAATTTAATGTCTGGATTTCTCTTATTCAGCCACACTATGAACTACATTAAGTCATCTTCAGCTCCATCCCAGATGCACCAGACATCATCGATATATCGATGCCAATGTACCAGACATTGGCTGAACGGGTTGTTATTATAAATGTGACGCTCCTCATATTTCGCCATCTAAAGAACCGCCATCTCCGGCACAAAGGGACAACCCATGGCGGTCTTTGTCACCTAGGGGAAAAAGGCATTTTCAAATTTAAAATAGTTGAGTTTTAGAGCCTGATGCTAAACTAAAAATGAATCGTGTGGGAATGCGATGGGTGCGTTCTCTGCTCTCCAAATAAAATTCCAACATATTGAGTGCATCATCCTGGGGAATTTGTGTGTATAATGGCACAACGTCCAGAGTGACTAATCTGTGAGGGGAACATCCTTTACAACACGGATGTTACACCGCAGTTCCCTTACGACGCAACTTTTACAACGCAAGTTGTAACAACAAATTGCGCTGGGGGGCGCTCCAGGATAGTAAATAGTTTAATTTACTATCCAACTCCTTCCCTACTATCCACGGGGACTGGAGTTGGAATAGTAAATTAAACTATTCACTATCCAGCCCCCAACAACGCAAGTCATGGTAACGACTTGCGTTGTAAAACATCCGTCGTAAAGTACTGCGATGTAAAGCATCGCATTGTAACGACATACATCCAATCTGTGATGTTATGGGTCGAATTCAAAGCCCTCAATTTTGATAATGAACTCAGTTGAATCTCTCAGGTACGAGGTAACATGTAGCAAAACTTCCTTTAAAAATACATCCACATACTTTGTGATGGGCTCAAGTAGAGAGTCATACCTCAATACTATAGGGCGGCCGGGGGGCAGAGTGGCATTTTTGTGAACTTTAGGAAGGAAATAAATGACGGGTGTTCTTGGATGTTTCTCTATCAAATATTCATGTTCCTTGGGACCCAAGAACCCTCCTTCCAGGCCAGCTTCAGCAATGATTTTAATTTCACTCTGAATCTGTTGCCCTGGATCTGAAGTGATCTTTCTGTGGTTGTATGTTGAAACAACGAGTTCCCCAACCACGACTTCCCTATCAATGAGGTCGTACGTGAGCCCATCGGGAAGTATGTGGATGTATTTTTAAAGGAAATTTCGCAACATGTTACCTCGTACCTGAGTGGTACAATGGAGTTCATTAACAAAATAGAGGGCTTTGAATTCAACTCAGAACATCACAGATTAGTCACTCTGGACGTTGTGCCATTATACACACAAATTCCCCAGGATGATGCACTCAATGTGTTGGAATTTTATTTGGAGAGCAGAGAACACACCCATCGCATGTCTGGTACATTGTCATCAATATATATTGATGATGTGTGGTCGGACGATGCCCCAAAGAGAGTTGAATCGTTACTTCCCTTCTTCAATTTACAACCTATTGCAGGACACCACAATTGTGGAATGTGCCAAGCATGTAGTACAACTGTGGAAGGCACTGAATTCATGAACGGAAATGATAGGTGGAAGCATTCCGAATGTTCGACGTGTAAGACCAAAAATGTGGTATACGCGATTACTTGCCCTTGCCCTCTGATATATATTGGAAAAACCACGCAAGAAATCAGACAAAGAATCAGTCAACATCGTTCTAGAATTAGGAACAAGGTACTGAATGCGCCCCCTTGTGGCTCATTTCCAAGAATTTAAACATAAGGAAAGAGACCTTCGTTGGACAGTTCTAAGTGGATGTATGTTGTTACAACGCGATGTTTTACATCGCAGTACTTTACGACGCATGTTTTACAACGCAAGTCGTTACTACGACTTGCGTTGTTGGGGACTGGATAGTGAATAGTTTAATTTACTATTCCAACTCCAGTCCCTGTGGATAGTAGGGAAGGAGTTGGATAGTAAATTAAACTATTTACTATCCTGGAGCGCCCCCCAGCACAATTCGTTGTTACAACTTGCGTTGTAAAAGTTGCGTCGTAAGGGAACTGCGGTGTAACATCCGCGTTGTAAAGGATGTTCCCCGTTCTAAGTGTTATTAAACCGAACCCCAGAGGAGGGGATTTGGAGAGGATACTACTACAAAGAGAAGCATATTTAATCATGCCATTTAATACTGCATCTGTGGGACTGAATGAAATGTCTGAAATCAATAGACTTTGAGACGAGTTGCCTACAAAATTTTTGCTATAGACTTAATGTCCGGAATTATCCCAGTCAAATCAAATTATTAATATTTTTTTTTTAAACAGAATCGTCATTGATAATCGAGGTACATTGAGAGCTATTTGAATTGGTTCACATCATTTGCTTGTTCACTATACAAGAATCAATAAAGTAATGGGTTTTTAGCGGGAAACATCGGTTACATCGCAGTGTTTAAACCGCAATACCTTTACAATGCGGGTATTACAACGAAAGTCATTACAATGACTTGCAGTAGATTGCGGTCTAACCTAAGGAATAGTATGATTTACTATTCCAACGCCTTCCCTACTGTACGTAGACTGGAGTTGGGATAGTAAATCATACTATTCCTAAGTCCAGCGCCCTCCAGTTGTAATGCCTGCATTGTAAAGGTATCGCAGTGTAAACACCACGATGTGACGTCATATATTCACCTTGGAAGTGTCTGCATTCACTTCGGCATTTCCGCACAACGAGCGAGAAGAGGTCATTGGGAATACTGTTGTTGAGTAATCTACAACTAAACTCAGGCAAGTTTTGCTGCCGCGAAAGTATTGCGCTGGCAGGCCATTAGGCGTTTAAATATTCTTATCCTACGAGAGTTTCAATATCCGATTTCTGTTTCAGGAGCGGAGCGGCAAACCAAGTATAAAGAGTCGCAGCGTCCGTGAACATTTCTCCGCGTTTATTGAAAAAAAGGAAATCAGGCAAGTTGTTCTGCTGTGAAATTAACACGCTGCTAGATCACTAAACTCCTCCCCCTTTTTTAATAAAAACGACAAACATGCCTGATGGTGTTGTACGAGGGCTGGTGTCCAAAAGAGTCAATTAAGGACCCTTATCAGAAGTGGTTTTTGGCTGTGAAAAGGAGTATACAAGTAAGTCACAATAATTGTGCACTGCAATACAACGCAACAAGCCCACTCTTACCCCCACTAACTTCACTTACATATTCATTAGGGCTTCGGGATAAAGTGTTTTCAAGGCACTGCTTCAATGAGATATCGGCAATCGTCGACTGGCGTGCCCGGCTAAAGATTAGAGGCAAGTGTGATGATTCCTAAACATTTATTTATTGATAAGGACATCATTGTAACTATGACAGTACATTGTAAGGTCAGAATAAAGCCATTTCTACAGCCAGTATAGGCATTTTTAGTGAAGTGCACCTTCATGTAAAGTTTTCTCAAAATGGGTAATTTACTTGCGCCTTCCTAGTAACTGTGCCCAGCCCTCCCTTCTTTTTCTGTGAAGCAGATAGTCTTAATTGATCAAAGTAGGTTAAAAAAAACGGAATAGGGATTAATAACTTATACAAATATCCATATTTTATTATATTTTGTAGGGTTTGACCGAGTCTAAGTCCTGTAGAGAACCCTGAAATCAGATAGGGTTCCGAAACACGTTGACACCACACAGCCAGCAGGAATTATCACAAACGTTTCAGACAAGAAGATGTACAGACTAGACAATCAGCCTGATGTATATTTAGTGGTGCTGAGCTGAATATGGCAGGTTATTTTTGAATAACACAATGACTGTACCGCCATTTAGTTGTTTCCAATTCAAGGACTGGTCAACAGTGTTTTGTGACGTTTTGTGAATTGTCAGATTAGTTTTTTTTGTTTTTTCTATTAATTGTCATAAATGATGTGTGTATTTTAGTTTTTTTAATTTCAGCACTTATTGTTCTTCCTGGTGACATGAACTTAAATGTCTATATTGCGTGCTTTAAAAAATTGATGAATAAAGATAAGGTGGATTAGATACACCGTATCTACTTTAATTGCCAAGGTAGTTCTTTTTGAGAAGTTCTAATTGTGAATGTTTGTCGAAACATTTTTTCATGTTTTCTCTATAACTGTGGCCCGATTTGGATATTGATATAGGCCCAACCCCTTGGTGTTTAAAAAACTAGTAGAAAGTGGTCATTTCTCTGCTCTAAAATTCTTTGTGTACCTTGGTGCTTGGCTCCAGTCCACACCGGTCCCTGGGGGGCACATCTGGGCTTTCCCCAGGGACAGCTATACAACACTGGGCGTACAACTGGAATAACAGACCTTTGCCAAGTGTGGTGCTGGCTGGTTATTCTATAGGTAAAGGTTTTAATACTTGGCCTCTGGAGCCAGATCATAGCCCCACTAAAGGTTAATATCGGCATTCCTCTGTCTCATGGCAGAGAGGACTGAAATTTAGGGGAGTCATCAGTGGTTCAGAGGGTCACCTCACTTCAAAGGCACACTCCTGTATCACTACTGGTGCCATACTTCAGCACGGGGTGAGATATGCTTGTGGGGACATTGGACTGGAGAACCTGGTACCTGTACACTGTGTTGCTGGAACCAAGCAGTAACCGGCTGATGAGTCCGTAACTAGTGCAAAATCGGTCCTGGATTGCTTGTTTTCCGGTTCATGGAAGACCTGGCTTGGTAGTTCTGGCTGGATTGCTCCTGTTGGAGCAGGGTCAAGACTGATTTGCATATAGCTTACTCTAAGCTGAAGTGGCATGGTGGGCAAAAGAACAATGGATTGGGATGTGGACCCGAGAAATTTCCAGTGGCTGAGATTAATTCAAGCATTCCATCCATCACTTTTTGTGCACTTTTGTGAACCTATATGCAGCAAGTCATAGGGTAGGGTACAGATAAGAAGCCCAAGTAGTAGATCCTGTAGCTTGAGTCCACGCCTGGGGAATCACTGTGCATTGCACCGAGCTCTACCTCATATATTCTGGCTGCTCACTCTATTATTGTGTCATTTTTGTCTCATGTAGCTCTTGTCTGCACATGTATTCTGTTCCAGTATATCATTATTATTATACTTCTACTTGTATACTGTACATTTTTATAAGCTGCACTCATCTCACTTTTTACTCTTGTATTGCACTGACTGCTACCTCATATATCTTTGTACATTTTCTGTAAGCTGCACCCATTTCACTTTTTACGCCTGGATTGCACCAATTGCTTCCTCCTATATTTTGATTATTTTGGTTATGATGGCTGCTCACTAGTGTCACTTTTGTTCCATGTAACTCACTGTTTGCATTTGTTTTTTGCACATGTGTATCACTATAGTTCATCCTCCCTTACCCACATGGATCCCATAGGCAAGCACACATATAAAATCAACTACCCATCCACACTCACCAAGAAAGCCGCTAAACGCTTTAAACACAACTTCCTGAGGTCCCACACTGAAACCCCCTTTGCAGACACCTACTTCTCACCGGTCAATGGATCCATGAACACCGATATCATCTTCCACACCACACGCAGAGCTCAATGGAGAAAAGCGTTCCTCACCTTACTCACCGTCTCCACCACCAGGAAAACCGCTCATGGCCTAACTCTCTCCATCATTCCATCCCAACTCTTCCCAGGCAGAGCCACCATTACTATCTACAATAACGGGATTGTCCTATCTCAATCCACAGACAGGAACCTGGAACTACTAGACAACCTGTTCCCCACCTTCAAAGAGCACCTCTCCAATCCGCTGACAGACACTCATATCCCCTCCAGTCCTACCACCCCTGACCTCACAGCTCCCATTACCCACAACCCTTCTAACATAGTTCAGCACCAGGTAACTACTACACACCCCTCATTTACGAACACACCCTCCACCCCTGACTCAGCTCCCACCCACAACCCTTCTATCCACGTGCAGCACCAGGCATCTATCACACTCGCCTCAAACACATACACAGATCTCTCCCCCTCCTACATCACTCTCACCCCAACCCCCCTACCAATCCTCAGACATCCACGCACACCATTAACACTCCCCTCACCCCTGACATCTCAGCTGACATTAACACTCCTCTCACCCCTGACATTACAGCTCCAACCCACAACACATCTAATCTAGTTCAGCACCAAAATGACACGCACAACGACAAATCCTACACTTTATCCCCCCCATTCTTAGCCCCCACTACCCTCTAACTAACTACGCAGAACTCACCTCCTCCCTTAATTTAACTCCCCCTCCCCACAACAGGACCATCTCCAATCCCATTTCCCCCCCACTCTCAGCCCCCATTACGCTTCCTGCACCCCACCACCTCTAACATACACACATCCTCCACCGTGATCTCTCCGCCTACCACCAATGCCCTCACACATACCACCACCCTCCTCCCTACCTCAGTCATACCCCTCCCGCCCAAACACTCTCTCCTCCCTAACACTATCCCGTACTCTAACACAACGGAGCTCTCCACAAACACCAGCCCACTCCCCCACCTGCACGCTAATTCCCTGGTCAGTCATTCACCTCTTATGTCCACCCCCACCTCCAACACCTACCCCACGCTGGACAAGATGATGGCCACCCTCCTCCAGATCAAAGAAGACATGCACATCATCAAAGAACTACTCTCCACACACCCCATACACCCCTCACCAACTTCCACCTCCCCTCCCAACATGTCCCCTACCCTTCCTGTTGACTTTCTCACTCAACACTACCCACAACGGACTTCAATCCCTGTTCGCAATCGCAACTACCGCCCGCGTCACCCCGGCAACAGCCAACCCACCTCCACCTCCCCTCCTAACATGCCCCCCACTCTTCTGGCTGACTCTCTCACTCAACACTTCCCACACTGGACTTCAATCCCTAATCGCAACAACCGCCCTCGACGCCCCTGCAACCCTCATTCGGACCTCGACACACTCTCCCTCCTCCGCTCCTACGATCCAACTCCCCAAAATAACACCTCCACCACACACCTCACCATTCCCACGATACACGCAAATCCCCTTAGACCCCCCACACTAAACAACAGAATCTCCATCCCCAATAACCTTAGAAAAGTCCCTGTCTCTCTAGAACCTTCTTCCACCCTCAACACACCCCGTCTCAAATGTACTCTCCTCAACTGCAGATTGGCCTCGAAACACTCCGCCGCCATCGCTGATCTCCTCCTAACACTGGACCTTGACCTAATCATCCTGACTGAAACCTGGCTAACTGAATCCTCGTCACCTATAATGGACATTCTGGTTCCACCCAACTACCACATCATTAGACTCGACAGGTCAGGCAAAATAGGTGGTGGAATCGCATGCATCTACAGGAACAATCTCTCTGTTCTGAAAGTCAACCCCGCCTCCCTACCAACCCCAACATCCAGTGAATACATCTGCCTCGACATTATTAGTGAGGGCAAGCCAATATGCTCTCTTCACAGCATCTACCACCCACCCAGGGACAACCTCACCTTTTCCCAACAAATCATGGATATAATCTCAACCAATTCCAGACGGCAGCTCACCCAAATATACCTTGGCGACTTCAACCTCCACTGGAACGACCGCAATGATGCGGTGGTAAATAGTCTTAAAAATGTCCTCGATGCCCTGGACCTCACCCAAATATGCAACAGCCCGACCCACGAGAAAGGCTCTATCCTCGATCTTATCATCTCCAAAGTGGACTCTATCCAACTCGAGTCCATCCAACCATGTGACTGGTCAGATCACCATATTGTCACATTCTTCATCAATGAAACAGTTAAATTTAACCAGGTTCAATCCTCCAAGCCCAAAGTCTGGAAAAGAGACTTGAAAAAACTCAACCCCAGCTCTCTGCCCTCTAACAGCTGCAACCTCCTACTCCCACCGACCGGCGTTACGGACGTTCAATCCCTGACTGACCACTATCTCAACGCTATGTCCTCAATTAATGAGGCTGCACCCATGAAGCTAAAAAGAGTCTCTACCAAAATCTCCAATCCTTGTTACGACGGGAGTCTCAATGAGGACAGACGTGACATGCGAATGGCAGAGCGCACCTGGAGATCAGCTCCCTCTGCACTGCATCTAAAAACTCTGAAGAAAATGAGAAACGCCTACTTCAGGAAAATAAAACGCTCAAAATCAGATTTCTTCAGCCTCAGGCTCGACCAAGCAAAAAACCGTCTGAAAAAACTATTTGAGCTAATCAGAACACAATCCAAGGAACAACCTCAACCACTCAACACTGTACGCGAAGCACCCTCCTGTGAAGACTTCTCCGCTTTCTTTATCCAAAAAACTGACAACATAAAGAGCGATCTCCTCATTGACACAAGCCTCTACTCCAAACCCCAATGCATAGCACCCACTCAACCAAAAAACAATGCTACATGGTCAACCTTTGGCACCTACTCTGAAGAAGAAATTGGCAAACTGCTCAGCACTTTGAAACCATCCAATCACCTCACGGACCCCCTTCCTGCTAACGCTGTTAAAGACTTTTCCCCTCTGCTTCTCCCACTCAGGACTAAAATTATCAACAGCTCACTTCAACAAGGAACCATACCTGACTCCCTCAAAGTTGGACAGGTCACACCTTTACTAAAGAAACCTACAGCCGCCCCCTCTGATCTGAACAACTACCGTCCCATTACCAATATTCCCACTCTCGCCAAACTGCTGGAAAAATGCGCACAACTACAATTGGCTAAACACATTGAACAGTTCGATCTCCTCAACCCTCATTAATCAGGCTTCCGAGCAGGACACAGTACAGAGACTGCTATAACTCACATCATTGACGACGCACTTCAAATGCTAGACCAAAACGACACATGCCTCCTCATCCTTCTTGATCTCTCTTCAGCATTCGACACTGTTAAACATGAGAATCTACTCGAACTACTAAACGCAAGAATGGGTTTATCTGGAACTGTTCTCAAGTGGTTCACTTCCTTTCTACACAACAGGTCGCAGAAATTCAAGAGCAACAACCTGATGTCCTAGCCAATACCTGTAACGCTAGGCGTCCCCCAAGGATCCTCCCTATCTCCGACTCTGTTCAACCTAGTTATGGAACCTCTCACCACCTTGCTACAAGCATCCAATGTACACTTTCACATGTACGCCGATGACACCCAACTCTATCTCAAATTACAATCCCCCAAAGACATACTGCTCCTGAACTCAACGATCAGAAGCACCCAATCCTCGCTTGCCGACAATCATCTCAAACTCAATGCGCTGAAAACAGAGTTTCTTCTGATCTCGCCTCCAGCGAAGATCTCCACCACTCAAAGTTGGCTTAAGCACCTAACCGCACTCAATGTTCAACCCACCATCGTGGACTCTGCTAGATCTTTAGGCATAACACTCGACACCAATCTCAACATGCACCAACATATCAGCAAGGCAACCAAGGGAGCGAACTTCCAAATAAATACCCTGAGGAAACTTTAACCCTTCCTCCCAGCCAAAGACCTCCAAACCGCAGTACAAGCACTAGTCATCCCTCGAATTGAATATGGCAGCATGGCCCTCTGCGGACTCCCCCTAACTGCTACCGCACCCCTAAGAGCTTCTCTAAACGCTGCAGCGAGACTCCTCACTGGGTCAAAACAGCACTCTCACATTTCCCCTGACTTGAAATCCCTGAACTGGTTGCCTTTTGAAGCCAGAATACATCTGAAAATCGCCTGCTTGACACACAAGGCGGTACACCTGAACTCACCCGCCTACCTCTCTCAGAAGCTGACAATCTCTGGAGGCGCCAGAAACACTAGAGGCACAAACAAGCTTCTGCTGAAACCTCGAAGATTCCGGAAGGAAAAAACCTATAAACGCTCCTTCTCAGGAATGGCACCCAGGATCTGGAACTCACTCCCTCCTGAAACCAGGCTCATCTCTTCCACAACACTCTTTAAAAAAGAAGTAAAGGCTATCCTCATGGCTAAATACACCTGAACTATTACTTCAGACTCTTTAACCCCTTCGACGCTGATGACGGAACGGTTCCGTCATGAGCGTCGGTTGAGCTGTGCTGATGACGGAACCGTTCCGTCATGACTCCGCCCGCGCAAGGCGGAGTCAGCACAGGCGGGGAATACGCCCCGCACGCAAGGGGTTAAAGACTCTGCACCGATCTGTACTACTTGTTTGACCCCATTGCTTTTTTGTATTACTTGTGTTATTGATTTACATGATTGGTTGCCCCACTTATTTGTACTGTTAGCTTCATTGACTTACTTGTTTGACTATGCTCCCTCATGTACCCCTTATATGTAAAGCGCTCTGATATCTGCAAAGATCAGAGCTGCTGCTTCCAAGCTGTGCCATTTTTCACACTACAGGCTGCAGGCGGCAGCAGCATGCACTTTAAAAATGGGACAGAGATTCCAGAACAGGTGTGCACAATGAGTGACTGCACCCACCTGGAGAGGGATGCCTGGAGGATCTATGAGACCTGTGTTGCCTCCTCCAGAGGGCTGAACTCATGCACAATCCAGCCTCAAGTTTTTGATTTGGGAGAATAAGCCTCAGGCTGTATTATGCTACGGGTGCACTGTCCCTATTTGTTCCATGGCACACATAACCACAAACTTGCACTGCCCAGGGTA
Source organism: Lissotriton vulgaris (assembly GCF_964263255.1). Lineage (NCBI taxonomy): Eukaryota > Metazoa > Chordata > Amphibia > Caudata > Salamandridae > Lissotriton > Lissotriton vulgaris. The sequence continues at coordinate 50,880,610 of NC_141697.1, forward strand.
CAATGCACTAGTGGAAGATGTACCAGCTTGTCGTATACACGACGGTCAGGAATCACTCGGGACACAGATTGGGTAGGTGCACAGATACTTCTTTATTTCGCTTGCTCATCAGTCTGTCATGGCACGTCTGTCCTCGTCCTCGTCCTGCTGCATAATGTCCTTTCCTGTCCCCCGACAGGAAGTGGTGTCCGGTGACCTGGTCACCACCCTGTGACCCACAGGGTCCTAGTGTCCAGCGTCTGTCGTCATCTGTCCTGGTCATCACATCTCCCCCCTTGTTACAACAAATGCTTTCCCCATGCACAAGTCCTTGCCCACACTGTGGAACGCCTGTGAGACAGTGCGGGAGAGAGAGAGAGAGAGAGAGAGAGAGAGAGAGAGAGAGAGGGAGTCTCTACATTTCTTCTAGCAGTCTCTTTGTCTTTTTGCATTCTCTTCTTGGTCTTTGTTCTCCGCTCTGCTCTGGTCCTCCACCTTCTTCTTTGTGTGTTGTCACTTCTCCGTTTGTTCCTTGCTCTCTTTCCTCCACTTCCGCTGTTGTTATTGCTCTTTCTTCTTCTTCCATTTTGAGCTCCTTGAAATGTGAGCTGTTTCTTGTTATCTTCCGATGGTCTGCGGCCGCGGTCACCATTGACCCTTTTACTCCAGTTACTACCAGCGGCTCCTTTGAAAAAGGGCTGTCGGATTTTCTTTGCTGTGCCTGCTTCACTATTACTATGTCTCCTTCTTTTAGTTGGTGTTCAGCTGCATGTCTCTTTTTGTCAGCATATTCTTTCATTTTCTTTTTCTCTTTGTTGTCTCTTTCTGCGATCTCTTGTCTGTTGGTGTCCGCTGTGGCTTCTCTCTGTGGTAGCCTCGTCTTGCTTGTTCTTCCTAACACCAGTTCTGCTGGGCATTTGCCCGTGGTGCTGTGAGGGGTGTTCCTATAGTCTCGTAGTACTTGACACAGCGCTTGTCCAATGGAGATCTGTGTCAATTTTGCTCGCTGGATGGCCCTTTTGATGGTCCCCATAAATCTTTCTGCCATTCCGTTGGCTTGTGGCCACTGTGGGGTTATTTTCCTGTGTTTGATCCCCAGGTAGTCCATGAACCTGCGGAACTCTTCTCCCGAAAATGGAGGGCCATTGTCTGTTTTCAGTGTTTGTGGTGAGCCCCAGGCAGCAAATATGTCGTCCAGCACTGGTAAGGTGGCGTTTGCCGATGTCGATGCCACTTCCCTCACTACTGGAAATCTTGAAAATTCGTCAATGACTACCAGCAGGTATTTTCCAGTCTCCAGTGGCCCATAGAAGTCTGCCGCTAGTTCAGTCCATACTGCCAATGGCAGTTCCGACATCCTCAGCGGTGTGGGCTTACTGGATGATCCAGTTACTTGACAGGTGTGACATTGTGACACTTCTTCCTCTACCATGCTGTCTAGTCCTGGGAACCACACTCTTTCTCTCAGCATCTTCTTTGTCGCTACTATTCCTCTATGCGACTCGTGTGCTATCTTAACTGTTCTTTTTCGTAGTCGAAGTGGTATTACAATCCTTGAACCTCTCATCAGAACTCCGTTCTCTGTCTCTGACAATTCTTCGCCTATCTTTTTGAACGCCAACAGTTCTTCTTTGTCAACTCCTTCTTCTGTGATGGTGTTGTTATTAATGTGTCTCCATCTCTGTAGCCTCACTATCGTTCCTATTGTCTTCATTGTCGGATCTCTTTTTGTCGGTGACCTGGTCACCACCCTGTGACCCACAGGGTCCTAGTGTCCAGCGTCTGTCGTCATCTGTCCTGGTCATCACACAGCTGACTGAAGAATGTGAGATGCTTTCTTCTGTGCAGGCGAAACCAGTAATTGAATCTGGAGAACACGTGCTCAGAAAGAGGTGGAGGTGAGGTACATGACTGCCTCACACTTTGCACGATGGAGCCTATTCAGGTAGATGATTACTATCTCTACAGGTTACCGCATTATACAGTGATCTTTCAGCACTGAGCCCTGGTACTCCCTCCTTTGTGGATGCCATCGTACCTCCACCACTATCTGAGTAGAGGTTCTGCAGATTTATTAATTACCCCGGAACTCATCTTGCATCAATCTCTCTTTGTTCTTCTCATGCTCACTCAGGCGCTTATTTATGAAGGCCTGCGTCACATTTACGCGTCACTTTTTGTGACGCTGCGACAGCGTAAATAATGTGACACGTTGCTCCATATTTACAAAGTGGTGCATCTGAAAACCCCTGCACTACATTATACCTGCATCAGGTATAATGTATGCAGGGTGGAAGTTCCCCCGCATCAAAGCCTTGTAGAAGTGGTGCCTTGTGTGTCACTTCTAGGACGTCATTGCGTCAAAACATTATGCCTGCCTCATAGCAGGCGTACGGGTGATGCAGGCCCTTTCACATGGGGCTTGCCATGTGTAATGACCCATTTCTGGAGTTGTGTCTGTTTTCAGACACACCACAGCAATGTGTCACTTTTGCGTCTACAGATACGTCAGTAATACTGCTGTATCTGTAACTCCTTGCAACATGAAGCGCCATACTGTGATTACGGCACATCCATGGTGTCACAAGGAGTGGGCACTGGGAAGTGTTGCATTGCTGCTTTGTCGCAGCGATGCGATACTTCCAGGGCCGGACTGGGAACCAAAACCGGCCCTGGCAAAGTGCTCGGCCGGCCCCTTCTCCCCCAGGGGGGTTGTGGGTATCGCCAAGCTCTTCGTCAGGGCCGGTGTTTGGCCGATTTTGTTAAATGGACGATTATGCAGCTATGCTTCAAAAACGGCCCTGTAACAAAAGCGGCCCTAAACCAGCCCCCACCCGTGCGGCGCAATGGGGAATTGCCCGGTGCCTGCTACGGCCAGTCCGGCCCTGGATACTTCTCATAAATAAGGCTCTCATTGTTCTGTCCTGGTCATGACCTGTTGATTAATGGAAGAACAAAACACAGTAGACAATATTTTGACTGAAAAAGATGTTTACTATTAACTATATACTGTGCAATGGAATCATTATGAACTGTTGATTTATACCCCTATCCATGAGCACTATCAAATTATTACCACTTTTTGTCGTGCTTTATCTCTTGTTTTGATCACCACTTTGCACCATTCACATGAGTTTTAGGAGCACTGTGTGTTCACCCTGCACATTAAGCAATACTTTTCAATTTTATACTGTTATTGCTAATAATTGTTCAAAATAATATTAGAAAGTATAATAATTTTTTTCTGAGTTTCATTGGCCATATCTTTTTCAAATGATGTATTATATATAACAATACATTCATTAAGTGCTGCACTATACATTTGTCAGGTATTGTATGATTGATGACATTTTGGTTTTAAATGATACCTTTGTGGACCCTGTTGCACATATAAGGCATTACATGTGTGGCAGCGCTATAATTATTACAGAAGGCAGCATAGCCCCTACTGTAATGCCATAGTGCCCCAACGGTGTCCAAAGTGGGCGCACATGACTGTTACACCCCAGGGGCACTGTGCATAATACAGCCCCTGGTGTTTCATTCAGGAGAAGAGGCCTGGGGCTGTATCATGTAATGGTGTAATACCAGCCAGAATGTCTTTCTCTGTGAAGGTGGCAACCTGCTTGAATATAGGCCGAGATCCCCCTGCAGGTGGGTGCACAGAGTGACTGCGACCACCTGCAGGGGCATCTCGATGGAGTGTCCATGGGACCCCCTTTCCACTCTCAGGGGGCAGCCCTTAGGGGGCTCACTAGCTGTGCACCACTTTTTTTGCTGCACACTGTCAGTGCACCTCCTGATGGCTACTTTGCCTCTGTGCCCGTGTTCATAATACAGCGCAGGTTCAGGGGCAGTGTGTTACTCCATTAGCAAGGGCCATACTACCCCCATTCTAATGAGGGTATGTGACCTTGAGATAAAGGCAGCACTATAAGTACGCCAGTGCGATCAGTATTACAGAAGGGGAAGGACAAGCGTCTGGGACCCCTTCTGTCATATAACAGAGCCTCTGAGCACAGAAACTGGTGCGCACACCTGTTGCACCCCGATGCACTGTTTGTAATACGTCTCTGGTGCACTGGAGGCGGAAGGGCATGGAACCTCTAGATGGGGGATAGGTCACCAGAATGGAGGATGGCGAGGCAGCAGGGGTGCCCATACAAGGACAGGCGCGGAGTACCAAACGACGCCCATGCATTACTGGCTGGCGAGATTAACCACTGCGCGTGCGCTGGGCTTGTGGTGACAGGTGGTCGTACAGGCTGTCTCCCAGAAAAACAATGACACAGAAACGCTCCTCCCCAATTTCTTTACGTCCATTATTCGGGGCGAATGTCTAGTTTGCACCGCACTGCCGGTGCATTGTGCCCGTCTGTGCCTTGGCATGACCCTCACCTGCCCAGGTGGGAAGAGAGACCTCTGCAGTCTAGGCTGCAACCAGCAATGACATGTTTTCCATAGTCCTCCAGATACAGTGCTAGGCCTCCGTAACTCAATGAGCCATTGGTGTGTCTATCATCTAAGCGAATGGTGCATATTTTAACACCCTCAGGATGAGGAAAGGCTGAGTCAGCTCTGCCGTTAAACTAGCAGGTGACTTTCAGATCACCCAGCTATTTCTTCACTTCCAGGGATGTCAAATGCCCAGGCCATGTGAATCACCTGCAGCCATTTCTGGCTTTTTAACTCGCAGCACATTGCGCACCCAGGGCCTTATTTATGGGATTTACGGCAAAAGGAATGGGCTTTTTCTATGTGTGCTCAGAATGCATTCTCAGTTTTACAAATGCTGGTAAATCTGGGAATGTGTCTGGTTCCATGGGTGTTTCGCGGTAACACCCACAGCAACACCCATGGAACGTCCCTTTCACGCCGTTTTCTGTGTGAAAGGGGCACATATTTATAAGGCCATGAAAAGCCACGTAAAGTGGCTTTAAGTGGCCTTCTAAAAAAGAGGCCCCCATTTTTTTATGCCCTGATTAGTAAATGAAAAAGGTGTAATGACCAGATCGAGAAGAAAATGACTGGTGAAAGATGTCATCCCAAAAAAGTGTCCACTTTCTACTTATGGCTAGTGCCTAGTTGTGCAACAGGCGCATTAGCCCACTGATTGATTTTGTCATTTGCTGGAAAAAAGGTTCTGGTGACACCACAAAGTATTAGCAAATATATCTAGCATGTCATCAGATACTAAATGGGCTGGTCTTGTTGTATAAAATGGCCAACCCTTCAGCTGCCCAGGCATGAGCAGCTCATCCAAGCCAGCTTTTGCTTCCTGAGACTTGCAGTCCAGAGTTTATAAACCAGATGCCATGGGAATGTTGAGAGCTCTCAGAATATAATTCAACTCTACACTGAGAGGGCGCCATTCATGCCATCTTTGATACAACAAGGTTTAAGGCAACAACCTACAGTTCTGACAAAACATTTGCCTTCATTATTCCCCAAAGCTGCTCTGAGAAAAGTGGTTTATTATACGATGGAGTTGTGTGACATTCCTGTGTAGTAAAGACACAATTTACTATCACGGCCAATCAAGTTCTTTTGTAAAACCTTGGCTTTAAGCATTAAGAAGAACCAAAGCAGTTGAATAAGGAGAAAACGCAACACAAGAAAAATGTGACACCAATTATAAAAATAGGGTGTATTTCTATCTTTAAACTGGCCCCTTAATGACCAAAATCCACTCAAGGATCCAAGAGATACAAATTTTCAAAGAAGCAACTAATCTCAGCTTTTCACTAACGTAAATACATCTTTGTGATCTATCATCTACAGAGACTCAAGGTTTAGTGTTGGCCACAACAAGCAACTTGAAAATAGCTATTTGGTCAGTGGTGCTCTGCCATGACCTTGGAACAACGCTGGCAGCTTCTCAGGAGCATGGCTCTACACTGGTGACTTCCCAGTGCCTTGGCTCAACACGGATGACTTCTGAGGACCTCAGCTCAGCACTAGTACCCTTGCACAATCTGGCTTGAATCAACACTGGTGACTTCCCATGTCACCAGTGTTAAGCCAATGCACTGGGAGGCCACCAGTGATGAGGTGTGATCATGGGAAGTCACCAGTGTTGAGCCAAGGCACTGTGGATATTCGACAGGTAATTCCCCACCCTTCCTCAAGCGCCTTGAGACCCTTTGGGTATGTAGCGCGCTATATAAATACTTGACTTGACTTGACTTGAGTGATGAGGTGTGGTCATGGGAAGTCACCAGTTTTGAGCCATGCTCCTGAGAAGCCGCCAGCATTGTGCCGAGTTTGTGGGAGGGACCAGTGTTGAGTCATGATCACGAGAAGTCACTAGTGGTGTGCTGAGGTCTGGGAAGGTCACAAGTGTTGAGCTAACGCACAGGGAGGTCACCAGTGTTGAGCCATGGTCGTGGGAGGTCACCAGTGTTGAGCTAAGGTCATGAAAGGTCACCAGTGTGTTGCCCAGGTCGTGAAAGGTCACCAGTGTTGAGCCAAGGAACTGGGAAGTGACCAGTGTTTGAGCCATGGTCGTGGGAGGTCACCAGTGTTGAGCTACGGTTATGAAAGGTCACCAGTGTCGAGCCATGGTCATGCAAGATTACCAGTGTCGAGCCATGGTCATGCAAGATTACCAGTGTTGAGCCATGGTTGTGCGCTATTACCATTGTTGAGCCAAGGAACTGGGAGGTGACTAATGTCGAGCCATGGTAATGGGAGGTCACCAGTGTTGAGCCATGGTTGTGCGCTAGCCTATCACCAGTGTTGACCCACAGTCATGAAAGATCACAAGTTTTGAACAAAGGACGTGGGAGTTCACCAGTGTTGGGCCGGGGTCACAAGAGGTCACCAGTTTTGAGACAAGGTCATGAAAGTTCAAAAATGTTGAGTCAGGGTCGTGAGAGATCACCAGTGTTGAGTCGAGCTCATGAGAGGTCACCAGTGTAGAGACAAGGTCGTGAAAGGTCAACAGTGTTGAGCCAAGGATGTGAGAGGTCACCAATCTTGAGCCGAGGTCCTGAGAGGCCACCAGTGTTGAGTTGAGGTCATGAGAAGTCACCAGTGTTGAGACAAGGTCATGAAAGGTCACTAGAGTTGAGCCAAGGACGTTAGAGGTCATCAGTGTTGAGCTGAGGTCATGAGAGATCACCATTGTTAAGATGAGGTCATAAGAGGTCTCCAGTATCAAACCAATGACGTGAGTGGTCACGAGTGTTGAGCCGAGGTCATGAGGGGCCACCAGTGTTGAGCCCAGGTCATGAGAGGGCATCAGTGTTGAGATAAGGTCATGAAAAATCACCAGTGTTGAGCCAAGGATGTGACAGGTCACCAGTATTGAGGCACGGTCATGAGAGGTCACCAGTGTTTAGCTGAGGTCATGGGAGGTCACCAGTGTTTAGCCGAGGTCATGGGAGGTCACCAGTGTTTAGCCGAGGTCATGGGAGGTCACCAGTGTTTAGCAGAGGTCATGGGAGGTCACCAGTGTTGAGCCGAGGTCATGGGAGGTCACCCGTGTTGAGCCGAGGTCATGAGCGGTCGACTCCAAGTCTGGAGATGGGACCATCCAATTTGCTTCTTGTAAGGGTGTGGCTCTGTTCCTCAAAGCCCCAGATTGGCACAGACACTGGTAGAGAGTTGGCATACTGCTGGAATGCAGAGAGAGGGGACTCCTGGCTCACACTGGCATCATCTGTACTTTCCCCTCTGTGAGACTCGAAGAGGGGCTCAAACTCGTGGCTGGTGGGAGCCAACACCCATCCGTCATCACAGGGGGTTTCCAGCTCTGCAGTCTCATTCACACATTCATCCCGTCTAGTTTCAGCCCCTCTGCTTTGCCAGGAAGCCAGTCCTCTGGATGCTTTCACTGGATTGTTTTTCCTTCTAATTCCCCTAGTGATTGTGAACAGCTCAGAGGGTGGTCTGTCTTTTCTGGAGCAGAGTTGTGAACAGCACAGAGGTCGCGAGCTCCACCCTGCTGGCAAACAGCACATTCCAGGTGCAAACTGGGACCCGGTGTCACTACTTGTTTTCAGTGTTGAGGCTTTTATGATTATTGTTTTGTTCGATTTATACTGCTTGATTCTCTTTTTAACTGTGTAAGTATTTTAAGGTATACTTAAAGTGTTCTTCCTTTATTAAATACCACCTCTGGCAATACATTGAGGGGCAAATTATCAACTAACTGTGATAAATATCGCAGAGCGCGCTTAGCACGTTTTTTTCTATCGCTGGATTTCATCGCCGAGTTAGCGCATTACTATCAACGCTTATCTCAAAGGCAATAAGAAATCCAGTGATAGACTGCGAAAATGATCATTAGGTGTGAAATCTAGCGATGACTTCACAGCGCTAATGAAAAGCTTGGTAATAGGGGAGTGTACTTAACCATACAATCCACCTCCCATAGACATTAATGCTAAGTCAGGTTTTATTCAGGCGTTAGGATATTGCTATAATGGGGGCTTAGCGCGCCTTTTCTCTTCGCTTCCCGGGTCCTGGGCAGCATTGATAATACAGCACAGCTGTGTTTGCGATGTTATTCAATGGAGTTATTGTAAGGAACCCCTACATTGCATCTGATTAGCGATGTATATCGCTAAAATGCGTGGTGTTAGAAATTCGGCTGCTAACATGTGCTGATGCATGTTAGTGCCACCTTGTTAATAGGGCGATAAGAATATTGCCACATTAGAGGCAAAAAGTGCAGCTAAAGCGGCGATACTGCCCTTGATAATATGCCACTCAATCTATATTAAGACACCCCTGTGTTCAGTCGCTTTCTTCACGCCTCAGCTCATGAGTTACTCCGTGAGTGATCCAGCAGCCTATCCCACAGAGTCCAGGAGGCCCACATCCTCGTCTGCAGGGACGATGCGCACGCTCACCTTTGATGCTCTCAAACAGCAGAGCTACCTTGGGTGATACAGATGGACAGATGGACAGCAGAGGCATCCATTGATAACACATGTCTTACCGATCTCAGAGCAGAGCTGTCTGTTATATTACAAACATATTATAGAAAACTCAAAGTACAGCAGATCTATCCCTCAGGTTACACAGTTATCACAGAACAACACAAGTACAGCAGAGCTAACCCTCATGATAAACAGATGAAAACATGGTCATCAGAAGCATCCTTTATAAACAATTCTTACAGATCTCATACATGTACAAGTGAGACAGCAGAGCCATCCCTTAGTTCTCATAGAAGAACACAAGTACAGCAGAGTTATCTCTCATGTTAAACAGTTCTCACAGAAGAACATACGTGCAGCAGAGCTATCCTCAGGTTACACACATGAAACAAGGAACATTAGAAACATACATCGCTATCACAAATCTTACAGATCTCTTACACGTACAAATGAGACAGCAGAGGTATCCCTTAGTTCTTACTGAAGGACACAAGTACAGCAGACCCATCCACAGGTTACACAGTTCTCACAGTAGAACATAAGTACAGCAGAATTATCTCTCAGGTTACATAGGTAAAAACATGGACATTAGAAACGTCCATTGATAACACAATTCTTACATATTTCATAGATGTACATATGAGACAGCAGTACTATGCCTAAGGTTACATAGTTCTCTTAGAACAACAAACAAGTAGCAGACCTATCCCTCCAGTTGCATCGTTCTCACTGAAGAGCACAAGTTCAGCAGAGCTACCCCTCAGGTTACAAAGATGAAAACATGTTCATAAGAGGTATTGATTGGATATCACATTTCTCACCAATGAACATAAGTACAGCAGCTCCAGCCGTCAGGTTAGATCACATGGATGCACAGATGGGACAGCTGAGCTATCCTTCAAGGTTACATAGAGGAAGCTATGGACATTATAGGCATCCCGTGATGACATGGGCCTCCCAGATAAATGCAAGGACAGCACATATCTGTTCCCCGGATTACACAGGTATCACAGATAAACTCCAAGGATAGCAGAATTATCCCTCAGGTGACGTATGTCTTATCCATTAACAGAGCACAGCAGAGCTAGCCCTCAGGTTACACCGTTCTCGCAGATGAACACACAGGACAGCAGAGCCACCCTTTGTGGAACACGGATATCACAGATAAAACACCAGAAGAGCAGAGCTAGCCCTCAGCTTACACCAATCTCATAGATAAAACACAATCACAGCAGAGCTAGCCCTCAGGTTACACCGTTCTCGCAGATGAACACACAGGACAGCAGAGCCACCCTTTGTGGAACACGGATATCACAGATAAAACACCAGTAGAGCAGAGCTAGCCCTCAGCTTACACCAATCTCATAGATAAAGCACAAACACAGCAGAGCTGGCCCTCCGGTTACACCGTTCTCACAGATGCAACACGAGCACAGCAGAGCTAGCCCTCAGGTTACACCGTTCTGACAGATGAACACAAGGGCAGCAGAGCCACCCCTTGTGGAACACGGATATCACAGATAAAACACCAGTAGAGCAGAGCTAGCCCTCAGCTTACACCAATCTCATAGATAAAGCACAAACACAGCAGAGCTGGCCCTCCGGTTACACCGTTCTCACAGATGCAACACGAGCACAGCAGAGCTAGCCCTCAGGTTACACCGTTCTGACAGATGAACACAAGGGCAGCAGAGCCACCCCTTGTGGAACACGGATATCACAGATAAAACACCAGTAGAGCAGAGCTAGCCCTCAGCTTACACCAATCTCATAGATAAAACACAATCACAGCAGAGCTGGCCCTCAGGTTACACCTTTCTCACAGATGAACGTGCAGGACAGCAGAGCCACCCTTTGTGGTACAGAGATATCACAGACAGACAGAAGGACCGCAGAACAATCTCCAGGGCATGGTCGCCATCAAGAGTGCTACAGGACCTGGCCCTTCTCACCTTAGTTAGTGGCTAAGACCAAACCAGATGATGGGAGCACACATTCTATGGGCCAGATTCACAAGGTAAACTTAGACGTTTGGTCTAAACTTAGACCAAAGTCTATGTTTACGACTTTGGGAATTCACAAAGGGCATTTACGAGCACTATCTTTATGTTTGCACCTGGGCCGGATCTCTGAGAGTAGGCTTTCTGTGACCTAGTGAGTGAGCCAGCCCTGGAGGAAGGGGTCTCCGGGGCATTACAATGCCTGGGGAGGCAGGCTGTGTGCCCCCTTACCTTTTAAATATTATCGGCCCTGGGGATTGGGCTCCCAGGGATGTTTGAAGCTTGGGACGCAGGGATAAACGCTTCCCCTTTATTTTGCACTTGGCCCTAGTTACTGGGGTCACTAGGTCCTTTTTAGGCTTGGGGAGGGGGCCGCACACCCCTCCCTCTTTATTATAATGTAAAACACTGGAGCTGAGGTCCTCAGGGCCTTCTTGAGGCTCAGGGAGGAGGGGCCACATGACTCTCCATAATTATTTATAGTGTTTTGGGACACTCTCCCCTTTTTCCCGACCCTGCTTTACGGATCCCCTGAAACTTTCCAGGAAGGAGCTGAGGTAGAAGAATATTTTTCGGCGGAAGTTTCGCAAAGATTCATCAAGCAGCAAGAAAAGTTATTAGGAAAACTAAAAAAATGCCTTTCCTTTAGAAACAGGGTCCTAACTATAACTACCCATATATTTAAAACACATTGAGCACAATCTTCACGATTGTCAGTTGTTGTAGGTTGCCTCGCCAGTTTAACCTGTGGCCCTCTGTGTGCCCCTAAAATTGATGACTAAAGACACCACTGGTGAGTTGACAAGGTGGGGGAGCTCACATACGTAAAGCACCGGTCTGTCTTGCACCGGTTCCTGCATTCGCGTTACCCCGGTCAGGCTCCGCGTGGAGCTCATGGCAACGTCCACTTTATATGCAGCTCTGACTACCGAGGATTTTCTGTCACAGAGAGGGAAAATGGAGTGCCCAGAAAAGTCGAATATGTGAAGTAGAGAAGCACAGATTAGATTAGCCCCTCTGCCACATGTGATCGCTGCAGCTAAGTGTGCCCTTCACATTAAGCAGGCTCCTTTAGTTACAAGTGCATAAAATATCCAAGAAAACATGTGGGGGCAATCCACCATCCTCCTTTGCTGCACTTACACACAGATCCAAGCAAAGACAACGCCATTCCAACTAGGCACCTTACACGATGTAGCATGCTAGGGGTGGGAGCAACTCGCGTAATTCCATGTAGTGTAATTATGCACATTTACCCAAAAAGTATGTGACAGTAAGTGGAATTATGAAAGAAGAGTAATTCTGCATTCAGTGCTATTTTCTTTGAGTAAAAATGCTCGCTCATGTCAAAAGTGTCCGCAAGGATGCATTTTGTGCTGAGAAATAGTGCCAAATGCAACAGAACATTATTAGTGAAGAGCTGCTCGTGCTCTCTAAATGTGCACTTGGGGTAGGGTTTTCCTCAGATATACTCTCGGCATTTAGCGCTAGTTTCTTAGCTCAAAATGCCCCCTTTTTGTTTGGAATGCAAGGATGCATTTTGCGCTAAAAAAAATGTGTGCTAAATGCAGCAGAACATAAACAGGAGCATAAGCAGGAGCTCGCTAAATGTGCTCCCATGGCAGAATTTTCCTTCAATTTACTCGTACATGTGCGAGCTTCCGTAATCCTGTTATTATAATTCTGCATCAAAGAGTAGCGTGAAATTACTCCATATACTACTTCACAACTGACATTTCTTTCAGGCCTGTAGCTTGCTGGCCACGTTCGCAATAGGGGTAGTAACTGCTACATGAATGTTGGAATGTAATATAATGTATATAAAATAAATCAGAAGACGGGTGCTCTGATGCCATCTAGCGACCGTTTCGAAAAGCACAATGATTATACTTGGGAAACGTCTACCACAACCCGGGGTTATTTTCTAACAGGGAGACTAACAAGCATTACTCACGAACAAAAATCATGCAATGAAGACGAGGGAAACTTTAAAATATCAGAAATTACAGCCATTTGAGCAACAAGAAACTCCAAGAAGCTAGTGCTCCCTCCTGTAACCTCATATTAAATGGCAAAATTACAGGCAGCTAAAAATAATGACACGGACAGCGGGAGGGGGGACGCATAGCTGCCAAGGTTTCAGATTGCCATGTGTGACATTTTCATAATTTCAGGGGAGAGGGGGCTGCTGGGATGAGGTTTAAAAAAATACCTGGCTTGTAGGGATTTCCACTTTATTCTGACCTCCAGTCGGTATGGTTTGGGGATGGGGTTAATTTAAGAAAAGTGGGTTTTATGTACCAGATTCCTAAATGGTTGCCATGTTTCTAAGTAAACACAAGGAGATGAAGGACGGAGCGCTGAAACTTTTCAGACACTCACCCCCACTCACATTTGTCACCCTGAGTGGGGCGGGTATGCCCAGGCGTGGGTCCCGTGCTCCCCATGATACTGGAGTCAAGCTATCCTGGCTGATGAGGGCTGAAAGCCCGAAACCGGTCCTAGGATGCTTATTTCCAGTCCAGGGAAGACCTGGCCTGGCAGTTCGGGATGGACTAGGTGCAGGGTCAAGACTAATTTGCATATGGCTGCGTCCAAAACGGAATAGCATGGTGAGCAAAAACCCGATGGATTTAAGTACAGATCTCAGTACTGGGGTGAATGTATGACATTGTTCTGCATTCTGCCAATTAATTGTTCCTTTTGCATTTCCCATGTTTCTAGCCGTACCTCTATTGGCTATTCAGGACCAAGAGAAATAACTTCTATTAAGGTATGAACTCCCTGTTACCACTTAAAGCATGCCATTTAAAAGGTGTATATACTTATACCACCTATCTGATGATATTTACTGCATTATTAATATTGTTTGGCTATTATTTCATGGTTCCTCCGGGGAGAGTGAAGCCTGTAGTCACATCCGTCAAGGCTTCTACTCTGCCTGGTTAGCTAGTGAGAAATCACCAAAGGGGACAGCATTAAAGAAGACCTAAGGCCTCAGATAAGTGTGATCGGTATGCCGAATCATGTTGGACGCCATGCCATAGACATTTAAAACAAGAAACATGTTAGTAATCGTTGAGGTGCCAGAAGATCCGAGCTAATGAACATGCCCATGCATGTTTGGGTAGAAGACTGGAATAACACATGAACTCCGACGGCCACCAATAAGAGTTTAATTGATCACGCCCGCCGTATTTTACTTAATACTCAAGTTGCGTTACACCTGAGATTCAGGGGTAACAGCTTGATGTGGAAACGGTCCCTTCCCATGGAGAACAGGAGCGGTGGGCGTCAAGGTGTAGACGTTGCATGTCCTTTATAGCTCACTGTGTTATATTAGAAGGATTACATTTTTTTGAACGGCATGTAACAAAAGGATCATTGTGTTCAAAGCACTAATCAACTTACACATATACATAAAATAAAAATCTGTCATCTTGATGTTACATGATGTGCTTTGCGGGAGACACATTTACCTTCTATACTACTTTGATTCATATCTAGGACAACATAAAACACAGATCTCTCCAGCAAAAGCATTACCGTCCAAAGTTATCTTTCCATTATTAGTATTCCATCTTTGTAGCAGGGTTTTAAAAAGAAAAGTATTAGTTGAGGCCCAGATTTTGAGACAGGGTAGCAACACTTTTTTGGCACAACTCCGACGCCAAATCTAATTTGTTAAATCTCATAATGCTCTTAACCCGTTTCCTGCTTCGAACGTTCAGCGCCAGTGCTGAACGTTCGAAGAAACGGGTGCGGCCGCGTCGGCCGTTGGACGTGCGCAGCACCAGGGAGGTAGCTCGCGCAACGGCCGACGGCAGCAGCGAACGGTTTAAATGTACTCATGATATACCTGATAAACGTATGTGTGAGATCTGAACATCTGATGTCACTCTTGTGATGTCACTTCCAGTGAGGTAATTTCCTGTGATGCCACATGTCGTGTGGTCATGCGCTGTGATGGCACGCGCTATGATGTCACTTGCATACTGACTAACTTGGTTAGTCCCCCCACTTCCTTTTATAGGACTTTAGCCCTGCGAAGGTTCAATTAAGAATAAACACCCCTGATCACTCAGAGGCAAACAGCAATTGGATGTCTGTTAGATGTTTGAGACTGCCAATCCTTTGTTTTTTGTTTTTTTCAGTTTAACTCGACCTGAAGGTAGGTACTGAACTTTACATGAGCACCGGTTACATTACAAAAGGGCACATTCTTTTTTGGTAGGCCCTGGGAGATTAAGTGATTTGCCCTGAATCACAGGATGTTGGTCCGACGCCGAGACTCGAAAGTGGTTCACCAATTCCAAAGTCGGGAGCTCTGGCGTCACACCACACACATCTAAGCGTTCCAATACCAGTGACTAAGCTTCCAAGAACATTTTTAATTGAAGCAAGAGCAACTCGACCTAGGAGTGTACGTGTGGCACCCGATGTCTGTGGAAACCGGAATTCAGACAGCAAACCGGATGTGACGAAGGAAGTTGGTGTAACAGGGAAAGAGAGTGACAGAAAAAGTGTGGGCTAGTGACATGACTTGGTTAAAATCTGAAATGAGGAAGGACTATTTATACTGGGGAAACTTCGACAAAGAAGGCACGACTAGAAGCCTATTTTCTTCGAATATGTTATTATTGCTATTATTGTTCTGCACTCTGTAAATGTGTATAGCTCTCTGATACCCACAAGGGTCGTGTTCGCGCTACAAAAAAACTATACAAATAAATAAATAAAATGAAGTAAATTCGGCCTTAGACTGCCAACAAAACACTACATTATCACCAACTGTGACATTTCCGTTTCAATGAAAACAAAATCATGTCCATTGTTAACAACTATGAAATGCAGCAATTTCAGCCTTGTGAGTCTTTCTGGTGGCCTTCTGAAGGGACACAGGGGTACTGGGGGTGGGAATGCCAGGCGTCCTGGGGTCATTCATTACTCCACTGCTGACAGTACTCTCCCATGTACAAGGCATAACTCTAAAGTAAGGCGCCTCACACCACACGGTATGAAAGGGATATTACCATTTTTTTTTTACATGGACATCACTTTACATGCTAGACTATTTGGGTCCACGCTTACAATGCTAAGATCTACACTACAAGTCCCAGAATGCAAATTTATCTCGGCTGAAATGTGTTTTTAAACTGAACTTTATGAAGTAGTTACAAACAACACGGGCCTGCTTGCAACAGTTCTATTTTTGAGAATCCCATTAAACCCATATAAAGCAACGAACCCAGTCTGGGTCCCGGGTCAGCTGTGTCGCAATTAACCCCTTCGGCGGCTGGGTTTATGCCTGTCTCTAGGACGGCTCGTTCACAGACCCGCTTGTTCGCGAATTTCACAGGGAAACGCGTCTAGGTGTCAGATTCCTTGGCATTTACAGGTCGCCCTCCGACAGACAGAAAAGAAAGAGGCCTATAGACCCACAACACACACCTTGTTGTAAGAGAGACCTGACCCGAGAACCGGATAAATAGGAGAAAAGTCAACGTGTTTGCGCACCCCAAGTTAAAAGTGGGAGATTACGCGGGAGGGGGGGCGGGCGGGCACACGGACAGCGGGAGGGGGGGCGGGCGGGCACACGGACAGCGGGAGGGGGGGCGGGCTGGCACACAGACAGCGGGAGGGGGGGCGGGCGGGCACACGGACAGCGGGAGGGGGGCGGGCAGGGACACGGACAGGCACAGGGACAGCGGGAGGGGGGAGGGCAGGCACACGGACAGTGGGAGGGTGGTCAGGAAACAGCCAGCGGGACAGGGAACAAGACAAACAATGAACACAAACCGGTGTAAAAAAAAAAAGTCCACGCCCACAGAGCCCACGTCTTCATGACGTTGCGGAGAGGGAAAGAATCGGCAGAACGCCCACCAATCGCCTCTGGAAATTACTGACAGATCTCTCTTCCAATGGCTAGCCTCCATTTATGGAGCTGGCCAATGGAAGAGAGAGGCTGACCTAAAGCACACAGTGTAAGACATAAGATTTTGCTCTGCGCGAAACGCTGCTTGCGCAGCTTTCGGCAGGCGAAACCTAAAAAGGTCTTACCCCTTCTCTGCTCCCCTTTACTTGAATATTTGTGAATTGGCACTAATTAGATGGTTTGTGTGCCCTATTTTACTGTATATTAGTGATAAGTGTTCCTGGACCAGGGTCGGATTGGTAAGGCAGGCACTCAGGCAATGGTCGAGGGGCCGGTATCAGAGTTCCAGCTTTGGGCTGTTTTTTCGGCAGCATGGGGTCAGATTTGGGCGATGTCTGTGTTGTTCAGATGCCGCCAGCGGCCCAGTGGGTGCCTGAGTAGCCTTTCTAGAGGCAGATGGGCGTCCATTAGCTCATTTTTATCAACGGACAGAGGTGTCACTCCCTTTCTCTCGCTGGGCCGGTCCTTTAATCTATGCAGATTGAGAGGGGGCCTGAGGAGAAGTGGCCTCACTTGTTTTCAGGTGTGTTTACCAGTGTGAATTAATCCATGTTTTTTTTTTATCTAAGTGAAGTTAAGAAAACATGCCTCTGTCAGAGACCCCCCACTTCTTTTCATAAACCTTCGGGTATTTGTGCACTATACAAATTGCATAAATAAATAAATAAATTAAAATTTTGCGGAAAGGCAATATGCAAATGCGGGCCACTTTTTTTTAGCGTGCCCGGGATGAATTTTGATCCCAATCCAACCCTGGTGTTCCTTGTAGTGATTTGAATGTAGCCTGCAGTCACCCACTGTCTGGGATCCCAGTGGAGTCGACGTTAGTACTGTAGGGACACCTTCCTGCACAAAAACAACCTGTGTGCCTGCCGAGGAGTGGAGCACGGTTATGGCACATTTCTAGATTCATGCCATGTTGTAAATCTGGGATTGTGTCAAAAACCATGGGCTTTGAGTTGGAACACCCACTGCAACACTCATGGCACGCCTCCCCAACGCACTATGTACACCATATCGACAAGGCCATCAAAAGCCAAGCAGAGTGGCTTTCCATGCCCTCGTAGATATGGGTACGACCAGTGCACCGCCGGAAGGTCAAAAAAAGTGACCAGGCATCAGGCTGGGCATATAAATACGCCCCACAGTGCATTCCTGCCCTTTCACATTGGTGCAGGCAGCACAGCAAGAAGATTTGCATCGCTGCCCTACGCCAATTCTCTATAAATGAGGCCCTCCGCCCCAAATATACCACCAACATAACGTCAACGGTGGATGGTGAATGTCCAAACCGGTGGAGAATAAAACCCCACCTGAGGAAGGGTGAACATGCCCTAAGCCTTTGGGACACTAGTTCCACCACCAGGTTAGATGGGGCATTCATACCTTGCTTGGGTTTAAGGCCAACCCTCTTCTGGTGATTCAAGCTTTGGGTGAAGCCGAAGTAGAAGAAGGGCTGTGGCATGGGGGCAGTGGCAGCTGGCACAGGTAAACGCGGTAGGGCAGAGGGGTGGAGAAGAGGGGTGGGAGGGGGAAAGTCGACAGCCGACGGAAAAGGTGTAATTAAATAAATACATAATACCTATTCTGTCATCTATCAACTTCCCCCATGCCGTGTCCTACCTGCCTCACCGCGTTAACCTGTGCCAGCCGCCACTGCATGGGGTCTCAGCTCTTGAAAACACAGAAGCAACCTGTAAATGGAACACGTTTGAAAGCAGTTTAAATAGCCCACTTATGACTCTTGGCGTGCCATTTACCACATTGGTTATTGGAGCTTTACTCAGTGCTGCGTACACTTCTTTTACTCCACCCGCTCCTTCCAAATACTCTGAGGCCTGATGTGCGAAGCTATTTGCAGGAGTAAGTTTGGCTCACACACACACAAATAGATTTTTTTCATGGGTGTAAAATCACTTCTGCACTTCACAAAAGGGGGTTTACACTTATAGAAAACATTTACTCAGACAAAGAAATTTGTTTTGGTAAATCTACCGAAACTATGTACACACACACACGCTCTGTCGCAAGCTTGTCCTGACCCTTTTAGTCTAAAAATGGGTACATCTTTACTGCTGCAAGAGTGAATTATTTTCCAGTGTTGGAATGGGAACAACCAAACAGAAATAAAAGGGCTTCTAAAATGGGCAAAATACTTTTCTCGTGTACATGAACATATGGAAATGGCTCTGTATGATTGTATTTATGAATTTACAAATGTTCTTCAGAGCAGCCAAAACCAGCAGCTGTCACAAGTTTCCAATTTCTTGGCGTACTCTAGAAAAACCTCTGTAAAATTCAGCAATTAAAATTGCGAAGTTGTAAATCAGATGGTTCAAATGTTCATAGCACCAGCAAGATGACCCCTGAATTTTCACACAAGTACCAGTTTGAAATATTTAGGAAAGGACTAAAGGAGGCAGTTTTATCTTTGAACATTACCTTGATAATTTCAGTAAATACACTAATTTTGTCACCAAATTCCACCTATTCTCTCTTTATTATACAGTTAATTAAAACCGTAACATACAAACATCCCATCGATACTTAATTAAAACGAGGAAAAAAATTAAAAGCACATTGGAAAAGCAAGAAGTCAACATTAATAACAATTCCCAAGCAGCATTTCTGGTTAATGTATTAAATAATTTGTTTTCTCAATTACCAGCTTATTTTCTAAACGAACATTCCTTTTCACCAAATAACAGTTTGGATTTCCAACAATTGAACCTTTTAACTACCCCCTAAACTATCATTTTCTGAAAGGGTTCCTTTGTCCCTTTACATATTTTGCACCCAAACTTAAGCAGGCATTTGTCCGAAAATACCATTGTTTCATTTTTAGGACATTTTGCTCTAATAATTGGCCTTTCATCTTCTAAATCTACCCCTTTCTTCCCAAAAAACTAACACATCATATCTTAGAAAACGTGCTAACTTTGACTAGTTTTCATTTTCTTTCTTCAGAAAAGTATTTTGTTTTTGTCACCAAGTATCATCTTATTATTCCCTCAAATATACTATCAAAGGCAAGAACAGCTAATCTTTTTCAGTAAATTCGCAAATTCGTCTACAATGTTGTCCTCAATCATTTCGCCACTTTCATTAACCCTCTCATTTTGTTCTAATATTGCAGCTCTTCAACTTGTAAAAAAAAATAACTTATTTTGTCTGCAAGCGTTAGCTTATTTTTTTATTTAAATAGTACATATTATTGTTTCCACAGATATCCCCTTTTCATTTCCTGTGCTAATGTACCAACATCATATACCATCAATTGCTTTATATGCCCTGGTTCAACGCTAAAAGCCCAGTCTCAACCGTATTATGCCCATATGCTATCAGCCTATGATAAGATTCCCTTCATATGCCCGTGGACTTCAGACACACGGCCCACATGTATTCTCATGTAGGCCATGCACAGTCTTATAAAGTTCATGCAACATAACATAATGTGTTGTAGAGGGCAATGTTCACCCCATGTAGGCCTCTGTGCGCTACATCCCAAACCTCCTGCTATGGATATAAACTCCCCAAACAAAACAATTCTAGACCTTTCCCTCTTTTATTCCTCCACTATTCCTTTTCAATCCAAATAACAGACTAACACGTCAACTACTCAAATTAATTGCAAATTTCCCTACAATATTTCCCACTAATCCTGTTTGGTTTCTGGAGTAGCGTGCTGTTCACCAAAAAGCGCTTCAACACCTCATCAGGGGTAGCAAGCACTATATAAATGCAAATCTTGTCCCGTCTTCTATCCCTCCACCATCCTTCTCAATCCAAATAACTGACAAACATATTCACCACTCAAATTACTTAACATTTCACTGTACTAAGTCAGCCCTAACCCTTTATGGGTTCCTGAGTGGCGTGCTACTCACCAAAAAAGCTCTTTTTTACCTCATCAGGGGCAATAAATGCTATATAACTGCAATTGCAGTACAATAAAATACAATATACAATACAATGAATGAAATGAAATAAGTCATTTACAAAGCACAACAATCACCCCGAAAGGGTGGTCCTGGTGCTGGATGCACGAACTTCAAGTATTATTTAAGCCTCACTCAAGGAGAATAACACACTGCGGCTGAGAGAAAAGCCAGGTCTTGGGAAGCTTTCTGAAGGTAGCATCTTTTGCAACTTGTCACAGGAAAGGAGGAAGCTTCCAGACCTTCGCGCCTAGAACAGAAAGACATCTACCTCCTATGGTCCTCCACCTGAAGTTTGGAATCCGTAAGAGTTTGGCATTCGCAGATCCCATAACCCCATGGGGGTCGTATGGAATGATACAGTCTGAGAGAAATTTAGGGCGAGCTTGATGGAGCGCTCTAAAGACTATGGTAAGTGATTTAAACAAAATCTGCTTTTCCACACGGAGCCAGTGGAGTTCCTCAACCACCTGGAGGTAGAACTTCTGCGATGATGTTTGAGTACGAGCAGTTGCACTGCGGAATTTTGTACAACCTGAAGTTTCTTAATTAACTGTTTGGGATTGTTCAGATAAAGACTGCTGCAATGTTCGATACTGGAAATGATCAAGGAATGGGATACCATCTTCCTAGCCAATAAAGGAAAAAACTCAAAAAAACTTTTTTAGAGAGGTAATCAATGAGAAGCAGGTTCCGGACACTGCAGCAACTTGATTAGATAATGAAAATCCTCAAGTTTCTGGCACCATCCGTCAGAGGGGGAGGCTTAATAAGTCTATCTGGGCACCAGCCAAGGGAAGAAAACGTATTATTATCTCCAAAGCGGAGGATTTCAGTTTTCTCCATATTACACTTCAGGTGGTTACAATTCATCCATTCGATAATTTGGGAGAGACCATTTTTAACCGCATCGCTGCTGCGGCGATTTTTGCGCTGTGCGGCTTTTTTCATTTTACCGCGTTACATGACGAGCTCAGCTCGTCATCAGCACACGCCACCCTTGGCTGATGACGAGCTGAGCTCGTCATCAGCAGCGACGGGGTTAAACTTTGACTTGGTGCCAGAGAAATTCTTATCTATTGACAGGGTCAGTTTGGTATCATCAGCATATGAAATAGTAGAGAGACTAAATATTCATCGGGGCCGTCAACGGGGACATATAGACATTCAACAGGGTGATGAGCCTTGATGGACCCCATGCTGTAGTGCATCGTCTCTTGAGCCCAATGTCACCACTTGCTTCCTGTCCTTTAAAAAAGAATTAAACCATTCTCAAGCTTGGCCATGGATTTCGATATCGGCAAGCCACTGCTAGAATATCATGAGATACCATGTTGAATGCTGCTGACAAACCAAGAAGAATTAAGACAGTGTTATTTCCATCATCAAGCATAAACTTTATTGGTTCGGAAACTTCAGGGAGGGCAGATTCAGTAAAATGCCAAGGTCAAAGACCAGATTGTAGAGGGTGTAAAAGCTCAAATGCGTCCAGGTAATCCACAAGTTGAGCGTATTTCGGCTGGGGCGGGGAGCAGGTAGATTGGTCTACAATGGATCAGGATTATTGGATCCACATTTGAATTCTTCAACACTGGTTTTACTAAAGGTAGCATTTACCTGTCGGGCACAGGGGCCAGTGTTAATGAGTCATTTAAACAGGGATCTAATCACCCTAATGGACTTCCTGTAAATAGACAGGGACAGGGATCAATAGGCAAAACCAACTTTCAAAGCGAAATAGTAATTTCCGATTGTTGCAACGTTACGGGCTTAAACTCCATGAGAGGTGATTGAATGTGTCCCAATCGGGGACCCCGGCAGCTCCTCAACGGTTGACTTGCTTGAGTCGAAACCTGCTCGGATAGCTTCAATCTTTAGTTCAAAGAACTCAGACAAGTTGTCACAAAGTTCCTGGGAGGATCCTGCAGACAAAAAACAGGTGTTTATTGTTATGCCACTCAAATGTACTCATTTTGTTGATCGTGGTAGGATGAAAGGTGGAGTGGACCTGCTGGGATTTGAACCTGAGACCATGGAGTCAAACACAGATGCCTAGAGTGGCGTGGCTCACTGGTTCGAGGCGGCGGACCCGAAAGCAGAGAACGGCCCGGGACCAGGGTTCAATTCCCGACGCAGCAGGGTTGTGGACCAGGGTCAACGGACTCGATAATTCTCGCCTCGGTGCCTACTCTAACCAGGGATCACACTCGGCAACTCTGGGCATTAAGCTTGCCTCATCTCTACAACGGCCCCCCACAGACGCCGGGGATAGCTGGTTTCACCTTGGAGATACCCAGAAGGGACCATCTCACAGGGAAAGCCAGGACGGGTTCCCCAGCGGTCTTCAGCGCCAGGACACCCCGAGATTGGGTCACAGTGCGCTTTACAAGTATCATCATTACATTACATGAGTCCACGAAGCTGCTAGACCCAGCAGTCTCATATGCCCAGGTTCAATCAGCATATGTGAGGTACAGCATCGCAGCTCATGTACACACGTGTGTCCTTCTCATAGAGGAACACACTTCCGTCATAGACATGTGACCGCATCCATAGGCCCAGGTTCAGTCCCCCACAAAAACACAAGCATAGGCAGACGCACTAGCACAGACAGACAGATACACATTAAACACTCACCTTAGTTTCACTCCCACACATCTGCAGGCCCAGAAGCATGTGACACATGCACAAACACAGAGACACACATCTACGCACATTGCATACACAGATACACAGCACAGTAGGCATGTGTAGACACATACACTCAAACATACACACACACACACTAAAAAGCAGCTTTTGAGATGGCTGGCCAGACCAAAAATGTCATCTTGGATTTCTGGTGATGTCACAAAATGATTTGGCCTTTGATCTTGTGGTGTATACTATCTACAGAACCCCTCAGTGGCTTTACAGAGTTGAGGTTTAAAAGAACACGTCACCTGTTTACCATATATGCTGTAGAAATGAAGTGGCCACCAGGAAGCTGAATCCTAGGACAGAAAGTGGATATTGCACAATCAAAGACCAGAGCCGGCCTTAGGCATGTGCAAGCTGTGCACCTGCACAGGGCCACCAAACCCCAGGGGCCACCACATCAATTTATATCCTTAATATAATAATCCTCTGAGGATGGATACATATTTGTGTGGCGGCCCCTGGCAGGGATTTGGTGGCCTCTGGTTCTATTCCACTTCCAAACAACCTGACCCCCCTCTTCACTGGCCTCTGCGCTCCACCCCGCCCAGACCCCCTCTTCCGGGGCCCCCTACCTACGCTTCCTGCCCAGGGCCACCATGAACCTAGAGCCGCCCCTGCAAAGACTTACAGTAAACGTGTTGTTTCTGATCACACGGTGTATACAGCTCCCAGCCAGGAGCCCTTGCTCCACCAAACAGAGACAATGTGGTGCAGGGAGTCGGAGACAAACACAAGGCGGGACATGCAAGCCCTTTCACACTACACAGAGCATTATTACCAGAACATTACCAGATTAAAGGCAGAAAATTTGTTTTACCTATTGGAGAAAAAGCCTCTCTTCAATGTACCAAATATGGTTCCTTCCCCTTATTTTTAAAATGTTGCCCTTTGGAGACATTTAATTGGTAAACTACTCCTTGGTATGTGGGTAATATACATGTAGTTTATAGTAGGTAATACAAATTCTAGATGTTCTTTTCACATTTCCATTTGTGTCATTACTTAATTTTGTCCAGTGCTTGCACAGTCAAGAAGCTGCTTCAAGGCAAAGGTCCTAGCCAACAGGCTACTCCCTCTAATCACGAAGTTGAACCACCCGGACTAATCTAGGTTTATGCTGGGCCGCAATACTGCCAAGAATCTACGCTGCCTAAATGGGGTGCTAGCTAGGAAACACACCATAAGAGAAGATGCGGCCGTGCTCTCATTGGACGCGCACATGGCTTTTGATACAGTTGAGTGGCCCTATATGATTGGGGTCCTTGAGCGTATGGGACTGGGGACGGCCTACCTGGAATGGATCAAACTCCTATACGCTGAGCCACTCGTTCAGCTATTAGTAAATTGGCACGTGTCTCAAATGTTCATGCAACACCGCGGGCCGCAACAGGGCTGCCCCCTCTCCCCCCTTAAATTCGCCTTGGTTCTAGAGCCTCTCGCATGCTGATTACGTCGGGATCCATTGATACGGGGACTGAGATGGGCTAATGAATGGAAAGATAGAATCTCGCTAAATGTGGATGATATCGTAAATAAATAATTTACTCTCTTAATTTCTATGCAGGTAAGTACTTAATCAATAATAACTCAGATCGGGTGAAAAGAGACAGAGTCCGTGGTGTTAGAGTTCTTAAGGGTTTTATTCCATAAAAAGGAATAGTCGTGGCCAGGATATCATGTTCTGACCACCACACAGGGTGTCAGAAGGGATAGAGCGCTACATTTTATTAACAGTACATAGCTTATATACTTAATTCACATCATAAGCGACAATGCAGGAGGCGTAACAGCTGAGAGAAGACAAGATAACAGTATACACGTGGTGCTAGTACGTAATCAAGAGGCGTGAACTAGAAGTGTGTGCTAGAAACGTCACAGGTAGGTGTCACAAAGGGGTGGCACTAACAGAGAATGTTGCAATGTCAGCAGAAATCGGAAACTTGGATGCGCGCGCAGCTGCATGACGTGTAACTGGAGGGGTGCAGGGGACTTGACATTTACACTGACGGAAAGAGACAGAAGTCTGGCATGTCAGATCAACTTGTGCTTCTATCATATCTGATATCTGGTGTTTAGGAACTAAGCTATCTGGGCAGAAAGGTCTCTAGAGCAGAGGCTATTCTATACTGACTGTGAGTGCGTGTATAAGCGCCTGAGTGTCTGCATGAGGAGCGTGGGGGCACGGGGCCTTCCTTGGAAGCATGGCAACGGAGGCTATGAATTACTTGAATTAGTTGCATGGAGACAGGTCGGCCCTTTGGCCCTGTAGCTGAGGAAGGATGTTTACTGGAGCTAGCAGGCAGGAATGTATTTTCGGAGAGGGAAACAGATAACTCGAAGGTTATAGTCAATCTTGGCAGGCAGCAGGCTGAGCTGAGCACGGAGGGCCGCGCTGAAAAGTAAGTCAGAGTTCACGGGTACGGGGGGGCCCGGGCAGAGGCCCTCGTAGTCAGAAGCTAGGAAAGAGGCTCGGTAGCAGAGATTCAGGGCCTACTTCAGCCAGGGCTGGAAAACGTAGGAGTATACTATAAAAAGACGTTGGCATAGCATACTTAGGAACAGACCATTCAACCCATTCATGGTGGGTCTGAAAGAGGACATGTTAACGTTGGACGCAAATGTATTTGCGTCTTCATAGCTGGCACAGGAGGGAAGTTACATGCACTTTAACCTCGTACATGGAGTCGGTGGGGTACGCGCTAGGGAACACATCTTGACCATAAAATTTATATTACCTCATTCCCTCCTTGTTCCCTACGGACCCTTCATGATATATCAATCCTCATAAATCGATCAGTTTGTTCTTGTAACATTATATGTTCATCTTTCTTCTTTTGACTATTTGAGAGAAAACTGGAATGTTCAATGCACGATGTGGCACACAGTCCACAAATCGCTGGCCCACACTGTAGGCACAGGCAACAGCTGAATACTATGACAAGGCCAATGCCTAGGAAGGATAGGATCTTCCATCCCCAAGCGGATAACGTTGTCCAGAACCAACCGGACCAAGTCCAGGTGCCTGGATTCTGATGTATCTGATTTGCAATTTTATGCAGACGGGTAATAGCTTGATAGACAGATGGCGCGTTTTGTGGGATGAAAACGCAGCAACTTGACCCGATGACCTTACAGGCTCCACCTCTATCTGCCAAGATGACGTCAATAACAAGACGATTCTGAAGGACAACAACCCGTATAGCAGATTGCTCCTCTGTTAAGTTACCTAAGGCGGAGGCAGTTTCATGTACTACAGCTTCAAGTGTTCTGGTTAATCTACGTATTAATTTACTGTTTTGGACAGGTCCTAAAAAGAAAAAGAATCCTTTATTGAAATCAGTGTACTGTTCCCATGCCGTTTCTGTGTAGTCGACAAGTGGAATATCTCTTTTGGGTCTATTCTGTACTAGATTCGTATTTCTATGGTAATCTGGGGGAGCTAGAAAAACAGGTGGCAGAAGGAATGCAATGTAACAGGTACCATCCCAATCTGGAGGCAAACGTATGTATGCGGTATGACCACAAACAAAGTAGGAGTGACTGATAGCTTTGAAGGACGATTTACCATGGTCACTGAATTCGACCACAGTGGTGCATTTACTATGACCTACGTGTACTGAACCTTTCTTGCTAACACATAATTCACCAGTGACTGGTAATACTAACATATGGGGCAGAACTGGAGCAGTTTCGGATTCAACAGTAAGGATCATGAGACTAATTGTGTAATTACCTAATCCATATACTTCATTTTCTAGATCAGTTCCTATTCGAGTGGGAAGTCCCTCTTTATCAGGGTAACAGACGTCGAGCAGGACTAAGTTCAAGTTTCCCCAAACCCAGCCCCCATCGAAAACAGCAATATCGGGATCCAAAGAATTAATTATTTTAAACCATGCCCCACAGGAGCCATTGTGAGTGAACGGGTACGGAAAGAGGGGCAGAGCTCCCTTGTAATTCTGGTAGGGAGGGAGTCGGCCACATATCCAGCAGTCGGTAGCATTATTTGTCTGATGGGAGTGGTGTAACATACTAATGAATGTGTTATTGCGCAGCGCAAGTCTGTAGGAGAGTTCGTGTGCAGGAAGTTCACTAAAAGTGTGTTCAGCAGAGACATTGTAAGCAGATTGTTCACGCCTGAAAATAGGCCAATATATAGGTAGCAGAATGCTGGCAATAATAATTAGAATACTTAGAAAAAACATTATTAACAATGTCACTATACAGTGACTACGCAGTGATTTACAGTATGTAATTCGTTTCATTTGTCTCTCTCTCTCTCTATCTCGATCTAGGGGATACATGTCAGAAACTATTTAACCGATTCACCTAGGGGAGGACTTAAACAATTAAACTGTCTGACTTGCTAGATCTGAGTTTGGCACGATACTCCTCTTGGGGAGTCTTTTCTCGTTTGCATATGGTAAAGTCATTAAGTTCGGTACAGTCTTTGGTGGGGGTGGATGAGCCCGGGTCGGATTTCAGTCCATTGCACAGTTTAACGTGGCTCATATGGACCCACCCCTTTCTTCCCTCGACTTTCACGGCGGTCCTGGTGGTAAGGAGGACGGTCTTCGGGGACTTCCAGCGGGGTTCCAACGGACTCTTTCGATCGAAGTTGCGGACCAGAATCAGGTCCCCTGGACGGACCTCAGGCGTCTTGACATCAGTGTTGTCAGGGAAGGCTGCAGCAACCTGTGAACGACATGATTGGAGTGCAGACATCAAGGAGGCAAGGTAATCTGTCAACATGTTACAATCAACATCTGTTATTTTCTTCGGAATGGGCGTCCCCCACATATTCGGTGGTCTGCCAAAGACCACTTCGTACGGAGATAGCCCTGATCTGGAATGGGCGACCATCCTCATATAGAATAGCGCCACGGGCAGGGCGACTATCCAGTCGACCCCTTTTTCCTGACAGATCTTTGCAAGGCGGATTTTTAGTGTCTGATTATGCCTCTCTACAAGGCCAGCGGCTTCGGGGTGTCGGACACAGTGGAACCTCCACTGATATCCTAGCAAAAGGGAAACTTGTCTCATCAACTCGGACGAGAATGGCTGTCCGTTATCTGAGTACACGACACGGGGCAAACCGTACCGTGGGAAGAATTCACGAACCAGCTGCTTGGCAGTGGTCGGAGCAGTGTAGTCTGGGACTGGGTATGCTTCGGTCCAGCGGGACAGAGCACAAACAATTACAAGGACATACTTAAAACCTCTACAACTGTTCATCTGGATATAATCCATCTGGAGGACTTCAAAAGGGTGATCGGGAGGATGAAATCCACCTTGCTCTACAGGGACGCTTTTACCTGGATTGAACTGACAACAGATCATGCAAGTACGCACTTTCTGTTTTGCTGCTGCTCGTAAGTGTTTGTTGTACCAGAGATTCTGTAAACTGTCTAACATTGCTTTCTCTCCTAGATGTGCCGGGCTATGTGCTGTGTTTATCATGCTTTGAACCATTGAGTCGGGGAGAAACCATGTAGATTTTCCCTTCGTCATCCAACCTTGATCTGTCTGAATCCCTCCTAGTTCAGTCCATTTCTTTATTTCATCTGGAGTAGCATGTGTCTGAATGTCAATTACGTCTAGGGCGGGATCTCTAACTGCCATACACTTTGTCGGTACTATTGTCTTTGTCACATCAGTAATCTGGGTGTGAGTCATTGCTGTATGTTTAGCTGTTTGGTCTGCCAGGTCGTTACCCTGGGAAACAGAATCTGTAACTTTAGTATGTGCTTTACACTTCATGACTGATATGCCCGAGGGCAAATGTATTGCTTCTAACAGTGCTTGGATGAGGGGACCGTGCTGGATCTTGGCCCCATGAGAGGTCAGGAAACCTCGTTCCTGCCAGAGGACTCCGAAGTCGTGTACAACTCCGAATGCATAACGGGAATCTGTGTATATGTTAACATTTCTGTTTCTGGCTAGAATACAAGCTCGGGTCAGAGCGATGAGCTCTGCTGCTTGAGCGGACAGTGTGTCAATACGATGTGTTTCCTTAACTTCGGTTTCAGTGGTCACGGCATACGCGGCCACTAATTCTCCTGTACTTGTTCTCATACATGAACCGTCCACATAAAGTGTCAGGTCTGGATTTGTCAGTGGAACATCTGTCAAGTCTCGTCGTGGCTTTGTTACTGCATTAATGATTTCTATACAATCATGCGGGGCTGGATCTGTCATAATAGTAGGTAACAGTGTTGCGGGGTTCAGGATGCCACAGCGTCTGATTTCTATGTGTGGCTGAAATAACGTTAGTTCATAACCTGTCAGTCGTGCTATAGTTAAGTGTTGAGTCTGGGTTCTGTTTAACAAAACCTCTACAGAATGTGGAACTTGAACTGTTAACTGATGACCTAAAACAATTGAATCACTTTGTCTGATTGCTAATGCTGTTGCTGCTACGGATTTTAAGCACGCAGGGAGTGCCTGGGCTACTGTATCCAATGTACTAGAAAAATAAGCGCAAGGCTTATGTGAACCTGCTTGATCTTGGGTGAGGACAGACAATGCTGTACCATCACGTTCTGTAACAAAAAGTGTAAAAGGTTTACTGTAACATGGTGTCGCTAAAACTGGTGCTTGGCATAATGCTCTCTTTAACTCTTCAAAAGCTTGTGTGTGTTCCTGAGTCCAAGGGAGGGCAGTCGAAGTTGCTGCCTCCTGTGTCGTTAACTGAATGAGTGGCTTGGCTAGAAATGCATACTGGGGAATCCATTGTCTGCAGTACGAGGTGAGGCCTATGAAGGCCCGCACTTCCTTTTGTGTCTGGGGTTGTGGCATATTTGCAATTAACTGAATGCGATCGGGAGTGAGCTGTCTCCCCACTTTGGACAGCAAGTGACCCAAGTACACAACTTGCTGAACACAGAATTGTAACTTGGAAGGAGACACCTTGTGTCCCTTATCGGCCAGAAAATGTAAAACTGTCAGTGATGCTTTTTCACATTCGGGCTCACTTCGTGCGGTGATCAGTAGATCATCGACGTACTGCAGTAAAGCAGTGTTAACTGGCATTTGAATGCAATCTAGCTGTCTTTTCAGTGCTTGACTATAGATGCTGGGGCTTTCTGTGAATCCTTGAGGTGCGCGTGAAAATTTGAAACTGCGTCCATTTAAACTGAATCCGAAGAGATATTGGCTCTCTGGATCAATAGGCACGCTGAAGAAGGCGTTCTTGAGATCAATTACAGTAAAGAACGTTGCTTCTGAATCAATGGCAGTCAATAGAGACGAGATATCGGGGACCACAGGATACTGTGGAATAATGCATTTATTTAATTCTCGAAGATCAATCACCAGCCGATATACTGGCGGTGCATTGGGATCAGTACGTTTAAGAATCGGAATGATGGGTGAATTACAGATATTTGAGTCGGTCTCGACGACCACTCCTTGGGCAATGAGCTCTTCAATGATTTTCAGTAAAGCCACTACAGCATCGGGTGGTAACTTGTATTGTCTGATTCTGGGTAATACTACTCCTGTCTTGAGTGTAACACGGTATGGTGTAATGTGCATACAACCTACATCAGTTGGGCCTTTTGCCCATAAGTAATCTGGTACATTTTTCAATCTGACATCTAATTCTCTCAAGAAATAATGACCCTTGAAATCCCGCAGAAAGAGTCTAACTCCCTCCGGGGAGCAGCATATTATAGCTCCTAGAGCCTTCAACGTTTTAATTCCTAACAGATTTTCTGGGCATGATTTGGTAAGTAACAGGTCTGTAACACGTGATAACGGACCCACAGCCAGGGGAACTGGCTGCGATACCTCATTTACAATAGGCTGTCCTGAAAAACCAAGGGAAACATTCTGTGAGCCTGAGAGGGGTGCCCCTGGAACTTCATTATGGCTGATTGTAGTGCGACTTGCCCCTGTGTCAATTAAAAACTTTCTATCTTTTCCCAATACTTGACTGTGTACATAAGGACCTTCTTGATCTACAGGAATCTCAATAAGAGGCAAGCCACCTTCCCTCTCTAGGCTGTTTCATGTGTATCGGGAATATTCGGGATAAGCAGACTGGGCATACTGATACATTTGTTGCGAAACTTGCTGAGACGCGGCAATGGGCTGTGGCTGTGGTACTGCTACTGTCTGTGCTGGAGTCGAAGAAGCATGCATAGGCTGTGTATTCTGTGTATTCTGTGAAGACTGGTGCTGGTTATGGTCTTGTCTAGGCGGATGCGGTCTTTCTTTAGTTTTACCTGTCGCTATGTTATGTTTCAGAACTGGACATTCATGTACGTAGTGACCTGGCTGTTTGCAGTAATTACATGCCCCTTTAACGGGAGCTGTAGTGTGACTTGTCTGGGTCGTACCTTTTCTGTGACCCTCGGCTGGAACCGTCTGTGCTACTAACATTTTCATCTTTGTATCTTTCATACGTTTCTGTTCCTGATCTTGTTCTTCTCTAATTCTGTTCTGGTGATATTGTAACATTTGTAACATCTGGGATGGCGTATTTGCCTGCCAAGTACTTTCAACTTTATACACTCTATTTTTAACTAATGGTAGGGAATTCTCGACTAACTTTGATACAAAAAGATGCGGGTACGACTCGCTACTTGGTTTAAGGCCACTATTAATAATGAAACATTTCTCGAATCTTGAGTAGAAATCACTAGTATCTTCATCATGTTTCTGTTTACAGGACGAGATGGCGTCCCAGTCTTCTTTTCTAGTTGTCAATAGTCTGGGCAGGACCTGTACTATCAAACCTGGTAATGCTTTAGTTTTGTCCCCAAGGCCTAACCCTGGAACCCGTTTATTTTCTTCATCTTCTATTTCTGCCCAGGCAATCTTGGTGTCTCCCACCTCCCATTCCTTTTCCTTTAATTTCTCGAATATACCCGTAGGCAATAATACTTTTAACATTTTCATGATATCATCATACGTGTAATCCCCCATCAGTAACATGTCTTTAAGCTCTCTGTGAAAACCTGCAGGATCTTTATCATGGCAAGGTACTAGTTTCTTCATTTCTAACAGTTCTAATTTAGTCAGAGGCGTGTGTACATACACGCGTTTCAAGATTTTGTCCTCACCCATAACTGGGTGTACTTCCCGTAAGGGGTTCTGACTCTCAATGCCACTACCGCATTGCATGTGATACATCTTCCTTTCTGGAGGTGGGGCGGGAACGTATTCAGAGCTTACAAAGGTATTATATCTGTGTCGCTGTTCTAGAATTATTTGAATTAATTTGGTGCTTAGACCTCTCCATCTATCCATGAGTAGTGCTTCTAGTGTTTCGTGTAAGGGACCTGGATCAGAATAGTGTTTTCTGTATTTGATGAGAAGGTGCTGAATCATGTATACACCTGCTAGTTTCTGTTCGTCTGGAGAGAGGTTCAGGAATGTCTGTGCTACAGTGTCATCATTATATATATCTGCATTCTCGGCCCATGATACAGCTGATCGGGCTAGTTCTTGTTCATCCATAGAATTGAGTACATGGTACCCCATTCGGTCTCGGAGTCTTTTATCAGTTTCCTGAAACTGGTGTTCGGCAGAATTTGGATTTGTTAGGGCAGAGAAGAAAACTCTCTTGCTTTCTGGACGGATGCCTTTCCTAAGGTAATTTCCCTTACCTACATATGCTATAGTACTCGTAGTCTGTTCTGGTTCCTCGTTATCTTCTTCCTCCTCGGAGGAAGCTTTGTCTTTTCCTTTCTGGTGTACGGCTATTACTGCTTTCCTAATTTTCTTGTACATAGAGTCTATACAATTCTGTCTATCATGTCTTCCATCAGCTATATTTTGACCCCACTTATTCAATGCATCTAATTCACTCTGATCTGTTCCGGGCCTGTCTCGTTCTCTTATTAGACAATTTATGAAAAATCGTAGTATCAGTGCTTGCATGCCAACTTTCTGTTTCTCTAGGGCATCCTTAATACTGTCAGGGTCCTTTCCTGTCTGAACAAACTCATATATTCTGTCTAGACGCTCTTTCATTCCTGCATAGCATAACAAGCTATCAGTAGCAGATCTTAACCGTAATGATGCCAATATCATTAAATCATCCCTTCCGGGTACTGGATCATATCTGCAAACTGACATGTTTTCTTTTAATGCGTCAAGGCGGGATGAATTAGAGGAGTGGGGAGACCTGTACGTGAGAGGACTCTGCATATCTCTGAGATTGAATCTGTGAGTTGGTGGCGGGGTCTGAGGACCCGCGGTCGCACCTCCTGAAGCGGACGCTTGTGCATTACCTCCCTGCGGAGTCTGTAATGGAATTTGCCTTTTAGTAGGATCTGGTAGACGTGGTTTCGGTGGATCAGTTTTGAGTACAGGAAGCGGCGGGGCTGGCGGAACAGGGGAAGTCTGTTGCGGTACCGGCGGGACATGACCTGGGGGCGGAGTACCACCCCCGTCCCCATCAGTAGGCAGGGCGCGAACAGGCAGATTGGTGTAAGCTGGTGCTACATCTTCTAAGTATGAATTTAGGAATATGTCTTTAGTAGTCTTGTGCATTACTTTAGTTGGAACTAATGGTGACGGCAAATTTTTCGGTATTTCTGAAATGGCGTCAGGTGTACCCTCGGCCAAAAGATACATGTTGTTCACTTGGCTGTTTCGGATGCGATCTATTTGTTCTGATTTTACTCGAATTCCTTCAATAACTAATTCGTTTTCTTGGGCCTTTTCTGTTTCTTTAAGTCTGTCTTCTCTACGAAGTGCTCTTTCAGCACGTTTACGTGATTCCTTGCGCCAAAATTCTATGGCGTCTTTCTGAGATTGTCTGGCTTTCTTTTTCCGTAATGCCTCTTCTACCTTTATGATGCACTCGGCATCCCATGTTCCGTTAACTGGCCATCGGTATCTTTCCTCTAGGTGCTTGGTATAATCGGTCCATAACTCTAGATACAATATGGCGTCTATGCCATGTTTGTTATACATGAAATTACCTGGAGTGTCCCTAGGGGGGATCGGAATTTCTTCCTCTAACATCCCTTTCCTAGTTCCTATCTGCTTTAACTTGTTAAAAAACGGCATTGTGCCTACTTGATACTGAAATGCTTGATCCTTGATACTTAATTCTGAATGTAACTAGTTATACAAGAAAACACAATAATGCACAAAAACAGTCACATTCATACCACGACATTAATTTACATGAAAAAGATATTTGAGACATGGATGACTACCCCACTATACTAGATGTACTGCTCAACAGTACAGATACACTGTGGTAACAGTGCAAAAAAATTCAGAAATTCGGAATACTAGATATACTGCTAAACAGTACAGATACACTGCCTAAAAACAGTGCAGACCGGACTTGCGCACCCAAACCCGTCTAGATACGACCCAGCAATGGTACTCACCGGGAAGCACGGAAACAGAAGGCCTCGGAAAACTCGACTGGACTCGACTCGGGACTTCGGAAAACTTCGGAAAACTTCGGAAAACTTCGGAAACCTGGGTGGGCCTCTTGACACCTCGGACCTTGCTTCTTTTCGGCTAGGCTCTGGTCGGGATCCTCCGCACTCCTCACCGCCTCGTCTGGGTACAGATTGCAGTCTTCGTCACCTCCGTGGGCCAGAGGGAGATACAGGAAAACCTGCGGATACGCGTAGGTTCCGTCTAGCTGATGGCAGGGGGCAGAGGTTGCACCGCACCAACCGGCGCGTGAGGTGGGGGAGGGGTCCCTGTTCGGGCGCCAAAATGACGTAAATAAATAATTTACTCTCTTAATTTCTATGCAGGTAAGTACTTAATCAATAATAACTCAGATCGGGTGAAAAGAGACAGAGTCCGTGGTGTTAGAGTTCTTAAGGGTTTTATTCCATAAAAAGGAATAGTCGTGGCCAGGATATCATGTTCTGACCACCACACAGGGTGTCAGAAGGGATAGAGCGCTACATTTTATTAACAGTACATAGCTTATATACTTAATTCACATCATAAGCGACAATGCAGGAGGCGTAACAGCTGAGAGAAGACAAGATAACAGTATACACGTGGTGCTAGTACGTAATCAAGAGGCGTGAACTAGAAGTGTGTGCTAGAAACGTCACAGGTAGGTGTCACAAAGGGGTGGCACTAACAGAGAATGTTGCAATGTCAGCAGAAATCGGAAACTTGGATGCGCGCGCAGCTGCATGACGTGTAACTGGAGGGGTGCAGGGGACTTGACATTTACACTGACGGAAAGAGACAGAAGTCTGGCATGTCAGATCAACTTGTGCTTCTATCATATCTGATATCTGGTGTTTAGGAACTAAGCTATCTGGGCAGAAAGGTCTCTAGAGCAGAGGCTATTCTATACTGACTGTGAGTGCGTGTATAAGCGCCTGAGTGTCTGCATGAGGAGCGTGGGGGCACGGGGCCTTCCTTGGAAGCATGGCAACGGAGGCTATGAATTACTTGAATTAGTTGCATGGAGACAGGTCGGCCCTTTGGCCCTGTAGCTGAGGAAGGATGTTTACTGGAGCTAGCAGGCAGGAATGTATTTTCGGAGAGGGAAACAGATAACTCGAAGGTTATAGTCAATCTTGGCAGGCAGCAGGCTGAGCTGAGCACGGAGGGCCGCGCTGAAAAGTAAGTCAGAGTTCACGGGTACGGGGGGGCCCGGGCAGAGGCCCTCGTAGTCAGAAGCCAGGAAAGAGGCTCGGTAGCAGAGATTCAGGGCCTACTTCAGCCAGGGCTGGAAAACGTAGGAGTATACTATAAAAAGACGTTGGCATAGCATACTTAGGAACAGACCATTCAACCCATTCATGGTGGGTCTGAAAGAGGACATGTTAACGTTGGACGCAAATGTATTTGCGTCTTCATAGCTGGCACAGGAGGGAAGTTACATGCACTTTAACCTCGTACATGGAGTCGGTGGGGTACGCGCTAGGGAACACATCTTGACCATAAAATTTATATTACCTCAGTACGTAGCATCCCCAAAAGCCTCAATCAATAGAATACTCCAGATCTGCTATAACCATGGCAAGTATTCTGGGTACATTATAAATTGGTCCAAATCAGTTCTATATGTGCTCCATGGGCTGGCGCTGACCTTTCCGGCAAACTTTGAGATCACTGTCGCTAAAGATGGGTTCCGACACCTGGGTACCTACGTTACTGCTGATCCATTGCTTTTTCATGAACGCAATCTTTTGGGCCCCCTAACCCAACTGCAGAGTGACGTCCGTCACTGGCGGACATTCCCGGTTTCATTGCTGGGACGTCCTTCGCTCTATAAAATTATGGCTCTGCCCCGATTCCTACATGCCTTGAAGAACACTCCATATAAGTCTCTGAATCCTATTTTAAATCGATCGAGGAGGAAGTTAGGAACCTTCTTTAGGACTGGAAACCGCCACGTATTGCTGGCCCAAGCTGGTGCGTGTGTGGTACGATGGTGGAATTGCCCTACGAGACATCAGTAGTTACTACTGGGCGGCCCACCTCTCAATCATAGATAAATGGGTATATGGTGAGCAGCATGTCGGATGGGGAAATGGCTGATGGGCCAGGGAGGGTACAGAGAAGCTCTTTACACCAAGCCGAATAGACAGCAACTCACTGGCCCCACTGCACTAACGATTGCCATATGGCATACAGCCATTGCAAAACTCGACACGTAGGACGCCCCTGTGGCATGCAGAAAAGCTAGGCAACTTAAGCAATTGTAGAGTTTTCGACAAGTGAGACACAAGTAGGTGACTTAGTAAAGAAAGGTAAAATACTGACATTTACTGAACTACAAAAGAATTTAAACTAGCTGTAGGTGAGACCTTCCGATACCTGCAGATACGACATGTCTTACTGGAGGCAACCAAAGGTATAGAGGAGATCGCAGAGGCTACCCCACTCGAGGATAGATTACTTGCAGATCCCATGGACAGTAAGTCATTTTCACTCACGTACCAAAAACTAATTAACAATTCACCAGACCCCTTAAAACATCTACTCATGCGCTGGCAGGCTGATGTTGGTGACCTAGAGGAAGAGGATTGGCGCAACACGCTGGCCTCTCCACAGGAGGTGGTCATTCCGTTACGACTACGATTGGTCCAACTGAAAGTACTACATCGATCCTATATCACATGCACCACACTGGTTAAGATGGGCCGCGATTGTTCTGGGGACTGTCGGCGGCAATGTGGAGAGATGGGCACCTTTTACCTAGACGTACTGGGAGGCGGTTAATGGGGCAGTTGGAGAAGCATGCGGGGCTGCCTTAGCATTATCTCCCAAAACATTCCTATGGAATATATGGGATGCCACGGATCTCACCCGCATGGA
Organism: Lissotriton vulgaris; assembly: GCF_964263255.1. Taxonomy (NCBI): domain Eukaryota; kingdom Metazoa; phylum Chordata; class Amphibia; order Caudata; family Salamandridae; genus Lissotriton; species Lissotriton vulgaris. Next base: position 50,918,324 of record NC_141697.1, read on the forward strand.
ACAACTTTGGGCTGCTACTGGCTTCGTGCTGGTAAAGCGTAACATTGCCCGCAAATGGGGGGTCTCTGAGCTGTCAGCGATAACTGAGTGGGAGCGAGATGTAGATTGGTACATACTGGCTTAACAAGCGGTCTATACAAATGGGGGATGCCCCAAGAAGAGGGACAAGATATTGGGGAAATGGAACACATATCGAGGAAATATCTACACCTCCCCAACAACACAAGGACAAGGATTGGAAATGTCAAGTCAGGGAATGACTTTGAGACGAGGGAGGGGGAAGATACATGAAGAGGTTGAGTGATGTAATGCGGTCAACTGTTCATTATCTGTTGTGATGCATAGTTATGTTGTTTATGTCACTTTAACAAATACCAATAAAAAATGTTTTTTTTTAAAAAAGACGCGGTTTCAAGACACTAATGAAAACATAACATGGAGAAAAACCTTTGAGGTCTGCATAAGTAAAACTGTACACATGTACCCTGGCAGACTTTCCATAATATATCCTTTACAAGTGCTTTTGACATGACACGTCATCGCCGACATTAACCCGTTTAGTTTCGAATATAAAGGTTCTCAGTGTTGGGAGGCATCTTAAAACAATCTTTGTGTTACGTTGTATCTTATAGCATGCCAGGCATTATCGAACAATAACATTTTAATTGACCCGAATCGGGTATCAGAGCCCCTTACATAGCACCAGTTGCATTACATGAGGACACATTCTTTTTTTTTTTAGGCACGGGGAGATTAAGGGGCATATTATCAAGGGATTTATCTCCGCTTTTTTGGCTTTAAAAGCCAAGAAAGCGGAGATAAAATTATCTCCCTATCAGCAACAGGGTGCTAACACGCAAATTCGCATATTAGCACCCTTTTTCTCTACGGTTCCCCTTGCATCTCTAATGAGATGCAAAGGGGGCGTTCCAGAAAAAAATAATAGGAGAAATGTTGTTAAGCGACATTTCTCCTATTATCAAGGATTTCGCTAACCCTGTTAGTGATAAAAAAAAAGCAGCGCTAACCGCGGTTAGCACTGCTTTTTTTACACCTGGTATTTTCCTGACTTAGCCATGATATCCTATGGAAGGTGGATATCATGGCTAAGTTTGTGAGCCCCTATCATCAAGCTAACGCCAAACTTTGAGAGATTATCATTGTTTTTCCAGCGATAATCTCTCAATTGGCAGTTAGCGCAAGGGTTTTTATCACTTCTGAGATAAACCTTGCTAATAGCACGTTATCTCTGAGATAATTTCCGGCGATGCTTAGCGTTAAAAAATTCGTTGCTAAGCATCGGTAGCGAGAAATATCGCTAAACGTTGGTAATATGCCCCTAGTGATTTGCCCAGAATCACAGGATGTTCAGCATCATTGTCCAGACTCTAACCGAGTTCCCCAGATTCAAGGTCGACCTCCATAGCCGTTAGGTCAACTCCTCTCCCCCATATATGCATTCATTCTATACATTCATTCTTATTTAAATCTTCAAACATGTACTGCATTGCATTACGGTTCGATGAACATGATTAAATTCATTATAAATCTTATATGTTCACCCCTATTTCATCGCTCTGCAGTTTGTACCTCAGCTACGACTTCAAAGGAGTTTATGCATCCTGTGATTCTGGGCAAATCACTTAATCTCCTCGAGCCTACCAAAAATGAATGTAACGTAACTGGTGATATGTAAAGCCCTCTGATACCCAGTTTGGTTCGGGTCGCGTTTGCGCTATATAAAACTCTGCAAAAAAAAAAAATTATTTGCAACTCCACTTCTCTCGCAAATCTGCAGTATTCCAACCTAAGACCTGGAGCAGCCTGGAAGAGGCTGCCCCACTTATGAGTTCCTGCTATTATGATCCTTCCCCAGTCAATCTTGATCACTCAGCCCGCTCAATGGTTCATAGCGATTGGACAGGGCTCGATTGAGACCCAGGTTTGGACCATGAGTCCTGGCAGGTGCCATAACGGCCTCCCCTGGCAGATCATCCCTGAGAACAAGGGTTTGTAAAGATAACCCAAAGGTGGTTCTGAGATTCTACTGCGGACTGCTAAACCTGCCCGGAGATTACCTAGCAGGGCCGGCCCAAGGCATGCGCAAACTGTGCGCCTGCACAGGGCCGCCAAACCCCAGGGGCCGCCACGAGGATCGGATCGGAAGGATCCCTGGCGGCCCCCTGGCAGGATTTGGCGGCCTCTGGGCAATGCATGAGCGTTGTTGTTTTCACTGCAGCCGCGTAGCTAGGGGGGGTAGGGGGATGGGGGGGGGGCGGTCCGCACCAGGCGGCACAATTTCGGGGGCATCGCGTGGCACTGTGGCCTTTTGCGGCCTTTATTATTTATGTGGGCCTTGGGACACTGTGTATTGTCCACAAATAAATTAGAAAGTGCGCACAGCTGTTCTTCAAAAATTGCGGTCGCAACATCCCGGTCCCGACTCCTGCGCTTTAATTTGCTGCCAGCATTTTAATTTGCTACTGTCCGCCCGTCCGTCCCAGCCTCCAGGCCCGTCAATCAGACTTGTAGCGCGCGAGCGCTACCAATGACGGCCCTGGGGCGACATTAAATCATGTATTATTTTTTCTGGCCCTGCCCCCGCGTCGCGATGAGTAGGACGTAGCAGTTAGCGTCAGGCGCTACGCGCTCTCGCGCTCATTTTGGCCTGGGGCAGTCGGCGCTGTTCTGCTCTCTAGTCAACCACCCCTGGCTGCCTTGTATAGAGACAGACTTTGGAGTGCATCATTCACGAGTGAGGTAAGAGAGCTTTCAGTGGGTAGCATAGATACCAACAGGGCTTTAAGTGGGATATAAAAAATGGGGGGGGGGTTCTCTCAAAGGGGGGTGGCCGATTTAATTAAGGGCGTGGTTTTAAGAGACACTAAAAAGCTTGTATTTGCTGTTTCTGTCATTGCATTCGGATATGTGATCAGCCCTGTATGTGATACATCATGCTCACTCTGTCTAGGATTTGATGAGATTTAAAAATAATGTAGGAGAACTTGGTGTGGTTTCCCTGCCCACTCAAGGAGGCAACAATAACATGCATGGTGCCAGGCGTGTGCTCCACTGCTCTCGCCTTCTGCTTCTTGTTGGAAGGGCCTCTCTACATATAAGAAGGGAAGGGTGAGGGGGGACAGGACTAGACTCGGCTACACCATTTTAGCAAAATAATGGGGAGCGGAAACAACCTTGTAGGCCCCTTATAGGAGAGGATGTGGAGAGAGGATGTGGCGCAATGGCCAGAGAGAGCTGCCAACGTTCCCTGTTTAACCCCGGGGCGACCCAGAATCCCCAAACCTACATTGCAAGTACAGAGCAGTGGGCATAATAGCGTAATGAAGCAAAATCGCGGGAGCATAACGCAGTAAAATAGCGGGAGACAACATACGTGGCCAGTAGTCAACAAGGCTGATCCTGCTTACCGGACGCCACGGACGACGGACCTCGGAGGACGAGTCCTGCAGATTGGACCCTCGGAAGAGGAGCGGCCGACACTGGGAGCCATTCCGACGCCAACCGGAGCCGCTCGGTGCTGGTAGGGAGGAGGCTTCCGCGACTATACCCCCGACGCTGGAGTCCAGAGGTATGTGAGTCTGCGCCTCCAAGGACTACGGGCACGGTCTGACCGTGGCACAGAGAGGGAGCGGATCAATACTCGGCGGACGACGGACGAGGTGCGCCAGATCGCGCCCCCCCCCCCCTTAACACAGTCGTGGAAATAACACGGGGGAACTAGGAGGAGAGTGAGAAAGCGGCACGCCTGACTCTAAAATGGCGGCCGCTTAAGACATTCTCTCACTCGATCACTCGATCCCCCAGTTACTGCATAGAATTCATTGGGCAAAAGACACAGCCTTGATGGAGCCTTGATGGAACAGCGAAAGGGGTCTGACATTAGGGCATATGCGAGGAGCAACCATTATAAAATATCGACACATCGCCAGCTAAGATCAATAACTTTGGGGCATAGACATTGAAAAGGGACTGTGTACCCATCGCCACCAAAGCAAGGAGCATTGAAACTGAAAGTGGTCTGTGTACCCATCACAAATAAAACATAGAACATCAACATGTGCTACATATTTAACAGAACATCTGATAGATCAATCCATCTATGAAAGGGGGCTGAATATATTACTAAATAAAAACGGACTTACTATTGAAGCGGAAACCTTGAATATTGCCCTCCCCCCCAGAACAACAATAGACTATGAAAGACGGACATCTTGGAATGGCTAGTCCTACACAAGACTTCTCTTAACTCTTTAAGGGATAGTGAAATTAATTCCTACGTCACGGTAACGGAATTAAAAAGGTGCAATTGGAGTTCAGCAGAGGAACTACACCCTTCACGTAATTGTGAAATTTTGGTACGTGATCCATCTGCCAATACTGGAACTAAGAAGGAGATTACCACTGTTCACTGACAAGGGAACAACTCTGATCAAATCTATACAGTCTGATAACAGCAACTGAATATGGATGTAAGAGGCCGAATGACGATAGGCCCTAAAACACAGAGTATAAAATATCCTTCTACTCTATCCAAAAATGCGGCCAAAAAGTTCAAACATAACACATTGAGAAAAAACCCGGACACATTGTTCGCCGACCCATACTTTGATATGGTCAAAGGCACCATTATGAATGACTTGATTTTTCACACAAATAAAACAGCGAAATGGCGCAATGCACTCACAGAAATGCTGATCATAGTAGATTTGAAAAACATTCCTCATGGCACAAAATTAATAACTTCCCCATCAAGAAGTTGCAATGCTGAACTATGCATCACGTTATATAAAACGGGAATAGTGCTGATACAAGCAGCCAATAAGGACCTTGAGGAATTTGAAAAGACTTTCCTAATTGTAAAAGAATCTTTGGAGAGACGAAGACACCAACCACCCATGACCCAGCATGAAATCATGCGGGACAACAGTGTCAATTCAACTGGGGACATCAACCAACCAGGGGGCCACAACTCGCAAACCCCCAGCCGTGGAGACATAACGGAAACTGAGAAGGTAACCTTAGAGATTAGTACCGATAGAACAGGGAGGTCTTCCAATCCGGCTAATGAAGTGCATAGTCTGACCCACAAGGAAGAACCGATGCAAGTAACCAACAGAGAACTTGAGAGCTTTGAGCTAACTCTCCAAAACTTAGAGGTTGACTCAGAAGGACCAAACCTTCAACAAAACGGGTCACTACCAGATATCACACGCGATAACTTCGACTCCAACACTAGAGACACCAATCTAACAGATGGCCAGAACAACCAAACCGATAACACTGATGATTTAACCGTAAATGCGATGGCAACACCAGAGACTGAGAGAGAAAGGATAACGATGGCCACCAACCTTGGAAACAAAGTGAAGAATAAGGTCCCAAGGATAGAACCGGTGCCGCGAACGCACAACGCCACTGCGCTGGAAGAATGTATCCCAGCTCCAAGCGAACCCCTCTATGAAGCCAACGAAATGAACAAAGTAGATGAGATCGACCCCTACTTTCCTTCCGCGAATACAAGACCAGAATCCCTCAGATCCACTAAAACACCCCTTACCAAGAAAAGATTTGTGGGAATGAGATCTGATCAGTTGCAGAGAAGAGCAAACTACATTGCTCATCCAGCCAGGTCTACCTCACACAAGAACTCATCCCGAACTCAGAAAGAAATCAAGGAGCTCCAAAAACTTGTAGGGAATCTAGCGCAAAACTCAATGAAAGTCTCACAGACAATTGGAAAAATCTGGGAGATGACGATAAGCACGCACACCAAGGTCTCACACATCCAGAATCTGGTAATTAGACACAACAGACCTAACAGGACAAAGCCCTTGTCGATTGAAGAAACTCGAGCCTTACTCAGGTCCTATGAGCAACATGCCCGCAGTAAGGAGGAGAATATCAAAATTGTACCTATTGACTCTAATAGAACGACCAGAAAGAATGACAGGAAAGCAATCCACCAAAATCTTCAACATATTCAGCTTATCGCATCTGAAACGGATAATGGAAAACTCGTTAAACCACAGAAACCCTTGAACTGTCTTCTACTTAACTGTCGTTCGGCAACTAAACATGCAGCAGATATAGCCGCCCTCATCATCAATAAAGAAATTGACCTGGCCATCCTCACGGAAACATGGCTCAATGAATCTTCATCTCCTACCATGGATCTCTTAGTACCACCACAATATAACATCGTCAGGCTAGACAGACCAAGGAATGTAGGAGGAGGCATAGCTTGCATTCACCGGTCTGAGATCGAGGTCTGTCATTTCCATTCTGACCCCTTAGAATCCTGTGAATACCTTGGCATTAATGTGAGAACACCAAAGAATCAAAGCTGCAAACTGCATGCATTCTACCACCCACCAGGGGAGAACGCTAAGTTCACAGAACAACTGATGGAGATCATAACGACCAACTCTAACTCGGACGCCAATAATATATTCCTAGGCGACTTTAACCTCCATTGGAATGACGGCGGTGATAAATTGGTCAACGCGCTTAAAGACTTCTTCAATGAGCTAAAACTTGTACAAGCTTGCAACCAACCCACTCACTCACTAGGAGCGACCTTAGACTGGATTATCTCAAAAAAGGATGAGACCTCTATCCTTGCTATAGACCCATGTGACTGGTCTGACCATCACATTATATCATTCACGATACCTACATTGACAAAAGGCAGGACCGTGCAACCACGCAAGCTCGAGAAACTGATCCGAGACACAAAGGAGGCTAACACTGAACTACTGGTTAAAAGGTGTGAGAGAGACTTGAAGCCACCCAACAACAAGCAAAATGTCAATGAGCTGACCGATCATTACATAACCTCAATTGGTAATATCGTCAATGACACCATGCCCCTAAAAACGAAAAAAGTATCAGAGAAACCAAGAAATCCTTGGTTTAATGAATCATTGAATGAGGACCGGCGCAAACTGAGAATGGCCGAAAGGAGGTGGAGACAACATCCCTCCTCCCCGGAGCTGAAAGCGCTCAGAAAAACAAGAAAAGAATACAACAAAAAAATAATCAACTCCAAAAAAGAATTTTTCAGAGATGAATTGGACAGTGCCATAAACAGACCACGAAAACTCTTCGAGATCTTAAAACAACAGTCAAATAAACTAACCAAAACGGTTTTAGAGAATACAAAAACGCCCATAAGCTGCGAGGAATTCTCCTCATTTTTCACCGAAAAATCTAAATTGCTTGAAGATGACCTCACAATTGCAGCAACTAACCTTAAGGCACTACCTCAATCCAGTGATGAGTCCAATTTCTCTCCAGAGTGCCTCCAAACTAAAAATAAGGCAAAATGGGACACATTTGACCTATACGACCAGGAAAACATCGCCAGAACGCTGGCGGCACTTAGACCGAACAACCACTTTCAAGACCCATTACCAGGAAAGTGTGTAAGAGAAATCAGCCACACGCTAGTTCCGATCTGGACTGAGATAATAAACGCCTCACTTGCACAAGGAACTCTCCCCGACTGTCTAAAAACAGGGCAGGTGATGCCCATTCTTAAAAAACCAACAGCTGTTGCCACAGACCCGAACAACTATCGACCAGTGACCAACATCCCTCTACTGGCTAAACTCATTGAGAAATGCGTGCAGGGCCAACTAAGTCAACACATCGCTAAATTCTCGCTACTGGATGATTGCCAATCAGGTTTCAGAACAGGGCACAGTACCGAAACTGCGATCCTGCACATTGTCGATGACGCCTTACAAGCCCTAGACCGAAATCAATCTTGCCTACTGATCCTCCTAGACCTATCATCAGCATTTGATACGGTAAAACACGAAGTGCTTATGACCAGACTACAAAACAGGATGGGTTTGTCTGGAAACGTGCTGAAATGGTTTAATTCTTTCCTACAGAACAGGACTCAGCGATTCCTGGTTAACCAAGCAATCTCTTCCCCGAGCCCCAACGCAATAGGGGTCCCGCAAGGCTCTACGTTATCCCCAGATCTATTCAACCTATACGTAGAACCTCTTACGGAGATCCTTCAAAAATCACAGGTATCCTATCACATGTATGCGGACGACACGCAATTATACATAAAGATCGCCTCCCTTGAGGACATCGACCTAATGAACAAGACATTAAAGAGTGCTCTGCGATGGCTAACAATGAACCATCTGAAACTAAACGCCCAGAAAACCGAATTCCTGCTAATCTCACCGACAAGGAGCCAATCTGAAGTTATAGAGTGGACTAAACTGGTGACTGCACTAAAATGCACCCCGACCCTAGTTAACTCAGCCAAATCACTAGGAATTACACTAGATAAGAACCTCGACATGAAAAACCATATTAACGCAATGGCCAAGAGCGCCCGCTTCCACCTGAACTATTTAAGAAAACTGAAACCCTTTATCACTGAGACAGATCTAAAACTGGCTATACAATCACTAGTCATCTCGAGGATCGAATATGGCTGCACCACATTGGCGGGCCTGCCAAAAACATCCACAGCACCGCTAAAAGCCTGCCTCAACGCAGCGGCGAGACTCATTACGGGAACGAAGAAATTCGATCACATTTCTCCTCACCTGAAAGCACTACACTGGCTACCTTATGAAGCCAGAATTCAAATGAAGATGGCCTGTATCACGCACAAAGCGGTTCACTACAACACACCGAGATACCTAGCCAAGAAACTTCAGATCTCAGGAGGTAACAGAACAACGAGAAGCGCAAAAGATTTGCTATTACGACCAGCCTTTTTCCACAAGAAAAAGACCTACAACAGAGCATTCTCCGGAGCTGCCCCCAGAATCTGGAACTCACTCCCTCCAAACATCAGGAAGATTCAAAATACAGTAACATTCAAACGAGAATTGAAGAGCCACTTGATGAGTAAATACCCTACTTAGAGTAACTTAAGGATCACTGAGATGATCAATGACGCTAACGGAGTGCTGCCCTCTCCATGGAAAATGGAAAGATCATCATCGGACAATGAACTGATACCGTGTGCAAGCCAAGGCTTGACACTTCACAGCTACCTCGTATACATGTGTGAATTTGAATTTGAACTATATCTCACAGTCATACTATTTAACTTCTATCTCACTTGACTTATTTATCCATATATGTGGAACTTTAACTATTTGTCTCAACCACTATATATAACTTCTACCTCACTTGATTTATTTATACTTATTATCCTTGATATGCACTGAATCGCCTTATAACCCTACCTCAACGAGCATGGTTTGTTAACATGACACAAGCCAAGCCTTGCTCTCCATATAATGACAATTGCACAATCATTTTGAATATATATATTTAATCGCGTCCATACAGTATATTGCCTTTCTACCTCACTATTCTCTTGTTGTTATTATTGCTTTTATTATCTTTATATGCAATTCCTTCCTGTTAAGCGCTCTGATACCCACGGGTCTTGTCCGCGCTATACAAAACACTAAAAATAAATAAAAAAAATAAATAAAATAAACGTTGGCACTGGGGAACCAGGTTCGACTCTCAGCAGCGGCTAACATCCAGTGATTCTGGGCAAATCACTTAATCTCCCCGTGCCTACCAAAAATTGTGTTCTTGTGTAATATAACTGGTGCTCATGTAATACCTTCAGGTTTTGTTCGCGCTATATAAAACGGAAAAAAAACTCTCTGATTTTATCACAGAACACTTGACCAGTGGACGACATAACTGTTTTAAAGTTTTGTGAAACAAAGCAGCAACACGCTAATATTTGACAACAGGCACTGACAAAACAGTTACTGCAACTATAAAAAGTTGAACACTTAATTAAAAATAAAATTGGGTTAAACCACAGAGCATGCAAGCAGTTTACAAAGGGTAGCAAGCGTATGTTTCATAGGGGTGGTGACTGCTGCCCAAAATGCCACCTTTAGAAAGTCTTTGGGACATCCTTTTTTATGTTTTCATATATGCTGCCAACAGTGCTTTAAAAAGAACAAGCATTAGAAATGCAATCGGGCTCGGATTTATTTGAGTTTGAGCTAATGGCATTGTAAATGCCAATGTATTGTTGCTATGTGTTATGGAGTGTGTTCATGTGATGTGTACTGCCAGTGATCTCCTTGTGAGTGTGAGAATATTGCACCGTTACTGCCTGTGATGTCCTTCTTGTGAGTGTCAGAAGCTTGCACCTCTGCTGCCTGTGGTCTCCTTGTGAATGTAAGAAGCTTGCACTGCTGCTGCCTGTTATGTCGTTCTTGTGAGTGGGAGAAGATTGCACCTCAGCTGCCTGTGGTCTCCTTGTGAGTGTAAGAAGCTTGCACAGCTGCTGCCTGTGATGTCCTACTCACTACTCTACTCACTACTCTACTCACTACCCTACTCACTACTCTACTCACTACTCTACTCACTACTCTACTATCTACTCTGCACTACTCTACTCACTACTCTGCACTACTCTACTCACTACTCTACTCACTACTCTGCACTCACTACTCTACTCACTACTCTACTCACTACTTTGCACTCACTACTCTACTCACTACTCTACTCACTACTCTACTCACTACTCTGCACTCACTACTCTACTCACTACTCTACTCACTACTCTACTCACTACTCTACTCACTACTCTACTCACTACTCTACTCACTACTCTGCACTACTCTACTCACTACTCTGCACTACTCTACTCACTACTCTACTCACTACTCACTACTCTGCACTCACTACTCTACTCACTACTCACTACTCTGCACTCACTACTCTACTCACTACTCACTACTCTACTCACTACTCACTACTCTACTACCTACTCACTACTCTACTCACTACTCTACTCGCTACTCACTACTCTACTCACTACTCACTACTCTACTCACTACTCTACTCACTACTCTACTCACTACTCTACTCACTACTCACTACTCTACTCACTACTCTACTCACTACTCACTACTCTACTCACTACTCTACTCACTACTCTACTCACTACTCTACTCACTACTCTACTCTGCACTCACTACTCTGCACTCACTACTCTGCACTCTGCACTCACTACTCACTACTCTACTCACTACTCTACTCACTACACTACTCACCTCACTACTCTACTCACTACTCTACTCACTACTCTACTCTACTCACTACTCTACTCTACTCACTACTCTACTCACTACTCACTACTCTACTCACTACTCTACTCACTACTCTACTCACTACTCTACTCACTACTCTGCACTACTCTACTCACTACTCTGCACTCACTACTCTGCACTCACTACTCTACTCACTACTCTGCACTCACTACTCTACTCACTACTCTACTCACTACTCTACTCACTACTCACTACTCTACTCACTACTCTACTCGCTACTCTACTCACTACTCACTACTCTACTCACTACTCTACTCACTACTCTACTCACTACTCACTACTCTACTCACTACTCTACTCACTACTCACTACTCTACTCACTACTCTACTCACTACTCACTACTCTACTCACTACTCTACTCGCTACTCTACTCACTACTCACTACTCTACTCACTACTCTACTCACTACTCTACTCACTACTCTACTCACTACTCACTACTCTACTCACTACTCTACTCACTACTCACTACTCTACTCACTACTCTACTCGCTACTCTACTCACTACTCACTACTCTACTCACTACTCTACTCACTACTCACTACTCTACTCACTACTCTACTCACTACTCTACTCACTACTCTACTCACTACTCTACTCACTCTACTCACTACTCACTACTCTGCACTCACTACTCTACTCACTACTCTACTCTCTACTCACTACTCTACTCACTACTCACTACTCTACTCGCTACTCTACTCACTACTCACTACTCTACTCACTACTCTACTCACTACTCTACTCACTACTCTACTCACTACTCTACTCACTACTCACTACTCTACTCACTACTCACTACTCACTACTCTACTCACTACTCTACTCGCTACTCTAGTCGCTACTCTACTCGCTACTCTACTCGCTACTCTACTCACTACTCACTACTCTACTCACTACTCTACTCACTACTCTACTCACTACTCACTACTCTACTCACTACTCACTACTCTACTCACTACTCACTACTCACTACTCTACTCACTACTCTACTCACTACTCTACTCACTACTCTACTCACTACTCTACTCTCTACTCACTACTCTACTCACCTCACTACTCTACTCACTACTCTACTCGCTACTCTACTCACTACTCTACTCACTACTCTACTCACTACTCTACTCACTACTCTACTCACTACTCTACTCTACTCACTACTCACTACTCTACTTACTACTCTACTCACTACTCACTACTCTACTCACTACTCACTACTCTACTCACTACTCTACTCACTACTCTGCACTACTCTACTCACTACTCTGCACTACTCTACTCACTACTCTACTCACTACTCACTACTCTGCACTCACTACTCTACTCACTACTCACTACTCTGCACTCACTACTCTGCACTCACTACTCTGCACTCACTACTCACTACTCTACTCACTACTCTACTCACTACTCTACTCACTACTCTACTCACTACTCACTACTCTACTCACTACCCACTACTCTACTCACTACTCTACTCACTACTCTGCACTCACTACTCTACTCACTACCCTGCACTCACTACTCTGCACTCACTACTCTGCACTCACTACTCTGCACTCACTACTCTGCACTCACTACTCTGCACTCACTACTCACTACTCACCACACTACTCTACTCACTACTCTACTCACTACTCTACTCACTACTCTACTCACTACACTACTCTACTCACTACTCTACTCACTACTCTACTCACTACTCTACTCACTACTCACTACTCTACTCACTACTCTACTCACTACTCACTACTCTACTCACTACTCTACTCGCTACTCTACTCACTACTCACTACTCTACTCACTACTCTACTCACTACTCACTACTCTACTCACTACTCTACTCACTACTCTACTCACTACTCTACTCGCTACTCTACTCACTACTCACTACTCTACTCACTACTCTACTCACTACTCTACTACTCTACTCACTACTCACTACTCTACTCACTACTCTACTCACTACTCTACTCGCTACTCTACTCGCTACTCTACTCACTACTCTACTCACTACTCTGCACTCACTACTCTACTCACTACTCACTACTCTACTCACTACTCTACTCACTACTCTACTCACTACTCTGCACTCACTACTCTACTCACTACTCTACTCTCTACTCACTACTCTACTCACTACTCTACTCACTACGCTACTCACTACTCTACTCGCTACTCTACTCGCTACTCTACTCGCTACTCTACTCACTACTGCACTCACTACTGCACTCACTACTCTGCACTCACTACTCTGCACTCACTACTCTGCACTCACTACTCTGCACTCACTACTCTGCACTCACTACTCACTACTCTGCACTCACTACTCTGCACTCACTACTCACTACTCTGCACTCACTACTCTGCACTCACTACTCTGCACTCACTACTCACTACTCACTACTCTACTCACTACTGTACTCACTACTGTACTCACTACTCTACTCACTACTGTACTCACTACTCTACTCACTACTCTACTCACTACTCACTACTCTACTCACTACTCACTACTCTACTCACTACTGACTACTCTACTCACTACTCACCACTCACTACTCACTACTCTACTCACTACTCTACTCACTACTCTGCACTCACTTCTCACTACTCTACTCACTACTCTACTCACTACTCTACTCACTACTCTGCACTCACTACTCTGCACTCACTACTCTGCACTCACTACTCTGCACTCACTACTCACTACTCTACTCACTACTCACTACTCACTACTCTACTCACTACTCTACTCACTACTCTACTCACTACTCTACTCACTACTCTACTCACTACTCTGCACTCACTACTCTGCACTCACTACTCACTACTCTACTCACTACTCTACTCACTACTCTGCACTCACTACTCACTACTCTACTCACTACTCTACTCACTACTCTACTCACTACTCACTACTCTACTCACTACTCTACTCACTACTCTACTCACTACTCTACTCGCTACTCTACTCACTACTCACTACTCTACTCACTACTCTACTCACTACTCTACTACACTACTCACTACTCACTACTCTACTCACTACTCTACTCACTACTCTACTCGCTACTCTACTCGCTACTCTACTCACTACTCTACTCACTACTCTGCACTCACTACTCACTACTCTACTCACTACTCTACTCACTACTCTACTCTCTACTCACTACTCTACTCACTACTCTACTCATTACGCTACTCACTACGCTACTCACTACTCTACTCGCTACTCTACTCGCTACTCTACTCACTACTCTACTCACTACTCACTACTCTACTCACTACTCACTACTCTACTCACTACTCTACTCTCTACTCACTACTCTACTCACCTCACTACTCTACTCACTACTCTACTCGCTACTCTACTCACTACTCTACTCACTACTCTACTCTACTCACTACTCACTACTCTACTTACTACTCTACTCACTACTCACTACTCTACTCACTACTCTACTCACTACTCTGCACTACTCTACTCACTACTCTGCACTACTCTACTCACTACTCACTACTCTGCACTCACTACTCTACTCACTACTCACTACTCTGCACTCACTACTCTGCACTCACTACTCTGCACTCACTACTCACTACTCTACTCACTACTCTACTCACTACTCTACTCACTACTCTACTCACTACTCACTACTCTACTCACTACCCACTACTCTACTCACTACTCTACTCACTACTCTGCACTCACTACTCTACTCACTACCCTGCACTCACTACTCTGCACTCACTACTCTGCACTCACTACTCTGCACTCACTACTCTGCACTCACTACTCCGCACTCACTACTCTGCACTCACTACTCACTACTCACCACACTACTCTACTCACTACTCTACTCACTACTCTACTCACTACTCTACTCACTACACTACTCTACTCACTACTCTACTCACTACTCTACTCACTACTCTACTCACTACTCTACTCACTACTCACTACTCTACTCACTACTCTACTCACTACTCACTACTCTACTCACTACTCTACTCGCTACTCTACTCACTACTCACTACTCTACTCACTACTCTACTCACTACTCTACTCACTACTCTACTCACTACTCTACTCACTACTCACTACTCTACTCGCTACTCTACTCACTACTCTACTCGCTACTCTACTCACTACTCACTACTCTACTCACTACTCTACTCACTACTCTACTACTCTACTCACTACTCACTACTCTACTCACTACTCTTCTCACTACTCTACTCGCTACTCTACTCGCTACTCTACTCACTACTCTGCACTCACTACTCTACTCACTACTCACTACTCTACTCACTACTCTACTCACTACTCTACTCACTACTCTGCACTCACTACTCTACTCACTACTCTACTCTCTACTCACTACTCTACTCACTACTCTACTCACTACGCTACTCACTACTCTACTCGCTACTCTACTCGCTACTCTACTCGCTACTCTACTCACTACTGCACTCACTACTGCACTCACTACTGCACTCACTACTCTGCACTCACTACTCTGCACTCACTACTCTGCACTCACTACTCTGCACTCACTACTCTGCACTCACTACTCACTACTCTGAACTCACTACTCTGCACTCACTACTCACTACTCTGCACTCACTACTCTGCACTCACTACTCTGCACTCACTACTCACTACTCACTACTCTACTCACTACTGTACTCACTACTGTACTCACTACTCTACTCACTACTGTACTCACTACTCTACTCACTACTCTACTCACTACTCACTACTCACTACTCACTACTCTACTCACTACTCACTACTCTACTCACTACTGACTACTCTACTCACTACTCACCACTCACTACTCACTACTCTACTCACTACTCTACTCACTACTCTGCACTCACTTCTCACTACTCTACTCACTACTCTACTCACTACTCTACTCACTACTCTGCACTCACTACTCTGCACTCACTACTCTGCACTCACTACTCTGCACTCACTACTCTGCACTCACTACTCTACACTCACTACTCACTACTCTACTCACTACTCACTACTCACTACTCACTACTCACTACTCTACTCACTACTCTACTCACTACTCTACTCACTACTCTACTCACTACTCTGCACTCACTACTCTGCACTCACTACTCACTACTCTACTCACTACTCTACTCACTACTCTGCACTCACTACTCACTACTCTACTCACTACTCTACTCACTACTCTACTCACTACTCACTACTCTACTCACTACTCTACTCACTACTCTACTCACTACTCTACTCGCTACTCTACTCACTACTCACTACTCTACTCACTACTCTACTCACTACTCTACTACTCTACTCACTACTCACTACTCTACTCACTACTCTACTCGCTACTCTACTCGCTACTCTACTCACTACTCTACTCACTACTCTGCACTCACTACTCACTACTCTACTCACTACTCTACTCACTACTCTGCACTCACTACTCTACTCACTACTCTACTCTCTACTCACTACTCTACTCACTACTCTACTCACTATGCTACTCACTACGCTACTCACTACTCTACTCGCTACTCTACTCGCTACTCTACTCACTACTGCACTCACTACTGCACTCACTACTCTGCACTCACTACTCTGCACTCACTACTCTGCACTCACTACTCTGCACTCACTACTCTGCACTCACTACTCACTACTCTGCACTCACTACTCTGCACTCACTACTCTGCACTCACTACTCACTACTCTGCACTCACTACTCTGCACTCACTACTCACTACTCACTACTCTGCACTCACTACTTACTACTCTACTCACTACTGTACTCACTACTCTACTCACTACTGTACTCACTACTCTACTCACTACTCTACTCACTACTCACTACTCACTACTCTACTCACTACTCACTACTCTACTCACTACTGACTACTCTACTCACTACTCACCACTCACTACTCACTACTCTACTCACTACTCTACTCACTACTCTGCACTCACTTCTCACTACTCTACTCACTACTCTACTCACTACTCTACTCACTACTCTGCACTCACTACTCTGCACTCACTACTCTGCACTCACTACTCTGCACTCACTACTCTGCACTCACTACTCACTACTCACTACTCACTACTCACTACTCACTACTCTACTCACTACTCTACTCACTACTCTACTCACTACTCTACTCACTACTCTTCTCACTACTCTGCACTCACTACTCTGCACTCACTACTCACTACTCTACTCACTACTCTACTCACTACTCTGCACTCACTACTCTCAAGACTCACTACTCTACTCACTACTCTACTCACTACTCTACTCACTACTGACTACTTACTACTCACTACTCTGCAATCACTACTCACTAATCTGCACTCACTACTCTACTCACTACTCTGCACTCACTACTCTGCACTCACTACTCTACTCACTACTCTACTCACTACTCTACTCACTACTCTACTCACTACTCACTACTCACTACTCACTACTCTACTCACTACTCTACTCACTACTCTACTCACTACTCTACTCACTACTCTGCACTCACTACTCTGCACTCACTACTCTACTCACTACTCACTACTCTACTCACTACTCACTACTCTACTCACTACTCACTACTCTACTCACTACTCACTACTCTACTCACTACTCTACTCACTACTCAACTCACTACTCTGCACTCACTACTCTGCACTCACTACTCTACTCACTACTCTACTCACTACTCTGCACTCACTACTCTCACTACTCACTACTCTACTCACTACTCTACTCAATACTCTACTCACTACTCTACTCACTACTCTACTCACTACTGACTACTTACTACTCACTACTCTGCAATCACTACTCACTAATCTGCACTCACTACTCTACTCACTACTCAACTCACTACTCTACTCACTACTCTACTCACTACTCTACTCACTACTCTACTCACTACTCTGCACTTACTACTCTGCACTCACTACTCTACTCACTACTCACTACTCACTACTCTACTCACTACTCTACTCACTACTCACTACTCTACTCACTACTCACTACTCTACTCACTACTCACTACTCACTACTCTACTCACTACTCACTACTCTACTCACTACTCTGCACTCACTACTCACTACTCTACTCACTACTCTGCACTCACTACTCTGCACTCACTACTCTGCACTCACTACTCTGCACTCACTACTCTACTCACTACTCTACTCAGTAATCTGCTGGTGTTAGTGCTGGTAGTACTGAGGTGGTAGTACTGGTAGTAGTGGTGGTGGTTGTGGTACTGCTAGTACTGGTAATGGTAGTAGTGGTAGTACTGGTAGTGGTGGTACTGGTAGTACTGGTGGTGGTGGTAGTACTGGTGGCTGTAGTAGTGGTAGTACTGGTGGCTGTAGTAGTGGTAGTACTGGTGGTGGTAGTACTGGTAGTATTGATGGTGGTAGTACTGGTATTACTGGTGGTAGTGGTAGTACTGGTGGTGGTGGTAGTGGTAGTACTGGTGGTGGTGGTAGTTGTAGTACTGGTGGTGGTGGAAATGGTAGTACTGATGGTGGAAGTACTGGAAGTACTGGTGGTGGTACTGGTAGTGGTAGTACTGGTGGTGGTGATACTGGTAGTGCTGGTGGTGGTGGTGGTACTGGTAGTAGTGGTAGTACTGGAGGTGGTAGTACTGGTAGTGGTAGTACTGTTGGTGGTAGTACCGGTAGTGGTGGTACTGGTGGTGGTGGTACTGGTGGTGGTGGTACTGGTGGTGGTGGTACTGGTACTGGTGGTACTGGTGGTGGTACTGGTAGTGGTAGTGCTAGTGGTGGTGGTACTGCTGCCCGTAGTACTGGTAGTGGTAGTACTGGTGGTGGTGATACTGGTAGTGGTAGTACTGGTGGTGGTAGTGGTACTGGTATTGGTAGTACTGGTAGTGGTAGTACTGGTGGTCGTGGTACTGTTAGTACTGGTGGTGGTGGTAGTTGTAGTAGTGGTGGCTGTAGTACTGGGGGTGTTGGTGGTACTGGTAGTGGTAGTACTGGTGGTGGTACCGGTAGTGGTAGTGCGAGTGGTGGTGGTGGTACTGCTGCCCGTAGTACTGGTAGTGGTAGTACTGGTGCTGGTGGTGGTACTGGTAGTGGTAGTACTGGTGGTGGTACCGGTAGTGGTAGTGCTAGTGGTGGTGGTGGTACTGCTGCCCGTAGTACTGGTAGTGGTAATACTGGTGGTGGTGGTGGTACTGGTGATGGTGGTACTGGTGGTGGTAGTACTGGTGGTGATAGTGGTACTGGTATTGGTAGTACTGGTAGTGGTAGTACTGGTGGTCGCGGTACTGTTAGTACTGGTGGTGGTGGTAGTTGTAGTACTGGTGGCTGTAGTACTGGTAGTACTGGGGGTGGTGGTAGTACTGGTGGTGGTGGTACTGGTGGTGGTGGTAGTGGTAATGGTAATGGTAGTACTGGTAGTGGTAGTACTGGTGGTGGTAGTATTCATGGTGGTAGTACTGGTGGTAGTGGTAGTACTGGTGGTGGTGGTAGTGGTAGTACTGGTGGAAATGGTAGTACTGATGGTGGTAGTACTGGAAGTACTGGTGGTGGTGGTGCTACTGGTAGTGGTAGTACTGGTGGTGGTGTTACTGGTAGTACTGGTGGTGGTGGTGGTACTGGTAGTAGTGGTAGTACTGGAGGTGGTGTTACTGGTAGTGGTAGTACTGTTGGTGGTAGTACTGGTAGTGGTGGTACTGGTGGTGGTGGTACTGGTGGTGGTGGAACTGGTAGTGGTAGTACTGGTGGTGGTAGTGGTAGTGCTAGTGGTGGTGGTACTGCTGCCCGTAGTACTGGTAGTGGTAGTACTGGTGGTGGTGATACTGGTGGTGGTAGTACTGGTGGTGGTAGTGGTACTGGTATTGGTAGTACTGGTAGTGGTAGTACTGGTGGGTAAACAGTCATAATATCTATTCCAAAATATAGAATGGACATAATATCGAAGTAAAAATATAGAATGGACAAAATATCGAATGGACACAATATAGTGGTTAAAAATATCGAATTTAAGGTAAGTAATATCGATTTTCAAAATATAGAAGTCAAAATATCGAAATATACAATATAGGCATTAAATATATCGATTTTTTAATATTATCAATTTTTTTAAAGTGTTTTGTATGTTAGTATATGTGTGAAAAGTGTATATTAATTTTTGTAATGTATGTTTAATGTATTTTAAGTAATGAATTTTATGTTATTTAATTTTTGCGTAATTTAATTCTGTAGCGGGTTGTGGGTTTATAGGGGAATAGGGTGGGAAGTAATTTAATTGTAATTAATTAAATATTTTTATTTATTTAGTGGTATTCATTTTGAATTGATTGTTATTTTGTAATTGGTAATTAATTTTTATTAATTGCCAATTAATTTGTATTAATTGTTAATTATGTTAATTTTCTAAATTTATTTTCTGTAGCGGGTTGTGGGTTTATAGGGGAATAGGGTGGGAAGTAATTTAATTGTAATAAAGTAAATATTTTTTTTCATTTATTCGTATTGATTTTAAATTTATTGTTAATTAATTTTTAATTGGTAATTAATTTCTATTAATTGGCAATTAATTTGTATTAATTGGTAATTATTTTGTATTAATTTAATATTTGATAATTATGATAATTGTATTAATGTATTTTCTGTAGTGGGATGTGGGTTTATAGGGGAATAGGGTGGGAAGTAATGTAATTGTAATTAATTACATATTAAAAATACTTTTTGTGTATTGATAATTCATTTACTGTTAATTTTTAATTGGTATTAATTTTTATTATTAATTAGTTTTTGTTATTTCAAATTAATTCGTTGTTGAATAATTATGAATAGGTTATTAATTTTTAATAACTAATATGTAGTTGTATTTCTAATTAATTATTACATAATATTAAATTGGTTATTAATTTCAATTAATGTTTTATTGGTATTGATATTTAATTTATTTTTAATAATATATTAAATCATTACTTTCCCTACTGTTAAACTCACTGGAGTGGGAATAGTAATTTTCACCCTCCCGCTATCCAACGCTTTCCCTACTGTTGCACTCTCTGGAGTGGGAATAGTATTTTTTACCCCTACGCTATCCAACGCTTTCCCTACTGTTGCACTCTCTGGAGTGGGAATAGTAATTTTTACCCCTACGCTATCCAAAGCTTTCCCTACTGTTGCACTATCTGGACTGGGAATAGTAATTTTCACACTCCCGCTATCCAACGCTTTCCCTACTGTTGCACTCTCTGGAGTGGGAATAGTAATTTTTACCCCTACGCTATCCAATGCTTTCCCTACTGTTGTACTCTCTGGAGTGGAAATAGTAATGTATACCCTTCCAATATCCAACGCTTTCCCTACTGTTGCACTCTCTGGAGTGGGAATAGTAATTCTTACCCCAACGCTATCCAACGCTTTCCCTACTGTTGCACGCTCTGGAGTTGGAATAGTAATTTTTACCCTCCCGCTATCCAACGCTTTCCCTACTGTTGCACTCTCTGGAGTGGGAATAGTAATTTTTACCCTTATGCTATGCAACGCTTTCCCTACTGTTGCACTCTCTGGAGTGGGAATAGTAATTTTTACCCCTATGCTATCCAACGCCTTCCCTACTGTTGCACTCTCTGGAGTGGGAATAGTATTTTTTACCCCTACGCTATCCAACGCTTTCCCTACTGTTGCACTCACTGGAGTGGGAATAGTATTTTTTACCCTCCCGCTATCCAACGCTTTCCCTACTGTTGCACTCTCTGGAGTGGGAATAGTAATTTTTACCCTTACGCTATCCAACACTTTCCCTACTGTTGCACTCGCTGGAGTGGGAATAGTATTTTTTACCCCTACGCTATCCAACGCTTTCCCTACAGTTGCACTCACTGGAGTGGTAATATTAAAGGTTACCCTCCTGCTATCCTACGGTAAAATATTGTACATTTTTTATTAATAACTTAAATTAATTATATCTTAATTTTAAGGTTATTTGAGTATTTTGAAGTATGTTTTAGTTAATTATATTTATTATTTCATTAATTTTAAATTACTTTTAAGACATTTAAAAAAATTCGATATTTTGACTGACTATATTTTTTACAGACTATATTTTGGATTCGATATTTTTGTACTTACCTGTTTGTAGATAGGAATTCGATATTTTGTCATTCTATATTTTGGTGACTATATTTTGGTAAGTCTATATTTTGTCATTCTATATTATGTCAGTGATCCGTACTGGTGGTCATGGTACTGTTAGTACTGGTGGTGGTGGTAGTTGTAGTACTGGTGGCTGTAGTACTGGTAGTACTGGGGGTGTTGGTGGTACTGGTAGTGGTAGTACTGGTGGTGGTGGTACTGGTGCTGGTGGTGGTACTGGTAGTGGTAGTACTGGTGGTGGTACCGGTAGTGGTAGTGCTAGTGGTGGTGGTGGTACTGCTGCCCGTAGTACTGGTAGTGGTAGTACTGGTGGTGGTGGTACTGGTGATGGTGGTACTGGTGGTGGTAGTACTGGTGGTGGTAGTGGTACTGGTATTGGTAGTACTGGTAGTGGTAGTACTGGTGGTCGTGGTACTGTTAGTACTGGTGGTGGTGGTAGTTGTAGTACTGGTGGCTGTAGTACTGGTAGTACTGCGGGTGGTGGTAGTACTGGTGGTGGTGGTACTGGTGGTGGTGGTGGTAGTGGTAATGGTAATGGTAGTACTGGTAGTGGTAGTACTGGTGGTGGTGGTACTGGTAGTACTGGTGGTGGTACTGGTAGTAGTGGTAGTACTGGAGGTGGTGTTACTGGTAGTGGTAGTACTGTTGGTGGTAGTACTGGTGGTGGTACTGGTGGTGGTGGTACTGGTGGTGGTGGTACTGGTGGTGGTGGTACTGGTAGTGGTAGTACTGGTGGTGGTACCGGTAGTGGTAGTGCTAGTGGTGGTGGTACTGCTGCCCGTAGGAATGGTAGTGGTAGTACTGGTGGTGGTGATACTGGTGGTGGTAGTACTGGTGGTGGTAGTGGTACTGGTATTGGTAGTACTGGTAGTGGTAGTACTGGTGGTCGTGGTACTGTTAGTACTGGTGGTGGTGGTAGTTGTAGTACTGGTGGCTGTAGTACTGGTAGTACTGGGGGTGTTGGTGGTACTGGTAGTGGTAGTACTGGTGGTGGTGGTACTGGTGGTGGTACTGGTAGTGGTAGTACTGGTGGTGGTACCGGTAGTGGTAGTGGTAGTGCTAGTGGTGGTGGTGGTACTGCTGCCCGTAGTACTGGTAGTGGTAATACTGGTGGTGGTACTGGTGATGGTGGTGGTGGTGGTGGTGGTAGTACTGGTGGTGGTAGTGGTACTGGTATTGGTAGTACTGGTAGTGGTAGTACTGGTAGTGGTAGTACTGGTGGTCGTGGTACTGTTAGTACTGGTGGTGGTGGTAGTTGTAGTACTGGTGGCTGTAGTACTGGTAGTACTGGGGGTGGTGGTAGTACTGGTGGTGGTGGTACTGGTGGTGGTGGTAGTGGTAATGGTAATGGTAGTACTGGTGGTGGTAGTACTGGTGGTGGTAGTATTGATGGTGGTAGTACTGGTATTACTGGTGGTAGTGGTAGTACTGGTGGTGGTGGTAGTGGTAGTACTGGTGGTGGTGGAAATGGTAGTACTGATGGTGGTAGTACTGGAAGTACTGGTGGTGGTGGTGCTACTGGTAGTGGTAGTACTGGTGGTGGTGTTACTGGTAGTACTGGTGGTGGTGGTGGTACTGGTAGTAGTGGCAGTACTGGAGGTGGTGTTACTGGTAGTGGTAGTACTGTTGGTGGTAGTACTGGTAGTGGTGGTACTGGTGGTGGTGGTACTGGTGGTGGTGGTACTGGTGGTGGTGGTACTGGTAGTGGTAGTACTGGTGGTGGTACCGGTAGTGGTAGTGCTAGTGGTGGTGGTACTGCTGCCCGTAGTACTGGTAGTGGTAGTACTGGTGGTGGTGATACTGGTGGTGGTAGTACTGGTGGTGGTAGTGGTACTGGTATTGGTAGTACTGGTAGTGGTAGTACTGGTGGTCATGGTACTGTTAGTACTGGTGGTGGTGGTAGTTGTAGTACTGGTGGCTGTAGTACTGGTAGTACTGGGGGTGTTGGTGGTACTTGTAGTGGTAGTACTGGTGGTGGTGGTACTGGTGCTGGTGGTGGTAGTGGTAGTACTGGTGGTGGTACCGGTAGTGGTAGTGCTAGTGGTGGTGGTGGTACTGCTGCCCGTAGTACTGGTAGTGGTAGTACTGGTGGTGGTGGTACTGGTGATGGTGGTACTGGTGGTGGTAGTACTGGTGGTGGTAGTGGTACTGGTATTGGTAGTACTGGTAGTGGTAGTACTGGTGGTCGTGGTACTGTTAGTACTGGTGGTGGTGGTAGTTGTAGTACTGGTGGCTGTAGTACTGGTAGTACTGGGGGTGGTGGTAGTACTGGTGGTGGTGGTACTGGTGGTGGTGGTAGTGGTAATGGTAATGGTAGTACTGGTAGTGGTAGTACTGGTGGTGGTGGTACTGGTAGTACTGGTGGTGGTACTGGTAGTGGTAGTACTGTTGGTGGTAGTACTGTTGGTGGTAGTACTGGTAGTGGTGGTACTGGTGGTGGTGGTACTGGTGGTGGTGGTACTGGTGGTGGTACTGGTGGTGGTAGTACTGGTGGTGGTACCGGTAGTGGTAGTGCTAGTGGTGGTGGTACTGCTGCCCATAGTACTGGTAGTGGTAGTACTGGTGGTGGTGATACTGGTGGTGGTAGTACTGGTGGTGGTAGTGGTAGTGGTACTGGTATTGGTAGTACTGGTAGTGGTAGTACTGGTGGTCGTGGTACTGTTAGTACTGGTGGTGGTGGTAGTTGTAGTACTGGTGGCTGTAGTACTGGTAGTACTGGGGGTGTTGGTGGTACTGGTAGTGGTAGTACTGGTGGTGGTGGTGCTGGTGGTAGTACTGGTGGTGGTGGTGCTGGTGGTGGTACTGGTAGTGGTAGTACTGGTGGTGGTACCGGTAGTGGTAGTGCTAGTGGTGGTGGTGGTACTGTTGCCCGTAGTACTGGTAGTGGTAGGACTGGTGGTGGTGGTACTGGTGATGGTGGTACTGGTGGTGGTAGTACTGGTGGTGGTAGTGGTACTTGTATTGGTAGTACTGGTAGTGGTAGTACTGGTGGTCGTGGTACTGTTAGTACTGGTGGTGGTGGTAGTTGTAGTACTGGTGGCTGTAGTACTGGTAGTACTGGGGGTGGTGGTAGTGGTGGTAGTACTGGTGGTGGTGGTACTGGTGGTGGTGGTGGTGGTAGTGGTAATGGTAGTGGTAGTACTGGTGGTGGTGGTACTGGCAGTACTGGTGGTGGTGTTAGTGGTAGTACTGGTGGTGGTGGTGTTAGTGGTAGTACTGGTGGTCGTGGTACTGTTACTACTGGTGGTGGTGGTAGTGGTAGTACTGGTGGCTGTAGTACTGGTAGTACTGCTGGTGGTGGTGCATGTATCAATGAGTCTAATTTTTCCTAATGAAATAGCCATTGGCATTACGTGAGACACACAAGACATTTGTGAATTCCCATTGTAACAGCGGGAAGGCTCTGTTTTCCATGATTATTGCGTATTCACGTTTTTTCCACAAACTTTAAAATAATGATGACTGCATGTTAACTCTGGGAGTCAGGCTCAACAGCACGTGTCACGAAGGTCACTTTTAACCTTCATCATTTATTCAACCAGTAGTCTGCATGTCAGCACTTATTAAAATTCGGAAACAAAGCTTACAGAACCAGAATCCAAATGTTTTAAAATAAAACGCCTTTAAACCCCGTTTTTTAAACCACAGACAAAAATAGTGCAGCGCAGAGTGCGAGGAAAAGAAGGAAATGACCTTTGGAAATGAGAGTATTCAAAAAACACAAGAACTACAGTGTGGACGAGCATGTATGAGTCATCTTCTGTGAGCCTCGCCTGCTGCCTGAACGCGCTCACCGCTGTGAAAGTGCACGCATCATCTGGATTGCATTACACAGGCACTCTGACAGCTCCTAATTAAGATTAATCCCTCTGCTGTGCTCGTTCACGTACAGAATATGCCATGAAACTAACATCAATGACGGACGAAAAGTCAATATAGCCTATCACGTCAAGGCTACTAAATAGACAGCACAGCGAAGACGAATCACTAGGCACATGCCATAAAACACTATGGAATTTAAGGAATGTGTCTGGCCATAGCCCTACTTATCCTTTTTTTTTCTTTAACATTAGGATCTCGAAGCTCCGCCCCTTCGGGGGCGTAGTCCGAGCCCTAAAAATAAGTGCGGGTACCCTATATACAACAGTACCTGTTTACTTCTGAAAAGGGTCGGGTCTTTCCCATTAAAGTGTATGAAGTGCAGGTACTCTCCCTCTCCAAATCAAGAAGTGTAGGTACTCAGAACCCAACATTGCAGTCTCATTTAAAGCACTAGCCGTCAAGATGGTCCAGTGAGTTGGGCGTTTCCGTCTGCCCTCTGCAATGATCGCCAGGGCACGAGTTTTAATCATTGAAACGTCGAGTCAGCGTTCCATCTTCCTAAAGTGAGTAAACGGAGCACTATTAAGTCAAATGACAGAAACATCACTGACCGTTTTGCAGAAACACCCCACTGAGACCCCAAAATCAGAGCATATTTATTGGCACCATTTTTGCTACTTTTGTGATAGGGATTCAGATAAATTCTGGTTTCACCAGGACAAGCAAGACACAAAGTGAAGTCACAGTTCTTACTGTTTTCTAAAAAGCATGTGTAAAGAAAAAAACATTTTCAGCATTTTTCAAATGTGCACGATTTAGGACTACATCTGAAGGAAAATCAATCTTCTCCATATTTTATATATATTATATATTAAAGTGTCTTTTCTCGTTCTTTTAAATGAAGAATTGCTTATGGACAATGGCTTGTTTGTTAAAATCTCAATGATCGCATAAATTGATTTATAAGCAAAAAAAAGTGAGTTGATATGGTCAGCAATGGTTCCACAATCGTTTCCCTGGTACAAAGATATCTCTGTAATGTGGACTCAGAAAAACATTTTGGGGACAATTTCATATTTGAAAAGTGCCAACATTGTGCAAAATGAATTGGACACTGGTATCTGCACCTTAAGTTTATGTAACCTGCCCCAGTCACGTATAGGTATTGAAATGGCATAAGCGAGGCATGAAGCAATATGTAAAATCAAGTTATTTGATTGGGGAGTATTATCACTCTTTTTGTGGTTGGGGGGAGTTGTGCTGGATCCCTGGGGGGCTATTAGTGCACTGGGCGCAGCTGCCATTAAAAGTGTGTGTACACGCTAAGCATAACATGGCGCATCTTAATTTTAAATTTAATTAAGGGCGTGGTTTTAAAACACACTAAAAAGCTGTGTTTACCATGGTGTGTCAACTGACTTGTATTTTGCTGTTTGTCATTGCATTCGGATATGTGATACATCATGCTCACTCTGTCTAGGAGCGCTGAGGGCGTGGTTTTAAAACACACTAAAAAGCTGTGTTTATAATGGTGTGTCAACTGACTTGTATTTTGCTGTTTCTGTCATTGCATTCAGATATGTGATACATCATGCTCTAGGAGCACAGGGGGGCTTATTTACAAGCCCCTTGCGCGACCAGTGCGTCACTTTTAATATGGGAAAAAGTGGCGCACTGGCGGCTCAAGAGGCTTGTAAATAAAATAAGCCCCAGGGTTTTTACTGGTATCCTTGGTCCATGCGGTAAGTCATGAGGGGGTGACACCATGAGTTACCCGCACCGGGTGACACCAACCCTAGTGACCCCACTGTGTATAGGCATAGAAATCATAACCATATTTAGACTTGGCTCCGCCCCGTCCGGACCCCCTCTTCCGGGGCCCCCACCTACGCTTCCTGCACAGGGCCACCATGAGCCTAGAGCCGGCCCTGTACCTAGATTGAAACTTGCCTCATGGCGTTACGAGAGTTGACACTGATGCTGTCACCCAAAAAGCATTTTGGAGCACTGCCTGTCCATCCCACTAGAGGTGAGCTGCCGGCTGGGGCTGATCGTGCTTGCGGGCTCCCAGCGGCAGCGGGCGCCATCTTCGGTTGGGCTGACTTCCCTATCCCAGCCCTGCCACTCACCTGCCGCTCCGCCCCTATTTAGGAGCGCGATCCTCTCTCCCTTCGTGTTTGCCAGTGGCCCAGTGGCAGTGGGCTGACCGGTGAACGCTAGGAGAGCTTTGCCACCACTTCCCTGCATCTCGCCCCGCTGAATGCGAGCGGAGGCGCTACTACGCCGCGCACTGTGTTTTTAAACTGTTACTAACTATTTCAAAGTTATGCAGGTTTTAACTTGATTTCTATTCCTAGAGGTGAGCTGCCGGCTGGGGCTGATCGTGCTTGCGGGCTCCCAGCGGCAGCGGGCGCCATCTTCGGTTGGGCTGACTTCCCTATCCCAGCCCTGCCACTCCCCTGCCGCTCCGCCCCTATTTAGGAGCGCGATCCTCTCTCCCTTCGTGTTTGACAGTGGCCCAGTGGCAGTGGGCTGACCGGTGAACGCTAGGAGAGCTTTGCCACCACTTCCCTGCATCTCGCCCCGCTGAATGCGAGCGGAGGCGCTACTACGCCGCGCACTGTGTTTTTAAACTGTTACTAACTATTTCAAAGTTATGCAGGTTTTAACTTGATTTCTATTCCTAGAGGTGAGCTGCTGGCTGGGGCTGATCGTGCTTGCGGGCTCCCAGCGGCAGCGGGCGCCATCTTCGGTTGGGCTGACTTCCCTATCCCAGCCCTGCCACTCACCCGCCGCTCCGCCCCTATTTAGGAGCGCGATCCTCTCTCCCTTCGTGTTTGCCAGTGGCCCAGTGGCAGTGGGCTGACCGGTGAACGCTAGGAGAGCTTTGCCACCACTTCCCTGCATCTCGCCCCGCTGAATGCGAGCGGAGGCGCTACTACGCCGCGCACTGTGTTTTTAAACTGTTACTAACTATTTCAAAGTTATGCAGGTTCTAACTTGATTTCTATTCCTAGAGGTGAGCTGCTGGCTGGGGCTGATCGTGCTTGCTGGCTCCCAGCGGCAGCGGGCGCCATCTTCGGTTGGGCTGACTTCCCTATCCCAGCCCTGCCACTCACCCGCCGCTCCGCCCCTATTTAGGAGCGCGATCCTCTCTCCCTTCGTGTTTGCCAGTGGCCCAGTGGCAGTGGGCTGACCGGTGAACGCTAGGAGAGCTTTGCCACCACTTCCCTGCATCTCACCCCGCTGAATGCGAGCGGAGGCGCTACTACGCCGCGCACTGTGTTTTTAAACTGTTACTAACTATTTCAAAGTTATGCAGGTTTTAACTTGATTTCTATTCCTAGAGGTGAGCTGCTGGCTGGGGCTGATCGTGCTTGCGGGCTCCCAGCGGCAGCGGGCGCCATCTTCGGTTGGGCTGACTTCCCTATCCCAGCCCTGCCACTCACCCGCCGCTCCGCCCCTATTTAGGAGCGCGATCCTCTCTCCCTTCGTGTTTGCCAGTGGCCCAGTGGCAGTGGGCTGACCGGTGAACGCTAGGAGAGCTTTGCCACCACTTCCCTGCATCTCGCCCCGCTGAATGCGAGCGGAGGCGCTACTACGCCGCGCACTGTGTTTTTAAACTGTTACTAACTATTTCAAAGTTATGCAGGTTTTAACTTGATTTCTATTCCTAGAGGTGAGCTGCCGGCTGGGGCTGATCGTGCTTGCGGGCTCCCAGCGGCAGCGGGCGCCATCTTCGGTTGGGCTGACTTCCCTATCCCAGCCCTGCCACTCCCCTGCCGCTCCGCCCCTATTTAGGAGCGCGATCCTCTTTCCCTTCGTGTTTGACAGTGGCCCAGTGGCAGTGGGCTGACCGGTGAACGCTAGGAGAGCTTTGCCACCACTTCCCTGCATCTCGCCCCGCTGAATGCGAGCGGAGGCGCTACTACGCCGCGCACTGTGTTTTTAAACTGTTACTAACTATTTCAAAGTTATGCAGGTTTTAACTTGATTTCTATTCCTAGAGGTGAGCTGCTGGCTGGGGCTGATCGTGCTTGCGGGCTCCCAGCGGCAGCGGGCGCCATCTTCGGTTGGGCTGACTTCCCTATCCCAGCCCTGCCACTCACCTGCCGCTCCGCCCCTATTTAGGAGCGCGATCCTCTCTCCCTTCGTGTTTGCCAGTGGCCCAGTGGCAGTGGGCTGACCGGTGAACGCTAGGAGAGCTTTGCCACCACTTCCCTGCATCTCGCCCCGCTGAATGTGAGCGGAGGCGCTACTACGCCGCGCACTGTGTTTTTAAACTGTTACTAACTATTTCAAAGTTGTGCAGGTTTTAACTTGATTTCTATTCCTAGAGGTGAGCTGCTGGCTGGGGCTGATCGTGCTTGCGGGCTCCCAGCGGCAGCGGGCGCCATCTTCGGTTGGGCTGACTTCCCTATCCCAGCCCTGCCACTCACCCGCCGCTCCGCCCCTATTTAGGAGCGCGATCCTCTCTCCCTTCGTGTTTGCCAGTGGCCCAGTGGCAGTGGGCTGACCGGTGAACGCTAGGAGAGCTTTGCCACCACTTCCCTGCATCTCGCCCCGCTGAATGCGAGCGGAGGCGCTACTACGCCGCGCACTGTGTTTTTAAACTGTTACTAACTATTTCAAAGTTATGCAGGTTTTAACTTGATTTCTATTCCTAGAGGTGAGCTGCTGGCTGGGGCTGATCGTGCTTGCTGGCTCCCAGCGGCAGCGGGCGCCATCTTCGGTTGGGCTGACTTCCCTATCCCAGCCCTGCCACTCACCCGCCGCTCCGCCCCTATTTAGGAGCGCGATCCTCTCTCCCTTCGTGTTTGCCAGTGGCCCAGTGGCAGTGGGCTGACCGGTGAACGCTAGGAGAGCTTTGCCACCACTTCCCTGCATCTCACCCCGCTGAATGCGAGCGGAGGCGCTACTACGCCGCGCACTGTGTTTTTAAACTGTTACTAACTATTTCAAAGTTATGCAGGTTTTAACTTGATTTCTATTCCTAGAGGTGAGCTGCTGGCTGGGGCTGATCGTGCTTGCGGGCTCCCAGCGGCAGCGGGCGCCATCTTCGGTTGGGCTGACTTCCCTATCCCAGCCCTGCCACTCACCTGCCGCTCCGCCCCTATTTAGGAGCGCGATCCTCTCTCCCTTCGTGTTTGCCAGTGGCCCAGTGGCAGTGGGCTGACCGGTGAACGCTAGGAGAGCTTTGCCACCACTTCCCTGCATCTCGCCCCGCTGAATGTGAGCGGAGGCGCTACTACGCCGCGCACTGTGTTTTTAAACTGTTACTAACTATTTCAAAGTTGTGCAGGTTTTAACTTGATTTCTATTCCTAGAGGTGAGCTGCTGGCTGGGGCTGATCGTGCTTGCGGGCTCCCAGCGGCAGCGGGCGCCATCTTCGGTTGGGCTGACTTCCCTATCCCAGCCCTGCCACTCACCCGCCGCTCCGCCCCTATTTAGGAGCGCGATCCTCTCTCCCTTCGTGTTTGCCAGTGGCCCAGTGGCAGTGGGCTGACCGGTGAACGCTAGGAGAGCTTTGCCACCACTTCCCTGCATCTCGCCCCGCTGAATGCGAGCGGAGGCGCTACTACGCCGCGCACTGTGTTTTTAAACTGTTACTAACTATTTCAAAGTTATGCAGGTTTTAACTTGATTTCTATTCCTAGAGGTGAGCTGCTGGCTGGGGCTGATCGTGCTTGCTGGCTCCCAGCGGCAGCGGGCGCCATCTTCGGTTGGGCTGACTTCCCTATCCCAGCCCTGCCACTCACCCGCCGCTCCGCCCCTATTTAGGAGCGCGATCCTCTCTCCCTTCGTGTTTGCCAGTGGCCCAGTGGCAGTGGGCTGACCGGTGAACGCTAGGAGAGCTTTGCCACCACTTCCCTGCATCTCACCCCGCTGAATGCGAGCGGAGGCGCTACTACGCCGCGCACTGTGTTTTTAAACTGTTACTAACTATTTAAAAGTTATGCAGGTTTTAACTTGATTTCTATTCCTAGAGGTGAGCTGCTGGCTGGGGCTGATCGTGCTTGCGGGCTCCCAGCGGCAGCGGGCGCCATCTTCGGTTGGGCTGACTTCCCTATCCCAGCCCTGCCACTCACCCGCCGCTCCGCCCCTATTTAGGAGCGCGATCCTCTCTCCCTTCGTGTTTGCCAGTGGCCCAGTGGCAGTGGGCTGACCGGTGAACGCTAGGAGAGCTTTGCCACCACTTCCCTGCATCTCGCCCCGCTGAATGCGAGCGGAGGCGCTACTACGCCGCGCACTGTGTTTTTAAACTGTTACTAACTATTTCAAAGTTATGCAGGTTTTAACTTGATTTCTATTCCTAGAGGTGAGCTGCTGGCTGGGGCTGATCGTGCTTGCGGGCTCCCAGCGGCAGCGGGCGCAATCTTCGGTTGGGCTGACTTCCCTATCCCAGCCCTGCCACTACCCTGCCGCTCCGCCCCTATTTAGGAGCGCGATCCTCTCTCCCTTCGTGTTTGCCAGTGGCCCAGTGGCAGTGGGCTGACCGGTGAACGCTAGGAGAGCTTTGCCACCACTTCCCTGCATCTCGCCCCGCTGAATGCGAGCGGAGGCGCTACTACGCCGCGCACTGTGTTTTTAAACTGTTACTAACTATTTCAAAGTTATGCAGGTTTTAACTTGATTTCTATTCCTAGAGGTGAGCTGCTGGCTGGGGCTGATCGTGCTTGCTGGCTCCCAGCGGCAGCGGGCGCCATCTTCGGTTGGGCTGACTTCCCTATCCCAGCCCTGCCACTCACCCGCCGCTCCGCCCCTATTTAGGAGCGCGATCCTCTCTCCCTTCGTGTTTGCCAGTGGCCCAGTGGCAGTGGGCTGACCGGTGAACGCTAGGAGAGCTTTGCCACCACTTCCCTGCATCTCGCCCCGCTGAATGCGAGCGGAGGCGCTACTACGCCGCGCACTGTGTTTTTAAACTGTTACTAACTATTTCAAAGTTATGCAGGTTTTAACTTGATTTCTATTCCTAGAGGTGAGCTGCCGGCTGGGGCTGATCGTGCTTGCGGGCTCCCAGCGGCAGCGGGCGCCATCTTCGGTTGGGCTGACTTCCCTATCCCAGCCCTGCCACTCCCCCGCCGCTCCGCCCCTATTTAAACGGGCAGAATGTGTCAGCGCAGCGGACGAGCGCAGCGGGTGCGACAAAGGCGCGCCGGATTTGCGCCTGAGTTAAGCCCGTCTGCGCCCGTCCGCGGCTGGCCGGGGCTAGGGGCACGAGATGCTGTCCGTCTTATCACGTACTCGCCATCTCAGCTCTGCTCGTATTGGGCCCCAGGTACCATTGACCCCTTAGTAACTACTCACTTGATGTATCTTGGCCTGTTCACCCCCCCTTCCAACCTCCCCCCCCGGGATCGTGTCACATCTAGCCTTGTTGCCTATTACGCCTCTCCTCACTCCCCTGTCACCATTTGTCCCCCTTGTTCCGGTATTTAACACCTCGGCCACACTCCTAAACACCAGGTCTGCGGTCAACCATCCGTACGAGCTATTCGATTACATTGACACTCATGAACCAGATCTCTTATTCCTAACAGAGACCTGGTTCAAGGTTGACTCCCTGCCCAATGTGCTAGCCGCATTGCCCCCTTCATATTCCGCCATTCGGGCGGACCGCCCAGAGGGCAAGCGGGGCGGAGGAGTGGCCCTAATAGCCCGTACTGATCTCAGTTTTCAGATTCTCCCCTCCCATCCTATCCCTGACGTAGACTACCTAGTAGCCCGTTCGACTTCCCACCAGGTACCCCTTACCTTTGTTCTAATTTACCGTCCTCCCCAACCCACTCCCTCCTTTCTCTCAAGCTTTCAGGCCCTCCTGGCTACCCTGGTGATCAACAACTCATCAGTACTAGTCCTAGGGGACCTCAACTTTTGGCCTAATGACCCTGCTGAGAGTTCTCAATCCAAAGAGTTCACCGACCTCATGATTAGTCTGAACTTTTTATCGCTCATCCACAGTTCCACCCACACACACGGCCACACGCTAGACCAAATCTGGGCACTGAATGTCCCGTCCACATCCCCTATAATATCCCCTTGCTCCTGGTCAGATCATTCCATTATTACCTTTTCCCTTGCTCTAGCCCCTATGGCCAAACCCCAGCTCCCCAAGAACACCTGGGTCAGGAAATGGGGCAAAACTGACATGCCTTCCCTCTGCTCGACCCTGGCCAAAACCAGCCCTGACCTTTCAGGCCTTGCAGCTACTACCCAGCTGGCCGCTATTAACAACTGGCTGACCCTGGCGGGTGACGAGTTCGCTCCCCTGAGGCGGCTCACAGTCAAGGGGGCCCACGCAGCCAATAGGTGGTTTACCCCAGACCTAAAAGAAAAGAAATTAGCTGCAAGGAGAGCCGAGCGAGCTTGGAGAAGAACCTATTGCCCCACACAAAAGACAATCTACATGTCTGTTCTACAAATCTATAAAAAGGGCATTCTTGAGGCCAAAACAGAGTTCTATACGAGCAGGATAATGGCATCAGAGTCCCACTCGAAGGAGATCTTCGCTACTGTCCATGAACTGGCATCATCCAGCAGAACCACGGCCACCATCCCCCCTTCCCAGTCCCTCTGCAACTCGCTTAACGAGTTTTTCATTGACAAAGTTGCCAAAATCAAAATCAACATCCCCCCGCCCTCCCCTACATTTGTCAATCCCTCCCCACCCTCCACGGCCCTTAAATTGACCACTATTCCGCTGTTAACCGATGACACACTCCTCCCGCTGCTTAATCGGGTTCCCCCCTGGATTTTGCCCCAGCCCACATCCTTAGGGAAATCTATCTAGCTTGCCCTACCCCGCCCCTGACTTTTCTTAACGATTCGCTCAGAAACGACATTGTCCCCGGTCCACATAAATCAGCGGTTGTCATTCCAATCATAAAAAAACCTGACGCCGACCCATCCTCCCCCTCCAACTACCGCCCTATCTCCCTTCTGCCCAATTTAGCAAAAGTTCTCGAAACCCATGTCACGACCACCCTGAGCACTCACGTAGAGGCAAATCATTGCCTCTCCTCCTGCCAAGCCGGCTTCCGCCCCCTGCACTCCACGGAGAAGGTGGTGATTTCAGTGATGGACGAGCTGCGTGAAGGTATTGACATCAACCTTCCGCAAGCCCTGATCCTCCTGGACCTGTCCGCCGCTTTTGACACGGTGGACCACTCCATCCTCCTCAACCGTGTCAGGGCGGCGGGCATAGAGGGCTTGGCCTTCTCATGGCTCGAGTCCTTCCTAGCCGGGAGAGCTCAAGCGGTCCATCTGGCTGGCTTCACCGCGGCCTCCCGTAAGGTGGAGTGTGGGGTTCCTCAGGGCTCATCACTCTCCCCTCTTTTGTTTAACTTATACATTTACCCCCTTATTTTTATGTTACAGCAGCTGGAGGTCACAGTGT
Source organism: Lissotriton vulgaris (assembly GCF_964263255.1). Lineage (NCBI taxonomy): Eukaryota > Metazoa > Chordata > Amphibia > Caudata > Salamandridae > Lissotriton > Lissotriton vulgaris. The sequence goes on from NC_141697.1 coordinate 50,953,868, forward strand.
TTAATTACGCCGATGACCTCCAGCTAATCTTCAACTTCTCCCACTCACCTTCATCCGCCCAGAATGTCCAGACAGTCATGACGTTCATTCAGGACTGGATGAACTGCAACCACCTCAAACTCAACCCGGACAAGACCGAGCTGGTCTTGACCGGAGGTGGTTGCAGTCCGTGGTCCCCCTCCTTTTGGCCCCCGTCGCTTGGTGTCCCTCCACTCCCTGTACCTAAAGTTAAAACCCTTGGGATCCTCCTGAACTCACAACTTTCTGTTCACTCACAAGTCGGTTCAGTGGTCTCTTCTTGTTTTTTTTCCCTTAGAATAATTAGGAAAGTTTCCCGTTTCTTTTCCCCCTCGGCCTTAAAAATCATCGTGCTGGCTATGGTACTCTCACGCATTGATTATGGCAACATAATCTATAATGGGGCTCCTGCCTATGCGATCCACCGCCTGCAGCTGGTACAGAACCAGGCTGCCCGCCTGATTCATGGCCTACCTAAATACCATTGGGCCACTCCACTGCTCAAAGCACTACACTGGCTTCCGGTGAGAGAGAGCGCCCTTTTTAAACTTGGCTGCCTCACTTTTCAGGCTAGGTCGGGCACTGCCCCCGAGTTCATATGCTCAGCTATCAAGCCCTACCTTCCGGGTAGAGAACTTCGCTCCACTCATAGGGCTCTTTTAGCTACCCCCCGTTTTAAAAAACAGAAGGCTGGTGGAGCGAAATTCGCTGTTCTTGCTCCAGCCTTCTGGAACTCCCTTCCTGCTGCCCTCCGCACATCGCCTTCTTATCTACAGTTCCGGAAGGATCTCAAATCCTTCCTATTTGTGCGAGCTTACACTGCCTAGCCTCTTCCAGCTGCTGCCGTCCACTCAATCACACATAGCGCCATGAAACCGCTTGGTAAAAGAGCGCTGAATAAATGTTTTTAAATTCAAATTCAAATTAATTGGACCATAATTATTCCATCAAATAACATCTGTCTGGCATAAGCGTGAACCCTCCTGGCAAGCCAATGAACGGCCTTGTTCTTAAGTTGCCGATAGTCTTCTTGGGCGGGTTGCAATAATGGCGGGACATTAGCCAAGACGAAAACATATGTGGTGCGCAGGTGGGAGGAAACAGGAGAGGCGCAGCAGAGGATGAAGGCCCTGGAGAGGTCCAGTTGGGACTTTCTGTGTACGCATTATGACCTGCGGCTCTTGGTTTGGTTTCACTTGTGACAACCCTGGGTCCACATCTCCAGTTATTTTTTTCATGACTTTTTTGCAGTTTTTTTTATAGCATAAGCCCAGCCCCAGGGGCAATGGAGCAGGTTACAGCAGAAACTGACTGTTACACATTTATTTACCATTTTTAGGTACAGGGACATTTAGACCTTCATATATCAAACAATTTTACAGTCTGCAAAGCTCTGATTCATAAATTAGAACCTTTTTGATTGCAATATGGCATTTTTCATTCACCAAACCCAAATTGTGACTCGGTAACACACTACCGAATCGGTAATTGGGTTTGGTAATAAATACAGATTCCGTATTTGGAAGGGGTGTGTTAGAAATCAGCTTTCAAAGATCGTCTCAACAACAACGCCCACAACAGCAAGGAACTTTTCAACATCGTCAAAGAATTCACCAACCCCGCCGCAGCATCTAACGACATCACTCCCTCCCAAGACCTCTGGGATGAGTTTTCCTCCTTCTTCTACAACCAAATTGCCGACATTCACAACAGCTTCGAGAACACTCCCTGCGAACAACCCTCCCCACCCCCCTCAGATCCCACACCGACAACTAACAACCTCAGCGCCTGGAACCCAATCACCACCGAAGACACCATCCGCCTAATGAACTCAATCCACTCTGGCTCACCAACCGACCCCTGCCCCCACCACATCTTCAACAAAGCTGACTCCATCATCGCACCCCATCTCCGTGATGTCATCAACTGCTCCTTCAACTCTGCCACCTTCCCAGAAAGCTGGAAACACGCCGAACTCAGCGCCCTCTTGAAGAAACCCACTGCAGACCCCTCTGAACTTAAAAACTACCGACCCATATCCCTCCTCTCCTTCCCCGCCAAAGTCATTGAGAAAGCCGTCAACAGCCAGCTCGCCGCCTTCCTTGAATCCAACAACTCCCTCGATCCCTCTCAGTCCGGATTTCGAGCCAAACACAGCATCGAAACCGCCCTCATTGCAGCAACAGACGACATCCGAACACTACTGGATAACGGAGAAACAGCGGCCCTCATTCTACTCGACCTCTCGGCCGCTTTCGACACAGTCTGCCACAGCACCCTTATACAACGCCTCAGCAACATCGGCATACAAGGAAAAGCCTTGGACTGGATCATCTCATTCCTCGCCGGGAGAACTCAAAGAGTCCGACTTCCCCCATTCAACTCAAAGGCCACTGAAGTCATCTGTGGAGTACCACAAAGATCATCACTCAGTCCCACCCTCTTCAACGTTTACATGAGTCCACTCGCCTCCATCGCACGTCAACATAACCTTAACATCATCTCTTACGCCGACGACACCCAGTTAATCCTTTCCCTCACCAAAGACCCTAACACCGCCAAAACCAATCTTCACGAAGGCATGAAAGAAGTAGCCGAATGGATGAAACATAGCCGCCTAAAACTCAACTCAGACAAAACGGAGGTGCTCATCCTAGGATCCTCCCCCTCTGCCTGGGACGACTCTTGGTGGCCTTCCGCTCTGGGCACAGCACCCACACCCACAGACCACGCACGCAACCTGGGCTTCATCCTAGATTCCTCCCTGTCGATTTCCAGACAAGTCAACGCAGTCTCATCCTCCTGCTTCAACGTACTTCGTATTCTCCAAAAGATCTTCCGCTGGATCCCCCTCGAAACAAGAAAGACTGTCACCCACGCACTGGTCAAGAGTCGACTGGATTATGGTAACACACTATACGCCGGAATCACAGCAAAATTACAGAAAAAACTCCAATGCATCCAAAACGCATCAGCGAGACTCATATTGGACATCCCTCGCCAAGATCACATCACCGGACACCTAAAAGACCTCCACTGGCTTCCCTGCAACAAGAGAATTACATTCCGTTTTCTCACCCACGCACACAAGGACCTCTACAAACTAGGACCCGAATGCCTCAGCACTCGACTGTCCTTCTACACACCCACCCGCCAACTTAGATCGTCCAACCAAGCTCTCGCAGCAGTCCCGCGCATCCGAAGATCCACCATGGGTGGCAGATCCTTCTCCTTCCTGGCGGCCAAGACCTGGAACTCACTCCCCACTCACCTCCGCCTTACTCAAAACCACATCTCCTTCAGAAAAGAACTTAAAACCTGGCTATTCGACAAAAATTGAACCCCCCCTTCCCCAAGCGCCTTGAGACCCTCTGGGTGAGTAGTGCGCTATATAAATCCCTGAACTTGAACTTGAACTTGAACCTTCCAGATACCATGGGGCAGATTTACAATTACTGGCGCATCCCTGCAAATTAGCAGGGATGCACCAGTAATTGTGCGCTGCAGCTCCGCCACCCATGATGCGCTACATTTACAATGCGGCGCACCATGGGGCAAAAACGGCACAGATGCATCACGCATCTGTGCCGTAAAGGCGCGCATTGCTGGAGTTGCGTCGCAAGCACGACACAGCTCCAGCAATGCTCTGAGGGGCCTATACTTCCAATGCTGCGCCAAGCCTTACGCCTGCTTCAAGCAGGCGCAGGGTTTTGACGCAGCATTGGCCTAAAAGTGACTGAGTGAAATCTTGTAGATTTCACCCAGCCACTTTTAGGAGGCGTTCCTGCGCCGGAACGCCTCATTATGACGCAGGGCTTTACAACGTGACGCATCTCGGAGATGCGTCACGTTGTAAATACCCCGCACCATGGCACTTCATTTGCGCCGCCGCTGCATCACAAAAGTGACGCAACAGCCGTGTAAAAGAGGCGCAAGCGGCTTGTAAATCTGCACCCACATTTTTAAGCTATGTATTAATGTTTTGCAACCTGAATTTGGTCGCAAAAGATTAGTATTTTACCGCCTTCTCAGAGAAGATGGTAAGGCTTTGCCAATTGGAAGGGGTCAACAAGGGACTCTTTCCTTTTTGTGAATGTTCACAAAATGTGAGACCACTGCCTGCTCATAAATCAGGTTTGTGTGATATTTTTTTAAATGCATCATGTTTTCTTTTAAGGAAACGGAGCTGGATTTTTAAAAAAATGCTTTATTTAAAAGCAACAAAAGAAGTGATGGTCTGCTGACCTAGTCGTTGTAGTCAATACTAGTAGGTTGTAAAATGCGACCTACCTCATGCATACTAATGAGATAGGTCAATTTGCTATGCACTAAGAATCAGTATTTTCAGAACCAACATATTAAGACATAGGTAGGTTCCCAAATACCAAGGGATTTGTTAGAAGTTAGTGCGTTAATTGTGACCACTTCTAACAAATCCATTTTTGTGCATTCCATATAAGGAATCGGAAACTGTGACCGGCTATTTGTCACTTTGTGGCTTCTTTTTACATGAGGGCTCATGTGATTTGCCCAGAATCACAGGATGTTGAGCCGAGGCCGGGATGTGAACGCGGTTCCTCATGTTCAGAGGTGGCAGTTCTATGACGCATCATCTTCTCAATGACTTGAGTCTCCCTTTCTAGGGTCAATAGAGTGCATGTTGGGTGACTAGAACTGGTTGGTTGGCACTATGCAAAATGCATAGACATGGCCCTTGGCAATAGTGGGGAGTCTACGTCATCCGCTCATTGACTGGTTTTTTAGATGAAACATAGAACGCATGAGTGTGGACATCCGGCGGGCCAGGCCAGGCCTTTCACCTCAATCGACCGGCCCATGTGACCCAACAATAATTTAGTGACCCTCACATGTTCTCTTCCTTTTTCCCCCACACCCACATCTAATATGTTTTTTCCTTTCTCTCCTACACCCACATGCTGAACAGTTGTTTCCCTTTCTCTTATGCACCAAAATCATATATGGTTTCTTCCTCTCTCCTTGCACCCACATGCAGAATAGTTTCTTCCTCTCCCCCATACCCACAGCCTGTATGGTTTCTGCCTGTACATGGTTTGTTCCCTTTTCCCCAGGGCCTCGTTTTCTTCCTTTCTCCCGCGCCCTCGCCGCCCAGGGAGTGCGCTGACAGCCCTGTCCTGCCTCCCATGCGTGAGGTCTCATCCAGCAGCTGTCGGGACCGCTCTCTTCACTCATCAGTGGCTGTCCCTCCGTCCACGCGGCCCGTCCCTGCGGGGTCAGCGATGCTGCTGATTCAAGCTGTCTCCTATCTGATGTGGAGACCGTCAGCATTAATCACGGCCTGGCCCCCCCGGCTACGGCTTCTGGAACTCGACGCCCTGTCCGCACTCCTGCCAACTCTGCAAACCCGTCTCCTGCTCCAGCGGAGCCATCCGAGGCATTCGTGCCCTCTTCAAAGGCAGAGCCTGTGCAGGACAGGTATAAGCTTCCCTCACACAGAACAGGCAGAACCTGCTGGAGCAAGATTCCCTCACACAGAACAGAGAACAAGCTTCTCTCACACAGAACAGGCAGAGCCTGCTGGAGCAAGCTTCCCTCACACAGAACAGGCAGAACCTGCTGGTAGAAGCTTCCCTCAAGCAGAACAGGCAGAGCCTGCTGGAGCAAGCTTCCCTTACACAGAACAGGCAGAGCCTGCTGGAGCAAGCTTCCCTCACACAGAACAGGCAGAGCCTGCTGGAGCAAGCTTCCCACACACAGAACAGGCAGAGCCTGCTGGAGCAAGCTTCCCTTACACAGAACAGGCAGAGCCTGCTGGAGCCAGCTTCCCTCACACAGAACAGGCAGAGAACAAGCTTCCCTCACACAGAACAGGCAGAGCCTGCTGGAGCAAGCTTCCCTCACACAGAACAGGCAGAGCCTGCTGGAGCAAGCTTCCCTCACACAGAACAGGCAGAACCTGCTGGTAGAAGCTTCCCTCAAGCAGAACAGACAGAGCCTGCTGGAGCAAGCTTCCCTTACACAGAACAGGCAGAGCCTGCTGGGGAAGGCTTCCCTCACACAGAACAGGCAGAGAACAAGCTTCCTTCACACAGAACAGGCAGAGCCTGCTGGGGCAAGCTTCCCTCACACAGAACAGGCAGAGAACAAGCTTCCCTCACACAGAACAGGCAGAGCCTGCTGAAGCAAGCTTCCCTCACACAGAACAGGCAGAGCCTGTTGGAGCAAGCTTCCCTTACACAGAACAGGCAGAGCCTGCTGGAGCCAGCTTCCCTCACACAGAACAGGCAGAGAACAAGCTTTCCTCACACAGAACAGGCAGAGCCTGTGCAGGACAGGTACAAGCTTCCCTCACACAGAACAGGCAGAGAACAAGCTTCCCTCACACAGAACAGGCAGAGCCTGCTGGAGCAAGCTTCCCTCACACAGAACAGGCAGAGAACAAGCTTCCCTTACACAGAACAGGCAGAGCCTGCTGGAGCCAGCTTCCCTCACACAGAACAGGCAGAGCCTGCTGGAGCAAGCTTCCCTTACACAGAACAGGCAGAGCCTGCTGGAGCAAGCTTCCCACACACAGAACAGGCAGAGCCTGCTGGAGCAAGCTTCCCTTACACAGAACAGGCAGAGCCTGCTGGAGCCAGCTTCCCTCACACAGAACAGGCAGAGAACAAGCTTCCCTCACACAGAACAGGAAGATCCTGCTGGAGAAAGCTTCCCTCACACAGAACAGGCAGAGAACAAGCTTCCCTCACACAGAACAGGAAGATCCTGCTGGAGCAAGCTTCCCTCCCACAGAAGAGGCAGAGAAAAAGCTTCCCTCACACAGAACAGGCAGAGCCTGCTGGAGCAAGCTTCCCTCCCACAGAACAGGCAGAGAAAAAGCTTCCCTCACACAGAACAGGCAGAGCCTGCTGGAGCAAGCTTCCCTCACACAGAACAGGCAGAGCCTGCTGGAGCAAGCTTCCCTCACACAGAACAGGCAGAGAACACGCTTCCCTCACACAGAACAGGCAGAGCCTGTTGGAGCAAGCTTCCCTCACACAGAACAGGCAGATAACAAGCTTCCCTCACACAGAACAGGCAGAGCCTGCTGGAACAAGCTTCCCTCACACAGAACAGGCAGAGCCTGCTGGAGCAAGCTTCCCTCACACAGAACAGGCAGAGAACAAGCTTCCCTCACACAGAACAGGCAGAGCCTGCTGGAGCAAGCTTCCCTCACACAGAACAGGCAGAGCCTGCTGGAGCAAGCTTCCCTCACACAGAACAGGCAGAGAACAAGCTTCCCTCACACAGAACAGGCAGAGCCTGCTGGAGCAAGCTTCCCTCACACAGAACAGGCAGAGCCTGCTGGAACAAGCTTCCCTCACACAGAACAGGCAGAGCCTGCTGGAGCAAGCTTCCCTCACACAGAACAGGCAGAGCCTGCTGAAGCAAGCTTCCCTCACACAGAACAGGCAGAGCCTGCTGGAGCAAGCTTCCCTCACACAGAACAGGCAGAGAACAATCTTCCCTCACACAGAACAGGCAGAGCCTGCTGGAGCAAGCTTCCCTCACACAGAACAGGCAGAGCCTGCTGGAGCAAGCTTCCCTCACACAGAACAGGCAGAGAACAAGCTTCCCTCACACAGAACAGGCAGAGCCTGTGCAGGACAGGTACAAGCTTCCCTCACACAGAACAGGCAGAGAACAAGCTTCCCTCACACAGAACAGGCAGAGCCTGCTGGAACAAGCTTCCCTCACACAGAACAGGCAGAGAACAAGCTTCCCTCACACAGAACAGGCAGAGCCTGCTGGAACAAGCTTCCCTCACACAGAACAGGCAGAGCCTGCTGGAACAAGCTTCTCTCACACAGAACAGGCAGAGCCTGCTGGAACAAGCTTCCCTCACACAGAACAGGCAGAACCTGCTGGAACGAGTGTCCCTCACACAGAACAGGTAAAGCCTGTGCAGTACTAGTACAAGGTTCCCTCACACAGAACAGGCAGAGCCTATGCAGAACTAGTGCAAGCTTCCCTCACACAGAACTGGCAGAGCCTGTGCAGTGCTGGTACAAGCTTCCCTCACACAGAACAGGCAGTGATTATACAAGCTTCCCTCTCACAGACCAGGCAGAGCCCCCGCAGAAATAGTACAAGCTTCCGTCACACAGAACAGGCAGAGCCCTGTGCAGTACGTAAAGCGTCCCTCACACAGAACAGGCAGAGTACAAGCTTCCCTCACACAGAACATGCAGAGCCTGCTGAAGCAAGCTTCACTCACACAGAACAGGCAGAGCCTGCTGGAACAAGCTTCCCTCACACAGAACAGGCAGAGCCTGCTGAAGCAAGCTTCCCTCACACAGAACAGGCAGAGTACAAGCTTCCCTCACACAGAACAGGCAGAGCCTGCTGGAACAAGCTTCCCTCACACAGAACAGGCAGAGCCTGCTGGAGCAAGCTTCCCTCACACAGAACAGGCAGAGAACAAGCTTCCCTCACACAGAACAGGCAGAGCCTGCTGGAGCAAGCTTCCCTCACACAGAACAGGCAGAGCCTGCTGGAACAAGCTTCCCTTACACAGAACAGGCAGAGCCTGCTGGAACAAGCTTCCCTTACACAGAACAGGCAGAGCCTGCTGGAACAAGCTTCCCTCACACAGAACAGGCAGAGCCTATGCTTTACTAGTACAAGCTACCCTCACACAGACCAGGTAAAGCCTGTGCAGTACTAGTACAAGCTTCCCTCACACAGAACAGGCAGAGCCTATGCTTTACTAGTACAAGCTACCCTCACACAGAACAGGCAGAACCTATGCTTTACTAGTACAATTGTCCCTCACAAAGAACAGGCAGAGTCCACGCAGTAATAGCACAAACTTCCCTCACGCAGAACATGCAGAGCCAGGCCAGTGCTGGTACAAACTTCCCTCACACAGAACAGGCAGAGCCTGCAGGTAGAAGCTTCCCTCAAACAGAACAGGCAGAGCCTGCCCAGTGCTGGTACAAGCTTCCCTCACACAGAACAGGCAGAGCCTGCAGGTAGAGGTTTCCCTCACACAGAACAGGCAGAGCCTGATCAGTACTGGTACAAGCTTCCCTCCGGCAGAGCAGGAAGAGCCTTCGCAGTGTTGGTACAAGCTTCCCTCATGCAGAACAAGCAGAACCTGTACAGTACGAGTACAAGCTTCCCTCATGCAGAACAGGCAGAGCCTGCCCAGTGCTGGTACAAGCTTCCCTCACACAGAACAGGCAGAGCCTGCAGGTAGAGGTTTCCCTCACACAGAACAGGCAGAGCCTGATCAGTACTGGTACAAGCTTCCCTCCGGCAGAGCAGGAAGAGCCTTCGCAGTGTTGGTACAAGCTTCCCTCATGCAGAACAAGCAGAACCTGTACAGTACGAGTACAAGCTTCCCTCATGCAGAACAGGCAGAGCCTGCACAGTGCTGATACAAGCTTCCCTCACACAGAACAGGCAGAGCCTGCTAGTGTAACATTTCCTCACACACAAAGGACATAGCCTGTGCAGTGCTGGTGCAAGCTTCCCTCACACAGAACAGTCAGAGCCTGTGCCGTGCTCATACAAGCTTCCCTCACGCAGACCAGGCAGGGCCTGCACAGTGCAGGTACAAACTCCCCTCACACAGAACATGAGCAGTGCTTATACAAGATTTCCTCAAGCAGAGCAGGCGGAGATTGCACAGTGCTGTTGCAAGCTTCCCTCACGCAGAGTTTGTGCAGTGTTGGTACAAGCTTTCCTCATGCAGAACAGGCAGAACCTGCGCATTACTGGCACACGCTTCCCTCATGCAGAGAAGGCAGAGCCTGGTCAGTAGCAGTACAAGAATCCCTCACACAGAACAGGTAGAGTCTACACAGTGCAGTGACAAGCTTCTCTAACGCTGAACAGGCAGAGCATGTGCAGTGTCAATGCAGGATTCTCTCACGCAGAACAGGCAAAGTCTGTGTAGTACCAATGCAAGCTTCCCTCACGCAGAACAGGCAGAGCATGTGCAGTACTGGTACGAGTGTCCCTCATACAGAACAGGTAAAGCCTGTGCAGGACTGGTACAATCTTCCCTCACACAAAACAGGCAGATCCAGGAGAGTACTGGTACATGCTTCCATTGGTACATTGCTGTGCCTGTTTTTTGTGAGGGAAACTTGTATTGGTATTGCACAGTGGCTCTGCCTGTTCTGTGAGGAGAGATTGTACTGGAACTGCATAGGCTCTGCCTGTTCTGTGTGAGGGAAGCTTATACCAGCACTGATCAGGCTCTGCCTGTTCTGTGTGAGGGAAGCTTGCTCCAGCAGGCTCTGCCTGTTCTGTGTGAGGTAAGCTTCTATCTGCAGCCTCCTCTTATTCTGTGTAAGGGAAGCTTGTACCAGCACTGCGCAGGCTCTGCCTGTTCTATGTGAGGGAAGCTTGTACCAGCACTGCGCAGGCTCTGCCTGTTCTATGTGAGGGAAGCTTGTACCAGCACTGCGCAGGCTCTGTCTGTTCTGTGCGAGGTAAGCCTGTGCCAGCACTGCACATTATCCTCCTGTTCTGCGTGAGGAAAGCTTGTACCAGCACTGCGAAGGGTCTGCCTGTTCTGTGCGAGGTAAGCCTGTACCAGCACTGCGCAGGCTCTGCCTGTTCTATGTGAGGGAAGCTTGTACCAGCACTGCACAGGCTCTGCCTTTTCAATGTGAGGGAAGCTTGTACCAGCACTGCACATTATCCTCCTGTTCTGCGTGAGGAAGGCTTGGACTTTAGCAAGCAGCGGAGTGCGTTACGTGGTTCTGTTCGAGCTCATTTTTAGCGCCAGGTGATTGTCCTGCGCTGTAAATTCAGCACAAATGGCGCCATGCGCAGTGCAAGCGGGCGCTGCTTCTTTCTGCCACTCGAGGGAATGTTCTACTCGAGTGACAGCTTCCTCAACACAAACAGAATGTTTTTCAACACGAGCGACAGCGGCCATCCGCGACCGCCCACATTCGTGCCGGGAGGTGGTCTGGAGTAAGATTTTCCTCGCTGGCGCTCACCAACTTAACGTTACCGTGCGAGGGAAAAACTCTGCTCTGCAGAGTTTTTCAGCACTACCAACACTACGCGGAGCACGGAGTGGGAAACACTCCAGAAAAACTACGAGCAGCGCAGAATTTCACGCATAGGCCTAATCCTATTGTAGGTGCGTGATGCAGGGCCAGCTGTGTGGTAAATAAAATTACCTGGTCAGTTTTTCCGTATAATTATCATTACAAGACAGCTCATAAAAATGAGAGGCAGAGTCCGTGGTATCTGAGTTTTACGGGGTTTATTAGAAAAACCTCGAGGTTGGAGATCATGTTCCGTCACCACTAGGGTTCGGGAAGGGACAGTCAACGTTTTATTAACATTACACATTATATATAGTAAAGTAACATAATTGAATCCAATGTAGTAGGCGTAACAGGTGAAAAAGAGCGAGATAAGAACACATGTGCGTAATAGGAGGCGTGAAAATAGGCGTACACGAAGGCGTGCACTGTACATGTCAGAGGGACGTCACAAGAATCGTCACATGTGGGTGGGTGCATGGAGAAAGTTGCAGAATCAGCAGTAAGTGCGGATGCGCGCGCAGCTAGCATGACGTGACATAGATGTGGTAACTGGGGAGAACTTTAACACTAGTAGAGGAGACAGAAGTCTGGGATGTCAGAACGACCTGGACCTATAACATATCTGGTATCTTATGTTTGGAGGATGTATTATCTGGAGTAAAAGGTCTCTCGGGCAGAGACTATTCTATACTGAATGCTAGTGCGTGCATATGTGTCTACGTGTCTACGTGCAGGGCCATGGGCCTACTATGGCAACGGGAACTGTAAATTACTTGCATGGAGGCAGGAAGGCTTGCTCTTTGCTCTGCAGCCGGGGAGGTGTTTACCTAAATCACTAGACAGGAATGTATTTTCGAGGAGGCTGAACAGATAACTTGAAGGCAAAATACGGATTTGGCAGGCAGGCCAGGTTGAGCCAGGCACCGCTTCGCTTGGCAGGAAGTAAGGCAGAGGTCAGGGATACGTGTCCATGCTGCAGCTTTCAGAGGCAGAAGGCAGAAAGGGCTCGGAGACAGAAATCAGGGCCTAGCTCGGCAGAGCCAGGAAAAACGAAAAAGTGTACCATGTAAAGACGTTGGCATGGTATGGTTAGGAACTGAATTATTGATCCATTCATGGTGGATCTGAAAGAGGACATGTTAACGTTGGACGCAAATGTATTTGCGTCTTCATATTCGGTCATGGAGGGAAATGACATGTACTTTAAGCACGTACATGGAGACGTTGGGGTACACGTTAGGGGACACACTTGACCATAAAAATTTCAATTACCTTATTCCCTCCTTGTCCCCTACGGACCCTTCAGGATATATCTATTTTCATGAGTCCATCTATCTGTTCATATAACATCATTTGCTCATCTTTTTTCATTCGAGCACGAGAACGTGGACTTGGACGGGGAATACATGATGTGGCGCACAAGCCGCAAATCGCTGGTCCACATTGGAGACATAGGCAACAACTGAATACTATGAGTAGGGCTATTCCAAGGAAGGATAGGACTTTCCATCTAAGCATGAGCGGATTTTGCGGATTGGCAATCCGCGAATTTTGCGGATTTGCGGATTCGCAATCCGCAAAATCCGCGAATTCCCGCGAATTTGCGGATTTTTTTTTTTTTTGTGTTCGCCCGTGTTTCTGCCAGTTCGCGAGGGTTTTTACAATTTCGCAATTTGCGAACTTACCTGTCGGGTCGCAAGTTTTGCGAACTTGTTGTTTCTACGTGTCCAGCCTGTTTGGGACACTCTTCTTCATCACTGCCACTCTCTGTCACCACTGCCACTCTCTGACTACTCATGCCACCCTCTGGCCCACCCATGCCACCCTCTGTTTCATCACTACACCCTCTGGTTGTCCAGTGTACATTATTTTCGGCAAAGCAAAGCACACCTTCCCTGCCTCAAGTGACCTGAATTAATTTGGGGCTGATTAATGTGTCACAGAATATTTTTTTAGCTGGCACCTGCTTCCTTAGTGCGCCCTGATTAGTGATCTTTTGCACTTGCTAAGTGCTTTCATTGTTGCAAAATTAGTTACAACACCTGCCCTGCCCCAACTGACAATAATGAATTAGGGGCTGATTAATGGATTTTAACTTCCAGCCTGGCTCCTGCTTGTCTCCCTTAGCTGTAATTCAGGACCTTTGTGGCATATGTGTAACTATTCTGAGGTTCAGAGCAGGGTCACATAATAGTTTCAACTGGCAACTGAACTCTGGAGGGGCCCCTCAGGAAGCACTGCAGGAAATGGCTACTAATGATGTGCCTGAACTTTTGAACCTGGTAAGTAGTTACTTTCAGTTTTGCCAAGATCGTATTTCTGCAATTTCGCACTTATTCGCGGGGCGCGAACTCACGCTAACAGTGCGAGCAGTGCGAGCAAAATCCGCTGCTCGCGGATTTGCGGATTTTGCGGGAAATTCGCAAATCTCGCGGATTGCGGATTTCCCGAAAATCCGCAAAATCCGCGAGCGGAACGGATTTTCCGCCCACGCCTATTTCCATCCCCAGGCGGACAACACGCTCCAGAGCCAACCGGACCAGGTCCAGGTGCCTGGATTCTGGTGTATCTGACTAGCAATCTTGTGGAGCCGAGTTATGGCTCTGTATACTGACGGTGCATTATTTGGAATGAAAACACAACAACTGGATCCGATGACTCTACAAGCCCCGCCCCTATCTGCCAGGATGACGTCAAGGACGAGACGATTTTGAAGAACGACAAGTCTCATAGCAGACTGCTCCTCTGTTAAGTTACCTAGGGCAAAAGTAGTTTCATTCACTACAGCTTCAAGGGTTCTGGTCAATCGACGTATCAGTTTACTGTTTGAGACAGTTCCTAAATAGGGAAAGAATCCTTTATTGAAATCTGTGTATTGTTCCCATGTTGTTTCAGTGTAATCGACAATTGGGAGATCTCTCTTGGGTCTAACATGAATGAGATGGGAATTTCTATGGTAATCAGGTGGGGCTAAAAAAATAGGCGGCAATAGGAATGCAATATAACAAGTACCATCCCAGTCTGGAGGTAAACGTATGTAAGCTGTATGGCCACAAATGAAATAGGAATGTCGGGAAGCTTTGAATGTAGACTTGCCTTTATCACTGAATTCAATAACTGTATTACAATCGCTGTGTCCTAAATGTACTGAACCATTCTTTCTAACGCATAGGTCACCTTTCACTGGCAAGACTGTAATTGAAGGTGAGTTCGAACTAGTTTCTGACTGGACGTTCAAAATCATGAGGTTAAGTGTAAAATTACCTAATCCATATACTTCGTTTTCTAGATCGGTACCTGTCATTTGGGGAAGACCCTCCTTGTCAGGAAAACATGTCTTATGCATAACTGTGTTCAGGTCTCCCCATATCCAATTACCTTGGGAAACATCGGACTTACTGTCTAACGAGGACATTAATGTAAACCATGCACCACATGAACCATTATGTGTGAACGGATAGGGAAAAAGAGGCAAGGCTCCCGTCATTTTCTGGTAGGGAGGGAGTCGGCCACATATCCATCAATTAGTATCATTGCTGGTCTGGTGAGAATGATGTAACATACGGATGAAAGAATTGTTACGCAGTGCAAGTCGGAAAGAAAGTTCGTGCGGGGGCAGATCACTGAAGGTGTGGTCTGCAGAGTCATTGAAAGAAGAGTGTGCTTGTATAGGAAAATATACATGTAACATATAGCTTAGGCATATAATCGTAAGACTCAGAAAGAACATGATAAGTAAAGTAACGATACATCTGCTTCGCAGATTCTTGCAATGTTTCTGTTTCTTGATCTCCTGTCTCTCTCTCTCATTATGGGGGTCTAGCTTGTACATGTCAGGAACCCGTCTAACCGCTTCACCCAGGGGGGACTTAAACAATTAAACTGTCTGACTTACTAGACCTCAACTTTAATCTGTACTCCTGGGACGGAGTTTTCTCTACCAGGGGGAGTTTAGTATCAGTCTCGGGAATGTGAGAGTTCTGGGAATCAGTCTTTGGTGGAAGTCCATGGAATCGCTTAACGTGGCTGGAATGAACCCAGCCTTTCCTCCCCTCTAGTTTCACTGCAGTCCTGGTTGTTAACAAAACGATCTTCGGCTCCTTCCAACGGGGCTCCAGAGGGCTTGATCGGTCGAAATTCCGGACTACAACGACATCTCCTGGAACCAGTTCATGTGGTTTCACCTCGGTGTTGTCTGGGAAGGCTGCCGCGACCTGTGAACGACATGATTGTAGTGCAGACATCAAGGAAGCAAGGTAATCTGTAAGCATGTTACTGTCAACATCAGTTATTTTACGAGGCAGAGGCGTCCCCCACATATTCGGTGGCCGGCCAAAAACCACCTCATACGGGGATAGCCCTGTTCTAGAATGGGCTACCATTCGCATATAGAAGAGGGCAACTGGAAGGGCTACTATCCAGTCTACTCCTTTTTCTGCACAGACCTTGGCAAGACGTGTTTTCAGAGTCTGATTGTGTCTCTCGACTAATCCAGCTGCTTCGGGATGCCGAACACAGTGGAACTTCCACTGATAGCCTAACAAAAGGGAAACTTGCTTCATGAGCTCGGACGAGAATGGCTGTCCGTTATCTGAATACACGACACGAGGCAAACCAAACCTCGGGAAAAATTCGCGAACCAACTGCTTGGCAGTGGTCACGGCAGTGTAATCTGGGACTGGATATGCTTCTGTCCATCGGGAAAGTGCACATACAACTACGAGGACATACTTGAATCCTCGACAACGTTCCATCTGGATATAATCCATCTGGAGGACTTCAAAAGGGTGATCAGGAGGATGAAATCCACCTTGCTCTACGGGAATGCCTTTGCCTGGGTTGAACTGACAACAGATCATGCAAGTACGCACTTTCTGTTTTGCTGCTGCTCGTAAATGCTTATTGAACCAAAGGCTTTGAATACTGTCTAACATAGCTTTTTCTCCTAAATGTGCAGGACTATGTGCTGTGTTAATGATAACCTGAACCATAGAGTCGGGGAGAAACCAAGTGGATTTTCCCTTCGTCATCCATCCCTGTTCTGTCTGGATCCCTCCTAGTTCTGTCCATTTCTTGATTTCGTCTGGGGTAGCATGTATCTGTATGTCAATTACATCTAGTGCGGGATCCCTAACTGTCATGCAATGTGTTGGAACTATTGTCTTTGTCATGTCAATCGTATGAGTATGAGTCTGTGCTGTATGTTTGGCTGTTCGATCTGCCAGGTCGTTACCCTGGGAAATGGTATCTGTGACTTTCGTATGTGCCTTACACTTCATGATGGCTATGGCTGTAGGCAAATGTATTGCTTCTAACAGAGCTTGAATGAGGGGACCGTGCTGTATCTTGGCACCGTGGGAAGTTAAAAAACCTCTCTCTTGCCACAGGACTCCGAAGTCGTGTACAACTCTGAATGCATAACGGGAATCTGTGTATATGTTAACTTTCTTGTTCTTGGCTCGAATACAGGCTTGGGTCAGAGCGATGAGCTCTGCTGCTTGGGCAGACAGGGTGTCAATACGATGTGTTTCTATGACTTCAGTTTCAGTGGTCACTGCATATGCGGCCACCAACTCTCCTATACTGGTTCTCATACATGAACCATCCACATAAAGTGCCAGGTCCGGATCTGGTAATGCGATATCTGTCAGATCTTGTCTGGGCTTCGTCATAGTGTTAATGACTTCCACACAGTCATGTGCCAAAGGGTCTATTGTGCTTACCGGTAAAAGTGTGGCAGGATTCAGTGTGTTGCAGCGTCTGATTTCTATGTGTGGCTGGAATAACGTCAATTCATAACCTGTCAGTCGTGCTATAGTCAAGTGCTGAGTCTGTGTTCGGTTTAAAAGAACTTCCACAGAATGTGGAACCTGTACTGTCAATTGGTGTCCTAATACTATGGAATCACTTTGTCTGATTGCTAGAGCTGTTGCTGCTACAGATTTCAAGCACGCAGGCAGAGCCTGGGCTACTGGGTCTAATGTACTAGAAAAATAAGCACATGGCTTGTGTGAACCTGCTTGATCTTGAGTGAGTACTGACAATGCAGTACCTTCGCGCTCTGTGACAAAAAGTGTAAAAGGCTTGCTGTAACATGGTGTCGCTAGAACAGGTGCTTGACATAGGGCTTTTGTTCAGGTCGTCAAAAGCATGTGTATGTTCCTGAGTCCAAGGGAGGACAGTCGATGTCGCTGCCTCCTGGGTTGTCAACTGTATCAGTGGCTTGGCTAGATATGCGTACTGAGGGATCCATTGTCTACAGTAAGAGGTGAGGCCTATGAAGGCCCGTACCTCCTTTTGTGTCTTGGGTTGTGGCATATGTACAATTAACTGAATGCGGTCAGGTGTAAGTTGTCTCCCCCTCTTGGACAGCAAGTGACCAAGGTACACAACTTGCTGAACGCAGAATTGCAGCTTCGAAGGAGACACTTTGTGTCCGTTGTCGGCCAGGAAAAACAGGACTGACAGAGATGCTTGTTCACATTCTTGTTCACTTCGAGCGGTGATCAATAGATCATCGAAATACTGAAGTAGGGCAGTGTTAACAGGCATGTGGATACTGTCAAGTTGTCTTTTCAGCGCTTGGCTATAGATACTCGGACTTTCCGTGAACCCTTGAGGTGCACGTGCAAATTTAAAGCTTCGGCCATTTAAACTGAATCCGAAAAGGTACTGGCTGTCCGGATCAATGGGAACACTAAAGAAGGCATTCTTAAGATCAATTACAGTGAAGAACACCGCTTCCGAATCAATAGCAGTCAATAGGGATGAAATATCTGGGACCACTGGGAACTGAGGTATGATACATTTGTTAAGCTCTCTAAGGTCAATCACTAGACGATATACAGGAGGTTCTTTTGGATCAGTACGTTTGAGAATCGGAATGATTGGAGAATTACAGATATTGGAGTCAGTTTCTACAACTACTCCGTGAGCAATGAGCTCGTCAATGATTTTCAATAAGGCTGTTACAGCCTCGGGTGGCAATTTGTATTGTCGAATTCTGGGCAGAACAACTCCTGGCTTGAGTGTGACACGATATGGTGTGATATGCATACAACCTACATCAGTCGGGCCTTGTGCCCATAAATGCTGTGGTACATTCTGTAATCGGGGATCAAAATCTCTCAACACATAGTGACCCTTGAAGTCACGTAAAAACAATCTTACTCCTTCAGAAGAACAACATATTACAGCTCCTAGAGCTTTCAGTGTTTTAATACCTAACAAGTTTTCTGGACATGACTTTGTAAGCAATAAATCTGTAGTACGAGACAATGGACCAACTGCAAGGGGAACTGGTTTCGATACTTCATTAACAATAGGCTTTCCTGAAAATCCAAGGGAATCATTCTGTGAGCCTGAGAGGGGTGCCCCTGGAACCTCGTCATGACTAATGGTAGTTCTGCTTGCCCCTGTGTCAATCAAAAATTTTCTGTCTTTTCCTAATACCTGACTATGTACATAAGGACCGTCTTGATCTACAGGAATCTCGATGAGAGGCAAACCCACTTCCCTCTCTAGGCTGTTTCATGAATACTGTTGGTAATCTGGATACTCTGACTGTGCATACTGGTACATATGCTGTGTAACGTGTTGTGTTGCGGCAATGGGTTGGGGCTGTGGTACCGCTATGGTCTGTTGCTGAACATGCTGTGGAGCAGGTTGCGGATTCTGTTGAATATTCTGTTGAACATGTTCTGGCCTAGGCTGACGTGGTCTTTCTTTCGTTTTGCCTGTAGCAATATTATGTTTCAGAACGGCACAATCACTAATAAAATGACCTGGCTGTTTGCAATAATTGCAATTTCCTTTAACGGGACCTGTAGGGTGACTAGTCTGTGTGTTCTGCATGTTACCCCTCTTCTGACCATCTGCTGGAACAGACTGGGCAACTAATACTTTCATTTTAGTGTCTTTCATGCGTCTCTGTTCATGATCGTGTTCCTCTCTGATCCTATTCTGGTGATACTGTAACATTTGTAACATTTGGGAAGGCGTATTTGCTTGCCATGTACTTTCGACTTTCAATACTCTGTTCTTAACCTGGGGTAAGGAATTCTCAACTAATTTGGTTACGAAAAGATGTGGGAATGACTCACTACTTGTTTTTAGGCCACTGTTAATAATAAAACATTTCTCAAATCTAGAATAAAAATCACTAGTGTCTTCGTCTGGTTTCTGTTTGCAGGCTGAAATTGCATCCCAATCTTCCTTTTTAACTGTCAATAATCGAGGCAAAACCTGTACTAACAATCCTGGTAATGCTTTGGTTTTATCCCCAAGACCTAAACCTGGGGTACGTCCTTTATCTTCATCTTCTAATTCAGTCCAATTAATCTTTTTATCTCCCACCTCCCAATCCTTCTCTTTCAGTTTTTCATAAATCCCTGCTGGCAATAATACTTTTAACATTTTAAGGATGTCTGAATATGTGTAATCACCCATAAGTAACATATCTTTCAATTCACGGTGGAATCCTGCAGGGTCTTTATCGTGACAAGGTACTATTTTCTTCATTTCCAATAATTCCATTTTAGTCAAAGGAGTGTATACAAATACACGTTCAAGCGTATCATCTGGCTTACGAATTGGATGTACTTCTCGTAAAGGATTCTGTCTGTCTAGGTGATATGGCTGTCTAACTGGGGGTGGAACTGAAACAAGACGTGGAGTCGGGAACGTACTATATTTGTGACGTTGTTCTAAAATGATATCAATTAAATCAGTACCTAGGCCTCTCCACCTTCTCAGGAGTAAGTCTTGTAATAGATTATACAGGGGACCTGGATCAGACTGTTGGTTTTCATACTGGGTGATGAGATGTTGAGTCATGTATATACCAGCTAATCGCTGTTCTTCTGGAGTAAGACTTAAAAACGTTTGCGCTACTAGTTCATCTTTATATACATTGTCATCCCCGGCCCATTGAACTGCTGACCGGGCTAGTTCCTGATCACGTAAGGTAGTGAGTTCATGATAACCTACTCTTTCTTTCAGAATTTTATCAGTAACTTGGAATATATGTTCAAGAGAACATTGCTCTGGTATCGGGGAAAGGTATCGTTTCTTGTTTTCTAGACAAATGGGTCTGTCAAAAGGATTACCTAAAGGGTACTGTTTAGGAGGTTTCGTTCTACCTACATACGCTACTATATCTTGAGTTACTGTAGTATTCTCTGGTTCTTCCTCTTCTGAGGATTCCTTATCGTCTGACTCGGCTGTCCTTTCGGCATTTTGTCGGACATGTATAGCTTCTATTGTTTTACGGATTTTCCTAGACATGGCCTCTATACATTTCTCTCTGTCATGCTTGCAATCTGCAATATTCTGACTCCATTTAGTCAATACATTCATCTCTTCTTGATCATAACCTGGTCGATCTCGTTCTCTTATCAAACAATTAATCAAGAACCGTAATATTAAAGCTTGTGTATCAACTTTCTGATATGCCATGGCTTCACGAACACATTCAGGGCCTTCCCCTGTTTGAATAAAATGATATATCCTATCTAATTGTTCGGGCATTCCTGGTAGTGTAACCAAAAAATCTGCAACACGTCTTAAACGTAACGAGGCTAACATCATGAGTCCTGTCTTGCCAGGTACTGAATCATATCTACAATCTGTAAGACATTGTTTAAGCGTTTCGGCTGGGGTCGCTTTCGGGGTACGCAGTGTAGCTAATTCTCTCATTGTCAGTCGCTGTATTTGTGGCGGGGTGTGATAGGGACCTCCTGTGGCACCTCCTGAGGCGGATGCATGGGCATAACCTGGCTGTAACGGGGTTGAACCTTGGGCTCCATCTGTCGAAAAAGGATTAGTAGGGGGAACAGTAGGGGAAGTGATACCAGGTGCGGGAAAATGCTGACGTGGAGAGGTCATGGCTTGTGGTAATCGATCAGCAGGAATACGCTGTGGCAGATTATTATCAGCAGGTCGTACGGGTACGTTGGTATATGCGGGAGCTACATCATCTAAATGGGAAGAAAGGAAAATATCTGCTGCAGTCTTATGGTGACGTACTTTAGTCGGAATCAATGGTGGTGGCAAGTTACTGGATACTTCCGGGTTGGCCTTAGGCAGGCCCTCGGCAACAACTGGATACATGCCTGTAATGAGTGCATTTCTTTTACGGTCTAATTGTTCTGATCTGACCTGTTCTCCTTCTTCTAGTAACTCTTTTTCTTTGGCTTTTTCTGACTCTTCTCTACTTCTCTCTGTTTTTCTGAATTCTTTTTCTGTTCTTCTATGCGATTCTTTACGCCACAATTCTATGGCATCTTTCTGAGATTGTCTGGCTTTCTTTTTCCATAATGCTTCTTCTACTCTCATGATGCACTCGGCATCCCATGTCCCTGAGACAGGCCATCTAAACTGTTTTTCTAAATGCTTGGTATAGTCCACCCACAAATCTAAAGGCAACACAGCGTCTAAGCCGTGCTTGTGATACATAAAATATCCTGGAGTGTCCCTAGGCGGGACAGGCACTGCTTCTTCGAGTATCCCTTTCCTAGTTCCTATCTGTCGTAATTTCGAGAATAACGGCATCTTTACTTTGACACGAATACAATAAACACGGCAATAAAAAGCAAACAGTCATTCATACCACGACATGAAACACATTAAAACATTTCGAATAGATACTGTCTAGTACATAAAAACACAATACTTAGAATCACGTGAGAATAATGCTAGAAGGCTTGAATCTTGAATCACTGAATTACTGAATTACTAGATGCACTGCTAAACAGTACAGACCGGTCCCATAAAGAGACACGTCATACCGCGCTCACCTAAGTGAACACGTACGGACCAGGACTGTGTACCCAGACCTGTCTTAACCGGACACAAACTAATGCACCCGTCTAGATGCGTCCCTAGCAACGGTACTCACCGGGAGCAATACTTGAACTTGAACTTGAAGGCCTCGGACTGGACTGGACGTCTACAGGTACTGCTACTACGCATGCGCCTCGTCACATCGGAACAGGTGGGCCTCTGGATACCTCGGACACTGCTACTCTCGGCTGGGCTCTGGTCGGGATCCTCCGCACTCCTCACCGCCTCGTCTGGATGTCGACCGCAGTCTCAGTCACCTCCGTAGGCCTGAGGGAGATACAGGAAAACCTGCAGATGCGCATAGGTGTCCGTCACGGCTGTGGCAGGGGGCAAGGCCTGCGA
This sequence comes from Lissotriton vulgaris, assembly GCF_964263255.1. Taxonomy (NCBI): domain Eukaryota; kingdom Metazoa; phylum Chordata; class Amphibia; order Caudata; family Salamandridae; genus Lissotriton; species Lissotriton vulgaris. Next base: position 50,976,106 of record NC_141697.1, read on the forward strand.
CGCATCGCCGGCGCGTGGGGTGGGGGAGGGGTCCCTGTTCGGGCGCCAAATTATGTGGTAAATAAAATTACCTGGTCAGTTTTTCCGTATAATTATCATTACAAGACAGCTCATAAAAATGAGAGGCAGAGTCCGTGGTATCTGAGTTTTACGGGGTTTATTAGAAAAACCTCGAGGTTGGAGATCATGTTCCGTCACCACTAGGGTTCGGGAAAGGACAGTCAACGTTTTATTAACATTACACATTATATATAGTAAAGTAACATAATTGAATCCAATGTAGTAGGCGTAACAGGTGAAAAAGAGTGAGATAAGAACACATGTGCGTAATAGGAGGCGTGAAAATAGGCGTACACGAAGGCGTGCACTGTACATGTCAGAGGGACGTCACAAGAATCGTCACATGTGGGTGGGTGCATGGAGAAAGTTGCAGAATCAGCAGTAAGTGCGGATGCGCGCGCAGCTAGCATGACGTGACATAGATATGGTAACTGGGGAGAACTTTAACACTAGTAGAGGAGACAGAAGTCTGGGATGTCAGAACGACCTGGACCTATAACATATCTGGTATCTTATGTTTGGAGGATGTATTATCTGGAGTAAAAGGTCTCTCGGGCAGAGACTATTCTATACTGAATGCTAGTGCGTGCATATGTGTCTACGTGTCTACGTGCAGGGCCATGGGCCTACTATGGCAACGGGAACTGTAAATTACTTGCATGGAGGCAGGAAGGCTTGCTCTTTGCTCTGCAGCCGGGGAGGTGTTTACCTAAATCACTAGACAGGAATGTATTTTCGAGGAGGCTGAACAGATAACTTGAAGGCAAAATACGGATTTGGCAGGCAGGCCAGGTTGAGCCAGGCACCGCTTCGCTTGGCAGGAAGTAAGGCAGAGGTCAGGGATACGTGTCCATGCTGCAGCTTTCAGAGGCAGAAGGCAGAAAGGGCTCGGAGACAGAAATCAGGGCCTAGCTCGGCAGAGCCAGGAAAAACGAAAAAGTGTACCATGTAAAGACGTTGGCATTGTATGGTTAGGAACTGAATTATCGATCCATTCATGGTGGATCTGAAAGAGGGCATGTTAACGTTGGACGCAAATGTATTTGCGTCTTCATATTCGGTCATGGAGGGAAATTACATGTACTTTAAGCACGTACATGGAGACGTTGGGGTACACGTTAGGGGACACACTTGACCATAAAAATTTCAATTACCTCAGCTGCCTGTCCCATGAGGAATGGGACATTACATCCAAGTTGTGTAAAGTTATTGTTATTTTTTTTACCAGATACGAGTGATTTTGTGCTACAGTAGAGTTCGGAAGGCAAGATGTTGTGTGAAAGAACATTTGAGCTCTGCGTGGATGCAGTTTTACAAGGGCAAATTATCATGCTGCATTTCGTTTTCTTCAGTGCCTCGTAAGAGATGGAGAGAAAATGAAAGGAGAGAGAAACATGTGAGAGAAGAGAAAGAGAAAGAAAGTGTGGAAAGTAAAGACAGAGAGAGTGAGCAAGAGAGATTGATAAAACCGAAAGGGACAAATTCCATAGTGATGGAATTTGTGAACAGTTAATAAGGTGTGATTCTATAAAAAAAATAACTGTCTGTGAAATATCAACTGAGCCCCCTTGCAGCACCACTTTTTTTTTTAATTTTCAGCTGTTTTGAACTTTACTCATGTGAGGCACTGGTACCCAAAGTAAGCCATGCTTGCGCTTTAAATTGGTTCGTCGGCAGCAATGTGTATTTTTATCCTGTCTCACTTGTTTGGTTGTGGCAGCGCTGGTGTTTTGTTTAAGGTTTTTGTGCATCATAGGCAGGGCCACTGAATTATGCAGCAGGGGAGGACCAAATTATGCGGCAAGAAAAGTCAAATTATGAGGCCTAATTTGGCACATTTTGGCCATATGTAACTAAATACAGTTTTGCGATTCTCAAATTGCGATTTTCTGCGAATCGCAATTTGAGATTCGCAAAATGCAATGTATGTGGGATTTGCAAATAATTTTGCGAATCTCACATATTCCTTATTTGCGACTCGCAAATTGAGATTCACAAATAAGGAATAACTTTCCATTCATTCCTATGGGCTGGGAGGCCCTTAGGAATGAATGGGGAGATATTCTCAATTTGCGATTCACAATTAGAGAATCGCAAATTGAGAATGCAATTTCAAGGGTGCCAGGGTATCAAAAGGACACCCTGTTAGAGGGTCTGTGCCAACGGCGTTGCGGACAGCTGGGTAAGTTTCTCCACATCATCTGGGAGTGTAGGGCAGTTGCTGTTTATTGGAGGAAGGTTCACAAGGTTATTCAGGAGGTCACGGGTGTGACTCTCTTGCCAGAAGCCAGGCGCTGCTTGCTAAATGTTTGGGAGCCCACCGACCATAACGTGGCTCAAACTCAATGGGTGACCCTAGGAGCTATGATCGCCAAACGTAATATTGCACAGTTATGGGGATCCCAGAGGCCCCCTACCCTTGAGGTGGGGATGGAAAACATGGATTGGTGCATGTTCAGGGAAAAAACGGTATACCTGGCTCGGGGTCGTCCCCAGAAGTGGCACAAAGTATGGGGTCCTTGGAATCGGTATAGAGGTGACATGTGTGTACCACCAGTGACGCCTGTTCTTGATGTCCCGCTTTCCCCCTGACCCCGCATTACTTCTTGTTTGCTTTAAGGTTTTTGATGCTCCCTCCTCTCCTCCCCCCTCCATGTGAATGTGTTGATTATTCCATTGTCGATATAATGATGTTCCGCCTTTGCGCAGTCTATGCACTTCATGTAATTTGTTGCTGCCTTGCTTGTTTTTTCTAATAAAAAGAAATATAAAAAAAAAGCACACCCTGTTGCACCCCTGAAATGTGCATGTGTGCACAGGTGGAACTCATTCATGCCCTTAGGGCATGTATGTGCGTCACATGGCACTTTCAAAAATGCAAAAATTTGCATTTGTAAGTGACATTGCAATTTACCACAAACTTGAAGTTGGTGGTAATTTGTGATTCCTTAAGGCCAAGTCACACTTTCTAATGTTCTTCTAAATGGCATTTAAGGAATCGCAATTTGCGTTTCCTTAAATGCAACTGCAAAATAGGGAATCACAAAATTTGCGATTCCTTACATGCAATCGCAAAATAGGGAATCGCAAAATTTGCTATTCCTTATTTTGCGAGGGGGTTTTTGTGTGCTACATTGCACACTGCTAATTTGCAATCGAAAATGCTGAAATTCTGCGAATTTCTGCAATTGCGATCGCAGATTGGCTTCATACATATGGCCCTTGATGATAGTATTGCTTCATTAGCTTGTCATCTTCACATATAGTTATGTTATGTTATGTTATGTTATGGAGCTTTTATATAGCGTGCAGCTACTCACAGGGAGTGTCCCGACGCTTTCCACCCACAACTCATAATGAAATAACACAACACAGCTAAAAACAAGCAACAGAAACGGAACAGAAGCTGTCTGGGAAAACATTCCACCTTATTATTACCAGTTCAAACCCCTGATACAGCAATAGGAAACTTAAAGATGACCAGCCAACCTTTTGCACAGGAATATTTGTCACCATGCTTTTAACCGCTTCAGCGCGGCGCAAATTTTCGCGCTATGCTGAAGATTCGAAAACGGTACAAAAGGGGGTGGTGATGGACGGAGCATCTGAATCAATCAAACATCCACACCCAGTCAAAATATCTGGGTTTAATCCATCACCGTTCTTTAGCCCACTCTGCCACCCCAGTTCAGACATGGCTATATGCAAATCAGTCTGACCCTGTGCCTCATGGGAACAGTCCAGCCCGAACTGTCAAGCCATGTCTTCCCTGGACTGGAAACAAGCTTCCGAGGACCGGTTTCTGGCATTCCCGCCGTCTTCAGCCCGGCTTGCTTGAATCCAGTGGCAAAGTGAGCAAGGGACTCACGTCTGAGCATACCCTGCCACACTTATGGCGGCCAAAAGCGGTACAAAAGGGGGTGGTAATGGACGGAGCATCTGAACCAATCAAACACTCACACCCAATCAAAAGATCTGGGTTTAATCTATCACCGTTCTTTAGCCCACTCTGCCACCCCAGTTCAGACATGGCCATATGCAAATCAGTCTGACCCTGTGCCTCAGGGGAACAGTCCAGCCCGAACTGCCAAGCCATGTCTTCCCTGGACTGGAAACAAGCTTCCGAGGACCGGTTTCTGGCATTCCAGCCGTCTTCAGCCCGGCTTGCTTGAATCCAGTTTTCCAGATTTGAAAACGGGCGTGGTCGTGACAGAACGGTTCCGTCACCAGCACAGCCCAACCGGCGCTCATGACGGAACCGTTCCATCACGAGCATCAAAGGGGTTAATAACGTGTGATCTGTTTAAGATGAAAACTATTGTGGGGGTAAAATCTGCAGATTATGCAGCAGATAATGGTTTATGTAGCAAATGCGACAATTCCATTATTATTCGGGGAAAATGCTGCAGCCGCAGAATTGAATAGTCCCAGTGGCCCTGAATATAGGGTGCAAACCAGTGCTCTGAGATGCATGCAGCAGGTGTTTGACCACTGTGACAAGGCTAATGCTGCTTGGCACTGATTCTCTGGCAGACAGCTCCTTCCGGTATATGATCTGTATGAGTGTCAGTCTGTGAGGGTAAAAATGATTGACTGATGGTCTGGCTGAGTTGTCTACTCTTGAGTTTTGCATGTGCACATTTAGACCATTCGAAAGGAAATGGAGATAGAAAGGAGAAGAGAGACAATCTGGATATAGAGTGAAAAGGAGGAATAGGTATGAGGCAAAGGGTTGGAGAAAGAGTGAAGGGTAGACACTAAAGAAAGAGAAGGAGACACAAAGATGAAAGAGAGTGAGGGTGAAGCCAAGCAATATTACGCAGAAGACAAGATGATTCGGACAGTGAGTCACAGTGATATAGTGTGAGAAAGGAGTAGCGGACGTTTCTTCGTGAGGGCGAGTGGGCATCTCTCCCCCTCCACCTGTTGCAGAGCAAAAAGGAAAACATAAATGGCAATGAGATGATTTCATGGCCATTTTATTTTTCACATTTAGCAGCACAGCAGCCTGCAGCCGGGATTAGTTTAGGGCGTGTTAGCAGCTGAGGAGCACTGGAGGAGCAAGATGGACCCTCCAAAGTGACATGCGCACTTTGCCGCTCTCCATTCAGCTTTGACAGCTAGGTGGAGACCATGCACAGGCCTAAAGGCCCTGAAGAAGCATCCAGCAAGGATGCTCAATCCAATCCTGGCGCTGCTCTCACTGCATGAGAACAGCCACAGGATTGGTTAATTACATCCTGGAGTCTGGAGCAGATGGAGGAGGGACCGAAGAGGACGTCGGATGTACAGCAGGTAAGGTAAGTGGCTTTATTTTTTTTATATTTGTGTCACTCGTCTCGCCTGCATGCATGCACCCACCCACCACTTAGTTGCCCGCCTGCCCCACCATTGCACATACATGCCAGCCACCCCTGCAAACGAGGACAGATGGGAATGATGGAGCTGATGAGGGAACAGAAGGAAGAATGAGGGACAAGGAGATGGTAAAAGTGCAGTGTTTGATTTGAAAATTAGTTTAAAATACATCGCCTTAAAACCGTTCTACATTCTGTAGAAGTAGTTTGGCTCCAAAATTCATGGAAATACTATTTTTCTTCATATACAGTTGATAAATATTTAAAAGAGGCTCTTGGGCCCTTTAAATACAAATAAAAACATGCATGAGGAACTTTGTCATGAAGTCAGGTGACTTGCAACAACATAGGATAAAGAAATAAATAATCAATGCTTATTCTTTTAGGGCCAGATGTAGGAGCCCTAATACTGGTCGGTAACGGCTGAATTCGGCCGTTACCGATCGGTATTAGGGTTTTCAGATGTAGGGGGCCTATATTTTACCGATTCTGTAAATTTACCGAATCGGTAAATTTACAGAATCGGTAAAATACCGAATTGTTATATTTACTGATTCGGTAAATCCATATGTAGGTGACACTCCTGAGAGTGTCACAGGCCCTTAAGAGTCGGTATTTTACCACTCAATCCTATTGGGCGGTAAAATACCGAATTCAGGTGTGCATGCACATCTGTGCATGCACACTTGTGCAATGTGACACACAGACATGCCCTTCGGGCATGTATGTGTGCCACATGGCACACAAGCCTGTACTTGGGGTGCTAGAAGGTGTCAAAGTGACACCCCCTGCACCCTTGCAGGATTCGGTATTTACCGATTCGGTAAATACCGAATCGGTATTGCCCATTGATTCCTATGGGCTTCAAGGCCCATAGGAATCAATGGGCAATACCGATTCGGTATTTACCGAATCGGTAAATACCGAATGTTAACGATTCGGTAATTCAAATTTAAAAATTAGCTACATCTCCCTCCTTCTGATTTACCGATTCATAAATTCCGAATCGGTAAAATTCGGTATTTATGAGTCGGTAAATTAGAATTACCTACATCTTGCCCATAGTCACCACGTGGAGTTCCACAACCGTTGTTTTTGTTTTTCAATTACTTTACATCAATGTACTTCATTATTTTTTACCTTTTAAAGTGAGTACTACTACATTAGGGGAATAAACATTATGATTGAGTTCAAAGCGATTCCAAAAGGGTACTTTAAAGGAAGCACAGTAGCTAAATAAACAAGAAAAATATAGATGATAAGTAGAGGCGGAATCTGTCAACAAGAAAGGTGTCGTAGTATGTCCTTGTCTAGCTTTCTTTCTCAGACTGCACACAGTAAGCATTATTGAGGATAAGTGAGAATTCAAATGTTGTTCATACTCAAGGGCAGAAGCAATCTGCACCCATTGGAAATTTGAAAAAATTGCTAAATATAGCCTTTTTCACATGCAAAAATAATACAGATAGAAGAGAGTAGTAATGCATCAAGGGCTGTGGAAGAGTGGTAATGTGTTAATGGTTGTGGAAGAGTGGTGGAAGAGTGGTAATGTGTCAATGGTTGTGGAAGAGTGGTGGTAGAGTGGTAATGCGTCAATGGTTGTGGAAGAGTGGTGGTAGAGTGGTAATGCGTCAATGGTTGTGGAAGAGTGGTAATGCTTCAATGGTTGTGGAAGAGTGGTGGTAGAGTATTAATGTGTCAATGGTTGTGGAAGAGTGGTGGTAGAGTGGTAATGCGTCAATGGTTGTAGAAGAGTGGTAATGCTTCAATGGTTGTGGAAGAGTGGTGGTAGAGTGTTAATGCGTCAATGGTTGTGGAAGAGTGGTAATGCTTCAATGGTTGTGGAAGAGTGGTGGTAGAGTGTTAATGCGTCAATGGTTGTGGAAGAGTGGTAATGCTTCTGGAAGAGTGGTAATGTGTCAATGGTTGTGGAAGAGTGGTAATGCTTCTGGAAGAGTGGTAATGTGTCAATGGTTGTGGAAGAGTGGTGGTAGAGTGGTAATGCTTCAATGGTTGTGGAAGAGTGGTGGTAGAGTGGTAATGCTTCAATGGTTGTGGAAGAGTGGTGGCAGAGTGGTAATGCGTCAATGGTTGTGGGAGAGTGGTGGTAGAGTGTTAATGCGTCAATGGTTGTGGAAGAGTGGTAATGCTTCAATGGTTGTGGAAGAGTGGTGGTAGAGTGTTAATGCGTCAATGGTTGTGGAAGAGTGGTAATGCTTCTGGAAGAGTGGTAATGTGTCAATGGTTGTGGAAGAGTGGTAATGCTTCTGGAAGAGTGGTAATGTGTCAATGGTTGTGGAAGAGTGGTGGTAGAGTGGTAATGCTTCAATGGTTGTGGAAGAGTGGTGGTAGAGTGGTAATGCTTCAATGGTTGTGGAAGAGTGGTGGCAGAGTGGTAATGCGTCAATGGTTGTGGGAGAGTGGTGGTAGAGTGGTAATGCTTCAATGGTTGTGGAAGAGTGGTGGTAGAGTGGTAATGCTTCAATGGTTGTGGAAGAGTGGTGGTAGAGTGGTAATGCGTCAATGGTTGTGGAAGAGTGGTGGTAGAGTAGTAATGCTTCAATGGTTTTGGAAGAGTGGTGGTAGAGTGTTAATGCGTCAATGGTTGTGGAAGAGTGGTTGGAGAGTGGTCACCCGTGAAGGGCTGTGGATAAGTGATAATGCATCAACTGCTGAGAAACAGTGGCAAACCATTAAATGCTGTGGAACGGGGTCACATGTCAAGGGCTGTGGAACAGTGGTACAGCGTCAAGGGCTGTGTGACCTTGTGCCCTGAGTGACGTTTGCGGTCATGAATTCCTGACACCGCGTGATCCGCAGTTCATTAACACTTTACTCAAAAGCAAAAAAAGGGACGTTTGGTGGTTTCATGCATTTAAATTTGAAAATTGCGGACCAAAAATGAGACCATTTTCATTTTATCACATTTATTTGTGACTATACCGCAGTAAGCAAGTTTCTAGGAGGCCTCTGTGATCCGGCGTCCTCACCTACCTGTCTGAATTGGCACCCTGACGAGCTGCGCCCTTCCTCGAACAAGGATCAGGATGCTTCCCTAACACCCAGAACTCCACCCTTCTGTCCTTTCTTCCAGGAACCAATCCCGGACAAAGACCCACCGGAAGAACATCCGGTTGACCCCGGAAGTACCTCCCTAATCCCGGATCCCGAACCCGGAAAAGTCAGACGCGGAGAGAGGAATGTCGTTGGAGAAGCGTACTCGTGGCAGGAGGCTCGGACCGAAGCGGAACTAGAGACGGTGACCAGAGAAGAGGAAGACGTGTGGAGTGAGGACTGGTGGAGTCCGCAGGAGGTGGCTGGGGAGCGGCCGCAACTCACTGGACAGACCCCCCAGGATATTGCGGCATAGATTTGCCAATTTAGCGGCACAAAAATTGAAATTTTGCGGCACAAAAATAGAAATTTAGCAGCATTATTGCGGCACTTCATTTTACTTTAAATCATTTCTTTTCAGCCTTAAATCAAAGTAAAGTGATTTATCTGAGTTTTCCACTGTGAAATAGGGTACACAGACAAAATATCGAGTTTTAAATTTCGATATACAATTATATCCAAGTTTAAATATCGATGGGACAAAATATCGAAGGTAAGTAATATCGACAGTCTTAATATCGATATTAGTATGATATCAGTAATATCAAAGTTTTAAATATCGATGTCAATAATATCGATATAAATAACTTTGATGTTACTAATATCAATTTTTAAATAAATTTAGTGTATATTATATTGTATTTATTATGTTTTATTATTTATTTTTAATGTAATTTAATTAAATATTGTCTTTTACTACTGTAGCGGGTTGTGGGTTTATAGGGGAATAGGGTGGGAAGTAATTTAATTATGTTACATTAATTATTAATTAGTAGGAATTATTAATTAATTAATTGAGAATTAATTTTTCATTAATTTTAATTAATTGATTAATTGATAAATATGTTCTGTAGCGGGTTATGGGTTTATAAGGGAATAGGGTGGGAAGTAATTTAATATTAATTAATTAATTAATATATGTTTGTACATATTTTAATTAATAATTAATTGGTAATTAATTTATATTAATTAGTTAATTATTTAATATAATTTTGTACATATTTTTAATTATTAATTAGTTGGTAATTAATTAATATTAATTAGTTAATTACATTAATTAGAGTACTTTTTTTATATATAATTTTTTGTTATTCTTAATTAATTAATTGGGAAAAATAATATTAATTATTAAATTAAATTAATTACAGCTAATGTGCTAATATATTTACTTTATTGTTATTGTTAATTAATAATTAATTGGTAATTAAATAATATTAATTAATTTTGGGTAAAGGAGTATTTTTAGGGTTCAGGGTCAGTTTTCAGTTTTTGGGTAAAGGGGTATTTTTAGGGTTCAGGGTCAGTTTTCAGTTTTTGGGTAAAGGGGTATTTTTAGGGTTCAGGGTCAGTTTTCAGTTTTTGGGTAAAGGGGTATTTTTAGGGTTCAGGGTCAGTTTTCAGTTCTTGGGTAAAGGGGTATTTTTAGGGTTCAGGGTCAGTTTTCAGTTTTTGGGTTAAGGGGTATTTTTAGGGTTCAGGGTCAGTTTTCAGTTTTTGGGTAAAGGGGTATTTTTAGGGATCAGGGTCAGTTTTCAGTTCTTGGGTAAAGGGGTATTTTTAGGGTTCAGGGTCAGTTTTCAGTTTTTGGGTAAAGGGGTATTTTTAGGGTTCAGGGTCAGTTTTCAGTTTTTGAGTAAAGGGGTATTTTTAGGGTTCAGGGTCAGTTTTGGGTTTTTGGGGTACAGGGATATTTTTAGGGTTCAGGGTCAGTTTTGGGTTTTTGGGGTACAGGCGTACAGGGTAAAAATAAAAAAAATTACATTAAATCAATTAAATGAAATTAAAAAAAAGAAAATTACATTAAATTATTAAGTGTTTTATTTATTTTAAATGTATATGTATTAGTTTTAATTTTGTTTTAATATTTTTATTTAATATTTGTAAAATTATATGTATTTTAACATTATTTTTACATTATTATTAATACATTTAAAAAAACGATATTTTTAATTTCGATATTTTTGTACTACGATATTATTTTTTCGATATTTTTGTACTTACCTTTATGAAGATATGACTCCGATATTTTTGATGTCGATATTTTTGTGCCGATATTTTTGTATTTCGATAGTCTGTCTGTCGATATTATGTCAGACATTCGTGAAATAGGCATGTTTAAAACGTTTCTTGCTCTGCAGAAGCACAGCTCCCATCTACTCGGGAGAGGGGGCCCTATTAACCGTAACCCCAAATCTTTGACTCTGAAGTGGATTCGGGGCTCCCCAATCTCCCCACTCGGTATTGCAGGTAAACACCCACATATCACTGGCCTAATTCACATTTTGAAAGTTTTTTTGTAAAATTGTATTTGTATAGTGCTTACTACCTCTTCCGAGGCGTCGAAGCGCTTCTCATTTTAACTCATGGCAACCTATAGTGGGATGAAGGGCACCGAGTGGGAGGATTGTTTAGGGTTATGACGAGAGGCCCCCCCTTGAGCTCAGGGGCTGCGGATGCTAATGTTCGCCACTGCTTTACACTGTTCCCACTAGATGGTGTCCAGCTGCTTCTAGGATTTTCACTTGTTATTGTGACCTACAGAGTTTTGTGCAGTGGGTGCATAAAGCAAGCCATCGATCTTTCTGCAGCATGTGGTTACTGCAAGACTGTCTTAGCATTCACTGTAATAAACCCCCTACCTATGCCAACTGCCCCCCCCCCCAGACCTCATGTTTTCCCATGCTCCCTGCCTCTCCAAAATGTTTGTGTTCCACTCCCCCCTTACCAAATGGCAAACTGGAACCTATTGCTTCTAGTATTGAAACCTTTCACCTGCCAGACTTAAGATTATTTGTAACAAAGCCCACCCCTCATCGTCACTGTGACACATTCGTCTTCCACAGCCAAGGCACTAGTGCAAGATATTTTATCTGTGTGCATTAATTTACTGGGGCAAATGCTCAGAAGGGACATGCAAACTGCACCCCAGTGGGCCGCGTTTGTCAGTTTCCTCTCAATTATCTTGATGATCTGTGGGGAAGGTCAGCTTGGCATAGGGTGGTACAGTGATCTCCAACCACTCGTTTCCCCTGTGTAGGACAGTCTGTTCATTATGTCTATGAAAGCGTTTGGACAAAGCGATTGACAGCTCTTTATGTGTGCCAATCCTATTTTCCATAGACAGAATAGACTTTTCCAGAGGTAAATTGCGAGCGCTCTGAGCAGCTGAGAGATGGCCTAGGTCTGTCCTCTCCCACAGGATCTTAGAATTGTTTTTAAAAGTCCTGAACCGCACCACAAATATGAAAAACGCTTGTTTCTAAAATTTGTAGAGAAACCCACGAAAATTCACAGGTCTTCCACAAGAATATTTTAACGTGGCCTATTATTCAGAAATTGTCTCTACTATCTTCAGAATATTTAGAACAGGTGTTTAGAAATCCACTCTCCACCATCTCTGCATTTGAATAGTTTTACACTTTTCAACTTTATTAGACCATGGGAAAACTGTTTGAAGGAGCGCACTGAAGCAACTACGAGGATGAGTGATTCAATGTAATAAAATCATAAATGATGTGTCGAATAAAACACATTACTTGCATCTAAGCGGCAATTGAAACTTATTTTCATTATATAGAAGCCCAAAACATTGCCTTTATCAATGCTTATTGAACTTTTCACCTACTCTACAGCCTTTTTACACTGCATGCTGGCAGAAAAGGTTATGCGTTCATACTGTCTGGCTCCAGTCCCAGCGGCTCGTAAAGACTTTTTCAGGTTATCTCCGACCGCAATTTAACCTGAATTGTCGTGACGCCATGTTCCAATCTGCCTCAGAGACAGCAAGAGAAGTGGTAAGGAGTCTAGTAAGGAGAGGGATGCAATCACGGCGAGGGGTAAAACAGAGAGGCGTGCGCAGCTCAGGACGCTGCCTCTTAATGTGTTCAATTGTGTCAATGGGCAGGGCCCACTGACAAGAATGTACTTTACATTCCTTTTCTGCAATCCCTAATGCCGGCTGCAGTAAGAAGCAGGCAGGTATTTACAGCTGTACGGCGCCACGTAGTGACGTGTGCACGTATAGCCAATAAGATGTAAGCATTTTTTAATGCCTCCTGAAGACCTTTTTCGCGGCCAGAAAGGTAAAAATCGCGGTAATCGCGCTCCTCTGCCGATTTCGCGATTATTTTGCAAATCGCGAAATCGCGATAAGCTGGAGGATCTGACTGGAGAGTTGCGGCGGAGCTTGTAAGTATTTAAACCCCGAGAATAGCCATTAGAAGCACATTAGGTGCGTTGTACATAACTTAGTGTCACCGGGGGTTCTATTAAAGCACTATAAAGTACTGTATAGCACTCTTTCGGTTTCCACTACCCGTGTTCCGTACTGTTGTACATATATATCATCCTCCCCCTCCTATTGTGGAAACCCTCACTAACACCCTCCCGAAGTTTACACTCTTATCCTCCCATACTGACTTCCCATACCCTACCTTCCCCACGCTCGGTTTCAAGTCCCTCACCTCCCGGGTTGCGGTGACAATAAACCACCCTCATAGTCCGGTCAGACTAACGGCTCCATTCTTGTTTCCTTTTTTCCCTACGACCTCCAAAGACAACGCCAGGATAACCCCACGGAGATACGGCGTCCCAAAACCTTCACAGGAAGAAGACCAGAGACCCTATCCACTGGAGCCTAAAATATTGTTTTCATCAGCCTATCCTAAAATATCGTCTGTACTGACTGAAATAAAAATATACAGACATTGTACACTTCATCCGGCCTCCACGCTTGTTATTCCGGCCCACTATACCCACAAGACCACAGGTGGTGTCAGAAGTGGGATTAGCCAGAAGCATGGAGGCTGCAGTCCAGAAGATGGAGGAAACCCAAGAACAGTTGGGTAGAATGATGGAGAAGTTCCTCAAAACCGCTGAAGACGATAGTGGATAGCTACACGATATACTCAAAGGTCAAGGAGAGGTACAGGACCTGCACATGGGGAAGCTCACTGACGCCATGGGACAGCAAAGGCCAGTCACCTCCTTACCTTCGGTTGTCTTGCAGAAATATGTGCCGGGGGAAGACCCGGACTATTTATTTACTAATTTTGAACGGTTGGCCCAGGCCGCTTCCTGGCCGGCGGACTGATGGGGCCAATACCTAGGACCCCTATTTACGGGGGATCTACAGGCCGCGTCCCAAAAGGCAAACATCCAAGGCAACACTCCGTATGAGGACATCAAAAGATGTATCCTAGAACGTCTGGGCATTGATGACGAGACATATAGGGTCAAGCTACGGCAAGCCACGGAAGGACCCCAAGAAGCTCCTAGAGCTTTATCCTTCCGTATCAAAGATTTAGCGAACCGGTGGCTCAGACCAGCCACTTCCTCAAAAGAAGATATACTAGCCAAGATATACTTGAAACAATTTTTGGCATCCTTGCATCCCTCCCCCAGAGGTGGGTGCTACAACACGCACACCTCACCCTCGACAGTGTGGTAGAGATCGCTAGCGCGTACAGCCGAGCCCAGGAATCCCAGAGAGGAAGAGACGACCATACAACCCGGCCTAACAACCCAAACAGTACCCGACCTCATCGGGCCCCATTACCCCGAAAACCGGACCCTCTCCCTCTCCTGCCTACTCCTATCGTATTCAGACCCCCTAACCCTGGGCCACAGTGTTATAGTTGCGGAGCTTATGGCCACATAGCCCAAATTTGGCCCCAAAGGGAGGAACCTATGGAGGTGGGGGTAGCACGGAACTATGTATTTGCCAACCCGGGAACGATACCTCCGCCTTATCGCTGCCCTGTGAAGATAGAGGGGCAGTCCGTATTAGCCCTGGCTGACACAGGGTGTAGAGAAATCGTTCTCTGACCCCAAGACATGCAGTCGCCAGTCGCTCCCCTCACTGGCACAGTTGCCATTCAGTGTGTTCATGGCGACACCAAAAGATATCCAACCACCCAGGTATGCATTCAACATCCCACCGATCCTGGAACCGACTTAACAGTAGGACTTATACCCAGACTACCGGAACAAGTGATCCTAGGGAGTGATTACTCCGGTCTCCCAAATCTTCTACAAAACACAACTGACTCTTTATCACAATGGTGGAACGAAGCACCCTTCCCACAAATCCAACCCTCGCTGGATTCACCGTCCAAACAACGAAAAACCCGAAGCCAGAAAAGGAAGAAGAAAATAAACTATGTCACTGTATGCCCTGTCAGAATCGAAGAGCACCCATGGGAGATAGACAGGGAATTCCGCGCCTCCCAAAGAGAAGACCCTGTCCTACATGAGGCCTGGGGAAAAGCCTTTGACAATGAAGACCCTTTACAAGTAGGTCCCTACTTTTTTAAGAAGAACGGTTTATTATACAGAAAAGGCAGTCCCCAACAGCCACCCCAGTTGTTAGTTCCGGGTCCCTTTCGTGAGAAAATCCTGTTTCTTGCCCATAGCCACTTGTTGGGGGGTCATTTTAGCGATGAAAAAACCGGACAGGCCATTTTAGACAAATTCTATTGGCCAGGAGTTCATCAGCAAGTAAGAGTATATTGCCGGGAGTGCCCGGTCTGCCAGAGCAATAGTAGGTATTGTCCCCCAAAAGTACCCCTTCATCCCATGCCCATCATCGACATACCGTTTAGCAGAGTCGGAATGGACATCATAGGACCCCTACCACCTTCCCGAAGCGGTTGTCGGTACGCTTTAGTCCTTGTGGACTATGCCACCCGCTTCCCCGTGGCCGTACCCCTGCTACAACCCACCGCCCAAAACATAGCCACAGCCATGATCGTGATTTTTACAAGAGTGAGGATTCCCGAGAGAGATCCTAACAGATCAAGGCACCCCCTTTGTTTCCGCCCTCATGACACAGGTTTGTTTACAGCTGGGGATTAAGCAAATCCGAACCTCCGCATACCACCCACAGACCGATGGGTTGGTAGAGCGTTATAACGCCACCATCAAAACAACCCTAAAGAAGCTATTGGCTCTGGAGCCTAAGAGGTGGGAGGAAATGTTACCGTGAGCACTGTTTGCTATACGGTGTAAGGTACAGAGCAGCACAGGGTATTACCCCTATGAACTCCTTTATGGACACCCCCCCGGACCCTTCTAGATATGGCTCAAGCGGCCTGGCAAGCCGAACCTGACCTGGCTTGACCCCTCCCGGAGTATATTGAGAACCTCAAGACCCAGTGGGACAAATACGAGACATAGTCAGACAAAATATAGAAAAACGCCCAAGCCTCCCAAAAACGCCAATACAATAAAGGCACCAAAGCCAGAAGCTTTTCAGTGGGAGACCTGGTACGCTTAATGATGCCTTCCTCCGATCAGAAACTATTAGGTCAGTGGCAGGGACCCTACCCCATTCTCCAACAGGTAACTCTCTGCCTCTATCTATTCGGATTGACCCCAATTATCTAAAGCTCCGCAGAGATGTAAAAACTTGGCTATTCAATCAATAATCTTTTGCGGCAGGCACACCTCCCTTGTTGGTTTAGCGTCGGGAAACCTCCGGGTAGCTGCGCGCTCTATAAAATTAAATATAAATAAATAAATATAAAATAACACCAGTTACTTATGAACTAGAGTTAGACCCTGCCTGTGGGACTACCCAAATTTATCATGTAAATCACCTTAAGAAATGGGAAGGTCTCCGACCAGTCCTGTCAGGGACACACCCCAAACCAACCCTTCCTTTTGATCCTTGTCTGAACCCCGAGTTGACAGAACCACAAAAACAAGACCTCCGGAACGTCCTCCTACCTCTTCAACATGTTTTCTTCACCCAACCCGGACATACCACTTTAATCAAGCATGCCATACAAACAGATCCAGGGAAGACCGGACGCCTCAGACCCAACCGGGTCCCGGAGGCCCGTAGGTCCGTCATCAAACAAGAAATAGAACAGATGTTAGGCTTGGGAATCATTGAGCCATCCATAAGGAATTGGAACTCCCCCATTGTGTTAGTCCCAAAACCCGACGGCTCGATACGATTTTGTATCGACTTCCGCGAAGTGAACAAAATCTTGAACTTTGACACCTACCCCCTCCCTCGCGTAGACGAGATGATCGAAAGGATAGGGAAAGCCAAATATATCACCACGCTCGACCTATGCAAAGGCTACTGGCAAATACCGTTAAAAGACCAGGATAAAAAAAACAGCTTTTGCCACCCCCGACGGATTGTTTCAATTCATGGTTCTGCCCTTTGGACTCCATTGGGCTCCAGCAACTTTTCAGAGGGCTATGAACCTGGTCCTAAGACCCCATGCCCAATACTCTGGAGCTTACCTGGATGATATCATTATCTACAGTGACACCTGGGCACAACACTCAGAACACTTACAGCAGGTTGTCTATTCCTTGGGCTCCTTTGGTTTCACTATCAACTCCTCCAAGAGCACCCTAGCCGTCCAAACCGTGAAATACTTCAGGTTCCTTCTAGGAGAGGGTGTCATTTGCCCGCAAGATAACAAGATTACAGCCATTCAGTCCATTCCTTTTCCCCAAACCCGAAAAGACCTCCGGACGTTTCTGGTCCTTCTCGAATACTACCGTAGATTTATCCCCAACTTCTTCCAAAGGGCTGCCCCTCTCACGGATCTCCTAAAGAAGACAGCAAAAACAGACGAAACCCTGAGAAACCCGACACCCCAGCTCTGGCAAACTTTCAAAGGACTAAAACTGTCACTAACGTCCAAACCACTGCTAGCTAGCCCTGACTATTCCCAACCCTTTTTGCTCCAAACAGATGCCCCAGACCAGGGTTCAGGGGCCGTTCTTTCCCAACTAGATAGAAACGGGGAAGAAAAACCCATTCTATACTTGAGCAGGAAGTTGTTTCCCAGAGAAAGGAATTATTCAGTCATTTAAAAGGAGGCTTTCGCCATCAAATGGGCTATCGAAAGCTTGCGCTATTACTTAGAAGGTCGAGACTTTACATTATATACTGACCATGCACCTTTAGAATGGATGGCCCGGAACAAAGGACATAACGATCGGGTCCTCCGATGGTTTTTAGCCTTACAACCCTATAGGTTCAAAACCGTACACAGGAAGGGGACAGAACAAGGGAATGCAGATTTCCTTTCCAGATACCCCTCCTCCCCGACAGGAAGGACAGCTAGGGGAAGGGGATGTGAACCGGCGTCCTCACCTACCTGTCTGAATCAGCACCCTGACGAGCTGCGCCTTTCCTCGAACAAGGATCAGGAAGCGTCCCTAACACCCAGATCCCCACCCCTCTGTCCTTTCTTTCAGGAACCAATCCCGGACAAAGACCCACCGGAAGAACATCCGGTTGACCCTGGAAGTACCTCCCTAATCCCGGATCCCAAACCCGGAAAAGACGGACGCGGAGAGAGGAATGTCGTTGGAGAAGCGAACTCGTGGCAGGAGGCTCGGACCGAAGCGGAACGAGAGACGGTGACCAGAGAAGAGGAAGACGTGTGGAGTGAGGACTGGTGGAGTCCGCAGGAGGTGGCTGGGGAGCGACCGCAACTCACTGGAGAGTTGCGGCGAGCCTGTGAGTATTTCAAACCCCGAGAATAGCCATTAGAAGCACATTAGGTGCGTTGTACATAACTTAGTGTCACCGGGGGTTCTATTAAAGCACTATAAAGTACTGTATAGCACTCTTTCGTTTTCCACTACCCGTGTTCCGTACTGTTGTAAATATATATATCCTTCCCCCCCTCCTATTGCGAAAACCCTCACAAACACCCTCCCGAAGTTTACACTCTTATCCTCCCATACTGACTTCCCATACCCTACCTTCCCCACGCTTGCTTTCAAGTCCCTCACCTCGCGGGTTGCGGTGACGATAAACCACCCTCATAGTCCGGTCGGACTAACGGCTCCTTTCTTGTTTCCTTTTTTCACTATGACCTCCGAGGACAACGCCAGGATAACCCCACGGAGATACAGCGTCCCGGAACCTTCACAGGAAGAAGAACAGAGACCCTATCCACTGGAGCCTAAAATACTGTTTTCACCAGCCTATCTTGAAATATCGTCTGTACTGACTGAAATAAAAATATACAGACATTGCATACTTCATCCGGCCTCCACGCTTGTTATTCCGGCCCGCTATACCCACAAGACCACAGCCTCTTTGTGTAAACATGCGCTCAAAAAACCTCTGAAACGTGTAGTATTCATGGGAATTTCGGTGCACGTTATGGAGGATTGCAGGTGTCTGATGCTTCGGTGGTATTCCGATGGCGTTCTTGTAGTTGGTGCAATCTTCTGACGTTTTTTTGATTCTCCAGTTCTTCTCGAGATGTCTGCATGTGCGTCTGGATTCTTGGAGGTCAGTGGTGAACCAGGCGGCCTTCCTGGAGATATGTCTGTCGGAGTTGCGTAGGGGTGCAAGCTCGCCTTCACAGCTGGAGATCCATCTGTGGAGTTCTTTGGCTGCGAGGTTGGCGTTGGTCGAGGTGGTGGGGCATTGCAGTTAAGGGTGGAGTTGAGCTGTACCTCTGTGATTTTGCTCCAGTTCCTTCGTGGAGGGCACGGTGCAGGTGTGGGGGGCAGTGGGTTTGTCGACGTTGAAGTGCACACAATAGTGGTTCGTCCAGGGGGTCCATCCCTTTCGAGTTCCAGTATGTTAAGGAACCCTCTAGCTTTCCTAGGCCAGTCTGCGACCTGCTAAAGCACGTGTACAATTCAGCACTATTTTAGAGTAACATTTCTACAGTGCTTTCTTAGCGCTTGCTGTTGCTTCAATGTGCTTTCCAGGACATCAAGTTAATGGCAACCTCTGCGACAGTGCTTGGGAGGGAGACGGGAGGAGTACCATTCTTCGGTGTCCAGACTTGGTGTTGTGCTTGTGCCTGGAAAGGGCCCACCAGACTTGGCGCCATGGTCTGTACGAATCTTACGCATGTGGGGGCAGATTTACAAGCCCCTTGCGCCTCTTTTACGCAGCCGTTGCATCACTTTTGTGATTCAGCAGTGGCGCAAAAGATGCACCATGGTGCGGGGTATTTACAACGTGACACATCTGGGAGATGCGTCATGTTGTAAGCCCTGCGCCAGAAGGAGGTGTTCCTGAGCAGGGGGGGCATTCCGGCGCAGGAACGCCTCCTAAAAGTGGCTGAGTGAAACCTACAAGATTTAACTCAGTCACTTTTGTGCCCATGGTGCGTCAAAACCCTGCGCCTGCTTGAAGCAGACATAAGGATTGACGCAGCATTAAACAGATAGGGCCCCCCAGAGCATTGCTGGAGCTGCTTCGCTCTTGCGACGCAACTCCAGAAATGTGCCTCCTTTACGGCACAGATGCGCACACATCTGTGCCATTTTTGCCCCATGGTGCGCTGCATTGTAAATGCAGTGCACCAATGGTGGCGGAGCCGTGGCGCACAATAAGTGGCGCATCCCTGCTGATATGCAGGGATGCGCCACTTTTTGTAAAACTGCCCCGTGGTTCTAGGTGAAGGCAGTGTGGGCATTATACTGCAAGATGCATAAACAAACCACTCGAGGTGCGGGGGAGGGGTTTGAGGGTCAGCTGGGTCCTGATTGTGGGAACATGTTGTTCTCTTATGAAGCTGGGTTAGTTCTCCTTGGCAGTGCAAAGTGCATGCACAGCACTTCACTGCATTGCCCAATTGCGCTTTGCTTAATAGCTCAAATTAAAATGTTTACACTGCTTCTTGGCACCTGCTGAGAGATACAAGCACTTCAGGGCCAGTCTGGGAAGTAGCTTCACGGCATATGGGAAACATAACCTGAAGCTGTTGGCAGGATCTCAATTAGGAGGGTGTCAGGGTGTCGCAGGCCAGGAATCCACGCAATGTGACGCCAGACAGAGCCAAGTTCCATCTGAGTCCAAGGCAGGCACCTCGGCCAGTAACAGGCAGGCTCAAGTGTGGCTGCAGCAATGCCCGATGAGGCGAGGATTTCCGATGCCCCAGGCAAAATATAAACTTGGGGCTTCATTTACGAGGCTTTGGCGCAGGGCAGTAAGCAATCTTGCATCAAAAGAAATGGACAGGAATGCAGCGAAGCTATGAGATACTGCGCATTCCTGTCCTTTTCCCCTGCACTGGCGCTCAATGGGATGCCATGCGCCAACACAGGCACCCTTGCAGCATGGCGCAAGGGTGTCTGCGCTGGAGGGGTGATTGTTTTTGTGCAGGAAGGGACACCTTCCTGCACAACAACAATCAGGAGAGGTGGTCTCTTTCTGTGTGTGCTGCAGACATAGAAAGAGGAAAAACGGGGAGAAATAAGCATATTTCTCCTCATTGCCTCTCCCTAACACCATCCCTGGGTGGCGTTAGAATCTGACGCATTCCCAGGTTTACGATTCCTTGTGAGTCTGGGAATGCTTCAGATTCCATGGGTGTTGCTCTGGACCACCCAAAGTAACACCCATGGAACGCCACTTTCCCACAATGTTCTGCTTGAAAGGGGCACATATTTACAAGGCCATGAAAAGCCATGCAAAGTGGCTTTGGTGGCCTTGTAAATATGCTGCAGCGCATTACGGCCCTGGCGCTTCAAAACAGTGATGCTCTGGCGGCGCAAAATTGCAGCTCGAGGCCTCGTAAATGAGGCCCATGGAGTGCAAGAAGTGCATAGGGAGCTCCCCGAGTGCTTTTAACAGACCATTGTTAACGAATTTCCGAGAAAGAGCGAACACTTGAAATGTTTCTATACAATCTAAATCTCAGAGCATAGACTAATTCACAAAATAATCACACAAATGCTTATTTTTTCAATCCACATAACAGGAGGTAGCCAAACGATTTCCAGTAATTACGTCTTTATTAGTGTTTCATCAATACTCCGTACTTCAGGCCAGCCAATGCGTTTCATGTTGTAAAGGACTCCATCCGGGTTCCCATGATCGTATATGTCTTCTTTGTAATCAAGGACAATCTGAAGGAACATGGTATTCCAACAATAAAGTGTCCCCGAAAGGGATATCATATAGACGTGAAATAATCCTCAAAAGCTACATGTAACCAGTGACATTGGGCCATATAGCGAGTATTCTCTTCCAAGTGGAATCTGCAGACGAATGCAGTGTTTCGTGTACCAGCGCCATTGCTGGATAAGGCTGTGTCTCGCACAGACAGGACGAAACGCGTTGCTGGGCTGAAGTACTGACTGTTGATGCAACACTAATAAAGACAGTGGGCCTTATTTATGAAAAGTGACGCATAGCTGCTGGATAAAAGGCGCGGGAATTCAGGGAAGCGTCCTCTTGTTCCTGCGCTCTGAAGGCTGCACCAATCGTCGCTTGTGAGCCCTCAAGGGAACAAGCTGCAGTTTTTGAATGTGTAATCGTTGTTTTTCTGTTTCAGTCGTCAAGGCGTAGCTGGAGTCCAAGTGTATGTATGTATGTATAGGCATTTATATAGCGCACTACTTACCCGTGGGGTCCCAAGGCGCTTCGACCGCTGCGAAACCCTTCCTGGCTTCCCTGAGAGATGGTCCCTTAATGGGTATCTCCAGGGTGAGACCAGGCATCCCCGGCGGTCTGGTGGGGCCGTTAGTGAAGATGAGGCAAGCTAATGCCCAGAGTTGCAGAGTGTGATCAAGTCACTTGTGGAGGACAGGCTGAGCTAACGTTGAACGCGGACATGCCTGGTAAGAAGACTGGAAAGAGCTCCGAGATGGAACGAATACTGCGCACATTGGAGAACCAAGTGTCGGCGATAGACAGGAAGTGCGGTAAAGTAGAACAGCTGGGTCGCGGCTTAGCGGCCCTCAGGGAACAAGTTGAGCCCAAGCGGGGCCCTCAGGGCGACCTAAGAGGATCGTAGGGCCTGCTTTGCCAAACATTACCCCAGGGGTGGATAAGGGGAAAAAGAAGAAGAGGAAATCGGGTCCTAGCGAGGCCCCGGTCCCGATGGAGGTCCCACCGGTCCCAGTAGCACCAGCGTCCAGCCCAGTACCCACACCGGATGGGGGATTGCCAATCCCTGTGGTTATCACACTGCTGGATGACAACCAAATGCCTCCAGAATTAGCGCTTCAGTTGGCGGCTGTGTTACCCTGGTTGAAGAAGGGAGCAGGGATCCGCGGCTGTGGAAGACCAGGCCAAAGAAGCTAGTCTGATTATTGAGCAGTTAAGGCAGACAAGGGGGTGCTGGGGCGGCGAACGTGCCTTCTATTTCTCCACAGGTGGCGAAGGTGGTCGCAGGCGAAAACCAGAATAAGTCGACGGACACGGCTGGAGGTGCTGGAGGTGCTGCGGAAGCCGGTAAGAGATCACTCCCAATGATGAGGGAGGGCGCAGTACCTTCAAGGCGAGAAAGCTTGGCGCAACATATTCCCATGGTTACTAAGGAGATGGTGTGGGCCAATAAATATATAAACATGTTTTCATTGTTGACTGATCATCGAGAGTTAGAATATGCCAAGACTCAGAAGGATTTATGGCACCCCAGTGTATGGCGGGCAAAAATGGCGGAATTCAGGGTCGAGGAGTCGATGATGAACTGGATCAGGGCCTTTTCTATTTTTGTAGCGATTATCGCTGAACGTACACCGGAACTGTTGAGTGACCTGGCTTGGTACCAGAGCAGGATCACGAGCTTTCATGAGAAGTATGGAGGAGAAGAATGGAAAGGGTATGACATGGCGTTTAGAAAAGCTAAAGAGTTTAATGAAACACTGACTTGGGATTGTTTGGATACAGTATCTTGGCATGCGCAGCTCTTGCCGGGATCAGAGGGTGGTTCAGGGTCGAGCACAAACGGCTCCAGGGCCTTTCCACAGAAACAGTCGTAGCCCTTTCGGCCAAACTACGGGGGGGAGTCTCAGCCTAGATCGGGCGGGAACGGAAATAAGCGAGGAGTAATCATGGGCGAATTTTGCGAATCTGGCGTTCGCGTATTTTGCGGATTTGCGAACTCGCAATCCGCAAAATCCGCTAATTCCCGCGAATTTGCGGATTTTTTTTTTGTGTTCGCAAGTGTTTCTGCCAGTTCGCGAGTCTCCCTTCAAGGATGTTGAGCATTGATGGGCCTGTCTTAAGCTGGTTTAAATGCTGTCGTTCTAGTAGTCGCCAACAAATACGAATAGGCAACTCTACCCCGTTGCACAAACTTGAGGCCTCATTTACAAGGAATTAACAAAGCCGCAAGCCACTTTGCATGCGCCACGCTGCGTTAATTCCAAAGCACAGGGATGCATCATATCTACAACAATATGATGGATCCCTTTGCTCTCCCCTGCGCTGGTGCACAATTTGCTGCCATGCGTCGACGCAGGCACCCGTGCACCATAGTGCAAGGGTGGCTGCATGGAAGGGGAAGGTTGTTTATGTGCAGGAGGGTGTTCCTTCCTCCACATATACAATCTGAGACGGCATTTTGGAACTTCTATGTGTGCTGCTTTATGCAGCTCAGATAGATGTTGAAAAACGTAACTTTATGATTGTTTATGTGCTGGAAGGGACACCTTTCTGCACATAAACAATGACAAGTGGTGATTTCCTCTTTCTATGTGTTCTGTAGAATGCATCACACATGGAAAGAGTGAAGAAACAAGGATAAATAAAACATTTCTTCTTGTTGCGCCTTCCTACATCACCCCAGTGGATGAATAGCATTCTGACGCATTTCTGGGTTTACGATTTCTTGTAAATCTTGATATGTGGCCGAAGCCATGGGTGATTCATGGGAACACCCACAGCAAAAACCATGGCACGCCCCTTTCACGCAGAGTGTTGCGTGTAAAGGGGCTATATTTACAAGGCCAGAAAAAGCCACGCAGGGTGGCAGTACTTGTCCTTGTAAATATGGGGCAGCAGGTTGCGCCGGCGGCTCAAGGCGCTTGAAAATAAGTCCCATGGTGTCTCCACCCATCAATATGCTGACAACACCCAGATCTCCATCCAGATCTTGCTGGACTTAGGATTCTAAGAAACATTAGATAATAACTGCCTAGATCTGACCTTACAAACCTGGTGCAGCCGTACTCCTATGTAGAATTTAATTTAGCAGCCCTTTGCTCACCGTCCTTCTTCCATCTCTGAAAGCCGAGCTTCATGGCTGCCCACCTCACTGCTGGCATGAGAGCGTTCAATCATATCACCTCATTCTGTCTTGATTGGATTGAACACTCGTGAGAAGAAGTATCCAATAAAATACTTCATCGCATGAGGCTATTCACCTAAATAACCCCTCATGTCTTGCCTCTTAACTTACTCTTGCTGGAGGAATCAAGCACTTAGGTAGCAACATCTCCTCACCACTCAATCTACCTAAGATCCAAAAATATCAAACACTGAAATGCGCTTTCTCTGGAAATGCCCCCAAAATTTGGAACTCTCTCTCTACTAGCCTAGGGAAAGTCCCATCCAACTACTGATTAAGAAATGGAATGAAAGACTCTTGGGGATGGATGGCCGCCTTATCGGGGTTGTTTGCCTTATATTGTCGTTACTGCTTCATGTTGATGCGTTGCATGTCTCATCAGATGTTCTAGGATCTCTCCATCGTCTATACTCTCCACACTGCTTTTATCCACCATGCATCAACTGTAAAATCAGAAGTGCTCTGACACTTACAGAAGAGCCTGCTGGGCATCCATAACCACCTATTCTGCCCCCTGTAGCGGACATTATCTGTTCTAAGCAACATTACAAAGTTAAAAGAAAGGTGGCTTTCCTTACATGACATGCGAGACATGAGTGAGCCCACCAGAATCTCTACATGAAATGAATTCACATTATATAAAGAAATGCACTTTAATCATCAGCTTATCTTCAACCATTAGCAGCCTCCACAGCAAAAAAGCACCATATCTAAAACATATATATATTACAGTAGGTAGTGTTGCTAGACGCCTTCTGACTAGGTTGTAGCTCACACAATCAACAGTTCAGAATGAAAAGACAGATCAGTGGATTGGTGCAGCGGCGTCCGAACTCTGCAACCTGTAGGTCAAGGGTTTGAAAGCAGGGAGGACCATGACAGATGTTTGAGTCTGGCCTAGAGACAGCTTTAGTTGCATCCACTGGTCGCTTTAGCCTTTTTTCACATTTTGTTTCCACCATTTACAGCATAGGGCAATATCTCAGCCTACTTCGGCCATTGGTGCTCTTGCAATGTGAGCAACACGTTTTTCCTTATTACATGTGTGCATCTGCTTTAGAAAAAGTGCACTTTAGTGCCAGTGCTGGTGGATAAATACTTTACTTTGCCAATGCTTTCTTCTCATACTTTTTCAAAGTGACATTTTTATTGCAAGGATATGGCTGCAACATTTAAGCAGTATGTTAATTTCTTTCTTTGTTTTATTTTTGTGGTAAATCCTTGCAATACAAGAATAACCAATGCTCCAGCTTGCCAAAGCCGGACCTATTGGCTTTGTCAAGGCATGTTTTACTTTAAAGGTGATTAAAATGCATCACTGAAGTTGTTATTAATAAAGTCTGTAACTCTCACAGGACTACAAAGCACCACAACTGTGGTAGCAAGAATGACTCAAAGTATGATTTCTCTTTTTGTTTCCATCATCATTGAAGTTACTTTAATAATAATATCATTATTACTAGAATTATTAATCAAATAATAATGTAATAGATGCAATTACCGTTGTTAGTGTCGTCATTCTTATTATCATTGCTTTATTACACTATGCCATACACATGACTTTTATTATTGTTGTTGTTATTGTTATTGTTATTATTATTATTATTACCATTTTAGCCGCTTAACCGCAGCGCAAATTCTGCCGCGGTGCTGCGGTTTTAATAAGTGGGCAGGGCCGCGTCGGCCAAAGGACATGCGCAGCACTGCGGAGGTCGTGCTCACGACGGCCGTTGGCCGACGGGAGCCTTAAGGGGATAACTGATACCAGCTAGGCCGAGAGAGGCCGCACCGCCACGTGTCGGACAGAGACGCACAGGCTGACGAGCTGCAGTACAAGACCCGCCGCCCTTTGATGAATGCACAGAGAGGTAAGGGAGATAAAAGTAGCCTGAGACGGAGCCCCGGCCACAGCTGTCTGGATACAGTGTTGCCACCGGCTGTTCCGGTTGTATCAATGTATTTAATTAGACCTAGGCCTGGAAATGTAATCCAGGCAAGCTTGTCCCATGAATCAGTATTCTGTAAATCAAGGTCACCTTCACACCACCAGGACACACAATGCACAGGGATCAGGCGTGGTATGTTTTAAGAACTCTCTTCCCACGCATTGATGCAGTGACGTAGCTAGACGTGGCGGCCGATGGCGGTGGGAGGGGGGTGGCAACCGATGGACGACTTGTTCTCGTGGGAATGGTGGTAGTCGACAGACACAACTTGCTCACCTCCACCGTCCCCAAAAAATGCCGCTCGGGGTGGACCACACCACCATAGCGACGCCCCACTGCATTGATGAACTTTGACCTCCTTAAGACAGAGGGGCATATTATCAAGCCTGTGCGCTAAAATTATCGCCGCTTTATCGGCCGAAAACGGCCGATAAAGCGGCGATAATGGGCTTGATAATATGCTCTATGGAATTCCTATCGAAGCACATGTTAGATGTGAAGACATCTAACATGGGCTTCGATTGGAATTCCACAGAGCATATTATCAAGCCCATTATCGCCGCTTTATCGGCCGTTTTCGGCCGATAAAGCGGCGATAATTTTAGCGCACAGGCTTGATAATATGCCCCAGAGTTATTTTGTACAGAATGTGAAGAAGGATGCTGTCTAGAGGTGTTTCACTTCCTTTGAGCATGAAGTAAGGTGAGTTTTCACGGCTCTGTTAATTTTATTTCTTGAAGTTTGTGAAGTGTTGTATCAACTTAATGGGAAAAAAAAACATTTCACCTATTTAAAGACAGTCTGGTTTATATTTGTGAAATGTTTCTCCTATAAAAAAAATGCCTTCTATGTGCAACTGAACATAATATTTTGATAACAGCTTTTTTTATTTAGCGCTAACAACATACTCCTGTCGTTTGTAGGTGCTATAAATAACAGATCCTTCTATTACACAATTGAAAATCAGTTTTTTCTTCAAACCTCAACAGAGATCAGTAAAACATCAGAAAGATAATATGTCAAATCAAGAAGGATAAGATTAATGCAAATGAAAATAAAAATATAAAAAGCCATAGCAGGCTTGCTCATCTGATGAAAACTGCGTAAAATGTCAATTCGTATTTGTAAAGCGCGAACTACTCACCCTTACGGGTCTCAAGGCGCAATTAAGTGAGCGATTGCCCAAAGTCACAAGGTGCTGGGCTGAGCTGCCGGAGCCAGGGATCGAACCGTGAACACTGTTCACCAAAGTCAGCCGCCCTGGCCGCTGCACCACACCTTTCCACGTAAATGCTTAAATGGAGAGGCATCAGTACTCAATTTACTGACCTCGGAATGATGGAAGGCTGAGGATGCCGTGCAGCGATTCATAATAATGGCTTCCAGAGTACTCAAGTTGCCAGCAACGAGATATGAGCTCACTGAGCCATCTCCCCGTCCGGCACAATAGAGATCCCAACTATCAACTGACTGCATCCAGGCCTTCCAGAGCACCAACCCATCCCCATTTCCACACTACCCAACCATGACGGCTGAAGCAGTGAATGCACTGAGGGGCCACCCAGAGCAGGAGGCCTTTTCATCAATAGGATCCAAATCTACAGCTCCATGATGTAAACTAGTTCATCCTACCTTTTTTCGGTGAACCTTTTTGCTACACCACCTCCAGCCTGTCTTCCATTTCATTTGTCACACATCTTTTGCAAGAACTATTTATTTTCCTCTGTGGCTACCATCAAGGATTCGCCTTAAGGCTTCAAACAAACTCATGCCTGTCAGAGAAGAAGGCGGTGTCCTTAACCCTTCAGTTTCTGTCGACCGGCACTTCATCATTATTGGAATCCGGGGACCCCCACTGAATCATTATTGGAATCTGGGGACAACGAATGAGTCAATACTGGAAGCCGGGGACCTCAACCTCAGCATTTCTGATGATTTGAACTGCAAAAGCAGTACACAAAAAATACAGAAAAAAACATTAATCAAACAAATACACAAATGATGAAATGTTTTATATAATTCACAAACAAATATAACAAAAGTCATTTTTTTCTTTATTTTAATAGGAAGGTTGCAGTGATTCCAAATTCAAATGAGGCCACACATCGTCCATACTATGCTCTGTTTGACACACATGCTCTCAGCTGCGGTCGGTAGGGGAGTACCTGCGGGGGGGGGGGTGACGTGGGGAGGGGTGGGGGCAGGGCGGGGGGTAGTAATCTATGGATAATGGAGGTTTACAGGTAAGTAAACATATAAATAAATCAAACGATCAAATTTCCTTCTTCCCTTGAGAGACCACCTCTTCCTCAGGGGTGGAGTCACCGTCCATGTCCTTTAGGCCCTTTCTGATTTAATGAGCATCAAGAAACATTCTCCAATCTTAGAGAAAACCCCCCACCGAAGAACTGCAAAGTGTGTTTGAAGTGTACAGACCAAGCTGGGCTGATGTGAAACCATTATTGGTTTTCCTGGTACCCAGTGAAATGGGGGATTAATTGGGTGAAAAGTCAGCATGGCTGAGACAGGACTATGAGAATGGTGGGGCCCTTAAAGGTGGCAAACAATGCGATGTTGAACAATGATGCAGATGGAAGTCTGTGAGATTTCAAATTGCAAACAGAATAAGGGCGAATTACTAGCAGATTATTTAGACAGACTCAAGGTTAGGGATTCATTTCAAGATGGTGACCTTCATCTCCTGACCCCAGACATCCCCCCAGGCCTCGGTTTGTCATCTTCACTGTTCTAGGCCGTGGGAGAGAGGTCTCTGAGCAGGTGTCTGCACAGACCGGTGGTCCACCAGGACCATGCCAACAGAGAAGAACAGAATGAGCCCCAGTGAGATAATGATGGGACTGCCCATGATGTTACCTTCATACCCTGCAATCTCAGCTGCCAAATCAGTCCTGCAATTGGACGAGGTTGTCCTCGAACACTGCAGAAAGTTTATAAGGTGTCTCTAGAGTTTCCATTCTCAGGTTCAAGCGGCGTTTCCTGTGTGCCTGACTGAAGTGAGCCATTCCCTCCAGCCCAGAGACTGCATCTGCATCTGAATGAATGAATGAATGAAATATTTTTTATAATGCACAACTATGCCCAGTGGGCGTCAAGGCGCCTAAACCAAAATATAAAGCTGTAAGCAGACAGAAACAGAGCCTACTGGTATGCCTTAATAAAGAGCCAAGTTTTCACTGACTTCCTAAAGAGGTCAAGGGAAGGAAGTAGTTTGATTTCAAGGGGGAGTGAATTCCACATCAGAGGTGCCAATATGGAGAAAGCTTTGGACCCCCATCTAGCCTTCTTGGCTCTGGGGATTACCAGTTGGTGTTGCTCGCTGGATCGTAAACATCTGCTCAGCACATATCTGGTGAGTAATGAACCAAGAGCATCAGCCGAGCCTGCAGTTAAAGCCTTATATGTAAGGCAAAGGAGTTTGAAAGTGATCCTTGACGGAATGGGGAGCCAATGGAGGTTCTTCCTCGCTAGGGTCATAGATGACAGCCAGGGCAAAGCGAGAGCAAACCGCGCTGCAGCGTTCTGTATGACCTGTAGACGCTGGAGCAAGCCCTTGTTGGCCCCGGCGTACACTGAGTTACAGTAATCAAGCCTTGAGCCAACAAGGGCAATCACCACCTGTTTCCGCGCCTGTGGGGACAGATAGTGCACAATCCTTTTTAGGGTCTTGATGACACCCCAACAGGTCGCCACCGTTCTATTCACCTGTAGCTCCATGGAGAGCTGGGTGTCAAAGATGACGCCTAGGTTTCTAGCAGATTTGGTAGGTATAGGGCAGCTGCCTAAAGAAGGAGGCCACCAGTCATCTGACCATATATCCTGGTCCTTGCCAAAGACCAGGA
Organism: Lissotriton vulgaris; assembly: GCF_964263255.1. NCBI lineage: Eukaryota > Metazoa > Chordata > Amphibia > Caudata > Salamandridae > Lissotriton > Lissotriton vulgaris. The sequence goes on from NC_141697.1 coordinate 51,006,471, forward strand.
CCTCTGTCTTGTCCCCGTTCAACTTTAGGGAGTTGGAGACCATCCACTCTGCAACAAGTTGCATGCAGGCCCTAAAGTTAGAAGCAGTTTCACTGACAGAGTGGGTCAGGGATACCATAATCTGCGTGTCGTCGGCATACGACACTACCTCCATCCCCTGAGATCTTACAAGTCTTGCAAGGGGGGCCACGTAGATGTTGAACAGGGTCGGACTCAATGCCGACCCCTGTGGCACCCCACATTGCAAAGACTTGGCAGGGGAGAGGTATTCACCTAGCATGACACGCTGCTCTCGATGTTGTAAAAAGGAGCTCAGGAGACTGAGCGCTGGTCCGGCTACCCCTGCCTCCCTTAACCTAGATGTTAAAGTCAGGGGAGACAGGGTGTCGAAAGCTGCTGAAAGATCAAGCAGCACCAGTACGGTGGTGAGACCCAAATCTACTTTTCTGCGGATGTTATCCATGACTTTTGTCAAGGCAGACTCCGTGCTATGTAGCTTTCTAAAGCCATGTTGGGACCCATCCAAGAAGCCAGAGGCGTCGAGGAAGTTCGAAAGATGGAAATTCAGGTGGGTCTCCAACATCTTAGCAGGGGCTGGCAGCAGAGAGATGGGTCTAAAGTTCTTCAGCACTCCAGGGTCTAAGGTGGTCTTTTTCAGAAGCGGCTTTACGATAGCTCTCTTCCAAAGTGATGGAAAAATGCCCTGTTCCAAGGCCATCTGAGTCCATCAGTGGATGTTTGCTCTGCAGTCGCGTTGGCGTAGTCCCTACATGGTGCTGCTTATCATCCACACAGCCGTCAAGTATTGTGGATCCTCTCCGCCCAGTGCAAGCGTGCTGCATCTCCCTGAAACACCAGGTCTCAGGTGCCCACCTCGGAACCTGCACCAAGTCCCAGGCCAGGGCCGGCTGCCAGAGCTACTCCTGTTGCTGCTCTGCCACCTTGCGTTGAGTTGGACCTCCAGTGCCAGCCATCCTCATCTCTCCACTCTAGCCATGCAGTTGAGGTTCTGTGACGATTGTAAGTGGTGTTTTCGACTCGCACGAATATGGTCGAGTCTGGTATCTACGAACCGCAAATGACGAGTTTAGTGAGTGTGCGCAGTTTCGCTGTGCTAACTTAAACCGTTCGTTTGTTACGTGGGTTATTCATCTGTACCCACGGGTTCCATCTTAGATACGGCATCCATTTTGTTTCTTGCCCTCAAGTAGCCAGCGAACGGACATTGTCCGTTTCGCGACCCTGGGATTCTCAAAACATCCGCGGAAGACACATGTCCTTTGAAAATGTCTTTATGACGAGGGGGATGATACTGTAAGGCAGATGGCCCCGCTCGAGGCTCATCTTGCCGTGCCGGTCTATTGTCCCAGCCGTGCATCTCATTAGGCACGTCCCTTTGATGCCTGTAGCTCGTGTTTCCTGATACCTCCCCTTTTACACCCTTTTCGATCTCCCCACTGTTTCCATCTTCCTCTGCACCTGTCCTTGTTCCTTCTTCGATCTGTTTTACTGCCGATTGGAATGTACTAATGGTGGGAAGATGGGTTTTTACAGTTGGGAACCGCCAAATGTTTCCGCACTTATGCCCCGGACCTTGAATATATCAAAGTGACCAAAGTGACCCCTCTCGGGGATAATTATGGGAACCGAGTTGTAAACCTTTGTGTACCATGCAACCCTATGGGAGAAATCTGTATAAAAGGAGCGATCCATAGTAGCAATTTGAAGCAGTCTCCTCGAACTTACACTCGATGTACTTCCTGTGACTTCTGTGTTCCCTGCAGTAAATAAACCTCGAATCTTTGACGCCGAAGGAAGTGTCCCGTGTCTCTGTCATTCGTACGCCGGAGCAGGTTACCCACGAAGGTTTCAGGTGTTGTCCCCTGGCACCGCTGGGTCTTAAATAACCCAGTCCTTCAGTTGGCGCCCAACGTGGGGCTGCATCAGTGGTACCGGTCCAAGCCCGACGATCGTGAGGAACTTCGTGCGAAATCTCCGAGGGAAGGTGCACTCCGCTTTATCGATCCTGTTGTCGAAACAAGTGGCCCGAAGACTTTTCCCGCGAAGATTCCCGCCTCCTGACGGCTGCGACGGACTGCTGCCCTGACTGTAGACCTGTTTTGGCGCCTGGCGTAGACCTTGGTATAGCGAGACGATTGACGGGCCTTCCTGGTGATGCCATCGATCTTTGAGTTAAGTATTTGTGGGTCGCTCCCAGAGTTCTTGGTTGTGGTTGCTTAGTTGTTGCATGGTTCCATTGCATTTGTGGTTCTTGGTACTTTGTTGTGATATTTGACGACTGCAGCCGCCAAAGACCGAGGGTTGTTGTTCTTTGCAGGGACTTGGTAAATCCCGTAACCCTTGACGTTTGTGAAACTCGGCTAGTGTGCACGATGCCTGGTCGCAGTACTTTGTTTGGTTGTTTCAGACGTTGTGGTACAGATTCCCGACTGGAGGACTCTTGTCCGATACCTCCGGTTGGAACTCCCACTTATGAGCTCTACAGTAAGCACGGGCTAGGCCCGATTACTTTTAATGAATACTGGATTCGTTATACCAAAAAAGATGGTGCCCTTAGTTGGCCACCTCATGGTAGTTTTGAGACCACGATCTTAGATAATCTTGAGGCTAAATTGTTTGAGAAAAAGTCAAGGCCGGCCATGTTTGATGCCTTTCGGTTGTGGCGTAAAGAAGCCCGACAGAAAGAGATCAGACAGACTAAACGTAATCAGAGAGATGGTGTTGCTACTATTGTAAAGAAAGCAGAGCAGTTTCAGCGTGATAAGGAGGATAAGGAAAAGGAAGTGTTTGATAGGCTACAGCGTATGTCCATAGATAAATGCTATCCTGCTTTGCCAACGGAGTCGGATAAAAGGGAAGAATTAGTTGAGGATCCTTTAATGTCCTATCTTATGAAGTCGCCACCTCCGTATGCACAGGGTACCGCAGCTCCTGTGGTTCCCCCTGTCCCTGCTCCTGTACCTGCTCCTCTACCTGTTCTTCCGGTTGTTCCTACTCCTTTGCCTACTGCTGTTCCTACTGCTCCTCCGCTTCCACATACTCCTGCTCCCGCTACTGCTCATACTTTACTTACTCATGTTGCTTCTTCTGCCACCCCTACCTCTTCTCTTGTTAATCCCTTATGCTATACTTCTCCATCTACTCGATGTCGTACCCCTCCGGTTGCGGCTAGCTTTTTCAATTCTCTTGGTCCCGTTCTTGGGTCCGCTGGTTCGGACGGTCCTCAAACACGTAGTCAGCTTCCCGGTAACAGGGAACGTGCTGCGTTGTATAACATGGCGATGGGTTGGATGACGCACCCTCTTAGAAATCCTCCACGTGCTGTACTTGATACGTTCTGTCAATTTAATGTACCGACACAGAGGTACGTGTTCGAAGAAATGCGCAAGGTTCTTCGCGACCAGATATCGGCCGATGCACCTGACGATGTGTTGACCGCTTTGTCTGATCTACAGCTTCAGTTCTCGAGCGGAATGATAGTGGATACCAACGTTCGACGCGCTGTTGAGCGGTTGTTATCTTTCCGACCCTCTCCGATACCTCAAGCATTGTTTGTTGAGGATGTTGAGAGACAGTTAGATCCGTCTGGTCAGTTTCCTATGCGTGAAGTTCCACCAGTGTGGATGCCAGGTGATGCTACTGCTGTCCCTGTTGTCCTGCCACATTTCCAGAGAGTATGGATACATCTCCCATGGAAACGATCAGAAGTGTTGCAGGTGAATCAATCTTTGCCTGACCCTCGCAAAAATCCTGCGGGGTACTATAAAGAATTATCGCAGCTCGTAGACGCTACGATAATGAATCTTGCCGATATCGATATGCTGTTCGGCAATGTCGTACCTCAACCGGTATGGGCTAAGATTCGGCACGAAGATCACGCAAACGAATTAGGTGGCGATTGGGCTGCTCTTACTGCGGCCGATACACGACAAGTTGGCGGGGCTAAGCCTGAACAACTCATTACTGCTCTCCCTCAAAGAATTATTACCTTGATGAAAACGCTTATGCCAGCAATGAGGGTGAACTGGGACAAATTGTCAGCCTGTAAACAGAAGAAGGACGAGAGTGTCTCTGACTTCTTTACGAGATTTGAGGAGGCATTTATCGACCATAGTGGTCAGGATATGGGCACTGAGGGTGGTCAACGGTTGTTTGTGGATAAATTTGTCTCTAACTTATTGCCCGATTTGAGCAATAAATTAAAAAATTCTGAGAGTGCGTGGGCCGTCTCTACATCTGCTCAAATATTGGCTACGGCACAGTATTATGAAAACAGAGAAAAAGAAGAGAACGACCGCGCTGATAAAAAGACGAAAGAACTTAAAACAAAAGTGTTGTTGCAGCAGGCCTTTCCTCCGCGTTCGAATCAGAATGCTCCTCAGCAAAATAGATCGCAGTCGCAATCGAATAGGTCGCAACCTCGAAATGACTCCTCTTCCCAAAGATCTTCGTTAGGGTACAATCAGTGTGCCTATTGTAGACAGGAGGGTCATTTAAAATTCAGCTGTCCTGTTCTAAACGATCGTAACAGTGGTAACTCATCTAGAGGAGGTCGTGGTGGTTCTCAGCAGACATCACGTGGTAGGGGTCGTGGTGTTCAAAATGATCGTTCAGATAACTCATCAAATTCCAATAACTGTTTTGACCAACGTGGATCATCGCAAGGACGATCTGCGCAGTACAATGTAGATGATTATTACGTTGATCAGGGAACTGACGACAGTAATTACTAGGACAGCCATAGACAAGGAGAGGGACCTTAAAAACACTCCTTTGGAAAATCCAGATGGAACTTTGTATGTGGATGGTTCATGCTTTAAATTGCCGAATGGTGATGTGACTACTGCGTATGCTGTTGTAACTTTGAATACTATCGTGGAAACTGCGAGATTGAATCAGAACTCTGCTCAGGCTGCAGAGCTGATCGCTCTAACAAGAGCGTGTGTGTTGGCGAAAGGGAAACGTGTGAATGTGTTTACCGACAGCCAATATGCATTTGGCGTCGCCCATAGCTTTGGACGGTTGTGGAAAGAGAGAGGTTTTATGACGTCGCATGGTACGAAGATTCAGCATGGACAACTTGTGAATGATCTTTTGGATGCACTTACGTTGCCTAAGCAGGTAGCGATTGTTAAATGTAGTGCACATTGTAAGGTAACGGATGATGTTGGTCGTGGTAATGCATTTGCGGATGAGATTGCTAAGGAGACTGCCCGGAACCTTAGCACTAGAATGTATGTGACGAGTTCGGTTAGGTGGCCTACAGAGACTAGAATGTGTGAGGACACTATCGAGAGTGTGAAAGCGATTCAAGATGAGGCCACCGAGACTGAAAAGACGAAGTGGAAAGAAAGTACGGGAAAGTTGGATGCGAATGGTTGTTGGGTTGATTTGTCGGAACATAAGAGATGGATGTTGCCGGATGCGTATGTGCTAGCTGTTGTGACAATGGCGCATGAGTTAGCACATATTAGTGTGAAAGGTATTTGTAAGTTGCTGTCCCATGTGTGGAAGAATGATGGTATCACGAAATGTGCTGAACGGTTGGTTAAGAATTGTATGGTATGTATGTTGTACAATCCTGGTAAGGGAACCCCAACTCCTCCTGGCCATTTTGCTCCCCCTTCATGTCCCTTTGAGGTGATTCAATTAGACTTCATCCATATGGAGCGATGCAACAACCTGAAATATGTTTTAGTTGTGGTTTGCGCGTTCTCCCGATGGATTGAAGCCTACCCTCTTAAAGACAATACTGCCCTGTCGACTGCGAAAATCCTACTGAAGGAATATTTTCCTCGGTATGGAATGCCTCGGATTGTATGGTCTGATAACGGAAGTGAGTTTGTGGGGAGTATGATGAAGAGTGTGTGTAAGGGCCTTGGAATTAATCAGAAATTCCATAGCGCCAATCATCCCCAGTCAGCTGGTTTGGTTGAAGGGTATAACGGCACCCTTAAACTGAAGCTAGCGAAGATTCAGGCTACGACTGGTCTTTCGTGGCCTGATGCTTTACCCTTAGCTTTATTGTCAACTAGGGCAACCGTACACTCCCGAGTAGGGCTTAGTCCCTATGAAATAGTGTTCGGTCGTCCTGCGAATGTCTGGGGGGTCCCTAGACCGGGTGTGTTCTCTAGTCTTGAGTATCCAATGTTGATTGACTATCTTCATGATCTGACTGCTAAACTGAGGTTAATTCACCAACAGGTTTACGAAGCATTGCCGACGCAGACGGAGGGTCCAGGCCACCAGCTCCAGCCCGGAGACTGGGTGGTAACCCGCAACTTTGCCCGTAAGAAGAATTTGGAACCCCGTTTCACTGGACCCTACCAGGTCCTCCTTGCCACGAGAACTGCCGTCCGTTTAGAAGGCCGAAAAAATTGGGTGCATGCCACCCATACAAAGAAAGTTCCTATACCTTTACCGGCAGACTCGTGGGTGAGGAGGGGCATTGCTTCAGCTGAATCCGAAGGATTGCCGGCTTTTGTACCTTTTAGCGACGCACAACCTGTCGGAGAATCCACAGTGCAGCAGAAAGACACTGTTGAACATTCGCCACCAAAAGACTCAAGACCGGAACATTCAACTGATCAGCAGGACGCTGTTCCCTCATCGGATCCTTTGTTTGATGAACATATACGTCCTGGGAAAACTCGATATTTTTTGCGTTCCAACACTAAGGACAAATAAAAAAGATTTTGTTTTGTCTCTTGACAATTGCATTTCCCGTTTTCCACGATCAGTCTGAACACCCGTATCATTGTAATTATTTTTGTATATATTGAGTTTCGTTCCATATGTATTTTTGCTTCCACAGCTGAGAGACATTTTTCATATACATTGTGAATAAAGGCCGTAGGGCCGCGCGTGTACTTCCTTCTGGTTAGTAGGTCTTGACGCTAGGTTAAAGACCGTCGGTTCCTGGGAACTCCTAGGGATTGACTACTGCTACACAGAACGAAGTGCGTCAAGAAACGTTGCGAACGGTCATAGGGGATGGCGTTTTCAAAGCTGATGGACTTGGAAGAAGCTCAGGCGCAAAGATTCAAACTGCAACAACTTATTCGTACCAAATGTTTTATGTTTCAAATGTTCGTATTGCTTTTGACTGTTTCTGCACTATTGGCGGGTGGGGTGTATTACATGATGTCGTACTTCTTCCCTTCTGCCATACCTACTCCTACTCCTGACCCTAAACTTACCTCCACTGCATCCCCTCATTCTTTCCATATCCTACCTGAACACGAGCAGGCTAGACGTGCAGAATTCCGAAATAATTCCTTTATTCAGCTCCTTCATCAGCACCAGTTAGTGGTTAATACTACTAATTGTTGGGTGTGTGGGTTGATGCCACATACCACGGATAAGGGAATTCCATATCTGGTCTTACCGTATAGTTCCCAGGGTTCAGCTCGAGCATTCCAAACAATGTTTCGAAGCGCACTAGATTCTTATCCCAGTCGAGAGCCACGTTCTCCCTACTTTGGCCCTGGCTCGTATCATAAGCCTTTGTCTATAGCGATAGAAGATTTAGATAGAGATATCTATGAGCCGTCGCTCATCCCAGAGGAAGAGGTACAAGCCTATAGGGTCCTGAGTAAGGTCGAGTATAGTGCGCTCACGAGTGAAAAACAGCTTAAAAGCTCGCCTCCGATATGGGTCGTACCCCACATTGGTCATTTTTGTCTAATGGGTCGTGGCCGAAGATCGAAAGCCCGACTTGGAGAGAGTGCTTGCACCGAGAATTACATTCTGCCGATGGTCTCGTCCCCTGTGTTTCTGGCTGCCAAGGGTACATACTTTGTTTGCCATGATCGTGCGTATGCATGGTTGCCCTCTGACTTTGTGGGCTCATGTTTTATCGCAAATCTGTTGCCTCCGACGTTTACTGTAGACGCAGACTATCACAAGACTAGAATTGTGAGAGGCGTAATTAGCGAAGAGGACACTGCCGGTCAAGAGGCAGGAGACTTTTTCAAGGGTTTCCTCCCGTTTTGGGGGCCTATGGTTAATAGTAGGAACCTGAGACAGTTGATTCGAGTGGTAGAATCGACAGCTAATATTACTGCCAGTGCCCTTGGTAATATCACCACAGAACTTCAGGCGGATAGGCTTATGACGTTACAAAACCGTATGGTTTTAGACGTGATCTTAGCAGATCGAGGTGGGGTATGTAAGGTGATCCATTCGAGCTGCTGTATTTTCATTCCAGATAACGCTCCGACCATCTATCAAGCCATCTCAAAGTTGCATAAGATCTCTGAATCCATACACGTGGATGTAGGGGATTGGACGCTACTTGGGTGGTTTTGGGGCCTGATGTCGACTTGGGTTGGAAGATTCTGATGATTATCGGAGTTGTTGTGGCGTTCCTGTTCACGTGTTGCCTTTGTGTGCAGTGTGGTCCTGCCTTATGTGGCCTCTGTGCTACAACGTGTATAAGCCAGCCACCTGTTACCAAGGGGACTCGGTTGGACAGAGCTATGTTACAGCAACATCTAGATGGTTTGATGAATATCGAGTATGATTCCGACTAGTGCTTGCCTACATGAGGGCAAAAGGAGCGTCTGAGGTTCCGTGACGATTGTAAGTGGTGTTTTCGACTCGCACGAATATGGTCGAGTCTGGTATCTACGAACCGCAAATGACGAGTTTAGTGAGTGTGCGCAGTTTCGCTGTGCTAACTTAAACCGTTCGTTTGTTACGTGGGTTATTCATCTGTACCGACGGGTTCCATCTTAGATACGGCATCCATTTTGTTTCTTGCCCTCAAGTAGCCAGCGAACGGACGTTGTCCGTTTCGCGACCCTGGGATTCTCAAAACATCCGCGGAAGACACATGTCCTTTGAAAATGTCTTTATGACGAGGGGGATGATACTGTAAGGCAGATGGCCCCGCTCGAGGCTCATCTTGCCGTGCCGGTCTATTGTCCCAGCCGTGCATCTCATTAGGCACGTCCCTTTGATGCCTGTAGCTCGTGTTTCCTGATACCTCCCCTTTTACACCCTTTTCGATCTCCCCACTGTTTCCATCTTCCTCTGCACCTGTCCTTGTTCCTTCTTCGATCTGTTTTACTGCCGATTGGAATGTACTAATGGTGGGAAGATGGGTTTTTACAGTTGGGAACCGCCAAATGTTTCCGCACTTATGCCCCGGACCTTGAATGTATCAAAGTGACCAAAGTGACCCCTCTCGGGGATAATTATGGGAACCGAGTTGTAAACCTTTGTGTACCATGCAACCCTATGGGAGAAATCTGTATAAAAGGAGCGATCCATAGTAGCAATTTGAAGCAGTCTCCTCGAACTTACACTCGATGTACTTCCTGTGACTTCTGTGTTCCCTGCAGTAAATAAACCTCGAATCTTTGACGCCGAAGGAAGTGTCCTGTGTCTCTGTCATTCGTACGCCGGAGCAGGTTACCCACGAAGGTTTCAGGTGTTGTCCCCTGGCACCGCTGGGTCTTAAATAACCCAGTCCTTCACAGTGATGTGTCCATCGCCCCTGGTCACAGGTGCCCACCTCTGAACCTGCATCAAGTCCCAGGCCAAGGCCTGCTGCCAGAGCTGCTCCTGTTGCTGCTCTGCCACATTGCGTTGAGTTGGACCTCCAGTGCCGGCCATCCTCATCTCTCCACTCTAGCCACGCAGTGATGTGTCCATCGCCCCTGGTCACAGGTGCCCACCTCTGAACCTGCATCAAGCAGCCATCTCCTGAATACCCTCTGGGTGTGTGGCACTGCCCTGAGTCCTTGGCTCCGCATGGCATACTTCACTGCTGTGGAATCAAGAGTTTACAAGAACCCTGCCTGTCCGGCTCCTGTCCTTGAGTGGAGCTACTGCCCCCTGTAGGACAATAACTCCTGCTTGCTGCTGCTTGGGAAGTATATGGCCACTCTTTCCTCCTGCTGGAAATGCAGACTCTTGCTCATCGGTCGCCTGGGGTGTATCCTGGGGAAATCAGAGGGCCTCCCAGCAAAAACAAAGCTTCCCTTGACCTGTTCTATTATGGGCACAGGACGTTGAATGTGTATTTACCTGCCTTAAGACCATTGAGGATGACGAGGGGTTCAAACTGAAAATAGTTAACTGCATGCTCTGGATTTTACCCCCTGGTGAACGAGGTGGAACATTCCTGTTCTGATCCTGCTGCTCTCGTTGCCCTGTCTCTTAGTTGCACCGAGACACCCCTCGGGGTGATTCGAGCGCATTTTAAATTAACATACCATAACAAGAACGTGAATACACACATAAATGCCTACATTATTGCTCATACACTGTAAGAGCATCACTCTACATATGCGCTTTAACATGTCCTAAAATATTGTTTATTAATCAATAGCAGTTCCATTTATGTACCTGCATGAAGATCAATGAAGCGTTAGCATTATTGCACATTTACACATATTTTAAACACACTACCATTTTGCTATTCTGTGTTGTATATTGCACATTTTCAGCTAAACCATCCTCGTACGTGTAGCCTCATTCGGACACTGGCACAACCAAGCAAGGGTTGGGGAAAGTACTAGAGTCCGCCCTTTACTCAAGATACACAAGATACCTGTAAAAACCTGTAAAAACTTTCCAAGGTTATCTTGCATTCTTCCCTTGAGAAGAGACTGGCACCAGCTCATTAATGCATGGCTGTAGGTTTCTGCCTCTTATGCGTTCCTTCCTTCATTCACTTGCATAAATGTAGCAGCAAAATGTATGCATTTTAGCCCCGCACCGCTCCAACTGACCAAGGGGCGAACTCCTGGTCCATTTATTTTCCATATTGCCTTTACTCATTTTTGGTGCGTGCTCCTTATTTTTGCGTTAAACACGTGTTATACTTCTATGTGCTATCCTGAGTGTCTGTTTTCTTTTACACCTTGAGATACAGACACTGCAGTCCCATTCCTCAACCCCACCGTCCAACAATGGCAGGACTCAGGAATAACTAATCAGCAACCCTTGTGTAAAAAGGGACTCGTGGAATTTCTGAGGTGAGCCCAGTCTCCATCCTCCTTAGCTCCGATGCCTGTCCTTCCACCCTCCAGTCACAGGTATGTGGTCCTTATACTGCCACCATCTGGGGACCCTGCGCCCACCCTCCATCTTGTGCTAATCTAAGCCAAGGGTCATTTAAAATGGATCCTACATGTCCCTATTCTCAGGTGCTCCACCACACCTCGAGTCCTACTACCAGACATTTACTGCATTCTCACTTCAAATATACATGCGTGACACACACATGGAAGGTTTGGGGCTCACATAAGTGGTGAACTTTACCCGAGTGGTCTGTAGACCACACTTTCCTACACACAGAGAAAAAGGTCTGGTCACACTATTGATTTGTAAAAGCTTAATACACTGTCACTACCGCTTTATGTGACTTTACCCCGACAGGCACAGCAGTCCTACGCCCTCTATGAGGGTACAATTGTTGTGCTCCTCCAGGTCACAGAAAGGTTTCTGGCCTTCGCATTGCTAGGTAGAGACCAAGGCCCCTGCACAGACTCTAGATTAGCATGACACCAGGGCCAATCACAAAGACAGGAGACCAGTTTTACACACTCATGGCCGGGGACATGCCCATTACCCATGCACGGGGGGCGTTTCCATCCTAACATCCTCTGAGACAAACTAGACATCATTTTCTGATACCATTCCTTTGGCATCTCTTCATGCAACAACACATTTGTCAAACATTCAAAACCAGCCTCAGCATCAAGAATATTAATGAATCTGACCTTAAGCCATTGAGAAAAGTAGTCCACTAAAATGAAAGCAAACATACACTCTAAACATGTCACATGTAATGACCCTATAAAACCAATCAATACCTACGGTTTCCATGGCCTATGGGATAAATCACTGAAACCGAAGGTGTCTTCAAACAACATAAATTCTTGTTCGATAACCAATTTAGCATCTTTGTGTATTGTACTCTGTGTCGTTACGCATCCTTTGCCTCCCATACATTTCATATAGCTTCGATTTACTCAATTTTAGGCCTCCTAGCCTAATATGTACCAGATCTACCAACCGTCTTCAAACTTTTACAGGTGGAACAAACTTGTCTCTCACAACCAACAACCTCAATACTTAATTTCAATGTTATTTTTGAATTTTTTTTGTAAATCTGCAGTTGAAATCCTCTCTTTTGCCCTACCTACTCCCACAAACTCAAACCTTTAGCCATGGTCTTACCCTCCTGCCTTCCTCTATTCCAGTTCACTTGCACACTAACTATTCCCTACACCAACCTAAGTCAACGAACAATCAATAGACGGATCGTCTTTGTTATTCCCATCAATCTAACAATCTAGTACATGCAACTTTCATAAATGCAGCAATATGTTCAACAGGAAAATTGTCCTCCAATAGTTTTGTACCCCCTTCAGCAAAACCTGCAGTAGATTTAGATGAGTGAACATTCTCATCATCAACATTCTACATTAGAACACTGGAATGTTGAGAGCTCCATTGAAGACAATGGAGTGGCTCCGGGCCTATAATGACTTGTATAAGCCCAAAGCTCCAACATTTCAATGTTAGCCTTGTTGTTTCTTCCTTTTTAGGGCTCGCCTGCTGTGTGCGCATGCGCATAGCTGGCGAAGCTCTAATGTGGCTTATCCAGTGGTTAACCACCACTGGCGATTCCACTGGCGATTGCATGAAGTGCATGTGCTTTTTAGGTGATTGCGCAAGCGCAAGCCCTAAAAAGCGCGTGCACAATGCCACCAGCCGCCTGCCTGCCTGCCTCGCATTAGCACATCAAAGGCAGCCCTCCCAGCGCATTTCTCACCCCCTAATTATTCACGGCCGGCCGGCCGTACTTTCAGTTTCACGGCCGGAGGCCGTGTCTCCTTTTAAAAGTTGTTTAACTTGTTTCTTTCAAAGTCCGTCCTGATAAATTTCGGTAAACTTTATTTATTTATGCGGTTTTTATATAGCGCAGACTTTACCCGAAGGTGTCAGAGCGCTTCCAGGAACAGAACTGATACATGAGAACATTACAAGCCCCATCCCACCAGAATTTCAACGCTTCGCAAGCAGCAAATTTGAATACACCAGAAACATTATTTGAGAATAATTCAACTCCAATAAGTCTGCCTACTCCACAGACGCTCTCCTTCTGCCCAGGTGTAGGTCTGCACTGGCCCCTATGGGCTGGCTTGAAAAATGCACGCGGGGGCAGAAAGAAGGGTGGAGCTTGCGAGTCTACTGCTGCCATGAGACTCCCGGACCTCGTTGGAGTCTCTCAGGGTGAACGACAATCTCATTATCTCACTCGTTCTCGTGTGACCCAAACCTTTGCCTAAATGGCCGGAAATTATCTCAAGTCCAGTTTAAATAATACGAAATGTGTCCTTTGGAGAAAAGGCCTATGTTTGGTAATCATGTGCGTGCACGTCTGTGGGAAAGTAGGTGTAAAAAGCATGTGTGTGCCTCTGTGTGAAAGAGCACGTGTGTATATGGATGTCTATTTAGATTAATAAAATGCAGGATGTGTATGCGTGTCTGAGTTTGTCTGAAATTCGGTGTGTATAGATAGGTGTGTTTGTACCTGTGTATCTGTTCGTGTGCCGGCTGCTTACGCGTTTTTTTTATTTTAAACTTTTTATATAGCGCTATCTTGACCCGTAAGTATCAGAACGCGTTACATACACACAGTAAACAGCAGAAGTGTTTGCATTACTTTATCTGTGTGCGGTGTATCTGCTCCTGTGTGCGTGTGCAGAAAAATATTGAGTGAGTGCATGTGTTTGTGCCCGAGTTTTTGTCCGCGCCTGGTCGTGTCTCTTGTGAGGGTCTTCTCTTACTGAGATGTGTGTGACTGTGCTCCCACGACTTTCTATTGGTCTCTGGTGTCTGTATTTGATTGAAAGTGGCCGTTAGCATGGTCGCGTGCATTTGTGTGCGTTTTAACTCCCTGTGTTTTTTTCTTTAATTTCTTTTTTTAATGCAGTTTTATATAGCGCGGACTTTACCCAAAGCAAAGGAGCGCATTACAATAGAACCAAGTACGATGCATTAGGAGAATTACACACTAACAAGTAACAAATACAATCAGGCTAATCAATAAAAAGGTAAAGATCAATTAAGAGGTGCAAGAAATAGGTTCATTCCGGTATAGGAGACATATTTACAGTGTTGCATTCATGTGTGTGACTATTGGTGCACGGAGTGTGTTTGTGTGTGCTCGTTTACTAATATGTGAGTTTACATATGTTTGTCTAGTCCGACGAGCGGGCCATGTACCTTCTTTTGTGCGCAGGTCTCTGACTTTAGTGTGTTTGTGTTTACATCTGTGTGCAATTGATACCTGTATGTGAGTTCGTGGATGTGCGTGCCCCTATGACGAAGTGTTCGTTTCTGTGTCTCTACCAGTCTGTGGAATTTTACACTCACACCCTCAACCCCCCTCACAACCCTCTCACCCTCACTCACCCTCACACCCCTCACCCTCAGACCCCTCACCCTCAGACCCCTCACCCTCACACACCCACACCCTTACCCTCACCCCTCACCCTGACACACCCCGTCACCCTCACACCCTCACCCCCTCACCCTCCTCACACCCCCTCACTCACCCTCACACACCTTCACACCCCCTCACACACCCACTCACCCACTCTTAGCCTCACCCCCTCACCCTCACACACCCTCAGTCACCCTCACACTTCCTCACCATCACACACCCTCACATCCTCTCACCCTCACAAACCCTCACCCACCCTCACACCCTCACCCACCCTCACACCCTCACCTGCCCTCACCCACCCTCACGCCCTCACCCACCCTCACCAACCCTCACCCACCCTCACACCCTCACACCCTCACCCACCCTCACCCTAACACCCTCACTCATCCTCATCCTCACACACCCCCACTCACCCTCACACCATCACACCCCTTCACCCTCACACACCCTTACCCTCATCCCCTCACCCTCACACCCCCTAACCCTCACACCCCCTAACCCTCACCCCCTAACCCTCACCCCCTCACCCTCACCCCCTCACCCTCACCCCCTCACCCCCTCACACTCACCCTCACCCCCTCACCCCCTCACCCCCCACCCTCACCCCCCCTCATTCACCCTCATTCACCCTCACACACCCTCACCCTCTCACACACCCTCTCACACACCCCCTCACACACCCCCTCACTCACCCTCTCACACACACCCTCACACACCCCCTCACTCACCCTCTCACACACCCCCTTACTCACCCTCTCACTCACCCTCTCACACCCGCTCACCCTCCCTCACCCTCCCTCACCCTCCCTCCCCTCACCCCCCTCACCCTCACCCCCCTCACCCCTCTCACCCTCACACCCCTCACCCTCACACCCCTCACCCTCACACCCCTCACCCTCACCCCCCTCACCCTCACATCCCTCACCCTCACACCTCTCACCCTCACACCCCTCAACCTCACACCCCTCACCCTCACACCCCTCACCCTCACACCACTCACCCTCACACCACTCAGTGCTACAACACATATTGTGTTACAATAGGTGTCACATTTGCGAAAGATAAAACTATTGGCATTGTAAATAACAAAGCTATTAATTTCGCTATTTTCAAAACAAGCACATAAATAAAAAAGTGTCCTTTACAATACCAATAGCTCAAACTTTCCTAATGCGAGACCTATTGCATTGCTGTGCTTCTCTCCCCTGCTGCACTCTCCTGCTCTCTAGAGATGTGGCCTAACGACCAGAGCTGCCATCTAAGTCACGTAAATACAAAACATGTTGCATTCCAAATGCTATAGGTGTCACATCCGCAAAAGTTATAACTATTGGCATTGTAAATGACAAAGCTATCAATTTAGCTATTTTAAAAAGCAACAAATAAATAAAACATTTGTCATTTACAAGACCAATAGCTCCAACTTTTCTAATGCGAGACCTATTGCATTTCCAATGCTTGTTAATGTAGAGCATTCTACCCTTAGGGGGTGGAATGTTCTAATAGCCAATTTGCCCTTCTGCCTCTGGCTATACCGGTTGTTAAAGGCCCTCTCCTTCATTATAGGCCCTTGCATCACTCTAGCTATAAGGCTATATTGAAGCAACTTGTGATCTGTCTTGAGTGTTTACCTTGACACCCATATACAACCTTTACACTTGTGTTCTGCTCAACTGCACCCTCCTCTTCCTTTTTCAGTAACATAATAAGACATGTCTTGCAGGAGGTAGGGATAAATTCCTACAGTCACATTCACCCTGCCCGTCTCATGTTGTGCAGCCCTAGACCCATCCCACGCCCCCTGGCACCACCTGCGAGGCGCACTGGCAGGCTTGTATCAAGAGACTGCATCAGAGGCACATCTAGTAACATTCTTTTAAGTTGTTGAAAAGCTTATTTCTGTTTTCAGTCCCACACAATCTTTACTTTCCTTTTTAAGAATCTAGTAAGTGGTTCAGCTATGGTAGAGACATTAGAGAGAATTTAGAGGCATATTAGCAAGGAATTGCGATATTTATCGCAAAACTTGCTTAGCACATTTTTTTATCGCTGGATATGTTAGCGGAAAAAAACATGCTATTAGCAACGTTTTTCTCCATTGTGCTAAAATATCCAGCGAAAGCGACTGAATCCGTGTATATCGCTGGAAATCCAGCGATATTTACTCATTAGCACCAATGGGGGCTTAACCTGACAATCCACCTCTCATTGGATAAACAGGTAGGTCATCTTTTTAGCAGGCGTTAAATTCTAGCGATAATCACGCTTAGCGTGACATTTTTTATCGCTAAGCCTGCTTTGCTAATAGGCGATAGCTGTGTTAGCGACTGCTTTCAGTCGCTAACAGTTTGGGTACGCCGACTCTGCATGTCATTAGCGATAAATACAACTGACATGAAAAGCGGGCTCCGGGCCCAAGCCAGTCGCTATCGCATAAAAGCTGTCGCTAACTGCTGTTAGCGACAGCTGGCTGATTGGGCGATGAAAAAATTGTCACTTTAGTGGCAAAAAGTGCCGCTAAAGCCCTTACTAATATGCCCCTTAGTGCACAACTCATACACAGCAAGAAATGACGACAATTGTTCTCTACTTTCAGGAACTGATACTTCCTTGTCAGACGGTTAGAAATCACGTTATCTCCCTCTGACTCAATTGTAAACATCTGGCAAATGTGTGACATGTATATATTTAAAAAAAACATTGTACGGTGTGCTGTCTAGGAAAGTCTCAAGCACTAGATCCGCCCTCCTTTTCTCTCAGATCCTAGTTTGGGGGGGGGGGGGGGTTCTGGCGTCCTGCTATCAGGGAAGACCAACATAATTCCCAAGATGGAGAATTGGACCGCCGCAAGAACGAGCCTCGAGCCACCACTTTAATTCCCCGAATAATTCCCTTTGCCGGCTAAGCTATTATGCTTATCCATGTTGATAGTCCTAAATATACTAAGAAATCTAATTAAGCCTACATGAGAGGCATTGTAATTGGTTAAAAACTCTCAAGACAAACATGACACATTAGTTTTTGTCCTGATGATGATGCATGTTTTTCCTAGCTGCATCGAAACGTCGTCGACCTTACTGCACCATATGTTTGTTTGAACTCACGAATTGTGTAAAACAATGGGTTGCTATGAACGAATTCTAGTCTGTAAAACTGAACAATAGTACAGACCGCTTTTGTGCGCTTTTACATAATTCTTTTGTCACCTGTTTTGCCTAGTCACTTGTGGGTCACAGGCTGTGCCCACTTTTGTATAAATGTTATATAAACTAATCAAAAAATTGAAAAATAAATACCTGTCCGGCTGGACAAAGGTCATATATACTATTGAGTATATGTCTATTATTCGTGTGATCCTTAATGACTAGGGTCCTCTGTTCTGTACAATAGATTGCTGCCCAAGGACCCTAGTGTTATTCCTTTTGGGTTTCCCTTGTCCTGTCAAAATGGAGTAGTTTCGCAAGCGTGACCCGGCTCCAGCAATGCTCAAGGGCGCCCTATGCCTAACATGCTGTGTCACTTCTTATGCCTGTTTCAAGCAGGCGCAAGGTTTTGACATAGCATGGACGTAAAAGTGACTCAGTGACATCTCGTAGATTTCACTGCATCACTTTTACGAGGCGTTCCTGCGACAGAACACCCACCCAGCGACGGAACACCCAGATTAAACCCAAAGCAGGTTTCATGTGGCGCAGGGCTTTACAACGTGACGCATCTCCCTAGATGCGTCACGTTGTACATAAGGCGCAATGTATCGCATGGTTTACGCTGCTGCTGCATCACAGAAGTGACGCAACGGCGGCGTAAATGTGGCGCATGGGGCTTGTAAATCTGACCCACAGAATACACCAACCTGCCTATTGAGGTGACATTTGTGTTAGAAGGTGGATTTGAGTGTTGCATGGTACGGGAGGGGGATACACTAGTTGTGACAGTTTGCTCTGGGGCTTCTCAGCACAGCTTGATCAGTTCCTGCAGAGAGAGGATGAGGCACGTGGTTCTGCTTTAGTCCACCCATGAGAGAGCTACGCTGTGTTTGTGGGGGGCATTATAGAGGATGAGGCTCATCTGCAGGCAGTATGGTCTCTCACATCCTGTTTGGTACAGCCGGGTCCCACAGTGCCTCTGCATTCCGGGTGTTTTCCTGCAGTTTTAAATCTTCTTGGAGTTTCGTTGCTCAGATGGCTGTAATTTCTGGTATTTATAGGTTTCCCTCGTCTTAGTATCTTGATTTTGCTCGTGAGAAAGTGTCACTCATAGTCATTGAAATGTCACTCGTAATGACAATGAAATTCCTCCTGACAGTCCGATGAGGATACCCTTTGTTCTCAACAGGATGGTTTTGTTCCGAGAGTTGAGCAAAACATGTCCGCAACTGCAAGGAATACTTGGGACATTCGGGTAAAGGCTGGCTGGCCTTTGACATTCTGAGTCTCAACTGGAGCATATCTGAGATCGGTCTCTGGTATATGTGATTCTATATTGCCACCTAGTGGTCAATATTTGTATGACGTGAAACCGGTATCAATCTTTACGAATCTTTTAGACAGACATCCATGACTGCGTGGGGCGCCGAGGGCTATCCTGACAACTTCCGGGGTACATACAGGGAGAGGAGAATTCGGCGGGTAACTCCCGATTTTTAAAGCGGAAAGTGGCTTTATTTTACCTGTCTCCCTCTGAAAATTGTCTCTGCTTCAATATATGTCAAAAGGTTAAAACATAAAATGTTGGCATGTATGCGCATTGCCACCTTAGACAAAAAGACGCCAGCCAGGCTCTCCTATGCAGACACTAACCCCTATAACTCTACTACCCGGCTAATAACTGTGGTCATTGTAAGGACAGGGATCGAAGAAGTAGTAATACCAGTAGTATTGCTAGTAATGGCATCCTAAGTTCTTCTCCCAGACAGGTAGGTACAGTGATGTTTTTTATGGTGCATTGAAAGTCTTACAATGATGGTATTTCTCAGGGTTTATTCTAGAACCAGATCCATGCAATTTCGCTTCTGGCTGACACTTCCATATACTTGCCTTCAAGACATGTGAACATGATGCGCAGCGCAAGGGAAGGTAGGAAGGGCCTGGGGTCCTCTCTTATAGTAGTGGCACCCCACCCTGAGGCAGCCCTTCTGGTCATCACTAAGACCCAACACTCGTCCACAGACCACAGCCAGGATGTCCTGGCTTTTGCTGTCTGCTCCTCACATCACCTTTATCCGCTGCCCTCCTTCAGCCCGGCTTCCTAGTTACCCACCGACCAAGACTGGGATCCACGTGATTGTTTAATTGTCACTGAGCAATTATCTAAAGTCTGAATCGATCTCTGATGCACGATCCCAACACTGAGCTCATTTAATATATGGATGGCTCATGTTTCTCAAATGACACCAATATCTTTGGTAGTCAGATGAGTTGTATGCACCTTGTATCAGGTGATTGAGAGTTGATGTCTACCACAAGCGCGCTCTGCTCAGGTTGCAGCATTAACCGCTCTTACCAAAGCTCACATACTCTGGACACAAACAATTGTTCAGATATTCACAGACTCCAAAAATGACTTTGGTGTGTCCTATGATTTTGGTCTCCTGTGGATGCAAAGGGGTGTCCTCGTTTATCCCATGTTAAGAAAGGAGCATTTGTGGAAGAACTGCTAGCAACACACATTCTACCATTAAAAAAACTGCTATTGTTGACGGACTGCTCATCCTAATTCCCAAGGTGAAGTGTTTCATGGTAAAGCACTTACCGATCAGACAGCCAAGAAAGCTACACTGTCTTCAAACTGAGAAGTAACCATGTATGTAACTCACAAACATCACTTTCCCTTTCCTACTCTTAAGCATGTGTCTGTCTTGTAGGAGCTCGCATCAAGCCGAGAAACAGGCACAGACAGAACAGCATTCTAAAATAGACCTCTGTGCTTTGGAGAGGGACAGATCCGGAAGAGTAGCCACCCCCAAATTTCTACTCCCCAAGCTTGCATGTTCATATCATGGCCACACCCATGTTGGAAGGGGCACTGTGATTTGAGCCATTTACCCACTGGTTTGCGCCCTTCTTCCCCTTAGTTGCCCAGCAGTACTACCATTCCTGTGCCACTTGCCTAGCTCACAATATTGGGCTGGGAAAGTGAATACGGCCACTCCTGCTGCCTGCCCACCCCTCACCCCCACCCTGGAGGCCCTGTGTCCATCTGCAGATGGCTTTCATTCAGATAACCAAGCATTGCTCCTATATTGATGTACCTGTCATTCTGTGAATATTTGCAGGTTGGATTAGGGCATTCCCCAGCACCAGGGCCAGTGCTATCCCAGTGACCAAAAGGTTACTCACAGACTTCATACTTAGGTTTGAGGTCCTTCATTTGGCTTTCTATTGACAAAGGGACTTACTTTGTAGTGCAGAAAACTGGGTAAAGTTTCAGGAATGAATCAAAACCTTCAATTTGTGTATCACCTAGAGTCCTAGGTAAAGTGGAAAAATACAATAGTACCTTAAAAAAAGCTATCTAAGATGTGCATTGTCACTTGCCTGAAGTAGCTGGCAACACTGCTGTTGGCACGCTGATCAATCCAAGCCTCCCTTTCCCAGAAAATCAAACTCAATGATGGGTCCACCCTTTGCTTCTCTCTTTTAGCCATCATATATAGCTGCCTAGCTCGACTTGCATTTGAATGACAATTTGGTTTTAAAATACAGTATAGGGGTGGGCGGAGCTCACGGAGTTGCACTGCGTGAAATTTCGCTGAGCTGTATAAGAAACTCAGTGGAATTCTGCAGAGTTCAGCGAGTGAACGGAGTTGCTCCACTCACTCCCCCCCTGATTTAGACTAATTCCTTTTCGTGACTGGAACGCCTCTGTTCACATTGTGAAGCACCAAGGGGGAATAGCATTGTTTGTAGCTCAACAAATGATGGAACGGTCTTTCTCACAAACAAATGAAGTCCCCAAAGAACATGTCTTTCAGATGCTGCTAATCTCGGAGTGGCGGGGTCCCTATACTTGTCGTACAATCCAGAATGAAATCATTATTTAAATACGGCTTTCCACATGGAGAACACCAAAGTGGCGCCAAAGACATAAAAAAATCTTCAGATTGCAGAAAGGCAAAAAAACGACCCAAAGGCAATAATCTAAGAAGTGCTGTTGGATTATAAATGTTTTATCTGAGTTCTCCTTTAACTAATATGCCTTAAGATAGCATTCGCAGCACCATTTTCTAGTTCAGCCGCCATTTTGAGCCATGATCAAAACTAACTTCTGTCTCTCTATTTCTCTCTGCCAAGGTGAAAGCAGCTGCGATCATTTTTGTTTCTCCAAGGTTGAGCTTCGCTGTGCTAATGAATACACTGTCTTTGTCAGTGCATACCTTTCTCATTAGATAGGCCTGCTCCCACCCTTAAAGCGGCGGGCACAGGCCGAGTAACCTTGGCGCTGAGATAGCATGTACCCGGTCTCAAGACCTAGACCCAGCCTTCTGTATCTCCTTTGTTCACTAGCTACTAACTGGACATTTCCAGCAAAGGTGTGTCTTTGTCTGATTCCAAAATGTACTTAATCTATCTCTAGGCTTGTGAACGTCAGTCCTCTCTGCATCACCCCAAGAGACTGGGCTCCGCTCGAGTGTACCTGATTAAACTTGTACTTGCTTTGTATTCTCTACTGTCTAACCAACTCTTCATTTGTATGGAAGGCTGAGAGGTGGTTGCGAGTGACCCGGGTGACCCTAATCGGGTCACTTCCTTCAGTGATGATCGTGGTTTATTGAAACCAGCCCATCCCAAAACGCAAGTAAAAAATTATGGAGTACACCAGCATTTTTTTTTACAACGGGGACGGAGTAATCAATGAAAGTGAGAGATCCATTCTTAAGGCTTCTTCTTTAATATTAACAGGTCTAGAGGTGGCGAGCAAATACAAATTCGAGCCAGCTGCCTGGCTCTGCTCGAAGTTCTCTTGGGTCTTCGTACCTAACACGAGCCGAGCTTTCATGTGGCTTCTGCTATCACCCATGCTCAAACCTCACACACAAATATTTAAATACATGGCAGAAACCTTTGATTTTGAAAATGAAAGGCAAAGAGATACGCATATTGTGGTTGAATAGCACACTGTGAAACCAGAAAAGAAAACCTGGCAATAATCCCGGCTCCGCCGCTTGACCAAATTGTGTGACCTGTTGGCAAACACACTGCCTTAACCCCATTCCCACCTTTGTTGGCGAGCCGGCTCGGTTAGGGTGACCAACCGTCCGTAAATTTCACGGACAGTCCGTAATTTTGGCCGTCTGTCCGTTGTCCGTGAAGGATTCTTTAACGGACGCCATTTGTCCGTAATTTCAACCGGGCACAGCTTGCCCCCACCTGCCTTCTTGACTCCGATGCTGTATGAAAGCTCCGACCCCCAGCAGCACTGTAGAGGCACAGCGGGATGGCAACCCTCACACCTCCAGCCCTTGATGAGCTGTTAAGAGGTGCTTGAAGGTGACAGAGGGAGGGGCTGCAGGTTCAGGAGCAGGGGGCATCCATTCACATGCAAACAGCCCTGAATGCGTCTTGTATCTGCTATTTAGAGGGGGGCTTACACATTCCATTTCTACCCAGGGCCCCAAACATCCTAGACTCGGCCAGATTACACCCCTGATTACACGAGGCAGCACCTTCTCTTCACCGAGCTTAATTACTGTCATTAATTTGTAAGCAAACCTCGGTTCTTCAAACATGCATAATGTAATACAATAAAGAAATGGCACAATCGCACCCACACTGATTAACAAAGTATGGAGGACAATCAGTTCAATCAGTTCTCTTAGAGCAACTCCTGTAAGTACTGTATATCACAGTGGGGAATGGCATTTTGGACAGAGAGCCTGTCTTCTCGTTGTCTTGTGCAGGAGAGGAGCCCAAGATGATACTAGAATACTGCATGCCCACGCCTGTGCCCACCCTGGTGGATCACGTTCCCTCTCCTGTGATGACTCCTGCTCCTGTCCCCCATGTTGTGGCTCCAGTCCACCCCCGCCTGTGATGGCTCTTGTCCCCCCCTGTGGTGGATCCTGTCTCTGCTCTGGGTGGCTTCTGTCCCAGTCCTGGAACGGCCCCTGCAGCTAGGGTGAAGTTCTTGATGGGCCAATTCTCAAAAGGGCTCAGCTCAAAATTAATATGGAAAGGTGGGCGAGTAAGTAAGTGAAGGGATGTGTGAATGGCTGGATGAATTAGTGAACGGGTGAATGGATGAATGAAAGATTTAATAAATGGATAATGAGAGAGGATAGATGGATTGATGAGTGAGGGGAAGGATGGAGAGAAAATGTAAATAGCTGGATGTATGGGTGGAAGGGTAGCTGGATGATTGATGAGGGGAAAGATGGACGAGGGGAAGGATGATGGATGGAGGGGAAGGATAAATGGATGAGGGGAAGGATAAATGGATGAGGGGAAGGATGGATGGATGAGGGGCAGGATAAATGGATGGGATGGATGGATGGGTGAGGGGAAGGATGGATGAAAGGAAGTATGGATGAGGGGAAGGATGGATGGATGATGAGGGGAAGGACAGATGGATGGATGGATGGATGATGGGTGGGTGAAAGGATGGATGGATGGATAAGTGGGTGGGTGAAAGGATGGATGGATGATGAGTGAGTGGGTGAAAGGATGGATGGATGAGTGGGTGGGTGGATAGTGGGTGGGTGAAAGGATGGATCAGTGGATTGGATGGTGGGTGGGTGAAAGGATGGATGAGTGGGTGGGTGGATGGTGGGTGGTGGATGATGGGGGTAGGTGGATGAGTGAAATGATGGATGGATTGATGGATTGATAAGTGCAAGGGTGAATGAATGGACATATGAGTGAAAGGGTGGGTGTAAGGATGGATGAGTGAGTGAAAGGGAGAGTAGATGGACAAAAGGATGAATAGATGTGTGAAGGAGTGAAATGATAGATGGATGAGTGATAGGGGCAATGGAGGGATTCATGAGTGGATGAGTAGATGGATGGGTGGGTGGATGGATGGATGGAAGGAAGGCTAAGTAAAAGGGTCGATGGAGAGAGAAAGGGAGGATGGATGGATGACTAAAAGAGTGGATGGGTGGATTGGTGAAAGGGTAAATGGCTGAATGGATGAGTGAATGGATGGATGGGATGAAGAGTGGATGGATAAGTGTACAGATGGATAGGGTGAAAGGATGGATGGATGGATAATGGAGGATGAGTGAAAGGATGGATGAGGGGATGGATGAAGGGATGGATTAGTGAAATGATAGATGGAAGGATACATGATGGATAGGTTTGCAAATGGTTGAATATGTTTGGAAATGGCTGGGCTTACTTATATACTATTGCACGACCTCTGATGTGTCTGTAAAACGTACCTATTGTCCTGAAATTTTGTCCTGAATTTTGACCTCCTGTCCTGAATTTGTTTCCTGAATTTTGACCCTTTGTCCTGAATTTTTACACTCACCGTCCTGAATTTGCACCAATGCCAGTTGGTCACCCTAAGCTCGGTACCTCATCCGCCCTCTGTGCTGGTCTCCATGATGT
This sequence comes from Lissotriton vulgaris, assembly GCF_964263255.1. Classification (NCBI taxonomy): domain Eukaryota; kingdom Metazoa; phylum Chordata; class Amphibia; order Caudata; family Salamandridae; genus Lissotriton; species Lissotriton vulgaris. The sequence goes on from NC_141697.1 coordinate 51,031,515, forward strand.
GTACCTCACAGAGCCCTCGCTTACCTCAGAGCCACCTGCACAATGCTCCTGTCCTGCCGGCTGCTTGATATGCCTGCAGGCGATGCCCAAGCGATCTGGGAGCTGTATGCCTGGTGTCCCTGTGAGCCAAGCTGTGGTATATTGCTCGAGAAGCTGCTGCCCTTAGAAGTGTGCCCCCTTGGCCTTAACTCAGCGTCCCGGGCCCAACAATCCTAATTCACGTTCAAACTCCCGGCCAGGTGTTGGCCGTGGTGCTGGGGCAGGGTGGTGCTCGAAGGGGCGGGGTGGAACCGCCTGGCTGGGCCTTAGCCTCCCATCCTCTGCCCTCTGTGCCTAGCTCAGGTTCGCCGTATGCACTGCGTCACCAGCAAGGCCCCTCCCCGCCGGGCCATGGCAGCAGCTGCTGGTAATGCAGCTGACTGTTGCAGCATCCGGGACCTGGGGGCAACCAGAGCTCCTTGGCTCCCTGTGACAGCGGTGTGCAGTGTTTGTCTCTTCAGTGATGTTTATTTTAGTAGTGGGTGCCGGTACTCCGCAATGCAGCGTAGGCGGAGTTTTTTCCAAACTGTGCCCTCCAAGCGGAGTACGGAGTGACAAAATCTCTGTGAACTCTGCCGGCGGAGCGGAGTTTACTGCCCAGCCTTAAATACCAAACGCATTTGTTGTCTCTGCAGCTTCTGTTCTCAGATACAAGCTACCCTTCGAGTCAGCCTAACGGAGGCCTGCAGCCATAAGACTAGGTCCATATGTGTGAGCCCCAGAAAAAGTCTGCCCAGCAACCCCAGTGGCAGGGTCCCTTTCCAGTCCTGCTCGCAAAGAACACAGCCATAAGTGCAGTGGAGTCCATGCCCGAATTCAATCGAACCACTGTAAGTGGACAACTGAGCCTCCAGATCCAAGCGCTTCTACATATGCTGCGTCTCCAAATGCAGTCTCATCTTTGGCATGTGGTCTGGCCATTCTTAAGCTGTTGAGAGGGGCCTCTGCCACTGAGACGTCGTGTCCTCCCTTTCCTCCTGATGCAGCCCATCTCATGATGCCAGCTTTAACAGCAAACCTCCCATTACCAGCGGCGACTCCTCCGCTAAGGCAGAGGAGCGTCGTCCCACTGCTCTCAGAGCAGTGGAAAAGTAAAATGATAATAGCAACGTTGTTAGCATTTTATTTTTTGTTGCTGCAGTGCTGGGATAGGGCGGGGTGGACAAGGCTGGTGGCACAGAGGGAGGAGTGGGCATGATGGTTTGGCCGGCCATCTTGGGACGTCCAAACAGTCATGCACACTTCACATTTTCCCCACCAGACTATAATGCCCTAAGAATCACATGGGCAACAGTATCTCTAAATTCCGAGAAAACACAATTCTAACTATTACTACCCACTGTCAACCGGCACTGGGTAATGGGTTTTACAACTGTTTGGACCACAATCTGAAACTACAAATAAAATAGGGAAAATAGACTATCCACTAGGAAAAATGCAAAAAACTGTCATCATTTTTTTTCTCACTACTGCTTGTTCAGAAAGCTGACAAGATGGTGACCTTAGCACAACAAAACTTTGTTGGTTCAGTTTTTGAAAAAATATAACTTCTTATCCTGAATTTTTCCAGTTTTTTGAAAAACAAATCTATGTTTAGATATATTTTGGCTATTTTTTCAGATTCCTTCGGGGCAATTAACAAACCCTGGGTACTTTTAGGATTCTCAACATGTGGGAAAGAGAGGACACAACATTTGGCCTAGATACCTATTTTAGTGAAAGTAAAGTTGTGAAAGCTGAAGCATGAAGTACCAGAAACATCACATAAGAGGCTCAGCATGGAGGGGGTCTTAGTAGCTATAGGGTTAAGAGACATTTCCCTAACTAAAGTATTTTTCTGGCTTGCAGAATTGCCTGGGTACTTCAAAGCAGCGACATCTTTATGGGACATAGGGTGTTTGATATTATTGTACCTCTTTTACCTAATTCAGAACTAAACCCCTTTTTCTTCCAGTTCCCTTCAGCAGTCAGCCTAATGAACAGCATGGAACCTACCATGTTGGTGGGAACCAAGCATATGCATGGCTGCCCTAAGACTTGTTGGGCACATGCAATACCATTACATTTTCCCCTCAATTCCTCATCATTAAAGACTGCCCCAAACTATTTCCAAGACTGCCTGATTCTTGCTACCCTGTACCCTATGTACGGGAGAGGACTGACTATCCACAAAGTTGAAACCATTCCCAAATTCCTAGAAGAAGTCACAAATGCACCTGCCCTAGCCTTGGGGCTTTTTTCAGATCAATTGGAAGCACTTAGTGTTGTGTAGTTCCTATATAACCTTTACAGGATCTGCGCGTTTGGATAACATATACTGTGGGGTTGGTGGCAGGCTGATTACGTGCATCCCCACCGAGTATGTTAACCTGTCTGTATCAGCTAGCTCACAGTGCCACTAGAATCTCCTCTTATCGTGGAGAGAATAGTTCCTGGCAATCTCAGAACATGACAACCCTGATCCCTTAGAATCGTGGAAACAATATACTACCTTTCGCTCAGTCACTCGTGCTCAATTAGTTTGTCTCAGAGATACACAGAATAAACATACTGGGCGTTTTGTCAATAAGAATTTTTTGAATAGATGTTATTCTGGTGTAGAATACATGAGCTGCAACAACCATTTGACAGTAAAAGAGATATATGATTAGCAGTACTATGAAAGTAAAAGGATGGTACAGTTCCACCATTTTGCAGTAATCATGAATATATACAAGTACATAAAATACATGATAAAAAGTGTGTAATCCTACAATGCCTCCCTAACTAGATGTACCGAAATGCACGTAGCATCTATGTCGATTGGATTGTCTGAAGCTTAATTCTAATAAGACAGAGGTGTTGATCTTAGGCAAAGATACAGCCTTCTGGGACAATGGTCTCAGTGGAGAGGCCAGTCCCTACATATAGTCTACTATACACAGTTAATGGACTTAGGAGAAGTGTGAGTAAGAACCCAGTCTCTACTCACACCCTATGCACTGTTGTCATACTGTGAAAAGCTCTCATTTGTGAGGCCAGTTTCTACCCACTGAACTCTTTTTAAATATTCTCTCTTTCTAAGACTAGAACCAGTTTGTGATACTAGATTGTTTGTTTCTCTACTGTCAATTATGTATTTCTCTCCCTTAACTCATACTGTGCTAAGTGACCACATACGGTAACCACCTTTAATGCCTAACTATTTTCCTTGTATATACTTTGTGTGGATTTGAATCTAATATGTCTTGCATCATACACTCAGCAACTTATTTATTGTCTTATTCACAATTATGTAAAGCGCTCTGATACCTTTGGGTCTAGCTAGCGCTATATAAAACCTATAAATAATAATAATAATAATGCCTGGTGGCCTCAAGAATTGGGTAATTTGCCCAACCCTGTTTCATCAGTGAGAAACTTGGGACTTATGTTCGATTCCAATCTTTCCTTTCTGGATCAGACTAATCAACTCATGTCATCGTGTTTCTATGTGTTAAATTTTTTTAAAGAAGATCCATCCTTTCATTCCTTTAGATCTTAGGGAGAATGTTATCATCTCTTTAGTTTTCTTACTGTAATGCACTTTATTAAGATATGCAGCAAGTGCTGTTTCTAAAGCTGCAGAGAGTTCAGAATGCAGCAGCTCGGCTGCTCTGCAACATTAACCCCTTCCGGCGGGGGTAATTCCTCCGCTGTGCTAGGGCGCGGGGGAGTGCACAGTGCCCCCATGCTCATGATAGCTCAGGTCGTCATGAGGCACAGTGCTCATGTGCTCATGACGAACTGAGCTTGTCATGGCCACACCCATTTGTGTGGAGCGCTCAGCACAGCAGGGGAATTATCCCAGAGTGTGAGCGTTTCACGGCTCATGACGAGCTCAGCTCGTCATGAGCACACAAGCACCGTGCCTCATGACAAGCTCAGCTCGTCATGAGCATGGAAGGAGTTAAAACATCTGATTCAGTCTCAGTGACTCCATTTGATATTGATGGCTTCATGTTAAGAAAAGGGTAGCTTTTCCGGCCCTGTGCACTACCTTTTAGCACTTTACATGACAGGTCTCGAATTTGTGCAGAAAAACTAATTTTGGTATTCTTATAAGAGGGACCTGCGTTCTGCGTCTGCAAAGAAAGCAGTAGCAGCAAGGATATACAGAACCTCTTGGGTCGGCAGCGGTTTCGTTTACCACAACTCAAAGCTTTGGAACTCTAAGCCTGAGCAGTTGAGAGGCAAACCCAATATGTAGAACTTCCGAAAACAGCTTAAAACCTGGCTTTTCATCCTTGCTGCTTAAATTGTAGTTGGTTTGATGTTGAGGATCTGTATGTAGATGCGTAGCGCCATGACTCCTTTGGGCATCCTTCGAGCTTTCGCCAGGGCCTGCCATGATAAAGGGGTGATGTAGAGGGAGAGTAGTGAGAAAGGGGAGTAACGAAGGCCGCGCGCAGATGAACGAGAAACGCCACCCCCGTGATCCACCGCCCTCCCCCTTCCGCCCCCCCCCCCACGCCCACCCCCTCCCACCCCCCCTGGTTCCCCCCCTCCCCCCCGCTTCCCCACCCGCTCCGCCCCTTGCGCCCCCCCCCCCACACCCCCCCTCGCCTGTCAGTGGGGGCTACACACACACAGGCGACTCCGCTAATGCACTCCCACCCCGGGATTCAGAGTTATCATGCACCACTTGTAACACCCTCCTGCGAGCGCCACGGGGCAGCACCCTATGAGGCTACTCCGCCCGAAACCAACGAGACAAGACCCACACTGCAGCACCCCCCCCCCCAAGCTTAGGTTCGTTGCACCCACACTTTCTTTCCTGTTCTTCCCTAGATCGGAATAGCGACACACACGGCAGAGGTCGCCCCCCAGTTGACCGCACCAGACCTGCCTTTCCTACTCGCACCCTCACTACTAGCATACAGAGACTACACACAGGAGTGCAGCACATAGGCAAGCCACTGCCGAGACCTTCCACCCCATAGTACCGACATCCTGACCAATCTAGTCGTCCACAGCACTCGTACATGCCGCCCGGAGTCGGGCCTGGATGGCTGTTCAAACTGTAGGGAGTCACCACACTTCACTACTGACCAAAAGGCTGCGAACACCGGGGGGAAGGCTGGACACCAAGCTACCCATCTGGGCGGGCAAGATTGGATGTCCTGGTGGGAACGGCACTGCGAGGCACACCGATACAAGACAATGGAATGAATGGTCTGATGCATGCAGTGCCCACCCATGAGGCGATAAGTGGTGATTTTGTATGTATATGTGCAATTATCGGACCTTTAACCATCGACTGTATTTGCTTTGATACTGTACGAACCACTCCGATTGTTGTTTCCCCTTTGAATTATGCACATAACGAACTGTACTTGTATACCAAGAGTTTCAATAAAACAGATTAAAAAAAAAAATAAAAAAAATGACTCCTTTGGGCATACATCGTGCTTTACAAACTAAAATTAAGTCGCAATTAATACAACACTACATCTCCATCTCCGTTCAATAAATGAATTTTACTTTACAAATATATACACATTCATAGCTCTTCAATGAGTCTTTGTGGTGATTGGCTCACACGTCTGGCAGTGTCTTCGGAAACTGTGGACAGGAGGAAGAAGTGTCCATGACCTGTAAAACAGCAGCAGTCAGGGGTTCTTCACTTGCCATTTCAGACCCAGTCTCTCCAATGACATCAGTGCCTGATAAGCGATTACCCACATGTCAGAAGTGCAAGAAGTCTTGCATGATGGATTTCCCAGGATGCTGGGCATTCACCATGTGTCCTCTGCTGGTCACAACATGAAATGGTTCAGCATCGAAAGGAGTATCAGACTTTCGTTTTCTATGATGACGAACAAGCACTCGATCTCCTCTAGTAAATCTAACGTCTTTTGCATGTCGACGCTTGTCTACATAGGCTTTCATTTTCCTCATGATCCAAGTCTTTCCTGTGGCTTTTTCCTCAATATTTGATCTATTGGTCCTCAGGGGTAAATTGGTCACCATGGCTCTCCTGAACAGTTGCAAGGCTTTCACCTGTGGTCGAGTAAGGAGTCAAACGGCAAGCTTGAAGAGCCAAAATTAAAACACTTTTAAGGTCAAGCTTTTCTAGTACAGCACACTGGACAGCTTTCTTATGAGTATTCATTATAAGTTTGACAAGGCCGTTCGCCTGTAGCCAAAGAGGTGTGCTCTTCCGGTGCTTCACATTAAGATGACAGAGAAAGTCTCTGAATTCTCGCTTGTTGAAAGGTGGGCTGTTGTCAGACTTTAAGGTCACAGGAACACCCCAGGTCATGAAGATGCCATTTAATCAAAGACCAACTACATGCAAACCTCGCTCTCAGCCCTCCCACCGAACCCACCAACACCGACGACTCTGCCCACAGCCTCAGACGCTGGATCAACGACTGCGCCAACCCCCTCGCCCCACTGAAGAAACCCCCCCACAGAGTCACCAGCAAGAGGGATAACTAGTTCACTCCAGAACTCCTAGCCTCAAAGCAAGCCTGCCGGAATCTAGAGAAAAAATGGCACAGCAAACAGATTCTGGACAGCCACACAGCCCACAAGGACACCATCCGCAACCACCATCACCTCATTAGGACTCACAACAAGACTTCCTTCAAAGACTGCCTCGACAACAACGCACACAATAGCAAGGAGCTCTTCAACATCGTGAAGGAACTCTTCAACTCCAGCTCCAACACCTATGACATCCCGCCGTTACAATCCCTCTGTGACTCCCTCGCAACTTTCTTCCACCGCAAGATAGCAGACATCCACGACAGCTTCAACACCCAGACAGCCCTAACAGACAGCAACACAACAGACCCTCGGCACACCATCGACCACGACCCCCTGCTAGCCTGGGACATCGTGAGCACCGATGACGCCATCAAGACCATGAGCACAATCCACTCCGGCTCTCCGACAGACCCATTCCTGCACCACATCTTCAACTAAGCTAGCAGCTCCATCGCACCCCACCTGTTCAATGTCATCAATCTCTCCCTCGAGACCGCGACTTTCCCAGAGAGCTGGAAACACGCTGAGATCAACACACTACTCAAAAAACCCAAGGCAGACCCAAGAGACCTCAAGAACTTCCGGCCCATCTCTCTGCTCCCGTTCCCGGCCAAGGCTATCGAGAAGATCGTCAACAGACAGCTAACCTGATACCTCGAAGAAAACAGAATCCTGGACCCTTCCCAGTCAGGGTTCTGCAGCAACCACAGCACTGAGACCACCCTCATCGCCACCACCGACGGCATCAGGACCCTGCTCGACAACGGTGAGACCGCAGCCCTCATCCTCCTGGACCTCTCCGCCACCTTCGACATCGTCTGCCACCGCACGCTATGCTCACGCCTCCACGCCGCAGGGATCCAAGACAAGGATCTGGAATAGACCACCTCCTTCCTCTCCGACAGGACCCAGAGCGTCTGCCTCACCCCATTCTGATCCGAAGCTTCCAAGATCATCTGCAGTGTACCCCAGGGATCCTTCCTCAGCCCAACACTATTCAACATTTACATTGCCCCGCTTGCACACGTCGCCTGACAGCACGACCTCAACATAATCTCCTACGCCAACGACACTCAACTGACCCTCTCCCTCACCAAGGACACCATCACTGCCAAAGCCAACCTCCACGAAGGTATGAAGGCCATCACCGACTGGATGAAGATCAGCCGGCTGAAGCTGAACTCGGACAAGACAAAGGTCCTCATCCTCGGCTCCAACCCTACAGCCTGGGACGACTCCTGGTGGACGACGGCACTGGGGGCAGCCCCAAAACCCACCGACCATGCACGCAACCTGGGAATCATCCTCGACTCAATGATCTCAATAACCAAGCAAGTCAACACCATCTCCTCCTCCTGTTTCAACACCCTCCGCATGCTCCACAAGATCTACAGGTGGATCCCAACTGATACAAGAAGTACAGTCACCCAGGCCCTCGTCAGCAGCAGACTGGACTACGTAAACGCCCTCTATGTGGGAGCCCCAACCAAGCTCATCAAACGACTGCAACGCATCCAAAACACCTCGGCACAACTGATCCTCAACGTACCACACCACGACCACATCACCCCCCCCACCTGAGAAACCTGCACTGGCTCCCCGTCAACAAGAGGATATCCTTCAAACTCCTCATCCACGCACACAAGGCACTCCACAAGACTGGCCCAGCCTACCTCAACAGACGACTCTCCTTCTACATCCCATCCGCCAGCTCCGCTCCGCCGACCTCGCACTCGCCAACGTCCCGTGCATCCGAAGAACAACCACCGGCGGAAGATCCTTCTCCCACCTCGCCGCCAAGACATGGAACACCCTTCCACTGAGCCTTCGACAGACCCAAGACCTGCTGACCTTCAGAAGGCTACTCAAGACCTGGCTGCTCGATCAGTAGTGCCCCCCCCCCCCAGTGCCTTGAGACCCTTGAGAGTATGTAGTGCACTTTACAAGTGACTGATTGATTGATTGATTGATGGATTGAATCTCTTAGTGAAACGTGTATGAGTGATAGCTGAGAGATCTTCAAACAATGGAAAACAGTAGTATTCATCAACGATCACCATCGTGTGATGTCCGTTGTCAAGAGGACTGAAGAAGTGAATGACAATTGTTTCCCATGCATGCATCTCACTCTCTCCTTGCAGTATCGACTACCGGTTTATCAACCAAACTTGCTCCCTCGAACCAAGTAATCTTTTCAACGAGGTTTGATGTTAATTTTTATGACCTTATTCACAATTTGTTTTACTTAAATTCACGAACTTCACGGGCTCGACTACTCCGCCTTTGTGTATCTAGCGCCAATCTATTCATCACAACTTGCCCTGAAGGTGGCACATGCACGCTCTTGAACTCCTACCTTAATGCACACCAACCATGACAAACTAGCGTTAAATTGATCGGCCGTTTTGCAAATTTCCCCGGCACACGAAACTCGCACATACTTGAACCGCAGCCTGCAATGCAATTTATAACTCACTATCTCGGGTCCCAGACCATCGCTCATTATCCACCATGTCAAGCACTTAATTATCCGCATACTTAAAGTTAAACTCGTTTCCTCTCCGTATCACTTTTCTTTACTGAACGTTTACCAATGCATTCCTTTACGTTCATGATTTTTTCCATTTGTAAGTCACGATTCCACCTTTTCTCAACTTGTCACAACTGTATTGCGCTAATGCATGGCCATGCGGTCCTACTGATAGTAGTATTCTTTCCTTATTTGTAACTAGTCCCGACAGGTTCCCCTGTGTTTTCTCTCCCACTTCTTTACTACGCAGGCATTGTTTTAACCCCTTAAGTGCTGCTGACGGCCAATGGTCGTCAGCAGCGCTACCTCCCCAGTGCTGCGCACGACCATTGAACGTCCATTCAGCACTAGTTCTAATGGACAGCGCAGCACTGGGGAGGAATGTGTAATAGCAGCTATGAGGTTAAATACCAGGCACTTTATTTCTATAGTCCTGATGATGATCCCTTTATCATAAGAGCTTGGGATCGAAACGTCATCGACAAATGATTCAGTACCACTGTTTTATGATTTGTATGAAAAATGTGGTTACTGTGTTGGTTAGCTTGCTAGATTCTATGACTATTTCCAGCTACCATAGCTCTATTGTTGCCTGAAAACCCTTTATGTTTTATGTTTGATTTCTCTTTCTCCACGATCGGGTGCAGGATTGTGTCCCATTTTATTTTGTTGTTGCTTCCTTTGTATACTATTTTCTAATTATATTGCACATTAAAAATTCTCTGTCCGGCTGGACACTGAATGTTTATAGTACCCATTCAGGTCTATATGTTATTTGTCCCTTGAATTATTTACCTAATGACCATTGTTCTAAAAAATAAATGCATTGGCAACTCTGGCATGTTTAAGGGGTGTTGAGTGGTTTTCGATGACAGGCAGTTGCATAGATGACAGGCCTTTAATTCTCTTTCAATGCTCTCTTCGACATGTGGAAACCAGACACGGTCTCAGAAAGCTTGTTTAGTGGCAACAACTCCATGATGTCCTTCATGAGCCACTTTCATTATCTATTGTCCCAGACTCTGAAATCTCTCTGAAATGGCAATTCTCAAACCTCTTAGAATATTGCCTTCATGAGTAACAGACAGTAAATCTTTGGGATTTATAAACTACGGATATACACCTTCACTGGTAAGAGGTCGAGGGTGCTAGTACCAAGACTGATCTGTAATAATGTCTTTCAGTTTCAGCAGGTCGCTGTCTTGACTTGCGGCAAGGACAATTTGTTCCAACAAAATGGCAGCTGGGGTGCTTGATTTCTCTATGGAATTTATGTAAGCTTCAGCCGTCTTAGAATGGGTGCCTGGGTATTGTAGAAGCACTCATGAGAAGTACTCGGCAGGGTTCTTGATGGTGTAGCTGTAGTCTTGCAATCGCAGACCTTAACATTCAATGCAAGGAGGAATTTCTGCCTTTGGATTACCAAAGGGAGTGAACAATGCTTGATGATCCATCACAACCGTGAAGAACTTGCCATATAAGAATACGTGGAAATGTTCACAAGCCCACACCACTGCTAAGCTTTCTTTCTCAGTTTGTGAACAAGCATGTTCAGTTTGGGACAAACATAGGCTTGCATATGACACAATACGTCTTTGAGCATTTGGGTGTCCACAGTGCTGTGCATGGATGGTGCCTAACCCAACAAGGCTAGCGTCAACAACAACCTCAGTATGCCGCTTAAGATCAAGGTATGCCATTTCAGTAGCAGTCTCAAAGGTTTATTTGATTTTCTAGAAGCTTTGCTTGCATTCATGTGACCAAAGAAAAGAAACATTTGCTTTTGTCAAGTCTCGTAACCCTTTCAATCAATCAATCAATCAACAAAATTTGTAGAGTGCCCTACTCACCCGCAAGGGTCTCAATGAGCCGAGGGGATGGCGGGGGGGGTCGCTACTGCTCGGACAGCCAGGTCTTGAGTTGTTTCCTGAAGGAGAGATGGTCCAGGGTCAGCCATAGGTAAGTGGGGAGGGAGTTCCATGTCTTGGCTGCCAGGCAGGAGAAGGATCGTCCTCTGACGGTGGACTTCCGAAAGCGTGGGGCGAGGGCGAGGCTCGCGGGTGGGTGTGTAGAATGTGAGGCGGCCGTTGAGGTGAGCCTTGTGTGAGTGGGTGAGGAGTCTGATCGTGATTCTCTTGTTGACGGGGAGCCAGTGCAGATCTTTCAGATGGGCAGAGATGTGGCTGCGGTGAGGGATGTCCAGGATGAGTTGTGCTGAGGTGTTCTGAATGCACTGGAGTCTTTTCTGGAGTTTGGCTGTGGATCCAGTAGAGGGTGTTCCCGTAGTCCAGATGGCTGGTGACAAGGGCTTGGGTGACCGTCTTCTTGGTTTCGGTGGGGATCCATCGGAAGATCTTTCGGAGCATGCGCAGGGTGTTGAAGCAGGATGCCAAGACGGCGTTCACTTGCTTGGTCATCGTGAGTGAGGAGTCCAGAATGAAGCCTAGGTTACGGGCGTGGTCTGTTGGTTTGGGTGCGATGCCTAGGGCAGGGGGCCACCAGGAGTCGTCCCAGGCAAAGGGAGATGGCCCGAGGATGAGGACTTCCGTCTTGTCTGAGTTCAGTTTCAGACGGCTGATCTTCATCCATTCTGAGACGTCTTTCATTTCTTCCTGGAGGTTGGCTTTGGCGGTGGCAGGGACGTTGGTGAGGGAGAGGATCAGCTGTGTGTCGTCAGCGTAGGAGATGATGTTGAGGTTGTGTTGGCGTGCGATGGCTGCGAGAGGGCTCATGTAGATGTTGAAGAGGGTGGGGCTCAGCGAGGATCCTTGGGGAATGCCGCAGATGACTTCGGTGGCCGCGGAACGGGGGGAGGCGGACTCTCTGGGTTCCTCTGGCGAGGAACGAGGTGATTCACTCCAGGGCCGCTCCTTGGATTCCGGTGTTGTTGAGGCGCTGTATCAGGGTGCGTGGTCCCGGGGATCTGTAGATGAGGGTGCCTCTGAGGGTGGTCTTGGAGTCGGTGTGTATCTGGAAGTGAAGGTGTTCGGTGGCGGTGAGGGTGTCGTCGGAGTTGGTCGTGATGCGGATGGTGTTTTTGTGGACGATGGCGATGCCTCCTCCGGTTTGGTTGACGCGGTCCCTCCCGGTGATCTTGTAGCCGTCCGGGATGGCTATGGTGATGTCGGGGGCCGAGGAGGCGTTCATCCAGGTTTCAGTGAGGAAGGCGACGTCTGGTGATGTTGTGTCGAGGAGGTTCCAGAGTTCGACGGCGTGCCTGTGGACAGAGCGGGTGTTGAGCAGGATGCACTTGAGGAGGTTGTTGCTGGTGCTTGGCTTGGCGGGTGCGGTGTAGGTTCGGAGGCAGGTGAATTGGCAGACATGGCAGGTGAAGGGTCCGTGGGTGCGTTTCGGGATGGCTTGGTAGCATGCGGGGTTCCGGCCGGCGTTGAGAGTGTGGAGGGTGGCGGCATCGTAAGTTCGTCGGGTGCGCTGGCATCGTCGAGGACCAGGGGTCCTGGCGCTGGGCGCGGTCCAGGCACGGACGGGCGTAGACGGGCTTGCCTTAGGCGCGCCATCGATGCAATCGGCGCGCCCGCTGTGCGTGAACGCTGCCTTTAAGTGGGCACGTTGGCCAACGGCCGTCGCGAGCACTACCTCGGTAGTCATGCGCACGTCCGTTGGACGACGCAGATCCCGTCCACTTAATGGAATGCCCCACAGCGGAATTGCCGCCGCGGTTAAGGCGTTAATGGTGCACTGACAGTGGCAAGGTCTTGCATGCATCCAGAGCAATAGCTGGCCATGCCAAGGAATGAACATAACATGTGGGGGGACTGGCAGTTGACAGCGCTTGCACTTTAGCTGATCGGGTGCTATGCTCCCATCAGAAAAGATACGGCCAAAGAATTTTAACTTTGTCTCATGGAACTCATATCTCTCTGCATTCAAAATTAAACCAGCAGCAGTGAGCAACTGATACACTTGTGTGAGAGCTTTGTCGTTCTCCTTCTCTGTAGCTCCGAAAACCAATATGTCATCACTATAATGGAAAAAGTTTATTACAGGCTGTAAGATAAATCAAATTACATCTTGGAATAGCTCCGCAGCTGATGAAACACCCAAACTTTTTTTTTCTAATGGAACAGCCAAAAATGTGTATAAAAGGTTGTAATGTGCATGCAATTCTCCTTGAGTTCCATCTGATGATATCCTTTACTCAGATCCAGGCAAGAGAATACCTGCGCACCATTCAATTGTGGTATTATGTTGGGAATGTGTGGACCTGGATGTCATTCTCTTTCAATGGCTCTGTTCACTTGATGGATATCCATGCAGTGAACTTACAGTGTTTGATGAGCATATCCAGTCTTTCAACAAATGTGTCACAGTTGTCATTGGAGTGAACTGGAGATTCAAGGTTGCTTTGATTTGACTGTATGACATTTTGTGACTTCTTTTACACCATCACCAGCAGGATTCTTAAGTTATTTGATAATATTCTTGTTATCTGCTTCTTCAATCGCAACAATGAAATCATCAAATGTCTCTATCCAGGCAGTCCACCTATTGACAACATTGAGCTTTTTGGCGGTATAGAATGGCGTGGGGGTTTCAAGCAGGAGGCGGCATTGTAACCATTGGTGGAACTTAGGGGAATATTAACAAGGGCCATTTTTCCGCTTTTTTGGCTTTAAAAGCCAGAAAAGCGGCGAAAATTACATTTCCCTATTAACTAGGCAGAGCTAACATGCAGTAGCGCATGTTAGCATCCGTTTTGGTATCGCCTTGCTTTGCATCGCTAATGAAATGCAAAGTAGGTGTACCTACAGGAAACAACATGAAAATGCTTGCTAACCGCACATCGTGGTATTAACAAGCCGGCCAAGACCAAGCGCGTAGCAATGGAAAAAGCTGCGCTAACCGCAGACTTCGCCGGATACTATTGTCTGCAAAATGGTCGACTATGCTATGTGCATAATGGGAGGTGGATTGAAAGCTTACATCCACTGCTCCCTATCAGCAACATTTCAACAGCTCAGTGCAGATATCGCTGGTTTTCAGGCGATATTGATGGAAATCGCCGTACATCGCCGGATTCACATTCGCCTGTTGGCAAATCGTTGCAAATAAGCCGCTAAACAGGCGATATGATCGGCGATATTGAGAAATGCGCTAGACGCGTTTGGTGATATTTATCGCCCGTTGTTGATGATATGCCCCTTACTGATGTAGAAAGTAGAGTTCCCTCTGATGTTGCTTGGTGATCTTGTTTATGCAAACCATCTCTGAGGCCTTGTCATGTGCTGCCCTCTGGATCATCTTCGATAATGACAGAAAACCTGACTCCTTTGTTCTCCTATAGAAAAGCAAATTTTCATGATTCTGATCGCCATTCTCTGCTTTCTGAACTTCGGAGACCTTTGGAGCTGTTCTGAGCCCCACTTGGCAGCTTTGGTGGGGTGACGCTTTGGGTATGGACAGCTCTGCAAGCACATCCCTGGGTACTTCGTCTGAGGTCCCTCCCTCCCGTGCTGTGGCATGATGGCTCTCTTTAATCAGTACTGGTAAGCAGATGACCGTTTCTTGTATCACTTTACCTTTAAGTATTTCTTTGTGCTGTCTGACAGCTGTTTGATACCTGCATCACTGCGCTTCTGTTCACAGTGTTATCCTGCACTTTGCTGCTTTTTCAAAACCTGGTTGCATCCGTCTACAGTTTTGTGTTGCGTAGTGATGCAGTACCTCTCTTTGTGCCCTTCCCAGCAGGGAAGCAGTGGCCCTACAACCATTGCCAGAGGGGCCCGGACATCAGATCCAGCCTAGAAATTCAGCTCAAGTCCAGATTGGAGCAGAGGTAACGGGAACCAGCACAGGCGTTGCTGGCAACTATAACAGCGGTGAAGGGGGAAGGCCAGAAGAAACGTGTACCCCTACCACTGTCGGATAATTCTTGGGTGAAAGACGGGGTCACAAATCAGGATGGAGAGCCGTTTCCTTGCTTTGTTCCTTTTTTCCCTGATGCCCAGCTGAGAGACACACAGACCGACAAGGACGGCAATGAGGCTCTGCTTGAGGTGACGGTTGTTCGGTGCATCAGGCCTCTGAGTTCCGGTCCCCAATTGAAAGTGAGCCTGCACCTTTGTTTGTTGATAAGGAGGTGCCTGGGCACACTGGGTACAATCTGCGGCTGTGACGAAGGAGCAGTGTTCCAGCGGAGCAACACAGGAGTTAGGAAAAGACTTGAGTTTAGGGTACATGTGATGTGTCTCTGGCGCCTCTTAGATTAGAGTGAAGAACACTGGTGCACTGCCTGAGACACTGGACAGGATCGTTGAGAGTATTTGCCCTTGAGGAGGATTGCCCTATCCTGAAAAAATAATGTTTTCCTTAGCCTGAGCCGTGATTGCTTTTCTGGGTTGCAAGTTGTGCAGCTCCACCGTGGAAGAAGGGAACACTTGATGAATCATAAGAGCCTGCCTGTGAGGCTCAGACAGACAGGGCAAAGACTCCCCTCTGGCTGGTTGTACAGTGGCTTCAATTTCCCAAGTACTTTTGTTTTGTTAGCAATGTACCCCAAAGGTCGTCCCATTTTTGAGGAGGAGCAGCCCTTTGTAGCTCCTCGTCCTAATTCCCATGGCCCTGTTTGGTCCTCCTAGTCCCCCAAAACAAAGATTGTTTTTGTAACAATATGTGTATTTGCTTTAATATTTATATTCGGAATACTGTTTTTTCTGCAAGAAAAATATTTTGTGCACACTTTGATAAATACTACTCCGCACCCCTGAACATATCCTTGGTACTCTAGCCCTCATAAAGAAGAACACTATCAAGATAATGTTAAACGAAATGTTTAGAATGCAAATGCCCGACAAGTAACTGACCAAGAAATAAGAGAACTAATGTTAGTAGATATAAGTAATAACTTCCATGTTTCTTCTATTGCATAGCGAATGTCTTCAGCTAATGCTAAAAGGACCGTTTGTGGAAATCGTAGGAGTTACCGTTAGCATAAGCTGAAACCATGTTGTTTGTGGCCTCCATTTTCATTACCCTAGTGATTCTTCCGTCTTCACTGTTGCTTGCCTTTCTATTCTGCTTGAGTCATCAACTGTAGGTAACTCCCTTTGTACTGAGCCAGAACACTGCGTATACTCAGAAAGGCCTGTCGCTGCTAGAATGCACCTGTTTTAGAATGCAACTGTCAGGCTATTCCAACCGACTAAGCAGTACTATTTCCCCTCCCACTTTGTTAACCAAGCGATTTCTGTATACACATGTTAGTCAATAACTATTCCTGAATCTAGTCAGTGAATCACGGGGAACATGGCGGCTGCGAGGTAAACAGTCGCGGGCCGCCAGGTGAGGAGGAGGCTGAGTGCGAGTACGCTCCCATCCCAGTCCTCACCCTGTCTCCACCAACCTTTGGATATATGACATTGTAGTTCAATCTGCAGAGAAATGAGTGGAAAAATATTTGGGCATGCTTACAAAGATTGATTGTCTCCGGATCGGGGAAGCTGCGGCGCTGGATATGGAGCCGGAGGGGGGAGAGCTCCGGTATGGTTACGAGCATCAGCTCTACTGCAGTGCGTTACAGTTGTGTGCATGCTGAAGGGCAGTGTTGGTGGCGTCAGAACCAGTCAGGGAGTGGAGCGGAGAAGCTTCCAACGGCTAGCAGAGCATAGGGGGCCCCCACAGCAATGGAGCTAGTTTGCACGGCTTGAAGGAATCCTCACAGTGATTATTTCAGCGGATGACCTCTATGGAGAAAGTTAAAGCCTCGTTACTTAAGGTTGGTGATAACGCAGTAACAATTCCAGATAAGATATCGAGATACGCTCTGTGCACAAGGAACTTGGGAACCCTGGAGAGCCTCACTGGGGTAAGTGACAATTTTATTTCTGTTACAAAACGAGCCCCAGAAGACAGTATTGTTAGCGCCATCCCTCCAAGAGAGATAAGGGCAAAAAAAACATCATAAATACAAGGGAAGAATCCACGCGGGTGAGGGAGAGCCAAGAAAATCTCCCCCTTACAACCTAAAGTTACTCCATACTTAAAAACCTACTATAAAGTTTTAACCTACGGGATGGCCACTGGGGCGAGGTTGCTGGCAACAGAAGTTAAGAGTAGCACCAACATTAAACAAGGAAGACAAAACAGATACAAATGCAGTCAACCCCAGTATGTTAGTTACCAGCAGCAATAAAGGGGGGGGGGGGGGGCAAAGTGAAATGGGGAGCAAACTTTGGGCCGGGACTATTTTTCAGGTTCCCATTAAAAATAAGTGCAGTGCTTTATTAACTAAGGAGGTAGAGGATCAACCTGAAACAGAGTTTGAACAAGAGCAGGTGCCAACCCCTGCAAAGTGCCCCCCACAAGTTGAGCCCACAGCAGCAATGCGACCTAATCTAGAAAATACAGATACACCATTGGCATCCATTCTCAGGAGCCTCCGGGAGTCACTTAAATCACGATTCGAAATATCAGAGGCAAATCAGGCTGATATTCAGGCCTCATGCTCAGCACTTGCGCAAAAACTAGATGATGTAGTTGACTGGAGTGGACTGGACAACTGAAGGTGGAAGTCAGCTCGATGCGCAATAACATTGGTAAATGGGGTAGAGGCCCTGGTTAAAGAATATGCAACCCTCAGAGAGGATATGGAATGGATTGAAAATCATTCTTGCAGAAACAATCTGCGGTTTATTAGCATTCCGGAGACAGTGGAATGGCCCAATATTAAAGCTTTTATGATACAATTGTTAAAGGTGACAGTCTTAAAGGAGAGACTGGATATTAACCTCGAATCGGAGATTGAGCGGGTCCATAGGGACCCATTTAAGAGAAACCTACAACGGCAAAAGCCAAGGAAAATGTTGGTAAATTTCTAATCTTACTCAGTGAAGGAGTCTATTTTATTACCTGCTCTGAAAAATGGCCTTACACATTCCAGGCACTGACTTTTAGTATCAGATCAGACGTCTGCCACGATACAGACCAAAAGCAAAGGGAGCTGGGGAGAAGAATGGGGGAGTTAAATAGCTTGGGAGCTGAGGCTCAGCTAAAATTTCCAGCCATGGTCTGAGTAATGTGGAACAACCAAATGCGAAACATACGATCAGTAGACGAGGCAGATAGTCTGATAGAAGATTTTAAAAAAGGTGAGCGACCTTGAAAGACAGAAACCGCGAATAGGCTATGCCCTGTATTAATGAATGGTTAATTCTAGATTTGAGTAATATTCACATTAAGACTAGTACAACACAATTGCAAATAGGAATCTTTATACAAACAATATGTGGGAAAAAAATACACAAAGGGAAAATCTGCACGCAATAGATGGTGGAGAGGGTGGGGGGGGACTCTCACAGTTAGTATAGTTTGGTTGTATTCCAGCCTAATCCCCCCGGCAGTCCTAATAGGTTTATGCCTGGTAGTAGGGGGAGGGTTCCCATGGGGGGCCAAGGGCTGGCCACGGCGTGGGGAGCAGAGGGGGAAAGACAATGGGTCCTCATTTCACAAATCACTACATATTCTTTGGAGAAATACAATGCATAGATTCCTAGGTCCTAGGGTGTTAGACCATCTAAAGATTAATGACAGGGAAGGGTGATAACATACACAATGTAACATGGAATGTAAACGGGTTAAGAACAATAAGCCGACAGGGCCTCGTAATGAGGTATCTGGAAGAGTCAAGAAAACTTATAAGTATAATTCAGGAGTCTCGTCTCACAGCAATAGAGAATATGGAGCTTTACAGGAGGCAACATTGGATAGAGATCTTTATAGTCTCAAACCAATTGGAATATTCAAAGGGAGTGGCGATAGTAACAAGGAAAGGCTCAGGAGTTGAGATGACTTCCTCTAAAACCAACAGTTCATGTAGACGGGTTATGGCCAGCCTGAGAGGTGTTGACTATGAAATTGTTTGTGTGGGGTTTTATGGCCCCAACGTTGTTGACCCCCAACATACAGAAGCTTTACAATTTATGGCTGCACCAGTGATAATGGGAGGGGACTTGAATACGCTGTTAGATCCAGTATTGGATCGGTCTACCAGCAGGAGTGGCACCCAATCTTATGGGACTAAGACAAGACAAGCGCTAAAATATATGTTAGCCGAACTGGGCCTGGTTGACTCCTGGAGGCATTTAATGTTAGGTAAAAGAGCATACACTTTCCATAGTAAAAAATACTGCCATTTCCCACAATTAGACTATCTATTAGTAGATCGTAAATTGGCAGGGAATCTTAAAGAAATATCTCTACTACCAGGACACATCTCCGACCACGCTATGGTCAGTATCCTACTGAAGGGTCTTACAAAGAGGAATTATTCGAGATGCACACTAAAAGGTCTATATGCTTAGATTTAGAGGTAGTTGTTCGTCTGAAGGAAGCTACCCTCGAGTTTTTTTAGACTAATACTCAATCTGCCCCAATAGGAGTTATCTGGGATGCTTTTAATGCCTACCATAGAGGGGTACTACAAAGTTCAGTCTCCTATAAGAATAAAGTCGAAAGGGCTGACTTAAAAAAATTGGAAGAGGAGATCAGGATGTTAGAAGGAAGAGCACAGCAAGACACATATAATACCAGCAGAGGGAAGAGATTCTGAAAAACCTCGAGGAAGCTAGAACTAACTATTAGATTAAATTAGACCTAAAATGTGGGGAGAGGTGGGCACAAGCCAAATGCAGCATTTTGAGTATGGAGAAACAGCTAGCACACTCCTAGCTTGGAAGTCCAAAGCGGAGAGAACAAGAAATCATATTGGAGAGCTGATTATCAATTAGGAGGGAACAATCACTAAAAAAGAAGAGGAAATACAGGAGACTTTAGTTTCCCTTTTTGCTGAACTATATTCAGAATCTGGGCGGCCAGAAGAAGAGGTATTGAAACACTGGTTAAAAAAGGTAGGCCTCCTTATTCTAACAACTGAGGGTAGGAACAAACTGATGCTCCAATTACAGAAAGGAAAATTATAGGGCAGCTCAAATGTATGAAAAATGGCAAAGCAGCAGGTCCTGACTCTATACCAATTGAAGTCTATACATTGTTAGAAGACGAAATAGTGCCTCATATGGCGGCCCTTTTTAATTTAGTCTACAGAGAGGAAGGGACATCTCCGGGATCCTGGAGCGAGGCTATAATTACACTAACTTTAAAACCTGCACAAGATCCGAGGAGGGCTGAATCATATCGCCCGATCTCTTTACTGGACACAGATCACAAAGTCTACACAGGTATCCTGGCAGGCCGGTTGGCTGAGGTTGCCTCTCAATTAATCCACATAGACCAGAAAGGTTTCGTTCCAAAGCGACAAATACAGGATTTTACATTGTCTTTGATTGGAACAGTAGATTTAGCGGTTGCTCAATCGATTCCATTGGCAGTAATCACTATAGATGCCGCCAAGGCTTTTGACTGAGTCAGATGGACGTTCTTGTGGGGTGTGCTAGATACTATGGGCTTTGGTCAAGACTTTATAAGAGCAATGGAAAAGCTGTATGACCATCCAACGGCCATGATCCTTGTTAACGGCACAATGACAAGGAGTGTTGAGATCTAAAGAGGGACAAGGCAGGGCTGTCCCTTGTCCCCGCTCCTTTTCGACCTATACATAGAACCACTAGCATATCTGAGGAGTTCTGATGACCAAATCATACCCATACATCAACTCCCGTCACATAGTAAAAATTGCTATTTGCAGACGGTTTAAAAATTAACACTACGATCCACCCCATACACAAATAAGAATAGAACAACTGACCAATGAATATGGGGCCTTTTCAGGCTATGGCATAAATGCATTCAAGACGGAAGTGATGTGCTGAAATATGGAGGATTGGGGTGGTACAAGATGTAAAGAAATTAGATATTTGGGGATAGTCATTACAGATAAAATCGAAGAGATCCCTTCCTATAATTTGAAGCAAGTCATGAAGGAGGTGGAGAAGCAACTAAGTAGATGGAAGAAATTGCCGCTCTCCATTTATGGGAGAGCGAATCTGGTTAAGATATCTGTCTTACCAAAGCTCACATACCTTTTTAATGGGATACCACTCACTTTCCCTAAAGAGGAAATAAATAAAATCCAGGGCAGAATATCGAGCTTTATATGGGCATCCCGGGTGTGTACACCTGTCATGGAAATAATTACGGTGTAGTCTAAAAAAGGGGGGGATTAGCATTGCCTGACCTCAAACTTTACTGCATGGCCTTCCAATTTAAAAACATCCGTATGCTGGCAGGGGAGCCTTTGAGTGGCACAGGGGGGTCAATATTGGGTGAAATGGTTAAGGATTTAACTCCGAAGCCCTTTTATACAAATTTGGAGCTCAATTTTTTGTTTAAAAAAAAGTCAGACTAAAAGTCCTAAAATCGGCATTAAAATATGGCTTACAGTGAGAAGACTTCTAAATATTGGTTATTTTTCGGATTTTTCCCCAATCTGGGAATCCCCTGGAACAACGGAATGTATGAAAGATGCCCTGAGTTGCAATTTGAAAGTTTTCATCCTCACTGCCAGAAGGATTCCATCCCCTTCGGGGAGTTTCTTCGCATTCGGCGAAATTGTACCTCCCTTTCGAATTATGATTATCACAGTAAACAGCTAAGTAGAAGACTAACAGAAAGAGGATATCCCCACCGTTTAGTCCGCCAAGCTTTCAAAAGGGCGAGATTTTATGATCGAGACGCCCTACTAAAAAACAAGAGAATCAAGAGCCAAGACAAAATTGTGTGTGTCATAAATCACTCCACACTCAATTATAAAATCAAAAATATAATTAACAAAAACTGGAAAATACTGGAAGTTGAAGGCGAAACAAACTTAGAAAAACCATTGGTGACATATCGCCGAAACCAAAATCTCAGAGATCGGTTGGTCCACACGAGGAACAAAACGGTCACAATAGAGAAACAAATGACCTTGACAAGTGGAGACATGATTCGTGGCAACCACAAGTGTGGCAATTGCCATGCGTGTGATACTGCAATCACAGGTAACTCTCTGTCCCACAATGACAAAACTATCATTCTTAGGTCATTCACAAACTGTCGCAGTAAAAACATCATATACTATATTGTATGTCCTTGCGGATTACCATATATAGGAGAGACTGGACGTGAATTTAGGCTAAGATTCAGCGAACACAAATCCTCGGTGCGAACCAACAAACTGACATCACCGCTAACTCAACACTGTATGGATCAAAACCACAATGAGTTAGAACTCAAGTGGTGTATCTTGGAGAAAATCCAATGTAAGAAAGGAGAAGCACCAGAGATAACAAGGAAAAAACGAGAATGTTTCTGGATTTTTTATTTTGACAGTGTTAAAAGAGGCCTAAATGAAAATATCTCGTGGTATGTGACACAATAAATACTGAGAATCTAGCCCATTTAGAAGATATTGTCTTCTATATATTGCGTTATTGCGTGATCGCAAGAAAGCTTTTTGAACTTATATGTCGGTCGGGTTCTTCTTGTATTATATTGAGAGATCATATGTAGAGATCCCGAAACTTAGTCTAGTCAGGATATTAGGATAGAATACCTGACACACATTTCCGGAGCAATACAATCCTAGTACCACTTAGAAATGGCCGCCGCGGATTTCCGATCACGTGACCGCCAACAACTCGAATGCCGGTTGGTTTGTTAAACATCTTTCACCGTATAGGGTATTGATAGCGAGAGGCGCCAAAACTACGTATATAAATTACACGCATTACACCTTCAATTTAGGCGTCCCTGGCAGCGTGAGCAGGATCTTCTGGACCGGACGACAGTGGACCCGAAGTAAGTACCAAGCATAGCGTAGTTAGCATCTCACACGTTATAACATAGTAAGCAACAACGTTTTAATTTTGACGAGGGAACTCTATTCTATTCCTTTCTTCCTATCCCCAGTACATTCAAACAAAGTTTCCCTGAAACCTTCAAAGGAGGAGCCCTGCCTCGTAGCGCTGGTGTTTTTCACCACTGAATACCGTTTCCAATGAGAAAATGTGTCAGACTTAGAAATAAGGTAAATCTGTCTACGCTCTTAATATCTCTATATATGTCTAGTACGAACAAAATTAGATTCTTGTACTCTCTTCTTTTTAACATCCTTACAGATTTTGATCGGGTCCACTATAACAACATAGCGACTATTAGCGCTTGTAACCATCAAGATAATAATCCTACATTCCAAGTCCCAGATTTTGTGATAACAAGGTCAGTAACATAGAGATTTCGCTAGTCTAGTACTCATACTTAACATTAGCTAATATGTGTCCTTTTCTTAGTGCACCTGTTTTTGTGGTCCTTACAGTATAAAGCCGGATCCTAAACACACACTAAAAACAAGCCTTTGCACAAACAAGAAAGGAAAAAAGGAAAAAAGCTAATTCTTGATAAAATAGGTAAGCGATTGGCTCATAATCTCTTAATAAACTTTGTCTGCATACAGATACCAGCAGAGAACAGTGATAGTATCTGTCCTTATTTTTACCTAGGTAGTACTACAAAAATAAAGTTCTGACGACCAATGCTAGAAATCTGATAAGGAATCCTCTCCTCCAAATAAAAGGTACCTACTTGGTGACGCTAGTTACAACAATGTCATCTAGTTATATGACTATTAGCAATCCCAGTTACAACTTTTAAATTGTGACTTCTTTAGAACCCTTTTTGATACAAAAGTCTTCTCTACAAATTATGCCTCCATAATCTTAGAATAAAGCCAAAGTTCTGTGTTTACTGTGAAAGTTATGTGAATGTCGAACCTGCAGCTTGGGCCATGACTAACCACAAGAGGATTAGAGTAATTAAAATAAATACTGCACAAATGAATATGTTTTTTCTGTTTATACATAGGGCAGCGTAACTGAGGACAATGATAATAAGTTAAAGAACAAGTGAAACAATGTATGTTGTTTTTCTTTTCAGATATCTAATTATGCAGGGGCCATAGAAATACTGTTTGTGTCTGAGCATTCTGCAATACAGGTCCTGAGGAAGGCGGTCCATACTGCCGAAACGCGTCGACCTTGCGTATCAATTGCACGTCCATCTGCGATCCCTCAGACGCAGAATCCAAGAATGAATGTAGCATGGATGATGAACAAGGAATGTTTGTTTTTGTGAGAGTGTTGACTGTTTTGTATATTGTTTTCCCTGCATAAAACTAGTTTTTTATAGATGAGATTACAAAATGATGTGTTTTATATTATGTGTTCTTTGA
The DNA here is from genome assembly GCF_964263255.1 of Lissotriton vulgaris. NCBI lineage: Eukaryota > Metazoa > Chordata > Amphibia > Caudata > Salamandridae > Lissotriton > Lissotriton vulgaris. The sequence continues at coordinate 51,055,781 of NC_141697.1, forward strand.
TAAAATATATGAATTGATGTGATAAATTGATAAATGGAAAAACTATTTTTGTACTAAGTAATATAACTAAAAAGAAAAAAAGAATAAAATGACAAAGCCATAAAAAAAACTCTTTCTTGTTGTTTGCCCTACTGTACTAAAGTATTAGAGTCACAGTGTTGGATATATACCATTATAATTTTTTAAGGTCAAGGGGGAACTTATTTCTTGTTAGTTTTTTGCTTTTCCCCTCTTTCCCCGACCATTAAAGTAACATTAGAGGGGGTCCCAACTTTCATGTTAATAGATGCCCTGAGTTTGCCATTAAAACAGGCAGGAATGGTAAATTGGGGGTATCGCCTATCAGCAGAAGGAATGACTCCGTGGGATATAGTGAATAACAGGACAGATAATAAATCATCCAGGTTTAAATACCTCCACCTTACTTCACGGTTCGCTACTGTTACAGAGGAGGTAGGGGGCAATTGGGATTTTGAATCTTCATTACCGGACATAAACCCATGCACCAAAGAGGTAGCAAAATGGAATGGACAGTTCTTGGAGGCTGAAGAGGACAAAATGAAAGCCCCCCCACCCGGTTGCTTGGTTAAACACAATAAATTGGATATGCAAATTTGACATCAAATGCAACCCACGCAGACCAAAAGAGCTATGGAAGGAGTATTTGGCATGGTCAGAATAGGATATTAGTGTAAAGACTGATGGCATGGCTATCGATTCGGATACATGGTTCAATTATTACATCATGCCAAGGGCCTTGTGGAGGTTGACCCTGCATGCGGGCCATGAGAGAAGCGCCAGTGTATCCTGGAGCCTAAATCTGCATGGACCATGGACGGATCAAGGGCATACCTAGGCTTTCCTGTTTTCAGTTTCTATTTTTGGTAAATTCTGGTGGTTTTTTTTCAGTGTTTTCCAGTGATTTCAATATCTTTAAAAAACAGTGCTTTTCAGTGGTTACTCATTTTCGCGCCATAAAAAACAGAAGAAACAGTGTTTTACCGGTGTTTATGAAATGTTTCGCTTTTATTATTGCTCGCTTCCTTCACTGATGCATGGTAGACGGTGTACCTCTCTGGTTTATGCTCTAATAATCAGTATATGTGTGCCAGTGCCATGAACAGGAACATGTGGTTTCGATATACAGTAATAAAGACGTGCCTTGTCATCACCATATAAGAACAAGTAGTAACATTAAGACTAGGCCCTTCACAAAACCTTTTTTGCAAAGTCGCATCTTACCAACTTACAAGAAATGATTTCTAAAATCTGTGCTTACTCCAAATGTGAGGTTACTGGCCAGCGTGGGAGCAAGACATGGCTGGCCCAGGAAGCGGTGTCATGAGCCCCAAAGCAGAGGGTGCTGGAGGAATGGATATGAGTTATTACCTCCTTTTAATCAAAGGTGTGATGGGACCAGAGTAAGGACAAGGCACATGTGTTTCAGAAATAAAAGTTAGATGCCGCTCCTGGAGCATAACATGTCTTCTACACTTACAAGAAACACATTCATTGACACACATTTTTATGCTCTCAGATGTGCGATCCTATTGTACTTTTCTAAAACACAGATCTGTGATTGAGAAACACTATAAATGTACGTGTTTATGGTAGGAAACCGCAGCGAGAACCTGCTATTCAGGAGGCATCAAGGGAGGCACATTTTGTTTAAAGTTTTATCTCAAAAAGTCTATTACAAAAACAATTTTACTGGAATGTTTTTCTGTGCACAATTTAGTTCACAGGATTAACAAGCCGTTAATCCCACCACATGGCTGCCCTCCCACCCCCATGGAGCCTGTTACTGTTATCCTACATTAATTGTTTTAAGGTGCTTCCTTTTCTCTCCATGTTCCATAAACATATATGTTTCCGAAAACTCTGCCCTTCGCTTACTTAGTAAACAAAAGTTGTTAATATATTTTCTGGCAGGCAGCACACCTGAGGTTACAGGGATTCCAATGTTTGTTAAAAAAGCAAGCATTTTTTATATTCTCCTGCTAGTCATCAGGGCTGTTAGGCAGAATGTTTATGTGACAATACTGTGCATCACGAAATGTTATGATCCCCAATTCATTATATCACTTCGTAAAATGAAAAAATTCTATAATACAAAGCCCTTGTATCTCATGCCCACAAGCTGATAATGATCACATGCTGCTGGGTGCCAGGCGTTGCTCCGGCTCTCGAGCCATTCACACCTCAGCCCCCTTGTGTCGGACCACCCCAGCAGCAGTGTTTTCCAAACCCCCTCAGGCTGCTGCATGCAGGCCATAGTGGGTGGGGGATGAAGATGTATGCAGAGCCTCGCTGGGGGCCAGGTAGTGTCACCTCGGCCCCAGTGTCTTAGGCTTCGGTGGAGGGAGTGTGCTTTTGCTTGGGCCTCCCTTTGACACAACAGATTCCCCGCACCTGCTCAGCATCCTCTGATTCTGGGTTACTCGTCCTAATATTTAAAGGCGTACAATAAAACAAAACTTTATCTTGTATGTAATCGGCACACAGCACGGTAACAGTTTGCATGTTAGTCAAGGCATTCTAACGCTGATCAATCCGGTAAGAAAACACCACTTTTATCCCAAGAAAGGTTTTATAAAAAGCACACTATATAAAACTACACAAAATATCTAGTTAGATATGCTACTTTGACTTTTGAGAATGCTCTCCAGGTTTTATTTCCTTGCTATTTTCGGTTAAAAAAAATATGCTTTTTTTGGTGCAATTTTGTCAGTGATCCATAAAGGCACGGTCTGGGAATGCGGGCCAAAAATGTACTTTGACGCTGCTGTACTCTCCCTGCTGTCCCACTCCCCTGCCGTACTGACAAACTGAAGCGAGACAGTGAGGAGGGAGGAGTACAGCAGCGTTGTCCGTTGGGCCATCGTAACCTCAGTGACCCCCCCTCCCCTCCACTTGAGCCAGGCTGGGTGCCAGGTGTTGCTCCGGCTCTCGAGCCATTCACACCTCGACCCCCATGTGTCGGACCCGCCCAGCAGCAGCGTTTTACAAACCACCCCTCCCCGTCAGGCTGCCACATTCAGGCCATAGAGGGTGGGGGAGGAAAAAGTATACAGAGCCTAGCTGGGGGCCAGGTATTATCACGTCGGCCCCAGTGTCTTAGGCTTTGGTGGAGGGAGTGTGCCTTTACTGGGGCCTCGCTGTGAAGTGACAGAATCCCAGCGCCTGCTCAGCAGCCTGGGATTCTGGGCAACTCGCATAATCTTCAAAGGCCTACAATAAAATGAAACGTTGCCTTGTATATATTCGGCACACATGTATATCCCTCTAGTGCCTGTGAGTTGAGATCACACTATATAAAACTACACAAAATATATAGCCAGGTTTAGGACACAGTTTCATGTTAGTCAAGGCATTTTAACGCTGATCAATCCGGTAAAAAAAACAGCGATCCATAAAGGCACGATCTGTGAATCGGGCAACTTTTTCTGAAGTCCCCGGCTCTATCTGTGATCCCAATCCAACCCTTACCTCATCTCAGCATTCGCTATTGCAGCCAGCTAAGATGGTGCTGTACGAGACGCTCTGAAGATTTTGGAGCAGATGGGAGGTGCAGCGAGAGGGTGGTAGTGACGGTTTAAAGTTCTGTTTGTACTGCTTTGGCGCCTTCAAGTGGTCACGCTGTGCAATAAATGTGAAAAATCAGTGACACTCGGTTTAAACCAGGTCAGCTGATTTGCCACCGGTAGGGTATTATCGTGCACAATCGGTTTTAACCGAATTCCGAACAGCCTAGGCATACCCAAACGGTTCAGAATGCAGCAGAAATGATAAAATGAGGAATAAAATAAAAACTATTCCTGTATATGCCTGTACCTCCTCTTTGAGTCTCCAAGCTTACTCAGCGGTAAATAGGGTTTAAAAGGCCCTTGGATGCTGTATTCCATGGACTTCCTCATACAGTGCCCTAGGGTGTTGTATGGATGTAGTCCCACTCATGAGTGATGAATAAAGTTGTTATTTGATATTCCAGCTTCAGTGCCAATCTCTATTTTGTTGGTTTAAGGACCAGTGGACAGATAAGGCTGAACCCCTGCACCAGTGGGCCCCTAAAAAAGGCTAATTTCCACAACCTACTCTGAACTGTAGATAATTATATCTGTGGGACTGCAGGACGTATACATGAAAATCTGTCTCCTCCAGGTCAAAGGACACCATCCTGTAGCCCTGGTCCAGAGCAGGCAAGATCTGGGCCAGCATGAGCATTTCTAATGTATCCATCCGCAGAAACGCATTCAGAAGCTGGAGGTCCAGAATAGGCCACAGGACAGAGTCCTCCTTTGGAATGAAGACACAGTGAGAGTAGCACACCCCCTGATGGGGAGCAATAGCTAGACTTCCTGTAACAAAACAGGCAAGTGGGCCTTGGAAATCCTCACAATGATAGGACGGCAGAGGAAAACCTGTATCTGTCAAAAACCTCAAGCTTCTTGGACTCCTTGTTTGGTGTAGTAGTAGGAAATGCGTTAGGATTGACCCTACTGGTTGAGGCCTGCACCAAAATGTTCTACAGAGTGGGGTGCTTGGCAGGAAAAATCATAACCCCAAGTGTCAATCTGAGACATCTGGCCATCTGCCTATTCACAAGCAGGCAAGAGCAGGTCTTTGACCAACCAGCCATCAAAGCATCATTGAGGGCATGGGTAGGAGAAAGCAGCGGCTCATATGTAGCAGGCTCAGGCTGAAGGATCTATATCAGGACATTTGCTTTGGTGTTAATGGAGGGTAGCTGTAATTTTAGTGCCTCAATTGACCTCTGGACCACCACATCAAAGAAGGCTATCTCTTCTGTTGGTGGCCAAAGTGGTGAATCAAGCTCTGTCCTATGTGAGGTGTAAAGCCCACTGGCATTCTATAAAACAAGGTGTAAGTATCATCAATATAGTGAGTGGGGAGCAAATTATTCCCATCACCGTCATCCACTAGTGGTGGCTCTTCCTCTGGCTAAGATCAGTGTCAGAACAAGAAAGATAATGGAGCTCCTGCTGGTAGGTGCGAATTTGCAGAGGCATCGGGTCAGAGTCAGGTTGCAAGATGTCTGGTTGCACTTTAATAATTTTGTAGAGTGACATCAGTCAGTATTGAGTGAGTTCGACATTGGTGTTCACATTGGGTCATCTTCAGCTGCCAGCGGCAATGTAAGAGTAGCAGAGACATGCATGGATATCGGAGCTAGAGTAGAATTCTGCAACAGAAAAGGTAGAGGCCTGGTAATGGCTCCCAGGGAGACAGATAGTGCGGAGTGTGGACCAGCCCTGACTGTGGCTCTTAGGACCTCAAGGTATACCAGAGGGAGTTGGAAGCACACCGAAAATCTGCAGCATAGCCTACTTAAAGTTCCTTACCTGCTGCATGGTTCATGACAGCCTTGGAAACATGGTGCACATTGAAACACACGGATAAATTGGTTCCTTGGCCAGAAACCTTGAGGGGTGTGATTGGCATTGTGACACCCTCTCACCTTCTCTTTGAAGTCAGAGTTGTGGCAAAGAGGTCAAGTCCCATTTCACTTTCTTGTGCCTGCTCTTTGACTTGAACTTAGGCTTGAAGTCCCCCAGACTTCAGGCGCACAGTTGAGCGGGTACGGGATCAGCCTCAGGATGCAGTCATTTTTAGCAATGCTCTGAACTTCACATTCTTTTGAAATCCTGATTTCCACAATGGCAGTGAGCGTTGTGGGAGGGGAGGCAGGGAAGGGGGGATATCTCTACTCGAGTCTCATCTTACTCGCTCCACCGCTAGGTTACCTTACTACCGGCCGACTAGCTGTAACTTGAGTTAAATTCTAAATCTGCTAGACATGATTACCTATTTTTCTGTCACACACTACTCTCTTTCCTTGGAGATTTAAACCATGAATTGATATACTTTTGACTCCTCAGCCAGTTTATTCTCTTCTCCGCCACAAATATGGGATTTAACAAATTAGTTTTACTTGTGAAAAAACTGAATCCATTCTTTAAAATAAATTATGATAAAATAAGACAGGACCTAGCTACCAATGCCAGCTGGCCCAGTCCCATGGCAGGCAATATTACAAGGATTAGCTACATGTGGAAGAAGCACGAACCTTTTGTTGAATGCGTCATCATGGAGGAGCAATATGGCTGTTGAGTCTCCTTCCAAAGTATCAGCAGACACTACCCCAATGTTCGTTCCACCTGGGACACACCTGCAGACACCTGGCATGCCCGCACTGATACTTAACAGTTGATTGCCACTTGGGTACTTTGCTCCAAGATCGGAGCTGGTCTACGACATGGCTGTGAGAGGTTAAAAACCGCACTACGAGATAAGGAATAAAATGTAACAGCCTAGGGGCTCAATAGCACATCTTGCCAGAAACCCCAGACTATGCGTCAAGCTACATAGTACCACGATATGTCAACCAGCCACGAGGTGGACACACGTAAAGATCACACTTACATGCCACTTCCCATAGGACACCAACACACAATCCCCTGAGACCATGCCAACCTACGAACGAGGGTGCATACAACAGGCACAATACTACATCTCCGCGGAATGCATTGTGTAAGCCTCATTGCTACAAACCCAGCTGGTGAGCAAGCAGTGAACTTGCTATCCCCTCCAGCTTAAACATACACAACTGTTAAATCTGCAAAGCATGGACAGGTAGGGGGAGAAAGCGGATTGGGACAAAATAAAATAAAAATAAACAAAAAAAGCACAAAGCTGGTGGTCTGCATATGTCATTATTGTTAATGGAGTTGTTTACAATTTTCAGGAAATGGCTCTGGACTCTCAGTTCTCCTATCTAACAGACAAAGAGGCATATCATTAAGGGGCCGCATTAGAATTATAGCCGCTTTAGCGTCCGTTTTCAGGTGAAGAGCGGCGATAATTCTATTGCCTTATCAGCAAGGTCACGCTAGCGCGTGAAACCATGCCTTAGCGCCTATTTTCTTTGTGCCTCGCATCGCTAATGAGATGCAAAGTAGGCGTTCCCGACAGAAATAGTGAATATAGGCCTAGATGTAGGTAATAGCAAATTAGCGAATGGTAAATACCGAATTTTACCGATTCAGTATTTACTATTCGGTAAATTGCTATGTAGGTAAAAAATTTGGTAAAAATACTGAATCGGTAAGATTCGGTAATTACCAAATCGATATTTGCCATTGATTCCTATGGGCCTTGAAGCCCATAGGATTCAATAGCAAATACCGATTCGGTAATTACCGAATCGGTAAAATTACCGATTTTACAAGGGGGACAGGGTGTCACTTTGACACCCTGTTGCACCCCTGTTACTGGCTTGTGTGCCATGTGACACACAGACATGCCCTTACATGCCATAAGATCATCTCCCCTTTTTAAAGTAAGTGTAATGGGAGAAGAAGAAGTGTTGTCGCTTAATGGAATTAGATCATAAATAAATTGATTGCGGCTTCTTTCTATTCTATTCTTTCTATTTTTTAGAATGTCCATTTAGAAATACATTCTAAACCAGAGGACCTATAGACACCCTGTCCTCTAGGGTGTGGAGCCCCATAAAATTGAAGGCTCCACTAGAATTCCTTAGCAAGTAAGATAATACTCCTTTGCTAACATTGTGACACGTGGCAAACCTGCACACAATTTTGTACTGTATCTTGTATTCACCTAAAAATATATGATTTTAATTGTATGTATTTGTTTTTAGATTGAAGAAACTTGGTTTTTAAATAAGTCTGTCCTGAGGAAGGTGTTATAAATTCTGTAAAGCACCGAAGCGCGTCGACAAAAGGACTCACTATGGCATCTTTTTTATAAATGTTTTGTTAAAAATTGCTGAATATATGTATTGTTTTGCATGAAATGATTTTAACTATAACAAGTGTATTTAAATTGTATGCAACAGATATATGTTGAACTAATGCAATGTGTTTACAGTAACTAAATGTAACAAATGATTTCATATGTATTTAAAAAAAAAAAAAATTGTGAAACGAAAGATACTGTAGGTTTCTGTGCAGATCTAAATCACCTGTGCCACTCTACAACACTAAAAGTTATATTAGGCTGTGCCTCACAAACACTAAAAAGTGATATTAGTGTGTAGTCCCTTTGGTCACAAATCTGAAGCTAACCATACAGAAAGGAACCCCCCCCTCTTTTTATTTCCCAGAATCTAGAGCAATCACTAAATTTTCCACTTATGTAGGTTTGCGGAGGTACAAACGGCTCAGGTTCGTGGTGTCGAGTGCGGCAGAAGTATTTCAAGACATGATCAGGGGGTCTCAGGCATCATAAATATCAGCAATGACATTCTAGACATGCTCCTACACTGGAGGAGCATTTAGACTGTCTAAGAGCCACATTTCAATGAGTAAAGGTCAAAGGTCTTACTCTCCAGAAAGAGAAATGTGCATTCCTTCAGGAAATAGCGTTCTTTGTATACCGTTTCTCGGAGGATGGGGTAATGCCAGATCCCACAAATGTCCACAACATCAAATCAACATGGGCGCCCACCAGTTTCAGAAGGGTACGCAGTTTTTAGGGATGGTTACATATTGAAGATGTTTTATCCAGATCCTGACAGCTCTCACTGTCCCGCTTCAGGAACTGACTAAGGCCAAAGCCATGTGGAACTGGGGACCCAGCCAGGAAAAGGCATTTCGGGCAACCAAACAAGCTTTGTCATCGGACAGCAAGTTGGTTTATTTTGACCGCAGCCAAGAGTCAGAGTTATCAGTAGATACAAGCCCCATTGGCTTAGGGGCTGAATTATCACAAAGACAATCTAATGGTGATTGGGCCCCAGTGGCGTATGTCAGTCGTGCTCTGACTGAGACTGAGCAGTGCCATTCCACTATTGAAAAATAAGCCATTGCAGTGCATTTTGGTTGTGGCCATTTTCATATATACTTGTATGGCCAACTATTCACAGTTCATACGGACCACAAGCCCATCTATTCACTGGGTCCTCCTACAAACCGTCTCCAAGAGTAGGCAAATGGATTCTTCAACTTCAGGCATACCATTTCTCAGTGATATATCACGCGGGATAACAACATCCTGCTGATTATTTACCCAGGCATGCAAGGCCAGACACTATGGAAGAGCAATCAGATGCTAATGAAGTGGATGAATATGTTCAACAGGTGGTAGAGCAATCCAGACCGCTCCCCATCTCTCTTGCAGGGATTGTTAAGGTCACCACCACTGATGAATGCCTTCAGCTGGCCATCACTGCAGTTACATCCGGAAATTGTCACACCCCCACTCAAAAGGCTTCCCATTGTACCGAGGAAGCAAGGCTAACTCTGGCCTCCCTCCTCAATGTTCGATTGGAGCTAGCCGAATCTCCAGAAGGGTGTCTAATTTCAGACCCGAGTGGTAATCCTGAGAACCATGCAACAACAGGTGGTTGACCTAGCTCACACAGCTCATCACGGCATCGTCAGGACCAAAGTCCAGACAGTGGTGCAGGGTATGGTTCCCAAATCTGGATGCTCTAGTGGACTGGATTGTATGGCAATGCCCGCTGTGTCAAGCTGCTGGACTTGCAGATTCATCAGCACCCATTATGACAGTGACCATACCACTTTTCCTGTGGCACAGGTCCAGTGCTGTGTTCAGAAGTCTACCTGATGGCAGACATATGCTGGTCATGATGGACGATTTTTCAAAATACAATGAAGTTGAGATCATCGAGTTAACGACAGCCAGCCACATGATTCCCCAATTGGAAAAGGTCACAGCCACCAATGGTTTGTTGAGCGAGCTTTGAACTGACAATGGTCCCCCATTTCTCCAGTCAGAAGTTCAATGAGTACTTAGGGGCAGATCTACAAGAAAGTGCCACAGCACGGCACCGCAAGCCCTTTGGCTGTGCCACACTGCGGCACTTTCAGAGCACAGGAATGCGACATATCTACAATGATATGTCACATTCCTGTGCTCACCCCAGCGCTGGCGCAGAAACAGATGCCAAGCGCCGGCGCAGGCACCCTTAAAAAACGAGGAGAAATTAAAACATATCTCCTCGTTTCGCTTGGCTACGCCACCCCTATGGTGGCGCAACAAACTGACGCATTTCCAGGTTCACAATTTCTCGTAAATCTGGAAATGCATCAGTGGACATGGGTGTTGCGTGGGGACACCCACAGCAACACCCATGTCCCGCCCCTAACACGCAAAGTGCTGCATGAACAGGGGCGATATTTACAAGCACAGGTTAAGTCACGCAGGGTGACTTTACCTGTGCTGATAAATATACTTTAGCACGCTGCGCCATCGGTGCGTCACGCAACGTGATGCACCGGCGGCGCATGGGGCTTGTAAATCTGTCCCTTAAAATCCAGTGGCTTTATCACAGGAGAATGACGCCCCATTGGCCTTAAGCCAACGGGGAGGCTGAAAGATTTCTGCAAACTTTAAACAAAATCCTCAGAATTGCCCTGGCTAATGGACAGTACATGGAGTGTGTTCTCTACACTTTTCTGAGGGAGTTTATTTTATTTATTTATTTTAGAGGTTTTATATAGCGCTGGCTGGACCCGGGGGTATCAGAGCGCTTTACATTTTAGAGACAAGAGAGGTCAATAAGACAGGGGACAAACATAGCATCAATGTATATAAACAACATATAAGTCTCGGCCTGACAGATTTCAAAATGATAAATATGGGAAATAAGCACAACAAAATGTGAAAGATGTGATAAATCAAAAATATCAAAAGGCACAAATTGAAGAAAATAAAAGAGCAGGAAAATTGCAGAGTCAGGATAGGGAGGTTAATGGTCCGTTAGGTTGGTAAGAAAGAGAAGCGGGAGGAGCAGAAGTGGGGGGGGGGGGTTGGAGGGGATGCGGGCTGAGGGTGGACAAGGGAAGAGGGGAGCAAGGAGGAGTGAAGGTGGTAAACAGGGAGGGGTTAGTGACGAGGAGGAAGGTCGAGTAGGGCTAACAAAAGGGAGGGCGAATGCATCTAGGGTCGGACAGATGTAGCCAGTGGAAGAGAACAGATATGGATTAGGGTCCCCAATATTTATTGAGGAGATGTAGTTTGAGTTCTTTTTTGAAACTAGAGTAGGAAGGGTTGCAGCGAAGGTCAGTTGGAAGGGCATTCCAAATGCAAGGAGCGTTGTCGGAAAAGGATCGAGACTGGGTGGTTTTCTTTTTTAGAAGGGGGGATAAGAAGGAGGGTGTTAGTACTTCTCAAGGAACGGGAGCAACCAGCTTTAGTGAGTTTGCTAGCGAGGTAGGTCGGTGTATTCTGATGGAGAATTTTGTGTGTAATGCAGGCTGTTTTGTAAGTGGATCTACCTTCAATGGGGAGCCATTTAAGGGTTTTAAGGGCAGGGATATGTGGTCGAATCGCTTGCAGTCTGAGGTAAGCCTAGCTGCAAGGTTAAGCACAGATTTAAGAGGTGCTAGGTGGATATTGGGAATTCCGGTGAGAATGGCATTGCCATAGTCGATGCGAGAAAGAATAAGGGATTGGACTGCTAGTTTGAAATCATCGATAGGGATGAAGGGCTTGATTTTCTTAAGGTGGCGGCACATGAAACGACCAAGGTGAGCTCCAGTGCTCTCTGCATGAATTGGGCTATGAATGACACCATTCCCATGTGGAAGAACCCTCTGCATTAAAGAACCAAGTGGATGAAGCGATGTATCAGCACCAGGCCTAGAACAACCACATCTCTTAACCCCTTCGCTGCGGCGGCAATTCCGCCGCAGCACTAGGGGGGGAAGGGGGGGGGGCGATCGGCGGCCGCATGCTCGTGACGGAGCCGCTCCGTCACGAGCCGCGGTTGACTCGTGACGGAGCGGTTCCGTCATGGCCCCGCCCGCTCAATAGAACGCGCCGCGCAGGCGCGAAATCAGCGCCGCGCAGGCGCGGCGGCAGGGCCATGACGGAACCGCTCCGTCATGAGCACAGCTCAGCCGATGCTCATGACGGAGCGGCTCCGTCACGAGCATGGGAGGGGTTAAACCAAGCGTGCCAAGAAGCAAATCATTCACATCGGCGATATGGAGCTAGTCAAGAACCGACATCCTCAAAGCAAGTTCCTGCAGCCTTTTGAGGCAGACCCTTGGAAAGTGATCTCTGTAAAAGAGACTATGATAACTGCTCAGAAGCAGGGTGAGACTGTCATAAGTAATGTGTCTTTCTTCAAGCTCTACTAGCTACCAGTTGCCAGGCTGGCTGATCACTCACCAAATACCCAACAGGGGTGTGTTTGTACATGAATAGGAGTACTCGTTGGTAGGGTGTCCAAGGTGCCAGATCTCATCTCCCCTGCTGACACCCTCTCAAGAGTCTGATGGATATGAGTTGCCAGTGATCCCATCCAATTCCAGCGATAGTGTGAGGAAGGACAGTTCGAATACGCACTTGGTTCCTGAGATCTGCGAGCCGCAATGAAGACTTGGAGGCGGGGTTGAAACTCCGGGGCGGCAAGGGACTTAGAGGTACCACCCAGGCGGCATCTAAAGAAGTCCTCCAATTTAAAAGACTTTGTGGTAAACTGATTTAATATATTGAAAAAACTCCAGTAAAAGTTTTCTCTTCTCACCATGTCTCTCTTTTTTTCCTCGTTTACTCCTTTTGTCTTCCACTCACCGTACTACATTTTATTGTGCATTTTTCAAGTGTTCTTCAAGTACTAATATAGTTTGTGTTTTGATGTCTGGGTAAAGGAGGAATGTTATGTTGGGGATGGACCCCCCCATGTTGGGGAATCATGCATGGGTATTGAGGATGTGGACCACACCATTGTTGGTAACATGGTCGCGGCGGTGATGTCATGGAGAAATGGAATAAAATTGCCCTGGAACTGACCTTGTGCTTCTTTCGCCCATTGATTCACTATCCGGAGCCTATGTGTCCATATATTAGAGCCGCGAGGCCTAATACCGATACAGCCTACGTGACAACCCAACATTGTTAACATTAAATATTAAGTAATTATTTGAGAATTTTACATAATTTTGGAAAACAAAATTCAACTCTTTTAATATATAATAAATACCTTCTACATGGTGGAACAGATTACTGGAGCACAACAAAGGTTAAAGACAGGAGCTGAAAAATAACAAGTACATGAAGAAACACAAATCTTTTTGAACATGGGAAACAAATTCCTTCAGTGTCAGAAACACATTGGAAACAAACTTAATTGCCAAATTAGGGACGCTTTAGAGGTAAATAAACAACATATAAAATGAGCAAGTGTCTTAGAGTTCACAGAAAGCTAGCTGTGGTCTTGACTTTCAAATGTCAATCCAGAGTTAATGTATAACTTAAGATCAAAGGGGCAACAGTACATTAACCAAAGTGATCCAAAGCGAGAAGAATGAATTGATCAACCAAAATCAAAAGACTCCTTCAGGGATCTCTCTAGATGATTCTGGAAGACCGTCAATTTACAAGTAATGAGGGGTGGCTCCTCCATTTGAGCAGAAGAGTGTTGCCGCACAAGCCATAGAGCTGACAAATAAAGTGGTAATAAATGTTATTTATTACCATTTTATTTTTTAGCAATCGACCCGTCCCAAACTGAGTGTCAGGGTATGGCCATTGCTGCCAAGTGTCAGCAAAAGCTGTGCGCTTACGCTTGAAATATGCGTGTCTCTTTGGTCAGCCGTCTTGCGACGGACAGCCAGAGATGCACGTTTTAAACCTCTCTAACCCAGCTGTCTTAAGACAGCTGAGTTACAGAAATTGCATTCCTCCAGAGCTCTTGAAAGCACTGAGTGAGGCTGCTCCCTCCAATCCTGGCACGTCTCTCGTGCTGGTGAACAGCATGAGAGAAGCGCAAGTGTTGGTTAGGGTGTGCTGGCTGGGACCCACGCTGGAGCTTGCCTGGAGGAGAGAAGACCCGACAAGGAGGACATCTTGCAGCAAGCCGGGAAGTCTATTTTATTGATTTATTTAGTGCCCCCCCCTGCCGTACCAACCACAGTCCATGTCAGCCGCTACTACAAGTAATCAAAATTAAAAAGCATAGAAATCTAAAAGGATTAACTCGGAGGGTGATGAAACACACAATGAAAGTCAAGTAGAGTGCTAGAATGAGCATATCCTAAACCCCACCTTATTCAAGCATTGCGCCCGCGCTTGCAACATGTGAACATCCTGCAAAACTGTGGATAAAAAGTCGCGGGTCCAGTAATTCAGTGGCAGCTTCAGTTGGCAAGAAGTAAGAAAACCTGCTCCCTTCGTCAGGTGGAAGAAAATTTATCATCATGCCAGGAATGTGTTCCTAAGCTTTTCTCAGGTCCACGACACTACATTTCGCTTCTTCAAGTCCGATCTTTCTACTTGGTTCAGACCACTGTCTACGCGAATGAAAGGGTTTCGAATTTACTGAAACATATTGGCTCACCTAAAGTAGCTGCTCCAGCTTTGTTGCTTGCTCCTTTAGTAATACATCTGTTGAAGATGGGCACACCACAGCCTTTGAAACAGAGGTGACAGTTACAGGACCATCTGCATGTTAGCCCAAAGATGACACAGAAAGAGTTGGCCTATGGATTTATATGACACTAAAGTATTCTTTAGGCTGGGCTGTCCTGTGGCCATGCTGGTCCCCTCTGCAGCGTTCCACGCTGTGCACTTTTCCTTCTGAAAAAGCTATTCAGTGTTCAATGCAGGGCCAGCCATGGGCATGGGCGAGCTGGGCTCAGGCCCAGGGTGCCAATATTCCAAGGGGCGCAGCAGGAAGCAGCCTGACAATGTCATGCAACAAACAGCAGCTCTTCCATCCCACTTGGTCTCAATCGGATTCTGTTAAAGACTTTGTAATCAGCCCTTAATGTACCTCAGTGTATTTGTTAGCACCCAATCAACAAACTACCTTCCTCCCATCTTCCTCACACCTGTTGCCATCACACTGCAATGGTCCCCAGGCCCCACAACCACCACCATATTTTCTTTCCGCCAAGGGCGCTGTCCCAGCCAATCAGATTTAGTGCCTGCCCTGGGTCCATGCCAGCAGAATAAGTCTCAAATGGTTCTATTCTACCTTAGATCACCGCTTCCACAGTCCTTTGCCCTTTCCTTCTTATGGCGTTCCACAAACGTCCCTAGCACCGGACACCACCAGTGAGGTGCTGCGTTCATACATCAATGACATCCGTTTGTACACTAGACTTTCTCAAGACATTTTCTGTGGTTGGACTGCAGGAGTTATGGGTTGTTGAGTGATGATTGCAGGACATTTATGTGCAGCTAAACACCAGAAAAAAACAGAATTCATTTTCTGCACAAAATGTTGCCCTGTCTTGACATGTTTACCTTGTCCTGAGATATTTGGCCATTTTTGGGCACCAGCTGGTATTTTCAAATAAAGACAAAACTTGGGTTCTCAGTGAGACTTCAGTTTTTTTGTTAATGCTCAAATTACATCAGTCACTGACAGATGCTTCCATCAACTTAAGGCATGTTCTTTCTTTATCATCTTTCCCACATAAAGAGCTTGGGGTGGGAGCAGGAGTCAACTCTCATCTTTTTCAAATTGGCTTGGCACATATGCCAGTTCCTCAAACAAGAACACTTTCCCATCTTTTAGAAAATATCCTGTAGCTTCTTCTCTGAACTGTCTAAAGCCTAAAATCCTTTAGTGAAGTCAGACATCTCTCTGTAACCCTAGTTCAAAATATCCAGTAGCAACTGGTTGCTGAGTGTGCTCTGCAGCTCCAGCTCCTTCAGACTATAAGTTGCTTTCCCCCCAGGCACAGGGAAAAGGTTTCATGTGGGCTGGCTGCAGATCTGTTCAGTTGATTCTGGCCTACTAGTTTCCTTCCAGGTGGAAGCAACTTTCCACTGATAGCAGGTTCTCCATTCTCCATCTCTGGAGAGAATTTCTAACATTGTAAAGAGGCTCTCTCAATAAACCTTAACCACTTTGTCCTAGAGACCCAGGAATTGGACACCATATTTAGAGAATGTTATTGTGTAATGTTTGCTAATCTGCTATAAAAGAGCAACGCAAAATTGCAGAAATTACTCTGATTAACTCTGGCATAATTAAAATTGTAATCATGGTGTGGCGGTTTAATTGTGCTTAAGAAGGAAGTGGTGAGTAACAGTGTGAAGATAAATGCATACGTACCTGAAACTAACTACTCATTTTAAGGTTGTTTATTAAATAATAGTCATTAACATGGGAAGAACAAGATTCTTAGCAGCCTCCCGAATTAAAGATGGTTGCAAATTATTCTTATGCTGGAAAGGAGCCATTTGGACTGAGTTGTTTCCTCCTGAACATCATTTATTTATAGAAGGGATATGGGAGGAGACAGCATGGGTCCCAGAGGTCTGGATTGTTGCAAGAAGCAGGACCTGAGTTGTGAGGGGTACAATGGGTTGTGTACTTTGCTTTTAAAGGGATACATCCAGCCATAGGCAGCCACTGTAATGAATGAAGTGCAGGTAAAGTACGAGAGTTATTATTGAGGTTTGTCTCACGACTGCATTCTGGAATCTCTGGAGCCTCAGTGTTACGGGTGGGATGCTCTGAAGTACATACCACCGGCTTTCTCTACACGGAGAGCACTTGGATACTGGAAATGTATATTTCGGTGGAACTAATGCATCATGTATTCCAACTTGATTCCGTTGAGGAATCAGGCGAAGGTGTGCACACCAAGGTTCCTTACTTGGAGTGATAGGTTAGAAGGTGGGTCACGCTCCTACTTTACCTCAGATAGTGGACGGCTGATATGCACTCTAATCCCCACAGGCTACCTCAGCTTTTACAGGTTTCCTTTGAGGTGATTGGTTCACAATCAGTGATCTAGTGTTAGCAAGCATTAGCCATTGGCACTCAAATCTAGCTCAGACGGGCTTTGAAGTTTTAGTATACTTTGCTTGTTGTACATGCAGTTTTGCAGCAGATGAGTTTGAAGGAAGAGACCAGCTATGTTAAAGAGTTGGCACAACAGTGGATCCTTGAGGAACTCCTGCAATGAAGGAACCAGGGCTAGAACACAACAAGGCATCTGTTAGTCAAGAAGAAAGCCAAAATTACAATTTCTCTTGCCAGCCAACTGTTCCCCTCCATTGCACATCTTCTCAATCTCTCCCTGCGAGAAGGTTTGGTCCCATTGGAATGGAAAGCAGCACAGGTTATGCCTATCCGAAAGAACTCCAAGGCCCCACTAACTGAGTTTTCCAATCTCCGTCCTAACTCTCTCCTCACTTTCCTGGGCAGGCTTTTGGAGAAACATAAAAATACCCATCTCTCCAACCATGTCGAATGGACGGGCAGTCTTGATTCATCCCAATCAGGCTTTCGCCCAAAATACAGCACAGAATCAGCCCCACTAGAGGTAACCAACAACATCAGGATGACCCTAGATAGAGGCCACTCCACGATTCTGGTGCTGTTGGATCTGCCCGCCGCGTTCGACACGGTTTCCCATAGGATCTTGCTCAGGAGATTGGAGGAAGTCAGACTTAGAGATTTGGCCCTTCAGTGATTGACAAGTTTTCTTTCCTCTCGCTCCCAGGCGGTCAACATTGGTTCATCTCGTTCAGCCGCATCAGAGCTGTCCAAGGGAGTCCCACAAGGCTCCTGTTTGAGCCCCACTTTGTTTAACATCTATGTGACTCCTTTGGCCAATCTGTTGAGGAACAGTGGGTTTATCGCGGTTTCTTATGCGGACGATACCCCACTGCTGTTTCCATTTGCAAAGTTTACTCCATCAGTGCAGGCCGCCTTCTCCCTGGGAATGAAAAACATCTCTCAGTGGATGAGGAATAACTTCCTTCAGTGAAATGTGGGAAGACAGAAATAATGCTTTTCGGGGAAGCTCAATTACTGTGGACCCCTGACTGGTGGCCCTCAGATCTAGGTACTCCCCCTGCTCCAAAAACCTGTGTAAAAAACATAGGTGCTCGCCTTGAACAGACCCTCACCATGAAAGAGCCTGCTACTCAGACAGCCGGCTCATGCTTTTACATGTTGGGTCTACTGTGCCGTATCTTTCCTCTGCTCCCTGAACCATCTAGGAAGACGCCAACCCAGGCACTTATATCAAGCCGCCTGGATTACTGCAGCCTTCTGTTGTCTGCCAATGAGGCTGCCCTTGACAGACTACAGGCTGTCCAGAACACGGCAGCTCGTCTGATTCTGAACGCTCCACCAAGGACGGCCTCTTGGCCCCTGCTCTGCCAGCTCTACTGGCTCCCAATACGGAAGCGTGTACATATCAAGGTTTACTGTATCATTCACAAGGCCTTGTCCAACTCTGGCCCTAGTTCTCTTGCAGATAAATTCATTCCCGCATCTCTCAGCGATTTCTCCGCTCACAATCTAAATACCTGCTCACAGTGCTTAGAATCAAATGAGCCAGACAAGGTAGGAAGGACCTATCTTATTTGGGCCCCTGCCACTGGAACAAGCTCCCTGTACAACTAAGACAATGTACGGAACATCTCCTCTTCCGGAAACCGCTTAAGACCTTTCCGTTTACCTCTGATCCTTAGTTGTTGGGTCTTCCCTCACGTGGCCCGTGTAGAGCACAGAAATCCCCTGTCGGGGGTCGTTTCTGGTGCTTTATAAATAAATAAAAGCATTCCAGTGAAGTTTGGTTCTTTCTATTCCCATAAATGTGAGTAAGTAGGACAGAGTCCATACCAAGGGGGCAGAAATACCTATTGGTAATATTTCCCCTACTCCATTACAGATTGCTAGAGAAATTATAGATTAAAAGCGCTTGGAGGCAAAGAGAAAAATATGAGAGGAGTAGGAGGGTGATGTGAGGAGATTGTCTTGTTAAGAGTTCTAGAGTATGAAGGGGTGCGAGTAAGAGACAATTATAAACCTGAAGGGCTGGTTTATCGGTCAGAATAGGGACTGACAGAGAGATGAGCGTAAGCAGAGGAAGTAGAGATTAGGGATATGAGATGAGTTGAAAAGTGTGTGCAGTCAGCAGGAGGGAGTATGCAATTGGAAGTGAGCAATAGCCAGGCAGAGTGCAGTGTTATATAAAGGCATGGATGGGGAAACAAGGAGAAAAGGGAGAGAGGAAGATGAGCTAGGAGGTGGGAGAAAAGGTAAGAGATTTGGTGTAAAGATTGGCTTGGGAAAGGAGGAGTGAGTACAGTGGTAACAGGGCACCTGGCGAGTTAAGAGGCATGGTGAGGTAGGTATAAAAGAAAGGTTGCTCTTTTACCCAACAGTCTGGCAGATGCATCAAAGTAAATACCGGGAGCAAATGGGCAGATTCTCAGAATCTGCACCTTTGCTCCCGGTATTTTTGCATTTGGGATGCATCATCCCAAATGCAAAAATAGCAATTTAAGGAATCTCTAAATTGAGATTCCTTAAATTGCAATTGCATTTAAGGAATCCCAAATTAAGATTCCTTAAATGCAATGCATGAAAGTAAAAAAAAGAGCGAATTCGCTAATGGGGGGAGCAAATTACCATGAAGTTGGACTTCATGGTAATTTGCTAAAACTTTGAAAAAAGCACTTTTGTGCATTTTTCGAAGTTTCATGTTGCGCACACACATGCCCTTAGAGCATGTGTGTGTGCAACATATGTGCATAGATCAATTTCAGGGGTGCAACAGGGTGTCATTTTGACACCCTTGCACCCTTGAAATTGCATGAGCAATTTGCGAATTCCTACTGGTACTCACTAATTGCTCATGCAATCTCCAATACATTCCTATGGGCCTGTAGGCCCATATGAATGAATGGGACAGCATTCCTTAATTGCGACTAGTAATTTGCGAGTAGCATTTAAGGAATGTTAAGGAATCGCTATTTTAATAGCGATTTCTACATGCATAGGCTTTTACTATTCCTAAATAGCGATTCCTTAAAAATCGCTATTTAGGAATAGCAAAAGGCTACGTTGATGCATCTGCCAGATAGTCAGTGGGAATGCTGGATTGTTGTTTTAGCATATTTATGTTTGGATATTGTCATGGGTGCACTAGCTAAATCAGGTCCAGCGGAAAATGGGTGTGAATGTCTTTGGTGGGTGTCTAGACTAACTTGTTAAGGGGAGGTTGGATCACGGGCAGCAGAAGCTCGACTACTAAAATCACTGATGTTTTGTTAAATTCAGTGAAGGCTAAAACTTAAGATACAGGAAAAGTTAATAAGTTTTGAGTCTTTGGAGCTGCACTACCAGAGACCCTTATAGACTGACAAGGCAGCAGTCTGGTAGTTTGAATTCTAGAGACAGTATTTTTTTAAAGAAGATTCTGCATCGTGAGTGGCCAAATCCAACTTTGAGGTGGTTCTGGGTGTGGGTTCAGACCTTCAGCACTCATGTGATAGTTAGATCTGAAACAGTGGAACCAGTGGCATGACCAAATGTGAGAGGGGCCCCCTGTAAAATATCCTGAAGGGTAGGAGGGGGGCGTGACACTCACATTCGTAGGGGCTGAGCCTGAGGGACCCCCTCCAGTATGGGTATGCGCTGCCCCCTGCCCCAACCCCGCCACCGTGCGGGCCTTTGTAAGTCCCCAAGTTACCAAGCCATATGGAGATTTGAATTTATGACTATCTTAGCTCTGAAGTGCTCGAAGGCTGGTTACCGGACACAGCTAAAGCACCAGCTGTGTTACATGAGGACACATTAATTTTTTGTTAAGCACCGGGAGATTAAGTGATTTCCCAGAATCACAGGATGTTCGGCGTCAAGATGGAATTAAGATGGAAGCACCTTAATTCCGCAAGGTTTCTCCGCAGCACACCACAAATTCTGTGGAAACCAGGTCCAGTTGTGGTTTCCATGGTTCAAGAAAACTCTTCTCTCTGGGTGTCAGCTGCCCCAATCACATGCTTTGGGATCCATTCTCCACAAAAGCATAGTTTAAGTGCCCTTCTGATAGTGTGAAGGGACATAGGTGCAGAAAATGCCATTTAATCACATCACCTTACTGCAAACCTTTGAAGCCAGACATTGGGCAATGTTTGGAGAGATTAGCAGGAAAGCGGGCCAATTAGATTCCAGGACACCTTCGGTTCTGCTAGGGGTGGACGATTCGCTGTTAAATAACTCTAATTAAAATAATACACGTAATAAGATATTTTAAAAACCGGCAAGGAGTGCCCATTACCAAAATCCAATGTTTCTATTGATGTTGTCATACTTATTTCCACAATGAGAATTTGAAGTTTAAAATATTTTCATAACAAAAGTTAGAAAAAGAGGGTTGAGGCCAAAATGTTGCCCTCTGCACCCTGTACCTAAACAGGACAGGATATAAGCACAGAACCTTTTTACAGATAAGGAAACACCTTCGGCTTATATCGCTGACCATTATGCAGCTGTTTAAAACCTTTGTACACATTTACAGTTGAGTTACCAATCTATCAATGTAAACTCCAAACCATTTATTATTTTAGGACAGAGGATATGCATCAGATAGCTGACTAGCACACCCCAACTGCTGGAGAGGTAACAATAGTTAGAATTCTGAGGGAACTATAGCAAAAGTACAGATTTCCTACAAGGAGTAAGTTGAGGTTGCACTCAAAACAGGATGATGATCCGTGTTTTGTCAGTATATATATATATATATATGTAACTAGAGTGCAAATGCTAGGACTGTTTTTGCCAAAGGTTCAATATATAAAACATAAATACTTGAGTAGATCTAAGTCATAGGGAGGCGCATGGTACTCTGCGTAAGTGAGCGGAGCGAGTGTGAAAATGATTCAGACATCTAACCTTCAAAGGCACTTAAAAAATGCAAAACCGTGTCAATGAAACCAGTTAACTTTACCCTATTCAGTGGGACATGAGGTTACTGCTATCAAATGCCTCAGAGAAGTCCAACAGGGTTCGGGCGCTTACACGGTTATCACTAAGGGACCTGTAAAGATCACCTGAAACCAACACCAGATTTCATGTGGTCCCACGATCAGAGCGGGAATCAACTGGAGATGAGGACCTCCAAATAGGTCTCAGCAGCAGGTAGACAAGGGAGTCTAAGAATTTAATGACATCAATGTGATGGGAAATAAGCTGGAAGTTGGACACAACTTTAAAATATGCAGTAGGGTTTTTGCAGCAGAGTTGTTGTTGAGTCTTATCGGATACTGTTTGCCTTGTGAACCAGAGTCAGCAGCCTTTAGAGCCTGGCTCACACAGGCTTCTGATGGGAGTAAAAGGTGGATGAACAGTGCAACCTGTGAGCCATAATTAGTACAGAAGTGTCCTATTTTCTTTCCATGAGACTTGAGGCCTTATGAGAAACTGCTGGTCATGTTCTCACAAAGTTCTTGAGAAGGGACATTGGAGTTGAGACCCTCTGCAGATGGACCAGGCATATGTTTCATTGCTGTGCTTAATAAAGTATCTCTCTCAGGACCCTTTCATTCATCTGTAAACATGATGCACAATCTTCCATTCCAGAGTGGTCATAACTTACAGCAAAGGCGCACAGGACATGTGATCCCAATTCTGACCAGAGGATGTTTTCTGAGAACAATGTGTAGGTTTGGTTTACTTTGCCAAACCCTATCAAAGCTAAAGGGAAGTCATTTTCAAAAGTTAGAGTACACTTCTCTACAGATGGCGAGCAGTGTCCTAGGACAAATGGCAGAGAGACATACACGTTTGGAAAAATATCTAAAATACCACTGCATGTACAAAGTGAAGGACAGACAAATACTTAAATAATATCCACATAATCAGACGAGCGCGTCAGGAAAAGTACTGCTTCCAATTTGGAGCAAGGCCAGCAGAAATTCAAACCATGAATGCGCTCCCAGCGCATGCACAGGTCTGTCATATATGGAGTCAAAACAAGAGACGTCAGGCAATCAAGGAAGATTTTAGTTGGCCTGGACTTTGAAGCTCCACATGTTAAAGTCAGCAGCCTGTATTATTGTAAAAAGTTATGTGCACATTTGAAACGTTTAGTCTGTCTTCGTGTAACCCTAACCTGCTACTACCATGTTTTCTAGTTCATGCTAACAGTGCCCCAGGATGTGCCAGCTGCTAAAATTGCAGAATCCTCTGTTTTGGAATTCAAGATGTGAAGTTGTAAGGAAGCTCACTCAGCCAGATGCTGTTTTCATTTTTGTTATTCGTGTAGGTCATTTTGTAGTTCTACTCAGCTCTGCTAAAGTGCTTGCTTGTATACATGGACAGAATTCAGTCCTGTGATCGACACTAGTGACCCAAGTGTATTAGAGTATAAACGTGGGCCCTGCCTTTGTTTTTGGGGAGCTTATCGCCACTTTTGATATCAGGGGATCAAATGGTCAGTTTAATCTGTGATTCGCAGACCAAATATTTTTCTTCGGTCAATAAACACTTAGGACGCAACTAAAACAGGACGTAAAGCTTTAGTCGACAAAACTTGGTACAACTGCTGGCAGTCGTCAAGACGTGACCAGAAGTGGTGACCGGAGCTGGATTAGAAGTGCACTCAACAAGCCCAGGCTCTAAGGTAAAATGAAAAATTTTCAGATGGTCTGAAGACAACCCGGTGTTCACCCAGAAGTTCAGACAATCTAGTGTGACTGGGGAGGAACAACAACGGTTCCCTATGCCTCGGTGCAGAACCTAGTATTAGAACTAGGTACTCTAGTGCTGCTGAGCCAGACCTTCTGCAAGCCTCCTCAGGCTATGACTGAAGGTATGTCGACTGCAAAGGGGTCAAGGGACAAGTGTGAACCTACATTCCTACCTCCCTCCAGGAAGGTGGTGCAGAAGAGTGGTCAGGCCCTACCTCTCTCACCCTGCTCTCCCACCTCTTCCACAGGTATGAGCTGTGGCGAAAGGCAGCAGACTACCTAAAGTGAAAGTGTAGTAAGAAAAAGGTGATCCAGAGAATCTAAATGAGGCAAGGCCCACCTAGATGGACTTCCACCTATATTATGTACTACCCACATAGGAAGAGCATGTGCAAGTTTATAGAGAAGTGGTCAAAGTGAAATGATGAAGATGGCAAATTTAACGTAGACAACTCGTATAAGCTTAAGAAAGAATTAAAGGAATTCTAACATAAACATACATCAGATCAATGGCTGGCCTTTCTAAGATGGTGCGGAGAAACTACTGAGAAGCTGAAGACGTGGCTTTCTGAATAGTCCCACTAGCACCTATGTGTACCTAGACTCACACCTGCTCAGCGCCAGAATACCCTCCTAGGTGATACTGCTCTCTACAAATTTGCATAACATAACAAGTACTGAGTCCAGCACAAAGCCCCGTTATCACCCAGGATAGTCTAAGGCCATAGGGAAAGCAAAGAGCTCGACACCCTGAACGTACGCCCTGCCAGTAGCTGAGCTCTGTACCCTGCATTCCTCAGAACCTGGGTACAGTGATCTGTATTTGATGAAACATTCTTATGAAACTATTAGAAATACATTACACGAAATCTAGAGGGTCAAAAACATTCTCCCAATAATCATTCCTATAAGCCAATAAGCATAAAATATTGAATAGGTCACATTTTATTAAGAATAAAATATAGATGAGGAAATTCGAAAGGTACTCCTGTGAAATAACGCTAGCTGTCAACAAAGTGAAACAAAGTTAACTAACAACTCCAAATAAAATAAAGGTCCAATGGTTGCAATATCCCTTATTCATATTATAGGATGATGATGTTGCTCATTAGTCATCCTTATATAGACTAATATAGAAGTTTTTGTTCACTGCACACATATACTACGTCGCCACACTTTTTCGGTGGAGCACCTTTTAAACTTTCTCATCTATATATATATATTTTTAAATGTGATAAGTCAATATTCACTGAATATCTGCTGGACTTTGGACTGATTGACATCTGGGAATGATTACAAGCAGACGATTTATTTGGACTCTCTAGAATTGTTGTGATGTATTTCTAAATGCCCCAGTAAGGACAATGGTTCATATAACCATTGCAATTACCAGCAGATAATGCTGCTCTGGTTGCTGCCAGGGATGCTCTGGTCAAGGTTATTAAAGTTTGTCTGACTAAAACTGATTGTATCAAGATTAATAATTGCAAGCAAAAGAAGGGGACAATCCTGGTGGACTTCCTCTGTCATTTGGAAGATGGATTACATTGTTCTTCTTGCATTATAAATACCTCAAGAGGAAGGGGGAGCTGCTTTCATTCAGGGGATGGTGCCAACGGTACAAGAACAACTGAGAACTATTTGCATTGGCTGGCAGAACACACATTTGTCTGAGCTGTTTTATTAGTGAATCGCTGAGTGGTGATTCAAGAACAAAAGAAAGTGTCTACTGAATCTAAACAGTCATTGCAAAAACAATCCTTTCTGAAGGACAGTTAAGAGGAGCATTTGCTTCACTGCACATCATCAGTAAGGTTACTGTGAGGCTGATGAACTGAGCCTTCATCTTCTTCGGATTGAATACACGGCTTGGATATGGACTCAGAAAATTACTTAATTCCCCCATTTTGAACCAAGGATTAAATGGACCGGGATTTATTCCCGCTTGTGTACTTCACCCAGGTCAGGAGTACCTTTTTGCGAATTCACTCGCTTCAAACTGAACACCGAGGATCCATTACCTAAAAATTTATATATCTGCCTGCGATTAATTCTTGCTCCCTTACTCCATCCTGGCTAGGAGGAGTACAGCGTTGTGAATACATTCACCTTGGCTGTCTGCAGGTTGCATACAAGTCCTGAGGAAGACCCCTCGTGACACAAATCCTGGGTCGAAATGTCAATGCTTAATCCATCCATGTCCTGAAGTCACTTCACCTTATAAATCATTGTCAAAATCAAGACAGGGTGCAAACTGAATGCACTACACTTATTGTAATAGGACAGATTCTTAAAAAAATATGCCTTGTCTTGATATGTCTATTTGTTAGTTTTTGTGAATATGCACTGAAAAGTGTCACTCCACGTCATTCCACGGTATAACGGTCTGTGTTTTCTGTCCAGTGATTTAACTGTGTTACAGCCATATATTTCATGAGGCATTTAAATGATATATAAATAATACACGTTAAGTATGTCCTTTGTTTGGTGGATGTATGCTAGTCCAAAGAACTCCCTCTATGTCCCTGTGATGAAATATCTATACAATCGAATATACATGTTCTATTTTTTTGTAAATTCTATACGCTGCCTCGTAGAAAACTGATTGTCCCCATTTTAAAGGAAATGAATGTGAACAGATGTCGCCTAGCATATTTAGTACTGCAAAAAATGGACAATGTTTTTACTGTGGCTTCATTAATTGAGTATTTCAAACTGGTTTTTAAATTTAGGAAGTCGCTTTGCTTGAATGAACTGTAATAGTCCAAACACTATGTAATATTGTGCAATGTAAATGAAATATGATTGTTGTTGCTTTTATGGTTATACCTTTTTAGCCGAATAAAGTACTTTTTGACTTTGACTTTGAGTATCCCCACGGCTGAATACTTGAGTCCGTCTGCTGCATCTGAACCAGCTCAAGGCACATTCTGCTGCCACACAAAACCATAGCAGATTGGCTCACTGAGGAGCTTCTACAGCCTACTTTCTTCGGCTCTGCCCTCACCGGACTGCAGCCCCCCTCCTTCCCACAGGTACCACCTCCAGCGAGGAACGTTGAAGTCTCCATCTACTTGATGGCTCTGGCTAGCCTTCTTTGCTGAAAGCCTTGTTCCCAGTCTGGCTCTGTTTAGAGAGTGCAGGTGGTGGTTGCCCAGAGATCCAGATTGCCTTGCCTCCCACCCACCCTTGTGACCAGTCATCGTTCTATAAAAAGACCACAATTTGCACTTTTTAGAGCAATACTGATACTTATTACTTAGAACTTCCTCCAGGAGTCCTTTACTTCACAGCCGCTCTCAAAAGCAACCTGGTAGTTACTTCGTAAGCAAAAGCATGCCTACACCTGGCCACCCATGAACTGGCCTGTATCCGGTTATTCTGCTTACGTCATCCCCACCATTCGGCACGCTCCTGCTAAGTCCCTGCACCAAAACCGACTACACAGGGAAAATATCTGGAACTGCCTTTTTCTTTCTTATCATCTTCCCTATGTATGGGATATGACTGACAACCCATGATGCTCAAACTGTAGCTAAGGTTTTAGAAAAAGTTGCCACTACCAAAGCCTTAGGGTTCATTTGGTATCAATTGAAAGCCAAAAGACTGTTCTTCTGCAAAACTGAAATGTGCTTTATTTTGTCCTGGCTGCCAAGCGCGCAGTATATGTCATTGTAGAATCTAAACGCTGCCCGGTCACACCAAATGTTTCATTAAACATACACGACCAGACAGATCGCATCCATAATCATGTTAAGATGTTATACAGAATCAACGGTGGCCTTAAACTTGACGGATGCTGTGCATGGTCACGAATAAATGGCATATTTGGGAGAGTCGAAATAAACATACTGGAGACAGCTTGGCCATTTTTCATTTTATCTTCATCTTTCTCCATATATTCATCAGGGTTCGCATGGGTTCTATTAACGGCTTTACAGGGAACGAAGTTTTCGCCTTCTTTCCCCTTTACTTTACCAGAAATCGATGATGATGTATATGAAAATAATCATTATGGATTAAAGGGTCTAATGGTGATCAGATGTCTCAAGAAGCAAACAGACTTATTAAAACTGATATTCTTTGAAAATTGCAGTATAAAATAGTGCAAAAGGGAGGGATTGTGGAATTTAGAAATATTGCAGCCATGCTCTGGTTCACGGTTAGGCCAATGATACTAAGTTGTGTCTGTCTTTTAACATGTAGAGCATCTCCTCGTGTGTCTGGCATTGTAGAAGAGAATTCCTGAATTGCTTGCTCAGCTCTGAAAAGTCTGAATGTGGAGTGTGTACTATACCACAATTTCAGTTTCTGCATTTTTATAGCCCTTCACTCTCTCCCGAAGCTGTGTAAGAAAATATGTAGATTTGTGTTCTATTTGTGTGTGCTTAGCTTTTATACTCAAGGGAGGCCAGACCATCCCTTTGTGGCCCAGGTCTATGATTAACAGATTATTTACATATTTTTAAGTAAATATATAGCGCGAAGATGTTCCAGTGTTGCAATTGGTGACAATAAATCTTCTCGGACAACAAACCCAGCATGTGTCAGCCTGTTTTTTAACAAAAGCGGGATTGGAGGTGAGATAGCAAGCGGAAGGTCGGTTCCGCAGTACTGGCACGCCTCTTGATCAGGTGCTCCGCATTTCACCGACGAACCTTTGGACTACGTGCAAGCACTGCACAAATGCGGCGCCCCCCCAGCCAGGACTGTTTAAGGCAATGGGGAAAGAGTAACAGTTGGACTGTTATGGATTTGTTCCGAGAGATGTACTTCACCAAGTCCCATTCAGCTAACGAGGAGCGGGACAAGCTGAAAACTGACTGTGTCAGAGCACAACTGTGTGTGTGTGGGAAGGTCACTGTACCTAACTCACAGAATTCAGAAGTCTGCGGTTCCTGTAAATGAGTGGGATTACACACTGTGAGTCGTCTTGGGCCAGAGGGAGGGGAAAGAACAGAGGACCTCCCCCAGTGATGTCATCAAGTTTTGCCCAATGAAAAGACTCACCTGGTAACTTTACCTGCCCGCAAACATCCGTTTGAACTGTGTCTCTTCAGCGTACCCGGCATTGAAAAAGGCATTACGCCGAAACCGGTCTGCCTAAGCTGCAAAGACGAGAAAGCGCGAAGATGTTCCAGTGTTGCAATTGGTGACAATAAATCTTCTCGGACAACAAACCCAGCATGTGTCAGCCTGTTTTTTAACAAAAGCGGGATTGGAGGTGAGATAGCAAGCGGAAGGTCGGTTCCGCAGTACTGGCACGCCTCTTGATCAGGTGCTCCGCATTTCACCGACGAACCTTTGGACTACGTGCAAGCACTGCACAAATGCGGCGCCCCCCCAGCCAGGACTGTTTAAGGCAATGGGGAAAGAGTAACAGTTGGACTGTTATGGATTTGTTCCGAGAGATGTACTTCACCAAGTCCCATTCAGCTAACGAGGAGCGGGACAAGCTGAAAACTGACTGTGTCAGAGCACAACTGTGTGTGTGTGGGAAGGTCACTGTACCTAACTCACAGAATTCAGAAGTCTGCGGTTCCTGTAAATGAGTGGGATTACACACTGTGAGTCGTCTTGGGCCAGAGGGAGGGGAAAGAACAGAGGACCTCCCCCAGTGATGTCATCAAGTTTTGCCCAATGAAAAGACTCACCTGGTAACTTTACCTGCCTGCAAACATCCGTTTGAACTGTGTCTCTTCAGCGTACCCGGCATTGAAAAAGGCATTACGCCGAAACCGGTCTGCCTAAGCTGCAAAGACGAGAAAGCGCGAAGATGTTCCAGTGTTGCAATTGGTGACAATAAATCTTCTCGGACAACAAACCCAGCATGTGTCAGCCTGTTTTTTAACAAAAGCGGGATTGGAGGTGATATATATATATATATATATATATGTGCATCCGGGTCTGTTGAGGCTAGAATGAACTTGGCTTATGAAAGTGCAGTATAAGACTCTCCTATAGATATGGGTATCCAGCCTGCGAGGGAGGGTAGGGAGTTACTGTACACCAAAGGTGACCTTGCTGTAATCATTGTAGTCACTATTTTTATTTTCAGCATGACACTAACGCAAGAGATGGTCTAAGAGGCCTTGTAGACTGGTTTTTCAACAGTGGCTATTTCCCTGGATTCTAGATGTAAATGTGTTACAAACTGTTCAGGTTTTATATTTGTTTTAGTAAATGATGTCCATTTTGTACACTGTGTCCCAATTTATACACAGTACACAATGATGAATCCTGCTTTGCCCACTTCTTCTGTACACTCGCTATAGTCATTGGCCTTAATCAATAAGAATCGAACCTGTTTATGCCACAGAATGCCCACCACCAGCAGACTTGAATCTGCAGTCCAAATACTCCTGGCTCCGATTCCATCTCGTCACCTGTTGCGCCACCATAGCAAAACTAATTAGAATTTTCCCCGCACATTCATATAAAACGCTGTGCACATACCTGAATGGGCGTTAACACAATCAACACGTGCCCAGTTCATTGCAAACTTCGTTTACACTGTAATTTCTTTTAACATAAAAAAGGATTAAAAACATAAATTCTTGGTGTCCAGTCATAAGTGCATGTAGTTCTACTGACGTAGAATTAAGCATCTTTTCCTACTGATTTTATTCCATATTGTATCTCAAAATAAAAGCTTTTTAGAGGTCTGCTAAAAACGAGCAACTCCCACAGGGCATTTAAGTGCTTTTTAAACAAGAAACTCAGAACTGAGAGAAAATGAAATTTAAATTTGAGTTTGGTGGTGAACAATACTGCAGACTTTAAGAGCTGAATCATCTATTCAACCCCATCGCTACTCTCCACAAAAATGGACCAAAAACCACCGCAAGTACCACATTTACTAGCAAAAATAAATACTAGAGGGGAATGAATAAGCTTGTTTCAAACAAACTTCATCTCACATCGCTACACAAACTTAGACTGGCAAAGCATAAGATGAAACAATGCTGATGCCAACTTTAAGCGTGGAAACATTTCAACATATCATACAAATATATCAAGGCCAGGACCAATTAATTTTAAAATGCATAGAGAAGTATAGAGTGGCAGAATGCGTGAAGTTCTCACAATGAATAAGTGCAAGCAAATGGAGGCACTCCGGGCGAAGGGGTATCACACATTTGTACAAGAGACAGAAGGGCATAGAGGCAGCATAAAAACATGGCCATTTGAAATAGCACGTGGAAGCAGCATCTCACTGAAAAGAGGTGGCTACTGAGCTAACCTTACCCTGACCCAAGCAGCTGACCTACTGTTGGGCTAGCTGCAGGGTCAGGCATTTACTGACAGTGCGATGCCTGTCCTGTCACCAGGTCCAAACACATTGTATCCTCCTGTGGCCAATTTAGTACCTTTAACAAACACAGTCAAAAATACAAAACAATATATTTTCTCTATTCGTCTGGAGGACATTCGATCCGGTGCCTTAAAGTACCACGAAATCTAGGTGACCTCAACCGAAAGCTGGCTTACCATACCCAGGTCTACCGTTTTGTCCAAAAAACACTCACTCTTTACAAAATCATCTAGGAAATCAAAATGACTCCTTTGAATGTGTGACTGCATGTCTTTTCAGATGGGGCAACTGCCTGAATGTTTTTTCACAAAGG
This sequence comes from Lissotriton vulgaris, assembly GCF_964263255.1. Classification (NCBI taxonomy): domain Eukaryota; kingdom Metazoa; phylum Chordata; class Amphibia; order Caudata; family Salamandridae; genus Lissotriton; species Lissotriton vulgaris. The sequence continues at coordinate 51,086,875 of NC_141697.1, forward strand.
GAACATTTAAAAGGCTTCTGTCCTGCATGCACGAGATGATGGCGGTCAAGCTTGGATGGAGATTTAAAAAGTTTAAAGCAAACACCACACTCGTAGCTCTTCCTTGCGCCTCTGTTCCTCTCTGTGATTGAAGGGATATCATTCCAGGGGCCATCAGCTTGGTACTGCTCATCAGGGAAGAAGGGACAGTCATTCTCCAAGGACTGTACATCATCTATGTTCTCTTCCAGAATGGATTCTGCTTCCACCTCCACCTTAATTTCAGCAATCGACTCGGAGGACATGTCATCGAAGTCCGGTGATCGTCTGGGTGAAGAGATGTTGTGGTAAGGGGACCCAAGCTGCATGGCATCAGGCTCATGACTAAACAACTGATTGAGATTTCTGAATTCTGCCTGATACGTTAAAGCATCCAGATGGGGGCCCTTCTCTTTGTGGGTCACCTGATGCCGCTTTAGGTGAGCAGACTGACGAAAACACTTTCCACACAGGGCACAGGCAAAGGGCTTCTGTCCAGTGTGAGTAAGATAATGCCGTCGAAGCTTGGACAAGGATGGGAACGTTTTCTCACACATGTCGCATTTACTCAGGATTTTGAGCCGGCGGCGTCTTTGCCGAGGAGGGCCACGGCAGACGGTTACAGGCACCTCAGAGATGTCACATTCCTCGCCCGAAGAGACATAAATAGCTTCATCTCTGCCACCAGAATTCTGCTCATCCAGTTGGTTTTCACCTGGCAGCACACTGTTCATATTGATACCAAGTTCACAACTTAGAACCTGTTTGGGAAGGCTGAACGGTTTAGGCCACTGACTTTGCCCCATTTCTCGTTTAAACATTTTCCTTTTTGTACCCAGAGTCTTGGGTGCCCCCAGCTTCCTCACACTAGTCGCCTTAACTGCAGAACCATGATCTTTCCCAGTTTGGTCCACTGGCACCAGCTGCTGGTGGCTAGTGGCATGGTATTTCCTTTTTTTCCTAGTACCTGGCTGTATCTCTGGCCACCTACTCCCTGCCACTTTCAAGTGCATTGAAGGCCTCCCCCTTCTGCCCTTAGTCCTGGGGATCAGGTTCATTTGATTAGTGTTCAACCCGTTTCCTTTTCCATCTTCAGCAATGAAGCAGGTGTGCGCCTGCAGGATCTGCTCTGTTTCGAAGCTCTGCTCACACCCCATGCACTGGAATGGGACCACATAGACCGAGCACATCTCACCTGTATCCTGGTTGCAAGGCCTGGATACATAACCCTCCTCAAATGCCTCGTCGTCATCGATTATGATAGGACCAGATGCTTCAGCGACTTTGGCACCCCACCCTCTACGAGCCAACTTTGGTAACAATGCCTTTCGCACATGGACCTGCCTGTGCTTGAACAGTTTACTCTGGACCTTAAAGCTCCTATGGCAAAATCCACACTCAAAGGGCTTGTCTTCCATATGGGTGATCTGGTGGATTTTCAGATGAATCTTCTGGCGGAACGTCTTGTCGCATAGGAGACAAGCAAATGGTCTCTGACCTGTGTGAATGAGTACATGGCGCTCAAGTTTGGAGCGTGAAGGGAAGGGTTTGAGGCAGAAGTCACACTTGAGCACGTTCAGCCTTCTTCCTTGGCTGCGAGGGGGGCGCGACGAAGGGATGCACTCATGGAGCACCCATCTATCTTCTGTTGAGAAAGACTTCTCACAGACGGAACAGTGAACTGGCCCGCTAGCAGTTCGCTGCCGATTGTGGAACACAGACCTTCTGAATGACTTCATCGTGCTCTGGACACTTTCACCATGTAGCTGCTGATGCTTCAAAAAGGTAACTAGACTCTTGAAACTCCTGTGGCACATGCCACACTGAAAGGGCAGCAAATGTGTCTGCTGGTGTCTCTCAAGGTGAACAAGTTGTCTGAATGTTTTCGGACACGTGTGACAGCGGTATGGCTTCTGGCCTGTGTGGATGAGGTAATGTCTTGACAATTTTGAAGGGGTTTCAAACTGTTTGAAGCAAGCGTTGCAGATGTACGGCCTCCTCCTTGGAACTTTATGAGCAGTTGAAATCTGCTGACTTTTTAACATTTTTCACTCCAGTTTCTAGCCCCTTCAACCTCAAAATTGTTTTGCTGTTTGTATCAAGTTTTTCTCCCAAGGCCAGGGATCAGTTGGTACAACATCAATCTTCCTGGAAACACATCAGTTAATGCATGAAAACAGCAAATATTCTAGAGGCAATAGACACATAGTTGATCCCAGAGTGGGACTATTTGTCCCTTATGTGGGTTCCTGTAAAAACATAAAGAGAGATATATGAGACATTGCTAATATCTTGCTTTGTGCTAAACATCCCCTACTCTAGAATGAATAAACTACTGAATCAATACATTCAGAGAGCACCTCTAGTGGTTTGTACTCTTGCAAGAATTGTCCCTAACAAACACAAAAAACACCCAAACCTCGACATAACATTCTAAAATATTGTTTGAGAAAATTCTGAAATTTGTGCAATGTACAGAGGAGATTTTGCTGAACATTTTGCAATAATATTCAAGGATTCAGCATGTTGTGCAATTCTTCTACAAGTCAATGTTGTAGGAAAGAGATCTTCTCCTTTTCTCTGTAGCCCAAATTCAAGAAGACAATTAAAATGGATTCTATCTAGAAGTAGGGTTCACATGAAGATCAAATTGTAGTGGGCTTGTGTTTCACAGGATAACCAAAGTTGTGTATCAGAGCAATGTTAGACTACGCAAGACCTCCTGTACTCCGTGATCTTTTTTTATATTTAGCCATAGTATAGCTCATTACATCACAAAGCAAAAAAACACAAATAATTACAATTAACACAATCCAACATAAATGTAAAAAAGCAAAGCGGACAAAAGCTTAAAATGCACAAACAATCAAAATTAAGCATGAATTAAATTTGTTAACAATAAATAAACACAAGCAATAATCCCATTGAATACAAGACAACACACGTTAGAATTTTAGCCAAGAACGTGGGCCTCCAGCTTTGGTAAGTGCCATCTCCATTTCAGATATGTCTCTCAGCAAGACCCAAAAATCTTTAATACTAGGGCTGTTAGTTTCAATCCAGGTTCGAGCAATACACAAACGAGCACAAATAATTATAATTGAAACCAATAGCCTAGTAAGACAGCCTTGTTCTTCAATTGCTCTCAAATTGATATCCCTTTCAGTCATCTGAATATCATGACCGACTAACGAAGACAAAACATGGTTAATACCAACCCAAAGGTACTCAGCCTTGAACAACTAATAAACATGTGTCTTAAGTCAGCAGCGTACTTCTGACATTTCGGACAGTATGACTTAGGCAAGGGTGGCTGATTCACCGCCCAATTAGAAATAATTTCCGGAGGGTAATATAGTATAAATATGACCCGATGCTGTTGCAATTTCAAACTCACAGATGCCACTGCAACATCTATCGTCTCCAGTGATTCCTGTATATCTTCTTTAATTATAACTGTATGGAAAATCCGGCTTAACTTCAGCGCAATTTGCAACCCATTGTCACTTACATTAGCAAGCAATGCCTGATATATTTCACCTATTTGCCCTCGTCCTATAATCTGCAAGAATGCAGACAAGACTTCAGATGAAAAGGGCATCTGTAATAAACAAAGACCCCGAATAAAATAGTCTCTAATTTGCAAATACTTGTAAAATGTATTGTCCGAAATTCAAAACTCTTCTTTTAAGGCAATAAACGTCCAAAACCCTTGCCCATCGTACAACTGCCCAAGCTGCGTTAACCCCCTACTGTGTCACCTTTTCCCAACAACGTTGTGAAATATCTCTGGTAGTATGGGATTACCCCACAGCCTAGTAAGCACATGTAATTTAGGAATAGAATATGCCCTAGCAACATCCTGCTGAATCCTAACAATGTCCCTGACTACCTTAAAACGAACCCTCTTATAGTAGTAATGGTCAGCTGTTTTATATAACAAAAACCCTGTATCAGGGCAACAGGCTACCTGATACGAAAACCAAGTTACCCCCAAAACAGGTCCTTGAAGTAGGCTTTGGATTCGATCCGCAAATTTGGCCAAAAATACGATTTAAAATCTGGTAGTTTAAAAACCCACTGCTGATATGGCAGCTTAATATACTGTAGTGCTCTCCGTCCACACCGATAACTCCAAATAAAACTACCTACTGCGCTGTCAAGACCTTTAAAAAATGCCATTGGGACCCTCAACTGGATTGCCCGAAATAAATACAAACATTTTGGAAGAATATTCATTTTAATGACATTACACCTACCAATCATACTAAGGGGTAGACAATGCCAGCTAAGCTAATTAGTAACCACTTTCTTGAGCAGCGGTTCAGAAGTAAGTTTAATCACTTCCTCTACGCAGCTGCTAATACATACTCCTAAGTAAGTTGCTGTCTGTGTATTGCCTAATGCAGCTGGAGCCGAGTCAGTATGATAATTCAATATTGTCTGGGTTTTTTTAAGTTTAGTTTATAACCTGAAAAGAACCCAAACCGTTGGGCTTCGAGTGTACTCTCAATGATCGCGTCTTCAGGCGTAGAGGTGTAGACCGCTATATCATCTGCATATGCGGTTAATTTCAGGTTAAGCCCATTAAATGAAACTGGAGAAATCCTAGCGTTTTGCATTAAATGTTGAATAAAAGGCTCAATATATAGGGCAAACAATAACGGGGATAAAGGACAACCTTGACAAGTCCCCCTTTGAACCGAAAAAAATTATGACGAGAGGCAATTGAGCTTAACAGAGGATATGGGATTAATATAAAGTTTCTGTACCACTGGAATAAACTTCTGCCTAAACCAACTACTGTCATTGTTGACAATAAACACCCCCAGTCGACGCAATCGAAAGCCTTTTCGACATCTAGCATCAGCATTCCAATCCGGGATTTTAACTGCCCAGCAACATCAAACATAGCAATAGCGGTGTTAATGTGGGCAGCCGCGTCTCTCTCAGGCACAAAGCCATGCTGCAGCTTTGAAACTAAAACATGTATGACAGGAGCCAGCCGAGATGCTAACATTTCCAAAAAATGTTTAGCATCTGAATGGATCAGTGATATTGGCCTATATGAAGTCATCGTTTCTACAGATTTCCCCTTTTGTAGAATACAATAATATTGATAATGTTCCAGGAGGACGGGGCATTTTCCCCAGCTATGATAGCATTACATAACTCCAAGAAAATCGGTACTAGAATGTCCTTAAAAATCTTATAAAATTCCAAAGGAATTGTACGCTCTCCTGCTGCTTTACCAGTAGGCAATGTACTAATTGCTTACTCGATTTCCTCAATTTCAACATCTCTTTGCAGTGGCTCAGAGAGAAATGGATTCAGACTAGGCATAGCACTTTCCTGAATACACTCCATTGCCATTTGCTGATTAAACAAGCAGAGTCGCCATATAAAGTAGCATAATATTGTTTAAATTGTTCTACTATATCTTTGGATCTAGTATAGTCCGACCCATCTATCCCCTTGATTAACTTAATATTAGACCTAGCTCTTGAATCGGCTATCTGATTAGCCAGTAACCGACCGACCTTTTCCCCATACTCATACTGTTTAGCCTTGAACTTGTGGTAACTGTTTACAACTTTGTCCCTCACATTTCTTTTAAGTTTGGCTCTTGCTTCATTAACCAACTGATATACCTGGTGTTCGCCAGGATCTTTTATAGCAATAGCAGTAGCATGTTTTTGTTCCGAATCTAAATAAAGCCTATACTCCTGTTCCCGTTGACGAAACCCCAGCCGATTGAGCTTTATAATGTATTGCAAAGTAATCCCCCTAACAAAAGCCTTCATGCTGTCCCAAACTATCACTATGGGTGCCGTGCCTAAGTTCATTTCAAAATATTCCCCTAGTATTCCTTGCATATGTCTCACATATTCTGGATTACCCAGCAGGTGCCTTGGGAATGTAAATACTCGCCCTACACCTTTGTTCCCAGTATGAGACCGTATTGTCAACATCACTGGATTGTGATCGGATGTTATTTTGGGGCAATCTCAATATATGCATTTTCAAGAGCCCTACTGTTTATAAAAATCATATCTATTTTAGTATATGTTTTATGTGGGTTGGGAATAAAATGTGTAAACCGGAACAGTGGGGTTTAATTTTCTCCAGGAATCTTCCAATTGGTTAATACGCAACAGATCCATAATGGCAGCCCTAGTCCTACTCATTCTGCCACGGGATAAAGCATTAGTTGTATCTAACTTTTTTTATCTAAGATACAATTAAAGTCCCCCATACAATCAGCTTCCCAGCCCAATCCAATATCTCAGAGCACAAATACACAAAAATATCAGGTCAATCAATATTAGGCCCATAAACTGCACATATTTTGAATTTACGTCCATAAACCAAAATCTGCGATAGCGCCCACCTCCCTTCTGAGTCAGCCTTTGTTTGGAGCACCATAATGTGACATTTTCTCAATTTCAGAATAGCCACCCCTCGGATAGAAGTTGATTGTGAGGTACACACAATCGTGTCATATCCCAGCTGTTCAAAATATTTTCCGTCCTTAAAAGCAAGATGTGTTTCAGACAACCCCAGTATATGTGGCTTAAACACCCGAAGCTCCTCTGCTACCAAACAACGTTTGCCTGTATTATTAAGCCCAGATACATTCCAACACATACATTATAAATCCGACATTTAATAATATTATAAAGCCACACTGGCTGCATCTCCTTTTTTTTACCCCTCCCTTAACTCAACCTTGTGCTCAACCAATTCTACCTTAAATATACTATGGCTATTTATACCCCACCCACCCTGCCCCTCTACCCACCGGTCAGAGGAAGCAGTTATCCAGTACCGGCCAATGAAACTCATCTGACCCTCTCTCTCCCACTCAACCCACCCCCCTGTGCCTACGGAAAGGAATCGCCCCCCTTCTCTGCTGTCCCAAGTTGGCAGCATAGGGAGAGCGCTCCCTCCCCACACCCCTGTAAGATCCGCACGCCACCGTCCCCCACCCTCCCGCCTGTACTTTCCAAAAGGGAAGGGAAAAAAAAAGAAAGAGAAGAATTTTCACGACACTTAATAACAATAAGTAACAGCACTTAAGATCCCAAACTCTGCAAGTATTATACTATTGTAAAATAAGCTTCCCTGTGCAAAACCGGGCGGAAATAATTTCTCTCTATTAGCCCAAGAAGAAGAATTAAAAAAAACCGCTTTTTTTTGTTTGTTATATACTTCTTATTAATGTCTTTAGTCTACAGGCCTATTCTGCCCTCTCTTAACGGCGGCTTGCCATTCTGATAGAGCTTGCTGAGCTTCACTCTCCTCTGAAAAGTAATGTAGTTGTCCATCTTTTAGAATCTTTAACAGCGCAGGCTCTTGTAAAAAGATTTGTGAGCACACTTCCTTAAATGGGTCCATCAATTGGCGTAACTGCCATAGTATATCCATGATTTGTTTACATAAATCAGATTGCAAAAATATTGACATTGTATCCACCTTAACAGGAGCAGATGGACGCGCTTTTAAGTATATTGCTTGTCGCACCGAAATTTTGCCCAAAAACCCAAAATCGGCCTTGCAAAATTGGACCGTGATTTGATTTGCCTGAGATATGAACAATGGTAGCCTGTGTGCTCACTGAACCAGAGAGTCCATGTCCCAGTCAGCCAAATCGGGAAAAGCTCTCTGAAAAAGACTCACAGTAAACGCCCGAGGGTCTGATCCTCCACTCCCTCCCGGGATTCCAACAACCCTTAGATTTTGTTTTGTCACCGTTGACGATTTTCCGAATCTTCAAGCTTAGCTTGTATGATCCTCATTTGAGAGTCCTGTGATTTTGCTATATTAACTGTAAATGTATTAGCCTCCTCGACTGCAGCGACACCCCAATGTAGCTCCGTGACCTCAGTAGATCAATGCAGTTGTCAGGCTAAGAATTACGACTCTTCGTTAGGACTATCTGTTAACACGTTTTTAGGTCGAGCCTAGAGCCAGCGCGCATGCGCTGCTCTATGAGGCTTATTGTAGAGGAGTAGGTGAATAGAAGCACCGCATACTCTCCGCCCATATTTGTGATTGGCGTGTGTCAGTGTCCGTCATAAATGCTGGCTTCTGATTCGTCGATAGGCTTGTTAGTCTCTCATTAGTACCGCCTCTTGTTCATTTGTCACTTCCCATGGCGACTGGTCCCTTTACTTCAAATGTCATACGGTGCTGTTAATTAGATTGCCAGCACTATTTTCGTTAATGAGGTTCGCTTAATGCGGGCATGACATGCTTTGGTGCCTTCTACCCCCCACCAACCTCCCGTTGTCTATGCCTTCTCCACTCCATAGTCCGTGTCTTCTCCCCCCACCTCACCCCCGTTGTCCGTGCCTTCAAAATCACTCCACCCTCCCCAGTTGTCCGTGCCTTTTCCACCCTGCCCGCCCTCCCGATGTCCCGCCCTCCCTCCCATTGTCGTGATGCTAATCATTTTCAATGCAATAGGTCTCGAGTAAATGCAAGACCTATTGCATTGCAAATGCTTGCCTTTTTTAGCGAACGCTCATGCCCTATTAACAGGAGCACGTTCTCGAAGTAACGTCCGATATCAGTTACAGGCGGAGCCGCAAAAGTGAAATAGGGCAGTCACGCAGCAACCCTCGCTGCCAATCCCCAACTGTGGCTTAGCACTGTCTCCTCCCTGGCAGTTCCCCCACACGAGCAAGTGCGTAAATCACAAGCCACCTCTTAGGATTTTGACCTGCCTCTCCATCTCCACCTTAACTCAATGCCCTGCCCTTTGTAACTTAGTTAAGTTTATAACCCGGGCAGTGAGTGTGGGCAGCCTTTGAGCCACTGGTTTGTTTACTCAGGCTGTGCTGGCTTTCTCGGGAGACACAGTTGCTTCTTTATTGCTTTCCTGGGCGCCTTTGATCACGAAACGTCGCAATACAGAGGAGTACACACGTGAACACATTTGTAATAATATATACATGTTGAGAAGTGTGGCTCAATGCTTAGAACGGCAGACCCTGATGCAGAGGTCTGGCCCGGGACCAGGGTTCAATTCCCACCTCGGCGGGTCTTGGGCTCAATTTCCTCGGACCTGATAATTCTCGCCTCGGTGCCTATTCTAATCATGGGTCCCCATCTGTGACTCTGGGCAATAGCTTGCTTAATCTCGACAACGGCCCCAACAGCGCTGGGATGCCAGGCTTCACCTTGGGGGTGCCCAGGAGTGGACATTTCACAGGGAAAAGCCAGGAAGGGTTCCACAGCGGTATGCGTACAGCGCCAGGAAACCCCGGTTGGGGTATAAGTGCACTTTACAAGTACAAATTCATTTCATTTCATTTCATGCCTCGCTTGTTTCTACTTTTTGAAGTTGTATGTAGCGCGAACCTGACCCAAGAACCTGACAAAGTTATCAGAGCGCTTTACATAAGTACTGGCTGCATTACAGACGGACGTATTCATTTTTAGGCATGGAGAGATTGAGTGATTTGACAACCGCCTTTCCGCACCGTTCTGCAAGATTCTCCCGTCACCTGCAATTACGTTATTCCAGCCTTTGTTAAGATAAAAACAAGCAGACACTGACCTGCTCTTTATAAAGGAGGAAGAAAATAATTACATTTTGTCTGAAAGAAAAATGTAAGCAGCGTCTGCTAACTGTAATCATTATTTAGACTTGAAAAATGTATTTATAGTATCTTGTTCTACTATCTTGTATTTATTATTCTTGCTTGCGTGGGACATTTATAGTGTTCAGCATTTGTTTTTAGCAGTAAAAGCTACTGCTGCCGCCACAGGATATTTAGAAAATACAGCTTTTGTTTTTACTGGGTTGTACAAATTGTTCCTTAAGCTATATACACTGCTGTTTTTGAAACATACATTTTAAATAACATTTTATAGTTTCTGTTATTTGGAAAACGTGTGACGCATACAGGCCTTAGTAAACATGTAAACCCTAGGCGCATTTCTTTGAAGGTTCCAAAAATGTGATATATGTAAACACCCATTTTTGAACTATTAACAAGCACCTTCGCTGCTCCCGTGGGACCTTTCTAACCTTCACCCTTTCTTTTAATAGCAGTTAAATCTGTTATCCGGTACAGTCGGCGTGACTGCATACATTTATACACGTTTGTGCTCAGCCCCTGCAGTCCAAAGGGGTATTTTTATTTTGGTGCCCCATAGACTGACTGTTCTCTCCCTCGTGGCACTTTACACATACTTTTATTAATCGCAAATACCGTCCCCGTGTCCTCCCTCGGTGTGTGTTTGACCAGTGCACGGCCGGGAGATACAGGCTGCAGTGGGGACGCTGCCCTGGCACTATATCCAGGCATGACTCGTGCTTTTTAATCTAGGATCCAAACCTGCTTGTTTTATTATCTTTCGTCCAGGAGGGATGCTTTTGGGCACCTATCTTCTGCAAAAAAAAGGGCCTGGTAAGTTTTAACTGATGCTGCCAGTGAGAGTCATGTCCGAAGAATCCCACATTTAGACCCCATTCCCCTTAGAATGAATATTAGAAATGAGAATTATAGCCCCATCATTAACTAAAGACAGCTGACTAACAGGCATGGGAGCTCCTTCTGATACTGCACAGTCTCGTTAGTAGATACCAGATTAAGAAAACACAATGTCGGCCTACCCCACATGAAGACATTGACAGGAGACATTCTTTTATTAATGATGGACTTCAGCCAATTCTATAGAAAGCGTCACAAACCTAACTTGCCACATGAAATGCACATCTCGCTACCAAGGGCACAGTCTTATTCCAGGGCATTCTCAGTGGTCTGTAGTGATTTCTGTGATGTTTAAATATAGAGTTTCTCTTCACACATAAGCTTTTAGCCCACAGCTGATAAATATCACACATGTGGCTCTTGGACCTCGAGATCTTCGTGACAGTGAATAGTAGCTTCTGTTCCAAGACGGCCAGGACCTGCTTACTATGTGCAGTGGGAAAGAAACAAGCATTTGCAATGCATGAGGTATCCAATTTGTGAGAGTTTGAGCTATTGGCATTGTAAATGACAATGGCTTTTATTTATGCGTTTTGAAAACCTGCAAGCGATGCTTGAACACCCACTTTGCACCTATAGTAGTTGCTTATGAGAAGCAAGATTGACAGTAACTGCACCTCTTTTACTGCCAGCCTTGCTTCTTGTAAAACAGTCAACATGTTTCTGCCTTAGCCCTCTCGTCAGGTGTACAGGCATTCATCAGGGCCAAAAGTAATAAGAGAACAAGTAATAAAAGAACAACCTGGACTGTGCTGATAAGATGCCTCATTGGGTGGTATTAAAGACCTGCATTGGTTAGAGGGAAACAAGTGAAAAATGCATAGGATATAGAAATACACAACTTCCAAATGTCCACTGAGCATGGTTTAATAAAGAAAACACAACATACTTGACACAATGTCGAATGTATAGAAATAACCGATACAAATGTGGATTCCTGCATAAATTCTCACCTTAAGGAGGTGAGGGTCAGAGTAGCAGTCAACATCATGCAAAGAAAGGAAGTAAACATCATGTTAACAATAAAAAAAATCATCAAAACATTACCTAGAGTTCTGGTCTGGCTGTCACAGGGGTCAATATAAAAGGATCTTCCAGGAGTCTTTACGGTGTGTTCTCAAGTGTTAGCTAATGTTGCCTATTGTAATTCATCATTCAGGACAAGTTTATGTGCAGGAAGTCTAAAAACTCTTTGGCGTTCTTTATGCAGTAGATAACAACTGGAATAATAGGTAGCACCAGAACATCTGGGCGATTCTATCTCAGTCAATTTGATATGATTCCCATGATGACCCATTGTAGAAAATGAGTTTATCATTCCACATTGCTAGTGTCTTTTTGCATGTGGAAGTAGTCCGAAGATTAGTTTATGTAGAGTTTGAAGTGCCTCTCGTCTGGTATGTACAAGGAGAAGTGAATTCTGATCTGTGGCTTTTCAAAATAGTTCAGTCGCTAAAGAGCCACTGTCAGGATAGATCAGGTCTAAAAAGGGGGCCGGTTCTTTGGTAAACTGACAGGTAAATTTGAGAAGCACATGCTGGTGTTGAGCCAATAGAAAACTTCATTAACAGAGTCAAAGTCACCCTCCCAGATGATCAGAATGTCATCTTTATAGTGCTTCCACATCCTAATCTTGCGAGAGAATGGATTGCTTGTGAAGATAAATGACATCTCACAAATATGCAAGTAAAGATTAGCCATGCTGGGGACAAAGGTGTTCCTCATCGAAGTCCCGGATACTTGTAGAAAAAAAAATATTCCTTAAACAGGAAGAAACCTTCTGACATGGCCAATGAGGCGCACTTCAGAATGAAATGGAAATGATGGACTGAGTCAAATTGAGTGGAACAGAGTAAAGTCAATACCATGCCCAAGCACGTGAAATGCTGGTGTAGAGTAATTCCGCAATGAGTCCAATCAAAAAATGTTTTTCAAAGTCAAATCTAATGGTCTCTACGAGGTTTACAACATCCTTAGTATGCTGAAGGAATTTTCGACACGAGTGGTCTCAAAAAGTAGTTCATGAATTATGAGAGTGGTTCGAAAATATACCCAATCCCTGAAACAACGGTCATCCTGGCTTCCCCCTTTGAATATAATCCTTTTTAAGTTGAGCCCTGAGCCAGCGCGCAAGCGCTGCTCTGAGGTTGATCTGTGGTAGTTTACTACGTGAAGGAAGCCCAGCCCACTCCCCCACCCATCTTTTTCATTGGCTTGTGTCCTTGTCCTTCCTAAATGCTGCCTTCAGATTGGTTTATAGGCTTGTTAGTCCCTCCTTATGATGGCCATGTCGTCATTTGTATCCTTCCATGGCTACTGGCCCCTTTACTTCCGAGTATTGCACGGTATGTGCTATTTAGATTGTCAGCACTATTTTCTTTAACCCCTTCACTGCGGCGGCTATTCCGCCTGTAATGGCTGCCTTTTTGCTGGCTCTTTGGAGAAGGAGAATGATGGAGAGTGACTCCAGCCTATCACCCCCATAGCATAGGGATTAGGACTATAGATAGGGACCCTGTCTTACATATATTAGGGCATTTTCGTGCCATTTTCCTTAAAGTAAGGCTTATGAATTTAAGTTAGGGGATAGATATATAAGTATTAGTTATGATTTGCTCATTTGCTAACATGCTGGGCTATTTTCCATGGAGCTATGCATATTGTGGGCTCCGTAGGCCTTAAACGAGACAGACTCCATTTTGCTTTCTGCCCGGTAGCCGAGAAGGCTTTCTAGGTCAAATGTAGTGTTTTAGTTTCAAGCTGTTGTTCGCTTGGAGAGAACCGGTTCAGGCTGACCCTTATCGAAGGAATGTATTTTTCTCCACTCCGAAGACACAACTTCAGGCCGGCCGGCTGGAAAAGTGTCCTTGGTACGGGGAGGTACAAGAATTTGGTGGGCGGCAGGTTACTGGCCGTGAATTTCCATGAAGGAACGGGCTTTGATATTAGCGAAGGTGTTAGTCAGTTTGTCAGTTAGTCCGTAGGCGGCATCTAGCCGTTAGCATCTCTGCCATTATTCATCTTATGGTGGACAAGTCGCCATCTTTGAAGTCTGAGAAAGATTTAAGACCGAAACTCTCTGAGAAAGACTGAACGAGAAGCAGCGTGGAGCGCACTGATACAGAGAGAGAGAGAGACGGTAGCTAATAATCAGCAAGGTTCCGGTGTCCTGAAGGGAAGCAGACGAGGTTGAGCCTAGCGGTGCAGACGTGTACTTGTGACGGCTGGGGGTGACTGCAAGGCGAGCCAGGATACAGAGACGAGAAGGGAACCTAGATGACTGCCGAGTCCAGACTTCCCACTAATCAGGTGACCTCCGCCTAACTCTAATAGAATGTGCACTCTAATCTTTACCTTTTCTTTGCAGAAGTTATGTTGCATAGTAATGTGATTTGTGTCTATTGTTAATAAATATCCTAATTCTTATGGAATTATCGTGTGCCTCGTGTTCATGTTCAATCTTGGTAAATGTATCTCCTAGCCGAGCGTTGTTTATGTGAGCGGATGTGAAATCCCGATCAGGTAAATAGTGATCGAACAAAGAGGGAGTGAGTGGACCTTTGATGCCAAGAATAGGAGGTACACCATATAATTTGGGAACCATATCAAACGTCATTATTATAGTTTTATCCCGAGTAGGTAACTGAGATATTATCCTGATGAGTGTTCATAGGAATGTGGTCGTCGTTGATATGCGGCATTAGTGAGAACACTGGGGAGGATTACCAGTGCCGATACCCACAGGATTGTGGCTTGAATAAGTGAGAGCGTTAGGAGGTCGAACTAGCGTGTAGTTTCGCAGGATTGCGAACGGTTTGGAAAAGGGAGCATTGGGTTCTGCAGGCCCATGTGTAGACGCACCGGATTGTGTGTCAGATCTGCCCTAGGGTAGACCGGTCTGGGTCAGGGTGGCCGCGAGACCAACTGATGTGAATAAGATATTGTAGAAAATCTATGTATATTCCCCATCCTTAGGTACGACCTATATATATATATATATATATCCGTACATCTATCCATTGTGAATACTGTCTAAGGAGGGAAGGTGAGTACGTTTTGGCTGGGTCATAGGGGCCCCTGGGGGCTGATCCCCTTTCAACGGAAAATCCAGCCATAACATCTGGCGTCACGAACTGTTTACGAAGCCTGTGTGCATTGTGTTGATTTTATCTTGTTGGTTTGCGCTCGGCTTATAAGTTTTGAATTTTGTTTATAAATTGTGTATATAAATTTTTGGTGTTAATATGTTTGCGAAAAAATCATCGTCGGTTTTTAAACTGCCGATTCAAATTCCCGGCTGGGAGTCTACGCCTTATGAGGCTTTGGCCCGTGAGTGGGCTGATTCTACTGATTTGAGTGAAAATTGGTCTTCATGCTTGGAGCAGGCGGAGCCTGCCGATGTGGTATCGTGCTTGCAGAAAGCGCCAGTAGTGAAGGGTGATGAGCTTCCTATTTTAGGACGCAGAGGTTGGATTGTTCTTAATGCATATAGAATACTGCATGAGAGGTTTGTACAGCTACAAAAGCAATTTAAGGACATGGAGGGACAGTGTGTTGAGTTGCAAAATGCGCATACTCTTTTACGTTGTCAAAATAAATTGCTTGCCGATAAACTTGAAACATATCAGACCATTGCCGAAAGAGCTGCGGTCCGTATTGCACGATATAAGTATAAACATCGTCGTGGTCGTGTATCTACACGCAAAGTGTGTATGGTTGTAGCAAAAGCTGGAATGGATTGGAACCCCGATGAGTGGGACGGTAATATCTGGGATTCTCATACTTCTGACTCCTCGGCGGAGGAGGGTGACAAGCGCGAGTCTTCTCGCTCCGGACGTGATTGTAAATCTGCTTCATGTACTGATCTAGGTCCTGTTAGTGACCGTGCTCGTTCTTCCCGTTCGGATGACGTAGCTTGCCCTGATTGTGCTGCTAAATCTAAGATGCGGGCTTCCTCGGAAGCTCTTCCTGCAGTTTCTGCTCACCCGATTTTTCGACGAAAATTACAACAGGCCCCTGGTAATCCGGGTGGTATAGCTCTTGATTGTATTGAAGACTTTACTCAGCAGGAGGTTAGTGATATTTTACAACGATTTCGACAACGGCCTGGTGAGGCCTTGCTTACCTGGATGGTGCGTCTTTATGAACTTGGCGCTGCCGGTATTATGCTCGATGCTGTTGATTGCTTACGATTTTGCTCTTTGAGTTCTGATTCTACGATTCAGGATCATTTTCTGAACTATAATGGTGCTGGTCAAATTTCTTTGCTCCAGCTTGCGTCTGACGGTTGTAATCATAAATATCCAACTGAATCTGATTGGCCTATTGATGAGAAACCATGGTACACTTTGCGAGATGCGTCGCAACGTTTAAAAGAGGAAGTCATGAAAACGGCTATCTTCCTTAGTACTGCTGACAAGTTATTGGATGGTCTTTTAACATCTTCTGTGCGCAATCGCATTATCCGTTCTTCTCCTGTTGCTTACAAGCAGGTCATGATGACATTATTGATTAACCAAACTGGCAATCCTTTGTCTGTTGTGCTTGAGTCTGTTCGTCAGCTTGGTGAGCTGGGTGAATGGTTTAAACCTGAAAGACAATCTCGACCTGAGGGTCGTACTGGTGGGGACTATAAGTTCTCTAGACGTGACATGTTTCTTGCTCTCATTGCTGATGGTGTTAAAAGGGAAGACATTGACGGTGAGCCTAATAATCGCCTATGGGACATGTTTCGTAAGCGTGGTTTGGATCGGAAGGAGGGTGCCCGTCGTGTGCGAAAGAATGAGTATGATCGTGGTTCGGATGATAGTGGTGATGAGAAGCGACGTGTAAATTCTGATCGCAATGATGATCGGCGTTATGAACGTGATGGATCCCCTCATCGTAACGACGGGAGGGGGAGAGAGGATGATCGTGAGAGGGGGAGAGATGAGCGTGTTTCTAACAGACGAAAAGATGAAAGGAGTTATTCCCCTGACATGAGAAAGAGAGAGGATCGTAACAGACTTTCTGACCGTAATTCACAATTTTTTTAACATGACACTAATCCGTTTCGTACTGGAGACGGATATGAACAAGAAATATTGATACCAAAGAAAACAGAGCATTTACCCTGATTTGTCTTGGTTGACAGACCGCAGGAAAAATGACTAGGAAATAGGTCAAGCTCCGGTACGCAAGTGGGCCCACAGAGATTACAGACCATATGTAGATATTGAGATTTTTTGGAAACATCGTAATATCCAAAGGGCCCGAGCGTTAGTTGATACTGGGGCGGAGGCCACTTTAATTCATGGTAAGTCGAGAAAATTTCAGGGACAGTCTTTTACGATTACTGGTTTGGGTGGTAAAGAGACACCCGCAGTTCAAACTGCACTCGAAATTAAAATTGGTAGGATTCCTCGTAGAGAATACTCTGTGTTGGTTGTGCCACTTTTGGAATACATTATTGGAATTGACATTTTGAAAGGTATGACTTTGCATTTGGATGATGGATACTATCAATTTGGTACACGACAGTACATTTCGACCAGACCCGTACGGGTTGGCCGTTTACGCATGCCACCTATTAAAATACCTTTAGCAACGAAAGTGATTTCTCAAAAGCAATATCGCATCCCAGGTGGTCATGAAGAAATTACCGCTACGATTCAGGATTTGGTTGACGCGGGAGTCATAACTCCGGTCACATCTGCTTGGAATAATCCCGTTTGGCCCGTGCGCAAAAGTGATAATTCTTGGCGCATGACTGTTGATTATCGAGAATTGAATAAAAATACACCTAAATTGACTGTTGCAGTGCCTGACATTGTCACACTGATTCAGAGAATTCAAAAGCATACGATTCAGGATTTGGTTGACGCGGGAGTCATAACTCCGGTCACATCTGCTTGGAATAATCCCGTTTGGCCCGTGCGCAAAAGTGATAATTCTTGGCGCATGACTGTTGATTATCGAGAATTGAATAAAAATACACCTAAATTGACTGTTGCAGTGCCTGACATTGTCACACTGATTCAGAGAATTCAAAAGCATCCAGGTACGTGGTATGCTTCCATTGATATTGCTAATGCATTCTTTTCAATTCCGATTGCCCCCGAATGTCAGGAACAATTCAGTTTTACATGGAATGGACGTCAAATGACGTTCCGGTGTCTTCCTCAAGGCTATGTACATAGTCCTACGATCTGTCACCGGCTGGTGGCGGAACATTTGTCTGAAGTGCCCACGAATCCACAAGTTCAGGTTTGTCATTATATTGACGACATTTTGATTCAAGGTGAAACGCAAGACCAGGTACAGTCCCATTTAGATCAGATCATTGACTGTTTGCGAGCGAAAGGCTGGGAAATTAATCCTGACAAATTACAAACTCCATCCCAAGCTGTGAAATTTTTAGGAATTAATTGGCATGAGGGTCACAGAGAGGTGATTCCACAGGTTAAACGAAAAATACTTGATTTTGCTGTTCCCAGAAACAGGAAAGAAGCTCAATGCTTTATTGGTTTGTTTGGATTTTGGCGTCAGCATATTCCCCATTTGAGTCAAATCTTAGCTCCACTGTATCGAGTCACTCGTAAAAAGAATGCGTTTGAATGGGGTGAACCTCAACAGACTGCTTTTAATTTGGCTAAAGAAGCTATTCAGTATGCTTTGGATTTGTGGCCCGTGAGTGAAGGTGATGTGGATTTGAATGTGTCCGTGGAAGGCCTGTATGCAAATTGGAGTTTGTGGCAAAAGCAGGGCAGACAAAAAGTGCCATTAGGTTTTTGGACCAAAAAGTTACCTGAGGCTGGTGAGCGCTACTCACCTTTTGAAAAACAGTTGCTTGCTTGTTATTGGGCTCTGGTGGATACCGAGCAATTGACCTTAGGCCATGCTGTGATTTTGAGGCCTGAAATTCCCATTATGCAGTGGGTTTTGAGTTCACCAAAGTCCCATCGAATTGGACATGCTCAGGAGGCTAGAGTGATTAAATGGAAATGGTACATTCAGGACAGGGCACGTGTGGGTCCGAAAGGTGTGGCGGTTTTACATGAGCGAGTGGCGCTGGCGCCCTCCAATGAGATTGAAAGTGAGTGTTCGGTTCCCGTAGTGCAGGAGTCTCCCGTGAAGTGGGGTAAATCATTTGATGATCTGTCCGCGGAGGATAGAAAACATGTGTGGTTTACGGATGGTTCTGCGAAATTCATTGGTGACAAAAGACATTGGAAAGCTGTTTCATATAACCCGATTACACAGAAATTGTTGAGCACAACTGGAGATGGTAAGAGTAGCCAATATGCTGAACTCTATGCAGTTTACCAAGTTTTGAAACAGGAACTACCAGGCACATGTCATATTTTCACTGATTCCTGGTCCACTGCGAATGGACTAGCGGTGTGGTTGCCAACATGGCATTCTCATAATTGGGAATTGCATTCAAAGGAACTGTGGGGCAGGGAACTGTGGCAAGAAATTTGGGAATTGCTCCCGCAGAGTACTGTAACAATCTTTCACGTGGATGCTCATACTCCAATTGACTCCCTTGACAAATTTTTCCATAATATTGCAGATGAACAGTCTAAAATTTCTGAGGCAGTGGTGGACATGCAGGATTCTGATTTGGCGGGATTGGCGAAGTGGGCCCATCAAAAAGCAGGACATTTTGGAGAGAAAGCCACTAGCAGGTGGGCTGCCGATAGAGGAATTCATATTCCCTTTTCTTTAATAAAAGATGTCATTCTACATTGTCCCATTTGTCAGCATTCTAGGAAAAAAGAGGTGCCCCAGATTGTTCGAGGTCACTTGCATCGAGGTAAATTGCCCGCCCAAATTTGGCAGATTGATTATATTGGTCCGCTCCCTATGAGCAGAAATTGTCAATATATTTGCACAGTGGTTGATACTTATAGTGGCCTTTTGGTCGCTTTCCCTTGCAAGAACGCTACCCAAGTGAATACAATTAAAACCCTGGAGCTGATTATTCTGTACTATGGTGTCCCTTTTCAAATTCAATCAGATAACGCATCCCACTTTCGTGGAAGATTGGTGCAGGAATTCTGTACGGAAAATAATATTGATTGGGTGTTTCATATTCCATATTATCCACAGGCTTCAGGACTGATTGAGAGAATGAATGGCTTGTTGAAAGAACAGTTGCGCAAGTTGACTGATGATCGTTACAGCCAATGGAGAGATGTCCTACTTCAAGCTTTATTAATTTTAAATAATCGCCCTTTGTTACATGCTGAATCTCCTTTAATGCGTTTGTTTCCTCCAAATGTTGATGCAAAACCAAATTCTGTATCGAACACTGTCATGTATTGGGAAATTACCCCCGGTGCTTTGGCTCCATGTAGAGCGACCCCAGGTTCCGCAGGCCTCGACCTGCATGCTTTAAATGATGCTAAATTTCCAGGAAAGGATCGAATCATTGTTGAAACTGGCATTGGTGTCTGTATACCTGCCGGTAGCCTTGGATTAATTGCCCCTAGATCTGGCCTGGCCCTGAAAGGTGTACAAGTGCTCGGAGGAGTAATTGACAGTGATTATCAGGGAGAGATTAAAGTTCTCCTGCTTAATAGCAGTGAGACGGATTTGTTCATCAAAAAGTCTGACCATGTTGCTCAGTTACTGATTATGCCTGTCTTCAGTGGTGAGATCAAAAAAGGCTCTGCCCCAACGTTGCTAACTGTGCGAGGACAAAAAGGCTTCGGATCGTCTGATCTTCCTGGAGCTAAAATATGGGTGCAATCGCCTAAAAATCCTCCTGAACAGGCTGATATTATTGCGACCGGTCATGACAACACCGTTTTGGTGATGAAGCCAGGGAAAGATGGCTGGGAAGCTGTCCCAGCTGATAAATGTTACTTACGAGAATGATTAAGGTCTGTGTTTGTATTCTTTCAGATCATTCTTTGGATTGCTGCTGCAGGATGTGTCGGCGCTGGACTCCTTTTGGCCTGCTACGCCGGGAGAGGAGAGGATCCACCGACGCCGGTTGATGGGATAATTCGAGCCCCGCGGTCTGCGTGGGCAACTTCGACTAATTTTTGGATTACACTCGCAAAGCGGGTGACGAACTCTCCACATTTCTGTCTCACGCCCATGAAATCTGTCACTGACATTTTAGCGACCTGTTTGGTTGCTGTCCCTGCATCCACTGAGACTTTACGTCATATTTTTAATATATCTAATGCCCGACCTAATGTTATTCTGGGTGATTTTGCGGCCCATGAATTTTGTCCCTCATGTACTGCTCTTCCAGACCTTGATGTCCCTATTCATTCCTGCATTACTACTTTTAATATTACCCCTGGAGACCTATGTTTCATTATGACTTGTGACCCTAAAGCTATTACTGAGTGCTTGAAGCTGAAGCTCCAAGCCGCTACTTCCTTTTCGGCTCATCAACGTTTGTTATGTTCAAAGAGACTTCCGAATTCATGTCTTTCAGTTAAAAATAATATGACCTGTAAACGTTTATTAGTAGCCACTAGCCATTATCGTTCAATGCTATTGCCAGCTGGATGGCTCTTTTCTTGTGGGAATTCGTCTTGGCCCTATATTCCTGCGAATATTTCTGGTGGCCCATGTGCCATCACTAGATTGAGTTTGCTAATGTTTACCTCACATCCTACTTCACATTCCCGTATTGTACGTGATTCTATGTCATTGCATGAAGATTGTGATTCCTCTGTTCATCTCTATTCCAGATCAGAATATCTTGGTTTAGCTTTTTTTATTATTGGAGTGCCTGCATTGGCCGTTTATAATGCCAAAACAATCGGCAAAATGGCCTACTGGATGGTTAAGTCCATTAACCAAACATCTACTGTTTTATCTGATCTCTTATTAGATGCCCAAAGTGAACGTAGAGCTATTTTGCAGAACAGGGCCGCTATTGATTATCTTTTGTTGAAACATGGACATGAATGTTCTGATTTTGAAGGTCTGTGCTGTTTTAATTTGTCTGACCATTATAAAGCTATCCAATCCCATATTGACAAACTCCACGACTTGACTGCAGAAATTAGACAACATATAGATCAGGGTTTCTTTGACTGGCTTTTTAATTGGCTGCCTGACTTGCATTCCTTACGACAGATTTTAGGGGGGGTTATTGTCGCTATTTGTGTCCTGATAGCTATTTGTTGCTTTATTCAATGCATCCCTTCCCTGCTCCAATTTTTTAGACTTAGTAAGGGTCGTAGATCAGTTAGTTTTGTTTCATATTATTCTTCTACTGATGTTAGCTCCATTTAGTTTGTGGTTAATAGACTGGAGTCAAGGGGTGTAATGTAATGGCTGCCTTTTTGCTGGCTCTTTGGAGAAGGAGAATGATGGAGAGTGACTCCAGCCTATCACCCCCATAGCATAGGGATTAGGACTATAGATAGGGACCCTGTCTTAAATATATTAGGGCATTTTCGTGCCATTTTCCTTAAAGTAAGGCTTATGAATTTAAGTTAGGGGATAGATATATAAGTATTAGTTATGATTTGCTCATTTGCTAACATGCTGGGCTATTTTCCATGGAGCTATGCATATTGTGGGCTCCGTAGGCCTTAAACGAGACAGACTCCATTTTGCTTTCTGCCCGGTAGCCGAGAAGGCTTTCTAGGTCAAATGTAGTGTTTTAGTTTCAAGCTGTTGTTCGCTTGGAGAGAACCGGTTCAGGCTGACCCTTATCGAAGGAATGTATTTTTCTCCACTCCGAAGACACAACTTCAGGCCGGCCGGCTGGGAAAGTGTCCTTGGTACGGGGAGGTACAAGAATTTGGTGGGCGGCAGGTTACTGGCCGTGAATTTCCATGAAGGAACGGGCTTTGATATTAGCGAAGGTGTTAGTCAGTTTGTCAGTTAGTCCGTAGGCGGCATCTAGCCGTTAGCATCTCTGCCATTATTCATCTTATGGTGGACAAGTCGCCATCTTTGAAGTCTGAGAAAGATTTAAGACCGAAACTCTCTGAGAAAGACTGAACGAGAAGCAGCGTGGAGCGCACTGATACAGAGAGAGAGAGAGACGGTAGCTAATAATCAGCAAGGTTCCGGTGTCCTGAAGGGAAGCAGACGAGGTTGAGCCTAGCGGTGCAGACGTGTACTTGTGACGGCTGGGGGTGACTGCAAGGCGAGCCAGGATACAGAGACGAGAAGGGAACCTAGATGACTGCCGAGTCCAGACTTCCCACTAATCAGGTGACCTCCGCCTAACTCTAATAGAATGTGCACTCTAATCTTTACCTTTTCTTTGCAGAAGTTATGTTGCATAGTAATGTGATTTGTGTCTATTGTTAATAAATATCCTAATTCTTATGGAATTATCGTGTGCCTCGTGTTCATGTTCAATCTTGGTAAATGTATCTCCTAGCCGAGCGTTGTTTATGTGAGCGGATATGAAATCCCGATCAGGTAAATAGTGATCGAACAAAGAGGGAGTGAGTGGACCTTTGATGCCAAGAATAGGAGGTACACCATATAATTTGGGAACCATATCAAACGTCATTATTATAGTTTTATCCCGAGTAGGTAACTGAGATATTATCCTGATGAGTGTTCATAGGAATGTGGTCGTCGTTGATATGCGGCGTTAGTGAGAACACTGGGGAGGATTACCAGTGCCGATACCCACAGGATTGTGGCTTGAATAAGTGAGAGCGTTAGGAGGTCGAACTAGCGTGTAGTTTCGCAGGATTGCGAACGGTTTGGAAAAGGGAGCATTGGGTTCTGCAGGCCCATGTGTAAACGCACCGGATTGTGTGTCAGATCTGCCCTAGGGTAGACCGGTCTGGGTCAGGGTGGCCGCGAGACCAACTGATGTGAATAAGATATTGTAGAAAATCTATGTATATTCCCCATCCTTAGGTACGACCTATATATATATATATATATATATCCGTACATCTATCCATTGTGAATACTGTCTAAGGAGGGAAGGTGAGTACGTTTTGGCTGGGTCATAGGGGCCCCTGGGGGCTGATCCCATTTCAACGGAAAATCCAGCCATAACACCGCCGCAGTGCTAAGGGGGCGGGGCGGCCGCATGCTGGTGACGGAACCGCTCCGTCACTAGCCTCGGTTGAGCTGTGCTCATGACGGAGCGGTTCCGTCATGGCCCGCCCCGTTCAATGGAACGTCCAGCGCAGGCGCGGAATTCGCGCCGCGCAGGCGTTCCGAGCGGGCCATGACGGAACCGCTCCGTCATCAGCACAGCGCACCCGCAGCTGATGACGGAGTGGTTCCGTCATCAGCATCCAAGGTGTTAATGAGGTTCTCCTACTGCCCATGCCTTCCACCCTCTTCCGCAGTCCGTGTCCCGTCTGCACTCCCGTTGTTTGTGCCTTCTCGTCCTCCTGCCCCCCGCCCGCCTGCACTCCTGTTTGCATAGCAATAGGTCTCGCGTAAATGCAAGTCCTATTACATTGCAAATGCTTGTTACTATTGTTTCGGGATATCGAACGCTTTGGATCAGATTCTGGCCTTTTTTCCGGCAAATATTAGCACTTTTTCCCACATATTTTCTTTTGCAGATTTGAACTATCTCTAGTTAAGAAGGAGCCAGGTCAATCCATGCCACCGGTGAGCCACGGTATGCATGCCTGACTGTGGTGAGGTATTACATGTGACTCTCCTCTATCAAAAGAGGCTGCTTCTTTTAGGTAAAGTGAGACTGTTACCTGTAAGTTACCTGTATTCCAGCACAATAGGAAGGAAAATTGTGCTGATTGCACCATACGTGTTCTGTGGGACTAGTTGTGGCTTGTGTTGCATTCTGCCATGTCTTCTGTTGTGAATCTTGCAGCAATGCTCCCCATGCAGTGCTTGTTCCCTTGAGGGGTCTTATCCTTATAAGGCATTCCATGTGCTGTGGTTGTTCTGTGTGTGAGGGAAGCATGTCTTGCTGCTTTATATGTTCCGCTGTCTGCTATGTGGGAATAGGGAGAGAATTATCTTGCACTACTGCTGCCGATGTGGTACCTCTTCACACCATGTGCGAGGGAAGCTTGCACTGCTGATGCCCATGTATTAGCTATTGTCAATCAATTCGGACTTATAGAGCGCGGCTAATCATCTGATCGGGTATTCAGGTGCTGGGTATATGTGCAAAGAAAACTAGATTTCCTAATGTAGATGTTACCTGCTCTGTTGCATGGGAGGGAAACCTGCAATCTTTTTTTGCACTTCTGGTAACTGCTTAATGTGTATGGGAAAGGAGAGTGAGGGAAGCGTGCACAGCCGATGCCAGTGTCCTTCTTCTTCTACTTGTGCAAGGGAAGCCTGCTCTCCTAAAGCCCATGTGGTTCCTGTTAAGCATCTAAGTGAGAAAGTTTTACTTCTGATGACCTCATAGTACACATGGGTGTCTCTTAAAATGTTACTGCTTGAGCTTTACCTGTTCCATGCTTCATGTAGAGGGGAGGTTTGCACCACTCAGGACTTGACAATACCTGTTCTCTGTGGGACAACATGCACGGTTGTTAACGATGAGTACATCTGCTATGTGCAAGAGAAATGCGCAAACCCTTGTATCCTCTACCATATTTGAATACAATGCTTCTCGCGCCTACCAGTTGCAAGACAAGAGACCAGGGAGAGGAAGACAGGGCGAAAAGCATTTGCTGCAGCTACTATTATGACTCATGGGCATCACAGAAGACTTCAACATACAAGAAACTAAACAACTGTCATTGCGAGGCCCAGTTTTGAATGCTCTCTACCATGCAGGCCAAACTATTAGAGATTGACAAAGTAATTTATGAGCAGAGAGCCACCATGTTGTCACAGGCAGTACCTCGCCTATCTGACTAACCATCACCATCTTTTGGCACACCAGCAACGAGGATAACATAAGCCTGGAGACAAAGAAGTGCAAATGGGAAAACTAAGTTACAGGCCTCCTCCGTCTATACATCTAGAATCTGATATCTGAAATTTCATTCCTGTACACATCAGGAACATCCCTACCCTTCCTCTATTGAAAGAGCTGAAGATCAACCTCTTTAAAGAAGACTACATCACGAAACAACACAGTCCACCTTTCTTCTCAAAACACTGCACCCGCCCAGATTCACACGCATTGTACCACTGCATTCAACCATGGACAGTGCTTAGCTGCCTTGTGGCTAAGTTTTTGCGAGAGAAATACCACATACATACAGTGATTTAAAGTGCTCAGACAGAAACGCTTTACACATTTCGGTCACAGTACCTTCACCTCTCAATACACCTGTATGTTGGTAGTTTCTTTCCCATTAGATTATCAGATATAATCTAACTAAAAAAACAGAAGTAAAAGGATAAGTGTCTGCCCACCTAGTAGCCACTTTCTGGTCCTTGAACCAGCGGCACCGCATCACTGGCAGCATAAATTTCCATAAAATAGCATATATGCGTGTTTGTAAGAATTTATGTTTAGCAACAGGGTCATCTGCATAAATATACATGGTGAAGAGTGAGGGGCTGCCAAAAGTGACTGAAAATCTATATTTTGAGGGGGGTGGGGCTTTTGGCTGGGAAACAATGATGTATGGGGAGGGATGTGGTATATTATGGAGCATGTGTCCCTTTTAGATGGAAGTCTACCAGACAGCGCAGCTGTATGGTTTGCTAATGACATCTTGAAGACATTCAGAAAGCTTCCCAGTGAATCCCCCCATTGGTTACCATTGGCTTTGTGTCTCATCTCGCCCTGACTGGCCCACTGACTGGGAGGAAGCACATAGTGCCTTCAAGGGGTGGATTAACAACCCAGTTGACCACTGTATCCCTAAGAAACTGACCTGCGCCAAGCGTACGCAATCACACGCCTGGTATAATGAGACCTTGGAAATGGGAAAAAAACACTGCAAAACTCTGGAACACTCCTGGAGGCGCACCTACAACCCCAGAGCTAAAAAGACCTACATGCAGGCTTTAAAGCCTACCACAAACTGGTACAAAAATCTAAAGCCGCATTTTACATCAACTTGATAACAGCTAGTCCTAACCCTTCCAAAATCATCTTTTCTCTTAAAATGATATGGCAAAACCCCTGGTAGGAACTAACAATATCATATGTTCCAACCCGCACTGCGAATCTCTGGCACGCTACTTTATCAATAAAGTAGAGTGCATTTACAATACACTAGACTCCAGAACAGTCGCCTCTAAATCGTGGCCATCTAACTGCTCACTTGATCTTCCCTGCTCTCTTCAAGACTTACCATCTATGTCCTTTACAGACCTGGAAACTCTGGCAGCAAAAGTGAAATCCGGCTCTCCCGATGAGCCAGTGAAACCGGACACCTTTAGGAAATTCCAGGACTGTATCATGATCGAGCGTAGAGAATTGATCAATAGATCGCTCCAGTCGTCAGTTATTCCCAAATCTTAGAAACATGCCAAGGTTGTTCCCTTAATGCAAAAGCCATCACTGGATGCATCTCTACCGGAGAACTTTAAGCCAAGGTTATGGAATCCCATGTTAATATCATCCTGACCAAGTATTTGGAAGCTAAAGAGATCCTAGACAAGTCACAAAATGAAATCCGGCCTAAGCTTAGCACGGAATCTGCCCTGTTGGCAGTTACAGAGCAGCTGAGGGCATCGCTGGACATGGGCCATATCTTGGTACTGAATTAACTCGATCTAAGTGCGGCCTGCGACACAGTCTCCCATGAGATTTTGCTCCAACGACTTGGGGAGATCGGGGTCAGTGTAAAGGCCTTGGCCTGGTTTGCGTCTTTTCTATCCGATCGCTCCGTCCAGATCCACGCCCCTCCCTACCTGTCCTGTACCTATCCCCTGAGTAGTGGTGTCTCCCAAGGCTCCGCTCTGAGCCCCACGCTGTTTAACGTGTACATCCATCCTATAGCACTCTTGGCTAAAACCCGGAAGATCAATATGATATCATACGTGGACGACACGCAATTGATATTCACTCTCACCAATAACACAGCCCAAGACCAACTGAAATTCCATGAAGACGTCCTGGCCATCTCAGACTGGATGGTAGATGACTATCTTCAACTTGTTTCTTCGAAAACAGAGGTGCTTCTGCTAGGCCAGGATTCCCATAAATGGGACTACCAGTGGTGGCCTGCTGCACTGGGCACTCCTCCCCAAACAAAAAGTGCAGCTAAGAATCTGGGGGTCCTGCTAGATAACTCCCTCTCTTTCGAGCTTCACGCCAAAAAAGTGGCAGGCACATGCTTCGGCCACCTACGGGGTCTGAAACCATTCTTGGGGTTTTTTGACACTGTACCAACGATTGAATGATCACTTGTCGTGTGGAAGTCAAGTCTTGGCTACTGCAACGGACTGTTACTGGGCGTAAATAAAACTGTCACACAGAGATTTCAAAGGACACAGAATGCGGCTGCCCGCATTCTTTTTGCCCTCCCTAAGCACTGCAAAACCTGTCATCTTCTGTACCATCTACACTGGCTGTCTATCAAACAGAGAATTCAGTTCAAAACTCTCTGTACCACCCATAAGATCTTACACGGCCAGGGCCCCCAGATACTGTAGGGGCTCTGCATGCCATATGTTCCACCGCGAGCACTGCGTTCTGCAGACCTGCATCTGGCCTGCACCCCTAGGGTGCACAGGAACAGAGCCGGTGGGCGCTCGTTCTGGTCCCTGGCCCCAGCCCTATGGAACTCTATTCCTTTCGTGGCGTGCAGCACACACGATCACTGGGTATTCAGAAAGCAGATTACAACCTGGCTGTTTTCATCCATCTAACACTTGTTGTGTGTGCATGCTGCACTCCTGTTCCCTGGGCTTTTAGCAACAGACCATAACTGGCTGTCTTCCCATCTAGCTAGCATCACTTTCCCTGGTCACCCGTCCGCAAGCGTTGGGACGCCCCGTTGCTGGGGTAGCCATGCGCTATACAAGCATTCATAACATAACAAGACTTGATATTAACTTATTACATCTCCTATAAATTCAAAGACAGATGTCAAATGTCAGGGTCTGTCCTCCAAGGAAGGCTGGCGTTTACTTCTGTTTCTCTGACTTCAAAGTGTGAGGTTTTATGTGACAATTGTACTGGCTACTAGAGGTGTGCTGGAGAAAGGCTGCATGTTATTTCTTTTTCTACTACACAACAAAATATAAGTGTCTGTAAATGAACTGTGCAGATATTTCAGAATATATCAGAATTTGAAAAGCACAAATAAAGCACAGTTTTGGTAAGTCTGAAGTGTGGTGGAAAGAAATATTTTTATGAGAACCTTGACATGAAAGCCCACATTAATTCAATGGCGAAAAGCGCCCGCTACCATTTGAGCTACCTAAGAAAATTAAAACCATTCATTTCAGAGGCAGATCTAAAACTGGCTATACAATCTCTAGTTATATCAAGGATTGAATATGGTTGCTCCACATTAGCTGGCCTACCTAAAACATCCACAGCACCACTAAAAGCCTGTCTCAACGCAGCTGCAAGACTCATCACAGGATCTAGGAAATTTGATCATATATCTCCTCACTTGAAAGCACTAAACTGGCTTCCTTATGAGGCCAGAATTCAAATGAAGTTAGCATGTATTACCCACAAAGCGGTGCACTATAACACGCCAAGATACCTAGCCAAGAAAATCAAGCTATCGGGAGGAAACAGACCAACTAGAAGCGCCAAGGAGCTGCTGTTGCGGCCAGCCATCTTCCGAAAGAAAAAGTCTTATGACCGAACTTTCTCTGGAGCTGCCCCCAGAGTCTGGAATTCACTCCCTCCAAGTCTGAGGAAGATTCAAAATATTGTAACATTCAAACGGGAACTGAAGAGTCTTATGTTGAGTAAATACCTTACATAGGGAAGCAGGCGGATCGTGGGTTCGAATACTTATGTCAGCGGATGGAGGGCCCTCTCAAGAATATTATTCAAGAATGTTATCATTGATAAGGAACTAACTCCTAACACAAGCCCTGACTGTGTCCTGAACGTTACCACAGTCCTAGGCGAACTTATAAGTGTTTTCTAAAGCCAAAACTATATAACCTCTACCTCACCTTAGTTGTCGATATAGACATGGATATAAGCTAAGCCTCACCTACCTTTATTGCTAATTGCACATGCCTTTGGAATAGTTAGATTTAGGCACCCTCTCATAGCCACAGTTTCCTCTACCTCATATCTGTTTGTTTGTATAAATGATTCTGTATTGCCAATATGTAACCTACCTCGATGTTAAGCGCTCTGATACCCACGGGTCTTGTTTGCGCTATACAAAACACTATAATAAATAAATAAATAAATAATATCAAAACAAATCAATACACTAGGTGATGTTAGTCCACACATTATCGTTTGTGCACTGTATACTTTAATCCGTAAAACTGAATATCTGTGCAAATATAATGGTAATTTCAACTGAAGATGTGTTGCATGTAATGGCACTGTGCAACTACACCATGCATACTCCATCTTATCCCACTCCACACTGCTCTACACCTCTCCACGCCGCTGCACTGTACTCTGCATTACTCTACTCTATGCCAATGCACTCTACCCCATTATACTCTACCGTGCACCATGCCACTTTACACCACTTCACTCAACTCTGAAACATTCTACTCTGCACCACTTGCTCTAATCTACCGCAATCTATACCGAACCACTCCACTCAGCGCACTCTATTATACTCTGTTATACTCTACAGCACTGCACTCTACTTTAACCACTGCACTCTACACCACTTTACTCAAAACCAATGTACTTTACGCCACTGCACTCTACCCCAATCTGCTCTGCACCACTGAACTATATGCCAATCTATTCTACGACCCATTACATCTCTACACCATTGTACTCTACGTCACTGCACTCTATGCCACCCTGTACCACTGTACTCTACGCCACAGCTCTCTACGTCACTCTACTCTGTACCACTCTATTCCACTGCAATCTACCATGTGCCACTCTACACCACTATACCCTATGCCACTGCACTTTACATCACTCTATTCTACTCTGCACCACTGTACTATATGCCACTTTACTGCACAGCACTCTACAGCAATACACTTTAAACCACTTTACTCCTCTGAATTCTATGCCACTCTACTCTGCAAAACTACCCTCTCCGTCGCTGAACTCAACTCAACGTCACTATACTATGCACCACTGCACTCTATGCCACTGACCCACACCACTGCACTCTATGTAACTGCACTCTACACCCCTCTAATCTACTGTGCACCACTGCACTCTTCACCAGTGCACTCTACACTGCTCCAGTCTAGGCCATTCTACTCTATCCTGCACCACTCCAGGCCACTGCACTGTACACCACTGCAATCTATGTTATGCCACTCTACTCTATTCTGCACTACTCAACGCCATTCTACTCTAAACCACTGTGCTCTGTGCCAACGTACTCTAAGCCAACTACTCTGCACCATTGCACTCTACGCCACTACACTCTAACCTGTAACACTCTACACCACTGCTCATCATTGCGCTCTACGTCATTGCACTCTAAGCCACTCTAACCTACTCGGCACCACTGTTTTCTACAGCACTCTACGCTACAGCACTTTACGCTGCAGCACTCTACAACACTCTACTCTGTAGGACTGCACTCTCCACCACTGAACTCTACGCTACCCTACTCTGCAACACTGCACTCTACTCTGCACCACTCAACTCTACTGCACTCTATACCACTACACTCAACGCCACTCTACTCTGCATCACTGGACTCCTTGCTACTGTACTGTATCCTTCACCACTCCACTCTACAATCTTCTCTACGCCACTGTACTCTACACCTCTCTACTCCACAATGCGTCACTCCACTCTACACCATTGCACTCGTTGCCAGTGCAATCTACGCTGTGTCGCTCCACTCTATGCCACTACACTTTATGTAACTCTAAATCGCTGCACTCTAAGCCAAAGCACTCACACTTTACTCAAAACCAATGCACTCTACCGCAATCTACTCTGAACCACTGTATTTTACAACACTTCACTCAAGGTCACTCTACACTCCATAATTACTGCACTCTGAATGACACTATGACACTACTCCACTCTACGACGCTCTACGCAATTCCTTCTAAACCACTCTGTGACACTTTACTCCACAACACACTACCCCACTCCACTCTATGTTAATCCACAACACTCTTTTCCACTCTATGCCATTCAACTTTACTGCACTCTATGCAACTCCATTCCATAACAATCTACTTCGCTCAACACCACTCTACGTAACACTCTCTATGCCACTCGACTTGACACCACTCCACAACACTCTATGCCACTCCACTATGACACTCTAAGGCACTCAATTCTAAGACACTCTACACCCTTCCACTCTACTCCCTCCACAACACTTTAGCCACTCCACTCTACGCCACTCAACTCTACACCTCACGGCTCTCTATGCCACCTCATAACACTCCACTGTACTCCACCCACTCTCCTTTACGCTATTTTCTTTTAGCCATGCTGGACAGCGGTCACGCTGGTGTGCAACTGCAAAAGCCAACAGCTTTTGCATAGACGAAAACTATCAGCTTTCCCAATGCTTGTTGTCCTCAAGTAATGGTGATGAAAAGATGATTTTACACAGTTTCATGATTGCAGATTTTCCCCTGTAAGTAATCGCTTAGAAAAAAGGGCTATTTAGTAAATTGAATGCATTCGCAATGCAAGTGATGCGAGTACAAGATTATCACCCTTTGTAGGAGACATCAAATAAGTGGGGGCTGCCCCGATCGCTGCTGGTGCCACTGGAGCGGCGTTGATTGCTCCTGATCCCTGCCTCGGACCCAACATGGCAGCCGCCCGTTACCAGCCCGGGCTCAACAATGACGAGGAGGGGAGCCTAAGACGTCCTGCCGGGGGCGAGTCTGACAGGCGCTGGACACCTGAGCGGTACGTAGGGCTCTAGCCGCGTCCCCCGCTGCCACCCGCCGAGACTCTGCGGTATTCCAGGGGCACACCAGATCGTCACGCACCAGCTCTGGGGGCCATACCTCCGCTCTCCGCGACAGACGGGACTGGGCCCGAGGGCAGAGATGTGCCCCCCCCTTGCTGACCGCGCTGCTTCGCGCCAACGGTGCCTGACTCCAAGATGGCGCCCTTGGGGACACGCTTCCTACGACCGGCAGCCACAGGCTCCAGGGACACCAATGCATGCCAGGGCCGATGAACCCATACACAACTCTCTGGGAACCAGCGCGGCCGCATCCATAGCCTCAACACGGCCTTCACCCCACGCGCTCAACGCCACCACCCACATTGTGCTCAACTGGGCTCTGGTGAGAGGCCCCTCCTTCCCTTCAAACCTTTTTTCAAACTTGCTGCCTCCCATCTCTACCTGGGCGCCTGTGGCCTTTCTCCCCTGACCCTCTGGTCTCCGGATTGATCTCCTCTGCCCCAGCTCCTCTTGAACGATGAGGCTGCGACTTTGCTGCGGACTGCCCTTCTCCCCCTGGACCTGCTGGCTATGTCAGCCCTCTTCCTGGACTTTCGGACTTGGACCTTTGTGCTCCCCGCCATTTTCTCTGTATGACTCGCCACTTCTTCTACCTTTCTCCTCCGCCATTTTAGCGTTCTCTGATCTCCCCCTCTGTCCTTTCGACTTTCCTACTGTCTCTCCTGTTGCCTCTGACACACTCCTCACTGTCTTATTCACCACTATCTGCTTCCCTCTCTCGTTTATCTCACGTGCCTGCCCTTCTCTGTGACTCTTAGAGTATATCCAGTCCTATCCCTTCCCTATGTATATAGAGATAACTCTAATCACTAGTATATGCAGTAGACCTTTCTACTCTCTACCATTCCTATGTGACTCTTAAAGTATATCCATGTGTATCCTTACCCTATGTATATAGAGATAACTCTAATCACTAGTATATGCTGTAGCCTATGTGACTCTCCACCATTCCTATGTGACTCTTAGAGTATATCCAGTCATATCCCTTCCCTGTGGATATAGAGATAACTCTAACGACTAGTCTCCTAGGTGACTCTTAGAGTATATCCATGTGTATCCCTTCCCTATGTATATAGAGATAACTCCTACTAGTCTCCTATGTGACTGTTAGAGTATATCCATGTGTATCCGTTCCCTATGTATATAGAGTTAACTCTAACGACTAGTCTCCTATGTGACTTTTAGAGTATATCCATGTGTATCTCCTCCCTATGTTGATAGAGATATCACTAGTATAGGCCTAGAGTATATCCATTTGTATCTCCTCCTTGTGTGATTTTATCTCTTGTACATTTGCAATTGTTTCTGTTTATACCTTTTTTGTAACGCATGTAATCCTAAATCCGTATGCTTTCAACTGGTTCTTATGTAATGCAAACATTTGCAATCTTTTTACGCATGTAACCGTCAGTCCTTATGTTTTCAACTGGATCCTATGTAAAGCGCTCTGACACCTTCGGGTAAAGTTCGCGCTATATAAAATTGCACAAATAAATAAAATAAATATGTGATCCTGTGAAATAAATAATCCAGAAGGTATGCTGCAGGGGCGGACATGAAGAACAGTGCCTGGGAAGTAGACAGTGTGTGTCCATGTGAAATAAATGATCCACAAGGTATGCTGCAGAGGTGGACAAGAAGAACAGTGCCTGGGAAGTAGACAGTGTGTGTCCATGTGAAATAAATGATCCATAAGGTATGCTGCAGGGGTGGACAAGAAGAACAGTGCACCTCCTCCCACAAGAGTTGTCACCCAAAGAATGGCATACAACCTATAGACAACAGGCCCTGTGCAGGAGCTCTGTGCACACACTGCCTAAACACGCCTTGAGCCCCAGGACGCCCGGCCCCATCTCCCCTCAGCAGATGTAGAGTAGTGAGGGGACTGTGAGTACCACTGAAACCCCGCCCACCCTCCCTCAAGGATAAACACATGCGGTGCCACGCCCCCTTCCATCCCCAGGCACCACGTCTCACCTGTGCCTGCACCCCCACTTCCACCAGGTGCCCCGGGAATCCTCCCCCGCCTCCAGGCATGTCCGGGTAAAGGCTGCGGCTCTGCAGCGGGTCCGGCGGGGAACAAGAACCGCCTCTGTAAGGTTCCGATCACCTCTCTGGCTGACAGGAGGCGGGACATTCCGGCGGCTGCCATGGGGACAACGGATTGACCAATGAAACGTGATCTACGTTGGTGACGAACGTCATAAAAACCGGAACAACATACGGAATTGATGCCTATGGAAGACGTCGGAATCTAAAGTAATCCTTAACACTAGACTGCGCTTGCGGCATAACATCGGCCATGTTAGGTGTGGGGAATTCATAGGGCGTTTCATGAGCTGAGCATAGACTCACCCCAAACACACACGCATACAGATAAATTCCTACGTACTGCGAAACGTGGGTACCTTACAATTGAAAAGCGCAAAATTGATTATACAGCGGGTGGGCAAACCATCAAATTAATATAAAGAGGTCGGGCCTGGACCTAGGAGCCAAAAAAGGATGAGTCAAATTATCATGAAAATGTAGTTTATGCGGTGCAATCATAACCGTAAAGCTAACTGAATTACCAACACGTTAGATACTTTCAGTGCACAGGCAGAGAAAGATAAACCAGGTCCATTTTAAAATGCGTGTGATGTACAGTTGATTTATTTTTCAAAACATAGTTAGGCCTACTCATGTCAACTTATTGTACATCATTGTTATGATTAGTACAGTCCAAACACTTAAATGGCGTCTCATTAATGCTGATTTAAGTACATCATTGTAAGGTTGTCAATAACCACAGATACAGGCGTGTATAATGTTGTCACTTTTTCCCCACATGCAGCACACAGAGCCAGGGTATGTTGAACTGGTTTAATGTTAAAAGAACAATTATCGCTAAGACATAGAGTGCCGAGCGTCTGGGTTACAAGCGCTCCGGTCGCCAACTGCCGCTTTTCCCTTTCGCGCTCTTCTCCCCGTCTCCGCTGCGCATGCGCGCCTGTTCCGCTCTCGTCTGTGACGCGGCGCGTCATCGCGTATGCGTCCACAGACTAGAGCGCAACACCACATATCTCCCCCTTTTTTACCAATAAACATAAATAGCAATTATAGTCCAATGTCTATTTTCCACTCATTTCAAAGTCTTTATATCTTGCTGGCAATGTGACTCTTCTACCAGAGCGGGTACTTCTTACCAGTGTGCCTCCTCCAGCTTCTCTCTCACCACTCATCTCTTCATCGTCTTTAGTTTCCTCTCTCTGTCCACTTCTGGCAGGGGCACCTTGACCCCTCTCTACATCTGCAGTTTGAGTCTCACTTACTCCACTTTCTCCTCCGTCTTCATTGGCGCTAATCGTGCTTTCCTCAGGTGTGGGTATTTCTCCTCCATCACCACTGGGTATTTCTTCCTCCTCCGGTTTGGGCCACCTCACAATCCTGTTTACTCTCGCCATGCGGTCTTGGGACCACACCTTGCCGTCGCTTAGAAGGGCCGCTCTTCCTCTCACTTCTTTGACAAGTAACAGCCTGCTATACTTGCTCTCTCCCTTCTTTTGCAGTGTTGGGAGCTTGACTCGGACCCATTCTCCTTCTTCCAGTTCGGTCTCCTTGGTGTTGCGTCGCCTGTCGTACTGGGCGGCATATATCCTTTGGGCCTTCTCTAAGTTGTGCAAGACCACTGCTGGGGACCATTTGCTGGTTATGGTCTTTTCCCTCCACGCCACGTTGTCTCTGGTGAACGGGTATCGGCCTCTCAACACTTGGAAGGGGCTGTATCCTACCACCGTGGGGGTGATCCTATACGCCCACAGCATGCTCTGTATTTCAAGTTCCCAGTCCTTGCCTTTGCATGATGGCTGCCTGGATGGACCCCATCAAGATGCGGTTAAACCGCTCGACTTGGCCGTTGCATGCCGGGTGGTAGATAGCCGTGTGTTTCGACTCTATCCCGTTCCTTTTCATGAAACGCGACCATTTTTCTGAAACGAACTGCGGTCCGTTATCGCTCAGTATAGTTTTGGGTATTCCTTCTCTTAGAAACAAGGAAGTCAAGAACCTCAGAAACAGTTTCGGTGTCCATGGACTCTTGTATTTCGACTTCCGGCCATTTGGAATACTTGTCGATGACCACACATAAGAATTTGTTTACTCCTCTGTTATCCAGTACTGGCCCCAGGATGTCTATGGCAAGGTTCTCCCAAGGGTTGAGCGGGTTCTCGAATTTTCCTAGAGCTGGTCTGAGAGGTCAGAGTATTTTGTCTGCCCCTTGGCATTGCTCACACTCTCTCACTTGTCTTTCTATTTGGACATCCATGCCAGGCCACCAATACATAAGCTTCACTCGCGCTTTGGTCTTCACTATGCCCAGGTGCCCCTCGTGCAGTAGTTTTAGTAACGTGGGTACCAGGGTTTCGGGGGGAACCACCCTCTCTCCCCTGTATAGGAAGACCCCTGAGTCGCTCAAGGATAGTTCTTCTCTCATCTCGTAGAACCTCCGTACGCCCGCAGTGAGCCTCCTTTTGTCTGGCCAACCTGAGGTAAGGTGTCGCTTAACTTCTGTTTTCTCTGCATCCAGGTCATATGCGGCAGCCCACTCTTGCCTGCTAATGGTCATCTCAACGTCCTCTAGGCTCGCTACCATTTCCTCCGCTTCCGGAGAGCTTTCCGGAGCCTCCTCCATGGCTGAGGCCCTGCTGAGGTAGTCCGCCACCTTGTTTTGAGTGCCTGGCAAATATTCAACGTCATACGTGTAGTCCAACAATTTGAGCGTCATTTTTGCTATGCGTGGGGTTGCTGTGTCGTGCCCAGACAACGTTAGGACTTTAACCAAGGGTTTGTGATCCGTCTGGAGCTTGAACCTGGTGCCCCAGATGAGCTGTCGGAACTTGCCCATAGCCCAGGTGACCGCCAGCATTTCCTTTTCTATGACGCTGTATCTTTGTTCCGTCGGGGTGAGAGCCCGTGAGGCAAAGCTGATGGTTTCTTTGGACCCGTCTTCTCTCTCCTGTGCCAACACGGCTCCTAACCCCTTGTCGCTAGCATCTGTCGTCAAGATGGATTTGCCCGAGGGGACATACCCTTGCAAGGGAATGGCTTCACTGATACAGTTCTTCACTGTCTCAAATTCACTCTGCGCTTCATGGTCCCACTCGAACCTCGACTTGTCTCTGATGAGTTGACGCATCCTATATGTTTTGGTGGCAAAGTGTCTCACAAACTTGCTATAGTACTCGGCCATTCCGAGGAATGACCGTACTTCTTCCTTGGTCGTCGGGGCCTTGGCTTCTTTGATGGCTCTCACGTTCTGTTCCTTGGGGGATATGCCATGTTTACCTATCTCATGTCCCAGGTACGTGACAGATTTCCTTCCTATTTTGCATTTGCTCCATTCTGCGGTGAGGCCTTTATCATGTAATATTTCCAGGACTCTGGTTAGCTTTATGTCGTGATCTTCTTTGGTGGATCCCATTATCAGTATGTCGTCTTGGAAATACTGTACTCCTTGTACCTCCTTGAACAACTGATGCATCAACTTTTGAAATACCGCTGCTGCTGAGGCTAGCCCGAAGGGCATGCGGCGGAATTGATAGCACCCAAATGGTGTGATGAAGGCGGTGTATTTTCTACTCGAAGGATGCAAGTCTATTTGGTGGTATGCAGACGTGAGATCGATGGTTGAGAAATGGCTAATACCTTTAGTCCTCGCTAGCATCTCCTCTATCCTGGGAAGGGGGAACTTCTCTATGATGAGGCATTTGTTGAGTTCGCGGAGGTCCACGCAGAGACGGACCTTCCCATTTGGTTTCTTGGCAACCACAAGGGGAGACAACCATTCCGCGCTGTCCACTGGTTCTATGATGCCCTGTTTTTCCAGTTTCTGAAGTTCTTGTTGCACGGCTTCGCTGGTGGATATGGGAATGTTCCTGACCTTGTGGGTCACCGGTATCGCCCCCTCCTTGAGTACAATCTTGTGGACAAACTTGTCAAGTTTCCCCACTGTTCCACCGAATACTTTGGGGTAGTTGGCTTTCCAGTCTTCACCTTTGGGAATGGGCCATTCTTCCGTCAGAAGAATTTGTTCTTTGCCCCCAGGGTTGAGCACGATTCCCAAGTCGCCAGCATCTCTCCAACCTAGGACAGACGGACCCTTTTCAGCTACGTACAATGTGCAGGTGGCAGATCTCCCTCTGAACTTGAATTTGAAGTTTCGGCAGCCCACCATGGGAATGGCGTTCTCCGTGTACGAAACAGCTCGGATGTCCGGCGGCCACAGTTCATGCCCCACCACGGGAGCGAAATCCTCCTCCCATATGGATTTTTGTACTATTGTCCAGGGGGAACCCGAGTCCACGGCTACGTGTACCTTCACACCCCCAATGAGCATATCCGTGCGGGGTTTGTCCCTGCGTTTTCCTGCTACGTCCAGGACTTGGTCTTCAATGCACAGCACCATCTCGCCATCCTCTTGATCCTCTTCTTCACTGAGTTCAGCCGTTGTAGATTCTACGCACTTGACTGTGGACTTGTTACCTTTCTTGCGGCACACTTTCTCAAAATGGCCGACCAGGCCCCAGAACGCGCATCTGGCGCGAAATGCCGGACAACGTTTATCCTGAGCTGAGTGCGCAGTGCTGCCACACCTATAACACGAGAATTTTCTGTCCCCAGTCGTGCGAACAGGTTGTTTCCCTGACCACTTGGCTTCACGTTTCTGGTCTCCATACGAACTTTTTTGTTTGATGGTAGCAGGGGCTTCGTCAATTTTGTTGACCATTTGCTTAGGAGTGCTTTCACGTTTGGCTGCATCCGCACACCGTTTCGACATCTCCGCCTTTTTCACCATGGCTATTACGTCTTTGAGCGATGTTTCGTTCTGTGCCCACAGTTTGTCTTGCACTGATCTGTTGGTGGTATGCATGACTATCTGGTCCTTTATATACTCGTCTTGCAGTGTTCCGTATTGGCACGTGATGGCCAGACGACGCAGTGCAGCCACATAGTCATCTATGGTTTCTCCAGTTTCTTGCTTCCTTTGCTGGAAATTGTAACGGTCTATGGAAACACATACTGCTGGGCGGAAATGGTTGTTCAGGTCATCTAGTGCGTTTTTAAATACGTCGGTTTCTGTCGCTTCTCGTTCTTTGGGTACGATATTTTTGAACACCCGCACCCCTTCAGGACCTAGGTTGTGGAGCAACAGTCTCTTTTTACTTGCAGGCGTGTACTCTTCTCCATTTTCATCTTCTAGCGCTTCTATGTAGTTACCAAAATACTCCCTCCAATCCTCCCATTTCATTTGGGGTTCCCATGGCCTGGGTAGGAACGGAATGGGGGCCATCAGCGCTGAGGCTTGGTTTGCCATCTTGGCTTCACCTCTGGGAGCTTCTGTTTCGGCTCTGAGTTTGCGGGATACACTGGGGGTCTCTGCTCCTACTGCAGTGTCTCCTTGGCTCCTGGGACTGCCAGGGGTGTTGTCCACTATCCCTTGCGTAGGGTCAGTAGTTTGTGCCCCCTCCTCTGGCTTATGGCTGTCGCTTTTAGCTGCCAGCTTGCTGGGTTAATGGCTTCTTGCCCCTGGGGTTGCACTGACCTGCGTCACGCTAATGTTGTGTCTCTTGTCGCGTGTTAAGGGTACGCTGCTGTCACGCTCTATGCCTCTGCGTTCTGGCTGCTTGGTTGTCTGGTTCTTCGAGCCCGGAGCGGAGATGGTTCCAGGATCAGCGTTCTCTGTGGCTGTGCTTGGACGGTGGGTGGATCCCAGCCTCGTGGCCAATATAATGTTGTCACTTTGTCCCCACATGCAGCACACAGAGCCAGGGTATGTTGAACTGGTTTAATGCTGAAAGAACAATTATCGCTAAGACATAGAGCGCCGAGCGTCTGGGTTACAAGCGCTCCGGTCGCCAACTGCCGCTTTTCCCTTTCGCACTCTTCTCCCCGTCTCCGCTGCGCATGTGCGCCTGTTCCGCTCTCGTCTGTGACGCGGCGCGTCATCGCGTATGCGTCCACAGACTAGAGCGCAACACCACAGCGTGCTGGAAACTGCTCTTTATTTCATGTAAATTAGTTCTATCGAGGAGCGCCGGCCGGCGCTGCCGTCTACATTCACTTCTCAGCGCGCAATGCGGGATGCGCGCGCATCCCGCCAACATGGCTGCTGCACGTCACGTACTACGTGACGTGCATAAACTAGAACACCCACTACATATCTCCCCCTTTTACTGAACCTTTAAGCAGGCACTTAGGAGTCATTGTCTAATTCAAAGTCTCTGAATCTGGAGGGCCTTACCACCTGCCTTCCGCTCCTGGTAACCCTGGGGGGGTTCCCTTGAGTCCCAAAATTTTGCACTTCAGCTCCTTCCGTTTCTTCGCTCGCCATTCCATCATCATGCGTGCTTCTCCCTGGCCAGTCTCTCTCTG
Organism: Lissotriton vulgaris; assembly: GCF_964263255.1. Taxonomy (NCBI): domain Eukaryota; kingdom Metazoa; phylum Chordata; class Amphibia; order Caudata; family Salamandridae; genus Lissotriton; species Lissotriton vulgaris. The sequence continues at coordinate 51,127,727 of NC_141697.1, forward strand.
TTCCCTGACTCTCGCTCGCTCCTTCACCTTCTCGCGCCATCTCTGTACTTGCTCCATCACCTTGCTCACTTACTCTTTGTCCTTTCCCAGTGTTTACATCGTCCACATCTTTCCATTCCATTCCGGATTGCTCCCAGCTCAATACCTTATTGCACCGGGCCATGCGGTCCTGGGACCACACGTTTCCGTCGCTCAGCAAGGCCGCTCGATCATACACTTCTTTAACTTGCAACAGTTTGCTATATTTACTGTCCCCTTTCTTCTGTAGGGTGGCCAGCTTGACTCTCACCCACTCGCCCTTCTCCAGGCCTGTTTCTTTCACATTTCTTCGTTTGTTGTAATGGTTGGTGTAGATGGATTGTGCTCTTTCCAGGTTGGCTCTGACCACTGCAGGGGACCATTCGCTAGTGATGACCTTTTCCTTCCAAACTCTATTGTCATGCGTAAAGGGTTCTCGCCCCCTCAATATTTGGAATGGGCTGTACCCCGTGCCAGTGGGGGTTATTCTGTAGGCCCATATCATGTTCTCTAGTGCTTTCTTCCAGTCCTTGTTGCTGGATATGGCCGCTTGTATGGCTCCCATCACTACCCTGTTAAATCGTTCCACTAGGCCATTCCCAGCTGGATGGTAGATTGCCGTGTGTTTGATGGTGATACCATTTCTTTGCATGAACTTGTTCCACCTTTCCGACGTGAACTGGGGGCCATTATCGCTCAGAATGGACTTAGGGATCCCTTCCCTGGTGAAGGTCTCTGACAGAAACTGTAAGATGTTCTCTGTGTCCATGGACTCATCCACTTTCAACTCCGGCCACTTGGAATACCGATCCATGAGTACACACACATACTTCTGTGTGCCCTGGTCATCTAGGACAGGTCCCAAAATGTCTACAGACAGTTCTTCCCACGGATTTGAGGGGGGGTCAAACTTCCCTAGCGCTGGCCTCAATGGTTTTAGGGTCTTGTCCGCTCCTTGGCATTGGGGACACTCCCTGCCATGCCTCTCGGCCTTTATGTCCATGCCTGGCCACCAGTAGTTTTGTTTAGCTCTTGCCTTGAGCTTTCCTATGCCTAAGTGGCCCTCATGTAGTAGGTCCAAGAGTTTGGTGGTGAGGTTCCTTGGGGGGATCACTTTGTCTCCTCTGTAAATGAAGACCCCCTGGTCCCCTACTGACAGTTCTTCCCGCACTTCGTAATATGGCCTTAGGCTACCACTCACATTCCTTTTGTCTGGCCATCCTTGCACGACGTGCATCTTCACTTCCTTCATGTCGGCGTCCTCTTCGTATGCCTCTGTCCATTCTTGTTGGCTGATTAACTTCTCCTGGTCTTCTATGAGCGCCACTAACTCCCCCTTGCCTGCAGGGTCTTCCTCTCCAGGCTCCATGGCAGCTGCTCTACTCAGGTAGTCCGCTACTCGGTTCCGGTTTCCAGGGATATACTCCACGTCATACCTGCACTCAAGTAACTTTAGAGACATTTTTTATATCCTGGGTGTGGCGCTGGCATGTCCGCTTGAGGTTAGTACTTTTACCAACGGCTTGTGGTCCGTTTTGAGTAGGAACCGGGTACCCCACAGGAATTGCCGGAATCTCGCCATGGCCCATACCACCGCCAGCATCTCCTTCTCAATCACGCTGTATTTGCACTCGGTATCCGTCAATGCTCGGGATGCGAAACTGATAGTCTCCATTTCCCCCCTTCCTCGGTCCTGCATGAGCACAGCGCCCAGGCCCTTGTCGCTGGCGTCGGTCGTGAGCACGGTGGTGCCCTGTGGGTCATAACCTTTGAGCGGTACCGCTCCTGTGACGTCCTTTTTGATGGTTTCGAACTCTGCTTGGGCTTCCGGTGTCCACTGGAACGCAGTGCTCTCCCTGGTCAGTAACCTCATGTTGTGGGTCTTTGAGGCGAAGTGTACCACAAACTTGCTGTAATACTCCGCCATCCCCAAGAACGACCTGACCTCTTCTTTGTTCTTGGGGGGCGGTGCTTCAGCGATGGCTTTCACGTTCTCCGCCTTTGGTGTGATGCCCTGTTGTCCAATTTCGTGGCCTAGGTACGTTACCGATTGCAGGCCCAATCGGCACTTTGTCCACTCCGCTGTGAGGCCTTTGTTCTCCAACGTTTGTAGCACTTTTTCCAGCTTCTGATCATGATCCAGCCTGTCGCACCCCATTACCAGGATATCGTCCTGGAAATACTGGACACCCTTGCAGTCTCTGAACAGTTGGTGCATCATTTTCTGGAAGACTGCGGCCGCCGAGGCCAGCCCGAACGGCATGCGACAGAACTGGTAGCACCCAAACGGGGTGATGAAGGATGTGAGGCTTTTGCTGTCCGGATGTAGTGCTATTTGGTGGTAGGCCGAGGTCAAGTCGATAGTGGAGTACCACCTTACTCCTCTCGTCTTTGCCAGCATCTCCTCGATTCTGGGGAGGGGAAATTTCTCCACTACAATGTTTTTATTTAGTTCTCTCAGGTCCACGCAGAGCCTGACCTTCCCATTGGGCTTCATTACAACTACTAAGGGCGCCAGCCATTCGGCGCAGGTGATCGGCTCTATTATACCCCTTTTTTCCAACTCTTGGAGTTCCATCTGGACTGCCTCTCTTACCGCAATAGGTACATTCCTCACTTTGTGAGCCACTGGTACAGCTCCCTCCTTGAGCACGATCTTGTGTTGGAATTTCTCCATCTTTCCCACCGTGCCTCCAAACACCTTTGGGTAGTTCTCTTTCCATTTCTTCAGATCGGGCCATTCTTCCAGCTCTGTGAGTAGTATTTGCTCCTTTCCTCCTGGATCCAGCTTTATTCCCAGGTCGCCCTGGTCTAGCCATCCTAGAACGAAGGGTCCTCTCTCTGCAATGTACAGCTTGCACCAAGCTGATCGGCCCCTAAATTCGAACAACAGGCGTCGGAATACCACCATTGGAATGCGGTCGCCGTTGTAAGTGACCGGCCGAATGTCTAGTTTCTCCAACTCTGGCCCCAACTTGGGTTTGAACGCTTCTTCCCATACTTCCCGTTGTACAATGGTGAATGGAGATCCAGTGTCTGCCACCACTGTGATGGTGATCCCGCCCATTGACATGTCCAGGACAGGTTTGGTTGACCTCTTCCCTTCCACACTCAATACCTGGTCGTATATGCATAAGACGGTGACCACCTCTTCCTCTGCGACCTCCTCCTGGTCTTCTTCGCCTTGGTCGACATATTTCACCACGTCCTTAGGCTGTTTCTTACGACACACCTTCTCATAGTGGCCCAAGATGCCACAGTGTAGGCACTTGGCTCGAAACGCCGGACATCTTCTATCATGTGCTTCATGGGACCAACTTCCACACCTGTAGCACGTTTTCTTGCCCTCACTGCCAGTCTGCTTCCCTTGCCATCTGTTGGTTCCTTTGGTCGTCGGATTCTTGCCTCTCTGGTCTTTGCGGTGGTGTTCCTCTTGTATTCTGTTCACCATGGTTGGGGTGGCCATGTCCTTCTTGGTCGCGTCTGCGCACCTCCGTGCGAGTTCTGCCCTCTTTACAATGACCGAGAATCAAGAAGGGCCTTGACTCATTACTCAGGATGGCTGAGTCCAACTAATACTATTAAACAAAACAAGAGCCAAAACTGGAATGTCAATTTTGAAGACTAGTAAATTTAAGGCGCAAGCTGCTTTGATTGAAGCAAAAACAACCTATATTCCTTTAACCACAAACAAGTTTATTCTATATTGTTAATCATACTTTTTTTCTTTTTGAGCACACTGTTCGTCGTGCATGGAAAATACAAAATACAATAGGTATTATATACAAAATATACACACAAATAGATATACAGTTTTAGACACACTTGGCCATACATTCATACACCATGCATTCAAAACAACAGTAAATAGAGAAACAATGCGTCCGAGCATCGGTCAATCAGTTCAATGGAGAATATTTCCTTTCATGTTTTCACAATCTGTTATAGTTGTGATTGTCACAGTCTATCTTATTAAACCAAATAAATCCAACAACTGCTCCAACGTAAAATTGGTGACCAGATGCGGGACAGAAAGCTGGTCGACGCGTTTCGAACCCCTTTCAGTTAAGTGGGGGTTCTCCTCAGGACCGGAATGGTTCTGAAACAATAAAAAAGGGGTGGCTTAAGTAAATTTGTTCAGGGTTTCAATGAATAGAAAAAAGAGGGGGATCGACTCCCTGTGTTCAACAGCCGCTCCCTACCTTAATCCAATAGTATTAAGAACTCAAACAATGGCAGGCAGGTGAAAATCCAAAATGGAATTGTATTTCCCAATAGGCGTGATCAAAGCCGCTGTGTGAAGGGAAACAATACAGAAGACTACATTTACTACAGTGTCGACCCTTTCACAATGAATCATTCAGCTCGTGTGCGATGAGGGAAAAGGGGTAGGGGACATGAAAACGTACCCGTTAGTGAACAGCTTCGTGCTCGCTGTTCCGTCAGATGGTAACTGTGCGCCCGCTCCTTTGCTGCAAAGCGGAGCGAAAAAGGGTTGTTAGGTGGCTGGCGTTGTAAACGCGGGCATGTTGAATCAAATGAATGCGTGACAACATACCGATGCGGGAGCGAAGCGTAAGACCTTCTCCTTCGGTGGTGTCCGTGATTCACACTGCTCGAGTCGTCGAGTGGGAATGGTGCCTCGGTGCTTCCTGGTTGGAAATGGAGGCCTGGGGTTGCTGGGACTTGTAGTCTGTGTGCGCGGTTTTGCTGGAGAGCAAACCAAAAGCTGGCGTGGACTCGCTCAAGTATTGGGCTTATAAATTTCAGAAATTTCGTTTAGTCCCCGAACAGCGGTGTTAAATTTCATTATAAGCATAGCTTCACGTTGGGACAGTTTAGCTTCAGTGTCACCACCCCTGGGGTCTTTTTCAATTTTGGACAGAACTGTCCATCGCAAATCAATGTGTTCGTGCTTGCACTTGGTCCAATGGTTGACTAATGGGGCATTTTCCACCCCCCTGCGGATGCGCGATTTGTGTTGCGTAATCCTATTTCTGATTTCCTGTGTTGTTTTCCCAATGTAGACTAGAGGGCAAGGGCAAATGATTGCATGTACTACATTTTTAGATTTACAATTCGTAAAGGTGTCGTGTTTCCAATGAATATTGTCGAATGTAAAAACTGAATCCTCAATGGTCTCATTACAACACGTGCATGTCCCGCACTTATGGTGTCCTTTTGGTGGAGGTAATCCAAAGAGGCTGTGTAATGTGGGAGCCCTGGTGATTGGTAATGCTGCCCTAACAACATAGTTGGCCACACTTTTATCCTTTTTGTAAGCAAAAAGTGGTGGTGCTGTGAAATCCTCATGCAGGTTTTTTAATAAATGCCAGTTAGACATGATAAGCTTCTTATGTAAGTTAGCAGCTGGACCGAAGGTGGTGACACAAACCATCCTTTTGACATCTGGTTTCACTCTTTTTTCCAGCAACGTCTCTCGAGGGGTCCACCAAGCTCGTTTGAGGGAATTCTTTATTAGTTTTTTTGGGTACCCTCTCTGAATGAGTCGATTTTTCAATTGTTCAGCATGTATAAAGTATTCTTCTTTGCTAGAACAATTTCTGTGAATTCTCAAAAATTGCCCATAGGGCAAGTTCTGTCTTAAACTGCGAGGGTGATTGCTGGTAAAATGCAGCGCTTTGTTCCTATCGGAAGGTTTCCGGAATAATGTTGTACTCAAACCTCCCTCCGAAGGTTCCACTTTAACATCCAAGTAGTTGATAGATTCATTTGAAGCTGTGACTGAAAATTGGATGTCAGTCGTTCTCGAGTTCAGCCAGCATAAGAATTGATCCAAGTCATCATGTCCTCCTGTCCAGACCATGAATATGTCGTCAATGTATCGCATGTAGTGTGTAATGCTGCCGCCGAAAGGATTGGTTTGGTAAATGAATTTCTCCTCAAATAGCCCCATGAACATTATAGCTAGCTCCGGGGCAAAGGGGCAACCCATCGCCACCCCTTTAACTTGATAAAAAAATTCAGTACCAAACGTAAAAAAGTTCTTTTGCAATGCAAACCGTGCAAGGTCAAGGATAAACTTGGTCGGAACTCTTACTGGTCTTTCCCTTTTATCCAAGAACACAGTTAAGGTTTCCAACGCTTGTTCTTGGGGTATCTGGGTGTATAGAGACACCACATCCAGTGTAACTAGGAGTTGTCTGTTCTGATCAAATTTGATGGTGGAAATGCGGTTTAAGAAAGCAGTGGTATCTTGGAGATGAGCCGGGATGGTCTGAATGAAGGGTTTCAAGAAATAATCAATATACTTGGCTATAGGTTCAAACAGAGATTCGCACCCTGAAATAATTGGTCGTCCTGGAGGTTTTTTTTCGTCCTTGTGCAATTTGGGGAGCACATAGAAAACAGGCGTCCTAGGGTTTTTGTTTTGTAGGAATGCTAACTCCTTTGGTCCTATTAGTCCTTCATCAAAACCTTTTTGGATGATATCAAATAATTGATTCTTTAACTCTAATGTGGGGTCCTTTCCGATGCGTCTATAGCAGTTCTGGTCATTGAGCTGACGATGTACTTCTAATTTATATTTGTTAATGTCCCATAGGACCACAGCTCCGCCCTTATCGGCCTGTTTAACAACTATGGTGTTGTCATTCTTCATTGATATTAGTGCATCTTTTTCAGCTTTGGAAAGGATAAACTTCACAAATGACTTCTTTTTTTCAATTGACGAAATACCTGATAACACAGTGGTTTCGAATGTTGAGACTTCCTTTGGGATTTTGGGTCCTTTCGGACAAAACGTGGACTTTCTCTTAAGACCTGTAGTTTCCTCATGGGTGTTCTCGATGGCATCTTGAAAAAAGGTTTTTAACCGAATTTTTCGACAGAAGTCCAATGTCTCAAGTTTCATTCTTGTAAAATCCGTAGGTCTTGATGGTACAAAATTGAGTCCTTTGGTTAGGATAGATGTTTCTGCTGGTAAGAGCATCCTATCGGATAGATTGTAAATTGGTGAGGGTTCTAGTTGTTGTAGGATTTCTGGCGCGTCCTCATTTGCCATGGTTGTGTGTCCCGGGCTCGGCCTCTGGGTTTCGATTGACCCCGTCCTAAAAAAGGCTGCTGATTTTGGGCTTGTTGTTGGAACTGATTTGGTCGACTTCCTGCCCTATTTTGATTTGGTCGATTGCTATTATCAGGTTCACTTCCAGAGGAAGATGTTGTGTCTGAGAAAGTTTTCGACGTGATCGTCCTTGGTTATCCTGTAGGTAGCGTCGTGAATCAGAATGTGTGAAAAAATCCTTATTAAGGTATGGATAGATTGATTCTAATGAAAAGTTTTTTTTGTCCACTGGAAGTGAACCTGATAATAGCAATCGACCAAATCAAAATAGGGCAGGAAGTCGACCAAATCAGTTCCAACAACAAGCCCAAAATCAGCAGCCTTTTTTAGGACGGGGTCAATCGAAACCCAGAGGCCGAGCCCGGGACACACAACCATGGCAAATGAGGACGCGCCAGAAATCCTACAACAACTAGAACCCTCACCAATTTACAATCTATCCGATAGGATGCTCTCACCAGCAGAAACATCTATCCTAACCAAAGGACTCAATTTTGTACCATCAAGACCTACGGATTTTACAAGAATGAAACTTGAGACATTGGACTTCTGTCGAAAAATTCGGTTAAAAACCTTTTTTCAAGATGCCATCGAGAACACCCATGAGGAAACTACAGGTCTTAAGAGAAAGTCCACGTTTTGTCCGAAAGGACCCAAAATCCCAAAGGAAGTCTCAACATTCGAAACCACTGTGTTATCAGGTATTTCGTCAATTGAAAAAAAGAAGTCATTTGTGAAGTTTAACCTTTCCAAAGCTGAAAAAGATGCACTAATATCAATGAAGAATGACAACACCATAGTTGTTAAACAGGCCGATAAGGGCGGAGCTGTGGTCCTATGGGACATTAACAAATATAAATTAGAAGTACATCGTCAGCTCAATGACCAGAACTGCTATAGACGCATCGGAAAGGACCCCACATTAGAGTTAAAGAATCAATTATTTGATATCATCCAAAAAGGTTTTGATGAAGGACTAATAGGACCAAAGGAGTTAGCATTCCTACAAAACAAAAACCCTAGGACGCCTGTTTTCTATGTGCTCCCCAAATTGCACAAGGACGAAAAAAACCCTCCAGGACGACCAATTATTTCAGGGTGCGAATCTCTGTTTGAACCTATAGCCAAGTATATTGATTATTTCTTGAAACCCTTCATTCAGACCATCCCGGCTCATCTCCAAGATACCACTGCTTTCTTAAACCGCATTTCCACCATCAAATTTGATCAGAACAGACAACTCCTAGTTACACTGGATGTGGTGTCTCTATACACCCAGATACTCCAAGAACAAGCGTTGGAAACCTTAACTGTGTTCTTGGATAAAAGGGAAAGACCAGTAAGAGTTCCGACCAAGTTTATCCTTGACCTTGCACGGTTTGCATTGCAAAAGAACTTTTTTACGTTTGATACTGAATTTTTTTATCAAGTTAAAGGGGTGGCGATGGGTTGCCCCTTTGCACCGGAGCTAGCTATAATGTTCATGGGGCTATTTGAGGAGAAATTCATTTACCAAACCAATCCTTTCGGCGGCAGCATTACACACTACATGCGATACATTGACGACATATTCATGGTCTGGACAGGCGGACATGATGACTTGGATCAATTCGTATGCTGGCTGAACTCGAGAACGACTGACATCCAATTTTCAGTCACAGCTTCAAATGAATCTATCAACTACTTGGATGTTAAAGTGGAACCTTCAGAGGGAGGTTTAAGTACAACATTATTCCGGAAACCTTCCGATAGGAACAAAGCGCTGCATTTTACCAGCAATCACCCTCGCAGTTTAAGACAGAACTTGCCCTATGGGCAATTTTTGAGAATTCACAGAAATTGTTCTAGCAAAGAAGAATACTTTATACATGCTGAACAATTGAAAAATCGACTCATTCAGAGAGGGTACCCAAAAAAACTAATAAAGAATTCCCTCAAACGAGCTTGGTGGACCCCTCGAGAGACGTTGCTGGAAAAAAGAGTGAAACCAGATGTCAAAAGGATGGTTTGTGTCACCACCTTCGGTCCAGCTGCTAACTTACATAAGAAGCTTATCATGTCTAACTGGCATTTATTAAAAAACCTGCATGAGGATTTCACAGCACCACCACTTTTTGCTTACAAAAAGGATAAAAGTGTGGCCAACTATGTTGTTAGGGCAGCATTACCAATCACCAGGGCTCCCACATTACACAGCCTCTCTGGATTACCTCCACCAAAAGGACACCATAAGTGCGGGACATGCACTTGTTGTAATGAGACCATTGAGGATTCAGTTTTTACATTCGACAATATTCATTGGAAACACGACACCTTTACGAATTGTAAATCTAAAAATGTAGTATATGCAATCATTTGCCCTTGCTCTCTAGTCTACATTGGGAAAACAACACAGGAAATCAGAAATAGGATTACGCAACACAAATCGCGCATCCGCAGGGGGGTGGAAAATGCCCCATTAGTCAACCATTGGACCAAGTGCAAGCACGAACACATTGATTTGCGATGGACAGTTCTGTCCAAAATTGAAAAAGACCCCAGGGGTGGTGACACTGAAGCTAAACTGTCCCAACGTGAAGCTATGCTTATAATGAAATTTAACACCGCTGTTCGGGGACTAAACGAAATTTCTGAAATTTATAAGCCCAATACTTGAGCGAGTCCACGCCAGCTTTTGGTTTGCTCTCCAGCAAAACCGCGCACACAGACTACAAGTCCCAGCAACCCCAGGCCTCCATTTCCAACCAGGAAGCACCGAGGCACCATTCCCACTCGACGACTCGAGCAGTGTGAATCACAGACACCACCGAAGGAGAAGGTCTTACGCTTCGCTCCCGCATCGGTATGTTGTCACGCATTCATTTGATTCAGCATGCCCGCGTTTACAACGCCAGCCACCTAACAACCCTTTTTCGCTCCGCTTTGCAGCAAAGGAGCGGGCGCACAGTTACCATCTGACGGAACAGCGAGCACGAAGCTGTTCACTAACGGGTAAGTTTTCATGTCCCCTACCCCTTTTCCCTCATCGCACACGAGCTGAATGATTCATTGTGAAAGGGTCGACACTTTAGTAAATGTAGTCTTCTGTATTGTTTCCCTTTACACAGCGGCTTTGATCACGCCTATTGGGAAATACAATTCCATTTTGGATTTTCACCTGCCTGCCATTGTTTGAGTTCTTAATACTATTGGATTAAGGTAGGGAGCGGCTGTTGAACACAGGGAGTCGATCCCCCTCTTTTTTCTATTCATTGAAACCCTGAACAAATTTACTTAAGCCACCCCTTTTTTATTGTTTCAGAACCATTCCGGTCCTGAAGAGAACCCCCACTTAACTGAAAGGGGTTCGAAACGCGTCGACCAGCTTTCTGTCCCGCATCTGGTCACCAATTTTACGTTGGAGCAGTTGTTGGATTTATTTGGTTTAATAAGATAGACTGTGACAATCACAACTATAACAGATTGTTAAAACATGAAAGCAAATATTCTCCATTGAACTGATTGACCGATGCTCGGACGCATTGTTTCTCTATTTACTGTTGTTTTGAATGCATGGTGTATGAATGTATGGCCAAGTGTGTCTGAAACTGTATATCTATTTGTGTGTATATTTTGTATATAATACCTATTGTATTTTGTATTTTCCATGCACGACGAACAGTGTGCTCAAAAAGAAAAAAAGTATGATTAACAATATAGAATAAACTTGTTTGTGGTTAAAGGAATATAGGTTGTTTTTGCTTCAATCAAAGCAGCTTGCGCCTTAAATTTACTAGTCTTCAAAATTGACATTCCAGTTTTGGCTCTTGTTTTGTTTAATACTCTTTACAATGACCAGCACATCTTTGAGTGTGGTGTCGCCACTTGCCCACAGCTTGTCTTGAACATTTGTGCTCGTGGTATGCATCACAATCTGATCCTTGATGAATTCGTCTTCCCACAGTGCGTATTTACACGTGGCCGCCAGCTTCCTCAAGGCCGCTACATATTCTTCTATGGATTCTCCCGCCCGTTGTTTCCTCTGCTGGAAATTAAATCTGTCCACTGATACACAAATGGTGGGACGGTAACGTTCATCAAGGTCTTCCACTGCATGGGTATATACGTCGTCGTCGGTGTCTTCTCTCTTTTTGGGCACCAGACTCTTTTAAATTCTGAGTCCTTCCGGTCCTAAGTTCAGTAGTAGGATGCGTTTTTTTCTTTGTGGGGTGAATTTTTCTTCGTTTTCATCCTCCAGGACCACTATGAAATTATCTATATATTCCTTCCAATCCTCCCACTTCATCAGTGGGTCTCCAGGCTTCGGTAGGAATTGCACAGGTGCGATTGCATATCCTGCCGGTGTGCTCATTCTCACCTCCCTGGTCACTGATGCCTTGATGTCTTTGCCGGTGGGGCTACCTGGAGTGCTGTCCTTTATCCCTGTGCTTGTCTCTGCTTGGGGACTCTCTGTGCTAGTCCCCACTACTTCCTCTTTGGTAGCCAGCGCTGTTCCTCTCTGCCTTATTTAGCGGGAATCTGATGCGCTTATACTGGCTGCTGTGGGGTATCTGCGCTTCTGCTCTGGCCTCTTCGCCGCCTCCGTGGGTGGCCTTGGCTCTGCCACGCTCCTCGAACTCGCCGTACCTGGGGTGTATCCTGACGTGTCCCTGTGGGCCTTCAAGGTGGCTGGATTGTTCAGGGTAGATGTTTGCCCGGGTCTGGATAGGCCTGCTTGCTTCCCCTGTTGCTGCCCACGTGGGAGGGTCCGTTTTTTTTCCGTTGTTTTATTCTGGATGGTGTCCTCTGGCTGGGCACATCCCGACCTCGTCGCCACTGTAAGGTTGTCAATAACCACAGATACAGGCGTGCTGGAAACTGCTCTTTATTTTATGTAAATTAGTTCTATCGAGGAGCGCCGGCCGGCGCTGCCGTCTACATTCACTTCTCAGCGCGCAATACGGGATGCGCGCGCATCCCGCCAACATGGCTGCTGCACGTCACGTACTACGTGACGTGCATAAACTAGAACACCCACTACAATCATTATTCATTTTAAAATGTGCTCCCAAGTGCCTTTTCACCAGGCTCGCATCTGGATGTGAATTATTAGGGAGAGTCGAGCCAGGTACCAGGCTTTGCTCTAAGAGCATGAGAAGTGTCATCAAAATATTTGGCTTGCAAATAGTGCAACAACCAACATGTAAAATCAAAATTAAGAAGTCTACACAGTTAAAAAAAGCGCATTTTTGTAAAATGACTGTGTTTCACTTTAGTTGATTATATCAATACAGTGAGGGTCTTTTGTTAGAGGGATCGTTTAAAAAAAAACCATTCATAATCGCCACCCCACGCGCTCTGATGATGAATCCATTAGCGAGGCAAGTCAGGTGTCAATTGCTCCCTATCTGTATTGTATTGTATTGTAATTGCATTTGTGGGAGGTGACCCCAGGTCACCCCCCACGCCGCACGGCTCCCCACGCCGCACTGCTCCGAGTGTCTGACCGAGTCTGCCCTCTGCTCCACCGCTGCCGAGGGCTCGCCCCTGGCATCCGGTATATGTGTTTTGTGGTTCCCCCATTGTACTTGTCTTTGTGGTTCCCCCACTGTACTTGCTGTGGTCTGTATTTTTCTTTCTACCCTTGTATTGTTTGTATTCTATTCTTAAGCGCTCCCTGCAGCCCTCTGTGACTCCCCCGCTCCCTGCTTCCCGCCGCTGGTCCCCCCCGGCCCGCCCCCCTTTCCCTTCTGGTTCCCCTGCCCTCGCCCATTGGCCGCCCGCTCCCGCCTCCCAGCTCCTCCTCCCTCCCACTTGGCCTCATATGGAGGACGTGCGGTGCAGGTGAGTGTGACCTGACCCCAGGTCACCCCCCACGCCGCACGGATCCTCGTGTCTGACCGAGTGTCTGCCCTCTGCTCCACTGCTGCCGAGGGCTCCCCCTGGCATCCGGTATCCGTGTTTTATGGTTCCCCCATTGTTGTTGTTTTTGTGGTTCCCCTATTGTACTTGCTGTGGTCTGTATTTTTCTTTCTACCCTTGTATTGTTTGTATTGTATTCTTAGGCGCTCCCTGCAGCCCTCTGTGTTCCCCCCCGCTCCCCGCCGCTGGTCCCCCGCGGCCCGCCCCCTTTCCCTTCTGGTTCCCCTGCCCTCGCCCATTGGCCACCCCGCTCCCGCCTCCCAGCTGCTCCTCCCTCCCACTTGGCCTCATATGGAGGACACGCAGCGCAGGTGAGTGTGACCTGACCCCAGGTCACCCCCCACGCCGCACGGCTCCTCGTGTCTGACCGAGTGTCTGCCCTCTGCTCCACCGCTGCCGAGGGCTCGCCCCTGGCGTCTGGTATCCGTGTTTTGTGGTTCCCCCATTGTACTTGTTTTTGTGGTTCCCCCACTGTACTTGCTGTGGTCTGTATTTTTCTTTCTACCCTTGTATTGTTTGTATTGTATTCTTAGGTGCTCCCTGCAGCCCTCTGTGCCACCCCCCCGCTCCCCGCTTCCTGCCGCTGGTCCCTCGCGGCCCCGCCCCCTTTCTCTTCTGGTTCCCCTGCCCTCGCCGATTGGCCGCCCCCCTCCCGCCTCCTAGCTGCTCCTCCCACCCACTTCGCCTCATATGGAGGACGCGTGGTGGCCGCGCAGCGGATGCGCACAGCGGGTACGTCTTAGGTGCGCCAAAGGCAAGCCCGTCTGCGCCCATCCGCGCCTGGACCGCGCCCAGCGCCAGAACACCTGGACCCCGCGCCCTCCGCTACGCCAGACTGCACTACGACTCCAGCACCCTCCGTGCACTCAACACCGGACAAGCCCACCCGAGCTACCGGGCCGCACCGAAGCGCACCCAAGGACCCTTCGCCTGCCGGAACTGCAGATACACCAGCATCAAGTCCTCCAAACCACCAACCAGAGAACCCAACCACCTCCGCTGCATCCTCCCCAACACCCGCTCCGCTCGCAAGCACGCCATCGAACTCTGGGACCTCCTACACTCCACCGCCCCGGCGTCGCCTTCCTGACGGAGACCTTGCTGAATGCCACCTCAGCACCAGACATCACCATAGCCATCCCACAGGGCTACAAGATCTCCCGCAGAGACCGAACCAACGGAATGGGAGGTGGAATCCCCATCATCCAAGACTCCATCAGAATCTCAACTAACACCGACGACACCTTCACCACCGCCGAGCACATGCACTTCCAGATCCACACCGACCCCAACACGACCCTCAGAGGAACACTCATCTACAGACCTCCTGGACCCCGACCACAGTTCAGCGACACCATCGCCGACCTCATCAGCACCCACGCCATCGCCTCCACGGACTACATCCTTTTCGGGGACCTGAGCTTCCACCTGTAGAACAACAATGACACCAACTCTACCGCCCTGATCGACAATCTCGCCAACCTCGGACTCAAACAGCTCGTGACAACACCCACCCACGCCGCTGGACACACACTTGACCCCATCTTCTCCGCAAGCCCCCCACGTCTCCTTCAACCACACCCCTAAACCCCACTGGATCGACCACAGATGCGTCCACTTCACCTACAGGAAACCCACCACACACCACCGCACCCAACAGCTGCTGCGCCGATGCTGGGGCAAGGTCACCGAGGACCAACTGACTACCACCATCGCCCTGAGACCACCCACCAACCCCACCAACCCAGACACCGCTGCAACCAACCTCACACAGTGGATCAACATCTGCACCAACACCCTCGCCCCTCTCAAGATCCCCGCAACCAACCACACCAACAAGAAAGCCGCCTGGTTCACCGAAGACCTCTGGATCTACAAGCACACTGGTCGGAAGCTGGAGAAGAAATGGCTCCATGACCGAACACCAGACAGCCACACAGCCCTCAAGAGCACCACCCGCAGACACCACCAAGTCATCAGGACCGCCAAGAGGATCGCCTTCAAGGACCGCCTAGACAACAACGCACACAACACCAAAGAGCTCTTCAGCAACGTGAAAGAACTCTCCAACCCCAGCTCCAACACCAACAACATCCCACCTTCACAAGACCTGTGCGACTCCCTGGCTACCTTCTTTCACCGCAAGATCACAGACATCCACGACAGCTTCAACTCCGACCCCCCTGCACCCACCACCGAGCCCACCACCTCTGCGACTACCACCCGCACCAGTCGCCTGACCACCTGGTCCAGCATCAGCGACGAAGACACCATCAAAACCATGAACTCCATCCACTACGGATCCCCATCGGGACCCTGCCCTCACCACGTCTTCAACAAAGCCAGCACAACCATCGCGCCCCACCTCCGGAAAACTATCAACTGCTCCTTCGAGACAGCCACCTTCCCGGAAAGCTGGAAGCACGCCGAGATCAACGCCCTTCTGAAGAAGCCCAAGGCAGACCCCAAGGACCTCAAAAACTTCCGGCCCATCTCCCTGCTCCCATTCCCGGCAAAGGTGACTGAGAAGATTATCAACAAACAGCTAACCCGCTACCTCGAAGACAAAAATATCCTGGACCCTTCCCAATCCGGCTTTCACAGCAACCACAGCACCGAGACCGCCCTCATCGCCGCCACTGACGACATCAGGACCCTGATGGACAAAGGAGAAACAGCCGCCCTCATCCTCCTGGACCTATCAGCTACCTTTGACACAGTCTGCCACCGCACCCTCTCAGCACGCCTCCATGACGCCGGTATTCAAGAGAAGGCCCTGGCCTGGACCACATCCTTCCTCTCCGGCAGAACGCAGAGCGTCCGCCTACCACCCTTTCACTCAAAATCCACCGAGATCATCTGCGGGATCCCACAGGGATCCTCCCTCAGCCCGATGCTGTTCAACATCTACATGGCACCTCTCACCCATGTCGCATGACAACATAACCTCAACATCATCTCCTATGCCGACGACACCCAGCTGATCATACCTCACCGAAGACCCCCACACCGCCAAAGCCAATCTCCACAGAGGAATGAGGGCCTTAGCCGACTGGATGATGGAGACCAGACTGAAGCTGAACTCAGACAAGACGGAAGTCCTCTTTCTCGGACCCGCCCCATCAGCCTGGGACGACTCCTGGTGGCCCAAATCTCTAGGCACAGCCCCGGAACCCACGGACCACGCACGCAACCTGGGGGTCATCCTCGACTCCACCCTCTCCATGACCAGGCAAGTCAACGCCGTCTCCCCATCCTGCTTTAACACCCCCCGAATGCTCCGCAGAATCTTCAAATGGATCTCCATCGACACTAGAAAAACCGTCACCCAGGCCCTCATCACCAGCAGACTAGACTACGGGAACGCCCTCTACTCAGGAACAACAAACAAGCTCCTGAGACGACTACAACGAATCCAGAACGCCTCGGCACGACTGATCCTCGACGTACCCTGCCGCAGCCACATCACACCCCACCTGAGAGGCCTGCACTGGCTCCCCGTCAACAGGAGGATCACCTTCAAACTCCTCATCCATGCACACAAAGCACTGCACAACACCGGACCTACCTACCTCAGCAACCGGCTCAGCTTCCACACCCCCACACAAAGCCTCCGCTCAGCCAACCTCGCCCACGCCACAGTCCCTCGCATCCAGAAAACCACAGCCCCGGCGGAAGATCCTTCTCCTACCTCGCCGCCAAGACCTGGAACACTCTCCCAACAGCCTACGACAGACTCAGGACCTGCTGGCCTTCAGAAGACTCCTCAAGACCTGGATCTTCGATCAGTAGACTTCCCCCCCCCCCCCCCCCCCCCCCCCCCCCCCCAGCGCCTTCAGACCCTCCCGGGTACGTAGTGCGCTTTACAAATGCTAGGATTGATTGATTTGTATAGCGCTTACTACCCTTGACGAGGCGTCAAAGTGCTTTTTCGGCGAGTAGCATGCTACTCCGGGACCCATAGAGGATTAGTATTGAATTAGTATAGTGAAACATGCAAGTAAATTTTAAGTGGTAGATATGTTAGTCAGTTATTTGGATTCAGAAGGATAGAAGAGGAAAGAAGGTTTGTATTAATATAGCGCTTCTAACCCCTGATGGGGTATTGAAGCGCTTTTTTTGGCAAGTAGCTCACTACTCCGGAAACCCATAAAGGATTAGTAGTGAATTATGAAAGTAATTTGAGTGGTGGATATTAGTCAGTTATTTGGAGTGAGAAGGATAGCGGAGGGATAGAGGGGAAAGAAAGGTTTGCATTCATATAGCACCTTTTACCCTGATGGGGTATTGAAGCGCTTTTCTGGCGTGTAGCAGGCTACTCCGGAACCCATAAAGGATTAGTGTTGAAAATTAGTATAGTGAAATATGAAGTGATTTGAGTGGTGGATAGGTTAGTCAGTAATTTGGATTGAGAAGGGTTGGGGAGGGGTAAAAAAGGAAAAAAGGTTTGCATTTATATAGAGCTTGTAACCCTGATGAAGTGTTGAATAGAGTAGTAGAAGTTTGAGATGAGTCAGAAAGTTGGGCTAGAAGATATATTGAGAGAAGTATAGGCTGCTAAATAAATAATAATCTGATGGATTCCATATTCCTTACCAGAGACTGAAATAAATTAAAACATAGACGTTAGTAGGGTTGCATAAAATTAACAGGGCATTCCAACTGTGCGAATGCTGACTACTACCTCTAGCCCCGGTATGCAGATATGCAAAAAAGTGGCAAAATAAGGAAATTGCTATTAGTCGAGCCCTGTTATTGTATTGGATCTGCCATAATCAGGGAGGCTATCATCAGATCTATTATAATGAATGTTCTGCCATAATTTGTTGTTGCAGTACATGGTACTAAAGGAAGAAGTAGATTTTTTCTTTTTTTTACAGGTCAAGTAGATTAACCCGTTGGCTGCTTCCGCTTTTTTGCGGCAGTGCGGCCGTTTAAAAAAACGGGCGCGGTTGCATCGGCCATTGGCCGACGGCAGCACCAGCGAGGTAGTGCTGCCGTCGGCCAATGGCTGACGGCAGCAGCCAACGGGTTAAAGAAGTAAAGGTCCTATGGACAACTAGATATTTTCTTACATTCCACACCCCTACTTGTGTTGATAGAGCCAACATCCATGCCATTTTTGTAAGCAACACATGTAAGAAAACAGCAGAGAAGTCTACAGCATGGAAATCTACTACACTGAGTGTCACTTGGTGAGAAGATTGATATTTGTCAGTTCAGCTGGGACAAGGCAATTAGATATTTTAGGAAAACAAGCACTGGCATAGCCAATAGGTCTCGCCTTTGGGACCTTACAAGTGTTTAGTTATCCAGTACAATATCCTTGGTGCAACATCAAGTGTTGCATGGCTAAACACTTATAACGTCCCAAAGGCGAGACCCATTGGATATGCCAATGCTTATTAAAATATCCTGTACCTGACCTATTGTACTAGTAGGGAAATGGCATTGCTTAGAGGAAGTGGAGTTCAGCTTATTAGGGGTTTGGTTCCTTGTGTCTGTAGCCCACGTCATGAAAAATAAATAAATATACATACACACATATATATACACACACACACACACATATATATATATATGCCAAAGAACTCGTTCCAAGCTGCCAGAACACCTCGTAACCAAGGTTTAATGGAGAAAGAAGCGAGAGCCGACCCAGAGATGCAAGTGAGCAAATTTGTTCTTTATTTGATGTTAGCGCAGCCTGCCAGCATAACGTTTCGGCCTGCCCAGAGACCTTGGTCACATAGCGCCAAATCAGAAGCAAACATCTTTTAAAGTGTAAGAGTGCAATTGAAAACTTACATGTGATTGGATATCACTACAAACAGCATGATAGGCAGTGAAAAAAGATTTACAGGTTCCTGATCTACAAGGAACCCGATGTAGATAATCAGCACATTTAACATAGGGAAAAGGACCTTTGTGAAAAGATGACAGCATAAAAGCATATCTAAAATGTATATATACACGAATAAATTCATTGTATGACGAGCGCCATCATTTTTCCAAGTGCAAAGTATGCACATACACACATATACACACATATTCATATATACACATATACACACATACACCCCTATACACACACACACCTATACACACACACATATATACACACACACACATATACACACATATATACACACACATACATACACATACACACACAGATATACACACACACATATACACACACATATATACACACACACATATACACACACACATATATATACACATACACACACACACACATACACACAGACACACATGCACACACACATATACATACACATATATACACACACACACATATATACACATACAGACATATACACACACACACACACATACACACATATATATATAAACACATATACACACACACACATATATATATATATATATACACATATCTACACACACACACACATATATATACATATATATACACACACATATATATACACACACACATATATACACACACACACACACATATACACACGCGGTTCTTTGGAAAACGTGTTCTGAAGCCGAGCAGAATATATATATATATATATATATATATATATATATATATATATATATATATATATATATTCTGCTCGGCTTCAGAACTCGTTTTCCAAAGAACCGCACTCGTGGAACCAAAGTTTTTAGCAGTGCTCACACCATCAAGTTTTATTCACAAAGTTTTAACAGACGCGTTTCAGCATTACGCCTTCATCAGTGTCAGTTACATTGTGCGAGTTAGCCTGGGATATAGCTACAGACAATCATAGACATGGTTGACGGACTCCATTGCTATCTGGGTCGCGCCATCTTAGAACATGTAAATACATATTAACATTCTGGTGCGTTTATTACCCCGTTGGAAACTAGGTGAATATTGCCGTGTATCTGCATAGCTCCCCGTGTTTGCACATCCGGCTGTGGCACTGTAGATAAATTGCACTAGAGTAAGCTGGAATATAAGACTCGCCAATACATGGCTTGATGGACATTTGGAAACTTTGAAATGAGGGGGCAATACGGCTCTAGCCCCCGATATTCTCCCCGGATGTGCAAACACGGGGAGCTATGCCGATACACTGCAATATTCACCTAGTTTCCAACGGGGTAATAAACGCACCAGAATGTTAATATGTATTTACATGTTCCAAGATGGCGGGACCCAGATAGCAATGGAGTCCGTCAACCATGTCTATGATTGTCTGTAGCTATATCCCAGGCTAACTCGCACAATGTAACTGACACTGATGAAGGCGTAATGCTGAAACGCGTCTGTTAAAACTTTGTGAATAAAACTTGATGGTGTGAGCACTGCTAAAAACTTTGGTTCCACGAGTGCGGTTCTTTGGAAAAACGAGTTCTGAAGCCGAGCAGAGTGTTATTGCGGGCACCCATTACCGCATACCGCACCCGCCCGCGCGTGCCCTGATTTTCCAGTGGGACAGGGAGCGTGGATATAGATATATATATATATATATATATATCCAACCACATGAGTCGCTGTAGAACCTTGCCACTTGCCAAAGGCGGGCCTCGAATGGGATAGCGAATCCCAATAACATCCAACCAAATACCCTCTCCAGTAAGGAAAAAGAAATCCGGGCCACTTTAAAGTGCAAAGCGTAGTTTAATCAATGGCTTTCTCGACGCGTTTCGCAGTAGATACTGCTTTTTCACGAGGAAAAAGCAGTATCTACTGCGAAACGCGTCGAGAAAGCCATTGATTAAACTACGCTTTGCACTTTAAAGTGGCCCGGATTTCTTTTTCCTTACTGGAGAGGGTATTTGGTTGGATGGATATATATATATATATATATATATATATATATATATATATATATATATATATATATATATATATATATATATATATCCAAATTCTTCCCCACTCGCAAAAGAATTATCCACACTCGCGGGGCTGATTTTCCAAAGGTTGTTTTATTTCACAACAGACAAGACAGACGCGTTCGCGTTTCGGCACACAGCCTTTCTCGATGTCAGTAGCCACTAGACATCGGCATGTTTATAAAACATTATCCCCGCAATAAAGGAAGGACTTATGGCTTACTGACATTCACTAGCGCCATCTTGGAGTGGTGTATATTATCATAAATGTGATCGATCTTATGTATGTTATAGTTTTCCACATACACTTTATCCACTCCATTGCCCAAGTAAAATCTGACATGTGAGATGTAATCAATTTACCATCATTCCACATATACAATTCTCAGTGTTTAAATAAAATTGAATTACTTGGTTACCAAACAAAATTGAGCCGTGTATCGGCTATTATCCTCCCTTTGATGTTATTCAGGTCTGTATTCAAACAAATCAACCATTAATATGCCATTTTATATCTATTGGCATTTCTATACTTTTCTCTTATTTCATTTTTTTCAATTCCTCTTATCCAATTCATGTTTACAATCATGGAGCCTACCAAGGCACCTCTCTTAACTTGAAATAGAAATTCAAAATCACAAATTAATCTTAAATCCAAAAAGACAAGACAGAGGCGTTCGCGTTTCGGCACACAGCCTTTCTCGATGTCAGTAGCCATTAGACATCGGCATGTTTATAAAACATTATCCCTGCAATAAAGGAAGGACTTATGGCTTACTTACATTCACCAGCGCCATCTTGGAGTGGTGTATATTATCATAAATGTGATCGATCTTATGTATGTTATAGTTTTCCACATACACTTTATCCACTCCATTGCCCAAGTAAAATCTGACATGTGAGATGTAATCAATTTACCATCATTCCACATATACAATTCTCAGTGTTTAAATAAAATTGAATTACTTGGTTACCAAAAAAAATTGAGCCGTGTATCGGCTATTGTCCTCCATTTGATGTTATTCAGGTCTGTATTCAAACACATCAACCATTAATATGCCATTTTATATCTATTGGCATTTCTATACTTTTCTCTTCTTTCATTTTTTTCAATTCATTTTTACAATCATGGAGCCTACCAAGGCACCTCTCTTAATTTGAAATAGAAATTCAAAATCACAAATTAATCTTAAATCCAAAAAGATAACATTATTTCATCCAGATTAGCCTCAAGACACTGTTCCTTACATACATATATACAAATATACATATATACAAAATAGAGTTATCACAGTCCCGCATCTTTGGCAATGTCATCATTATGTTGTTATTCATTACTTATGTGTCAGTATGCACCATCAGGTCTTCACCACTGTTCATACCCCAAGGAGTTTTGGTATGGAGGTCAATAATGTACCTCGATTCCAATCTCTGAAGTTTCTTTAGTCAATCCCCTCCTCTGATATTGTCAGGGACTAAATCCAGTCCAAAACAGAGTAACTGGTTCCGATCACTTTTATGTTTTTCCGCAAAGTGTCTTGCGACCGGATATGATTGGTCCACCTTGTCTATTGCCCTCATGTGCTCTAATATCCGCATTTTAAATGGGTGCACAGGGCTGCCTATGTATCGGAGCCCACAGGGGCAAACAAGACAGTACACCACATATGGTGTGCTGCAAGTAATAAACTGGCTGATTTTTTTGACCAATCCAGTGTCTTGAATAGTATATGTAAGCGCTCTTTTGCTGTTACAACACGCTTTACATTTAGAACAGGGGAAAAAACCTTTCATGTCCTTGAGGGTGTTAGTCTTGGATGGTGTCTTTTCCAGATGGCTTTGTACCAATTGATCACGGATGGACCTAGCCTTTTTAAATGTGACTAAAGGAAAATTAGGTACATCCCCACCTATGACATTATCCGTTTTGAGGATATGCCAGTTTTTTTTCAGCATGTGTTTTAAATGATTTGCCTCTGCTGAATATGGGGTGATCAGTCGGAATCTACTTCCTTCTGTTTTCTTGTTCTTACTCTGACTCAATAAATTATCTCTGGTCATTACTCTTACTTTGCATAGTGTTTTGTTCAGGGTAACAGGATTGTAACCCCTTACAATGAATCTGGCTACACTCTCGGATGCTGCTGTTTCAAAGTCACAATCACGTGTGCAATTCCTCCTGAGTCTAAGTAACTCCCCATAGGGGATGCTTTGCACTAGTTTGGGGGGTGGGGGGTGGCTGCTTGTTGCATACAATATCGAATTGCCAGCCGTGGCTTTTAGATATAAAGAAGTCTCGATCTTACCCCCAACAACTTGCACTCTCAGGTCCAAGTAGTCCACTGCCACTGGACTAATTGTCCCTGAGAAGCGCAAGTTGTGATTGTTTTCATTCAAATTGGCGATATAGTGACGTGCAGTCTCTTCTGTCCCTTTCCAGATGATAAATAAATCATCGATGTATCGATGCCACTTTATCACCGAGCCGCCTGATATGTCATCCCTGTAGGTTCTGGGCACCCGCTCCTCCCACCAGCCAACGAACAAGTTTGCATAGCTGGGAGCGAAGCAGGTGCCCATCGCCGGACCAGACACCTGTTTGTAGTATTCTTCTTCAAAAAGGAAAATGTTGTTAGTTAAGCAAAAATGTAAGAACTCAATCAACATGCAATTGTCTTGCGCATATCTTAACTGTCTTTTCTTTAGGTTGACAGTAACCGCCTCTATCCCCTTTGAGTGTTCAATACAGGTGTAAAGACTCGTTATATCAAGCACAACAAGTAGGTAGTCAGATTGCCATTGTACATTTTGGATTTAGTCAAAAAATCCTTGGTGTCTTTCACATGGGAGGATAACTTGGTCACCAATTTCGCCAGAAAATAGTAAAGAAACTTTGAAACATGTTCCACCAGTCCCTGAACCGAAGAAACAATTGGTGTCCCAGGGGGGTGCAAGTTGTCTTTATGTATTTTGGGAATGTGGTAAAACGTGGGGCAGGTAGGGTTAGAGTTTTGTAGATATAAATGTTCTCCATTCCCAAGCATTCCTTTATTATACCACTTGTTTACGAGTTCATCATATGCCTGGATACTTTGTTGGATATATATATATTCAATTTCCGGAGCAAGCAGGAGCATGATTATATATATATATATATATATATATATATATATATATATATATATATATATATATATATATATATATATATATATATATATATATATATCCAGAAAATTACCGTCATAACTCGTTGACAGAGAGTCGAGGCCCAGGTCAGCTTTGATTCAAGTGCTTTTATTTGGCAACATCAACACCCAACGCGTTTCGCAGCCTTCGCCGCTTTCTCACGAGTGATTGCTAAAATGATATACTTTTGCACGGTTAAGCCCACTGGGGCGCTATGCGCTGCAGGAATGCACTTTATAAATTTTATGTTTAAGCCCACTGGGGCTCGATGTATATGAAAATACCGCTTGACATTAATCTATTGTTGAACTGTTGACATTAACCTACTGAGACGACACATCAGTGAGGTTTCAATGCCCGCAAGCAGTCGGGGTTCAGAGGGCGCTTAATTCAGCAGCACGCGAGTAATCGCCCTGAATGTCTATGTAATGATGCCACTTTGAATTTACTGCGTTCAATGTTTAGACTAAGAGTGCTACATGAGAACCTACTGAATGAAGTAATTCAGTACATGTCTTTACCGCTGACAAGCTAGTTGACCAAAGACAATGAATTATGGGAAGAGTAGTCCGTGATGCAGATAAGCACACCAGGTTTTCCGAAAATGTAACGTAAATACCCAGAAATGTTTTTCCGTTTACCTTTGACAATTATGTTAAGTCAATATGGGTATTCCGTGACCAAATGCATAAATGCTAAATGAATTATATCATTGAGAGAGTATGTCTTCACCTATGATTGTTTCACGCAATGGGTCACATGACCAAGTTTTTGTTATTGTATAAAACTTTATTGAATTTGCACAACCATTCACTCGTGAGAAAGCGGCGAAGGCTGCGAAACGCGTTGGGTGTTGATGTTGCCAAATAAAAGCACTTGAATCAAAGCTGACCTGGGCCTCGACTCTCTGTCAACGATTTATGACGGTAATTTTCTGGATGTAATGGGGCGAGGCGAAACCCCGTCGAGGCCCGCCACGAAAAAGAGGCGCAGGCATGAACTTCGCCAAGCTTCTGGAATATATATATATATATAAATATATATATATATATATATATATATATATATATATATATATATATATATACATATACATATACATATATATATATATTTTTATATATATATACATATACCTTGGACAGCATCTTCCCCATGATGACAAAGGTTCCATACAGTGCAGCTCTCACGGTAACCGGGGGTTAAAATAGGACTTTGCCATCTCCGTCATTGCTATATATATATATATAATCATGCTCCTGCTTGCTCCGGAAATTGAAAGGCACATGAACACACACCAGGCTTCAAGCTTAAGCCTTTATTAAATGGTACAGAAACGTCTGTCTGCCAACCTTTCACAGTTAAATTTCCACATCCTGACGCGTTTCAAATACATTCTTCCTCAGAGGCTTGTGTGGAAAATGAAAAGGAGCACCAGCTGGTCCCAGTCACACCCTTATTCCTGCTGATAGCACGCCCCCTGATGGGCTGCTCTGCGCTATGCATTAAGGTAGGTGTAGTCCCAATTCTTTCACAGTGCTCCTTGGAAAATGTTCTGTTGGTTTTAAAAAGACCTGTAGATAGGTCCCGGCAGCAGCAGCTTCCTAAATCCAAGGAATGTGCCCCACATGTGAGGACTGGCTGATGACGACCCCGTGGCCCCCAGGTTCTTGGGGTGGTGCACTTAAATCATCATGCTCCTGCCTTTCAATTTCCGGAGCAAGCAGGAGCATGATGATTTATGGCGGCTGCCGTGCCATCGAAAGTGCACCACCCCAAGAACCTGGGGGCCACGGGGGTCGTCATCAGCCGGTCCTCACAAATCAAAAGGAGTGCGCCCATATCCTTTCTAAGGAAGTGCGACGAGGTTTAACGGCGTGGTTCCGCCGTAGGTAAACGCACCCACGAAGAGCGCTCCATAATCGGGGAGAGGTGAACCAGCGTGTGAAGATTTTTGTTACCCGATCGGAGTGACCGCTGACAGGAAGAAGAGACGGCAGTATTTCGCGCAGACACACCGCTCCGGACGGAGGTAAGAGTGTGACAGCCTGTCAAAAGAAGTTACCGTTTGAATTGTTTCTCAAAATCGAATGAGAAAGGTCAGCTACGTGCCCGAAATAGCAGTACATTGTGGTGTGGATTTAGCGATTATCCCTTAACTGAAAAGGAACGCGGTTTAAATAACCAACCTGTTTGATGACTGCAAAGTACGGCTTTTGAAACTCCACATAAACACGATACAACTGAATGAATAAACGGCAATAACGGAAAGCAAATATGGAACAAAGGGCTGCGAAACGCAGTGAATTATTAACTACAATATTTGTGAAAGGGAGTACGGAGCAAGATAAAACGGACAAAAATACAAAAACAGATACAAATAAATCGGATGTCAAAGGTAAACTGAGAACATGGGAGAAACTAAGTCGAAAGGAAATTAACAAATCATGGGAACTTGTTAGACGGACCGGGAGGGTCGGCCGAGGATAAGGGGAGAGGTCTCCGGGGAGAGCCGTCTCCAGCGATCGTACAGACAAGTAACTTCCCCCCCACAGACGGACACCACACAAGGGTAAAGTTCAACGAGACTTTATAGGCAATTCTTTAAGGTTACGATGGAATGGTACAAGGAGGTCTGGACTCAGGGGTCCCCTCGGTTCTGGTCTCTGGCTTGGGAAAAGGGTAGCGGGACAGTCTTGTTACCAAAAGATGAAAGTAGCTCTCAATCCTCGAGCTCGGCGTTCTAGATGATCGGGCCGCGGCGGAGCCAGCAGGTCCCGAGATGGACGAAGGAAACGACGGTCCGCGGCGGAGCCAGCAGGTCCCGGTGAAGATGGTGAATGCAAACGGTCCGCGGCCACGCCAGCAGGTCCCGACGACGATGAAGGATATGAAGGTTACGAAGGTTGCGGCAGCGCCAACAGGCAAGACGATGGTGCACGAGACAGAGCTATGGCAGCGCCAGTAGTCCGTCAAGGATGAGTTCTTCTCTGCGTCTCTCGACTCCAAGATACAACTGCCTTCCTGCTCTGGAGCTGCCCCAGTTATAGGGCTGGTGCCCTTTGATGTCCGGACCCTCGCACTTGGAGGTCGGGAGGTCCGGGATGAGGGAGTCCAGACACCCAGCAGGGGGGTGGAGCCAGCGCCCGGGGAGGCGATGGGCGAGCGGCACCTGGCGGGGGAGAGCCATCAACACCTCTTTCCCCCAGTGACTTGCCAAGTAGCCCGCTCACCTCCTGGGTGGATGGTGGTGCCGGGATGTCTGAGACCTGGCCAGGCCCAGGGTTGGGGTCGATCGGGGGCCAGGCGGCCTCGTGGTGGAGTGTCCAAGATGGCGCCCAGGATGGGCGCGCAGGCCGGCAGTGGATCAGGCCCACGAGGTCGACATGTTCGAGGGTAGGGGTCCCGGAGGGGACGGAAGACGTGTAATGGTGGTGGGTGGTACCTGCGTGACCGGGCTCGGGCCTGGTCGGGCCGGGGGAGAGTGGCCCTTCATGTGGCCTGTCCAACATGCGTCCCCCCCAGCTGAAGGCGGGGAGAGTTACCCATCCTCTTGGGGACTCTCCTCGTCGAGGCGGAAGAACCGGGACAGGCCATCCGCGTTGGCGTGATCTGGCCCAGGCCGATGTTCAACTGTGAAGTCCATCCCTTGGAGGGAGATGGACCAACGTAGTAACTTCGGGTTTTCTCCCCGCATCTGCATCAGCCACTGCAGGGGTCGGTGGTCGGTCTGCACCCGAAAGTGTGTGCCAAAGAGGTAGGGCCGGAGTTTCTTGAGGGCCCATACCACGGCGAAGGCCTCCCTCTCAATGGTGCTCCAGCGTTGTTCTCGTGGTAGGAGTCGCCTGCTGATGAAGGCCACTGGCTGATCAAGGCCTTCGGTGTTCACTTGAGACAGGACTGCCCCGATGCCATGGTCGGAGGCATCCGTCTGGACGACGAACTCCCGGCTGTAGTCGGGGGCCTGGAGCACGGGGGCGGAACACATGGCGGCTTTCAATTGTTCGAATGCTGTTTGACACTCTGGGGTCCAGTTGACTGCCTTGGGTTGATTTTTTGACGTGAGTTCCGTGAGGGGACCCACTATAGTACCATAGTCTTTCACGAACCTTCGGTAGTAGCCCGTGAGGCCCAGGAAGGCTCGTACCTCGGTCTGGGTGATGGGGGGCTGCCAGGACTGGATGGCGGCAATTTTGAGCTGCAGAGGGGCCACCAGGCCGCTTCCCACCTGGTGTCCGAGGTAGGTTACAGACCCTTGACCAATTTGACATTTGCTGGCCTTGATCGTGAGGCCAGCTCGCTGAAGGGCTTGTAGCACGGCTCGGAGGTGGCGGAGGTGCTCGGTCCAATGGTGGCTGTAGACAGCGATGTCATCTAGGTAGGCGGCGCTGAACCCTTCGAGCCCCGCCAGGACTTGATTGACGAGCCGCTGAAAGGTTGCTGGGGCATTCTTCATGCCAAAGGGCATGACCTTGAAATGGTAATGGCCATCGGGGGTGGAAAAGGCAGAACGTTCTTGGGCCCGGGGTGTGAGGCCGATTTGCCAGTAGCCCGCCGTCAGGTCGAAAATACTGAGGTAGCGAGCAGCTCCCATGCGGTCGATTAGTTCATCTGCCCGGGGGATAGGATGTGCGTCTGTTCGGGTGACCGCATTCAAGCCCCGGTAGTCGACGCAGAACCGGAGTTCTGGTGTGGTGCCGGGAGCGGCTGCTTTGGGGACCAGTACTACAGGGCTGGCCCAGGGGCTGTCTGAGGGCTCGATGACCCCGAGCGTGAGCATTCTTGCCACCTCTTCCTGGATGCAGGCCCGTACCCGATCTGGCACGCGGTAGGCCCGGTGGCGGATAGGGGGGCTGTCCCCTGTGTCCACATCGTGTACACACCAGGAAGTGACACCTGGGGCGAGGGAGAACAGGCTGGCGAACTGTGACAGGAGGACTCGACACTCCTGGTGTTGCTCTCGGGTGAGGGCCTCCGAGAGTCGGACCCCATCCACGGAGCCGTCTTTCTCCTGAGTCCGTAGGAGGTCAGGGAGGGGCTCGGAGTCCTCTTCAGCCCCATTGTCTGTGGCCATCAGGAGGCTGAGTTCTGAACGCACAAAGTGGGGTTTCAGTCTGTTAGCGTGGAGGACCCGGAGGGGGTTCCGGGGAGATTCCATGTCGATGAGATAGGTGGCAGGACCCTTGCGCTCGACTACCTTGAAGGGCCCTGTCCACTTGTCTTGCAGGGCGCAGGGTTCGGTGGGGGACATCACCCATACTTGTTGCCCAGGTTCAAATTCGATGGAGGAGGCATTCCGGTCATACCACTTTTTCATGTCCTCTTGACTGGCCTCTAGGTTGGCTTTTGCCAGCTCTCTGAACCGCCGGGTCTGGTTGCGGAGGGTTAGGAGGTATCGGAAAACATCTGGTGGGTTCTTTAGAGGGGGCATCTCCCAGCCTTCCTTGACTAGGCTGAGCGGCCCCCGCACTGGGTGTCCATATAGTAGTTCAAACGGGCTGAAGCCCAGGGACTTCTGGGGAACCTCTCGATAGGCGAAGAGGAGGCACGGCAGCAGCACGTCCCACTGGCGACGGAGGGGCTCTTCCAACCCCCCGATCATCCCTTTGAGTGTGCGGTTGAACCGCTCAACGAGTCCGTTTCCTTGAGGGTGATAGGGGGTCGTGAATCGGTAGGTAACCCCGCACTGTTGCCAGAGGGACTTCATATATTTAGAAATAAAGTTCGTGCCTCTGTCGCTGACGACTTCTCGGGGGAAGCCCACACGGGAGAAGATCCCCAACAGAGCCCGGCCGACTACCGGGGCTGTCACAGTTCGCAGGGGAACAGCCTCGGGGTAGCGGGTGGCGTGGTCCACTAGCACCAGGATGAATCGATGGCCTTGTTTGGTGCGCGGGTCCAGGGGTCCCACGATGTCTATCCCGACCCTCTCGAACGGGGTGGTGACCACGGGAAAAGGTTGCAGGGGGGCTTTTAGTTTGCGGCCGCTCTTTCCACTGGCTTGGCACGTGGGGCAAGATCGGCAATGCTGGTGTACATCGTTCCTCATTTTGGGCCAGAAGAAGTGGGTCACCAGACGACTATAGGTTTTATCTTGACCCAGGTGTCCCGCCAGGGGGACATCGTGGGCTAGGTTTAGCAGAAAGTCTCTAAAACGGAGGGGCACCACCAGTACTCGGCTAGCCCCCAGCTCCGCGATTCTTTGCTCACTGTACAGCAGTTCATTGTCCCAGTAGACCCAGTGCGTTCCGGAGGTATCCCCTGCACTTTGGGCGAGCGCTTGTTGGCGGAGTCCCTCGAGGGAGGGACAGGTCTTCTGTTCTTGGCGAAATTGTTCTTGCGTGGGCCCCCCCTCTTGAGGCCACTGGTCGATGTTAGCGAGGTCTGGAGGTTGAGCTGGTTCTGGGGGGACGTCACGGTCGGTGGCTTCGGCTGGGGCGACCGGAGGCGGTGGCGCCGGCCATTCGGGTTCCTCTGGGCGGGGGTTGGCACGGGCGGCCATGGACCGGGTGGTGACGCACGCCCAGTCCGGGACGCCTAACATCCCCAGGTGTTCTCTTCGTTCTACGGCTGCCCACGGAGAGCTTTCAAGGTCATTCCCCAGGAGGCAGTCTACGGGGGCATCGTCTCGGACCGTTACCTTTAACATGCCGGAGACCCCTCCCCATTCGAAGGGGACGCAGGCCATCCGACACAGACTTTCCGAGTTATCGGCTGAACGGACAGGGCAGAGAATGTTCGGTAGATATTGTTCTGGGGTCACCAGGTGACAGCGGACGGCTGTTACACTGGCCCCAGTGTCACGAAGGGCTTCGGCCCGGCGTCCATTGATGCTCACCCATTGGCTGTACTTCTGGGTGTTAGCGGGTAGGGGGACCCGCGGAACCATGTCTCTCCCCCCTAAGCAGGCTAGAGCCATGGCGGCTGGCTCCCATTCTTGGTGTTCCTGTTCATATTCCTCCTGTTCTTCTGAGATCTGTTCCTCCCCCAGAGCAGCAGCGGCTACTTGGCGGGGTCTTGGGCTCTGGTACTGGGGGCAGTTTGGGTCGTTTGCATAGTGTCCGATTCGTTGGCATCGATGGCACGTAACATTGGCTCGATATCCCGGTCGCGCCGGGGTGCTGCCCCGGTTGGCCGGGGGGGTGGTGCTGACCGCGGGGGCGACCGGAGCGTTGTCTCTTCCACGTCCTTGGCCTCCTCCTCCTCCTCGGGGACGGTGCTGACCATTGTTGTTCCGGTTCTGTTCGTAGGACCCATTCCGGCCCACTCTGGTGATTTCCCACCGGTCAGCTTCGGCTGCGAGCTGCCGGGGATCCGTTAACTTGCTGTCGAGGAGGTGCTGGTGGAGTTCAATGAAGCAATTGTTCGACAGATGCTCCCAGACCATAAGATTGAACAGTTGTTCGTAGGTTGTGACCTTGCTTCCTTTGATCCAGCCTTCGAAGGCTCGGCTAAAGTAGTTTACATAGTCCACCCAAGTTGTACCCGGGATGCGGGTGCAGTCTCGGAACCTCTGACGGTACATCTCGGGTGTGAGGCCATAGCGGGTGAGGAGTGCAGCTTTCATATGGTCATAGGAGGTCATCTGGTGGTCCGGGAGTTGCAGCAGGGCGTCGCGGCCCTCATTGAGGAATCTCCCCCATAGACCGGCTCCCCAATCGCTTCTATCGATCCGGTGTGCAGTCATAGCGATTTCATAGGCCTTAAACCATTGCTGGATGTCGTCCTCTCGGAAGTACTCTCGGACGACATCCTTGGGGATGTGTACCTTTTTCTCTGTTGCCCCTGGGGTGTGGGGTTGCTCGGACACCCCTACTTCTTTATTCTGCTTGCGTAGGTCGATCTCTGCTAATTTTCGCTCATGCTCATATGCCAGTTTCTTTTCCTCGAGCTCCCTTTGTCTCTGTTTCTCCTCTCTTTCTTCTCGGAGACGCAGGTGCTCTAAGTTGATTTTTTGTTCGGCCAATTTAAGTTCAATGTCCATTTTGAGCCGGGCCATTTCCAGCTCGTGTAGTCGGGTTTTCTCTCGTTCCTGGATCTCGTCTTGCGAGAGACCCTTTCTTTGCTCCTCGGGGGCCGTGGTGGTTTTTGCTGCGATGCTTTGATCCGAGGTTCCGGCGGCCCCGGTTTCTGCCCAAGATTCTAGGGCCTGCTTAAAATCGTCTTTGGTACTTAGTCCGGTGGTAGCGATACCTAGTTCGATGCAGAACTGTTTTAGTTCACGATGGTTGTACTCGTCCAATTTCTCCATCTGGAATTTCTCCGTTGATCCGCTTTCTTTAGTTGACATCGTGATTCGCCGTGGGGTGAGCTACTCTCTGTATGGTTATGCGGTGATTCGGATTGCGCCGCTGGCCACCAATGTTAGACGGACCGGGAGGGTCGGCCGAGGATAAGGGGAGAGGTCTCCGGGGAGAGCCGTCTCCAGCGATCGTACAGACAAGTAACTTCCCCCCCACAGACGGACACCACACAAGGGTAAAGTTCAACGAGACTTTATAGGCAATTCTTTAAGGTTACGATGGAATGGTACAAGGAGGTCTGGACTCAGGGGTCCCCTCGGTTCTGGTCTCTGGCTTGGGAAAAGGGTAGCGGGACAGTCTTGTTACCAAAAGATGAAAGTAGCTCTCAATCCTCGAGCTCGGCGTTCTAGATGATCGGGCCGCGGCGGAGCCAGCAGGTCCCGAGATGGACGAAGGAAACGACGGTCCGCGGCGGAGCCAGCAGGTCCCGGTGAAGATGGTGAATGCAAACGGTCCGCGGCCACGCCAGCAGGTCCCGACGACGATGAAGGATATGAAGGTTACGAAGGTTGCGGCAGCGCCAACAGGCAAGACGATGGTGCACGAGACAGAGCTATGGCAGCGCCAGTAGTCCGTCAAGGATGAGTTCTTCTCTGCGTCTCTCGACTCCAAGATACAACTGCCTTCCTGCTCTGGAGCTGCCCCAGTTATAGGGCTGGTGCCCTTTGATGTCCGGACCCTCGCACTTGGAGGTCGGGAGGTCCGGGATGAGGGAGTCCAGACACCCAGCAGGGGGGTGGAGCCAGCGCCCGGGGAGGCGATGGGCGAGCGGCACCTGGCGGGGGAGAGCCATCGACACCTCTTTCCCCCAGTGACTTGCCAAGTAGCCCGCTCACCTCCTGGGTGGATGGTGGTGCCGGGATGTCTGAGACCTGGCCAGGCCCAGGGTTGGGGTCGATCGGGGGCCAGGCGGCCTCGTGGTGGAGTGTCCAAGATGGCGCCCAGGATGGGCGCGCAGGCCGGCAGTGGATCAGGCCCACGAGGTCGACATGTTCGAGGGTAGGGGTCCCGGAGGGGACGGAGGACGTGTAATGGTGGTGGGTGGTACCTGCGTGACCGGGCTCGGGCCTGGTCGGGCCGGGGGAGAGTGGCCCTTCATGTGGCCTGTCCAACAGAACTCATAACTTAAACAGTATTTGGAAGTCCGCAGAGTCCCCAGAGGTTTGAGAATATTACTAATGCCTAGCCACCAGGAAAAGATCAAATGAATTATTAGAAGACTGGAGTGAATTCATTATGAAGTCCTCCCTGGGCTTAGTGGAGATTCTCGTCAAATATATTGAGATTGACCTAAACAAAATACAGGCAGAACTAAATGAGATGGAAAAGGATGTCGCTCAATTAAAATTGAATAATGAAATGACTAAATTCAAGGAGGAATTGAAAAGCCAGATTGAAAAGCATGAGGAAACAGTAAGGGAGCGAAAACATAATAAGTTTATTCGAGACACTGTGGACTACGAGGAAGGTCGAATATTTACCTTCTCAAAAAAATATGACTACTATAAGCAACTGTCCTCCAGAAATCAAGCTGGATATATGTCAACGAGTGCATCCTCATTATCCTCATCAGTGGCATCACTAGAACTTGGCAATGGAGAACCAGGCATGTCAACAAACCTCCAAAACAAGCCTTTTTTAGAGGATATGCGCTTCGTGTTGCAACAGCGACAGTGGGAACAGCACCGGGGCGCACAAAATCGACAAAGAGGAAGAGGACGAGGGCGCCAATGGACATATCCAAAAAGACAAGAAGAGGAAAAAGGAACAAGCGAAGCACCCACAAAAGTGGGAACGGAAACACGGAGCATGCGCCAGAAGAGGGGGACGTAAGTGATGAACTACAAATCATAAATCTCTCAAAAAGAACAATAACAGAAACAGAGACCACATTGCTCAAAAGAGGAATAAACTTTTGTCCCAAAAAGAAAATGAACATGGCCCAAGTCCGAATTGACTTTTATTTATACATAAGAAAAATCTAATTGGCGAAATTCTTTGAAGAAAACAAGATGAAAAATAAGAAGAAATCTCTATTGAATGACGACACATCCACAGACTTGAGAGCCAGAGATGCAACTGCATACACGACATTAATCAATTTGGATATTGACATTGAAGGCGAAACAACATTAAGCCAAGCAATTGATCAAGCAGGTGCTGGGCTCAGCCAAAAGAAACCAAATTCAAAATTCTATCCTCAATTGGCTCCAGGAAACAAGATCGATATCTTCCAAGAGGCGGTTATGCAGGATCTTCAGAAAATCAGAGGACTCAGCTACAAGGATAATATAACACCGCAGGAACGTGAAGCCCTAAAAAGCCTAATGAACGATGACCAAATCGAGATAAAGATGGCGGATAAGGGAGGAAATATAGTGGTGTGGGAAAAGAGCTCCTACATCATTGAAGCCCATCGCCAATTAAGAAACACGAAATACTATCAGAAATTGAAAAATAATCCAACATCTGAGATAAAAACTAAACTCGACAAGGATCTGAAACAATGGAAGTTGAAAAACCGGATTGATGATGATGAACTAAAATACTCAACAGTAAACCATCCCGTAACGGCCACAATTTACTTTCTCCCGAAAGTACACAAAGACCAAAGAAACCCACCGGGCAGACCAATATTATCTGCAAAAGGATGTTTACTTGAGCCAGTTTCCAATTACATTGACTATTTTTTGAAACCTTATGTAACTCAACTGAGTTCTTACATCCAAGACACCAACGACATGCTAAGGAAATTGGAGAACATTCCTTGGCAGGACAGCTACCAACTTATAACAATGGATGTAATATCCCTATATACAAACATCAACAATGATATTGGGATCAAAGCATGTAA
This sequence comes from Lissotriton vulgaris, assembly GCF_964263255.1. Lineage (NCBI taxonomy): Eukaryota > Metazoa > Chordata > Amphibia > Caudata > Salamandridae > Lissotriton > Lissotriton vulgaris. Next base: position 51,162,939 of record NC_141697.1, read on the forward strand.
CCATTTCTTACAGGATAGAAACATCAAATATGGAAACCACAACCAGATGCTACTTGAACTCATTTTGCTATGCCTATCTCAAAACATTTTTTTGTTTGGGGAAGAATTATACGGACAAAACAACGGAACCGCCATGGGTTTTTCTTTTAGCCCAAATTATGCATGCTTAACAATGGGCTACTGGGAAAAAGAAATCGCATGGGCGCCAGAAAATGACAACATGACCAGCAAAATCATGTGCTGGATAAGACTTATCGATGACTTGCTAATTATCTGGGACGGATCCCCAGAAGACTTTAAAGAATATCATACCATCATCAATGGGGGTATGCCGGGAATAAATCTAATTTACGAAATTAGCAACCAATAGATAACCTTCCTGGACACGTGTATATATATCAAGGACAATCAAATTCAAACAACTTTGCACAGAAAATTGACTGCAACAAATGCCACCTTGGAGGCAACAAGTATCCATCAAAGTTCATTGATATCAAGCATCCCCTACGGGGAATTCCTCCGAATAAAACGGATATGCAGTGAGGAAAATGAATGGCAAAAGCATAGCGAGGAGACAAAAAGAAGATTCAAAAACCGCAAATACAATCAGGGGATGGTTGAACAATGCTGGAAGAGGGCAAATGCGAAACCCAGAGGAGAATGCCTAAACAAACAAATTAAAAATAAAGGAGAGCAAGAACCAATCAGATTAATCACAGGTTTCTCTGAAGGCAGCAAAACGGTGGTAAACATCCTGAGAAAAAATTGGCGAATATTACATCTGGATGAAACAGTAGGAAAGATAGTAGGAAAACATCCAACGGTAAACTACAGAAGAGCACCAAATTTGAAAGACCACCTCATCCATAGCCACTGTAAAACCAAAAATGACAATAAGAAGGATTGGCTAAAAACCAAGGGCTTTTTCAAATGTCACGGATGTAAAATGTGCCAGATCGCAAAACAAACTAAAGAGGTCAAGATGCCAAACAATAAAACCTGGCAGATACGCCAACTAATCCCCTGCAAAACCGAATTCACCATCTATGGCATAGAATGCCCATGCCCACTAATGTATGTGGGTAGCACAAAGGGTGAATTAAAAAAGCGCATCATGGAACACGCCAGAGCCACCACTCATAAAGATCGAGCAAACGCGGTGGCAAAACATATGGAACAGGCACACAATGGGGACTGGCTGAAACTGAAATTCTTTGGAATTGAGACAATACCTAAACACATTCGAGGAGGGGACCGAGAAAAAAACCTAAGACAAAAAGAATCACGACATATAATAAATTTCAAAACTTTAAATCCGTACGGCCTGAATCAATCTGAAGAGTTATATATTCACTTGTGAACAAGAACATGATGAATGTATTTTAATGAATGCTGCAGTAACATCAATAAAACATTGGTAAATGGACACTGAATACCAAAACTATGTAATCCTGGTGAGAACGAAGGTGGTCAAAAACAATGTAAATATCACGATTCCCACTGAAGGGATTGAAATCGAACTTGCACTAACTAACAAATCCCACTGGAGGGATCCAAAAAGGAAAAAACGAAGGTGCAAAATATAAAACCCAAGGATTAAAAAACCAACAAATTGATTGAACATTAAAAAGAGACTAAGGGGATGGACAATCGAAACCCGTAAAAATATTGAAAATAAGGTGTAATTATTTTCCAATGTATAATTTGATAAGATGTACAACTTAAGTTGAATTTTATTTAAAAACTACATTAACCACAATGCTTAGCAGTTAGGCTCAGGAAATGATGTAACATTTAATTGAATGCCCTAAATATTGTGAAAAAATGGCAGGAAGTCGATCGTGAGCAAGATGCCAGGAGCATTGAAACGCGTAGATCGAATGCTTTCATTTGCCTTAACAAAATAAAAGAAAATTGTGGAAAATCAAAAGGAGTGCGCCCATATCCTTTCTAAGGAAGTGCGACGAGGTTTAACGGCGTTGTTCCGCCGTAGGTGAACGCACCCACGAAGAGCGCTCCATAATCGGGGAGAGGTGAACCAGCGTGTGGATATATATATATATATATATATATATATATATATATATATATATATATATATATATATCGCAACGCACTTCCAAACAATTACGTCCAGAAAAACGGCAAGCACTCCGATGTTGTGATCAAACAAGTAGATTTATTTCCAAACCCCTTCACCCCCGACAGACGCGTGACGCATTTAGCTCACAGGCTCCGTCAGTGTCAGTATTGTGCAAATATTCTCGCCATTTTAAACTACCCGCCCTCCTTCATGTCATCAAAATAGATGACGGTCAATTACTTTTTTCGTGGCGGCCATCTTGTAGTATGTTAATACAAGGCTTTTCAAACTGTTCTAAAATGGCGACAGATAAAGTGCTAAGTGCAAAATTAAAAGTGTTTGACAACAACAAATATTATTACCATAAAGTGCACACTTTTTTAGTATTTCCTGTTGGATACCATATATTTACAAATCAATTCGATCTATTTGGGTTACTTTTTCATTCGTTATGTGGGGGTGTATCCCCTATTTTATGTCTCAGGCATCTGTGCAGATCTTTTCTACATATGCAGTATAATACATTATAGAGCCCTACAAGTCCTATACACATATTTACAAGTTTTATCTACACAGTGACAGAACACTTCATTTACGGTTCTTCTTTTGGAGCCCTGTATGGGCTAGTAACCAGAAAAAGTATGGTACCTCGATTTACAAGTATATATATTTTTACAAGGCATTAATAGGGAGCAAACAAAAGTATTTACAAGGCTTCAGTTTTTTGTTGTTCTAATCTTTTCCAGGATTTTGTTATAGCTACCTGACAGAATATTATTATCAGTGCTCTAGAACAGGATGTTTCAAAGGTGTACCCACATTTCTGCATCATTATTGAGACCCCACGGCGTCATGGTTTTGAGGTCCATAATATATCTGGATTCCATAATGCGGAGGGCTTTCTCCCTATTTCCCCCACGTTCTGATCTTGGAATCTGATCTATGCAGTAATAAATGAGTAAATCCCTGTTGCTGTGGTGGTGTTCAGCAAAATGACGGGCTATCGGATAGGTCTTATCATTGTTCACGATAGCCCTCATGTGTTCCAGGATTCTCATTTTGGTAGGTTTAGTGGTACTACCTATATAGCGTTTTTTACACGGGCATACCAAACAGTATACTGTGTATTCTGAATTGCAATTCAGATGTTTAGTAATCATTCTGTTTGGTTTGTCCTCTCCTGTTCTTCCTGGATACTCCTTGACTTTTTTACTGTGCTTACAAGCTTTACAGCGTAGGCATGGAAAAAAGCCTTTGATCTTGTTGGTGGTCGGGTTCACTGTTTCAGGGGAGTAATGGCTGTGGATCAGATGGTCCGAGAGTTACTGGCATCTCCTATAGGTTACCATAGGTCTATCAGGTAGATGTTTTTTCAAGACATTGTCAGTTTTCAATTTATGCCAGTTTTTCTTAAAGGCCTGGACCAGTTCCCCGGAATTACTGTTGAATGTAGTTATCATTCTGACCTGATCGTTATCTTTTTTTGACTCTTTTACCACCAGGAGGTCCCTCCTGTCAATGGTATCTGCTTTTACGGTTGCCTGTTGTAAGATGTTACTAGAATAACCCCTCGCCTGGAATCTATTACTGGCTTCTTTCTGGGCATCTTTAAAGTCAGTTTCCCCTGAGCAGTTTCTTTTGAGTCGTAAGTATTCACCATAGGGTACGTTCCTAATCAGACTTCTGGGGTGATGACTAGCCGCATGTAAAACAGCATTTCCTGCCGTTGGCTTCCTATAGAGTCTGGTGTGGAGATGATTATTTTCCACAAACACCTCTAGGTCTAGGTAACATATGATTTTTTCACTGATTGTACAGGTGAATTGTAGATTCAGGTTATTATTGTTCAGTGTTGAGATATACTTCTCAGCCGAGGTCCTGTCTCCCCGCCAGACAAAAAAAAAAAATATATATATATATATATATATATATTTTTTTTTTTTTATGAACAAAAGGCAAGGACGCGGCACTCCTCTTGAACACGATAGTTTATTTTAGGTCTCTTAGCAAAAACTCCTACGCGTTTCGAACTAACGTTCTTGGAGACCTAAAATAAACTATCGTGTTGAAGAGGAGTGCCGCGTCCTTGCCTTTTGTTCATAAAATTACCTAGCAGACACGCTCCCGGTCTCCAAACGCGAGCACCAACCGATGGAGTTCCCTCTGCTACGGGGACATTTGTGAGGAATATATATATATATATATATATATATATATATATATATATATATATATATATATATATATATATATATATATATATATATATATATATATATATACTACTATAATACTTGCAGAATTAATTGTAAATAAACTACCAGCTAGTGGTTGAAAATAGCGGACACAACACAGCCTTAATAATACTTTGTGAAATTGCATTATAAATGGAGAAAATGTGAGGAAAACAGGGATTGTGCTTTGCATGTTATGTTTTCCTCATATTTTGAACCTGACTGCTTGGGTGTGAGAAGAATGGTGTGCTTTAGCTTAAAGTGGCGTACATAACAAGTACCACAAGAGGGCACTGTTGCTCCTTTCCTGCGCAGCATTCACCCGAAGTAACCCCACATTCTACCTTACCCATATACTGGGTAAGGTGCATGACCGCTTCTGAGGGCCAGATTTTAGAGCCAGTAAACATGGGTCATTGCGGCTTAGGTTTCAGATGCAGGAACATCTAATAAGTGATACATTTTGGGTTTTTGGGTTTTTTTTATGCAGACCTATTGCAGGGAGGCTTTTTACTTTTCTTCTGGGGCGGACACTCTTGTCATTGCTGAGGATACTGTCTGAGGTATCACTATGGAAATGCAGCCACTATTTGTTCGGCACAAATCTACATTACGGTAGAGTTGGTGTATTATTGTTCATCAGGATTGCGTAAGTGATCCAGCACTGGCGATCAAGCCCTGCGGCTCTGTTGTTCTGTTTGAATGAATGTCTATAGAAGCAGCATGAAGAGTAGAAGCGGCAACAAACAAGAAAGCTGGAACTGCCAAGGCATGTGTGTAGTATGTCTGACTAGGCAACATAATGGATCAGATAGGCTATTACACAATGAAGCATAAAGCAACATCAACAACGATCTGCAAAATTCCAAATTAAGAGGTATCCACATGGCTGTGGTGTTGTGAGCTCTAGGCCCACATGTTAAGTGAAACAAGCGTGTGCGCCTCGCGCTCAAAGTAAAGAAAAAAAAACTAGTTTGACGAGAGGCAACAGGGGAAGGGGGAGAGGAGGGGCCTGCACCTGTTTCCCTTGCGGGAGCGAGCAGGAACCCTCTGTTAATTACTAACAGATGGTTTTAAAGCAAGGGAATCGCAAAACGTGCACGCATTGCGATTCAAAGCAATGCAATGCGCGCATGTTTTGTACTGCAAAACTGAATCGATTTCTAAAGGTCTTTTTCTTATGCAGCGCATGCGCGCTACGTATGCGAGACCTAAAAAGGCTTTATTACAGAAAGACCAGAATGAGGTATCAGGGCTGAATATGCTGGGATTTTTTTTTAATATACTTTAGTGACCTTATGGTTATGTAAGTGTACAGGGAACATGGGCTTTTTAGGGAGTCTGAAATCCTCAGAAGCTTAAGTTTGCTTAGTTGAAATGTTTACATCACACACCTCCTTCCAATGAGTATCGAACAAGGGTGGTAAACACAGAGAAGAATATCTAGGTAGCACTGGCAGAATAGTGAAATAAGCTTGACTTTTTATTATAAAATCTAAAGCTACAGAAGCAAACTTACATTCACATTGCTAGTCAAACAGAAGGAAGTAGAACAATTGCACTTAACCTATAGCTCTAGAATAAACTAAGGAATGTGATAAGCTGTACTTAAGTAATACACAGATGCTAGATCTTCTGTGCATACATCAATGGTATCAATCTCTGTTCAGCTTTGCGGAGTTCACCAACATTTTAAGGTAATCAAGGCATCAAAAGTATTCAGCAAAAAAAATGAGAAACTACTTACTAAATGTATTCAGTAACAAAATCAGGCAGCCCTGTCATTTTTATGCTACAATGCAAATAGTCACACCGAATTGCAGAGGTGAAATAGTACCAAGTCCACAGCGTTGCCCAAAATCAAGTGGGTGTTTGTCTAAGAGCTTATAACTAAAGAGCATTCGAAAGCCACTACAGCAGCAATTGATACTTTAAGCCAAGTTAATATGAATAAATTCCTGACTTTTCCAGGAGGTTTTCAGGTTTCACATGAATAAAAATATTACATCCCTACAAAATAAAAGGCCAATGCCGCTTCAACTTAACTGGTCAAGAATTTTAAAGTCGCCCACCATTACACAGAGTTGGGCAGAATGACCAGCCGCTGGGCACGTTAAGGTCCACAGAATTGACCCTTGATCTACAGTAAAATATCCTAATCGATTCTGGTCACAAGCATGATTTACAGACGCCTTATGCCGTCAACCCAGGGTTCTCAGTGGTTTAAACATGTGATGTATATAAAGGTTAGAAAAATCCTGTGTCACAAGAGGATATATTTACTAGTATACCTAACTAAGTAGTTGCCATATGAAGAGAAAAAAAATTAAGTGCCTACTTTAAGAGCCCTGTTAAGTTTCTGCCTCGAAATGAAATTTCTACCTTAACACAGCCTTCAGTTTCCGCTATCTGAAGAACAACCTCAAAATAGATCATTTTGGAAGTGAAGGCACAAATCCCAAAGGAGGAGGAGCTGGCATGCCTGTGCATAAAGCGCAACGACTAGGAGCTGCAAAGGGCACCAGTCACAAAGCAACAGGCTAAAGTCATCGAGAAGACCGTCAATAACCAGCTGGCCGCATTCCTCGAAGAAAACCTCTCGCTTGCCCCATCCCAGTCCGGATTTCGAGCCAACCACAGCACGAAGACCACCCTCATTGCAGCCACCGATGAAATCAGGACCCTGATGGACAACGGAGAGACAGCCACTCGCATCCTCCTGGACCTCTCGGCTGCCTTTGATACCGTCTGCCACCGCACCCTAAAAACCCGCCTCTACAACCCTGGGATCCAAGGAAAGGCCCTGGACTGAATCACATTGTTCCTCTCCGACAGAACCCAGAGAGTCCGCCTCCCTCCCTTCCGCTCCGAAGCCACCAAGATCATCTGCGGCGTACCCCAGGGCTTCTCACTCAGCCCAACCCTCTTCAATATCTGCATGAGCCCCCTCGCCACCATCCCACACAAACACAACATCAACATCATCTCCTACGCCGACGACACCCAACTGATACTCTCACTCAGCAAAGACCCTTTCACCGCCAAAGTCAACTTCCAGGACGGAATGAAAGATGTTGCAGAATGGATGAAGCACAGCCGTCTGAAGCTCAACTCGGACAAGACGGAGGTCCTCGTCCTCGGACAATCCCCATCCGCCTGGGAAGACTCCTGGTGGCCCATGACGCTGGGCACCGCACCGACACCCAAGGACCACGCACGCAACCTGGGCTTCATCCTGGACTCCTCCCTCACGATGACCAAGCAAGTCAACGCAGTCTCGTCCTCGTGTTTTAACACCCTGCGCATGCTCCAAAAGATTTTCCGGTGGATCCCCACCGAAACCAGAAAGAGGGTCACCCAGGCCCTGCTCACCAGCCGACGGTACTTCGTGAACGCCCTATACGCAGGAACCACAGCCAAACTGCAGAAACGCCTTTAGTGCATACAGAACGCCTCCGCACGACTCATTCTCGACATCCCTTGCCACAGTCTCCTATCCGCCCAACTGAGAAACCTGCACAGGCTCCCCGTCAGCAAGAGGATCACGTTCAGGCTGCTCACCCACGCACACAAAGCGCTCCACAACATGGGACCCGAATACCTCAACAACCGCCTTTCGTTCTACACCCCCACCCGCCAGCTCCGCTCCACCAGCCTCGCCCTCGCCACCGTCCCACGGATTCACAGAACCACCACCGGGGGAAGATCGTTCTCCTACCTGGCAGCGAAGACATGGAACTCCCTCCCTGCATACCTACGACTGACCGAGGACCATCTCACCTTCAGGAAACACCTCAAGACCTGGTTATTCGAGCAGTAGCGTCCCACCCCCTCCAACAGCGCCTTGAGACCCTCACGGGTGAGTAGCGCGCTCTACGAATGTACTGATTGATTGATTGATAGCTGGAAAGCAGAAGCACAACGGTCAACAAATACAGAGCCTAGAATTAAAAACATGCATCACACCAAAAATCAGTTCAGGCCAGTCATCAGAAAAGGAACCAAAACCACTTTAGTTAAGTGCACAGCTCAAATGAAGCAGGCATTCTCCTCACATCACAAGCCAACCCGAAATGCAAGGACAATCCCATTGCCTCCCCATCCTGAATGAGTTTAATAGAAAGGTACTCTTCAACTCCATTTCAGTCATAACAAGACTAATCTCCAATAATGCAGCATTATCTCATACATCAATTCTATTATCGATGTTTACGCGCAGCTACGAGTTTACTGTAATATTCTGGAGCATCTCTTCGATCATAGGACACCATGCCTCTACCCTCCTTATGCCTTTCTACAGACGCACTCCGCATTAACCAAGCACAATGAACAAGGCAATGGCTTATTCGTGGAGTCACAATTCTTCTGGGTTTCTCCATTTTTAATTACCTCCTAGGATCGTGGGCAGCAAACAGATAGGCTGGGCATCTTCTATTTCTCCTTCTATATAAAGACTATGACAGCACAGTGAGGGAGGGGCAGACCCTCTGCAATAGGATGGGTCAGTGTGGGAGGGCAGATTTACACATTGAGTTAAGAGCATTGGTGGCAGAGCAGGCCGAAGCCACATCAAAGCTCGGCTTGTTTTGAGCTCCAGGGTCCAAGAGGACCTCAAGAAGAGTCCATCTCGAGCCTTCAGTGGCCTGCTCACACCTATGCACATCCACACAAAAGCAGTTCCATTAAGTGCCAGGGACTGCTGTTGCAATCAGTGCTTTTTGACACAAAAACAATATGTGAGCGTTTAGCCATTTTTTTTTGGATTGGTGGAGGCCCAGTATCTTCCTGAACAAATAGCGTTATTAATAAACCATAATAAAACAAACACTGACAAAACCAAAATACTGGTAGCCACACCAGACCTATCTGCTTAGGCAATGCCCATTATTTAGCCAGTTTTATATAGCTTGAAGATGGCCCGAAGGCATTTGGACACTTGACAGCAGAAATAATAGGTTTTACGCAAGAAATGAACAGGTTAAAGTAATAGGGTATATAGGGCCTGCAGAGCTGATTACAGCTGGCAACAAACTGATGATGGAAAGCCATGAAGGCATGTTCATCCCCTCATACTTTTTCATAGTTCAAACCACTAAGTGATGCTCCATATAACGCCTGTACGGTGAGGCAGTGGGCACTTACGTCCAACGACAAAGGGTTGTCTGGAGACCTGCGGTACGCCACCGGCCTAGCAGTACGTGGAGAGTGTTGACCTCCGTGCGGCTGCCAGACTAGTGACTTTGGCACTCATTCGTGCTGTGGCTGGAGGACTTCAGGCCTGTTGGGCCACCCGCCACAGGGTTGGGGCTCTTGGGACTGCAGTACCCTGCGACTTGGGTGTCGCGGCATAGTACTAAAGGTTGATTGGTCCTCCAGTTACCTGCCAGGGCCTTGCACAGCCCCCTGAGGATTTGGACCCTGGCTGTGATGGATATATTGCTGTGGGACCTAGGGCTGGAAGTACCCTAACGCTCTTCAACAGAAGGTGATAACAGCATAGGAAACATCACTCCCCGCAGTGATAGCTGAACTTTTTGTTGCCGGGGGAGGTGAGGGGGTTGAGACTGGCCAGGGTTTGGGTGCCCCTTGGTGGAGGACACTGTGGGCTGCGAGCTGCACCCTCAGCCAAGTCAGGACTGCTGTGGTGCTCTCCCTGCCAGACCCCGGTGAGTCGGACTGTGTTGGTTCTTTCCCGCCCCTGTTGTATGGTTGTATGGTGTGGTATGCCATCTGAGGGTGGAAGCCACTAACTGCCTGCTCACAGAAGGCGCTAGCCCAGGGGAAGATCCTGCGGAGCCCTGTTCATGAGTGTACACTCCAGCATAGCAATGGGAAGAGTCAAAACCTTTAGAACAGACAAGGATCGATCAATATGCGGGGGAGCTACGGCCTGCAGGTGAGGTTGTGGACTTCCAAAGGAGTGCAGGTTTTGCTGGCAATAACCCAGACAACCTAGAGACGAAAATGTATACCACCTCCATGAGATCAACTTGTTACGGGCCAATCTTCCTATAATTATAAAACAAACAACAGAAATTTAAACTGCTGTGGATATTTTGAAATGTACTTTGACGGGGGTCCGACCTAAGCTGAGCTCACTGACTGATACACTACAGCAGCTTGAGGTACGACTCTGGAGGATACAGAGAGTAGGTCCCACTGCATTAATTTACAAATATATGTATTTCCCGAAGGCTCTGAATGGGGGAAGCCTGAAGCATTCCTTGAGGCATGGATCAAAAACTCCCTACGCCCTTCCGGCCTGTTCCCCTGTTTATATTCAAAAGGGCATACAGGGCACTGGTGCTGCCTCAACCACCAGGTGCACCTCCCAGAGCAATAATCTCTAAAATTCTTAGTTGTCAAAACAGAGACTGTGTTTTACCGAGGGCATGCCTAGCCTGGGACTTAACCTTTGACAACCACATAGTAGAAAGAATCTTCTCAGACAGGGCCGGACTGGGAACCAAAACCGGCCCTGGCAAAGTGCTCGGCCGGCCACCCTCCCCACTGGGGGTTGGAGGTGCCGCCCAGCGCTTTGCTAGGGCCGGTTTTCGGCCAATTTTGTTGCAGGGACGATTTTGCAAAAACGGCCCTGTAACAAAATCGGGTCCCCAGGGGCTCAAAACCGGCCCCCACCCTTGCGGCGCACCGGGGGATTGCCCAGTGCCCTCTATGGCCAGTCCGGGCCTGTTCTCAGAGTTTATGCAGAGTGTCCAAAACAAAAGCAAATCCTGTGCGGGGGTCAAATAAAAGCTCAGGGTCATGGGCCTTCAGTACATGATGTTGTATCCAGCCAAGCTGTGTGATTCATGAAGGGTGTGCACATATTTTACATGATCCTGAGGGATGTTTGGGGCTTGCAAGCCCGATCGTAAACTGCTTCCGACAGGTTTCCAGAACTGCGTGGTGGAAGGCAATGACCTGGCGGAAGCGTAAGGTTACAGAACTAGGGGCCAGATGTAGGAGGCCATTTACCGGCCGGTAACGGCCGATTTCGGCCGTTACCGACCGGTAAATGGGTATTTGTGATGTAGGTCGGCAATTTTACCGATTCGGTAAATTTACCGAATCGGTAAATTTACCGAATCGGTAAAATACAGAATCGGTATTTTTACCGATTCGGTAACTGCCAGATGTAGGTGGGACTCTTCTGAGTCCCAAAGGCCTTACAGATTCGATATTTTACCACCCAATCCAATTGATTTCGGCCGTTACCGACCGGTAAATGGGTATTTGTGATGTAGGTCGGCAATTTTACCGATTCGGTAAATTTACCGAATCGGTAAATTTACCGAATCGGTAAAATACAGAATCGGTATTTTTACCGATTCGGTAACTGCCAGATGTAGGTGGGACTCTTCTGAGTCCCAAAGGCCTTACAGATTCGATATTTTACCACCCAATCCAATTGGGTGGTAAAATACCGAATCCAAGTGTGCATGCACATGTGTGCATGCACACCTATGCAATGTGACAGACAGACATGCCCTTAGGGCATGTCTGTGTGCCACATGGCACACATGCCTGTATTTGGGGTGCTAGAGGGTGTCAAAGTGACACCCCCTGCACCCTTGCAGGATTCGGTATTTACCAAGGCCCATAGGAATCAATGGGCATTACCGAATCGGTATTTACCGATTCAGTAAATACCGATTTTTACAGATTCGGTAATTCAATTACCGAATTTACCTAAATCTCCCTCCTTCAATTTTACCGATTCATAAATACCGAATCGGTAAAATTCGGTATTTATGAGTCTGTAAAATATACTTACCTACATCTGGCCCTTAATCCCATCACCCCAACACTTGGTGGCAGAGTGGTGGTGGCGGATGATGGCACGCTGGACGTCAAGGGCCAGATGTAGGTAATCTCAATTTACCTATTCTTAAATACCGAATCATACCGATTCGGTATTTAAGAATAGGTAAATGGGATGAAGGTAATTTTTCGTTAAAAATTACCGAATCAGTAACTTTCGGTAATTACCGAATCTGAATATACTGATTCGTAATTGCCATTCATTCCTATGGGCCTGAAGGCCCATAGGAATGAATGGCAATTACCGAATCGTAAAATACAGATTCGGTAAAAGGGAGAAAACATTGAAGGGTGGCAGAGTGTCACTTTGACACCCTGTTGCACCCCTCAATTGTGTATGGGTGCCCTAAGGGCATGTATGTCTGCCACATCGCACTGTTTTAAAAGCAAAAAAAATGCTTTTTCAAAGGTTTTCATTATTTACCACCAACTTGTAGTTGGTGGTAAATAACGAATCCTTAACTGAGGAATGCGCCAATTTGAGTGCTCTCTACATCCTGGATTCAGTAATTTACTGAATCGGTATGTAAAGAATTCGGTATTTTACCGAATCCTTAAATTACCGATTCGGTAAAATACCGAATCCTAAAAAAATGCCATCTACATCTAAAAAGCCCAATACTGGACAGTAACGGCCGAAATTCGGTAAACTGCTGTGGATGTGTAGGTCGCCCAATACCGACCGGTATTGGGCGACCTACATCTGGCCCTAAGTAACAAGAGGCAGCCTCGGCAACTGGCCAGGATTCGGAGTGCACCATCTGTGACATTGCCTGTATAGCTCCGCCTCCAGGAACAACGGAACGGGGGTCTGAGCTGCAGCCTTCAGAGAGACTGCAGTGGCTTCATCTGTATTCTGAGATGGAGAACAGCCCGATGGACAAGAACCTTGTGTCCAGGGTTGCCGGAAATTACCCTGATACACCATGGAACATCAGGGATGTCTGTTTTATGGGATCCTGGTGGTTTGTGTCTACAGGTAGGAGCTGGTCTGCCCTTTCACACTTCAGAGTGGGTTGGCCCATTGGGGATCACTTAGGTATTCTTCATTACAACTGCTGTGAAGACGTCGCTTGGGATGGGCTTGCTCAGAGTGAAAACAGAGAGACTTGATTTCTTGAGATGTGTTGGTATGTTTCAGGGGCTGAGGGGATAGGAGAATATCAGACTCAGTTTTATGTGCATCGATGGTGTGACACTGGCAGAGTGGATATTGTGCACAGGCAGTGACACCCACAGTATTATTACCCCACATTTGGCCTATTGCCCCCCCCCCCCCCCCGCCCCCAATGGTCCCAGGGTCTTACACAGCGATCGCGCATCTAGAACGGGTACTATGGGCACAGTGGTACGGTCCCTAACATGGAACGCTTGGGGCCTTAACAAATATATAAAAAGGTAAAGATTGCACACGTTCCTTAAAAGGTATTCTATCGACATTGCATTTCTTCAAGAAACACATTAAATGGATGCTGAAGTACAGAAGCTCTGTAAGGAATGGAGTGGCTATTCGTTCTAGGCTAGATTGGTGGCCATATGAGTGGCCACTGGTGTTCCTTATCAGCATCATTACTTGAGTGCCAGTGTCGAAGGACACTATGTCCCGGACTATGGATTGCTAGACGGGACCGAAATTTGGGCCTGTTTTAGAACTTGGTGGGCGGGTTACTTATCCCATCTGCGGAAATATAAATCCCATTATATCCTATGGGATTTATAATACGGCAGACGGGATACCCGTTGTGACGGAGTAACCCATCCGCCAAGATCAAAATTGGGCCCTTTGTCTGTTAAAGATTTACACCCCTAATACAAACGACAAAGCATACTTTCATGCTCTGTTTGACGTGAATTGAATTGAATTGAATTTTATTTTTGCATAATTACTTAAAATCTTTGCAAAATTGCAGTACATTTACCAAAATTACAGTAAAATACGTATCTCACGACATTGTAAAACATTTATCTAAACGTGTATAAAAATGTAGGACTGTCATTTGGTCAGAAATACCAGACCGTATCTAAAATGTGACCTTGTTCTTAAATTCATTGATTTTAAAATTAAATATTAGCAAAGGTCCGTATTGCCTGGGTTTTCCTGCGAAGTTAATTCTTAGTTCATTGTGGGGCGTATAGGTGCCGTGCAATTCTTTCCTGGGAGGGGCTCTTCGCCATACTGCTCCTTCTGTTACTACCGGGGGCTCAACAGTTGCCACCCCACGTTTTTCCTCTGTGTTGTTTTTTATTAGAGCCCTTCGTATCATGTTCATATATTGGGCAAATGTTGATGTGGTTAAACCTTGTGCTGACATGGCTCTCATTTGGGAGATAGACAAGGGTCCAAATAGACACCCGTTTCCAGGTATGACCGAAGCCTAGATAGAAGTAATGGCCAATTTGTATAGTGTAGATATAAGAGGTGAGATGTACCATTAAGCCACAGGATACTCCGTACCCTCCACCATCTATAACGCGAATAGCAGGTTTGACAGATTCCTGATCACATTTAATTCAGGCACCAAAATAAAATCAGATTAGTACCTCTGCCAGTTTCTATCAGACCACTGACATATCTCATGATGCCCGACCGCACGATGGTCCCTACATGGCTCTTGTCGACACAGGCTTTAGAGGACCTGGGGTTAACATTCTACAGAGAGCACAACTGGACTACGATGGTAACTAGAGCTAATGCGGGATGCTTTGAAGGTTGTACTGCGTGGGGACCAATAAGCAGGATTTATGGGATTAAACAGCAGCTAAAAAAGGCAGAGGAAACTCTGTTGATTCTTCAGGTGAGCCTGCCTAACAACTATTCATGGGACATGGACTTGTGAATGCACAGCGGCAGGCGGGTGATAGACAGACAAGCTAAGAAAGAGTATAGGCAGCAAATTCACAAAGATAGTGACAGACCTGGTAAAATGCTTGCATGGCTCTTGCATAAGGAGCAGCATTCTGTCCCTGACGGCTCAATGGTTACCACCCAGGCAGCCATTAACAGCACAGTTTTGCAGTATCTGTCAGCATTATACACAAAAAACACAAATGTCCCAGGAGACCAAGTAGCTGACTTCCTTTGGGCCATCCATATGCATACAGTTGATATGGAGAGCGGTGCGGACTTGGAACAGCCCCTCACTCAGGAGGAGTTCCTGGTGACGCTTGGGGATATGCCAGCGGGCAAAAGTCCTGGCTTGGATGGCTTCCCTTTGCCCCTTTCAGGTCAACCTCATGGAAAAACTTCTGGAGATCTTTGAAGAGTCATTTCACCAACATAGGCTCCCAGACTCCACGCGGGTGCCCCTGGTCCGGATTATGTTAAAGCCAGACAGTGAGCCTGAAGACCTTTGCTCCTATAGAATGTTCTTGATGATCAATACAGATGTAAAAATATTGGACATCCTTGGTCCATCCGGACCTGTGCTGCTTTATCCCTGGCCGTAATATGCAAATGAACCTCTGCAGACTTCACCACATCAAGGATGTAGTTGCAGATTCTGATCTTGAAGCAGCTCTAATTAGGTTGGATATTAAAAATGCCTTCAGCACAGGAAACTAGGAATATATGCATGCAGTGTTGGTGGGCATGCAATTTAGACCGAAATTCTGAGGCTGGATTAAACTACTTATTCTGACCTTGTGGCTAGAGTCAAATCTGGGAGTTACGTCTCAGAATTTTGGGCCATAGAGAGAGACACGAGACAGGACTGCCCTCCTTCGTCATTGTTATTCGCTCTGGCTGTAGAACCCCGGCCATAAGACTCCGGGAGTGCATGAGGGAATGGGATGTAAAGGTGTGGAACACAATGCACGTAGACTAACAGCCCTAAGGCAAGGTGTACTATACCCATGTGTGAGCATATTTGCATGAGTTGATGTGTTCCTATGATAGCTAAGTTCACCCTTGGATACCATAAGCGCACAGGGAAGCCATACAAGTACACGGGCTGGACACACATGATTACGGGTTCCCCAGCTACATGATGGCTTCACTGTATCCCCAGATGTTTGGTACCAGGCATCTCCTTTTAATAAACCCACACTGATGCCTGTGTTGGATTTATCAAGAAATGCAGCGAAAGGGCACCTTAGAGGTGCCTCCTGAGAACGTACCGACTGCTAGTGTGTTCACTGACTGGTCCCGGCCAGCCAGCCACCCTAGACAAGCTTCTGACCCCCTGAGGTGAGAGCCTTTGCTCTCAGAGGTCAGAAACAAAGCCTGCTCTGGACAGAGGTGTTTACACCTCCTCCGCGTAGGATGATCCTTTCCAGGGCAGGAAGCTTCAAAGGATGTGCCGCCTTTGTTATGCGACCCAGGCCTCTCCAGATAGTGAAGATGCCAACCCCCATGTCCTGACCCCACTTTTTGGCAGCAAGATAGGTGGGAAAATGTGTAAGTTTAGGAGGTGTGCCCACTTTCAGCCAGCACCACCTTTAAGGTGGACCAGCTGAGGTGGACCCCATTTGATTTGGGTGAGATTAGTATACTACGTCAGTGTTATGCCCACTTCCCACAGGAAGTGGTCATATGAAGGGTGTAGACACCCTAAAGGTAGGTAGCCCACTGGCTACATGTCACTCCCCTAAATTGAGTGTTTATGTGGCAGCATGCAGGCACCGACAAGCAGAGTCTGATGCACCATCTTGCAGCTACCCAGCCCGACCGATGCTGCAGATAACCAGTAGAAGTTACTCGTGCTCTAGAAGGTCGGATCTGTCTCCTCACCTATTGAGAAGACACCAGGACCAGCCGGAGCCGTGCAGCACCAGTACCCGGGGTAACTGATGCCCTGCACCAAACACCAACCGCGAGAGTCCAGTCTGGATTATCACTGCACCGTGGCCAAGCAGCCGCCGAGGGACATCAGCATCACTGAGATCCACTTTGTGAGTGGCTCAGCTGTCCTGAATTTGCCCCTGCCAGCTGTTTGTCCCTAACTTCAAGGCACACATTTGTGCACCAGTCCCACTGCCCCATCCGCTCAGCATGAGAGCCGCCCAGCCTCAGTATCGAAAAACCAACTGTGCTCCCTTACGCCAAGACCCCTTACGACCCAAGCCCCCGTTTGCGAGCTCTCGGGCTTTTCGCCAAGTCAGCCTGTGTAGCCTGTTTTTAGGTGGCCCCCTTTCTTCGTAGTGCGCCCAGCTACCAACCTCCACAGGACCTTGCTCCAGGCGGTATCCAGGCTGTTCCCTAAAAACTGCTGGTAGTAATTTATGACTTTTCCTTCCATAGGATTGCATTGTGCGTAAAGGTGCTCAACTTTAAAAGTGAGATTTACTTCATTTTAAAATTAGATAACACAAACATTACTTACTTTTGTACTAAGTTCTATATAAAAAGAAGTGTTATTTTTCTAATTTGGTCTTGGGTTCATTCTTTGAGTGTGTATCTCATTTATTGCCTCTATGAATGCAACAAGCGTTGAACAATACCCTCTGATAAGTCCAACTGATTGCCCACACTACCACAAAATAGAGATTTAGTATTATCTACTTTAGCCTCTGTAAACCAATTGGGGACCCACTGGGCTCTCTGCACAGTATACTTCTTTTTAATATACTATATAGAGAGCCACCTTCCTTCAATGTACGCAGATGATACTTTCATTTACATGTCTAGTCACGGGGCAGCGATCCGAGTCCTACTCCATTATTTACAATATTTGGGGTATGTCAGGCCTGCAACTTAATAAATGTAAGACATTATGTTTCCATTTGCAGCATATGCCAGATTAGCCCCAAGGGAATTGCCTGATGTGGGACTGGCATAGGAAACCAACACATTTTGTTATGTGGGCATACAGATAGCACACACAGCGGAGTGGCAATGAACTTATAATATGGGCAGGATGCTTATAGGGTTAGCGACATCAGTCAGGTTCTGGGAAAAACTCCAAGTCTCAGTAATGGGAAAGGTAGCGTTGGCAAATATGATCTTTCTCCCTAGGTGTCTATACACTCTCCAGAATTCTATTTACCATATTCCATAGTCGACACTGGAAAACTGTTTGGTGTGGGCTGGTAAGAGGAGCAGGGTATGGCTCGCATACGTAAAACGAGAGGCCTGAACCTCCTGGACCTGGAGTTATACTCATGGTTGAGCAGCTCCAGTATGCGCCGCAGTGGTGTGCAATGGGAGATAACTGGGAGAAGGCACTGCTGAGGGGATGGGAAGGCTTCTTGGTTGTCTGATTAAGGGATTGCATCAAACCGCCAAACTCCCTGTGATTGTACATAGGGTAACAAAGGCTTGGGGCATAGCGGTTATGAGGGTGCTGCATCGATCACTGTTTTCAAGATCACATGTCTTTGGAGAGGTGGATTGTGGGCGGTTGTCTCACCTCAAGGGATATCTACCCATCGCATTCATTTACGACTTTTACATAAGCCTGTGAGATCTTGGGTGCTGGTTGGGGACAGTTTCTACAATTCGCCAATCTGAGCTAAACAGCCAAGGAAATTTGGACCAAGTTCCCGCATACGCCTCAGGCAACTGTTCCACCAAAGACGATGCTAGAGGGTGGTGGCAGTCGCCGCACGATATCTAGACTCTATAATCCCCTGAACGATGACAGAGTGAAACCCCCACTGGGTGTTCAATCAAAGTGGGAGGAGGATCTGAAGGCGCCACTTGTAGATAAGAAGTGGACTGCCACCTGTGCATTAGTTCAAATGATTGCCAGCAAACCAAGCTTCAATCTATAGCACTCTAATATACTACATCACACTTACCCGTCCCAATGAGGCTACATAAAATATTCCTGCATAGTTTCCCAGCCTCTCCCACATCCGGACCGCTAGGGCCACCTTTTTACACAGGTTCTGGGAATGCAGAGTGGTATGAGACTACAGGGAAGAGATTGTTGCAACAATTTGTACATGTGGACCTAGTCCCTACTGTGAAACATTGTGTTTTAGGACTTATGCCTAAGCTCAGACAGTGAGAAATGGCACACAAGCTTGCTGCCTTGGGGTTTATATTGGGGAAAAGATGCTTTGCAGTTCATTGGGCCTCGAGGGGGTGCCCCCGCATCAAGGTTGGCTACAAGACATGACTGAGTGGGCATTGGTGGAGTAGAGATACCCGACAGAGGTCAGGACTGATGAAAAAGCATTAGAAGAGATTGGATGATGGGAGGAAATGATTAACCTGCTCTCTGAAACTGAAATAATGAGCAGCTAGGGGGAGGAGGAAGTTAAACCCTGAAGAGCACCTAGAAATGTCTTTATGTTGCAGCAATGGCTGGTCTGGATGTGTTGGTAAAGCAGAAATGGCCGCTGGGGGGGAGAAAATATGCTTGTTGTAATGGGTCTGCTTTCTAGGTCCTCCTACATGCAGGTGTTAATATTGCCTTTTCTGGCTTGCTGAGAACTGGATAATATGGACGCGTTTTATATTTACACTCTTTTTCATGCCACTGATGTCATGTGATATGCCATAATAATGAGAGTTACTCCTGTTTATGCTCATCTTTCAAATTTACATAAAGTTTAACAAAGTGCAAGTTACTCAAAAGTGTATAACCCCCAGGTTCTTCAATTTGTTGGAGACATGGAAGTTTCACTTTTGGCGTAAATTTACACTAGGATTTTGTAAATAGGCAAAAAGTATGAAACTTACTCAAAAATGTAAATTACTCAAAAGTGTAAGTTACCTTTGTGAATCAGGCCCTGAATGTGCATCTTACATGTGCCCTACCACACCCAAGTTGGACTTCCGCAAGATGGACAGTTGGCAGGACTGAACCGGGGAGCCCGCCGCTGGACAAGAGACACCACACAATGTCCCCAGGCACTCACATCCCCCCTCCATTAGTACCTTGACATACAAAGATGCATGCAGCTTGTGTGTTGTGAAACATGAGTGCCAAGTGACACATTGCAGTGAACATTTGAAGGTAATTACAAATCTGGATGGTGATTGAAAAATTCTGGACAAAGGGTCATTTTGGGCAAAAATTGTGACTAAAGTGCCCTTTTCATGGATACAGCCTAAGAATATTAAACTTTTTATAAAAGCGCGAAAAAGAAGAGCTGGCCTAAGAACTTCTGCTAAGTGTGAGATTTACTACATCTGTATCTCTGGTTATTGCATAATAGGGGTGACAAGATAAGGACTAGCCATTTTAATGTATGTGTTAGAACCAGGATTCC
Source organism: Lissotriton vulgaris (assembly GCF_964263255.1). Taxonomy (NCBI): domain Eukaryota; kingdom Metazoa; phylum Chordata; class Amphibia; order Caudata; family Salamandridae; genus Lissotriton; species Lissotriton vulgaris. Next base: position 51,183,240 of record NC_141697.1, read on the forward strand.
CTAGTTGGCTGAGGTAGGTACCTTAGGCCAAGTAGGGACCCTCGCTTCCACGTCATGGAAAGGAAGGACACCTTCTCAGATAACCCTGCTCACCCCTGTGGTAGCTTGGCACGAGCGGCCAGGCTTATCTTCAAGGCAAATGTGTAAAGTATTTGTAACCACGTTCCCAGTGACCCAATGGTGACACCACAAAAGTACTCCACATGAGTTTCATATAAAAACAAGTATAAGTTTATATAAAAAGATATACGATGAGACCACACAATAAAAAATCCAACATATGCGTATTTGTAATATACATCCTGGCCAGTTATTAGGCCAGCCAGCTCTTGTATGTTCAGGCAGTATTAATGAGCAGTGCGTAACAGCTGAGCATGAAAGGTTCAAGGATTCCAGGACTATATCTGTTTTCACAAAAATTTAATGTAAGCAGTGGCTACATACTCAAAAACTCTGGACCTTTTAGAGTTTTGGAAGTTAAAAGTTTTTGGATAGAGAGAGTATGTTTAGCCAAAATCAAGTACTATTTGAGGTTGAATCCAATGTTCATTAGCCCAGTAACTAACCAGGTTACAAAACTGGTCAACAAACATTGGCGTATATTAACAAGTGGTACTCTATCACTGGAGAAACCACTGTTTGCACACAGACGGGGTAGGAACTTGAGAGACATGCTTGTCCATACAAGACCCCCTCCAATCAAAGAAAAACAGCCAAGACTACAGGGGTACAGGGCCACCATCCGTGTGGCAACTGCAATAATTGTCATCTTACCAAAAAAGCCAAACTCTTACTTTTTCCAATGGAACTAATTGGGAACAACGTACATTTACCAACTGCAACAGCAAGAATGTTGTATATTTGATCACATGTCCATGCGGAAAAGAGTATGTGGGAATGACAACAAGACCAGTGAAAGTAAGAATTAACGAGCACAAAAGCAACATTAGGTGCAAGAAGTTAACAACAAAAATGTCAGCCCACTTTATTGAACATCAACACTGTGTCAATGAGTTACAGTGGACAGTGATCGAACAGTTGCCTTCTGAGGCAGGACTTTTGGAAAAAGAACAACGGTGGGTGTTCCGTCTAGGGACCGATACTGCCGGCCTCAATGACTCCATTCCATGGAATCTGCTAAGATGAATAACATCATGCCATCTCTTATAAACACTGTATTTCTGCTATATATGGGATGGTCCTAGTTAATTGGGCCTTCGAAATAATCACTGATAAAACCTCCTATCACTGTTCCCTTCAGGACCCTTAACCTCCAACATTTGTCCCTAGTAACATCGCAATTTTCTAAGAATGAACCTTCTAAAAATGATCCTACTAATTATTAGGCTTATTTCTCTATTTAATTTTTAGCCTCGAGGGTCCGAATATGCCTGACGATAACGATAACTATAACCTTCATGCATTTTCTGCCCGTTACACCGCCTGTTTATTACAATTCTATTGTCTTATTCTTGAACAGCGCTTCCGATCAGTGTTAGAGCTGTGCACATGCGCATTTACATGGTACCTCGCGCTTTCCATCAGTGCAAGTGTTTCGCGCATGTGCGTCTTTACCCGCCTTCGCGCATGCGCATCAATAACGGTGGCACTGTTCGATGCACGCATGCGCGGCTCGCACTGACTCTAGACTGAGTCGGGCGCGCAATTCCGGATCTTAATGCTTAAAAAACTCCGTATTTGGGCATTTTCCGAGTCTTATCATTCAATTTTCCCCCCACTAATTATCAATTAGGAGAGTATAAATAGGATACCGGCATAACCTAATGCTCACTTCATCGGAGCAGCGTTGAGGGGAAGGCAGGCGACTAGCTTTGCAGTAACCGTGAGTAGGGTTATAACATCAAGTACTACTTTGGTGCTTTAGATAGTTTGTGCTTAAAACAAACTAAATCCCACTAATTAATATCTTTTAGCTTGCCTTACTGAGCAGTATGGAAGGATCCCCCCAATAACACGCATAGGCTCATGAGGTTATGAGATTGAGAACAATAAGTAAGCCTTTAAACCGGTTTCCCTCTCTTTCCACCTTAGTAGGGAGAATTTCCACACTGTGATTGTATGTCTTTATGTTGCTGTGTTTGTCCAATTTTATTTTTGAATGCCTTTTTACAGGGTTTCTTGAACCTCATTTTGGGTTCACCCTTTTGCACTAAGAGAATCAGTTCTTTTCCCTTAGTTTGTGAACTGTAGACCATTGTGTTTATTGTGCTTTCTTTTTACAGGTTTTCTTCAAACGCCAATTGGGCGCAACTGAACTCACCTATATATAAACATTGTTAGGTACATTACACATTGTTGTAATTCTTTTTAAACACTTTTACATCTGCATGTGAGTAAGGTGAGGATATGTGCTTATCCTTGTCCTGAAGAAGGAGCCCCTGCGCTCCGAAACATGTTGACACTTTGAAGTGGTTGTAATACCCTAACACGTATATTTACACCCCCACTCTGCACTTTTTTTTTTTTTAATAATACCAGCCGAGGACTTAATAAAATTATTTTTTACCTACGTGCCAGGTATTTTTTAATAATCCACTTTCACCTCACCTCACTCACTTTTTCTTTAGTAACACACCCCCTCACATAGTCCACTATTTAGTGCTCCTGCGTAGTCGTAGCACGCCGCATCCTGTAGAGGGGTGCAAAGGCCCCGATGATGAAGCATGACACCAAGGGGCCTGTTGGTGTGTGAGGGGCATTTAAACAAAACTGTGTGTTCCCCATCACTTTAGGGACCACCACCACTCTGAGTGGATTCTACTTTGTTTATTCGCATTAGTGCAAGTCTTCACTCAAGAAAGCTCGATTCAATTTTTAAGAAAATAGAATTTTATTGATGCAAGTTTGAACATTGACAGCCGACACGTGTTTCCCCCTCTATGGCATATTGCGCCAGGGCTTTCTCAAGGCTAAGTTCAACTTCTTAGTGTCATTCTGTAGGATTCTCTGTTATGCATCAGAATAAATATATATCACAATAGAATTCCTTAAATCTTTCAATTTGGAGTTACATCTCCCAAAAAGAACGAGCGTCCCTGTAAAACGCCGAACGCGACGGAGTAGTCCCGTAGACATGTATTAATGAGCAGTTCTAGGGGATCCTATGTAGTCCTAATGCAAGATTATGCAGTTCGTAATACTAGAATCAGGCACTTTACAATGTAAGAATAATGCAGTTTGTGATGTAAACTAATGCAATGCGTAATACAACCATCCGGCAGTTTGTTATGCAGAAATAATGCAATGTGGAATGCAACAATCAGGTAGTTCATTCTGCAAACTAATGCAATGCGTAATACAACAATCAGCTAGTTTCTAATGCAGAATTAATGCAATGGGTAATACACTCCAGCACCAATCACGGTGTTTCAAACTGTCCCTCCACCCCTCTTACTGACTCACGGTCACTTTCCGTCCCCATATGCCCCCAACACAGATCTGGTGTAAACCACAGTGCAGCTCCCCGCTCCGGCCCCGGTACTGGCACTCCTGGCACATAGGGCTGCGAGACGAGCTGTGACTGAGGCTTGCGCTACCAGAAGGGGAACGGCCAAGAGCATCTCTCTCCGAACCCGCACCCCCCCCAGGCGCCAATACACGTTACCTGGGGGGTGCGACCTCGCTCTCCTCTCCACCTCTCATGAATTTGGTCTCCGATGCGACTTCGTTGATTCCGGGCCAATGAGGATAAAGAAGATCTCAGGCTGCAACAGGACACACGCACACAGTGTCACTGAGACTCCCTTGAGCCTCGGGTGTGCACGGTCACAGGGCAATCCTCACAAAGGTCTCAGGCTGCACAAAGCATATGCACACAGTGTCGCTGAAACTTCCTTGATTCTCAGGTGCGCACGGTCACAGGGCAATCCTCACGAAGGTCTCCGGCTGCACGTAGCACATGCACACAGTGTTGTTGAGATTCACTTGGACTCCTGGCACCCCCCGATCACAGGGCAATTTTTCTCAGGGTCTCAGGCTGCAAAAAGCACACGCACACAATGTCGCTGAGACACACTTGAACTTCTGGCACTCACAATCACAGGGCAATTCTTCAGAGGGTCTCAGGCTGCAAAAAAGCACACACACACAGTGTCACTGAGACACTCTAGAACTTCTGTTGTGCACGGTCACAGGGCAATACTCACGAAGGTCTCAGGCTGCACAAAGCACATGCACACAGCGTCACTGAGACTCAGTTGGATGCAAGGTGCACATGATCACAGGACAAACCTCACGATAGGCTCAGGCTGCAAAAAGCACACGCACACAGCGTCACTGAGACTCGCTTGGACTCCTGGGGCCCACGATCACAGGGCACAGCTTACGAAGGTCCCAGGCTGCAAAAAGCACACGCACACAGCATCGCTAAGACACTTCTGGAAAGTTTTGTGTTCTTGAGTTTCCAAAACAGGGAGCCAGCTCACCTCAGGCCCTTGGGGTTAAGTTACTTCATGACACAGCACAGCAAAGTCCTTTGAAGCAGGGGGACACAGCACACAGCAAAGTCACTGTAGCCTCTTCCTTGGTTAAAACAACAAACTGCAGGCCAGCCCCAGAACACACAGCAAGGGTCAATCGTTTCCTACGGTCTCTTCAGCTGTTTTTTGCTTGGCAGAGGTTCCTCTTGACCACAAAGTAGTTTCAGTCATGTTTAGTCTTGAACAGTCCATCCAATTCCAATTCCCCCATTCAGGGGTTTCAGCTCTCATAGTTATACCCCTAGATGTCTTTGTAGTCTTTCTGTTCAGGTGGGCACTGACCCCTGTCTAAACCAGTTCTGGGTGTCTCCCTGCCAGTGACACGTTATTCCTTTGATAATGGGGGCCTGGATGCTTAAATCAGCAGGGGATGGAGCCATTGTTTTATGGCTGCAGCCCAGGCCTCTTCACCTATAGGGCCTGCTCCTCCCCCTACACTCCATATGCAGGTCACCCTGTTGCTGTCTCACCTCCTCCCCTAGGTCAAGACATTCCCCAGATCCTATCACTTTCAAATGCAGACAGTCAATCCACAACCAGGCAGAGACACAGAAATGTTAGAGCACAAAAACCCAGCCACTTCTAAAAGAGTAGTTTCTAAACACACAATGCAAAAACCACCTTCATAAAAAGATGTGTCATTACATTGCGAGTTATAGCATACTAAACGTCACCTCTCCTTCTTGAGCCTTTGGGAAGATAGGCGGGAAAACATATTACAAAGCCTCCCCATTCTGACCTATGGGCAAGATGGCCTTTCAACAGTGAAAAACGAAACGGAGGGGGGGCGTGGCTTGGCGCCAACGAGGTGGCTGCCTAGGGAGAGAGCTCCGCCGGAGGTGAGCTAGAAAACCCTGTAAATCCGCATAAAATTCGGCAGGCAGCACCCAAGCACTGTAGCGGAAGAGAGCCAGCAGCACCCGACATCGCAAACCGGACGCTATGATATGCCCTTTGACCCTGTAACGCGTTGAGAGCCCTCGGCAGTGGCCCGTGTATTCAGGCGACAGACGAGAGACACTCCCCCAGCCGCCTTCGCAACGGCCCGGCGCCAAGGCCCATCGCAGAGCGGACGGTGAGAGGTGGGCCCGGACTTGGTGCTCCCACGACTCCGCTCCTTGCACCTGGGGGGGTCCCGCCGCGGGCCGTGGATTTTACGGAGGACCCAAGGGTGGGAGCGACCCACTGGCCCGATCGAGGGCAGGGTGGGAGCGCTCTCGGCTGATCAACGGCAACGCGAGGTTGTGCGGGCCGTAAGCCGGGGGGGGCTGAACTTCAAACTAACCTGGCGGAGAAAAGGACAGAAGCGGGGAGTAGTGAGACGCTGAGAGCAGTACGTACCAGGAGCAGAGCCCACTCCCAGAACATCTAGCCGGCCTGACGACCGAAACTCCACCTCCTCGCCTACTCTTGGTGGAATAGGGCCCAGGCGGGGTAATAGCCGCATACTCTGGTGGCCAACCCGTGGGTCAACTCAGGCCCCGGTGCGGTGAGATGAGGACCTACCTGGTGGAGGAGGCCTGCAGTACAGACTGGGTGGTGGGAAAGTGGCAGCTCACACACTCATTGGGAACGACTGACACGTAGGCAGGTGGGCGGCGTGAAAGACCCCTGGAGAGGGAGGGACGGCAGACAATGGGGAGCGGCACAGAGGGCCTGATGACCGTTACCTGAATCTTCGTGTTGCGTGATAACTGGGAGGAAGACACCGGCCCACGGGCGGCACTGCCCGGGCCCTCACAACAGATCCGAAACCTCCAAGTGCAGTGGACCAGGAGAGCACGACTGCGGAAATGAAGCCCAAAGGCACAGCACCTACCCAAACAAATAAGCTGTACAAATACGCGGTCCCGAAGTCAGCCCCACAAGACGAGGGAGCAACAGGAAACCAATCCACAACAACTGAGCCCTCCTTAGCTTCCAGAATGGCGGCCATCCAAGATCTAGGGACCACTCTCGAGACGAAAATTGATAAGATGTCCATCGAAATGAACCTCATACAAGCCGACCTCAACTAAACGTTAGACAAAGCCAGAACCAACGAGACAGACATCCGGGAGCTCCAAGCCTTCACCACGAAGCTCAAGCAGAGGGTCAACTAACTGGTCTGTCAACACCGAACACCGTCAACACCAAATTTGATGCCGGGTCCCGGGGGATGGGGTCCCAGGGGGCTGAAGTCAACTTGGGGAGGGAGGTGACATGCACCCCCTCCCCCATGCACCTCCCCCATGCACCTCCACCCCCTTCCCCAAACAAACTGGTCCATCAACATTGTCAACACCGAACACCGTCCATACCGAATTTGATGCCGGGTCCCGGGGATGGGGTCCCAGGGGGCTGAAGTCAGCTTGGGGAGGGAGGCGACATGTAACCCCTCCCCAATTTATAAATATGTGCATCTCCCGGGACCTGGCCAAATAGGGAGCTTGAAAAAAACACAAGTACAAGAGACCACTTTTTTTTTTTTACAGTAGATTTGCTGATCCCTCATGAATTCACAGCAAAATGTTTTTATAAATAAGCCTAGGGTATAAGGGTATTCCTATTCATCCCCTTATCTCTTTTTTGTGGGTTTTTGGGCTCCAGACTGAGTCCTAAGATGGCTGCCCCCACTTCGTAGTTGAGGTGGTGGCAGCTATTCAGATCCCACTTTGAGATATGTCAGGATCCGAGGAGCCACCGCTTACCTATATACACAAATATATTTGTTTTTTATTAATTATTCAAAAACTTCTGCATGGAGTTACACCAAAAGACAAAAAGCACTCTTTCTGGACCTAGATCTAGCTTTCTGCCAAATTTGGTGTAAATCTGTTCAGCGGTTAAGCATCAGGAACCAATCTGGAGGATGAACGTTGGAAAGCATTCTTCTCTCTGCTGGACACGCAGAGGCAGCTGGACCCCAACAATCCCCAGAAATCATTCGATGAACACTGAACCAGAGACACCAGTGCTCATCCAATAATCTCAAGGGAAGGGGGTTTTGGAACAAACAATAAACTAAAATAAATAGTTAAAACAAAATGCTAAAATAAAGAAACTGGTGCGTGTTTGTGCCATTGGATAAGCAAACACTGGGTCACAGAACAATCTGGGACATCAGTCGTAAAGCTAGGAATGAGTATGGAGACCTGCTCCTGCAGCAGTAGTAAAATACATCAATAAGAACATATATCATGCATAAACTTCTGCATTGGGTCACAATAGGTTTTTTGAATGATTAGAGTAAATCAGAACTACACTCACACCATATGGCGCCAAAGAAAAATACACACACAATATTGCGGCAAAGATAAATACACAATCACTCAATATTGTGCCAACGAAGATTACACATAAGCACACCATGCATTCTTATTTCAATGAGGTAAAACATAATCTGTATCCTTCAGCTGAAGTATGTCCAAGGCTTGAGACCGTTACCAAGACCGTCTTTCAGCGAGAAAAAACAGAGACGTAACAGGATAACAATAAACACTGCAGTATTAATACACACTTCTATCAGCAAGAACTATGCACAAATTACATAAATGATATGAGGAGGAAATTACCAAAATCTAGGCAAGTAGCGTAAAGTAAGCAGGGTGGAAACAAGAGGGAACTGTGATATAGGAAATAGGAAAATCGGGAAGTCTCTGACTGCGAAGAGTTTTGTGCGCAGTTACCCTAAGATCTCCTCGATAACCGGAAATGAGCCAGGAGTCAAAACAATGGAATTTCACTGAGCACAAGAGTTAAATGTAGCCCAGAAAGGATATCTGAGAGTAGCAGCAGCAAGGATGGAACAGGACTCATCCGACCTGCACCTGTAGAGAAGAGCCGTCACACTACAGGATCTTCAACAGGAAACTCAATGTGAAGCACTGAAGATGAGCCTGGGTGAGAGTTAAATGACGATTCTCCAATTATCATACAGAGAGAATCCTGATTTAATTAAAGACAACGGAGGCTGACATTATACATTATGCAATAACTTTTATCCCTTCCCAGGACATGCAGCCCTTTAAAGTGAAACAAAATACATCATAGAAGAACATTCCATTTAGAAACAACAAAGCGCCATGGCAACCAACTATCTTCCCCTTGGAGGTGCAAACGAATAGACAACTTCTTCCAAGATAAAAAATAAACTTCTATAACTTCTTTATGAGGATGAAGATTCTGAAATAGAAGAAAGAAAAATAATGGTAGAAACCGAATGCATAAATGCAGACAATGAGCAAATATGTAAGACAATGGACAAGTATGTAAGCAGAAATAAATAAATCAACCACCTGGGAGTGGTGGGAGGGATAATATCAGCCTCTGTTGTCTTTAATGAAATCAAGATTCTCTCTGTATGATAATTGGAGAATCGGCATTTCATTACAAGACCGGAGGCTACATTATGCAAGTTTAAAGCTCTGTATAGCTACATTGCTTACATGTTCTACAGGTTTAAGATACAATTTTAAAAAAGTGGAGGCCTTTGACCAATCCGCTGCTTTGGGGATATCTGAAATAGAACCACCATTCCATAAAAAAGTCAATGCCTGCTTCTAGCATAACAGTTTTCACCCATCTCGAGATCGTAGCAGAAGAAACTGCCCGATAGGGTTTAACAAAAGAAATCAGTAATTGATTTTCCTTTAAAGGTCTAAAAACAAAACAACAAAGCGCCATGGCAACCAACTATCTTCCTCTTTTATTCGCTGCCCACGGACAGTTAAGTACAACTTCTTCTCTCTCTTCATGACCTTTATACTTTAAGAGCTTTAGACTGTTTTATTTGATTTTTAAGATGTTTGGCATCTTATTCGCCTCTTTAGACGCTACTTTAATCTTTTTTAAGAGTTTGAAATGTTTATTGTAATCCCTTTGTTACTTTTAATTTGTTAGATTTTAAATCTCATATCTCTCATCCTTAACGACAAGGTAAGTTTTTCTAACTTCTTACCTTTCAAAGATACCCTTCCAATTTGCGGTTGGGTTCTTTATTCTTCCTCATTTCTTTCTTTCAAACAATCAGACATAGCCGGTAGGAAACAAGGGTCCGCTTCAAGCCCCGCGGTAGGATATAAGGGTCCGCTTCAATCTCGTTTCAACTCCCCCTTTTAACTACAAGCGTCTGATCTATTACACCCGCACTGCCTCCTTGACGCGCATCAGTGTAACACCGTTCGCGCGTCTTATTTCTCAAGCGTCTGACCTAATTTTAGACGCGCACTGCTTCCGGGTCCATCCGGCTCTCTGGAGTGACTCGCTAAACAAAATAAGAGCTCTCTGCCCATTTTTTGAGACTCGCAAAGCAACAATTTTGGCAAAAGAGAGACTGACTCTCGAGCTGTGCGTCTCCATAGAGATGCACAGCGCTCAAACAGCGTACGGACTCAGCTGTTCATTACTAACGCCATAGTTCAAGTTCAAGTTCAAGAATTTATATAGCGCACTACTCACCCAGAGGGTCTCAAGGCGCTTGGGGAGGGGGTTCATTATTTATCAAATAACCAGGTTTTAAGTTCTTTTCTGAATGAGATGTGGTTCTGTGTAAGGCGGAGGTGAGTGGGGAGTGAGTTCCAGGTCTTGGCCGCCAAGTAGGAGAAGGATCTACCTCCCATGGTGGATTTTTGGATGCGCGGAACTGCGGCGAGGCCTTGATTGGAGGATCTTAGTTGGCGGGTGGGTGTGTAGAAGGATAGTCGAGTGTTGAGGCATTCGGGCCCTAGTTTGCAGAGAGCCTTGTGTGCGTGGGTGAGGAGACGGAATGTTATTCTCTTGTTGACGGGAAGCCAGTGGAGGTCTTTCAGGTGGCCGGTAATGTGATCTTGGCGAGGGATGTCCAAAATGAGTCTCTCTGATGCGTTTTGGATGCGTTGGAGTTTTTTTCTGTAATTTGGCTGTAATTCTGGCGTAGAGGGTGTGTTTCCGTAGTCTAGTCGACTCGTAACCAGTGCGTGGGTGACAGTCTTTCTTGTCTCGGCGGGGATCCAATGGAAGATTTTTTTGAGCATACGAAGTACGTTGAAGCAGGAGGATGAGACGGCGTTGACTTGTTTGGTCATTGAGAGTGAGGAGTCTAGGATGAAGCCAAGGTTACGTGCGTGGTCTGTGGGTATGGGTGCTGAGCCCAGATCCGAAGGGCACCATGAGTCGTCCCAGGCAAAAGGGGATGATCCTAGGATGAGTACTTCCGTTTTGTCTGAGTTAAGTTTTAAGCTTAAGCGGCTGTTTTTCATCCATACGGCTACTTCTTTCATGCCTTTGTGAAGGTTTTGGCGGTGTTGGGGTCTTTGGTGAGGGAAAGGATCAGCTGGGTGTCGTCAGCGTAGGAGATGATGTTAAGGTTGTGTTGACGCGCGATGGAAGCGAGTGGACTCATGTAAACGTTGAAGAGGGTGGGACTGAGTGATGATCCTTGTGGTACACCGCAGATGACTTCGGTGGCATCTGATTTGAATGGGGGAAGTCGGACTCTTTGAGTTCTCCCAGCTAGGAACGAGAAGATCCAGCCCAAGGCTTTATCTTTTATGCCGATGTTGCTGAGGCGTTGTATGAGGGTGCTGTGACATACAGTGTCGAAGGTGGCGGAGAGGTCGAGTAGAATGAGGGCCACTGTTTCTCCGTTGTCCAGTAGTGTTCGGATGTCGTCTGTTGCTGCGATGAGGGCGGTTTCGGTGCTGTGTTTGGCTCGAAAACTGGACTGTGAGGGATCGAGGGAGTTGTTGGATTCGATCCTTGGCTGCCTTTCAAACCTTAATTTAAATATAATTTTTGGGGGATCTTTTAACTAAATCCAGTTAAAATTGCAACTCTGGTTTAGTGATTACAAAAAAAAAAATAGCGAGGGAGGAAGTTGGAAGAGTTTTTGTCGCTATACTTTATTTATTGATTAACATTATGTCTCAAGAGGATTCTCAACCTATCAATGAGACTCCCCTTACTCAATCCTAACTAATGAACCTCTTTGAGAGGCAATTAAAATCCTCCCTTAAAGAAGCTGTGGAAGCAGCACTTACAAAAAGAAAAAGAGATATTATAGGTGAACAATCAGTTTTTTATTCGGATGAAGAAGTGGACACATCCCCAATAAAAGCGGTAAGCTGTTAAAAAAGAGCAAGCATGTTGAGCCTCAAGGTATCCCACTGGCTGCCAATGACAGGGTATTATCTGTTGGTAGCCTTTGCGTTACAAATGACATAGGTATCCCGAGCGGCACAAAAAGATGGAGCGGCCTTAATGGCGCAAAAAGCACAGGTGCCCCTTGCGGCACACAGACATTAGGTGCCCATCGCGGCACAATTGACCTTGTCAATGATGACGACGATTGCCTGTCCCCCTTGATATTGATGACGAGGCTGATGAGTACATTTTTGACCCCCAGGAAAAGTTTGAGGATGACCTCCTTGATGAGGACCTGGGACAATCTAGTAATAATTCGGGCTCAATTAAAGATCCATCTGGGAATGAGATGTTCAATCCCTCTAAGATCACTCACCCTAGAGGTTCAGAGTGGTGGCCCTTGGATCATGCCTCTGAATTCATTAAAGCTTGGATTAGAAAACCACTTGAAAGAGATTCTCGTAATCTCATGAAATCTGAATGTTTAAGACTTTTTTTGGATAACAAAGCGGGCACAACTCCCAATCTTGATCCTGAACTTCTGACCTTATTAAAACTGGGAGGGATCCTCGCAAAGGTTTGGAACAATGCCTTAAACAGTGTCAGGACACGCTTTTAGACACACTTGGTCCTCTGGCTAGGATCCCAGATAAGGCTGAGGAGGCCTCTATGAATGGGACTCCAGTTGACACTGAACTCCTGTGAGGTTGGAGCCAACGTGCCATCTGTCTACTGGGAAACGCTAATGCAAATCTTACCTTCGAAAGGTGGAGAGCGATACTGATGCGTATGAATTCCAAGTTAGGAGATTTGGCAAACAAAGACGTACAAGGAGACCCGAATGGTCTTCTCTTTGGAGAAACCTTCATCAAAACTCTTGGCAAATACGTTTCAACCTTTTCCGCTTTTAACAAAGCCCAGACAAAATTGAGACGCCTGTTTGGCGGAAGATTTTTTGGAAGGGCCGGCAGGGGAGGATCGGCTGTCGGCCGCGGTTATAACAGGTCCTATTGTCAACAAAACCAACGTGGTTATTCAAGGAACCTCCATGGAAACAACAATTTTTTTCCCCAACGAGGCCACAACAATCGAAACCGAGGTAGAAACAGTTGTGGAAGATTCCAAAGTCAAGGACAAGGTAAGATCTCCTCTTCCTGGTCCTTCCATCCTAAAGGTAGGGGGAAGACTTTCCCTTTTCAGTCACATTTGGTATTCCATAACAAATGATGCTTGAGTCCTAGAAACTGTAAGAGGGTTCAGAATAGACTTCATTTCCATTCCCTTTCAAACCAAACAACCCAGGGAACTTTCCCTAGACCAAGAACAGTCAAGTTTGGTAGATGCAGAGGTGAATTAAATGTTAGAGAAAGGTGCAATTCGCATTGTTCAAAACTCTGGTCAAGGTTTTGTCAGCACAATCTTTTTGGTGAGAAAAAAAGAAAAGGGCTGTTGGCGTCCTATAATAAATCTGAAGCAATTGAACTCTTTTCTCGTGTACAGACATTTCAAAATGGAAATAGTACATAAGCTGAAAGAAAAGGCAGGCTAATCTGGTCAGTCACGCAAGTGAAGCACTTAGGATAAGCCTGGGTAAGAGTTAAATACCTTTTGCCAGGCTGATGAGTCAATGGAGATTGCTGAGTCACAGAGGCTGCTATGTCATGGAGGTTGCTGAGTCACAGAGTCTGCTGAGTCATGGAGGCTTGTTGAGTCCTGGAGGCTTCTGAGTCATGGAGGTTGCTGAGTCATGGAGGCTCCTGAGTCATGGGGGTTACTGAGTCACTGAGACTTGTTAAGTCACAGAGGCTGCTGAGTCATGGAGGTTGGGGAGTCGAGCTCTGGCGTGGCCTGGAAACAAAGATAACGAAAACACCACCACATACCGGAGCAGAGAATTAAAGAAATATAAGTTTGTTTTTCTTCCTCAGGAAACACAAGGAGTGAAATAGGGACAAGCTGAGGGCAAGAGGCATGTGTTGAGAACCTGTTAGGAGCTTCCACCCCCCCCCCAGGCAGTCTTCCTAGGTAGGATGTAAGTGAGCAAAATGCACCTAGCGCCCTGGGGTTCACCCTGAATAGTTCCCACACTACTGCTGGAGTACGGAAAGTGGTGGGCAGTCTGATGGATCCTGACATTAAGTCTGTAGCTGTATCTAAAGTTCCTAAGGGAAAATAAATGGAGGAAATGCATTTTTGGACACCCCTTTTTTCTCGGCATCTGCTTGACAGATCACCCCGAAACCCTACCTGCTCAAACTAGGCAATAAAGAGCACTTTATGGAAATTTTAGTGGAGATTTGTCAAATGGCGCCAAAGATCTAGCTACACAAAAAATGCAGTCCCTAGGCAAACATGATCCTGACTATAACTACCCAGTACCTGGTAGAGAGATATATCTATAGATAGATAGATAGATAGATAGATAGATAGATAGATAGATAGATAGATAGATAGATAGATAGATAGATAGATAGATAGATAGATAGATAGATTAGATAGATTAGATAGATTAGATAGATAGATAGATCTCAATTGCTATACGCTGCAGCTGGCTGCTGTCATGCTCCAAACTGGGGCGAGGCACTGGGTGGGATTTGCATTTGTCTTAAGGAGGCAGCCTTCTGCTCGAAACAGGCACAGACACTTAGAGTATTGCTCAATCTATTTATTAACAAACTTTAATATGGCATGATGCATTTCGGCTACATCACACCATTGATCACATACCAAGGTGCATAATCAAGAGGAAATAATTAAGAATCTGAAAGCTGATAAATTCAGAAGAGTTAAGTTACATTATGACAGAAGACAAATCTTCACATTTGCATGAAGATTTGACAATCTAAGGACACACAAATGTTCAAAAGGAAATAGACAGTTGCAGGAAATGCACACAGCAGAAACAGGCATAGAGATTGATTTGGATTTGGAGTAAGGAGCAGCAATTGCTGAAAAGGTGTCAATGGTGAAAAAAACCACTGGTAATTAAGAAACTGATTTTTTTTAGGGTAGACAGGAGACAAGAACCAGAAAAGGAGAAGGTATCAAGGGAATACAACTCACCGGCTCTGATGTCAGTTCCTTTCTTTCTGCCCCGCCACAGGCAAATCTGGAGCTCTCGTCTCTCTGAGACACTTACCTTGATATTTTCATGACCCGTGTCTGAAGTCAATGGAGGTGCTCCAGAGGTTGGTCTTCATCGCGCTCCAAGTCCTTAGGTAAGTGTAAGAAACCGCAGAAGTCGAAGCAGTATTCTGCTCCCCCATGGTACTCCCATTCGTCTAAATAAGCATTTCCCCTCTCAATCTTGCTCCCAAAGTTGTCTGACTTCAGAGCTGATCCCTACATCTGGATCCAGCACAACCTGAGTTTCTGGGTCCTTCAGCCTATCCAGGTGTGATGACTGGAGGTGAGATGATTTGGGTATGGATCATCAATGAAGGCATTGTTTTTCTCTGGATGGAGGATTATTAATGTGAGCTTAATATCTTTAGCGGTAGGTAGTGCTACATCTGCATTTAGGAATGTAAAAGAGAAGACCTTGTTGGGTTTGACAGTTCTACACGTAAGCAGCTTTTTAATAGATGATTTCCTGTTCAGGTCTTTCCTTTCTTAATATCTTGTATCCAGGGCAGAATGATCACTGGGGGGAGCTGTTAGGAGTACACAAGGGGCCACAGATAAAACTGTGTGAGTGGTGCCTATATAGGCCGTGCACATAATTTCCGGGGCACAATAGTAACAGTGCGGAGCCTCAAAGCACCATCTCCTGGGATGCAGAAGTACTAGAAGTTTCCATATCCAGTCTGAAGTCTGTGAAATATTCAAACGGTGGTGAATCTGTGGCAAAAAGTTTCTATAAGACTTTCTCACCAGACCCCTACTGCCTCATAGTCTTAATTCACACATTATAATGAATGCCTCATTTTAACATAGCATTATATAGGAACCATGACACCTGCCACAATCAGACCCTCCAGGATTTCGTGATGTTGCGATTTCGAGGCAAACCGCGAAATCGGCACTTTTGTAAATATGCCACGATTTTTACAAAAGTGCCTGCGAAATCGGCACTTTTGTAAAAAGTCAGCGATTTTGACAAAAGTGCCCAGGAATGCAGGGACTTTTACAGTGCATAAAAGCGGATGTGACCATCGAACCATTTAATCTGAGGACAATTATGGTCTCAACAAAAGAGATGCTAATGTCAAAGTGAAGTAGTAGAAAGGCAAATAACACAGTGTTAGGGGCTAACTCTCACACCAATCCAGTGGCACGTCTTTTTTTTTAACTTAAATTCCAAAATACTCTGGGTTTTTAAATCGGGATAACAAAAATACAAATTTAAAAGGAATATTCAATGCCACAGGTAATAAAAGTTATGGCTAGGGTAAATTGTGGTGCCTCGGAAGTGTTACGGTGGATGAAATAGGGGAAGCTTAAGGGAAGAGATCAGTGGACATCCCAAGTAAGCAAAACAAAGAAAAGAGAAGCAAAACATGGATTACCATAAAAATTAGATAAACATCTAACAAAGAAAGTGCCTGAGATTAACCACGCTCCACTTATTATCAGCGTGAATAATGGACCCAAAGCAACCGCACATGAGAACTCCAGCACAGAACATGACTCATCTAAAAAATAAATTCCTCAGGACATAGGTGACAGTTTCATCATATAGGTGCAATATAGGAAAGTAGCCTCAATAGGTGGGTGGATAACAAGACTGCAGGCAAAAACACGCAGGAACTGCAGTTACGAAATGCGACTAAAAGTGACTAGCAGGGTTAGATTTTAATGGTTTCATGTGTCAATTTACATACATGTGCTGTTGGTGTATAAGCTGCCAGGTCATTCCTACTGGTGTAGCCTCCATCAGACCCATTTTTCGTATGGCCCAAGGGCCACTCACGATGTTGTCATAACAGGATCAGAATAAACATCCGGGGCTGGAGATTTTTATGGAGATTCATGGATATTCACGTCCTGCATTCTGGATTGTCTAGAAAACATCTAGTTGGGTCCTTAGTGGTTGGGTCAGTTTTTGGGTATGAAGCAGCATTCCGAGTGCAATGGTACATGCCAAAACTCTCATGAGTTTGTATTGTCATTGTACGGGGCACAAGACGAGCAACTCAACTCCATCGGTCCAGCCATGTATCTGCTTGATATCTCGGCTGACTTTTGCAAGGTTGGGATACCAGGAACTGCTGAATGCCACGCGGGGTTTTCATCTGCACTGCAATGAGCTCTTGTTGCAGATTCTGAAAACCAATCCTTGGACTTTCTTTTTTGGTTTCTAAATGGTACACATTTCAGACCGTGTATATAACAAGGGAGAGAGTAAGGGAAATTGCACAGACTATGTGTGGTGGGAACTCCTGGTCCCCGGGAATAAATTTAACAACAATGGAAGAGTACCCCCTTGGGAGGGAAATACAGAGAAGGATTCCTTCTGTATCTGGAGCGCGAGGCTCAGGTTAGCACTAAGTGCCCCAACCCTTTACCGGACAATGCTTGTCCTTGAAGAAGTCCCCTCACTCACCAACCTGGTTGGTGACATGCTTCATCATCGGGGTCCCACCCCATAGGCCGAGTGCCCATAGGGTGTGCTGCGACACCTGATTACAGTGGAG
Source organism: Lissotriton vulgaris (assembly GCF_964263255.1). NCBI lineage: Eukaryota > Metazoa > Chordata > Amphibia > Caudata > Salamandridae > Lissotriton > Lissotriton vulgaris. The sequence goes on from NC_141697.1 coordinate 51,200,476, forward strand.
CGGGTTTCTTGTTTTTTTATATGTGCAGGAAAAGATACATTTTTACACCAGACCATAATTTGTGGTCTTTATTTATGAACGAGGGCAGGACGCACCTTAGCGTGTGCGGACCACCCCGCTTAAACCTCACGGTCCTGACGAAAACCAAATAATTTTTCCATATGGTTGAAACATGTAGACCTATTTTTAACTAAATCACATAGCACACTACGCTATTTTTAATTTATCACACTTCTCGAGACACCAAAGCCTTCCTAAATAGGCACAGGTGCCACATTGATTTTAGCAGGGTTCAAGCACTCAAGAATAAAGTCTTGAAGTGAGTAGTCTTGGCCCTTTTTAATACACGTATCACTGTAACTTTCTGCACATATAAAAAAACAAGAAACCCGCTCCACTGTAATCAGGTGTCGCAGCACACCCTATGGGCACTCGGCCTATGGGGTGGGACCCCGATGATGAAGCATGTCACCAACCAGGTTGGTGAGTGAGGGGTCTTCTTCAAGGACAAGCATTGTCTGGTAAAGGGTTGGGGCACTTAGTGCTAACCTGAGCCTCGCGCTCCAGATCCAGAAGGAATCCTTCTCTGTATTTTCCTCCCAAGGGGGTACTCCTCCATTGTTGTTAAACACATTTCAGACCCTCCAGGATTTCGTTATTTAGTGGAAAACCGCGAAATCTGCACTTTTGTAAAAATGCCACGATTTTTACAAAAGTGCCCATGAATGCAGGGAAAAGGTTTATGCGGGGACATTATGGCCTATGTAAATAGGCATTTTGGTATCTTTATTTTGTTAGAGGTTAACATATAGATTCATCATCTGCATGTTTTGTGAGTCTGTAATAGCGATTATTAAGGAATCCCTATTACAGACTCGCAAAACGGGATTCATGTAGAAATCGCAATATTTATTGCGATTCCTACAGCTTCCTTATTTGCGATTAGCTAATTGCTAAACGCAAATAAAGAATAACTCCCCACTCATTCTTATGGGCCTAAATGCCCATAGGAATGAATGGGAAGACATATCAATGTGCGAATCGCTATTAGCGATTCGCATTTTGAGTTTGCAATTTCAAGGGTGCAGGGGTGTCCAAAGGACACCCTGTTGCACCCCTGAAATGGAAATGTACACTGATGTTGCGCACACACATGTCCAAAGAACATGTGTGTGTGTGTAACATGCAACTTAGATAAATGCACTAAAGTGCATTTATCTAAGTTTTCTCTATTTACCACGTAGTCAGACTTCGCGGTAAATAGCGGCCCTGGATTGCGAATTCACAATTTTAAAATGGTTCATGCATTGCATATAAGGAATCGCAAATTGCGATTCCTAAAATGCAATCGCAATTTGAGAACTCACAATTATTTGCGAATTCTTATATTGCGAGAGCATGAACCATTGATAAATCCCAAATGCGATTTTTGCGGGCGCAAACGGCCGATTTTTGCGATTCGCACCGTTTGCGATCGCAAAAATGCTTGATGAATCTACCTGTAAGTAAAGTGGCTTGGGTCAATGTGCAATTTAAAATTATCTTCGGAGATTTTGGTGGTTTTGTGTGGATGTGCATATGTAGGTGGCAGAAAAATAAAATCCAACTGAAAGTCCAGGGGTGGGGAAGGAAAACAGTGTCCTATCACAGTCTTTTATTTTCGCTCCAGGATTTCTGCTTGCCTCCACACCTTTGTATTAATGCCCCCCTCTTAGGGCATTATAATCACTTAGAGCATATGAAAGTCCTACTTTTTGGGCCTGGCTGGGGATTTGAAGACCCTTATGGGGGCTTATCCTGGGTCTACTGGGTAGGAATGTTTATGGAAATGGTGAGGTTTAGGGGTATGGAATAATTTGGAGAGATACGGAATAGTTGAAGGAGGTGGAGGAATCAAGTCACCAGAAGACATTGGGTGCACTTGGGACAGTGCGAGTCCTTTAAGTGGGGTCAGGTGGCGGAATGAGGTCACAGGTTGGAATGGAGGTACAAGGAGGAATTGGGGCAGGTGTGCTGGAAGCACTTGTGTCAGAGGAGGTATTAGACCTCCCTGTGTGGAAGACAGGCGGAGAGCATATCTTCCAGGATGTTAACCAGTTTAGACAGTTGCTGAGTTAGATTTGCTTTAATACACTTGGAAATTGTGGCTCGTCATCCTGTGATTCTGGGCAAGTCACTTAATCTCCCTATGCCTATACACAATTCATGTGTTTGTGTTGTAATTGTGCAGTGTGACTGGTGCAAATGTGAAGAGCTTCAATACCTTTGGTTCAAGTTGGAGCTGTAATTTAAAAAACTACAGAAGAATGCACTATGAGGTTAAAACTAAAAACAAAGTCTTAACATAAGGAAAGACAAATTGATGCGCACTTACTTGCTGATTTGTACAGAGTGAAACCAGAAAATTTGGATAAAATTGTGGCTTTCATGCTGAAATTGTGTGATCTTAGGCAAATATTTAATTTCACTAAGGTAGGTTCTGGAATGCCATTTCCTATAGGATGCTACCAGGACATCTTTGATGGGCTTCTCAGAACCTTTACTAAAGCAAATGGAGGATTGCATTTCCAAGGAATAACAGCCTTCACCTGTGGGCTGCTTCCACTGTTCCATATCCCAGGTTGCCTATTTCAAAGCGGAATACTCTGCTAAAACAGTTTCCATTAATATAAGGCTGAAAATGAATGATTAGGAGTAAAATAAAGTGCAGCAAAAATGACGCTAAATTGCCATATTTGTGCCGCTAAATTTGCTATTCCATGCCACTATATCCTGGGGGGTCTGCACAATGGTGCTGTTAAAGACAGACCCGTCTTACTACTTGCAGGTGCTCGACCTATTCAAGGATAGAAGTGAACACAGAAGATACGTTGTTTATAATTGGAATTTTTGACCTTGAATAAAAGGTTTTTCATTCAGATATAGGCTCTTCTGTTTATTGGTTCAGACCTGTATTTTGTGGGAGGAGATCAGGCGCGGCCAGTGCAGGTAAAAGCGATGGGGTAGGGGCTGGGTTGGAGAAGTCAATACACAACGGAATAGGGAAAATAACATTAAAAAATAAATTAAACCACTTACCTTGTGCTCACAGCATTGGCGATGCGACGAGCACAAGGTAAGTGTTTTTCTTTTTTTTACATTTTATTTTTCCTATTCCGTCATCTGTTGACTCACCCCCTCCCCTCCACCTTCACCCCCCCCCCATCCCCAGCCCCCCCCCCCCCCCCTCCCCAACTGCTCTAACCTGCACCGGCCACACCTGGAAGGGATTTATTTAATTACTTTTATTATTTGTTCATCCCAAAAATTGAGCATGTTATTAAAAAAAAGGCAGTGCACATGGGCATACCAACGATGCATGGGATGTGGAGGCACAGTCCTCAACTGGTTCTCCTCATACCTTACCAACTGTTCACAAATCAGAAAATGGGTAACTCTTTATCGAGAACAGTCAGTGTACATCAAGGGGTCCCTTTACCTTCTACCTAGAATCACTATGTGTGATTCTCAGAAACTCTGGGATTCTTTCCCACCCCTACACCAACTACACCCAAATGTGCATGAAAATCTCATCCACATAAGACGCTGCCCTAATTTCAATCATGCTCTTAAAGATTGAAAACAAACCACCATTTCAAACTCAACCAAACCAAAAAAGAATTTCTTTTGTTTTCGCTTCTAAAAGCAAAAACCCCAGTACAAGAATGGATGACTAACTTTCCTAGCCTAACCAAGATGGATGCCCCGCCATTTTCCAGAGTTCTAGAATACTTGGTATCACCCTTGACACCCTGTCAGCGTGCGTTGCTCCCCTGCGGAGCTCCACATAGTAGTGGTCTGCTCTTCTGTGTCCAGGTCCTGAGTTCGAGGCCCTCCTCCACCTGCAGGCTCCCACCTGGGACTCATCCCTGGTGACCCAATGGTGAGCTCTTGTTTCTGTCTGCTCTTGTTTCTTTTCTCCTTTTTTTATAGCCTTTTTCGGGTTTTTTAAAAATCTTTTTGCAGTCCAGTTTCGATTCTGCTCTTTACTTTTACTCTGGTTCGCTGTGGTTCCCTCTCCCCTTCCCACCATCGATGCTGCTCGTTCATTGCGGCCCGCCCCTTTGTCTGTTGTTTCTTTTCTTTTTTCTTTTATTACCTTTTTCTGTCTTTTTGCTGCTCAGTTTCAATGCTGCTCTTTATTTTTATTCTGATCTGCTCTTGTTCCCTCTCACCATCCCACCTTCGCCGCTGCTCATTCCCTGCAGCCGACCCCATTCCAGCACGATTTCATCGCTCGTCGCTGACCAGCCCTCCCGCCTTCCCAACACTAGTTGGTAGCAGCCGCTGTGCAGCTGCGCTGGCAGCGCTCCAAAAGCAAGCATGTCTGCACCCATCTGCGCCTAGACTGCACCCAGCACCATGGACCCTTGTTCCTGCAGCCCCCATCGCTACAACGTCTGCACTCTCCGTGCACTCAACCCTGGACGTTCCACCCCCTGCCACCCCCATCCCAGAAGGACACCCAAGACCCTTTCACCAGCTGCAACTATACCTTCTCCTGCCTCTGCACAACAGACCCACCTGCCCCACAAAAACTCAAGAACTGGACCCGACCACCTCAGCTGCATCCTACTCAAAACCCGATCGCTCAAAAGATATGCCGTGGATATATCTTCCCTGACGAAGCCTTCTTCACAGAAACATGGCTGAACCCCACCTCAGCCTTGGACATCACAACCACCATCCTCGACAGCTACAAAATCATCCAAATGGACCACAGGCCGGGAGGAGGCATCGCCATCGAACACAAAAACACTGCCCGCCTCCCTATTAGCTCTGATGATCACTCACCCGACATGGAATACCTCCGCTTCCAGACAAGACCAACCCGAACACCACCCTCCATGGCATCCTCGTCTACAGACCTCCTGACCCCACCCCCGTCAGCGAAGCCATATCTGACTTCATCACACACCACGCTCTCCTCAATTGACTACATCCTCCTCAGTGACCTCAATTTCCACCTGGACAAACACAACACCACATCCCTACTGGAGAACCTCGCCACACTTAAACTCAAACAACTGGTCACCGTTCCAACCCACTCAGCAGGACACTCTTGACCCCATCTTCTCGCAAAAACAACATCTCCGTCAGCCACACCTCTGAGCTACATTGTGCTGACCATCACTGCATCCACTTCTCCTTCACCAAACCCACCGTACACCACCACACCCACCGCTATCCTCACAGAAGCTGGAACAAGGTCACCAAAGATCAGCTCGCCACCTCCCTCAGCAAAACCCCACCACCGACATCAACGGATGCCAACGCCTCAGCATACAACCTCCACCTTTGGATCTCCAACTGTGCCAACACACTGGCACACTTTGGAAACACTCAGGCATTCAGCCCTCCAAGAAAGTTACCTGATTCTCTCCCACCCTCCAAGTGTCCAGGTACACCTGCAGACGGCTTGAGAAAAGATGGAGGAGCAAGATCCTGGCAGAACATGCTGCCTTCAATACCGCCATCACGCACACCACACCTCATCAGAACAACAAAGCAAACAGCCATACAGGAACACCTCAATGCCAACGCACACAACAGCAAAGAACTCTTCATCGTGGCCAAAGAATTCACCAAACCCAGCACGTAGACAGGAGACATTCCCCACTTTCAGGACCTCTGAAGCAACCTTGCAACCTTCTTCCACTGCGAGATCAAGGGAATCTACAACAGCTTTTCAACCCAGCACTCACCCATCCTACCCACAACCACCACACCCAGTGGCTCCAGACTTCAGCACACCCTGCTCAACTTTACTGACATCACTTCTGACAACACCATCAGGATCATAAAGAGCATCTACCCCGGAGTCCCCTCGGGCCCTTGCCCTCACCACATCTTCAACAGAGCCGGCACCTTCCTCGCCTCCAAACTCTACTGCACCATCAATGGCTCCATCGAGTCCACCACCTTCCCTAAAGATTAGAAACACGCAGAGATCAACCCCCTGCTGAAGAAACCGTCTGCTGACCTGACGGACCTCAAGAATTACAGATCCATCTCTCAGCTCCCCTTCCCAGCCAAAGTCATTGAGAAGGCCATCAATGGCCAACTCTCGGAGTTCATCGAAATGAACCACGCACTGGACCTCTCCCAGTTGGGCTTCTGAAGCATCCACAGCACCGAGACCGCTCTCCTCACTGCCACAGATGGCTGCCTTTGACACCGTCTTCCACCATACCCTTTGCGCAAGACCCAACAACGCCAGCATCCATGACAAAGCCCTAGACTCCAGAGAGTCAAACTTCCACGATTCTACTCAGAAAACACAGAGATTAGCTGCGGAGAGCCTTAGGGATCCTTCTTGAGCCCCACCCTGTTCAGCATCTACATAGCCCGCAGCAGCCATTGTCAGAAGCCACAAACTCAACACCGTCTCCTACACCGATGACACCCAGCTTATTCTCTCCTTCACAGTTGAACCCATAGCCGCCAAGAGCAACTTCCACAACGGGATGAAGGCTGTCGGTGTTACAAAATATATATGAATATCCATATACATTATTCTCTGTATCAATAAACTAATTGATATGTGGATATACTGCAGGAGACCCTGGGTTAGAGAATCATTTATGTGTTCCTACACATATAAGAAGTAGTGAAGCAGGTGACTGATAAGTAACTAAGTTACTTTATGTCAATAAATATTGGCAAATGGCTAGACTCTTTGGGAGTTTTATAAAATCCATTTCAGGAGATCCTATGCTAGGGGGGTATTGATTTTACCCACAAAAAAGAAACACTCCCAGAATATAGTGAGTGGAGCTTCTGATTTACTGGTTGCACCGGAACACAGGGAAATAATTTTTAAATATGCGTAGTAATGTCATGGATGAATGACTGCATTTGAATAGGTTATTGATCTTCAGTACTGAATATCTAAGTTTTATGAATTATATAAAAAATTAGGCGCATTAGTGCTTGAGAGAGGGAAATTGCCCTAACATTTTTTCTCCGCAGGAGACATTTTGAATTTATCTTTCAGGGTACGCGCACATTGTAAGTACAAAGCAGACATCACAAGACCGGATCTCAGATGAAAATAATGGTAAGCGCACTAGAAAGCTGTTTAAAAAACAGTCCGGAGAGAAAAATTCAAATGAAGGTAAGAATATGAAGTAAAGTAATATGGACAGTGAAGCAAGTACAAAGTAGGGTTGGAATGCCCTTTTGAGTATGTGCAAACCTTGTGACTTGCGTGTTTAAGAGTTTGCACCAATTCTTCTAAAATATTCTCATAATGAGGGGGGTTGGAAATGTACTCTTGACAGTGGCAGACATAAAAGTTCTTCCAGTGTTAGGAAAAAGTGGTTGGAGGAAAAGTGAACTTGGAAATATTTAGATTTTCACATGAGCTAATCTAAACATGCAGATTTGCTCATGGAAGAATGCAGTTCACAAATGTTTTCTAGGAGTACTATTTCTTGGGCTATATATGCAAGGATATACACCATACATGCACTTTTTGAGACTTTGTTTAATAAGAGGGTTTCAAATTAGACCTGGCGTTAGCCATGACTTTTGTGTATATAAAAAGTATACCTGTCACTCTCTCTCTCAGCTGGCATCACTGTGAGTGACTGTATTCTGCTCTTGCACAAGGAGCATATTGACCCATAAAGTAGTTTTGTACAGTGCACAGAATTCCTGTGGCAATGAGTACTTTTGAGACCAAAAACGATTTTTGCTTTTGCCAGTGCTTGTTAGAATGGTGAGGGCCCAGCAGCTTTAACACAGATATGGGTTTACAAAAACAATGCCTACAAGAAGGCATGCATTGAAAAATAAAAATAAAAAGACGGAGCATTCTACTGGAACTACTATCGTGGTGCAGTCAGAATGTGAGGCTTCTTGGCAGCTGTAAACTCAGGACGTGTCAAAAGGGCAGAAAAGGCCAGCAGAAATAGATTTGTAGGAGTGCGGGGGAATGGTTTGGTAGAGACGACCTGGTTACCTTAGTGTGTATTTAAAACAAATTTTTACATGATAAATGTAAATGACTGTTCCTAGGAAAAAGGCACTACATAGAAAAAGTAGGCCTCACAGAGATAAATATTAAAAGGCATTCACATTAATGGGTGGCTGCTCAGAGGATGAGCTGCTGTAAAATAAAAAATGCTAATAGATTTAGACTGGTTTGGAATATTTAGCACTATTGAAAAATATTATGTGCAAAGTATATCAAAGTATATATATCCAGATTTTGAATGTGCACATTAAAATGTATCTACAACTGGTAAAACTATGTTGTTGCACCACATGAAAAGTGTGGATATAAATTTTTCTAATAACACCAATATTACTGTCTCTTAGTGACAAACTTAAAATGGCTGCAGTGTCAAATGCAAAGGCTTTCAAAAGAAATGCAGAGTAGCTCTAGAGACCTGCATTTATGCAATCTTTTGCTTTCATGCACAAGAATACTGGGAGAAAATTATGGCATTCTCAAAAATGAGATGTTTTAAGCCACTCTTTGGGGTGCTGGAGGGGCGTAGTGCTAAAGAATAAAATAAATAATAAAGATCCTACCTTAAAAGAAAGATATATGGGCGTGCTGGCGCGGAGCAGCAATATTTTTCAGCCATGCTTCTCGAGAGATACTTTCAAATGTGATCGTACCTTTTAAAATATCACCACAGAGGCACGGACCCTTCGGACCCTTCGTCTTGCTTCTGGAGAGCTTCCTTCAACAAATAACACACATAGAGAACGCCTTGGAAGAACAGCTGCTAATAGGTTAGAAGGTCGAGGTCCACATTTAGAAGCCTAAAAGGGCTCAAGAGCAAGGGGAGTCTTTGACATTTTGACCTCTTAAATTTTTTGAAAGAGGAGATGGCAAGCAGGGAGAGAATGAGAAGGTTACGTACTTTGTTTTTGGCCAAAACAAGAACTATATGCACTCATGCTAAGGGAAATGCAGCAAAAATGTGGTTGCTCTCTCCTTTTCTCAATCTCTTTTGAGCCTGTCTAAACTGCCTATGAAATATCCATGAGACATTTAATTGGCTATTCAGTAATACGGTTTTAAAAAGTGTTAGCATTAATAAAATAAATATATATATGCTATGTTACTGCCCATCCTGTCTGATGTTTTAATGAGAGGATAAGTAGTCTACATTGCTTTATTAGCTAGTCTGTGTAAATAAGCTGACCGTGCTTATTAGAGCTGATGTTGCATAGTTTGGATCTTGAAGAAAATGTTCCCACTAGAATGCCTGTAGAATTAGCAGTTTGGAATTTTCCTGCTGTAGGTGCTTTTATTAACAGAAATAATTTCAGAAGTGTCTGTAATCCTGTACAAGTAATGTAAAGTTTGTCCATGCAGGGAGTTTTGAGCATTTTGTATCTGAGGTTAAGCCACTGTGACAGTATGTGATTTCTACATTACACTATGAAAGCTTGTAATGTTGAAAAGTAGTTTAAACAAATTAAATTCCTTTATATTAATTAAATATACTGATTCTACAATTGTAGGGTACAGCACTACAGGTGAATGTACAGTTTGCTCTAATGATGTCTAAATATATAATGTACATAGGGAAATTAGGGTCCAAATTAATTCTCAATGCATGGTAATAATGTTAGGGATATCACATTAGCCTTCCTGGAACGAATTGGACACCAAATATCTGTTTAGGTACCATTAGCAACAGGATAAATTACATTGTTTTAGGAGCAGATGGGGACATAACTGTTTTTTTGAGAAATAATAAATTTGCAGGAAATATACAGGGTGGGTTTATTCCACTGAATAACATTAGCAAGGGGTGCAGCGTAGATACCAGAGGGTAGATAAGAGTATGGTATCAGTTTTATTGTTGCACAGTGTATCAGGATGAACATATCAGACATGCCCAAGGAGAATTTCATGGTTCCACTAAAGTGGAAGATGTTTCCACTAACGTGGGAGATAAAGGGATACATATCACAACTTTAATATGAATAAATATAATTTTGCAACAGTATATATATATATTTTTAATAAATGGAATTTATTCACGAATACCTAACGATAGGTTAGAACAGGGCAAGTACTGTTTACAGCTTCAGTAAGGATTCTCTGTTGTATACAACATCTGTAGCGCACGTATAGATGTGTTGAGAGATGATGAATGCTGCTGTTAGACTGCAGTTTGTTACATATGAAAAGGAAATGGATGGATGTACACATAACTAACAAGAAGTTTATAGATATAGGGAACGAAGAGGTTTTGGAAAAATATATTTATTATAAAGTGATTACCTTGACGCGAACTTGATACCGAAGGATATAATGCCCTCACAACAAAGTGATATAAAAAAAAAAATAAAAAAAAAATAAATAAATAAAAAAGAGAGGCTGGTGAAAAAATGCTGTCCCCCTAAAGAGATTACCTTGAACTTGTGGTCCCCTTGGAGCCTGTTGTGCCTGATACCAGTACAATATTATTATTTATACCTGTAGAGGCAGAGTATTTTTCTCTCCTCAGTGGGTTTTGCATTAAAGTCCATCCACTGGGTGGAAAACTCTTTGCCATCATACTGAGATACCAAATCCACTATGTTCACTGTGAGTACCAATGTCAATGCGCAGGCAGTAAAGAGAGACTTGGACCACCTATGCTTGGAAGGTGGTATATTGTCTTGCAGTAGGCTGATAAGCTCCTTGTGACATCTCCATCACTTGAGGCCTGTGAAAGACTGTGACAAAAGACACTGTAGCTCTGCTGAACTACCTCCGGGAGAGAAGAGAAGCCTCATTGTCGAAATGCCAGTGCTGCCAAAATGAGATGACTTACCTGGGTTTTGTGATATTCCAAGGTACCCGCAGCATATCACCTGACAGAATTAAATTCAGGGCATTCAGCTCTTGCCCACCAAGAAAGGAATGATGTCCTTCCTGGGGATAATGAACTGCTGCCACCAATGGATAATGAATGCAGATGCTATGACTGTTACAAAATGAACTTGCAAACTGTTTCAAGAAATTGAAAGAGACATTGTGTACTGCACCTTCATGGGGACTGCTGGTCTGCCTGAATACAAACTGCCTTTCCATCTCTGTTTCAGAGCAAAATAATATTGCAAAAGAAGTGATGCTGCCAATGGTGTGCTGACACAGCTTGAAAAGAAAGGCCTGAGGGACACAACTATGTGACTTTGCTTTCTGCAGTGACTAGGGGTCAGCAGCTGTGATGGTGGAGGGGATGGCTCATTGTGTTGGACTATACCTGTATTGTCTAGGTGCCATATTTGGTGCAGTGGTTGCTGTCTGGATCGACACAACATTTTGCTGCTAGCAGGCACAAAGGTTATAATGGCACCATGTAAGATGCCCACCTGTTAATTTGTCAAAAGTATTACCTGCAATAGGTTATTCTGATGAGATCCATTCTCTTAGGAAAAGATATGACCCCTAAGTAAGTTGGTGTTGAGATTGTAGAAAACGGCACCACGCCAAGATTAGACACTATTAAAAAAGATAGACTATAGGAGTGGTACACTGATGGTTCCTCCAGCAGACTGATAGACACTGATTACAGAGCAGGGCATGCCATAGCGATAGCTGAAGTGCAGCTCTGCTTCTTGGAACATCTACCCAATAAGATGAGCAGTTTGCTGTGACAAAAGCATGAATACTAGTCAAGGGTAAAATTGTTAACTTTTAAACTGACTCACATTATGCTTTGCAGTTCCTATTTGTGGCCAGCTGTGGAAGTATCACAGATTCATAACAGAAACAGGGCGCCTTATTAAAAATGGTCCTTTATTAAGTATCTTGTTAAAAGAAATACCATTGTACACTAGGATAGCGGTAACCAAATGTGAAGCATACACAGGAGCTAATTCTAAGTTAGCCAAAGATGATGCCATTGCTGACACAGCATTAAATGAAAATATGTTACAGCCAGTGCAGATGGGACTAATGAATAAAGCATTCCAAAAATACAGCTCATTCAGAGACAATTGTTGTAAGCTAATGTAAAGGAAGAACAATGGTCTCCAACAACAGATGAACATAGAGGGAGGATTGATGATGGATGTGAGCTGAATAATGAAGAGAGTATGGGCCTACCAGGATGAGATAGATGCCTGTGTCCCCAGGCAGTATGTTCCTTTCTCTTACAAGACTGGAGCAGGGACCCTCTGATATTGCACAAGGGAGGATGAATGCGCAGATGCATGTTGCTTCCCAGTGAATGGATTTAAATATTTGCTGGTATGGGTGGATATGTTTTCAAAATGAATGGAGGTGTATCCAACAGGGAAGAATAATGCAGCAACTGGGGCGCAGCACTTCAGGAAAGCCATCTCTCCAAGGCTAGGGACCCAACAGGGCATAAATAGAGATAAAAAGGAGATCACTTAGTGACTACCTTTATGCTGAAGAGGTTGGTATTGGGAATAAAGTATAACATGCATACCCCATACCACCGTCCAACTTGAGGCCAGGAGGAGTAAATGAACTCCAAAATAAAAATACAAAAATAAATTATTACTAAAAGCAACCGATGGAACATTCCTGAAATGGCCTAAGGCTCTGAATTTAGGACTGCCTGCAATGTGGCAAGGACTTCTGAGGTGATTATGGATTCCTTGGTCATTGCGAGAAAAATAAAAGCTGTTTCTTTTAGTTTTAGGTGGACTGGACCACAGACGGTGAACCAACGCCATGAATGGATTGAGGGGAGAAGACGCAAGGCAGCGCCTCAACGCCTGAGAGGACGGTATCAGAAAGAGATGGCCATCTGTCACCAGAGGACCTGAGCAACACAGCAGTCATGAAGAGGACAGACCAGACCATTTCCACGATCCATGAGGGCCCATCATAAAGTGTCAGAGGGACACAACATCTACATCTACTGATGCTGCTGTGTGAAGTACACATGATGGTCTGCACCTGCAGAAAAATAGACTGAAGAGGACAACGCAAGGCAGGTCCGTGACACTGCCCGTGAACAAGACGACTGCGGACCAGGAGGAAAAGCAGATGACCGCTTACTGCGTGCCTTTAAATTACTGACACTTGCAAAAGATCGCTTACTGCGTGCCTTTAAAGTACTGACACTTGCAAAAGGTGCCCAGGAACTGAGATAGAAGTGTCACTGTAGCACTATGCATTGCACAGAGACAATATTTGTTGGACACTTACTGCTGGTATCACAACAGCCTGCTGATATAATATTGATATCATCAAGATGTATCAATGTGACAATATATGCATTTTATGCAAAGACTGTGTAATGCCATCCAAAGATATGTAACTAATGTTTCCTACATATATAGACATATATATATTTTGGTTTTTCACTAATGTTGGATAGGTATATCCAAAAGGGGGGATTGTTACAAAATATATATGAATATCCATATACATTCATTTGCATGTACTTCCAAAGAGTTCATGAGTATATAAGATCACTTAAACATGAGGCCTGGAGCTCAAAATGGCTTCCTATCTGACCTTGACTGGACAAGCTTCAACATGCTATTCTGTACACCCTTACAGGTCACCTTGCTTGTCTTGACTACATGATATGCAAATGTTACACAGTGCAGAGCCTGCCTTTCTGGTCTGCCCATATCTGGCTGTTTTGCATGGTGCAGACATTGCACATCCATGTCAACCATATTTGGCTTGGTGCCTTATTCTAGTTCAGCTGAATGGCACTTTCACATAGTATATAAGACCTAGAAACTTGTCACTCTGGGAAGAAGCGGTCTGAGAGCCCCTAAGGTGGCAGATCTAACTTCTTCCTTGCTAATTAGCAATGATGCATGCTTTTGGTACCAATAAATACATTTCACTCTGTTTCTGAGCAACCTGCTATGTCTGGTGAGTTTCATTCATGATATGCTCCTGGGAGGGTGCCAGTATTTCCCCATCAGTCGGCACCAGGATGAAGGACAGCTGATTCAAGCTCAACTCAGACAAGACCAAAGTCCTCATCCTGGGCTCCACCCCCTCCGTCTGGGATGACTCCTGGTGGCCCGCAGTGCTTGAAACCCGCCACGGACCATGCACGAAACCTCTGCATAATCCAGGACACCTTGCTCTCAATAAATCACCAAAGCTGTGGTTCCGAATTAGGTTCGACAGTTCCGAACCCGATTTATAAAGATCGTCGGAAATGGACGATTTTGGTCTCAGCGGACCGCAAATGGCGAGTGTTTTCGTATGAATCGATATAGGAGAACACTCTATATTCAAGGGTTTAGTTTGAACCTCCGGGTTCCATTTTGTATGCGGCAGCCATTTTGTGTGGTTGCCCTAACATAGGCCCGATGACTGCGGCCGAGAAAATCCTTGGGACACGTACGCCTTAGCTGACTTCTGGTTGACCTGGCTGAACTGACTCCTTGCCTGGGGCGAATCCCGCTGAGCCAGTTCCTTGTTCAGCAGCTGGTCTGATAAAGATCAAAGGGCAGGACGTGCCCGAGTTTATGGTACACCGTTCCCACCTCTCTATCTCCTTTCCATCTGTTTCTGCCTTTCCTTTACGACTTGATCATCGATCTGGGTTGAAGGGTTTACGATGGGTTTGTCCGGCCTGATCAAACAGGAAACCGAGCATGTGCGTGATCGCTTCTGGTGGGCTGGACAACGGAAAATGGGATTGTCTTTGACTGTCGTCATTTGCTACTTTTGAAATGCTACATTGTCATTGGTCAGTTTATATGCACCAAATGTAAATTGTAATGCTGCCTGAGGCATGATTTTCGGCATAAAAGACCGAGCTCCGTTTATCGAAAGTGTGCAGTCTCTGACGAACTACCCGTGTGTACTTCGTAGATCTCTGTCCCTGGTTGCAACCAATAAACTTGGTCTTTGACGTCATCAAGAAGTATCCTGTGTCTCTGTTTGCCAAGACAGGGGAACTCGAAGGTTTCAGGCGTTCTCCCTGACGCCGCTGGGTTCTAAAAACCCGGTCCTCAGTTGGCGCCCAACGTGGGGCGACTTCAGCGGTACCGGTCCAAGCCAGAGGTTCGTGAGAAGCTTCGTGAGAAAATTCTGGAGGAAGGCCAGCCACTTCATCGACCCCTGTATGTCGTCGTGGTCCGAAAGTCTTTGCTGCGAGGTTTCCCGCTTTCCGACGGCTACGAAGGACTGCTGCCCTGACTGTCGCCCTGTTTTGGAGCCTTAGACGTTTGTAGAGCGAGACGATTGACGGGTCTTCTGGTGACGCCATCGACATCTCAGTTAAGTATAAACGGAGCGTCTCCTAGTTCTTAGTTTGTTTATATCCTTTAGTGGATAGCTTTGATTTGGTACCTGCAAGCCCCAAAGCCAAGGGATTTGTGTATTCACGAGACTATCGATTTCAGATTCACCTTGTTGTTTGAAGCTAGACTAGTGTGCAAGATGCCTGGTTTTAGCAGTCTTAGGAAACTGTTTAGTTGTGGTACTTTGAGGGATTCCCGGTTAGAGGATTCGTGTCCGGTTCCTCAGATTGGAACTCCTACCTACGAACTATATGTGAAGCATGGCGTGGGTCCTATTAGCTATAATGAGATTTGGGTTAAATACACGGAGAATGACGGTGTCCTACAGTGGCCCCGTTATGGTAGTTTCGAGACAGAAATCTTGGATAACCTCGAAGTGGAGTTGTTCAAGAAGAAAGCCCGGCCGGCGATGTTTGACTCTTTCCGCATATGGCGCAAAGAAGCCAAACAGAAAGAAATAAAGTTAGCGAAGAAGAATAAGAAGGGTATGTCTATGGTGCAAGCTGCCATTGCATACAGAGATAATGAAGAAGAGCAGGAAAGCAAACAGATGCTTAGAGTGAGGAAGTTAGCGGTAGACAGATGCTACCCGGTACTGCCGTCTAAAGAGCAGAAAGATGAGGAGGATCTTGCAAAAGATCCCTTAATGTCGCATTTGTTAAATTCACTGCCACCTTATGTGCAGAATGCTATGGCACCACTGCCACCAGTCGTGGCTGTGCAACTGCCAGTTGCTTTGCCTCCTGTAATTCCTCCACAGCCAGCTCCTTCGTTGGCTACTGTTCCTTTGGCGCAGCCTCCTCAGGGGGCGCCAACTTTGTCTCTTCCTGCTACTACTGCTTCTATGCCTGTTCCGACTATGGATTCTTTTACTACTGTTTTGTCTCCTCTTGTTCTTCTGAATACTCCTTCTCCTCGACAGCGGATGGCCGCTGCTTTTTCTGGTTATCTGACTCCTTGGTTGGGACAACTAGGTATGTCTCCGGTGAGTGAGCGTAGACAGCTGCGTAGTCAGTTGCCTGATACAGATGAGCGAGTGGTTTTGGATCATATGGCACGTAGATGGGTGACGTACAAGTCCCAGTACGATCTTGAGGGTATTTTGGATGTTTTCCGGCAATGGGAAGCACCGAAGCAACGTTATGTTTTCGAGCTTATGTGTGCGTTCCTCCATGAACAATGGACGGACGAAGTGGGTAAAGCTCCTGAAGAATTGTTCCGATTGCGTTCCGAGTTTGCAAAAGGAACGATTGTGAGTCTACCCGACATCGAGAGAGCGGTGTCGACGTTATTGTCACTTCGAAGTAATGTCCCTACTGAACGGCTGTTTGAGCCAGATTCGTCAGTTAGGAGACATGCGCGTCAGTATCCGATGCGAGAGGTTCCTCCAGTATGGAGACCTGCTGATGCGAATGCCAATCCCCCTGTTCTTGCACATTTTCAGCGAGTATGGGTTCATGTTCCATGGAAGCGTGCTGAAGTCTTAGCGCTTAAGCAGACTTTACCTGATCCGCCGAAGAATCTGGCGGGATATTATAAAGAGCTTACGCACACTGTGGGTTCGTGCGTCATGAATTTGGCAGACATAGATATGTTGTTTGGGAATGTTGTTCCACAGCCCATCTGAAATGTCATTCGACATACTGATCATGATAATGAATTGGGTGATACGTGGGTGAATCTTGTTGCTGCAAATGATAGACAAGTTGGAGGTGCTAAGCCTGAAAATATTATTACTGAACTTCCTGGTAGAATTATTACTTTAATGAAGACTTTGATGCCTGAAGTACGTGTGAATTGGGACAAGTTGTCTGCGTGTAAGCAGAAAAAAGATGAGTCTGTGTCGGACTTCTTCTCGCATTTTGAAGAAACTTGTGTTGATCATAGTGGTCAGGATATGGCTACCGAGGGTGGCCAGAGATTATTCGTTGATAAATTTGTGCACAATCTTCTTCCTGAGTTGTGTACCAAGTTGAAGGATTCCGAGAGTGCTTGGCCTGTCTCTACATCAGCGCAGATTCTAGCTACGGCTCAGTACTATGAGAATAGGCGTAAGGATGAGTTAGAGAAAGCGGATAAGAAGACTAAGGAATTGAAGACCAAAGTTCTTCTACAACAAGCTTATCCACCCCGTGTTCATAATCAGCGTGATTATCAACAGCCTCAACAATATTCGAGGAACTCGCAAAGAGACGAGACTCCTCAACAGCGTATTCCGTATGGGCCTAATCAGTGTGCGTATTGTAGAGAAGAGGGCCATTATAAGAATAGTTGTCCGGTCTTGTTGCAACGTGCAAATAGTGCTCCTGTTGTGAGAGGTAGAGGTGCTTAGCAAGCGCCTAGAGGTAGAGGTCGCGGACAGACTGGGCGCCCTTTGCCTCCGCAGAATTCAATGAATAGTTTTGACCAACAGCAGAGTTTGTCTGGTAGGACTACACAATACTATGTGGATGATTACTATGTTGAAGGCGACGAAGAGCAATGTAATGAGTGTTAGGACATCCATAGACAAAGAGAGGGAGTTGTTTCAGTTCCAGTGGACCCTACGTTGAAGTGATTGCATCAGGTGTGTCAGAGCCTTTTCTGCTAGACACTGGTGCTACGAAGAGTTCTATTATGCGTTCTAAACTCCCTGGTGCACCTTTGTCTGGCTTTAATAATGTTTCTATGGGTTTTTATGGCGCCCCCGTTACGAATCCGATTTCCGTTCCATTGCCTCTTTCTGTTGGTTCTCGTAGGTTTGAAGCACCCCTTCTTTTGACTACAGGTTGTAATGAGAGCTTGTTAGGTCTGGACTTGTTGAAGAGATTGTATGCGACTTTGTACTGTTCTCTGTCAGGAGTACATCTTACTTTGGGTAAGAATGTGATCTCTCCAATATATATATCGAAAGATTGCCTTCCATTGGAATTGTCTTCGCTACCAGACTCATTGTGGGCTACAGGTCCAAATGATGTGGGCCTGTTAGACATTCCCCCATATGTTGTGACACTGAAGGCGAATGCTAAGTTACCGCGCATTCCACAATATCGTATTTCAAGTGATGGTGAACGAGCACTTTTAGCGATCATTTATGATCTGATTGACAAGGGCGTTATTGAAGAGACACGAGGTAATGTGTGTAATAGTCCTGTTTTGCCTGTCTTAAAGAGAACTGATCCTTCACAGCCTCCTGTATATAGGTTTGTTATCGACCTCCGTGAAGTGAACAAGATTGTTGTTCCACAATTCCCTGTTGTAAAAATAATAATAATAATATAAAGTTTGTAGAGCGCTCAGTAACGCCATCACGGCGTGTCCCCGCGCTGAACTGTCCATGGATCAGCAGACAAACAACCAGGAACTATGCAGTGTAGAGATGAGTTTTAAGCAGAGCCCTAAACCGAGTTTCACTGCTCTCCAGTCTCAGAGCAGGGGGAAGTTTGTTCCATTGTTGAGCTGCTTGGAGTGCGAAGGAGCGTCCACCCATTCTAGCCTTCCTAATCTACCTGACATTACTGCATTATTGACGTTGATTCCGGCTTCTGCCACCTGGTTTTCGGTGATCGACTTGAAGAATGCTTTCTTCAGCATTCCGATCGCCGTGGAGAGTAGAGATGTCTTTGGATTCTCTTTAGGAGGACGAAGTTTCCGCTTTAAGCATGCTCCTCAAGGCTATTGCGAGAGTCCATCAATTTATAGTCAAGCTCTGAAGATGCAACTTGACTTGTTAGCTTTTCCTGATGGTGCAGCCCTTATTCAGTATATCGACGATTTGTTGGTCGCTGCTGATACCGAAGACATCTGTAAGGATGCCACTGTGTCCTTGTTGTCCCATTTATCTGATTGCCATCATAAAGTTTCTCTCTCGAAATTGCAATTTTGTCGACAAGAAGTTACCTATCTAGGTCACCTCTTATCGAAGGAGGGAAGGAAACTGACCCCATAAAGAATTCAAGCGATTGCGAGAATGAGTGTCCCTACGACACAGAGAGAAGTACGTGCGTTTTTGGGTATTACGTCGTACTGTAGACAGTGGATCCCTAATTTTTCTCTGCTAGCGATGCCTTTGATAGCTCTTAAGGTAAAGGATACTCCAAATCCTATTCGTTGGACTGACGAATGTCAAAAGAGTTTCTCTGAATTACGAAATGCGTTGTGTTCGGCTCCTGTGTTGGGTACTGCCGACTACAGTAAGCCTTTCACATTGTATGTCCATGAGAGAGAGGGATGTGCATTATCGGTTTTGACTCAGCAGTTTGGCGAGAAGCAACGCCCATGTGCGTACTTTTCGTCGACTTTAGATCCTGTAGCCAGAGCGTTGCCGAGTTGCTTGAGAGGTACAGCGGCTGCGGCTGTTTCGATTCGACAATCTGCGGGTTTGGTTATGGACAATACGTTAGTGGTCATGGTTCCACATGCAGTGGATACCTTGTTAAATCGTACAAAGACACAGCACTTAACTAGTGCTCGGTTGTCAGGGTATGAACTTACGTTGTTAGCGAGCCATGTGCACATCAAGAGGTGTAATACCTTGAACCCGGCTACGTTGTTGCCGATTTTGCTTGAGACAGATGATGATAGTGAAGAGCAACACAATTGTTTTCTAAGAACAGAAGAAGAGACGAAAGGGAGAATAGACTTGAGGGATACTCCTCTTCCTGACTGTGATGATGCTTTGCGGGTTGATGGTTTGTATTTTAAATTACCGAATGGTGATACGACTGCAGCATATGCTGTGACGACTTTGCATACGGTCGTTGAAGCTGCACGTATCCCACATAACTCTGCACAAGCAGCTGAATTGATTGCACTTACGAGAGCATGTGTGTTGGCGAAAGGGAAAGGAGTGAATGTGTATACGGATAGTCAGTATGCGTTTGGTGTGGCTCATAGTTTTGGACGATTGTGGCGTGAATGTGGGTTTTTGACATCGCATGGGATGAAGATCCAACATAGACAACTGGTGAATGAACTCCTTGAATCTCTTACGTTACCTTTGCAAGTAGCGATCGTGAAATGCAGTGCCCATAAAAAGGTTACGGATGACGTTGGTCGTGGTAATGCGTTTGCGGATGAAGTTGCGAAAGAAACTGCTAGAAACCTGATGAGTCGAATGTATGTTGTGGGTCCGGCGAGATGGGTTCCAGAGAAGAGTATGTGTGAAGACACCATTGAGAGCGTGAAAACTATTCAGAGTGAGGCCACAGAGAAAGAGTTGGATGAATGGAGAGAGAGTAAGGGTAGATTAGACTCAAATGGGTGTTGGACTGATCTGTCTGAACATCAGAGATGGTTGTTGCCTAACGCGTATGTGCTTCCAGTTGTTACAATGGCTCATGGAATGGCACACATTAGTGTGAAAGGGATTTGCAAGCTGTTGGCTCCGGTTTGGCAGAATGTAGGAATCCCCAGATGCGCAGAAAATTTGGTTAAGAACTGTATGGTGTGTTTGATGCATAATCCTGGTAAGGGAACACCAACACCAGCTGGTCATTTTGCTCCTCCTACGTATCCGTTCGAGGCTTTGCAGCTAGATTTTATCCATATGGAGAAATGCAACAACTTGAAATATGTGTTAGTGGTTGTTTGCTCCTTTTCTAGATGGGTAGAAGCTTACCCCCTTAAGGACAATACTGCTTTGTCCACAGCGAAAGTTTTGATAAAGGAATTTTTCCCGAGGTTTGGAATGCCGAGGATTATTTGGAGTGATAACGGAAGTGAATTTGTGGGTCAAGTTATGAAGAGAGTGTGTGAGGGCCTCGGGATTAGGCAGAAGTTCCACGCTGCAAACCACCCCCAATCAGCTGGTTTAGTTGAGTGCTATAATGGCACCCTTAAGTTAAAATTGGCCAAAATTCAAGAAAGCACTGGTTTGCAATGGCCAGATGCCCTGCCATTAGCACTTTTGTCCACCCGAATGACTGTGCATTCACGAATGGGTTTGAGTCCGTATGAGGTTGTGTTTGGTCGCCCGGCAAATATTTGGGGCGTACCAAGACCGACGAGGTTCAGTGACCTCGAGTATCCTGTTTTGCTTGATTATCTGCGTGAACTGACAACTAAAATGAGTGTTTTATGCCAACAGGTACATGACAGTCTTCCACAAGCTACAGAGGATCCAGGGCACTCTATTGAACCTGGCTCCTGGGTCTTTGTTCTGAATTGTCAGCGGGTGAAGAACGAGCAACCCCGCTGGACTGGGCCCTACCAGGTGCTCTTGTCTACAAGATCTGCGGTCCGAGTGCGAGGGAAAAGAAACTGGATCCACGGCTTGCACACCAAAAAGGCACCTTTGGCTTTGCCTTACGACAAGTGGGTCCAGGAGGGTCTTGCGGACTCTGAGACAGAAGTAGTGCCACGATTTTTGCCGTTCAGTGATGCTCGGCTGATTGGAACTAGCTCAGAGAAAGAGAGCGATCAAATTTTACAGGCATCAGTACCTCCTGCAGAGCGATTGGACACTACAGAGCCTCACCTCTTGTTCACTGATCAAGAACGATTTGGACGAAGGAGATTGGTCTTTGATGGGATGGTTATGGGGATTGATATCCACTTGGGGTTGGAAGATTTTGATGGTTATTGGGATGGTGTTAGCAATCCTGTTCATGTTCTGTCAATGTGTACAGTGTGCTCCTGCTATTTGTGTCCTTTGTGCTACTTTATGTGTACGGAATCCTGTCCAGAGAGAGATGCTTAGTAATAGGATGATGCTACAGCAGCATATCGATGACCTGATGAATATAGATCCGGATTCAGATTAAAATGGGTTTGGGTTCGTTGCCTATGATAGGGCAAAAGGAGGGTCTGTGGTTCCGTGGTTCCGAATTAGGTTCGACAGTTCCGAACCCGATTTATAAAGATCGTCGGAAATGGACGATTTTGGTCTCAGCGGACCGCAAATGGCGAGTGTAATGTGTCTGAGTGTTTTCGTATGAATCGATATAGGAGAACACTCTATATTCAAGGGTTTAGTTTGAACCTCCGGGTTCCATTTTGTATGTGGCAGCCATTTTGTGTGGTTGCCCTAACATAGGCCCGATGACTGCGGCCGAGAAAATCCTTGGGACACGTACGCCTTAGCTGACTTCTGGTTGACCTGGTCGAACTGACTCCTTGTCTGGGGCGAATCCCGCTGAGCCAGTTCCTTGTTCAGCAGCTGGTCTGATAAAGATCAAAGGGCAGGACGTGCCCGAGTTTATGGTACACCGTTCCCACCTCTCTATCTCCTTTCCATCTGTTTCTGCCTTCTTGATCATCGATCTGGGTTGAAGGTTTTACGATGGGTTTGTCCGGCCTGATCAAACAGGAAACCGAGCATGTGCGTGATCGCTTCTGGTGGGCTGGACAACGGAAAATGGGATTGTCTTTGACTGTCGTCATTTGCTACTTTTGAAATGCTACATTGTCATTGGTCAGTTTATATGCACCAAATGTAAATTGTAATGCTGCCTGAGGCATGATTTTCGGCATAAAAGACCGATCTCCGTTTATCGAAAGTGTGCAGTCTCTGACGAACTACCCGTGTGTACTTCGTAGATCTCTGTCCCTGGTTGCAACCAATAAACTTGGTCTTTGACGTCATCAAGAAGTATCCCGTGTCTCTGTTTGCCAAGACAGGGGAACTCGAAGGTTTCAGGCGTTCTCCCTGACGCCGCTGGGTTCTAAAAACCCGGTCCTTCAAAGCAGCGCCATTTTGTACTCCTGCTTCCACATGCTCTGCCTCCTTCATATGTTTTTCAAGTGGATCCCCACCGAGTACAGGAAAACAGTCACCGCCAGCAGCAGACTGGACTATGGCAACGCACTCTACGCTGGTACAACCCAAAAACTCCTTAAGAAACTGCAGAACATCCAGAACACCTCTGCCAGACTCATCCTGAACATCCCCCATGGCAGCCACATCACCGGTCACCTGAGAGACCCCCACTGGTTCCCGATCAACAAAAGAATGACCTTCAAGCTACTCACACACACCTACAAAGCCCCCCACAAAGCCAACCTTGCGTACTTCTACCACCCCCTCTCCTTCTGCACACCCACCTGCAATCTCCGCTCCCCCCATTTGGCCCAGGCCACCAACCCACGGATCTGCAAGATTTCGGCTGGAAGAAGATCCTTCTCCTACCTCGCTGCAAAGATGGAACTCCCTGCCTCTGCATCTCAGGCAATCACCATCGCTGCCTCATTTCAGGAAGGACCTCAAGACCTGGCTCTTCGACTGAACTGCAGATCCCCCTCAGCTCAGCACCTTGAGACCCTAACAGGTGAGTAGTTGGCTTTACAAGAAACCTGATTGATTGATTGACTGACAATCATCTCAATCTTCCCAGCCACATCACAGCCATGGCCAAAAAGAGCACAACAGCAACTTAGGCAGCTTTATGGCATCAGACAATTGATTCCCGAACAAGACCTCAAAACAGTGGTGTAGTCTCTCATTCTCTCCAGAATAGATCCTGGAACCGCCTTTCTCTCAGGCATTCCCAAAGGTCACCTACACCCACTGAGAGCAACACTCCATGCTGCAACATTCTTCCTTTAGGTCTCAAGAAATTTGATCACATTTCCCCTGTCCTGCTAACCCTTCAATGGCTCCCTATGGAATTGTGGGCCCAATTCAAAACTGCTTGCATTACCCACAAAGCGCTGCACTCCTACTCCCCTCCTATCTTAACGAGAAAACGAGAAACTGAAAATCTCTGGAGCAAATAGGAGTTCCAGAAATGCCCAATCCCTGCTCCTGGAACCCCCGTCTTCAGTCGAGAATGATACAAGAACCAGACTTTCTCTGGAAGTGCCACAAGAATCTGGAACTCCTTACCTCCCTCCCTCTGCCTAACCACCTGCATAGTGACTTTCCAAAAGGCCGCTACTATTCAACAAACACTTTGGTTAATCACCCTCGAACATACTTAAGTACTCTCACCACCTGATCTGACCTACCTTCCTTATGTGAACCCCATCTAAATCAGTGGTTCCCAAACTGTGCACCGTGGCTCCGTGTGGAGCAGCCAAAACTAGCCAGGGGAGCCGCGCACCAAGCACTTTAATGCATTCACTGTTGAAGGGTCTGTTGGCTTCAGTTAAACTATTTAGACTTAAATGCATGATGTCGATGGTTTGTAAGTGACATGCATAAAGCAGTAATTGTAGTGCTTAATTGATGGCATGTTCAGGGAGATGACCTCCTTATTTCACTGGATCCCCACGTTCCAGCACTCCCAAAGTAGGCGGAAGATGCCTGATTTATTTTGTTACTCGTTAATAGTTTCGTTTTTTTCTAGATGCACTTTACACCAATTAAAGTGTTCAGGAAAGTACAGTTGTCCTGTCTTTTGAACACATTAGGTATTAAGTATTGACACTTGTACTTGAACCATAGGTACTTCCAGTTCATATTTTTGTCAGTACACACACATTTCCAGACAGGCCTGCTCTCTCCTTGAGCATAGGTAAGTTAAACACCATATACAGCATAATGCCAACATTTGGAACAAGAAAGAGGGACATTTAAAAAAAATAAAAATCAATGGAATTTATTTGGCTTGCATTGATTTGGAGGCGATTTTAGGGAGCAGACAGCAAAAATCAAGCTGTATGTGGTTTAAAAAATTATGAGTCACCCTGCTGAGACAGGAGTGTTGGCACGTATGACATAGGTAGAAATGGAAGTACATACACATTTTCTTCAAGCACAGAAATACTTTGGCAAAGGGGCCTACATTCACAGGGGTGCTATCTAGCACTGTAAGTGGGATAAAATAGCTTGAGAGGGTACTCTAAAAAGGCATGGGCAAAGAGTGCAACCACTGATTTAAATTGATGCTTTAACTATGTACGACCTCACCAACTGCTGTAATTTTCTCATTTGGTAACTCCTGCACGCATCTTCTGATATAAACATCCGAGTTTCATTACTGTAACTCGCTGTAACATACGCATCCTGCTACTGTTGTAAAGCTCTCTGATGCCTTCGGTCCATGTCCACGCTATATAAAATGTCAAAAATAAAATAAATACATTTGTTGACGGTAACTACTTTCATTCCAAGGAATGACATGCAGAATCAAAGAACTATTCTTCGCTTTACCACTGGGAGGCAGCATTAGCCAAGGAATACAACGCTAAAGTTCCCAGCGGTCCAAGCAAGGTAACAGATTTCTGTTTGGTAAAACAGAGTGTTGCGAGCAGGCTGCAAAATAGCTGGTTAGGAGACCGTCTGTACCTCACGAAGAAGGTTTCCTTGACGCACAAGTGTAGTAATTAGTCTATTCCTTTCAAACTTCAGAAAACTTCCATACTTTAAAATAACTCTACTTACTTAATACTATCTCTACCTCATACTTAAAAAAAATCTCACATTTAAAAAGAAAACGTATGCTGGTCAATATATCGTAAAAAGTTTGGAAATAGTAAAAATCGGAGCACAGTTTATGTTGTTTAGGCAAAAAAAGGCTGAAGCCAAATGAACATTTTTCTGTTGTGCAATGAGACTGAGTTAAGAGTGTTGGACCCGGCCTCGTGGCGTGGTCACCCCTGAACCAGAAAGCTCCCCAAGACCCTGAACCACCCGACCCTTCCCGCCATGATACGCATCCCGACCCTGGGCTTCCCGTCCTCGTCCCCCATTTTCCTGACATCCGAGACCGAGGCCCATGTCCCTGCACCTAAGATGGCCGCCCCGGCCCCAGCCCCAGCCCGACCTCGGCCGACGGCGCCATCCCCAGCCAGGGGGTAGAGCGCTCCCTGTGAGCGAGAGAGGGAGGAGTAGCTTGGTCACACCTTCCACCTCCCCTCAAGAGATGAGTTTCGATCACCCATCCGGCCTCCCCGAGGGCTGGCTCCAGGCCTGCTGAGTGTCTGGGATCCCTCCAGACCCAACTTTAAAGGATGAAAGGCGCCGCCGAGGCGGAACCCCCAACAACCAGCCCCCAGGGGCTAAGACCTCCGCCTGTGAGGACCCCGGACATCAAAGGAAAGAAGTCCTATATCAAGGGTGGCCCTGGGACGATCAAACCAGTTGTATCCTGGACTACGAGAGCCCTGCTGACCTGGTCGCGGCTTCCCTACTATCCGGAGAACTCTTGAACCCCGCTGATTCATTCGCGGCTCCTTGAACCGAGAAGACCACCGAGCCCTGCTGACGCTGTTGCGGCTCCATCGCTAACTTAAGAACTCTCGAGCCCTGCTGATTCGTTTGCGGCTCCTTGCAACCGAGAAGACCACCGAGCCCTGCTGACTCTGTTGCGGCTCCATCGCTACCTTAAGAACTCTTGAGCCCTGCTGATTCGTTCGCGGCTCCTTGCAACCGAGAAGATCACCGAGCCCTGCTGACGCTGTCGCGGCTCCATCGCTACCTTAAGAACTCTTGAGCCCTGCTGATTCGTTCGCGGCTCCTTTGCAACCAAGAAGATCACCGTGAGCCCTGCTGATTCGATCGCGGCTCGAGAGATTACTCTGGTCCTGCTGGACCCAAGATCACCCCGTATCCCCCAGCTCGAGGATTGAGAGCTGTGCGCCGGATACCTTGAACTTTGAGACTGTCCCGCTACCCTATCCCTACCAAGACTCTTTGAGCCCCGGCTCGCCTGTACGTAATACTCTGCGGATCATAAAGATCCATTTTTATTCGAAGAGATAAAGAATACGTTCTCTTAAAATCTCCAGTGTGGTGTCTCTCTGTGAAGTGGTGCCACCGCAGCGCGTACGATTCTAGATTCGCGATCCTCAACCTGAGAGTCTCCCGCCAGTGCTCAGCTGTATTCCTAAGAGAGGTGGGTCCCAGGGTGGTCAGGTGCGAAATCTGTCCTCCCCTGAGATCGGGCCTCTAACATTGGTGGCAAGCGACGGGATCCGAGTCTGTAAATCTAGATATCGTACAGTAAGCGGCTGACGCACTACCAATCAAAGATGGCAGAGAAGAATACCAAGGGTGCCACTGAGAGTGATGCAAGCACCGCGTTCCTTCCGGAACGATTAGAATATTACACGCACAGAGAATTGAAGGAATTTTGCAAAGAACGAGGAATCGCTACCACAGGCCTAAATACGAAAGAAGATATGCAAAAAGCTCTACAAACTTGGGTTGAGTCCGAAGACAACCTTCCCCCGTCGGGAGGAGGAACAGAACAGCCGATCGACCCTGAACCCAACCCAAGAGGAGGCAGCAGCACTCCGGTACGGAGCAGCATCCCGGACGGGGGCCTCTCCCCCGGAGAACTAGCGGACTGAGAAAGGACCCGCAATCATGAACTTGAATTGGCCAAACTCAAAATTGAGTGTGAACTGAAGCTAGCAGAAAAGAGACTAGCGGTGGAACAACTACGAGTCCAAGGAGAGTTGGAAGAAAATAAGCTCCAACGAGAACATGAAGACAAGAGACTCCAGCTGGAGCATGAGCGCGGCCTGAAGGAGATCGAGCTCAAGGCCCGGAGCGAAGAGAATCGCACCTTGGGGAGCTGAGAAGCGGCCCCCCAGATAGAACCAAAAGTCCACATCCCCAAGGATGTGGTAAGAGAATATTATAAGAACGATGATATCCAGCAATGGTTTAAAGCCTACGAAGTCGCCATGACCTCCCACCGAGTTCCGCAGAAAGATTGGGGAGCCGGGCTGTGGGGCCGATTCCTGAGCGAGGGGAGAGACACCTTGCTCGACCTACCATCATCTATGCAGACTTCCACATGAAGGAGGCCCTCCTGACGAGATACGGCCTCACTCCAGAAATGTACCGCCAGCGGTTCCGGGACTGCAAGAAGATTCCTGGTACTACCTGGGTGGAGTACGTCAACTTTTTCAGCAGAGCATTCGACGGGTGGGTCAAGGGCAGCAAAGTGACCACCATGGAAGAGCTAACTGACCTCATGCTCTGGGAACATCTGTCCGTGAGCTGTTTTGTGGAACTCCGCCAGCATCTGCTCGACAGCAAGCTTGCCGACCCGAGGAAGCTGGCCGTGGATGCTGATCGCTGGGTAAATACCCGGGTCCCCCGGGGTCCCGTAGTAGACTCCCCCAAAAACAGTCAGGGATCTCCCCGCCAGAGGGGTGGGGGGAACCAGGGTAGATAGAGGGATTCCCAGTCAGGACCCCAGCGTAGTCTCCCCAGAGGCCAAACCCAGACCACACCAGCCACTGCACCAGCCACTTCTGCTCCCCGGGCAACCGTGGGCACCGGGTCACGATTTCCTGTTACCGATGCCAAGAAACCGGGCATTACACCAGTGACCCCCTGTGTTCCATGGCCCTGCGACCCTCTGCAACAGCTCCCCCAGCCAGACAGGTAGCCAATGTAGCTCTAGGGGAGGAGATGGAGGACACCGAAGAGTGGGAACCCGCCGCCATGGCCCTAGTCTCCCTAGGAGACCGAGAGATGATCCCTGGGGCCCCCTTACCCGATAATACCAAGAAGTACCGACAACTAGTAACGGTGAACGGCCACCGGGTGGAGGCTCTTCGTGACACCGGGGCAAGTATCACAGGTATCCTCAGTCACCTAGTCAGGGAGGACCAGATCATTCCGAATGTCCTATGCCCCGTATTGTCCGCTGACAACACTGAGAGTCTTTGCAGGATGGCCCTAGTACAGTTCGAATGGGGGGGGGGTGACAGGAGAGTTACGAGTCGCTGTCAAGGCCTCCCAACCCGTAGACTGTCTCCTGGGCAACGACCTGGAAAGTTCCCCATGGAGACAAGTAGAACGTAAGACACACCTGGCCATGATGGGCCTACCCGAGTGGGTGTGCGCCACCACCCGTTCCATGTCCGCCCGACTACCCCCCATCGGGGCGGTCGACGCCGAGCCTCTCAACCACCTCCCTGTGAAAGAAGATAGGGAAGATCGAGCTGAGCCCCCCGGCCTCTCCCCAGGAGAGCCCGTCCCCGACAACGAGGCCGCCCAGCTCCCTGAGATAGATGATCTGCCCGAGATGGCGCAGTGGCGTCACAAAGGGGGCCCCTCCAGAGAGGAGATCTGCCGGGAGCAAGCCACTTGCCCGTCCCTGGCCGGACTCCGACGACAAGCCGCGGCCCAAGCTCCGGGCGACCAGACTGGGACTCATTCCTTGTACTGGGAGAATGGCCTTCTGTATAGTGAACAGAAGTCTGCGGAGTTAGGATCGGGTCGGGTGCTCGTGGTCCCCCTACGCTTCCGAGACTTCCTCCTGGGTCTGGCCCACGATGTACCCCTGGCGGGACACTTGGGCCAAGATAAGACCTACGATCGCCTAGTCACTCACTTCTATTGGCCCAAAATGCGTACAAATGTGGAAACCCACTGTAAGTCCTGCCCCACGTGCCAGGCTAGTGGAAAGAGTGGAGGCGCCCACAAGGCTCCCCTCCAACCCTTCCCGGTCGTCAGCACCCCCTTTGAGCAGGTCAGGATCGACATAGTAGGACCTCTGGACCCCAGAACCTCCCAAGGTCACCGATTTATCCTGGTCCTGGTGGACCACGCCACCAGGTACCCCGAAGCCATTCTCCTCCGCACCGTGACGGCCCCGTGGTGGGCCGGGCGCTGATGGGGATTTTCTCCCGAGTAGGCTTCCCCCGCGAGGTTGTGAGTGATCGCGGCACAAACTTCATCTCAAAGTACATTATGTCCCTGTGGCAACAATGTGGAGTGTCCTACAAATTCACCACCCCGTATCATCCCCAGGGCAATGGCCTAGTGGAACGGTTTAACCGGACATTGAAGGGGATGATCATGGGCCTAGAAGAACCCCTCCGGCGCAAATGGGATTTCCTCCTTCCCTGTCTCCTGTTCGCGTACCGAGAGGTCCCCCAGAAGTCCCTGGGGTTTAGCCCATTTGAGCTACTGTACGGGCACCCCGTTTGGGGGCCCCTTAGCCTGGTCAAGGAGGTATGGGAAGCAGCCCCCCGGGAACCTCCCCGCGATATGTTCCGCTACATTCTCACCCTCCGAAACCAGACACGGAAATTCCGAGAGCTGGCTGAAGCCAACCTCGAAGCAAGTCAGGAGGAAATGAAGCGCTGGTACGATCAGAATGCCACTCTGGTCGAGTTTCAACCGGGCCAGCAGGTCTGGGTGATGTCCCCGGTGAAACCCTGCGCCCTCCAAGACAAATGGACAGGCCCTATTAAGGTTGTGGAGAGGAAGAGCCAAGTGACCTACTTGGTGGACGTCCAGTCCCCTCGGAACCCCCTTCGGGTCCTCCACGTGAATCGCCTCAAGCCTCACTTCGTGCGGACGGAGTTGAGCTTGCTCTTGGCCACCGACGACAGAGCGGAAGAGGAAACGGAGCCTCTGCCTGACCTCCTGTGTGCCAAAGAAAAAGATGGCTCAGTAGATGGAGTGAACCTCTCTTCCTCCCTCACCCCTCAGCCGCGCGAGGACTGCCGCCAGAACTTGGGTCAGTTCTCAGATTTGTTCTCCCTAGTCCCCAGAATCACCGACTGGTGTGTCCACGACGTGGACACCGGAGACAGCCCGTCGGTGCAGCACGAGCCGACCGAGTGCCTGATCGAGTCCGGACCTGCATCCAGGCCGAAGTCTCAAAAATGCTCGCCCTAGGAGTGGTCGAGCCCTCCGACAGCCCCTGGGCCAGTCCCGTGGTGCTGGTCCCAAAAGCCGCGGCCCCTGGAGCTGTCCCCGAACTTCGGTTCTGCGTGGACTACCGGGGTCTCAACGCAGTCACCCTATCAGACGCCCACCCCATTCCCCGTGCGGACGAGCCCATTGACCGCCTGGGGTCTGCTCGCTACCTGAGTATCTTCGACCTGACCTGCGGCTACTGGCAAATTGCGCTCACCGAGGGAGCCAAGGAGCGGTCCGCCTTCTTCACCCCGGACGGGCATTATCGCTACCGAGTGATGCCGTTCGGGATGAAAAACGCCCCGGCCACCTTTCAGAGACTGGTGAACCGAGTCCTGGCCGGGCTGGAAGAGTTCAGCGCCGCATATCTGGAAGATATTGCGGTGTTCACTTCCCAATGGAGTGACCACCTCCGGCACCTCCGGAGGGTGTTGCTAGCCCTGAGCCAGGTGGGCTTGACGGTGAAAGCCAGCAAGTGCCAGATTGGCAGGGGTCAGTGACCTACCTACGCCACCAGGTCGGAAGCGGGCAGGTCGCCCCGCTCCAACCGAAGATCGACGCCATCTTGGCCTGGGAACCACCCACCACCCAAACCGAGGTCCGAGCTTTCCTGGGCCTCACCGGCTACTACCGGAGGTTCATAAAGAACTATGGCAGCATAGTGGATCCTCTCACAGAGTTGACATCCAAAAGGCAGCCCAAGCGCGTGCACTGGACCCCCTCCTGCCAAAAGGCGTTCGACGCCTTGAAGACCGCAATGTGTACTGCCCCATACTCCGAGCCCCAGACCACTCCAAAGAGTTTGTGGTTCAGACCGACGCCTCCGAACATGGCATCGGGGCCATACTATCCCAGCTCAATGAGGAAGGCATATATCAGCCCATAGCATTCATCAGCAGAAGACTACTGCCCCGAGAACAGAGATGGAGCACCATCGAACGAGAAGCGTTCGCAGTAGTCTGGGCCCTCAAGAAACTCCGACCCTACCTATTCGGAACCCACTTCCGAGTGCAGACAGATCATCGACCCTTATGATGGCTCATGCAGATGAGAGGGGAGAACCCCAAACTGCTGCGATGGTCGATCTCCCTCCAGGGAATGGACTTCACAGTAGAATACCGCCCTGGTACCGACCACACCAACGCTGACGGCCTCTCCAGGTTCTTCCGCCTCAGTGAGGAGAATCCCTAAGAGGATGGGTAGTTCTCCCCGACATTCAGCTGGGGGGACGCGTGTTGGACCCGGCCTCGTGGCGTGGTCACCCCTGAACCAGATAGCTTCCCAAGACCCTGAACCACCCGACCCTTCCCGCCATGATACGCATCCCCGACTCTGGGCTTCCCGTCCTCGTCCCCCATTTTTCTGACATCCGAGACTGAGGCCCATGTCCCTGCACCTAAGATGGCCGCCCCCGCCCCAGCCCGACCGAGGCCGATGGCGCCATCCCCAGCCAGGGGGTAGAGCGCTCCCTGTGAGCGAGAGAGGGAGTAGTAGCTTGGTCACACCTTCCACCTCCCCTCGAGAGATGAGTTTCGATCTCCCATCCGGCCTCCCCGAGGGCTGGCTCCAGGCTTGCTGAGTGTCTGGGATCCCTCCAGACCCAACTTGAAAGGATGAAAGTAGCCGCCGAGGCGGAACCCCCAACAACCAGCCCCCAGGTGCTAAGACCTCCGCCTGCGAGGACTCCGGACATCAAAGGAAAGAAGTCCTATATCAAGGGTGGCCCTGGGACGATCTAACCAGTTGTATCCTGGACTACGAGAGCCCTGCTGACCTGGTCGCGGCTTCCCTACTATCCAGAGAACTCTTGAGCCCTGCTGATTCATTCGCGGCGCCTTGCAACCGAGACCACCGAGCCCTGCTGACGCTGTCGCGGCTCCATCGCTAACTTAAGAACTCTCGAACCCTGCTGATTCGTTCGTGGCTCCTTGCAACTGAGACAACCACCGAGCCCTGCTGACGCTGTCGCGGCTCCATCGCTACCTTAAGAACTCTTGAGCCCTGCTGATTCATTCGCTGCTCCTTGCAACCGAGAAGACCACCGAGCCCTGCTGACGCTGTCGCGGCTCCATCGCTACCTTAAGAACTCTTGAGCCCTGCTGATTCGTTCGCGGCTCCTTTGCAACCAAGAAGATCACCGTGAGCCCTGCTGATTCGATCGCGGCTCGAGAGATTACTCTGGTCCGGCTGGACCTAAGATCACCCCGTATCCCCCAGCTCGAGGATTGAGAGCTATGCGCCGGATACCTTGAACTTTGAGACTGTCCCTCTACCCTATCCCTTCCAAGACTCTTTGAGCCCCGGCTCGCCTGTACGTAATACTCTGCGGATCATAACACCTTAGCAGCTATGGATCGTCCAGCTCCAGTGCTGAACGTTCCATTGCGCAGGTGCAGTTGAAACGTCCAACGGCCGACGGCAGCACTCCCAAGGTAGTGGTGCCATCGGCCGTTGGAATAGGCGCAGCACTTAAGGTGATAAAGATCCATTTTTATTCGAAGAGATAAAGTATACGTTCTCTTAAAATCTCCAGTGTGGTGTCTCTCTGTGAAGTGGTGCTAGCGCAGCGCGTACGATTCTAGATTCGAGATCCTCAACCTGAGGGTCTCCCGCCAGTGCTCGGCTGTATTCCTAAGATAGGTGGGTCCCAGGGTGGTCAGGTGCGAAATCTGTCCTCCCCTGAGATCGAGCCTCTAACAAAGAGCATATTTTTTGGCCCCGTTCTTTATGACTGTAGCAGTAAATTGAGCAAATTTCCTTTGCTCTATTTCAGTCCTGATGCAAAATTATAACACAGCAGTATCTGAGGGTTCAGCCTGCTAGTCAGGGCTTTAAGTGAGCCAGGTCCTGACAGTATTAAAAAAACGAACTTTAAAACATGTACCTTACCGGCTCTAGGGTAATGCCCTAATATTTCCAGGTAAAAACACAGGGTCCGATTCACAAAGGTAAACAGGACAGACCCCTAAGTTTAGACCAGAAGTCTAAACTTAGACTTTAGGTCTAGAATTAGGACCCAATTTACAAAGATAAACTTAGACCTGGTGTCTTCGTTTAGAGCTGAATTTTAACTTCAGACCAACATTCTAAGGGCTCAAGTCTGAAATGTGAACTGGGCCCTTAGACTTCAGGTCTAAAGTTAGATTTCAGGTCTAAGTTTTCCTTTTTTATTAGGGGCCTCTGTCTTTCTCGACAATGTTTTACTTCATGCAGCTAAAGAGTCTTTTATCCACTGTAGCTCTTTTGGGAAGTTTGAAGTGAGGAAGAGCGTTCGTAATGAGGCATAGCTGACCGCCCCAGAGCTAAGGTTGAAGGAAGTGCTTTTCAAACACTGCTTTCACTGGGTCATAAATGTGTTCATTCAATCACTGGCCTCTCTGTAGAGCGCACAGAGCGATGGCCAAATATGTGCTAATTGTCACTGCCATTCTATGGGAAAGTGTGAAAGTGTGGGAAAATGGTTTTAACAGCATCAATTGAAAGGAAAATGCGGTGGGTTGGGAAAGGGGGTTGGGTGTGGGTGTGTGTGTGTTTGTGTTGTGTGAACTGATGGAGAAAAGGGGCTTAAGAGACTAACGGAGAGAGGGAAATTACAGTGGAAGATGATATTGTGGAAAGAACGGGGGTCGTTACTCATTTATCTGACTCTGAATAAAGCAAGCATTGATAAAGCCTATAAGTTTGACTTGATTTAGGGTATGCAGGGGCGGCCTTAGGCATGTGCAAGCTGTGCACCTGCACAGGGCCACCAAACCCCAGGGGCCGCCACGCCAATATATATCCTTAATATAATAATCCTCCGAGGATGGATACATATTTGCGTGGCGGTCCCTGGCAGAGATTTGGCGGCCTCCGGCTCTGTTCCACTTCCAAACACCCTGACCCCCTCCCCCCCCCCTCTTCACTGGCCTCCGCGCTCTGCCCCGCCCAGACCCCCTCTTCCGGGGCCGCCTACCTACGCTCCTTGCCCAGGGCCGCCATGAGCCTAGAGCCACCCCTGGGGTATGTGTTCCTTGTTGCGTGGTTCGTTTGGATGCACTAACAAAAACAGCTAGAGGTACCAAAATACCAGTCAAGTGGCATGCTTTGTCAAGCAGAGGATTCTTATTTGTGTTTTGGGCAATGCCCATATTTACAGAGACCAATCCTCTTGGATTCCCTTCCATTTCTGAGGCCTCGCCCCTTTGACAGACAAATCCTCACCTTTTTCATCCCACTTAAAACACTGCGGCGGAACCATTCTATGTTACAAAAGAAGTAAAAAAAAGTGGTTCTGCTCAATTTTGCCGCTGTACAAAGGTTGTGGGAAATGACACACTGTCAATAATTCACTCAATCAGCATTTGTATAGCACAGTACTGTCTCCCCTAGGGGTATCTGGGGGCTGAGGTTGCTGTGTCTCCGTTGAAAAACCAGGTCTTGAGTTTCTTTCTGAAGTCCGTTAGGGTGGGTGCTGTTCGGAGGTGGAGAGGCAGGTCGTTCCAGGGGGCGATGTAGGAGAAGGAGTGGCAGGTGTGTGCAAGGGCAAGTGAGGTGGAACGCAGGTGTCTTGCGGGCAGATGAAAATTCAGTCGATGGCTGATGTAGAACGGTCCTTGGTCATGTAGAGCTTTGTAGGCGTGCATGAGAATATTGAACTGGCATCTCTTCTGGTTGTGGAGCTAGTGGAGATTTCTGAGGTGGGCAGTGAGGTGGGTCCATTTTGGGAGATCCAGGATGAGTCTGGATGCAGTGTTCTGTATGTTATGGATTCTTCTAAGGAGATGGGTGGAAATTCCGACTTAGAGAGAGTTGCTGTAGTCGAGGCGGCTTGTGACGAGGGTCTGCATGTCTGCAGGTCTGGTGTTGATTGGAATACTTCTGCAGATTCTGCGGAGCATGCGAAGGGTGTGGAAGCAGGAGCAGGTGACTTTGTTGACTTGTCGTTTCATGGTCAGTTGGCTGTCGAGGATGAAGCCAGGTTAGCATGCATGTTCTGTCGAGGAGTGGGTCGAAGACTGTCGGCCACCATCTGTGGTCCCGTATGGAGGTGTTCTTCCCAAATATCAGTACTTCTGTTTTGTCAGTATTGAGTTTGAGGCAGCTGTCTTTCATCAATTTGGCTGCATTTATCCTGGCGTTGAAGAAGTTGGTTTTGGCATTGGATGGGTCCTTGGTGAGAGAGAGCATTAGTTGAGTGTTGTCTGCGTAGGAGATTGTGTTGAGTCCATGGGATTTGACGCCATCTGCAAGGGGGGGTCGTGTTGAACAGACTGAGAGATGATTCTTGGGGTATGCTAAATATGGTGTGCTTGGGTGCGGAGCTGAATTGAGGCAGTTGGATGCTGTGTGCATTCTGTAAGGATAGAGGTGATCCACTTGAGGGCCTTATGCTGTATGACAATGTAGCGAGTCTGTTGATGAGGGTATGGTGGAAGACGGTGTTGAACACAGCAGAGAGGACGAGGAGGATGATGGGTACAATTTCTCTGTGGTCGAGCAGAGTTCTGATGTCGTCTGTGATAGCGATCAGCACGGACTCAGTGCTATGGTTAGCATGGAATCCTGATTGTGAGGCACAGAGTAGGTTATTTTGTTTAAGGTATTCAGTGAGTTGTTGGTCGATGGCTTTCTCAAGTACTTTGGCTGGGCAGGGGAACAGGGAGATCGGTTTGTAATTTTTGAGAAAGCTGGGGTCGATGGAGGGTTTCTTTAGGAGGGGCCTGACTGCTGAATGTTTTCCATCTGTCAGAGAAGTTTGCTGTGGAGGTGGAAGTGTTGACGATGCTGGTGAGTTCCATGCTGATTGGGTTTATTCCAAGGTTGAAGAAATGGCAGGGTCCTGTTGTGGATGGAAGACATGATGGCTATGGTGGTCTGAGTGGTGGACGGAGACTAGGTGGTGATAGTTTGGCTGGTGTTTGCTGGTTGGTTGAGGTTGTCGAGGCTGAGAGTGGTGGGTAGGGGGTTGACGTTGCTGTAGATGGTGTCAATCTTGCTGTGGAAGTAGTCCGAGAGGGTGTCGCAGAGTTCTTGGGAGGGGTGGATGATGTTCTCTGTGGTTGTCGGGTTGGAGAATTCCTTGGCAATTTTGAAGAGTTCTGTCATGTGGATGGCCGCAGTATCGATGTAGGCAGCAATGGCTTCTTTCTTGGCACCCCTGATGCATAGGTGATTTGATTGATTTGATTTGATAAAAATTTATAACGCGCAAAACAATAACCCGCAGGTATCAAGGCGCCTAACAATACAATCAGAAAATTGAAACATACATCCTTACACATAGGCTTGCAAGAAGAGGCGAGTTTTTAGGGCACTACGGAATTTCTGTAGGGAGGGTAGGGACCTAATATCCAGAGGAAGATCATTCCACCATTTGGGAGCTAGGGTGGAAAAGGCCCTGCCACCCCACTTGGCTCTTCGTATGCGAGGAACTGTCAGGAGCGATTTCCCGGAGGAACGCAAGTTCCTTCCAGGAGTGTAGTGGGAGATGATGGAACCCACTCCCGTGTCGCTGTTTTTTGCAATGGCTCTATAGGTTACGCATAAGACTTTGAACCGTACTCGGTGTTCTACCGGTAGCCATTGCAGCGTTTTCCTGGCCAACGTGGCCGAGGAGCGTCTGGGAACATCCAGAACAAATCTGGCTGTGGCATTCTGAACTACCTGTAAGCGCTGCAGGAGGCTCCTGTTTAGCCCCGCATACAGCGCATTACAGTAGTCCAGGCGTGAGCCAATGAGTGCGACAGCTATTTGCTTTCTGGACTGCAAAGAAAGGTATTTCCTAATCCTTCGCAGGGTGTGAATTAAGCCCCAACAGGTGGAGATGGTTCTACTCACCTGTCTGCCCATATCCAGAGCAGGATCTATCATCACCCCAAGATTTTTAGCAGATGTTGTGGGGGAAGGGCACATTCCTAGCGAGTCAGGCCACCAGCTGGCTGACCAGATGTTTTCGTTCCCTCCAAACACCATCACCTCAGTCTTCTCCCCATTCAGTTTAAGTGAGTTCTGAATCATCCAGTGACCAACCGCCTCCATACAAGATCTGAACTTGGAGGCGGTCTGCACATCTGAATGGGGAAGAGAGACGAGTATTTGGGTGTCATCTGCATAGGAGACTACCTCCATCCCGAAAGTTCTTATTAGTCTGGCCAGTGGGGTCACATAGATGTTGAATAGGGTCGGACTAAGAGCCGACCCTTGAGGGACCCCACATAGCACTGGTCGGGATGGAGATAGGAACTCACCCAGCTTGACTCTTTGTCCCCTCCCAACAAGGAAGGAAGTCAATAGATCTAGAGCTGCGCCCTTCACCCCCACATCCCTCAGGCGAGATGTAAGTACTGAGGGGGAGAGGGTATCGAAGGCCGCAGTTAGATATAACAGGACCAGGAGGGTGGTCTGGCCCCCATCCACTGTCGTGCGGATCTTATCGAGCACGATGGTGAGGGCCGACTCGGTGCTGTGTTCCCTCCTGAATCCGTGCTGGGAGGAGTCCAAGCAACCCGAGCTTTCCACGAAGGCAGCGAGATGCTTGTTTAGATGTGACTCTAGCATCTTCGCTGGAGCTGGGAGCAGCGAGATTGGACAGAAGTTTTTTAGGACCTCCGGATCGAGGGAGGCCTTCTTTAGCAGGGGTTTCACTACTGCGTTCTTCCACTCCGAAGGGAAGATACCGTCTCTTATGGCTAGATTCATTATTTCTAGCAGAGGTGGTAGGAAGGTCTCCCTACACTGCTTGATGATTTTCAGTGGGCAAGTATCCAGGGGGGAACCAGATTTGGTCTTATTAAGCAAGATCTCCAGATCTTGCAAAGCCAGGGGGGAAAGGAGTCCAGAGTGCACAATGGGGAGATGTCAGTGGTGGTCATATTCATCTCGACCCGAGCAGTGGGCACACTGATACAAGCTCTTTGTTCCTCAAGAGCCAGGTGGATATCCTGTATTTTGGTGTGAAAAAAGGAGGCAATCCTATCACATAGATCTTGCGAAGGTACAACAGGGTCAGGGGCTTGTAGGTTGACTAGAGAATCAACAATTTTAAAAAGCTCCTTCGGCGAGGAGAGCGAGGTTGTCAGGGCTACAAAGTAGTCTTGTTTAGCCTGCACAATCTCAGCCTTATATTTCCTGATAAGAAGTTTGTGGGCTTCTTTGTTCTTAAGGTCCCAACTAGAGTGCCAGAGCCTCTCCTTCCTCCTCACTTCTTGCCTGAGGAGTCTAAGGGAATCTGAGAACCATGGGGCAGATGGTCTCTTTCTGGCTCGGCGGCGGGTCTGTACTGGGGCCAGTTCATTCAAGGCCTCGGTGATAACCGGTTCGAAATGGCCGACTGCGGTCTGTACACTGTCCATGCCCGTAATAGAAAGGCTGGCAGCCCAAGGCGCAAAGGAGTCGCTACTGATATTCCTGAAATTTCTGGCAGTTTCCATT
This sequence comes from Lissotriton vulgaris, assembly GCF_964263255.1. Lineage (NCBI taxonomy): Eukaryota > Metazoa > Chordata > Amphibia > Caudata > Salamandridae > Lissotriton > Lissotriton vulgaris. The sequence goes on from NC_141697.1 coordinate 51,239,675, forward strand.
GCGTGATTCCCTTTTTTGCTTCCATCCACCCTATGGTATTCCAAGAGAAATGGAACTGCAAGGTGATCGGACCAAGATAGATACACCGGGTCCTTGGTGGTTAGACGATGGTCATTGGAGAAAATGCCATCTAGTGTGTGGCCTGCCCGATGTGTGGCCCCGCTGACTCGCTGCGTGAGTCCACAGGACGCCAGGGCCTCAATGAGACATGATGTATCAGATACATCATGCCGTTCTAAATGGTAATTAAAATCACCCAAGATGGAGAAATTTTCTCGACCAAAGTATGGTTCCAGGGACTGGAGGAAGTTGTGCGTAAAATCGGTCCGCGGGCCTGGAGGTCGATATAATAGGATTCCATTGAAGAAGGGACATTGCGCTTCCTTTATTGTGAAATAAAGGGCTTGGAAACAATCCGGGAAGTCGGGTATAGGTACAGTATGACATTGCAGGTGGTCTTTGTGAAGGATCGCTATACCCCCCCCCCACTCGTCCCTGTCTGTCGAGTCTAGCCAGGCAATACCCTTCAGGGACCGCTTCAATTAGGTCGGGACCAGATGAATCTTTGAGTAGTTGCTAAGGGCTGCTTTGTAAGCGGCTCTATCAGGGGGGTCCTTAGTGATGCATCATTGCTTCTCGAGGTGGTAGCAGTCAGCTTGGTGGTTCTGAGCTCTAGGGTCTGGGGTGTACCAGCTGGCTTGTTTAGAGGTTTTGTTGTCTTTTGCTGGTTTGAGCGGGCGACTCTCTCAGCGCATTTGGTGATCCAGGCTGAGAGATACTGGGCGGCCTGCTCAAGATCTTTTGACATTTCAGGTTGTGTGGTGCTGAGGATCTGTGTCCACTGAGTTTCAGTTACCTTGCCCCAGGTGAGGTGGAAGGAGCTGTGGTGCTTGGCGATGGTATGCTGGGTGTCGAAGATGGTGAAGTGAACGATGGCGTGGTCGGTCCAGGTGAGTTCTGTGACATGGGTGAATTTGATTCTGTTGCTGGAAGTGAAAATTGAATTGAGTGTCTGTCCGGTTTTGTGCATGAGTTGGGTGGCCAGTTGGGTTAGGCCAATTTTGTCCAGGTTCTCAAGGAGGGTGACAAATGCCAAGCTCTGGCATCTTGTGGCAATCCATTCGTCACCAAAACACATATTCTCACGGAATCCACCACTTGCATCTCTCCACAATGAATCCAACCAATTAAACCAAATATAGCACTCTATGTTTTGCCATGATTGGCTCAACCAATCATAATGCGTAGGCAGGCAGGCACTAACTAGAGCTGTTTGTCTACAAACTAACATCAGGGAGATGCGAAGTAGGAAAATAAAACAGACAGGAGCAGATGTTCTGGTAATATTTCCCTGTGACTCATAATTGTGTATGGGGTGTAATTAACAATGATTAACGCCTTCTGTTAAGAGCAGTAACCGCTATTAATGCCCTGAGAACAGGGTAATAAAGATTAATTGTAGCAGCGACCACCAGTAACACAGCGCCTTGAGTATCTCTCACTTAAACTGCGGATCTGTCTTCCCACTGCAGAGGAACAGTGGGTGACCTGCCAGCTACAGGGTGGGCTCTCAGCGCAGACCTCGCTACCTTATATACGAAAGAGGAGAATGAGAAGCGCAGCGCTGAGGAGGGGTGATAATAATACGTATCATTTCAATCCCGAGAGATAACCCTTGTGTGGTGTATGCTACACAACTGATCAATATTGCTAGGGTTCCCATTACAAGTTTCATTGACCCCTGCTAGGACATTTGAAGGCCTTCCTACTCTTCTCTGGACAAATATTGCCCATGTATTTAGGATGGGCTGAGATTTCTACCCTAAAGGAACCACTCCACTTCAATTGATTGATAAGGTCCCACCTTGGTACTCTAAGCCTTTGATAGTATTGAAGGAGGGGCCGCTATAGGTTTATTTGTTCAAGAACACTGGTTTCTATGGATTCACTTCAAAACCTGTTTCTATTAATCGCGTGTGCAGGGTTTCCCTCATGCATTAATGAACTTAGCTCATGTCTTTATAGGTAAACATGAAACCAATATACACATGTAGGGAAACGTTCCAATGGACTTCTACTTGTGCACATTTGTATTTGTCCAGTGCATTGGTATTGTTGAAGCAGTGCGATTAAAAAGTTTCAAACTATGCTGCTGGCACATGACACGGTGAGAATAGCTGAACTGTGTCAATAATACAGTGTAGAGGGGACTCGCGGAGGCCTCAATCTACACCTTCACCAACATTTCCAGTGAGTACGCATGTCACAATTGTGGCTCCCTTCGTACTACACTAACATTTTTGGAAGCATTGTAGTAGGCCTCACCAAATGACCTAGTTTTTTTCTCATTTACATTGACTGAAGGACTTTATGTATTAGAGGCATTGTGGTGTATGGGCCACATCTGCAAGAACTGCTACACCCTTCATTGTAAAACCCACACCATTGTTTGCTTCTCTGCATAACTTCTGTGACTAGTTTTCACCACAGACAGCATGAATTTTGAATTTAAAAATGTTTATATAGCGCTCTACTACCAGGCGGTTTCTTGGCGCTTTTGGACTGCAAGGAGTGACAGGAGCTGGGGGGATCAGACCTTGTAAGCTTGGGAAAAGAGCAGAGTTTTGAGGCCCTTCCGGAACTCAGTGTAGGAGGATGTCATCCGGAGTTCCGTCGGGAGGGAGTTCCAGAAAGCAGGAGCGAGAACTGCAAATTTCGTTCCTCCGGCCTTTTTCTTTCGGAAGCGGGGGGTAGTTAGCAGGGCCAAGTTAGTAGATCGAAGCTCTCTGCCAGGTATGTAAGGTTTGATGGCGGAGCAAATTTTATCATTCACTGCAGTGTTTTTACTAATTTTTTTTACCTCCCTGTATTCATCTTTTTGCATTTTCAATGTTTTAATAGTGGACTAAAGGATTGGGTTCTCATTGCAGAAAATCTGATTTTAGATGTTCATATCTGATCATTGTGCATTTACTTGGACCTGAAAGCTCGGCTCAGTGATGTTGCCAGAAACACAATTGGCTGCAAAACCCCTCAATGCTGCTTTGTACGTTTCAATTGAATCTTTACTAGTTGGTACCTCAAGTAAAATTCATGACGCTTTATCAAGATGTTTGGAGTCAATCGACTACCTCACTAAAATATTTATAATCTCGAGCTGCTCTACTTGGTGTGACTGTATGTATAGACAAGTGATCAAAAATATGCTGACCTTCGGTGCCCAATAGATGGAGATGCATCAAAGTTTATCCCTTTTATAGTTATTTTTCAGTTAGAAAACTGTTTGAACCAGGTCTCCTACTTAATGACTGGTTCTGCAGGTCTCCGTAAATGCTGGCGGGGGTTTACATTTACGCTCCACACTGCAGCAGCAAACAGAATGCAGTAATGACTGGAGTTCAATGGCTAACAAATCCAAGAACATGAAAAGCCAACAATATGAAAATGGCCTAAAAACATAGTGATAGGACTTGCAAGCAAAAAAAGTTTAAAAGAAGCAAAGATGTCTTAAGAAGCTCACCTAGACAGCTAACCACCGTGGTCCTAGAGATTAAAAAAATGCTCATTTTCAATCCCACCCGTGGTCCTAGAGATTAAAAAAATGCTCATTTTCAATCCCACTCAAGATGCTCACAGTCTCCAGCACAGATGTGTTTCCTTGATATACATACATAAACCAGAGCTGGACCACATAAGAACAAAAAAGAAAACGTTAACACATAAATATTTTGTAGCTACGTATCAATAATTCCTGAATACTCCAGTAGTATTTCTTCATTTATTGTTGCTTCATATGATTATTCATAAAAATCAGCCAACGCGTTTCGGCCACTAAACAAAGAACTTCTTCAGGGCAAAAATTTCTTGTCATCAATTAGTTTCAATCATACCAATGTTAAGATGAGATTGGTTCCATACTAATATGGTATCTGTATTTATGGTGATGCGAGAATGCAGTTCGTATAAATTAATTCATCAGAGATCCTTCCAGGGGTGTATACCCAAGTGTCAATAAATACAGTCCTCTAGGCAGGGGAACATCCACCCATTGGCTGGCACTTCAATGGGTGCCACGAGGTTGAAAGTATCTGCGAGGAGCCTCCGGTACCTGGCGTCTAGTGCGGTGTTTCCTGCATATGCTGGTCCTTCCTCAACATAATGGTTATGTGATGACAGAATGGCACTGGTAATGCTGAGCATCCTAGAGGTACTGATTGGGCTTAAAGAAATACTCCCTAGATATTAAGCTCTGCAAAGATGTAGCCAGGAGAAGCCTTTTTTGCCAATTTACACAAAACTTAGGCACAGGATTAAATAGAAGCAATATTCTTTACAAACTCTCAGTGCTCCCACCAAGGACAACATATTTAGATATGTGAGAGCCAGTGGTAGAGACAGGCAAGGGTGAATGGGGGAAGAAGGAAAACCGAGACACAGGACTCCATCCCGGACACAGAGAATCGACAATGTCTGCAAAGTGCAGTGAATCTCTACAAGACAAAGAGATGTCCTAAGTACCTGATCACACAGAGAAAAGGACGTAACTGAACTATGAATGAATATACCTCAATACTATCTCTGTGTAACCAAGTCTCTGGACTTTGATAAAGAACTGGCAATTCCTGAAAAATAAACATAAAAGCAATAAGCATCTCAGGAATAACACATGTATTATGTCACCCTGGGAATATTATAACTTCCACAAATTTTCTTAAATCTTGTAATCATCCGCTCTTACTGAAAGCTCTAATACATTATTCATGATTCCTGTAAACATGAGTACAATGATTAAGCATTCCTCTGTCACTTCACGGGCACCTTAGTAAATTGTGACCCCAGACTAAACAGTTCAAATAGTGTTGAGAAGAACAGTTCGGGTCTCCAGAAACCTTCAGTATACTTGCAGTAACCTCTTAGTAGATTAAACGCCGGCGCAAATAGTTCAGATTAACTCCAAGTTCAAAACTCATCTTCATGAACCACATGATTTCAGGATCCTTCTCTGTGATACAGCGGGAAAAACCATCAAAAGGCAATGGGTCCTGCTATAGGGAATCTATTATCCAAACAGGGAGGTCCTGGCAGCAGCAACATTGTAGCACAACTGCTTAACAAGGACGTTGTAAACCAAGAGGTAAATTATACCCAATAATCCAAGGTGGCCGCCATCTCTCTGGAATACATGAGAATTCGGACTGCTGGGAATAGTGGCGGACTTCCAGCGAGCTACTGCGCAGCGCGTCCTCCATGCATAGGTTGCTTCAGTCCAGACCAGTGCTTTAAATGGGCCAGGACTCACCGGTACTTAGTACCGGGACTTCTAAATGTTCATGCCCTTGAGTACAGGTACTCAAGGGGTGGCAAGTCAAGCTCTGAAATTTGGCATGCACAAAAAGAAGCGCGACAGAGCTGGCGAATCGGCCTATTTTGGTGAAGCACTCTGTTCATCGAGTGCTACTCTACCCTTTGAAGGTGCTAAGTGAGCAGCGGCCTGTATGCATTCATTCAGAGCTGGAAGGGAGTCTGGGAGGGGCTGGAGACACTGCGATTATTGACACGGGGTCCACTCAGGCTCCTTGGAATCAATAGCACAGTAGCTGTGTGAGCAGGGCTTACTAACAGCCATGTCCTGTGACTCGGCGTGAAATCTAGGAGAATGCTTTCTGGTGGTGTAGCAAAGTAGGGCTGCACTCGTTTGCAGCCAGATTGAGGACGAAGGCGGTGATAGTGACGCAGAAGCACAGTGGGTGGGAATCAAGATTAATAATGTGGATGCCAGCGAACGTAAGCACTTTCTAAAACACGTGTACTAAATGTCCAGTCTGCGCGCACGAGTGCTGCTATGTCACTGTGGGTGTGTTTCGCATGAGCGAGTGTTGTTTGCGGGTCAAGCACCAGATATATACTTGCAAGCGATGCGCCCTGCATTACCACTCTCTGCCCATAAAGCGCACGTGAAAGGGTCTGCGTGTAGCATGTGCTAGGCCACTTTCTCTCCAGTGCAAATCTGCTTTTTTTCTCAGTATCAACAACATTGTTCTTTGCTTTTGTAAAGGTTGTTTTCTCTTGGGTAAAATGCAGGGGCTCTGGGAAGGGTAGAGGTGGGCCAACTAACAAATTAAAAAGGAGGGACCAGTCAGAGCTGCACCAGGAAGTCTGGATTGGCCTTAAAGGCCGGTGCATAAGTCGAGAATTGAAAACAGTCCCATTGAAATAAAAGTGTATTTTTTATCCCGTGGAAGAATTTCACCTTGGTGGATACGCTTATATCACAGCAACATCATAGTGTATTAAATATAACACAAGATGATTGTACAGCACACATCTGGAACGTGTGCTTTTGAATATACTATCATCTGTGCTAACGAAGAAAATGGAGGCTTGGTGAGATAAAATATTTGACTGCGATCACACAGTTTGGTCATGTGGTCTGGGATTGATCCCAGAATTTCTGCTTTCACTTTGTGCGATTCAGCCTCTAGGATATCTTTCTTCCTCTCCTGTATCGCAATAAAGGTCTCTATTTTGTCTTTATTGTCCGCACATGAGATTAGAGTTTGGTTGGCAGGCAGATGCAACATCAAAGTTCAGTTCATTTTGGGTTTGAGGGTGCAAGAGGACCTGGCACAGAGCCAGAGATCCTGGCTCGAGCTTTCAGCAACTTGCCCATCTCCAGGAAGAGGAAAACAGACTTTACAGCAGGTAAGGAGCTTTGAGGCAAACCAAAGTTATGCCATCTGGTGGGTGGGGGGAGCGGGGGGGGCGGGGGGTGCTGCGTGATTTCTGCGACAAGGCAATGAAACAAGAGGGTTAACCATAGTTAAACATTTCCAAAAATGTTAAGGTAAATGTCTTGTGCAAGTCATATGTGATTTAGGTGTTGCACCATGAGAAGCCCACTTTAATATTAAATGTACCTTTTTGTACATATAAGGAGAAAGGAATACTCACAATATACAGGAAATGCTTGAGCATCATTAAACACATCTGCACAACAATTAAATCTCAATTAAATGAAATGTGTGCGCCTGGCCGGGTCCCATAGCAGTGCCCGGTAGCCCCGCCCTGTAGCCCCACCCCCTAGTCGATATCTCAATTTGGTGAGTACCTGCACTTGTTTTTTTTCAATTTAAAGCACTGGCCCAGACAGCGCCAGCTCTCTGTGATGACCAATGACCCTTTCAACAGCCAGTACCAGTGGGCTTGACACACCACCTTCACGTGCGTGGTGCACACAGAAGGGGAATCTGCATCTCCAGTCCAGCTTCCTGAAAGCTCAACCAGCATGGGCAGCAAATGACAACCCCATGGGTGAAGCATTGTCTTAATAGAAAGCGCTTGAAAAAAAACACACCAACCAAAATCTCTCAATGGACCAGCAGCAACATCCTTCCAATCAATCAATCAAATATTTGTAAAGCGCACTAATCACCAGTGAGGGTCTCAAGGCGCTGAGCGGGGATGGGAGTGCAGCTACTGCTCGAACAGCCAGGTCTTGAGGAGTCTCCCGAAGGTCAGCAGGTCCTGGGTCTGTCGCAGCTGTGTGGGGAGGGTGTTCATTGTCTTGGCCACGAGGTAGGAGAAGGATCGGCTGCCTGTGGTGGTCCTGAGGATGCGTGGGATGGCAGTGAGGGCGAGGTTGGCGGAGAGAAGCTGGCGATTCGGGGTGCAGGTGAGTCGTTCGTTGAGGTACACTGGTCCGTTGTTGTGAAGAGCTTTGTGAGCATGGGTGAGGAGCCTGAAGGTGATCCTCTTCTTGACTGGAAGCCAGTGCAGGTCTTTTAGGTGGGCTGTGATGTGGCTGTGGCAGGGGATGTCGAGGATGAGGCGTGCGGAGGCGTTCTGCATGCGCTGGAGTCGCTTCTGGGGTTTGGCCGTGGTTCCTGCGTAGAGGGCGATGCAGTAGTCCAGCCTGCTGCTGACAAGGGCGTGGGTGACCATCCTTCTGGTTCCGGTGGGGATCCATCTGTAGATCTTGCTAAGAATGCGGAGGGTGTTGAAGCAGGAGGAGGAGACCACATTGACTTGCTGGGTCATTGAGAGCGATGAGTCCAGGGTGACCCCAGGTTGCGTGTGTGCTCGGTGGGTGTGGGTGCGGCTCCCAGGGCGGCAGGTCACCAGGAGTCGTCCCATGTGGCTTGAGTGGGTCCGAGGATGAGGACCTCTACTCTGAGTTGAGTTCCAGGCGGCTGGTCTTCATCCAGCTGGCGACAACTTTGTGGACGTTGGTTTTGGCGGTGACTGGGTTTTTGGTGAGTGAGAGAATCAGTTGAGTGTCGTCGGCGTAGGAGACTATGTTGAGGTTGTGCGAGTGGTGCCATGTAGACGTTGAAGAGGGTGAGGCTGAGGGATGATCCTTGGGGCACTTCACAGAGGATCTTGGTGTCTTCGGAACGGAAAAGCGCCAGACCTCAAAGTTTAGCTCCTATCCACCCAGGGGCAACGCCAGGCTTGGGCTGTGAGCTCAGCCCTCACTGTGAAGGTGACGATGAGGCAAGTAAATGAATATTAAACTTGAGCCAGCGTCCGCTACCAAGGAGGAGGCAGGCCTGGACCATACAGGGCCTAACACAGCAGCCTCTCCAGGCGGATTCACATACTCAGTGCATCACAGTGCATACAAGCAAACACAGGTGCAAAAGAACATGATAATTTAAGATTACACAAGATCTTGTGATGGCATCCTTCCGTGACATGAGCTGGATTCAGATGACGGGCCGTTCAAAGATGCCAACGAGACCCAGATTTGGGAGAAGGATGGTGCAATGTGTCCTTTTCAGAAACCCAAGCACGTGCACATTTGTGAAGGCAGACCTTAGAAGCGCCAAATTATCTTTGTGCCGTAAATCAAACTTTTAATAACCTCCAACGCGATTTTCACCCCAGTCCTCGAAGGACTACAATTTAGTAATTATGTGATTAATAAAAGTGGATTTATGAATCCAGATAAAATTGCTCCCTTTATTGTGCAGCACGTGCGGCCCCCTCTCCCCCACCTTTACCTTTCCGGTGGGCTTGCCTCAACTGCACCTGGACACCGTTTCCAGACGGACAGAGATCTCAGTTTAACATTTTAGTATAATGAGATTAAATAAAATTTTGTAGGAATTAAGGGGCTTTAAATATTCAAACTAAAATCCATGCAAGATTGGAAGGGTTTAAATTAACTGGCAAAAGCTATATTAATTGCTTCCCATGGTAGAAACAGAGAGTTTATTAGTTTAGGACTTCCAAGGCCTTTTGACCTGCCAAATTCTCTGCATGGCCCCCATTTACCTCTGTTCACTTTGGACTGTTGTCCCCGGGTGCCCCTCCCTGGCCCTTTTGTTGTTTCCTAATCCAGCCCGCAGCAACGAAAAATAAAAAGAAATAACCTTGTTATTAGCATTTTATTTTTCCCGTTTTCACTGCTCCAAGAGCAGTGGGGCGGTGCCCTCCGCCTCAGCAGAGGAGCCACCACTGCTGCTTGTGTTTGAGGGGAGCCTGCACAGCTTCTGCCTGCACGGGTGTGAGTAGAACTTGTTGTGTTGCTGCACAGGACTCCTACTGCCTCCTCCCATCACGGTTCTCTTCCTGACTCACTGCCCATCAGCCCTGTCACTGCCAACTCCCCCATTCACTGCCCCTCTCACCACCTACCCCGATCCCATGGCATGCCGCCTTGTGTTTCATTGCACTTCCGGAATAGTTGTAAAAGCAGAAACGCAGACTAATCTGTCCTCATAGCTGTCACGTTTACTAGATCCACGTGTGACTAGCTGCTCCAGTCAGGGTTTTCCTTTGCACTCTGGGACTTGCAGTCCTGGGCCGGCGGGCCCATATTACAAATAGGGCACACTTTCCATGTTTGTGCCATGGCGCACGTTAAATCAGATGCACCAGGGGCAGACATGGAAAGCGCGTCCTATCAGGAAAAATGCACTCCCCTCTGGGCAGCGGCAAATGCGTGCTGCCCCAGAGCAGCACATTCAAGAGAGATACAGAGCAGCTGTTTGAAAGCTGCTCCGTGCTTCTCTGCGCCGGCTGCAACTTGCCGCGCTTTTAAAAGGGATTAGAGATCTCCTTGCAGGCGGGTGCAATGACTGCACTAGCCCGCAAGGGGATATCCGGGGGGTCCATGGGAGCCCCTTTCATCCCATTAGAGGGCTGCATTTAAAAGGCGCACTCAAAGTGCGCCACCTTTCTGTGGCACACTTTCGATGCAACTTCTAAAGGCACGTTTGCCTCTTTACCCACGTAAGTAGTTTGGCGTAAATGCAAAGAGATTCCCTCATATGCATGAGGGCACACCCCCATGCAAATAAGGAAACACCCTCTAATGATACCGCCAGCGCTATCTGTATTACAGAAGGGGCAGCACAAGCATGTGCAGTACTTTCTGTAATGCCAAAGGGCCCCGGGGGCATGCAAAGTGGAGCCCTTGTGAAATACGGCTCCTGGTTTTATAATGGGCTAAACACTAAACAAGTCATACAATGCATTGTAAAAAACTGGAGTGCAGCTGCTACTCGCGTCTGGACCTGCCTGTGCGCCCTGGGAGGCCTCATCTTGCTATGTCTAGAAATTCTACACTAAGAGCAACAACACTTCTCTTAGAACAAGCCCAAATGCCAGCGGAAAGAAGCTCAAGACTAGCTCTGCCCATACAATGACCGTGATATACTTATCGACACAGTGTGTTATGCTTGTTTTGAAATTCTTTTTACTGGCATTAGGACAGGCTTAGAAAATCTACCATGAACTCTGAAAACAATCAGCAGGTGAGTTCACTGTCGGCCTGGCGCTGCCATTAGCACGGCATGAAAACAGCAAGTCTGATCCATAACAGAGACACTCTCCCTTTTTGTCCTACCCAGACTGATTGATTGCCACTGAGTTCAGAAATAATCCAATTTATGATACTCAATTTCCCACCTCCAAAGGATGGAAGGCTGAGTCTCTATTGCCGGGACTTGGAAATCATGACTTCCGGAATACCACATTCTGCCTGCAATGAGAGTTTCGATCACAAAGCCATCCTAGCGGCTATAGAATGGAATGCTTTCTTTCTATTTCATGCTATAGTGAGTGTTTGGACCCACTTCTTTTACTTATGACAACACAGAAATTGGGTGCTAATGGACAAGTTACTTACCTTTGTTAACGCCTTATCTGGTAGAGACATAATCTAGCCACAGATTCCTTACCTGTGGATATCCCAGGCATTTGGCTGGATCCGGAAGCTCGAGAAATACCCTTGAGCGCTGGTAGGTTGCATCGTCTGCGTCATTCACGTCACCTATATAAGTCCCACCTCGAAGCACTCATGTCAGTTACATCTCACGTCTTTCCACGCCAGGAGCACAAAGCCATGAAGTGCACTGACAGAGGTGTGTTTAGAAAAACTAGGGCCCTGAAAGGGATCAGCCCTGACTCTAAAACCTGTCTGCAGTGCCTGGAGGACGGGTGGGTCGATAAGGAATCAGCAGCTACATTATATATCTGCCAGGTAAGGCATTACCAAAGGCAAGTAACTTGTGCATCTGATAGAGACATCTAGCCACAGATTTCCAACTTTAGAATAGATACCCAAGCAATACTATCCCTGGAGGAGGGACTGCATACAAGTTTAGACCAAGAAGTCCCACAGGACAGAGTGGCCAAAAATGCCATCCCTGCAGACTTGACTGTCCAGGCAGTATTGCTTAGTGAACATGTGCAATGACGCCTATGTTGTTGCATGGCAAATGTCAAGGACTGGAACGCCATTTTTGCAACGCTGTGGTCGCAGCCTTAGCTGTGGTGGAATGAGCTCTTCAGCCTTCAGGGGGCTGTTTCTTGGCCGGAGCGTAGCAAATTTTGATGCAGAGGTTGATCCATTGCGAGATAGTCCCCTTCTGCATCGCACAACCTTTCTTTGATCCAACGTACCCCACGAAGAATTGGTCACCCATCCTGAATGTTAGTGTGGTCAAGGTAGAACGACAACTCTGTTTTTGGGTCCAGATGGTGGAGTTGCTCCTCCTCTTAAGAGAAGCATAGAAAGTGGCCAAGGTGACTGATTACCCCACGTGGAATGGTCTTACCGCTTTCAGTAAGAAAGAAGCCCTATTGCGAAGAACCAACTTATCAGGGAAGATGGTCAGGTAAGGAGGCTTGGGTGGCAGAGCCTGGAATTCGCTAACCCTCCTGGCAGAAGTTATTGCCCCTAAAAAGGCTGTTTTGATGGACAGCACCCAGAGGGAACAGTGGTGCAGAGGTTAGAACGGAGCACACATAAGGAAGGTGAGAACAACATTAAGGTCCTAATGAGGCATGATGAATGGGGCAGGTGGGGAAAATATAGCAGCCCCTTAAGAAATCTGTTAACTGTAGGGGATTACATAAAGAGGGTTGGTCTGGCAACCTCAAAAAGGCAGACATGGCCGTAAGATTCCCTTTTAGAATTCCAGAGCAGAGCCCTGCTGGGCAAGGGTCAAAATAAAGAGTAGTACTTGAGATAGGGAGGAAGCAGAAAGAGGACCAATAGTACAATATTTTACACATTTCTGCCACTGGCAGGCGTACACAGTCTTGGTAGAGGGACGCCTGCCTGCCAAAATCACAGCACAGACTTCGGGAGGAAGGTTGAATGCGGTCAACGGCCGCCACTCATCTCCACTCAAGAAGGCGTAGAGTTGACAGGTTTGGATGGACGATCCTCCTCTGGTTTTGTGACAGAAGATCCTCACGAAGGAGCAGCCAGATCGGAGGATTGATGCCCAGTTGGAGAAGCTCGGGATACCAGACTCTCCATGCCCAGTCCGGAGCCCCAAGAATGACCTGGGCCGGGTTGCTCCTGATCTTTTTGAGTACTCTGGACAGGAGTGGTATTAGAGGAAAGACGTATAGGTAACCTCAACTTCACTCGAGACAAAAAGTGTCGCTAAGTGAGTGCTGCCTTGCAACTCCAGCACGCAAAATTGTTGACATTGCACGTTCTAGAGAGAGGCAAACAGATCTAACCAAGGCTTCCTTTTTGAGTAAGTAGTTGAGGGCTCACAGATCTAGAATAGGATGATGGCCCTGGTCCTTTTTCAGGACCAGAAAGTAGCCGGAACAGCAACCACAGCCTATTATGCCGCTGGAACCATCTCTATGGTTATTATTATTATTATTGGGACATTTGTAGAGCGCTGCGATTACGCACACCGGCGTGTCCACTTGGCCAAGAGAGTCCTGACTTCCTGCTGAAGCAAGTTCAGGTGATCCTCCATCAGCCGGTTGTGAGTTGGAGTCATGGGGGGAGGGGGGAGTCTCGAAAGGGAGGGAGTAGCCCCTTTGGACTATCTGAAGAACCCACTTGTCCGATGTGATTTTTAGCCAGTGGTGGAGGTGATGGCTGATCCTGCCACCAACCAGCCACCCACGATCTTGATGGGATGAACTAGAAAGGTTTAGAGGCAGCAGGGGGAGGAATGGACTGACTGGATCTCTGGCCATCTGACCCACGGGGTCAAAAGGAGCCACACCCATGTCCGCACGGAGGTTGCGGAACGTGCGTAGTCTTGTGGGTGGGATATGGCTGGCACGCTGAAAGCCCCTTCCGTGGCCAAGAAAGGGGCGAAAAGCAGATGGGGATGGGTGGGACTGAGAGGCCCAAGGACTTGGGCATAGCCAATAAGTCTTTAAAGAGCCCCCGAGCCACATCTGCCTTGTCTCCGAAAAGACGGGTGCCATCAAAGGGCAAGTCTGTAAGGGAAGCATGTACATCCCCAGAAAAGCCAGAAGTTCTGAGCTGGGCGTGGCACGAACAGCCACCTTCCATTACATTAGTCTGCCCAGCGAGTCGGTGGTGTCAAGCCCACAACGAGTGAACTTTGCCGCATCACTCCTGTTTGATACTACATGGGAGAACCTGTGGCAGAATCTGCACAACTGTTTCCCACAAGGAGTGAGCATAACGGCCCAAAAGGAATGCAGTGTTCATTGATCGTAATGCAAAGCTAGCGGAAGAAAAAATGTTCTTAACCCCAATAATCCAGTCTCTTAGATTCCCTGTCTAGGGGTGCAGAGGGAAATGCACCCTGTGAGGTAGAGACCTATGCCACCAAACTCTGGTTGGTTAGGAGTATCAGGTCGCCTGGAGCAGGGCAATGATGGCGGGCAACTGTCCTATTCACAGAGGCAACTGGGCTGGGGTTGGACCAGGTTCTCAGAAGGACATCAGTCAAGCTTTCATTGAAAGGCAGGAGGGGTTCCGTGTAGGAGACACTTGGCTGCAGGACCGCTGTCAAAATGTTCATCTTGAATTCCTCCGAAGGGAGATGAAGGCCCAGGACCTCGGCTGCCCTTCTCACCACCACACCATATGAAGCTCCCTTCTCCGTGGCCACTGTACGGGGACTTGGGGAGGTATCCAGGCCACTGGCCTCACCCAATCCCTCATACCAGTCAATTTCGTGCTCAGGCTGGTCTTATAAAGGGTCAACGACCTCTCTGAATCATCCTCCATTCCTAGCCCCTCAAAAGAAGGCTGAAGAATTGACCTAGGACCCAAGGGTGCTGTCCTTGCCAGAATTGGTATCAAAGGTGCTGATAGAAAGAGATCGCATGTTCAGACAGTGGCGCCTCTCTTCCTCTTTTGAAGGATTCGGAGGAGGAAAGAAGGTAGGCAAAGTGATGGTCTGCCCGATGTGGAAGGGCGTGACAACCTTTGGCAAGAAAGAAGGACGGGTCCTCAGAACCACCTTGTCCGGATGAACAGAAAGGAAGGGAGGTTTAGAAGAAAGAGCCTGGAGCTCACTCACTCTTCTGGCAGAGGTGATAGCTACCAGGAAAGCCGTCTTGAGAGTGAGACGACGCAGAGGACAGTTATGAAGGGGCTCAAAAGGAGTGCACATCAGACATGTCAAGACAAGATTTAAGTCCCATTAAGGCATGATAAACGGCACGGGAGGAAATGTGTGTGTGATGCCTTTCAGAAAGTGATTAACAACAGGGGACTTAAAAAGAGAAGGCTGATCAGGAAGCCGCAGAAAGGTGGAGATGGCAGAAAGATGACCTCTGGAGCCACAAGGATGACTTGGGCCTGGTCGCGCTGAAACTTCTTCAGCACTCTGGGCAGAAGTGGTATAGGCGGAAAGGCGTACAACAGACCGCATCTCCACTCGCGACGAAAAGCGTCTCCAAGCGAGCGCCGCCTTGGAAATTCCAACGCGCAGAATTGATGACATTGCGCGTTCTCTACGGTGGTGAATAGATCTAACCAAGGCTCTCCCCACTGCAGAAAGAGACCTTGCGCCACGTCCGAGTTCAGATGCCATTCGTGATCCATCATGCACCAGCGGCTGAGTTTGTCTGCCCTGGCATTCAGAGAACCTACCAGGTATTGAACCACCAAAGTAATCCCTTGATGGTCCAGCCATGTCCAGAGGCGCAGAGACCCTTGACATAGGGTCCACGGCCCCACCCCGCCCTGTTTGTTGCAGTACCACATGGCGGTGGTGTTGTCCTTGAACACCTGCACTACACCTCCCTGGACAGAGAGAAGGAATGCGTTCAGTGCGAGTTGGATAGCCCGGAGCTCTAAAAGATTGATGAGGAGTCGGGACTCCGCCGGAGACCAGAGGCCTCTGATCTCCGCCTCTCCCAAGTAGCCTCCCTATCTCAGGAGGGACGCATCTGTCACCACTGTGTGCTCCGGTTGGGGAAGGGAGATGGATTTGTCATTGACACAATCGTGATTTGTGAGCCACCACCGCAGTGTCGTGCAGTGCCCTCTGAGATCTGGACTTGATCGGACAGGTTGCTCTGATGCTGAGCCCACTGGAACTTCAGGCCCCACTGCAGAGCCCACATATGCCATCTGGCATGTTGCACTAGCAGGATGCAGGAGGCCATCAGGCCCAGGAGCCGGAGGGTCATCCTGACCAAAACCCGGGATAGAGGCTGAAAGATCGGAATCATAGCTTGAATATCCCGGACTCGCTGCTCGGGAGGAAACACCCGAAACCGCCTCGAATCCAGAACCGATCTGATAAAAGGGAGCTTCTGAGAGGGACTCAGGTGCGACTTCGGCACAATAATGGAGAACCTCAGCAAATGCAGGAGGTCGGCAGTAGTCTGAAGGTGGATGACAACTGCTTGGGGCGAGCCCGCCTTCAACAACCAGTCGTCGAGGTAGGGGAAGACTGACACCGCTGACCTGTGCAGATGAGCTGCAACCACCGCCATCACTTTCGTGAACACCCGAGGGGCACTGGTAAGACCGAAGGGGAGCACGGCAAACTGAAAATGCTCCTGGCCTACCGTGAACCGCAGGTAACGCTGGTGGGCCAGCAGGACAGGAATGTGAAAATATGCGTCCTGCAAGTCCAACGCTACCATCCAGTCTCCAGGGTCGAGGGCAGTCAAGACCTGAGCCAGAGTCAACATCTTGAACTTCTCATTCCGGAGGAAGCGATTGCACGTCCCTGAGGTCCAAGATGGGCGCAAGCCCCCTTTGTACTTCTTGGGGACCAGAAAGTAGTGGGAATAACAACCATGTCCTACTTCCAGCCCAGGAACTCGCTCGATGGCCCTTTTGGCCAAGAGGGCCATGACTTCCTGCTGGAGAAGTGCAAAGTGATCCCCCGACAAGAGGTGGAACTGAGGTGGCTAGACTCGAAAGGGAGGGAGTAGCCCCTCCGGACAAGTTGCAGCACCCACTTGTCAGAAGTGACAGAACGCCAATGGGGAAGGTGATGACGAATCCTGCCACCCACTGGCGTGGGGTGCGACCTGAAGCTCAGACTAGGAAGGCTTTAAGGTTGACGTCGCGGAGGTGGACTGACCCTCACGCCAGCCCCCAGAGCCGCCGAGTTTGGTTCTGCGCAGGCTTTTGACTGAACGAACGGGCAGGGGCACCTCTGCCATGGCCACGAAAGTAATGAAAGGTAGACATGGCGGGGCGCGTGGTGGAAAGTACCAAGCACTTGGCCGTAGCCCGAGAGTCCTTGAAATGCTCCAGTGCAGTGTCGGCCTTATTGCCAAATAGGCGAGTGCCGTCAAAGGGCATATCCATGAGCGAGCCCTGGACGTCCAGGGAGAAACCGGTGGATCGCAACCAGGCATGGCGACGATGCGCCACAGTTGTGGAAATAGCCCTACCAAGGGAGTCTGCGGTGTCCAAGCCACAACGAATGGCGAACCTAGCCGCGTCCTTACCCTCAGCTGCAGCCTGAGACAGCACAGTCTGGACCTCCTCTGGGCAATTAGGCAACACCTCAGCCACGGAATCACACACTGCGTGGGAATAGCCGCCCAGGAGGCATGCAGTGTTTACTGACCGCACACCTAAGCTGGCCGAAGGGAACAACCGCTTGCCAAACTGAGTCCTTATCCGGCTGAGCCGTAGGAAAGGCACTCTGAGATGTAGAAGCTTGAATGACCAGACTTTCAGGTGTAGGATGAGTGGCCAGAAAGGCAGGGTCACCCGGCGCCGGGCAATGGCGCCTGGCGATGTTCTTATCCACAGGGGCCCCTGTGGCGGGCCGTGCCCAAGTGCCCAACAAGACTTCAGTGAGGGCATCATTAAAGGGCAGCAGCGGCTCCGATGAGGTGGATGCCGGTTGGAGCACCTCAGTGAGGAGATTAGTCTTCAGGGTCACCGTGGGGAGATCGAGTTTAAGGACCTCAGCGGCCCGATGGAGCACCACCGTGTACGAGGCCCCTTCCTCCATAGTAGGTAGGGGAGAGGCGAACCCATGATTAGAGGAGACGTCAAGGCCACCGGCCTCCTCCAAGACGTCCACCCAGTCCTGCTCAGAATCACACTGATGAGCAAGCGGGTCTTCAGACCCCTCCCAGTCATCCTCCTCCGCCGGCACCGCCGGCACAGGCCTCGGCGGCAGGGCAGGGGGAAGGAAGAAACTGCGCCGAGAATGGCGCCGGCTCGGACTCAATTTAGATCCGAGGCGGGGACAAAACCGTCCGGGAACCGGGGCAGAGGCGGGAGCAGCGGTATCCACTGTGGCGCCGCCAGCAGACCTGGGGCCGGAGCCGGCAGCATGAGACATCTTGGCGCGAGGCCGGAGCCAGGGAATGGAGCTACCTGTAACGCCCGGGCTGGATCCGCCGGAGGAGTCAACGGACCAGCAGGATCCTGACACAGGACCGCGGAGCCCGAAGGCGCACGGGCGGGAGCTGAGGCCTAAACAGGCGGTCAATGGCAGCAAGGAATTCTTGCATTTATGCGGGAGTTGCCAGTGGACCCGGGTAAGGCGGGTAGGCCGCAGGACTCCCAGGCTTTAAAGGAGCTGCAGAGGCGGAGCCCCTGTCCCCCTCGTCCGCATTCGAAGACCGACGGGGGGACGTCGGAGAGCGAAAACGCTTCTTCGACTTCTTTTTGTAACGTCTCTTACCCGAATCCGAGGGTGAAGACTTGGACCCCGAGGAGCGGTGATGACGGCTCCGCGAACGGTCACGGGAACGACCCCTGGACCTCAAATGGCGTGGGGACGAATGCCAAACTTCAAGCATCTTCCGGCGAAGCTCCCTCAAAGCCTTTGGGCCATAGCCCTACAGTCCAGACAGGACCGGGAGTCATGGTTGCGCTCCAGGCAGTAGAGACAGATGTCGTGAGGGTCCGCCACCAACATATTGCGACGGCAGGTCCTGCAGGACTTAAAACCAGGCATCCCTACTCGCACCAGAGAAACCAACACGAGACAAAAAGTCTCAAAAAGATAGTCAAAAAAGGACTGAGGTATGTGCTCTAACCGGATCTGCGCTTACTGGCGCGGAAAAAGAAAGAACTGACGTCAGCGCGCATGGGTGGCGTCTAAGTAGTCTCCGTGACGTCATCTCGGTGCATACGACGCCAGCGACAGACACTGAGCTGCACGACACCACCTACTGACGCGCAGGGGTACTGCTAGCAAAAACTTTCCGGATCCAGTCTGACGCCTGGGGATATTCTAAGGTAAGAAATCTATCACTAACGTGTCTCTTTCAGATGTTACATTTTGATGAGGGTGGCTAGATTTTGAAAAACAAAAACTGGGACATTTTACACACACAAAAGTAGGACTATCATCTTGCACCGACCAGGAGGCACAGAAGAACTTGACAGCACAGGGCTGGCTCTAGGGGTGTGTGACCTGATGCCACCGCATCGGGTGATGGCTTCTGGTAGGGGCACTGTGTTTGCAAGTATATCATTTGTTTTAAAAGCACCTGATGCCGCGCTCCTTGCCTCCAGCAATTTTCAGGCAACAATAAATATGTCAAGATAACTCTGATGATCAATGTTCTTGCTGGAGCAAGATCAGAGTTCTGTCTTGTGGAAGTTTTGATTTATCATAAGGTAGCACAGAGGGTTAATATGCCTGCTGCAAAGAGTGTGCACCATGCAGATCACAAAGTGCAAATAATGTAAATAGCTCATTGGGTTACTGCTTTTGTCAGAGAGCTTCTTTTGTTACTTGCAGCTAATAAGTTAAAATCCTAGTGTAGAACAGTGAGCTATTAACTGTCATCAAACTTCAAGGTATTGGTTAGAGCGTTATGATATTATCCTGTTTTCGTTATCCTAATGTTGCAAAAAGGGTTCATTTGGGTAGAAATGTATTCTTATTATTAAAGAGAACCTCCAACCATGGTGTTATGGTTTAAATTCTGAGTTTGTACTTCTCTAGACCAAGCACTCTTGAACTATGCTGTCTACCAGTATGGATGACATATGACTCTTACACCTTGTAGTCATGTCTTATATCAAATTACCTTTACACATGTATGATTGATTTTCTCTGTGAATGATTGAAGCTACGGAAACCAATTAAATGCATCTGAGAGAGAGCGTGATTATGAAGACTATCGGGGGCACTGTTAACGGGTGGTAGTGAGGGACTCAGTGGCGGAGATGGTCATTGGGGGTGCCAACAAACATTGTCACACTCAGCATCACCAGCCCTGTGACGGCACTCCCCAACATGCAAAACAGAGACAATGCATTAAGAGGAATTAAATTCAACGCTTACACTCAGTGCCACCCGGATGAACTAAATTGCGTTTTTGCTGGAGGCTGCAAAGTAATTCCGTACTAGAACACAGGAAAACTTGCCTCCCTCTATGTTCAATCGGACCACTCGGAAAACAAGGAAACTCACTAAATGTACTTTAATTTGTTAAGAAAGAGGGTTAAAAACACACACACAAAACTGTCCTGGGATGCCCAGGACGCTTGGGAACCTTGCTGCTAACCATTTTCCAGGCGTCTGCTTAAACCTTTGAAAAGCTGGAGCTGTGTGAAAATTGCTGCACCTCACCCACTTCTCTTTCATGAATTCTTGGTCTGGAAACCTCTGTTTAAGTGATTGTGGAAAGGGATTGGGGCAATTCATTGTTTCTTTTCTGTGTGCCAGAAGGATAAAAAATAAACATTCAACATCTCAACCAGGGCACGGAAAATCCACCGACTGGTGTGCCCAGCTCCCATAAAACACTTATCAGGAAAGGTAACTAAAGGCTAGTTAGATTTATGATGTTAATTATTCTAAAAATATCACCTAGTGTAGAGTTAGCTGTTTATTGTCTCACAAATCATAGTTTTTTAGGAAACTAAGGTACTTTTAGCATCAGTATGGATGTTACAGCTGTGTCCAAACTGAAGGACTGAGACATGTCCACCACCGACACGGGTCCGCTAATCTGCTGTAGGAACACCAGATTAACGAGTATCAGCAACTCCTGTGTGGCGGCTACCACTTCTACCATCAGTCTGGTATCCAATCAATGTCAACTGCAGCAGTGGTCCAGCCTCAGTGGGCAACCTTCCTCTCCATCCTTTGCCAGTCCAGATGGTGCCAACGATCCTCTGTCATCTCGTGATCCTCCAGGAAGTCGGTGCCGCCCTCAAAGCTTCTTGCGTGGAAACTCTTCGGTGGATGTGTGGGCTTCTGGTAGATCTTTAAACTCAAGTACTGAGCCAACAGGTCATATGTAGGACCTGCTGGTCAGGTAAGTCGAGTACGGGGACAGGAACTACAGCCGGAGCCCGGTCACCAAATATTTCTTTCAGTGGTGCGTACAGCCCTAAAAGAGAGAGAGGATTAGGTTAGTGCTTCAATTTTCACAGAACATTTGTCCATCTCCTGCTGAAGGCCAACTACAGTTTAATAGTTCTATCGGTGTAAATGCATAGCCCACACCACTTTTGTAAGCTATATACATCCACCACTGTTTAACCATGGGGTGTTCAGTGGAGTGCAGGTGAGGATAAGACCATGGCCCATACTGAGGATGACCACTGAGTATGAAAACAGCTCCCACGTGGAATCAGTATAAGTGTATTTATCTCATATGGATATCCTGGAAATACGGCATGGGTCCGCTCTTCGGGAATCAACAGAAGACACCACCTCTTTAACATACCAGTCTTTACATCTATATATTAATACATCCGTCAACATGCCTTACTTACAGGCTTCGACGCATCGTCAGGTGAAGTAAGCGCTATATAAATGCAATTACAATACAATATCATAGGTTAAAGTGCACAGCTGTAGGTATAGCCTTACATTAGTAGGGCCATCAATTTTCCTATAGTTATAATCCATATTTCAGAGAACATCGCTTTACATTTTTAGATCAGTGCATGCATTTACCACCCTCTCTGTACCTACCCCACCTGTCATTTCTTTGACTCTATCCCTCAATCACAGTCTTCTACTCTCAGTTCACTCCTGTCACACTACCTGTCTCTATCTTGCTCTCTTACAGTGACCTATCACTCTCTCTCCCTCGGTCTCACATTCAAATGTAGCTCTAGCTTCACCCAAGCTTCTGTGTTATCAGTCGCTGATCACCTATTAAGGACACCAATGACAAGCGAAAGGAGTGGGAGCAAAGGTAGGAAATCAAGGAATGAAGAAAAGAAGTCGGAGGAAAGAATGGCTTCCCAGATATAGTGCACATCCAATCAGAATGATGCTTCAGAGATTGTGTGAGGCACTGCGAACAGTGATGTTTACAGACTAGCATAACAGGATATCTGTAAAAATGGGGCAGATATCCCGATTACCGTATTTAGAATGCTACTGACTATAATGCACTGATAATAGGATGGACCGGGTACCCACCACATTTGTGCCAGAGGAAGTGTCTGCAGACTCTAAGTAAGGCCCTATGTCTTAAGACCAGGCAAGAGCACACCTTTGCATCAGGAAGACCAGAAGAGAAGGAAGCTCCTACTTAAAGCAGCCAAGAACTGAACCACCCTCCCAAAACACCTCAGAACCTCCCCAGCCCTCAGGGACTTCTGAAGGAACCTCAAGACA
Source organism: Lissotriton vulgaris (assembly GCF_964263255.1). Classification (NCBI taxonomy): domain Eukaryota; kingdom Metazoa; phylum Chordata; class Amphibia; order Caudata; family Salamandridae; genus Lissotriton; species Lissotriton vulgaris. Next base: position 51,261,952 of record NC_141697.1, read on the forward strand.
TGGCTCTTCCTGACAAAATAGCCACGATCTCCTCCTCCCCTCAGGCCTGCCCTGCTCAGCGCCTGGATACCCTCACAGGTGATTAGCTGCTGCTCTACAAATTCACATAACAGGTCTCCGTCTCTCTAATACTGACCACATGGAGGCAACAGAGAGGAGTGCAGTTGTTTTCATGCACTTTGAACAATGCCCGTGGCACAAGGTTTCTTCACAATGCAGTAGGAGGGGTTGTTGAAGCAAAAAGGTTTGCTTTAGAAGATACCGCCAGGTGAGGCTCAGATTTTGGTTAGTCACTTTCTTTTGGACCGTCCAGCAGACAGATTTATAACATACAGACCCCTCCAGCTCCCCTGCTGCCTGCTGATAACACACGTGTGGCCTGCGTTTGTCTCCTTGTACCCTACTTTGAACTCTCTCCACCATGACAGTTTCTTGCATTCAACCCTGGCAACCTCTTTTTTCCATTGAGTAGCCCTCTCACATACATGCCAACATTTTAGACGAGGAAAGTGGGAGATTTAAAAAGAGATAATCGGGAGAATGGCCTTCCCCCATTCACTCCTACTGAAGTAAAGCAAATTTCAGGGAGAAGAAGGCCAAAATAAAGCAGTTTTTTAATTAAAAAATCGGGAGACTTCTGCCTGAATCAGGTCTATTACAGGGCTTAATTTAAGCTGGTGGTTTCCAGTGCTCGGCACTGGCACTTGTGACAGTTTGCACAAGGTGGCGCTGTCTGGCTAATTTAGAGATGACCACAGCAACAACAAATTATTAATTCAAGATACATTAAAAACACTATTACCGAACGCCCAAGCCATTCTTATAGCTTTGGGGGCCTGAAAGAGTCTGATTTGGGTCTTGTAGGAGTGTGATGGATACTCTGTGTGTTTTTACTCTCTTTGGCAGTGCAGCAGGGTAATGTGTGATGCAAGCTGCAGTGGCCTCCTCGCGAGAGCCCTGCTATCTATTTTTTTTTTACAAAAAAAGCATTGGGGCATATATGGACTCTTCCTACTCGTGGACCTCTCGGTGCGTGACCCCCTTTACTACAGGGTAAACACACACACACACTGCCCCGGGAAGACCCTGAACCTATTGAAGGCTCAACTTGTGGCCCCCCAACCCGTGCCAACATTATACCTGCAGCCAGTGCCACAGAGGGACCCCTCCATCACACTGCAAGCCCCTCACATATACCCGATGTCCTCCGTGCCCTGTTCAAATTCGTCAGGCTGCCCTGTCACATGCAGCTGCACGTCACTTCTGTCAATTATATACATTGTACAAGAGGCAGTTGCATATTCACCGTCGAAAAAGGACAGTTTTGTTTTCGCCCGGAAACTGGTTCTAATATCTCCTTACATGGGTCTTCAGAAAAATGAAAAAAATGAGCTATGTATTCAGTTTCTGTCAGGCAGCACAGGAGGAGTTGGGCTGCATGCTCTCAGCAGAGGAGAGACAGGGTGGGGAGAAGGGCATGGGGAATAGGGTGGAGGCCCTGCCAGATAATGCTAATTAAATGTAGGATTGTCAGTATATGCCTGTACATTTGTATATATGTATGTGTGTGTGTGTGTGTGTGTGTATATATATATATATATATATATATATACACATATATCTCAAAGCTCCAAGGTGCACACAGGCGAGGGAGCACTCAGGCAGCTGCGTGGTTGCTTTATAGCGGGTACAGGACATCTCTGTACGCCGATGATTACAGCTCACATGGATTTTCAGCCTGACGCGTTTCTTAGCCTGTGCTCGTCATCAGAGGCTCGTCATGAGTGAAAGCATGTAGACACTCCCACTATTTATATTTAACCGTCCACAGATGGGCCACTCATATGGAGGGAACGCCGTGTCTCGTGGGACTGGTAGTACGGAGTGGTGTGGCTCACTGGTTAGAGGCGGCAGACCCGGAAGCAGAAGTCGGACCAGGACCAGGGTTCAATTCCCAATGCGGCAGGGTCGTGGACCAGGGTCAGCGGACTCGATAATTCTCGCCTCGGTGCCTATTCTAACCAGGGGTCCCAATCGGCAACTCTGGGCGTTAGCTTGCCTAATCTCCACAACGGCCCCATCAACGCCGGGGATGCCTGGCTCCACCTTGGGGATTCCCAGTAGGGACCATACCACAGGGAAAGCCAGGACGGGTTCCCCAGCGGTATACAGCAACAGGACGCAGACAGGCAACAGTGCGCTTTACCAGTAAAAATTACATTTACATTTACGTGTCTCTTCCCTTGATGGGTGTAATGCAAAACCCTCAATGGGTCTCAGAGTGCAGAGTCGCGCCTCTGAAGAGTGCAATGAGCATGAAACGCGCCAGGCATGAATCGACAGGCATGCAGTAAACTGGATCCGCCCGCCGATCTGTCTTTTACCTCATGAAGGTTACTGTAGTGGATGTCAAGAGTGCGTCTCCACAGGTGGGAACCTTGGAGCTTTGATTTTTATGCGGCCTTCTAGCCGTGTAAGATGCACCACCCGGTAATTGGGGGCCACGGAGCTCCGAATCACAGAGTCTCAACGTGGAGGCATCTATGGAGGATTGACAAGCTGGATAAAAGCGAGTGGAGGCCCATTGGTGGGTTTGAAACGTCTCAGACAGCGGCACACAACTGAGGCACCCACAATCCAACGCGGACTCATTCGAATCGCCCATTGGAGGGCTCATAATTTTAAGTGGGAGGTGTGCCCAAAATAACTGTCGCAACTCTGAAGAGTACAATGAGCACGAAACGTGTCCGGGGTGAATCGACAGGCATGCTGTAAACTGGATCCGCCCACCGATCGGCTTTTACCTCATAAAGGTTGCTACAGTGGATGTCAGAGTGCGCCCCCACAGGTGGGAACCTTGGAGCTTTGATATATATACACACACACACATATTGTGTGCGTGCACACACGTTTAAAAGTCTACCGCATATATGCTTATATAGGTACAGGGCACAAGTCGGGGGTACACGCGGGTGGACGGCGTCCACCCACTATTTTCCCCGTCCACCCTGCCAAGAGGTTGGGCCCAGTAAATAATGAGCTGAACTCGTCCAGGTGTATTTTTCAAACACTGGGACACTTTCAGCAGCACCTGTGCGTTGTCTGCTTTCCATCTGCAACAAGCAACAACGTGCAGGCGGGGACAAGGCTTTTTGATTTAAGACTCCTGCTGGGCCCATAACAAAGGCCGAGTTTGAGGGGTCATCCGGCCTCCTTTTGATGGAGTCTCTTGGCTGGGAGCAGTCAGGAGCCTGACACCTGATGCAAATGCAGCAGAGGGGAAACAACGGCTCACACATCTCACATACTCCAGAGAGGCAGCTTTCCACTTTATTCAGGCTCAGTTTGCTAGATGTGCAAACACTGTAAGAATGTCAGATGTCTTGGTCTCTCCCAGAATTTACACAAAATAAATGTAATTTGTATAGCACTTCCTACCCCTGGGGAGGCGTTGAAATAATCTAAGTACCACAAAGGATGTCAATTCCTGTGATGCCACCTGTAATGCCATGCACCCTGATGTTTCGCGTTGTGGTGTCATGTGCCGTGATGTCGCTAGCATGCTGCCTAGCGAGCTTAGTACCCCCCCCCCCCCCCCCCACTTCTGTTTTATAGGACTTGTGCCCTGTATAGGTACATATTTACAAGGCTACGCAAAAATCGGGACAGACCAGATCTAGACGTAAGACTAAAGGCTTCAGTCCTACATTTATCTCTGGCGTCTTACAGTTTTTGGCTCTCAAAATCTGGGCACCCTACTTCCAAAGACACCTGCCCTGGTCGCGATCACTGCCCCGCTGAAAGGACGGCGCGTTAATTAGACAATATTTGAAATATATGCGGGCTACGTTCCCTCCTCGGAGTCCTGTGGGTCCCGTTGTTGGCGTGCGCAGGGTAGGGGGCTGCCAGGAGATCAGGTTCCTAACAGCCCCTGCCCCCCCCCCCCCCCCCCGCCCCCCCTATGGTCCCCCACCCCCCAGGCGCAGGGCACTTAACCCTTCGACCAGCAGCGACATGACTATTCACAAATTATCGGCGGAGTCCGGATCCCTGCCAGATTGTAGACAGGTCGCTGCTGTCCCCGAGCCCCCCAGGGAAGCATATGGTCAGTAATGGATGGATTAAAGGGAGGGGTGGGGGGAGGGAGGTGGGTACCTGCAGGGAGCCCGTGGTGTCAAATACATGCTTAGCTCCGTGTTCGGGATAACTCGCATCGACCCTGAAGAAGGCCGCGCCGCAGTTTAATTAAAGCTGCCTGAAACAAAACAGGCCTCTTAATGATTGGGAGGAGAGGAGGGGAGGGGTGGAGAAGATGCACGAGCAGGTGCGTCCTTCTCACAACACACGATAGTTGTATTAAATAATTTAGAGATACATCCCTTTCTGTCACAGCTCTACGCCTCGGAAGCGCAGTCAATAACAGGTGTTCTTATCACCCGCTCCAATGCTACTTATGAGACCGTCAGTTCTGGGGCACTCTGGGGTTCTGGGAAGCATCTTTTCACTGAACACTAGTGCCACGATCCTAAACTACTCCTGCCAGGGTAAGGCGCTACCCAAACCCGTGGTCAGTCGAGGCATCATTTAGAAGGTTCACTAGTGCCACAGTGCCTAAACTACTCCTTCACTGGGTAAGGCGCTACCCCACCGGCGGCAAGTCCAGGAATCTTCTAGACGGGTCCCTAGTGCCATGGGGCCTAAACTACTCCAGCACTGCAACCCGTGGCTAGTACATGAATCTTCTAGAAGGGTCACTAGTGCCACAGGGCCTAACCTACTCATACACTGGGTAAGGGGCTAACCCAACCCATGGTTAGTCGAGGCATCATTTAGAAGGTTCACTAGTGCCACGGGGTCTAAACTACTCCTGCACTGGGTAAGGCGCTACCCCAACTAATGGCTAGTCCAGGAATCTTCTAGAAAGGTCACTAGTGCCACGGGGCCTAAACTACTCCTGCACTGGGTAAGGCGCTACCCCAACCCGTGGCTAGTCGAAGCATCTTCTAGAAGGTTCACTAGTGCCAAGGGGCCTAAACTACTCCTGCACTGGGTAAGGCGCTACCCCAACCCGTGGCTAGTCGAAGCATCTTCTAGAAGGTTCACTAGTGCCAAGGGGCCTAAACTACTCCTGCACAGGGTAAGGCGCTACCCCAACCGTGGCTAGTCCAGGAATCTTCTAGAAGGGTCCCTAGTACCATGGGGCCTAAACTACTCCAGCACTGCAACCCGTGGTTAGTACAGGAATCTTCTAGAAGGGTCACTAGTGCCACAGGGCCTAACCTACTCATACACTGGGTAAGGGGCTAACCCAACCCGTGGTTAGTTGAGGCATCATTTAGAAGGTTCACTAGTGCCACGGGGTCTAAACTACTCCTGCACTGGGTAAGGCACTACCCCAACTAGTGGCTAGTCCAGGAATCTTTTAGAAGGGTCACTAGTGCCAAGGTGCCTAAACTACTCCTGCACTGGGTAAGGCGCTACCCCAACTGTGGCTAGTCGAAGCATCTTTTAGAAGGTTCACTAGTGCTACAGGGCCTAAACTACTCCTGCACTGGGTAAGGCGCTACCCCAACCCGTGGCTAGTCGAAGCACCTTCTAGAAGGTTCACTAGTGCCAAGGGGCCTAAACTACTCCTACACTGGGTAAGGCGCTACCCCAACCGTGGCTAGTCGAAGCATCTTCTAGAAGGTTCACTAGTGCCAAGGGGCCTAAACTACTCCTGCACAGGGTAAGGTGCTACCCCAACCGTGGCTAGTCCAGGAATCTTCTAGAAGGGTCCCTAGTGCCATGGGGCCTAAACTACTCCAGCACTGCAACCCGTGGTTAGTACAGGAATCTTCTAGAAGGGTCACTAGTGCCACAGGGCCTAACCTACTCATACACTGGGTAAGGGGCTAACCCAACCCGTGGTTAGTTGAGGCATCATTTAGAAGGTTCACTAGTGCCACAGGGTCTAAACTACTCCTGCACTGGGTAAGGCGCTACCCCAACTGTGGCTAGTCGAAGCATCTTTTAGAAGGTTCACTAGTGCTACGGGGCCTAAACTACTCCTGCACTGGGTAAGGCGCTACCCCAACCGTGGCTAGTCGAAGCATCTTCTAGAAGGTTCTCTAGTGCCAAGGGGCCTAAACTACTCCTACACTGGGTAAGGCGCTACCCCAACCGTGGCTAGTCGAAGCATCTTCTAGAAGGTTCACTAGTGCTACGGGGCCTAAACTACTCCTGCACTGGGTAAGGCGCTACCCCAACCGTGGCTAGTCAAAGCATCTTCTAGAAGGTTCACTAGTGCTACGGGGCCTAAACTACTCCTGCACTGGGTAAGGCGCTACCGCAACTCTTGGCTGGTCTAGGAATCTTCTAGAAAGGTCACTAGTGCCACGGGGCCTAAACTACTCCTGCACTGGGTAAGGCGCTACCGCAACTCTTGGCTGGTCTAGGAATCTTCTAGAAAGGTCACTAGTGCCACAGGGCCTAAAATACTCCTGCACTGGGTAAGGCGCTACCCCAACCCGTGGTTAGTCGAGGCATCTTTTAGAAGGTTCACTAGTGCCACAGGGCCTTAAACTACTCCTGCACTGGGTAAGGCGCTGTGCTACCCACCCTTAAAAAACACAACATGGTCCAATTCACAAGGCCATGTGCGCGAGCAAGTCTGACTTATGGACTCATAAGGTTGTATTCACAAAAGGCGACCTTGTGGATACAAATCCCTTCAGTTGTGAGAAAGTTTACTTCACAATTAGGTAACACTGCCCATGAATAAAACCCACTCTGGGGGTGCGAAGTCGGCTTTCCAGGGCAGGGCTTTTTAAGAATATTTGGGTACAAAAACAATAACTCAAAAGTCTGTGGCTTGTTAAAATGTTTCCTTCGGCACCCTGCCACCCTAAGCATCGTGAGACGTTTCTTCTTGTCAATCATGGGAGAAAATCCAATTCCGGGGTTGCGAGGGGAATACACTCAGAATTCATGGGGATTTAGGGAAAGAGCTATTACCAACCCCCCCCCCCCCCCGATAATGCATTTTCCCTGGACAAAAAAAAAACATGAGCCATTTTTTGTAGGCGCTGGAATTTCCCCATATGCACTTGTAGAATGTGCGTAGCCAGGGATCGCGAGATCACAAGGACTCGAGTGCGCACTAACTAAAAGATAAATCTTTCAAAATTTTACATTTGACATCATTTTAATTCAAAAATGTTTCGTAACTTATTTCATTTTAGGTTCAAACGAATAAAGTATAGTTCATTGCAATATATACATAAACAATACACTATTAGTGCCTTTTATCATACATTTTTTCACTGATCAATTGATACACAACACAGTTATATACACAACCCAATGCATTTCGGGGTTTGCACCCCTTCGTCAGGGGCCTAACTAACTGGTTGGAGTATAAATTACATGTGCTAGATAGTTCCTGTGGAATCTTAGCTTCCGGTAGTTGAAAAAACTATCTGTGGATCAGTGACGTTTAACTGTAACGTAGAAGGAATCTGCAAGCCTTTTACCAGATTCCCAGGGTCAAATTTCGGCATTCTCCCGCACGGAGACTCAAAAAGACGAGGGAAGACGCCGTTACAACGCCACCTCTTTTTGAGTCTCCGTGCGGGAGAATGCCGAAATTTAGCGAGACCCTGGGAATCTGGTAAAAGGCTCGCAGATTCCTTCTACGTTACAGTTAAACGTCACTGATCCACAGATAGTTTTTTCAACTACCGGAAGCTAAGATTCCACAGGAACTATCTAGCACATGTAATTTATACTCCAACCAGTTAGTTAGGCCCCTGACGAAGGGGTGCAAACCCCGAAATGCATTGGGTTGTGTATATAACTGTGTTGTGTATCAATTGATCAGTGAAAAAATGTATGATAAAAGGCACTAATAGTGTATTGTTTATGTATATATTGCAATGAACTATACTTTATTCGTTTGAACCTAAAATGAAATAAGTTACAAAACATTTTTGAATTAAAATTATGTCAAATGTAAAATTTTGAAAGATTTATCTTTTAGTTAGTGCGCACTCGAGTCCTTGTGATCTCGCGATCCCTGGCTACATACATTGATTAAGGGTGTTGGCAGGCACCAATCTAGTGCAGCACACATACCGTACAAGTGATTTACTTTGATTAACGGAGTGCAATACCACCAACCATTCATCACTTGTAGAATGTGCACCATTGGACCGGGGAAATGGCATCAAGAAAGGAATAATAAAAACATTTACAAAACCTTTGTAGGACTACACTTGAAGGACAGTGATTGGCGGTTAGCGAAGTTTTCATCAGGACTCTTAACGTTATTTGTATAAAAAACGTGAGAAACTTAAGATGGGTGTTCTGCATAAACGTCACTACGTACCCTTGGTAGAAACACAGCGCATGCGTAGCAGTCTGCGTTGAAACCAGTGCTTCAATCATTCTGTGAACAAATGACTACATACATCTGGGAAAGCATTATTTGAAAATGCTAGTAGGTACAATGCCAGTCTCACCATCACCGTTAGTGTGTTTCAATCAATCAAGGATTTATAAAGCGCGAAATCACTCGTGAGGGCCTCAAGGCGCTGCCTTTGTCCCGTCACTGGAATAAATCAGTGCTGTTAATATCTGCAAAAGTGAAGAAATAACTGCTGGTAAGGGTGAAGACATACGTTGGAGACAGGAAATGTTTCTCTTTAAAGGGCATAGATACAACCACCCTATTGGAAGGTCCACTGGAACTATGCGGCAGCGGTGAGCTAAGTTATGTGGCAAGGTTGAGGTAATTATGCAATATGAATAGGCAAAGCGCAGCACACTTTAACACAGTATTACTTCATTATTTTGTCATTTTTACACTTGTTAACTCTGCCTGGGCATTGGCTGCACCTCATTAGTTCAAGTTTAACACAAAATGTAGCCATGAGCAACAGAAAGGCAACCAGTCTACCTTTGCAAAGGGCCTTCCACACAACACGCGTCACTGCATTTTTAGCAAATTTTGAACCGTTTGTGTTACAATTTTTTTGTCAAAATCAGCACATTATGCAGCAGATGACGAATTATGTGGCAAATGCAGTAAACCTATACTCATGCAAAGAACGCCAAGATACCCTTGGGTGAGCACGCGCTTTACACATACACGGTGGTAAAGTATGTGCCCCTCCTTCCTGCTCTTCCCTTCAGCCCACAGGTTCTCCCAGAGCTCCATGCTCAGCCCCACTGTAGGAGTCGAGTGTCCCAGGTGACTTTCAGCTCTCGAGCTGGGCACCGGTCAGACACGTCACTGGTGCTGCCCGAGCATTGCAGACAAACCCCAAAGGTTCAAATGCTGTCGACAAAGCTGCACAACTCCCCTTGTTAGTCGCTAGGGAAATGTGTAAAAGTTTTTAAACTTTTTGGCTTACGTCACTACAGACCCGAGCTGACTTCTGGCATCTGAACTCCAGGGATGCAAGAACAGTTAAAAAAAAAAATAGGCAAGTGACGATGCGCCTCGGTCTCCTGATGTAGATATCTTTCTGACAAAATATGCCCTGGATGACGACTCTGGTGTGCTGATGTGTAAAAGAGATAAAAAGAGCCCCCACCAACCATTTCTGAGAGCTGGAGAAGCCCCGCTGTGGGCCTTCCTCTCCAGGTGAAGGAAAATGACACCTTTCACCTGTTTGAATGATGGAGATGATTCCACCTGGCTTCAAGCGCCTCCAATTGTGCTCTCATATACGGGCGCTAGGCAGGGCTTTAAGTGGGACGAAAAACACACAGGGTTGTGATTTCCAAAGTGGCGTGGCCTATGTAATTAAGGGCGTGGCTTAAAAACAGATAAACTAAACATTTGTGTTTAGCATAGTGTGCCACCCAACTTGTATTTGGCTGTTTCTGTCATTGCTTCCCGATATGATACAACAAGTAACATCATACCGACAAGTCATGGCTATTTGCTTTGTCAATGGTTGTTAGTTGCAGAAGATAAATAAGCAGCAACTATGGCTTCTATATAATATTGAAAAAGCTTCCACGTACAGCCCTGGTGACACCTTGACAATGTTGCTGCTCTTGAGTTTCAAAAAGAGAAGGGAAATCCAGAGATAAAATGGCTCTCTTTAAAGGATTTCCCTTCCCCTACAACCTCGGCATGACGTCATGCAGTAACTTCTCGACTAGTGATAAGTGAGCAGCAGGGCTCGAGTCGGGGTACCACGCGGGTGGAGGGCGTCCCCCCCACTTATTTTACCGGGGGGACACCATACCCCCCTGCCAAACAGCTGGACTTCACTCTTTGGCCTCGGGGACGAGAAGCTCAGCACCTTTCGTGACGTCACTTCCTGTTGTGACGTTACTTCCGGTGACAGCGTCCCCCCACTTCTTTTTTTACGACTTATGCCCTGGTGAGCAGTCAGGTGAGCACGCGCACATCCATGTGCCTGATGTCACTGCAGCCCGGGGAAAAACAGACCACCTGTGCCAGGGCACAAAACAGACCCCCATAGAGAACAGTTTCGAGGCCCCTTTAAAAAACTGCTGGTGCTCAGCACTGGTGAGACCCGACCCATAAACTCGACACCCCTTATTACAGACAGAATGCCATTAAACACCCGAGGTCGGTGGGTTGGACTCCATCGTGACTGGTCTGTATTTTGTCAGTCACAAGACACAGACTCTAATGGACAAGGCCAACAGAACTGAGCCAGGGCCCAATGCCGATGTAACGCGGCAAGAACGCGGATATGTGAGAGACAGGCGCGTGCACAGTAACTTTATGACTAGGAAGGAAAAGTACCCGAAAAGGAAAAAGATATGGTTCTCAAGCACTTATTTATTTAGGGAGTTCTATATAGCACGAACATGAACCATCCGGGTATCAGAGCGCTGTACAAATACCAAAACATGTTTAACAGGGAAAAAACAGGCAGTAAACAATTAAGAATACAGTTAGCAAAATGTTGTGCAAATAAGTAGTTGCAGCAGAAGCAGAAAAGAACAGGCAAGCAACAAAATATATACAATGAAAACAAATGAACTTGGAATACACAGGATATAGAAATGAATATAGGAAGGATTGTCCGACTCAGTGAAATCAGGACTCCTGGAACTAATCAGCAATTAATGCTGAAGGTGTGTAGTCTGCCAATTTAAATTCTTTTTTGAAGGAGGTAGTTGAAGCATTAGATCTAGTTTCAGAAAGAATTGCGTTCCATATTCTAAAAGCAAGACCCGAAAAGAAACGATTGTGCATTATAAGTTTTCTTCTTGATTAACTTCTGTGGCTTCAACAATAGAGAATTAGAAATTTATAGAGAGACTCCCACCTAATAGGTCAAGTTGTTTTGCCAGGTAGACTAGTGTGTTGTGATGAAGAGCTTTATGGATCACGCAGGCTATCTTAAACTGAATTCTGGCTTCAAACGGAAGCCATTTGAGATATTTCATGTCCGGTATAATGTGGTCGCGTTTACTGAATCCTGTGATAAGCCTAGCAGACGAGTTTAGAGTGGCCCTTAACCCGTTTCTTGCATCAAACGTTCAGCGCCAGTTCTAAGAAACGGGTGGGGCCGCGTCGGCCGTTGGACGTGCGCAGCACTACGGAGGTAGTGCTCACAACGTCCAACGGCCGATGGCAGCACTAAAGGGGTTAAAGGAGCCAGCCTGGCTTTGGGTCGACCTGCAAGAGTGGCACTCCCGTAGTCTAGGAAGGAGATGTCTAGGGATTGGACTGTTGATTGAAAGTCATCTGGGGGTAAGAAGGGTTTGATTTTCCTTAGAGTGTTCAATTGGTAATTGGCTCCTCTGGTAGTTGCACTGATGTGATCTTGCATATAAAGGTATTTGTCCAATGAAATACCTAAGGATCTAGTAGAATCAACAACATATGGGGCACAGTTGAGCTCGGTAAGGTGTTTGAGCCATTCATTTATGGGAGAGGAGAGGTTGTGGTGGGCTATCAGGAGATATTCTCTCTTGAGCGTATTTAGCATAAGGTGATTGCAGGTTAACCATTGTTGGGTTTTCAGTAGGTGCACATTTAAGAGTTTTGATATCTTCAAGTGAGGAAATGTTCATATATAATTGCATGCCATCAACAAAGATCTGGTGTTGTATATATATATATATATGAGTGTGCAATAATTTCGGTAAGAGGTTCCATGACCAAGTTGAATAGCGTGGGAGAGAGCGCGGATCCTTGAGGTACTGCCGTCGAGACCAGCGTAACGTCAGACAGGGATTGACTGACTTTGATTTGTTGAGATCAATTATGAAGGAACAAGGACAACCAACTTAAGACGGGACCAGATAAAACCATCCTTTATACCAAAAGGTCTACCATGTTGTCATGTTTGACCATATCAAACACGAAGGACAGATCAAGGAGTGTAAGTAGGCAGGGTTCGTTCTGATCAAGTAGTCTAAAACCGTCATTTTCAACGTATGTCACGTCCGTTCCAGTGCTATGATCTATTCTGAAACCAGAATGACAATGGTTCGATGTGGTTGAAGAGTTGTAAGCATACGCTTTTCTCTAGTAGTTTTGCTACTGTCATAGTGTTAGTAATAGGACGGAAATTGTTGAGGTCAAACAAGACAACATTTTGCTTTTTAGGGATTGGGGTAGCCTGCCCTATCTTTAGGCAATGGGGACCATACCCTGGGAGAGAGATGCACTGACAATCCTAGATCAAGTGGGGGTATAGAGGACCTAAGCTTTTTGATGAGTTTGGCCGGGAGTAGGATCATTGAAGTGGGTCGAGGGATTCATTGATAGTATTATTTTGAGTATCTCATCTTCGTCAGGATGTGTAAAGTTAGACCAGACCGCATTATTTTTAGTAGTCAAATCAGAGAGAGGGCACCACATCCTGGGAGGCATAGGGAGGAGATTGAATTGGGACTGGCTTCGCGGATATGGAGAGGAGAATAGTAGATCAGATTCAATCTATCAAAATAATTTAATGGACATACTGGGGCCTCTAACACATATATAGGAGATGCAGGAAACAGCGCCTGCTTCTAGACAGCCGTGAAACCTACTTATTATTTTAGGTTACAGTCAGAGGAATCTAGGCCTCTGGTCAATGCTTCAATATTTGGAAAAATTCCTTCCTGGACATATTGAGCAGAGATTACCAAATAAGGCTGATAATGAGCTGGGGTCTGGTGTTGACGGGCAGTTGTTTGGCAATAAATGAAAGATATATCTATTTATGTTCAATGTTTCCGCACTTCCACAGATCCCTGTGTGAAGAGGTTAGAGTGGATGTGCGGAGTAGTGGGCCTATTCTGAGGGCTACAATTGCAGAAGATACAAACCTCTATAAGACAGGAGATGGAGGGTCCTATGAAGGAGGTACTTCAGGCCTCGTGAGGCCGGTGGCTGGATGGCCTCCCTCACTGGTCTCTTGTATAAAACCATGACGTGAGGCCCGTGGGCTGGATGACCTCAATGGTCTCTTGTATAAAATATGACAAAAGAACAAGTTTTTAAATTTGTTCCTTGAAACTGAACTATGACTTATACCATGTTAGTGATGATTATCACAATTCTCCCCAAACGTGGAAGGCCCTGGCATACTTCTCCTCGTAGGGGCCCTGAATATATTGTTCGCCATAGTTCAAGTGGCAACATTTGCTCGGGGGTGGAGGTTGGAGGCAGGGGTGGAAACCCAAGACAGGCCTGTGATATCGATCGGAAATTGCTGATATAGTGTATTGAGTAAGCGGGGCACCAGTGCTATTCTCCCTGGGCGCTAAAGACAGGGCACCGGTGCTGATCTTCCTGGATGCAGAATACGGGGCACCGATCTCCCTGGACACTTAAGATGGGTCACCGGTACTGGTTTCCCTGGACACAAAAGACGGGGCACCGGTTCTGGTTTCACTAGCTGCTTAAGATAGAGCATTGCTTTCCCTGGATGTTTAGGACAGGGCCCCGGTGCTGGTCTCCCTAGACGCTAAAGACTGGGCACTGGTGCTGATCTCCCTGGACACTAAAGACAGGTCACCATTGCTGGCCTCCCTAGACGCTAAAGACTGGGCACCGGTGCTGGTCTCCATAGACGCTGAAGGGGCACCGTTGTTGGTCTTCCTGGACACTAAAGAAGGGGAAGGGGTGCTGGTTTTCCTGGGTGCTGAAGACAGGGCACATGTGCTGGTCTCTCTAGATGCTCGAGACGGGGAACAGGTGCTGGTCTCCCTGGGCACTAAAGATGGGGCACAAGTGCTGGTCTCCCTGGACGCTGAAGACAGGGCACTGGTGCTGGTCTCTCTAGATGCTCGAGACGGGGAACAGGTGCTGGTCTCCCTGGGCACTAAAGATGGGGCACAAGTGCTGGTCTCCCTGGATGCAGAAGACAGGGCACAGTCTCCTTGGACGCTAAAGATGGGGTACTGTTGCTGGTCTCTATGGACGCTAAAGACGGGGCACCGGTGCTGGTCTCCCTGGACGCTGACGACAGGGCACCAATGCAGATCTCTCTGGACACTGAAAACAGGGCACCAGTGCCGGTCTCCATGGACGCTAAAGACAGGCACTGATGCTGTCTCCCTGGACATTAAAGATAGGGCACAGCTGCTGGTCTCCCTGGAAGATAAAGACGAGGTACCGTGGTGGTCTCTCTGTATGCTAAAGACGGAGCACCAGTACTGGTCTCCCTGGATGCTAAAAGACGAGGCACTGTTGCTGGTCTCCCTGGACGCTAAAGACGGGGCACCGGTGCTGGTATCCCTGGACGCTAACGACGGGGCACCAATGTATGTCTCTGTGGTCACTGAAAACGGGGCACCAGTGCTTGTCTCTCTGGATGCTAAAGACGAGGCACCGGTGCTGGTCTCCCTGAACGCTAAAGACGGGGCACCGGTGCTCATACCCCTGAACGCTGATGAAGGGGCACCAATGCAGATCTCTCTGGACACTGAAAACGGGGCACCAGTGCTGGTCTCTCTGGAGGCTAAAGACAGGGCAAAGGTGCTGGTCTCCATGGACGCAGAAGATGGGGCACTGGCCTCTCAGGACACTTAAGATGGTGTGCCAGTGCTGATCTCCTTGAACGCTAAAGACAGGGCACTGATGCTGGTCCCCTTGGATGCAGAAAACGGGGCACCTGTCTCCCTGGATGTTAAAGACAGGGCACCGGGCGGTCTCCCTGGACGTTAAAGATGGGGCACCACTGCTGGTCTCCCTGGACGTTAAAGACGAGGCACTGTGGTGGTCTCTCTGGAAGCTGAAGA
The DNA here is from genome assembly GCF_964263255.1 of Lissotriton vulgaris. Taxonomy (NCBI): domain Eukaryota; kingdom Metazoa; phylum Chordata; class Amphibia; order Caudata; family Salamandridae; genus Lissotriton; species Lissotriton vulgaris. The sequence goes on from NC_141697.1 coordinate 51,277,165, forward strand.
CAGGGCACTGGTGTCCCTGGATGCAGAAGAGTGGGCACTGTCTCCTTGGACACTAAAGATGGAGCACCGGTGCTGGTCTCCATGGACACTAAAGACGGGGCACCGGTGCTGTGTCCCTGGACGCTAAAGATGATGCACCGCTGCTGGTCTCCCTGGACGGTAAAGACGAGGGACCGTGGTGATCTCTCTGGACACTTAAGACGGAGCACCGGTGCTGGACTCCCTGGATGCTAAAGAAGCTTTTCCTTGTATTGATTGGTGCATAAGTGAAGATTGCTGGTGAAGACAGATTTGCGGGCATGAATGCACCAGTAGATTATGGCCAACTATGCTATGTGATAGGCAACAGTAATCATGAATGGTGCTCCCAGGACTCCTTTTGAAAGAGAGGGAGAGAGAAGGGGCATCTGTTCTTCCCCCTCCATTTCATACTGGCCATGGAGTCTCTTGCAGCTACTGCAGGTTAAAAAGAATACTGCCAGTGTTCCTCCAGAGGGTGAGCAGAATAACTGAGGGCTCTTCGCTGGCGATGTTCTTCTGACGCGGATGGATCACGTTCATTCCTGAAAACACTAATTGATGAACTAGACATCTTTGAAAAAGTGTCAGACTTTAAAATGAATGTTAAAAACCCTGAAATGCTAGATATAACACGGCGGCAAAGGACAGCAGAGTATGGAGGGAGGTCACACTTCTCCTGGGCATGATGGGGTTTGAAATATGCAGGCATCACCCTAGCAAGCGGCAGGATTTACAACACAAACCGTAATATCGGTGATAGAAATGGACCTCAGCAGATGAAAAGGACATTATATATCGTGTTTGGGGGATGGGGGGCGGCATTAACAATCTGGACTCGCCCTCAGCTGTTATTTCAATAATCACCCAGAAGCAGTGCCTACACAGGTGGTTCCTAAGGTTGCAATCAACATTTAAAAAACAAATTGAGGTGGGAACAAGGCAAGTGTGGCAGAAAGGATGCTCATGTCTCCAAAGTAGAAGGAGAGGCTGTGCTGGTTTTGAGATGTCATGGGATTATAGGGCATCACAGATTAGAATACTGGCACTGGGCAGCAGGGAGCGAAGAATAGGGTCCTTACGGAGCGGGCCATTGTTTGAAGACCTCTATGGCGCACAGTTTGCACCATCGGCCCAGCTCAACCCACTTTAACCCAATCACCAGGTTGCTTTTGACAGAAGGCGTGAAAGAGTTTGTTGGGGAGTCAGGAGGAAGAGCCCATCACCCTGCTCCCTTTGTGTCCATCCACATGAGCCTGTGAATTTATTCTCGCATTAGAGGGGAGATTTGCTCGCTTACACTAGGGGCTGGCCGCGTGATCATGGATCTTTACGAGAGGAGTAACATGAGATTAGTCAACGCATTCAAAGATGTGTTTATTGCGAGGGAAATAGATAGACTTCAATACCTTCAGCTTAGACCCTTGGTCTTGCAGCCAATCTTAAGGACCGGGGCCACAAAGCAACGGGCAGAGTTGAATCCAGAGTTTGCCAGTCAAGAGGATGATTTCCAAAGTATATCAATCCTTTATGTGCCTACATCCCGCTCACACAACTGACCCAGGAGGGGAGGCGCATCACTGAGAAGGATTGGGAGTCGATGGATGGTAGGATATATGTGATCAACATCACGGTCCAATCTAGGGAAGAGGACCTGGAGGTCACGTACAGATGTTAGTATACACCGGTGAATGAAACAATCTGTCGCAACAAAATCAGATGCCTGCTGGGGAGGCTGTGGGAATTTGAGGGGTATTTCCACATATCTGGTGGTTGTGTCTATAAAGAATTGACTTCTTGAAGGAGGCGTAAAAGCTGCTGCAGGAGATAACAGGCTTGATAGGTTCTGATGATCTGTCATTTACACTATTAGGGGGGCACGAATTGGGGGAGGAAGTACGAGTATTGTCACAGCTCTGTCCGGTCTAAGGGGATATGGAATATCCTCTTACTGGAACAGAGAGAACATTCACTCACAAGGGTGGTCTGTTCCTCATGTGTGTATGAAACTGAACTGTTTTTGAGTGTTCAATCTTTTTTTAAATGTATGCACCTAGATCTGCATGTCATCAATATGGGATAAAGAGGATGACAAAGGGTGAAGAATGGGTGGTAATGACACCTAATAATTTGTTTTATTTTGTAAATCATAAATAAAAAGGTTCAAATTAAAAACATATTAAGGTGAAATCTTGGAAGACATCATAGGCTCCTGGGATGTCCTGGGTCTGCCATGGGCTACGTCCGCTCAGGAAAACTGAGAATGAGCCTGGGTTAGCTGATGTGTGGACTGGCACGTTGATCACCTCTGAGCATCTCCCGCGGATGCTGCTAATTTCTTAGTTTCTCTTTTACTGGCGTTAAAGATTACGAAAAATTACATGCTGGTTAGATTTTAGTGAATGGTGAACTTGTGGACTAATATTTGTTGGTAAGAAGGCGACTACATTCTAACCATATTAAAGTTCCACAAAGACATATGTATTAAGGTTTTTTGGGATGGTAGGAGTGACTTTTAAATTTTCACTGCAATGGCAGATAATGTTGGCTGAAGGCGCAGACATATTTCTGCTTTTTTTTTGGCTCATTCGGCCAGGAAGACTATGGCATCAAGACCATTTTTGTCTTCTGGAAGACTGAAGGGTATTATGAAAGATAAACACTGGCCTTAGGAGTATTGATTTAGAATATTCAAGTACAAGCTTGACAGCCTTCTAACTTTTTATAATTGAGCCTCCAGACATGCCATAGAATGCAAAATATCCCTCAGTAAAGTGACCGATGTAGATTCTCTTTAAGACAAGAACGCAGAGATCGCCTCTCCTAGACTCTTCCTCAACTATTTTTCTTTTTTAGTTTGATCTCAAAAGTGATGGACTGAAATATGGAGTCATGTTTGCTCCTGGCTGTGCATTTTCCTAATTGCCCATTCAGAAAGGTGGGCTGTAATCTACAGGTTTGACAACAAAGAGGAGGAATGGCGTCATTCCACGGCTTATGAAGCATGCTCTGCTTCATGATTGTTTTTAACAGAGTTTTATATAGCGGAAACTTGACCCGAATGGGGTATCAGAGCGCTTTACATAGCACCAGTTGCATTACATGAGGACATATTCATTTTTGTTAGGCACGGGGAGATTAAGTGATTTGCCCAGAATCACAGGATGTTCAGCGTCATTGCCTAGACTCGAACCCGGTTCCCCAGATTCGAGGTCGACCACCCTAGCCGTTAGGTCAACTCCTGTCCTCTGATTGGTGGACAGCATGTGACATCTTCACTCAAGGAATACTACAATGATCTGTGGTGTTTTAATGTGCTACTTCTTCCTTCCAGTATCTGTGAGATGTATTGTACCTGTTAGAAACTTTGCAGTATAGAGGATCGGTCATAATCTTCATCTCCTTGTTTTTAATAGAATCTAAATTGTCCACTCTTAGTACGAACGTCAATCACTGATGTGTGTGCGTAATGGTATTTAAACAGCACAAACCTAGCTAGTGTACAAGAGGTCATTGGACAACATGGCAAGGAGACCCTATGAGCTGAAAGCACTGGGGAGTGAATGTGATCTAAGTGCAGCCTTGGTGGGTGGAAGGACATGGGAAGCCTCAATTGATGATGGTTGCTCTGTTCTTTGAAGACTTTTGTGCTCAGTTCTTTTCTGACTTATAAGAGCAAAGATCCAACTCCTATACACAGGGCCAAATTCAAAATGCTAGGTGTGTAGCTGGAGAATGATTGCTTCCAGGATTTTTTGCACTTCTTCACTTCTAGTTGGATGACATCCTGGCATTCCATTGGCACTGGAGAAGTTTAATTGTCAGTAAGTTGGGTATGTCCACTATTCGTTATTGCTTTGTAGGTGATGCCGCACTTCTTAAAGATGACGAGGCTTCAAGGGCACGACTGGCGTTCTATTTGGGTGGGAGGGATGTACTTGAATTTCTTATGTCCTTCATAAACCCAGTAGTGGTGTAAGCGACACTTTTCAGTCGGGTCTGGGGGAATCAGGAACACCGGCATGTACAGGACTGCCCCCTTTCAAGAGTAAGAGGTTCATGGCTGGAACACTCAGTGATGTTTGGCTCAGGAAGGCGAACTTAGACTTTCCAAAGGAGTGAGGGCTGATACTGGACAGTTTGAGTGGAAGATGTGGGTGTTGGAGGAGAGACCAGAGTCAATGGTAAAGACAAAAGATTTAGCTTCACCTGTGAAATTGGTGTGAATATTGTCAAGTTTATGTTCGACAGCCATGATTTGGGTTTGTAAGAGGAAAATTATGATAGGGAGGATTTCCGTCTCTCTTGGATTTAGTTTCAGGTGGGTGCTTGACGTCTGTGCTTGGATGATGGTGAGGCATTCTTTGATGTTGGCAATGTCGTAGATGATTTCATGAGTTGAGCCGTGGGCTTTTAGGCATGAGACTTCGGATGACTAATGCATGTCAAACGTGGGTCCATAAATAGGTCTTGCTATTCACTGGTCCAGTGTCCTTTCGTGCTTCCTGCTCCTCTAAGAGGATTGTAGACATAAAAGAATGATTACCAAAGCCTTTGATTGATTTTATTTTTGCTGGAAACGCTTTCCCCTTCTACGGTTCAATGGATTTCTGTTTGCTTTTTTCTCCTCCTACCAGTTATCAATGTCAACACCAGGTCCAGTACAAATCTTTTTAGAAAATCATGACATTTCCATCTATTTTGTTTTACCAATTTGGTAATCCATGGGAATTAGATTTAACCGGTTTGGTGCCACCACTCTGTCATTTTCCAGTATGGTAATTCACCAAAATCATTAAGTGCGCTGCAGTATTCTCACCAAATTGGGGTTTGGGTTTGTAATTCTGCTTTACTCTGTTTCCATACACCAGAATAATCTGTGTACAGCACCTCATGTGAAAGATGCTATAACTATAGTAACAATATTATTTGTACAAAGCTACTCCCCATTTTTAGGAGGGGGCCGGGGGGTTGTGGAAGAGGGGAAAGAAGAGTAGATTTAATTTTGGCTGCCTTTTCCACCAGGTCTTTTTCGGGTCTGGCCTAAAGACAGCTCCAGTTGAATCTCCAGCCACCTGTTTTCTAAAAATAAAGTTCTTTACTTTTCTACTTTTGCCAATTTCTTTTTGCATAAAAAAGAGGAAAAAACACTGCATGCTTGCCAATGCCAGACATATTGGCTTTACCAATGCTTGCCTCCAAGTGTTTTTAATGTCCACCCCGGTTAGATGCATTGAAATGCTTGCACTCTGTATCTAACATGGTTCTATGTTACTACCTCTGACACTCAGGCAATGAACTGTGCAATCTTAGTCATTATCTAAAGCCTTTAGAGCAGCCTGCGTCACGCCCCCTCACACACAGGTACTGCTCTCCGCATCTCCAGTGACCATGCATGCTACTGTTAATGACATACTACTGACCAAACTTGCCCTGTTTCTGAAGCAACAAAGTCCTTCACCCGCACCAGTGGATGGCACCTCGCATGCCCTCTGGGTGCCGCATTGGCCTCGCGCATGCTTGGCATAGATGGGTACGCCTCACTGCTGCACGACTGACACACTAAGCGGACAGAAACGCCATTCGCGTCAACAACCCTCGAGGACGTCAGGGACTTCTCCACGGTCACTGAACTCAATGTTCATGCTAAGTTGGCCGATGTTCGTGCTACCTTGGCCGGCTGCGCCTGCAGCTCTTCTCTCTTGCCTCCTGAACTGGAAGGTGACACTACAGTTGACTTCTGCATGTTCAAGTCTATTGGGCATCGCGGACTGGCTGTCTGGTACACACGTCGGATTGTTAATTTGTACGACAGTAACATGCTCTGCATGGGCCAAGGTGATTTTGAAGACTTTTAGATTCTGTAAATGTAAAGAAATAATAATAAAAAAAGACAGAGAAGTTTATGCATGTGAGTTCAGAAAGCAAAATAATTTCTTGAGTCCTTTGCACTTGACACAAATTTATGAATTATCCTACAGAACAAGGTATTACTTGCGGGCACAAGTCCGCAGATTTAAGCAGCTCCTACCCTTTTAGAAATGCTGGCCTGGTGGCATCGTACTTCTGCAGCGTGAATTTTATTGTTGCAGTATTTCAGAGCACAAACCAGGTCGTGGGGTGGAAGCCCCAAGCAAACAATTTCAGGATAGTATCCATATGTTAATGTAAACAAGATGCAAGACATAGTAGGAGTTCGAGGCTAGGACTGAAACAGTGAGATTTGGAGGAAGATGTAAGAATGTCGCTAATGAGTCCTTGCCAATTCTTTCTAGGGTGTAAAGGTACTTTTAGGTCAAGCCTAAAAAAACAGGAAGGGTAAAGCGACAGGAGTATAACCCATAGGCCGAATTGAGATCTGGGTGTACATGTGTTTTCAACAACAATATCTCAATCGGATTCAGTAAAAGGGGCAAGTATATATACATGCACAAAACATTATGATAACGCGGAAAAAAGGGGAGATAGACTTTGGATTTTAGTTTCAAGAAAGTGCACGTAGCATATATTTAAGAATACATTTCAAACAGGACAGTTAAAGCAGCACTGTAGGCATAAAATGCGGTGGCAACCCAAGGGGGCTTTGTGCACTAAGTGTTAGTGAAGCAAAGAGTGACGGCGCGAGTGACAAGTGGGTGAATACAGCGAAGGAACCAAGGTGACAATGTGACAAAAACACAATATATACAGAGGCAATGGTTCGTCCTCAATCAATGAGTGATTATTTGTTTTGAGAACCAAGTCTGAAGTCGCGTTGCAAAAAGGGTCGACAGCATTTCGATCCTATTTATTCAGGATCTTCATCAGGACCGGGTTGCCAGTTTGGTGAGTGAGAAGCCAGAGGTGGTGGGGGGTTTCAAGGTGATTCAATGCTGTGGGTATGGTAGAGTCCCACGTAATGACTTTACGGGTCCACAAGGTTGCAAAAACGGCTCGACGGAGTCCGATGCAGGGGTCCAAGTTAGAAAGAAGCGTGGGCACAGAAACGGAGCCCTGATCTGGCCCGGGGGAATGTCTTCACCGTAGTTGAGGTCTGGAGGCAAGGTCGGGAGAAGTAGATACCACTGCCTGTAGTCAATTGAGGGTACCTCGTGTTGGGAGCGGTCCACCGTCTAAGTCCGGGGGCCAAGGTGCGGTTCGATATCAGGTCAGTGGAAGGAATCCAGTTGCCCGACCCTGCCTCCCGACCTCAACTATGGTGAAGACGTTCCCCTGGGCCAGATCGGGGCTCCGTTTCTGTGCCCACGCTTCCCTCTAACTTGGACCCCTGCATCGGTCTTCGTCGAGCCGTTTTTGCAACCTACGTGGGACTCTACCGTACCCACAGCATTGGATCACCTTGGAACGCCCCCGCCACCTCTGGCTTTTCACTCACCAAACTGGCAACCCGGTCCTGATGAAGATCCTGAATAAATAGGATTGAAACGCCGTCGACCCTTTTTACAGCGCGACTTATGGCGCACCATCAACCTTGGTTCTCAAAACAAATAATCATCACTCACTGATTGAGGATGAACCATTGCCTTTGTATATATTGTGTTTTTGTCAAATTGTCACCTTGCGTCCTTTGCTGTATTCACTCACTTGTCACTCGGGCTGTCACTCTTTGCTTCACTAATACTTAGTGCACAAAGCCCCCTTGGGTTGCCACCGCATTTTATGCCTACAGTGCTGCTTTAACTGTCCTGTATGAAATGTATTCTTAAATATATGATGCTATGTGCACTTTCCTAAAACTAAAATCCAAATTCTCTCTCGCCTTTTTTCCGCATTCTCGTAATGTTTTGTGCATGTATATATACTTGCCCCTTTTACTGAATCCGATTGAGATATTGTTGTTGAAAACACATAAAAAAACAGGAAAGCACATGCACCATCTGTTGCGAGACATATTGTGGCTTGCCATGAACAAAGAAGGACTTGGAATCCTGCCCATTGCTTACCATTGGTTCCCTTTCCTGTCACTCTCATTTGCCTGCTTCATATTTGTTTACAATTGTGCCAGTCTTGTGTTTGTCCCTCCCATGGAGCATTGTCTTTTTACTATCTCTTTCACTGGCTGGTATCTCTGCTTCCACTGCTTGCTTTTCGAGCACTACTTTTTTCTTTTGTGCTAAGCACTCCATGGGAGTTTCCTTCATGTGCTTCTCTCTCACTGCACTTGTATTGCTCTCTGTCGCTTGTGTGCTTTTCCACGCCTTTTGCCATGGTGCACTTGCTTGTGTGCATCTCCTCATTGCTTCTATGCGCCCTTCGTCTCTCCTCTCATTGTTGCTCCCCCGCTTGTGCCCTTCATGTTGGTGCTTTCCCTCAACCGCTGTGTTGCTTCTGTTCCCTCCCACCCTCTCTTGTGTTTCTTTTGAATACCCCGACCTCCCCTTTGTTGCCTACACGCCTTCTTTTGTTTTGGCATCTCCCGCGTTGCTTCAGTGTCACCCCACCCTCCACTGTATTGCTTCTGCATCTTTTGTTGCTTCAACCCCCTTCTATTTTTAAAAAACAACAAACACTTTTGCGTTTTTTATTGATTTTTTAGTCACCAATTCAACTCAGATAATTTTGAGAAAATTATCTGAAGTGATTTAGAATTGTTAAAAAAGTCACTGCTTCCATGCGGACTCACTATGTGTCCCTGGAAATAGAACACCCATCCCCATTATATTGCCCATAAGAGGGAGAGAGTGCAGTACACAAACCTGTTAGTAGGAGACATGTTTCGATGCAAAATTCCAAGTATATTTTTGTGCTAAAGTAGAACAGGTTATTTTTAAAAAACAGGAGCCCTACTCAGGCAAGTGGGCTAATCGTCATTTGTGGGAAAAGCACAAGGCTTATTGATGTATAACCCTCACCCACCAGGGTTGCCAATAAACCTTTCGCCTACTTGGTGTTACATTCTGTATTATCTGAAACATATAAAAAGAGACTAAGTTTGCCATGGCATGTGTCACATTTACGGTGAACTATGCGCTCTGCAACAGTATAGCAGTCAGGAAGCATCATTCATTTATTAAAATACACCCTGATGAGGGTAGAGCACATACATCTGAAAAGAAGGGATTTTCAATGTCGTGCATTAGTGGACACATCTACTGTAATCGAAGGTACACCCCTTTGGTCGAGCGCTCCAATAAAAGACATACTAAACAACTCAGTACATAAAAGTGACACTACATACATATAAAAAGAAATAATATTGCTTTATAGGTCCTCCGGTGGCAAGAGGAGCCAGTTGTCACACTCTGCGTATAAAAATGAAGGAAAATCATTTGTTACATGAGAAACGTGATCCTGCTCTGAGGACTCACTTTAGCTATGCCGTACTTACTGCATCAAGGTCTCTTATGGTATAGAAACCAGACGTCTGGGTGAAGGTAAGCTAGACCGGGCACCCAGCCAAATTGGCTGCGATGGATGGAACAATTTCCTGGTTCCATTCTGTTTGAATGGCTACCACGCATTCCCTTGCACGGCTAGTGTTCGGTGTGAGAATGGACCGGTTTCACTTGCTGCAGCAACTAAAGTCCTTAAATATTTAGTTGTGCAGTGGGAATACCTGCCTCCTATTCTGTAAACAAATGTACTTCCTGGGTAGTCAAAAAAGGGCTGAAAATTCAGGATGAATTAAGGACCACAACCAAGACCCTTGTTCATTTCATAAAAAAGAAACCTCCTGTATCTGACTACCAGAAAAATCAAAATAAATAAAAATGTAATATGTGGCTTGTATGCCTGCTGGGTGGGAAATGGGTGTCCGCGGGTGCAAGGCCTTCAGGAGGTCCGCGGCAGACCATGAGGTAGGTTTAGTTGCACAACCACCAGGAATGGCTAAATGAAACTCAATAGGTTTCATACATTAGAAATAGTAATAGCTATAATTTCCTAATTGTGATTTTTCAGAAAATCACAATTAGGTAATCTATATTTCTAAAATTTTAACTTCCGACCCTTGAATTCAGATGGGATCTTATAGTTGTCCTGCTTTGGAATCAGAAAGTTAAGTTGTGCAAACTTCCCTAGTCTGTTTTTGTTTTGGTACTTACTCTAGCAAGTTTTGATAACAGTTCCTGTGTATCTTGTAGTAGAATTTTTTTGTGCTATTTTGGTATTCCCTCACTTTCGTGGAACCAATTCTATGCAGGAGCCATAATATATTCATTACGCCCTTCTGATGATTTTCTGCCATTCCTGCTAAAAACTACCTTCTACCCCCCACTTATCACCTAATATTCTGGACCATAGGTAAGTGGGCTTGAGTCTTTCACTACCCCTGCCTCAAAAAGTAGGTTTACATTCGGGCAGTCTATTTGCCACGGGGAGGCAGGTTATTGTTTTCCTCAAAGGTATGACCTCTAAAGGGTTGTTGAAAGGGCGGTCCTCCTGGACCCCTTCTGTCTGGTGCTGGGTCTCTTCTAAAAGGAGTTTTTCTGGTTCGCTTCCACTGCTTTGGCAGCGTCATACGCCTTCTTCATTTTTATCAACAACTGATCAACAAGACTATTGAACAGGTTTTCAACTGCACACAGTTTAAAGCCAGAAAGCATCAATCATGTGTGCCTCCTGGGTGTTGTACTTTTGTACATTGGCCTGCAGGCTGTCGGCATCCAGAGCGGACTTCAAGCGAGTGTTTGGCATCGCCTTACGTTCTTGCTTTACAGCTTTTGCCCTTTACTTACATTTCTCTGGGAGATGTTGCATTATCTCCTCTGTTTCATCCCTCTGCTTATGTCAGTCTCTATTAAGAAGTGTGTTGAACTCTCCAGCTTTCTCCCTAGAGTGTCTCTACTTTGGCTGTCTGAATCAGGAGGGGGCCTGTCGATGCTGGCGCTTTTTCTCCTCGCCTGGCAATGGACTAAATCACTGAGTCAGTGGGCTGTTGCCTTTCATACACAATGGATCCTGTGGAGGTTTGGTTTTTTCCAACTTGAAGAGTCATTGCCTTTGAGGATGCTGTTTTTTTAATGCATAGCTCCACATCTGTGCAATCGTACAGAGCATTGTAAGGTATAGATGTATCCTCTTGTCCGAACCTTGTCTCTTCCTCTTACTTATGTACCCAACAGACGTGCAAAGTGTTGAAAAATGTCTAAAATCGAGGATCTGAAAGGCATTTTTTTATTTTGGAGACCCCAGTAGACAGATCAAAATTCCAATTTGCTGGGAGGGAAAGTCTTGTAGCTGCCCCCACCCTCCTTAAGACATAGCCATACATCTTTGCAAGAGACAGAAGTGGCAAAACTGATTTCAGGAGAATGGCTGCCAAGATCAGGGACTTGTGTCATAAGTGTCCGAGTTGGCCCTGGGGCATCCTCAAATGTTGTGCGTGCAATTGCATCTTCTTGTAATGAGTGTGAGGCACAGTCATCAGGTGCCCAGGGTGCTGGATGGGCCCTTATTTCACAGAGAGTGCACCATTATGACTTGCAGAAAGGGTGATTTTGGGTAAACATATCCAACAGATGCACATGGCCCTCCCCCACTGTTCTATAGGGGATTGTGCCTATTTGTCCCTAGGGTATGTTTTGCTTCCGCTTCTCATAAATAAATCTTGCTTGAAACCACAAGTTGCCCCTGTTCTCACAGTCAAGAGACTGTGACCTTAGTAAAGTAAAACTGTCTTCTCAAGGGCCAGAAGTTTTTCTACAGTTTTGCTTCCACAGCTTTCCGTATCTGCCCCCAGATATTAGTTATATTGGGTGGAGTCCGGACAAGTACTTCTGCAGGTTGACATGGAGCCCAAGAGTCAACAGAAGTTGGTGTTGCTACCGAGGCGCACTTGATTCCACTTAAATGCACATCATTTAGATTTGGTTACCAATGTAAGCCTACCTGCCTCAGATATGGCTTCACACCACAGACATGCCGCTATATTGGTGCAGATTTATGAAATGAAATGAAATACCAGTATTTGTAAAGCGCACAGCTACCTCCGAAGTGGTGTCCCGGCGCTGGGGGCCCTCAGGCAGATTAAGCAAGCGATTGCCCAGAGTCACATGGTGCAGGGCTAACCTGCCGCCGGGGATCGAACTGTGAACCCTGTAGTCCAGAGGCACCCTGGCCGCTGCGCCACACCTCTTCCACTATTTACTTACGAACATTAGTGTAATGGTTGCGCTCTGTTTAAAAAAGGGAATGGAGACACTGGACCTGGCACCATCAGTGGAGTTGTGGGGGCTGCAGACCCTTCAACGCGCCCATTTAAATATTTCAGCATGGTGGGGGCAGAAGAAGCTTCCCTTGGCTGAAGAAAATGCTTTCCCTCCCGCTGCCCCCAACTCCTTTCTTCCTGCTTCCTTCAAGCGAAAAATCCTTCAGAACATTTACCACCTGCTCCAAGCAAGTGGTAAATGTTTGCGGATTTTACCTGTTGCTTCTCCTTGAAGGAGGAAAAACATGAGGAAATGGACCCTGCTATTACTGGGTTTGCATGTTACTTCCCACGCCAGGGGAAACACCGTCTGGAGTAGGTGACTTTTTAAGGCTTATCTAAAGGACCTGCTGGCGGTGAAGCTTTGGTCACCAACAAGTTCCGTCTGCAGTTCTTCTTTCCCAGTAGTGATGATGCTTGTGAACCCAATGCAAGAAAAACAATAACTGACTAAAGCATGGGCCAGTGATGGTTTTCGATCCATGTAGCCGTATGTCATCCTGACTCTACATCTGGATGTATATATCTATTGGTATTTACACTGTGAAAACCTAGGTATGCAGCAACAGAGCACTATACAATTATGTGGGGAGCAAGGGGTTCGGAGACATCTACAAGACCGTCTACATGAAGCATGGATCACAAATATACTTTGCATCCACATTATATTTTCTTATTATGCACAGAGTTTAAATGATTTGCTGGGATTCAAACTTGGGACTCCACGGCCTAAAAGCAGCAGCTCTAGCAAATAGCCCACACCTGCTCCCTCTAGGCCACACCCCCTCCCTCTAGGCCCCACCCCCTCTCTGTAGGCCACACTTCCTCCCTCTAGGCCACACCTCCTCCCTCTAGGCCACACCTCCTCTCTAGGCCACACCTCCTCCCTCTAGGCCACACCTCTACCTATTGTTAACGTTCAAAACCTTGAAGTAAACGTGATGTGTCTGTGAGCCCAACCACTAGATGGTGCAATCAGCAAAATATGAGCATGTGGAATAGGTCAAGTTCACTGCGCCACCAAGCTGTCTGGTGGCACGTGGAAGTCCACGACCTCTTTAGGTATTCATTGGCTCGCTAGAGGCCAACAGTGGCCAATAGATGTCTTGAATTAAAGTGCTCTAGCTGTGCCGTAGCTCACATTTTATGTTGGTCTAACACAGTTTATGTCTTAGGGAGGCTACACTAGACTAGTTAGGGAACACATGTAGGAGCTGAAGACTACATGTGTTTCTATGCCTTCCTACTGTGGCAGGCTTACCTGTCTGCAGTGTTTCCGCATCCACACTGCCCCTCCTGTAGAATACCCTGAAGCACAGGGGCAGGAGGCTGCTGTCCATGGAGAGTTTCTCTAGGGCTTGCTGGAGCACCGAGGGCAGTTCATGGAACACAGAGGGCAGCTCGTGGAGCACAGCACTGCAGGAACCCATCGAAGGGGCAGACGGCAAGCTCCAAGCCAGGAATAGTGAAATAGACGCACAGGAGCCAGAGCTGGAAGCGATGGCATCGCACACTATCTGCCAGTCCCCTGCACGCTTGGCCTGCCCGACATGCCTCCTCTGTGCTGGGTCGTCAACAACGCCGATCACATGCCACTCGACACAGGCGCCCCGCGGAAGGTGCGGAACCACCACTACCGCAAGCCGTGCTCCGCAGGCTGCGTGCTGCTCCTCAGCCGCAGCTTCTTCTCTTTCAATCTGGAAAACACAACAAACAGGTTTGTCATTTAAAGTTCTGGATATCTGGAAGCACTTTTCACAAGGATTGTGCGTGCAAAAAAAGCATCTGCCTGAGTTATAAAATAAATCCTATATTTGAAAAAAACCTCAAGTTGGATACTACTGAGTTTATTGACACATTCCCCACAGAAAGAACCCAAGAGCCAGTATTTTAAAGATTAGATTTATAACTGTATCAGCCTGCAGGTCCCATTCATGAACTGCTAGGGAACTTCTTTATATTATTCAGAGAGTACACTGAAAAACTGAAACCTCGCCTACAACAATATCATATTAAAAAACAAGTATATAGAAAAAATATAAATACATGCTCTGTCATCTCCAAAATATTGCTGCGTAATTTCAAAATATTGCTATCTGCTTAAAATGCATCTACAATTTTAAAAAAGTCACCATTTATAAATATGCTCATTTAAACAAAACATTTATGTATGACTTCTAAAATCATTTTGACAAAGTAGAATCGCTTCGTGAAACATGTTCTGCTTAATCTCCGAGCTGAGCTTAGAAACGTTTCATAAAATGTTTTAAAATATGCCTGTAATCACTGTAATAACCCTACACACTGCTTGCAACAATCAAGCATAAATGAACACATAAGCAATTTAACAATATAGCTGTATTTGGCAGGGAAAATATAAACTTCTATTTAAAGATCACAAAGTAAAATCCTTAATTTAACGGTTATGTTGGTATTACTATTGGAATGGGAGCTGTTTTTTGTGCGTATTTGAGCAGTTGGATCCGCCCCTCTAATTGGTAGATTTGCTCGAGCAAGACCCCACCGGTGAAGACGGTTGAGCTGTCAAAGACCCATGTGTGACCATGTTCTTTTTTTCCTTTCTCCTTAAACATTTGCCAGTTTCACTTTTTCCACTATGGCCTTCTGAATGCCAAAATCCTGCGGAGACCCTACATGCGAATTTGCACTTGCTGCAAACTCTGAAACGGGCGAGGTGGTCTATCAGTGGTAGACCGGTGACCGAAGCATATGTATGGTATTACACCTCCAATGCATGGCAGAAATCGACGCTTGAGGGAAGACTGGCTGCAGCACAGCTTCTCTCCACTAGAAGGTGGTCTATCAATGTGCCCGACAAGTGACTGAGGCCTCGGAATGGTATTACTGCTCCAATGCATGGCTGAGATCTACTATACTCCAGGGAAGGCTGGCTGCAGTACAGATTCTCTCCACTAGGAGGTGGTCTATCAGTGCCGGACTGGTGACTGAGGCCTCAGTGTGTTAATATTGCTCCAATGCATGGCTGAGATCTAGGCTTGAGGGTAGACTGCTGAAGTAATGCTTCTCTCCAGTAGGAGGTGTTCTATCACTGACCGACTGGTAACTGAGGCCTAGCTGTGGTAGTACTGCTCCAATGCATGGCTGGGATCCATGCTCGAGGGAAGATTGGCTGCAGTACAGCTTCTCTCCACTAGATGGTGGTCTATCACTGTGCCCGACCGGTGACTGAGGCCTCAATGAGGTATAAGCTCCAATGCATGGCTGGGATCCGTGCTCGAGGGAAGATTGGCTGCAGTACAGCTTCTCTCCACTAGATGGTGGTCTATCAATGTGCCGGACCGGTGACTGAGGCCTCGGTGTGGTAGTACTGCTCCAATGCATGGTTGAGGTCTATGCTTGAGGGAAAGCTGTCTGCAGTACAGCGTCTCTCCACTAGAGGGCTGTGCTTCAGCAGAACATCACCAGTTCACCAGTTGTAATCTGCTCTGACTGAGGCTGTGGCACGGCCCAGCACCAGGAACAGACAGCCAGACAGGAGGACAACAAAGATGGCAACAGCGTGTTTAAGTGAGCGGCCTTCCAGATAGGAGCATCTTAAATTCTTGCACCACATAATGTTTACCAAGTCACGCGAAGGATATGAAGTTTAATTGTTTACTTTCACCTACGCACAAACAGGCTTGTCCGAGGGCAGTATTGTCACCACACTGTGGGGGCACTGACGCCTGTCATGGGGGGAGGTGGGGGCTTGTTGGGTTATGCAGTTCAGTGCATAGTAGCGGAAGAACCACTGGGAATGGAAGAGTGGACGACTGAACGTTCCAAGACACAGAGTAGTGGGGGTCTAGTTCTCGTGTGCATGGGCTAACCAGCACTGTGGAATGTCTGGCCGGGTGATTAAATATTGATTTGCGCTATGCATCCAACCCAGTAATAGTTAGGTGTAAGTAAGTGCCTGCAAGCTTGTGTTGCTAGATATCTTGGATTAATAGTGTTTGTCCAGTTTTATTAGCAATCCTTAGAGGTTATCAGGCAGCCTGTCAATTTTTATAATGTTTAATCTTGATATTTTATGATATTTTGGGGTTTCATCAATGCATACAATTAAAACAGTAGGTTTTTGCCCATGTATCCATTCCAGTGGTGCAATAGAATGATCGGCCAGGGTGGGTGTACTCGCATTTCTGGTTTGCAGGCTGCCCAGTGTTGCTGAGAGTCAAGGGGTTACCGTTGAGAGAAATGGATGCACCCAGCGAGGTTTAAGAGGCGGTTCTGCTGTTCGATGGACCCATCGCATAACCTGATTTCCAAACGCGCCTACATCTTTGCGCAGAGTCCTAAAAGTGTTTCAGCGAATATAATAATTGGACTGCGCGGTGGGAGCTTCGTCTCGGCATCTGTAAAGCAACAAGTGTAGCTTTTGGCGTGAGTATTCCTGCAGTGCGCCAGATAATAAGTAGGCAACCGCTTTTGACATGTAGACACTCCTGTCACTATGCAGAATAAGGGGGTAGGGAACAGCAGTGGATGCTCGTACATTTCTCAGGAAGTTTTAAAATAAAAAAAGGCTTTTCCGGCGAACCATGTATTAGAATGATGGGCGAGTCGCACTCTTTGGTTATGTTTTATCAGCCCAGCAGCTCTTGCGCTGGGGTTCCCAGGGCTTTATGATTCCATCATCGCAAGGTTTACATTAATATAGATTAATAAAATAATCTATAGAGGTACTTGGTTATCTCTCAAGTTTGATCTATAATACTGAGAAAATTGGTACAGATTGTTGTGCATTTACCCTATTAAACATTTTATTAAATAGTTGCACCATTAGTAACATAAGCGTTGCACGAGGGCATAGAGGTGTTAAGTGACGTGCGTTGGTACCCTGCATGTCGTGGTATGACAGAGGCTGTGTTTTAAGGGACACGCGCCACCAAGTTTATCCCAAATACAGCGAGAGGATTACAAAATTAAGTTGTGCTTTGGTAAATGAACATTACATAGTATTATAGCAAAAAACTCGAAGAGCAAGATTCCACTGTTTGTTCGATCTAAAGGCTTTAATTAAAGGATTTTGTCATTCCCGACCTTAGAAGGATGACAGGCTGGATTTCCTTTACAAAAAGTTAGTCTCGTGACTTGCAGATCTCCCAAAGGTCAGGATTAAACATTTAACTCACTCAGCCAACTTTCGACTACTGTGCACTGCAAATTAGTAGTAAGTCATTGCCATTCACCATATTAATTCACCACTAATCCTTTATCGGCTTCCTGAATAGCATGTTTCAACACCCCATCAGGGGTAACAAGCGCTATATAAATACAAACTTTTTTTCCTCCTCTATCCTTCTATCATTCCAAATGCAAATTACTGACTAACCTATCCACCACTTACAATGTACTTGCATGTTTCACGATACTAATTCAACACTAATCCTCTATGGGTCCCGGAGTAGCGTGCTACCCGCAGAAAAACCGCTTTGACGCCTCGTCAGGGGTAGTATGCTCTATATAAATGCAATTACAATCCAATTACAATACAATACATACACTGTGGGGTAATTTTTGCTTTAAACAATCCCACCTAAGTTGAAACATTAGGAAGGATATTATAACTTTTTCAAAAGTTTTTTCTATGCACCGGAAAATAAGTCAGTTTTCTGTTAACGGTAACTCATACAGACACGTTTTGTTAGTTCCGAAAAGAGTTGCGAAAGTGGGGGAAAAAAGAAAAGAAAAAACCTGCATGGAACACTTAAAGACCATCACTCACGCCCTGGTCACTAGCAGACTCGACTACGGCAATGCACTCAACGCTGATATAAACAAAAACCTCACCCGCAATCTACAGAACATCCAGAACGCCACCGCAACACTGGCCCTCAACCTGCCAAACCACTGCCACATCTCCCAGCACCTGCACACACTCCACTGGCTCCCCGTCGAGGCGAGAATCACCTTCAATATTCTCACCCACGCCACAAGGTCCTCCACAGCACTGGACCAGCACACCTGAACAGCCGGCTCAAATTCCACGCACCCCAAAGGACCCTCTGGTGCACAAGAACACCTTCCTCTATTGCGATATATCACCTGCCCCGTGCAGTCCTCTGTTGCAACAGAACACCATACTCTATCAATCAGTATTTGCATTGCGCAGCTGCCTCATGCATGAGGGTCTTGAGGCGCTGTGGGGTCCTGCTGCAGAATCACTCTATTGGGACAGATCACCTGCCCCGAGCGGTCCTCCAGTGCAAAAGAACACCATACTCTAATATGATACATCACCTGCCCTGTACGGTCCTCTGGTGCACAAAAACACCATACTCTATTGTGAATGATCACCAGCCCTGTATGGTCCTCTAGTTCAAAATAACACCATGCTCTATTTGGGATAGATCACCTGCCCAGTGCAGTCTACTATTGCAAAAGAACACCATACTCTATTGTGAATGATCACCTGCCCTCTGCGGTCCTCTATTGCAAAAGAACACCATACTCTATTGGATAGATCACCTGCCCCATGCGTTCCTCCACTGCAAAAGAACACCATACTCTATTGTGATAGATCACCTGCCCTGTGCGGTCCTCTAGTGCAAAAGAACACTATACACTATTGGGATAGATCACCTGCCCCGTGCGTTCCTCCACTGCAAAAGAACACCATACTCTATTGTGATAGATCACCTGCTGTGTGGGGTCCTCCAGTGCAGAGGAACGTGCGGTCCTCTGGTGCAACAGAACACCATACTCTATTGTGATAGATCACCTGCCGCGTGCGGTCCTCTGGTGCAACAGAACACCATACTCTATCAATCAATCAAGCAGGATTTGCATAGCGCAGCTGCTTCACCCATGAGTCTTGAGGCGCTGTGGGGTCCTGACGAGGGATCACTCTATTGTGATAGATTACCTGCCCCCTGCGGTTCCCTCCAATGAAACAGCACCCGGCACATCCCGTAATCCACTATGGTAGAACACCTACTCCATGTGGTTCTCTATAGAGTCCGAGTCTGGATAGATCTAAGTAAGTCTCAGAGAACGCCGAAATCATGTGGTTCTATACGGTGATAGAACAATTGCTCTATGCAGTCCTCTTGTGATGAAGAACACGTGCCCTATCTGAACCCACGTGTGTATAGCACAATCGATTTTGGTAACGAGTTGTTAAGGGCCTATGTCAAAATGCAGCAACATTACTGGAAGTTGTGAGCCATTTCTGGCAAGAGAAGGCCTTATTTGGGGCCGCCCGCTTTCAAATCCACTGGCAAGTGGTGCCAGATCAAGCTGCATTGAATTAAATCAGGTTTATTGTATTAATCCCACAGATTACAATAAAAGAAGCCCGGGAATATCTGGTAAAAGGTGGTTAAACTGAACTATACATGAATGTGTAATAAGAATATGGTTAACATTTACTAAAAACAGAAGCTTAACACTTTAGAGGCATGATCTAAAAATGCTATTGATTAATAACATAACTATTGTCTTTGATTGTAAATAAGGCTCCCTGTTTTCAATTTTTAATGATTTTTACAGATAAATACAGACAGAAAATCATTTCTTTTCTTGTCTGTAATAATTTTTAAATTTGGATAAAAACGGAAATTGGATGCTTTTTGAGTGATTCTAATTACACTTTTCCATGACTGCAAGGCCAATAACTGTGTGGATTGATAGGTAAGGTGGGTAAAAAAGAAAGGAATTTTAGTAAAGAGGCTTAAACAGCAGAATATATGCACAAGGCTGATACTGAAATGTGCATATTTTCATACAAGTGCATTGATTTATCTTCTGCAGGTGTTCATATCACTGAAACCTGGCAGGCATTCAAGCATGCCTGTATATTTATTGGTTAAATAAATGAGGGAATATGCCAGTTTCAGCGTTACTTTCTTAACAAAACCCGTAATAAATATGGATAAATACAGATAAAGATGACAAAAAATAAATATAGATAAATAAAGACGGAAATGACAAAAAAATAAATACAGTAAAACCGGGAGCCCTAATTGTAAAACAGCATCTACTCGCCTCTGAGGTAGATCTTATTTTTGCATCATTGTAAAACTGTTGCAAGTAGAATTTTCTTAGATATAAAAGATTTGGGCAACTACATAAAATGTGCATAAGAGTATCAGTGCATAAGAGTATCAGTGCATAAGAGTATCAGTGCATAAGAGTATCAGTGCATAAGAGTATCAGTTGTATATCCACAAAGTCGAAAAGCAGACTTTCCTTTGAGAACTTGGTTCCACGTCCCCTCAAATTCATAGACAGGTATATAGAGTAATCTAAATCTTAGGGATTTTAGTTTAAAATGACCAGGCAGAGTGGACCTGATATATTCTTGATCTGGAGAGAAAAGGGTTTCTAAAATGAGATCCAAATGTTTTTGTTGCTTTAACACAGCCAGGTCGTTCTCCCTCGGCCTGCTGAGTAAGGTGCTTCAAAACATTCAAATGTATGTTATGAGTCTTTCGATTTAGTTTAGCCCGCAGCGTCTGCAAGTCAGGCAGAATATACATTTCTAGAACCATATTTGATGATACAACGTTCAATTCCACATTCTGGATGATATATTCTGAAGTTCCAAGTTGATTAAGGATTATAAGGTTGTAGGATCTGCCCCCAGCGCAATCAGATACATAATTTAAACTATCCCCGCGATGGAGTGACATTAAAGTTTTTGGCTTCAGCTCTAGCCTGATGATGCTGTGAGGGGTGGCTGTACGAAGATGCAGAAGGCTTTGTACACTCTGCATAGACGTTTTACCAAGATTAAATCTGACCTTACTATTTAACACAGGTGATGCATAAAGTAATATTTAACACTTTCAATGATGATTTAATTGCTCTACTTCCAAATGGTTTGGAAAAAATTGTTATAGATTTAGTGATCATAGTAGATTTAAGCTTTCTTGTCGACGGTGGTTTTCCAAAGATAGCTGAAGCTGCTGGACAGAAGGAGCACAGGGAGGAGCGGGGAAGGTCTGGCAGGGAACAGGAGCCAGCTGAAGGGCGTTGGAAACTGAGGTGATGGAGTCCAGTGTATAGTCCTGTGCATAAGCGCAATGCAATTGAGACAGTATTATAGGGACAATCCTAGGAAGACAATGCTATGAAGACAGTGCTGTGCAGACAATGCTGTGCAGAGAATGGAAAAAGGAAAGACGTCTTCCCTCTAAGCACAACTCTAAAGTGAACCATGGAGTTTTTTTTTTGTACTTGTATAGCGCACAGCTACCCGCAGTGGGTTTCCCGGCGCTTGTACGAATACCACAAGGGAACTCTACCTGGCTTTCCCTGTGAAGTGTCCACTCCTGGGCACCCCCAGGGTGCAGGCCAGGCATCCCTCGCATTGTGGGGGCCGTTGTCTAGACTAAGCAAGCTATTGCCCAGAGTTGCAGCGTGGGACCCATGATCAGAATAGGCACTGAGGCGAGAATACCCGGTCAGGGGAATTAATGAGCCCGAGACCCGCCGGGGCAGGAATCGAACCCTGGTCCCTGGCCAGAGCTCTGCATCGAGGTCTGCCTGCTCTAACCATTGAGCCACACTTCTCCACGTTTCAGGCAGTAATACATTCGGTTGAGAGTGCACAGTATTATTTCTTATTTAGGTGGGCATGGCACAAGCTCATACCTTTGGAGGGTCCTATGCGCCCATTTGGTGTAAGTGTACTGTAGCAGTTGCCCCCATCACTGAATTCAAGCATCACATGGGATGGGGTCATACAACCCTCACAAGCGTTCAATGTTTTCAAGAAACAGAAGCATTGTAGTATGGGGGTTTGGGGGGTGGGAGGGGAGGGAGACAAGAACCCTGGTGAACACATGGGCGATGACCTAGATTGAGGAGGACAGCACACAGTCGCTAAAAAGGTCTGGTTTAAGGCATTGTGCATAATTTATGGCACGGAGTGACCATTGGTAATGGTGTGGCTCCTGCTACTCTGTGGTAAAGGTGATGGCCAAAGGTCATTTGACAATATGAAGCACTTGGCAAATGTAGTATTTCCTCTAAGGATCGAGTTTGTCAGGGCTGGAAGAAGAGGGAGTGGTGTCGGAGCTTAGCAGCATAACTCAATTGTGAGAGAGCCATAGCAATGCCATGGACTCCAGACCTGCGTGTCGCTGAGGAGGCACTGGCGATGTAGCTTTGACATCATGAAGGGGGTAGTAAGCTGATCTTTGATTAAGCCAGGTCTGGAGAAGTTGAAGAAAGACTATGCAAGGCCTAATGGTGAATTTATGAAGAGAAGAAGGACTCAGTCCAAGGACATTAGAGATAGAAATGAGACTGTGTTGTTCAAGGGTATACTGTGTCCCGACGTCATTTGTCTCAGTCATGGTGTCATGGCTTTTTTTACATTTTGAAATATTTCTTCATAGTTTCAAAACCACAAAGAATAGACACATCAAAACAGTGCGATGAAACATGACAAAATATGCCAACAACAGCGTGGAGGCGACCACGGCCGCAAGCATCCTGTTCTGATAGGAGTCAGTCAGCAATTATAATAACAGCCATAGAGGAAAAACAAAGGGGGGAGTGCAGGGGGTCTACTGTCTCGCGTCAGCAGTCATCGTCCATGAACATAACCCACATCTGTTGGTAAGTTTTAGGATTGTCAGCGAGTGTATGAATAATTCTCTCATAGAAGGCTGGTTGAAACATCTGCTATCCAACACTTTCCCTACTGTTGCACTCACTGGAGTGGGAATAGTACTTTTTACCTTTATGCTATCCAACACTTTCCCTACTGTTGCTCTTTTTGGAGTTGGAATAGCAATTATAACCCCTACGCTATCCAACACTTTCCCGCATTCAGTGTGTGTGGGGAGTGGAAACGCCAATGGCAGAGGATACAAAGTTTGGCCGAGGTCAATGCCGTAGAAAAGAAGCTACGCTCACGGTACGTCAGCAGGGAGTTGTCCATAGTGTTGTGTAATAAGACCACATGCGGGTGTATCGCGGATGTGAGGGGCAGAGTTGTGCGTAACGTTCCGCCGCTGAGACCCAAGAGTCCCAAATGACAGGGCAGTTGTATAGAATATGCACTGTGTCAGAGCCCAAGTGGTTGCATCACCAGCACCATGAATGGCGGAGGGCTCCCGCATGTTCCAGTACCAATCCTGCACGATCTTAAAAAGACAGAACTTCATCCTAGACCCCTGTACTCCTCGGTCCAGCTCTTCAAAGATTTCTGCCCAGGCCTTGCCTTTTACCACACCGTTCGCAGTCGCTGTGGCTAAGGCAGGGAGTACTTGTACAATCTTAAGAGATTATAAAGACCAGCTATTACCTCTTCGAAGCAGCCCCAAATAGGGGACACTTAGAGAGGGAGGGGCCCTAGTTTGCTGAAAATACATTGGCGGATTTGGAGGTAGTGCCAATTCTGGTTGGGAGGGGAGATGGAATTCCTCCTTCTGCATTTCAGATGATTTGAGAGACCTATGATCAAGAACTTGAGATACAATCAATGCACGCTTTACGCCACACAGGCCAGTCAGGTAAGGCTCCGCCTGTACGAAAGCCAGCGTTCTGACAGAGGGGGCCTCCACTTTGTAAATGTAGGGGTCGACTAGGAGGAGAGAGTGCTCTTGTTTCCGGACGTGGACTAAAGAACACGGACAATAGCGTTCACATAAAGCGAATAGAGGCCCTACGAGCTCTGGATAATTTCCCTCTATATCAGTGCGGGGGGAGGATGGAGGGGTAAGGTGCACGAAGGAGAGTTGAGCAACGTGGAGTGCAATGGTATAGAATTCAACGGAGGGGAGCCCCTGTCCGCCATGCTTCAAGTGGGCAATCAGCGTGAGCAGTGGTAATCTCGGTCTAGTGGCACTCCAAAGAATGCTCTTGATATCTTTGTCTATGGATCGCAACTGGAGCATACCAAGAACATATCTAAATTGAGGGACGGTTACCATTTTAACGACTGGCACCCTATCCCAGAGCAAATGTTTCAGGTGAGCCCATTTAGAAGTCCGCCCTGGCCCGTTCCCTGTATTCTAGACTCCGTTAACATAAACCCTTGGGTATTTAAGGAGGGACGACGTACAACAAAATCCATAGCCCTGTATGGTAGCGATTGTCATGGAGAGGAGTAGAGCGTCTCTTTTGTCCCAATTTAACCTGTAAGATTACTATGTCACAAATTATGGGAATTAGGCTCCAGTGGGCTGGAAGAGATATAGGGAGGTCAAGGAGTGTCAGCAGGATATCATTTGCATAAGGAAGGGTCTCCCAGTATGGGGATAGCCGCGATGCATGTGGAATGACGAATTGTCGTGGCCAGGCAGAGGTCAGGGCTCAATTGTAAGGAAGAGAAGCTGGGAGACTGGGCACCCCTGTCGTGTCCGACACCGGATCGGGAAGGCAGCTGAGAGAAAGCCCCCCACAATTGACTTATGCAGTGGGTATCATATACCCATTGAACTCTATTGAGTAAATCATCGCTAAGGCCAAACTTGAGGAGAGCCGCAAAGAGATATTCCAATTCTATGAGGTCAAAAACCTTCTCAGCGTCAATGGATAGGAACGGAGCCTCTTCCAGCATGCCTTTGGGCAGCCAGAGGACATGGCACAGAGTTTGTAGGTGATTGCGAGAGGTCATCCTGGGATAAGGTCTAAATGTATGGGATGGATAAGTGTGCTATTACCTTCTTATGGCGGGATGCTGGCTAAGATCTTGATATCTCCATCAAGTAGAGCTATGAGTCGGTAATTGTCACAGGACAGAAGGTCCTTGCTCAGCTTGGGAAGCACTGTTATAAAGACCCTGCAGGAAATAAGCCCCAAGCCACCCATCTGATCTGCCTCCTTATTGGCAGCACAGAAGGGGTCCACTACGGCGGGTGTGGTTTATTTGTAAGGCATCGCAGGGAAGTCTTCCTCCCAGGGGTTCCTACTGTAGGGTGCGGCAGATAGGGCCTGTACGTTCTTCTTGGTGAGCTCGTTCAAGAGTAGCGCCTGCCAATCGCCGTTCATGTGGAGGAAGCGGACAGTGCTGAAGAAGCGACTAATGTGGGTCTTATCTGTAACAAATTCTGGGGCAGAGGTCTGCAAAGTACTCTGCAAAAGTTTCTGCTATCCCCTGCCATTTCACCTAATTCGCCTTAGAAGTTAAGAGGGCCTTATGGTCCATCTTCGCCTTCTCTAGCCTCCGGCGAATGGGAACAGTGGGGTGGGATGAGTATGACATGGATTGTTGCGTCTAGGGAGGCCTGTAGGGCCACTCTCTGTTATGAAAGGCTGTGTCGCACATAAGTTGGCCCCTGAGGGTGACCTTCACCGCTGCCCAAGGAATCTGGGCAGATGTGACCGATCTTGTGTTATTGTCCAGATAGCGTTGAAGATGGGATTTGAGGAAAGCTTTCTTCTCAGGCATTTTGCAATAAGAGACATTGAAATGCCAGGGCTTGCAGACAGGGATTTTATCAGTTCTAATTCCAGTAAGAGGCCAGTTGGGGAGTGGTCAGAAAGCGGGCCCTTAAGGATGTTAGCATCCACCACCAGCTGCATGAAGGATTGGGAGATGAGAAAGTAATCAAGACTGGGTGCTGTGGACAGGTAAAAATAGGTATAAGACTTTTCGATTGGGTAAAAGGGGCTCCAGATGTCAATGATGCCATGATCCGATTGTACGTCCTGTAGAACCACTCTGTCCACATTGTTGACCCTATCTATAGGGCGAGTGGGACAGGAGTATAAGGGGGGTGTATGTGTATGAGTTCAATGGGGCAGCTTTGGAACC
This sequence comes from Lissotriton vulgaris, assembly GCF_964263255.1. Classification (NCBI taxonomy): domain Eukaryota; kingdom Metazoa; phylum Chordata; class Amphibia; order Caudata; family Salamandridae; genus Lissotriton; species Lissotriton vulgaris. The sequence continues at coordinate 51,303,072 of NC_141697.1, forward strand.
AGGTGGGGAGCGGGGGCCCATAATCCGATGTGTCTGAGTGGGGTGGTGAAATAGGAAGTGCGCAACTGGGGGAAGAGCTATTGACAGATGAAGAAGAAGCAACAGGGGGCGTGGGATGATCTTCAGCCAGGGCATGTCTTGAGTCAGTCGCCAGTAAGTCAGGGGACCGGAGGAAGGAGGGTGGTCATCCAAAACACGCCCACTGGAAGAGAGACCTATGAACAGTGGAACCACGAGAACTTAAAGCACTGCATGGTGCAAAGATAAATAACACAGAGCTTTATGCAATATCATGTAGTAAACAACATTGGAAACATATACACATGGAGATGCAAGAATGAGTACATAGACCATGACAAAGACTGAAGGCATTTAGACATTTTTTCTTTAGTTTTATATAGTGCAAACTCGACAAGAAGCTATCTCAGTGTTTTACATGAGCACCAGTTGGGTTACAGACAGACACATTCGTTTTTGTTAGGCACGGGGAGGTTAAGTGATTTGCCTAGAATCACAAGATGTTGAGCATCCCTGCTGAGACTCGGACCCAGTTCCCAGCTTCGAGGTCGACCCTTGTAGCCATTAGGCCACATCCTCTCCATTTGGTGTAGTAGTGTGTCGCAGAGGACCTCGCTGTCCGTCGTCAGCTTTTCTAATGAAGTCATTTTGTCTTCAATGATGAGCGGGATTTTCCTGACCCGAGTCCTGTGTGAGTTTCACCCCCGCCCTCACTGCGCTGTTTTTCCCGCTTTAAGACTGGAAAGGGAAGCCCACTCCTGTAGCCTGCCCATGTGGTGGGGTTTCCGGTTGCCCCTAGGGGCAAAAGTATCTCTAGTGGGGGCAAAGGGGGCACTGTGTCCAAGGTAGGGTTTTTTAGAGTGTCCAAGAAAGCACGCAAGTCCTCCGGTTCCAGAAATCCACATGTGGGTGGGTTCAAGTAGGACATGCCATAATTATTGTCCCACTTATAGAAAGTGGATCACAGAGACAGGAAGGGTCTACTCTACTCTATGGTGATCTATTCTATTAAACACTACTACACCCTATACCACACCACAGCACCACTCCAATCTATGCAACGCCCTCTATGCCACTCCATGCACTTTTACCCCACTCTATCCTATGACACACCACTCCCCTCTATGACACTATACAATACTCCACTTTGACACTGTACTCCATTAAACTCTAGCCCGCTCTATGTCACTCTATTCTATGCCATTCTGCAACACTACTCCACTCTGAATGAATAAAATGAATGAATGAATGAATGAATGAAAAAAATATTTCTAAAGTGCACTGCGGCCAAGCGGCTTCCTGGCGCTAGGGGCAAATCAGTATAAACAGAGGATCCCAAAGAATTTAGCCGGGGAAGGCCTGAAGGAAAAGAAAAGAAAAGAAAAGAAACAACACAAATCCCTCTATGTATCCCCATGCCACTTTACTCAACTCTGTTCTATGCCACTCCACTCCATGACCCGTGAGTTTACAACACTCTACTCTATGCCATTCGACTCTCCTACACTACTCTACGCCACTCCACTCTACTCCACTCTTCAACACTCTATGCCACTCAATGCAACACGCTCTACACCACTCCATCAACACTCTAAGCGACTACACTATACGACACTCTACTTCAATCAACGCTAGGACACTACACAACACTCTACACCACTCCACGCCACTACAATCCACTCCACTCCAGTCAACTCTACACCACTTCAAGCCATTCCATAGCACTCCACTCTACTCCACTCCAGTCAACTCTACACCACTTCACGCCATTCCAAGCACTCCACGCCACTCCACTTCACGGAGCTCCACTCCACGCTATTCCATAGCACTCCACTCTACTCCACTTCAAGCCATTCCATAGCACTCCACTCTACTCCACTTCAAGCCATCCGATAGCACTCCACTCCACTCCACTCCAGTCAACTCTACACCACTTCACGCCATTCCAAGCACTCCACGCCACTCCACTTCACGGAGCTCCACTCCACGCTATTCCATAGCACTCCACTCTACTCCACTTCAAGCCATCCCATAGCACTCCACTCTACTCCACTTCAAGCCATCCCATAGCACTCCACTCTACTCCACTTCAAGCCATTCCATAGCACTCCACTCTACTCCACTTCAAGCCATCCCATAGCACTCCACTCTACTCCACTTCAAGCCATCCCATAGCACTCCACTCTACTCCACTTCAAGCCATCCCATAGCACTCCACTCCACTCCACTCCAGTCAACTCTACACCACTTCACGCCATTCCAAGCACTCCACGCCACTCCACTTCACGGAGCTCCACTCCACGCTATTCCATAGCACTCCACTCTACTCCACTTCAAGCCATTCCATAGCACTCCACTCTACTCCACTTCAAGCCATCCGATAGCACTCCACTCCACTCCACTCCAGTCAACTCTACACCACTTCACGCCATTCCAAGCACTCCACGCCACTCCACTTCACGGAGCTCCACTCCACGCTATTCCATAGCACTCCACTCTACTCCACTTCAAGCCATCCCATAGCACTCCACTCTACTCCACTTCAAGCCATCCCATAGCACTCCACTCTACTCCACTTCAAGCCATTCCATAGCACTCCACTCTACTCCACTTCAAGCCATCCCATAGCACTCCACTCTACTCCACTTCAATCCATTCCATAGCACTCCACTCTACTCCACTTCAAGCCATTCCATAGCACTCCACTCTACTCCACTTCAAGCCATCCCATAGCACTCCACTCTACTCCACTTCAAGCCATTCCATAGCACTCCACTCTACTCCACTTCAAGCCATCCCATAGCACTCCACTCCACTCCACTCCACTCCAGTCAACTCAACACCACTTCACGCCATTCCAAGCACTCCACGCCACTCCACTTCACGGAGCTCCACTCCACGCTATTCCATAGCACTCCACTCTACTCCACTTCAAGCCATCCCATAGCACTCCACTCTACTCCACTTCAAGCCATTCCATAGCACTCCACTCTACTCCACTTCAAGCCATCCAATAGCACTCCACTCCACTCCACTCCAGTCAACTCAACACCACTTCACGCCATTCCAAGCACTCCACGCCACTCCACTTCACGGAGCTCCACTCCACGCTATTCCATAGCACTCCACTCTACTCCACTTCAAGCCATCCCATAGCACTCCACTCTACTCCACTTCAAGCCATTCCATAGCACTCCACTCTACTCCACTTCAAGCCATCCAATAGCACTCCACTCCACTCCACTCCAGTCAACTCAACACCACTTCACGCCATTCCAAGCACTCCACGCCACTCCACTTCAAGCCATCCCATAGCACTCCACTCTACTCCACTTCAAGCCATCCCATAGCACTCCACTCCACTCCACTCCAGTCAACTCTACACCACTTCACGCCATTCCAAGCACTCCACGCCACTCCACTTCACGGAGCTCCACTCCACGCTATTCCATAGCACTCCACTCTACTCCACTTCAAGCCATCCCATAGCACTCCACTCTACTCCACTTCAAGCCATCCCATAGCACTCCACTCTACTCCACTTCAAGCCATCCCATAGCACTCCACTCTACTCCACTTCAAGCCATTCCATAGCACTCCACTCTACTCCACTTCAAGCCATTCCATAGCACTCCACTCTACTCCACTTCAAGCCATCCCATAGCACTCCACTCTACTCCACTTCAAGCCATTCCATAGCACTCCACTCTACTCCACTTCAAGCCATTCCATAGCACTCCACTCTACTCCACTTCAAGCCATTCCATAGCACTCCACTCTACTCCACTTCAAGCCATTCCATAGCACTCCACTCTACTCCACTTCAAGCCATCCCATAGCACTCCACTCTACTCCACTTCAAGCCATCCAATAGCACTCCACTCCACTCCACTCCAGTCAACTCAACACCACTTCACGCCATTCCAAGCACTCCACGCCACTCCACTTCACGGAGCTCCACTCCACGCTATTCCATAGCACTCCACTCTACTCCACTTCAAGCCATCCCATAGCACTCCACTCTACTCCACTTCAAGCCATTCCATAGCACTCCACTCTACTCCACTTCAAGCCATCCAATAGCACTCCACTCCACTCCACTCCAGTCAACTCAACACCACTTCACGCCATTCCAAGCACTCCACTTCAAGCCATCCCATAGCACTCCACTCTACTCCACTTCAAGCCATCCCATAGCACTCCACTCCACTCCACTCCAGTCAACTCTACACCACTTCACGCCATTCCAAGCACTCCACGCCACTCCACTTCACGGAGCTCCACTCCACGCTATTCCATAGCACTCCACTCTACTCCACTTCAAGCCATCCCATAGCACTCCACTCTACTCCACTTCAAGCCATCCCATAGCACTCCACTCTACTCCACTTCAAGCCATCCCATAGCACTCCACTCTACTCCACTTCAAGCCATTCCATAGCACTCCACTCTACTCCACTTCAAGCCATTCCATAGCACTCCACTCTACTCCACTTCAAGCCATCCCATAGCACTCCACTCTACTCCACTTCAAGCCATTCCATAGCACTCCACTCTACTCCACTTCAAGCCATTCCATAGCACTCCACTCTACTCCACTTCAAGCCATCCCATAGCACTCCACTCTACTCCACTTCAAGCCATTCCATAGCACTCCACTCTACTCCACTTCAAGCCATCCCATAGCACTCCACTCTACTCCACTTCAAGCCATTCCATAGCACTCCACTCTACTCCACTTCAAGCCATCCCATAGCACTCCACTCTACTCCACTTCAAGCCATTCCATAGCACTCCACTCTACTCCACTTCAAGCCATCCCATAGCACTCCACTCTACTCCACTTCAAGCCATTCCATAGCACTCCACTCTACTCCACTTCAAGCCATTCCATAGCACTCCACTCTACTCCACTTCAAGCCATTCCATAGCACTCCACTCTACTCCACTTCAAGCCATTCCAATAGCACTCCACTCCACTCCACTCCAGTCAACTCAACACCACTTCACGCCATTCCAAGCACTCCACGCCACTCCACTTCAAGCCATCCCATAGCACTCCACTCTACTCCACTTCAAGCCATCCCATAGCACTCCACTCTACTCCACTTCAAGCCATTCCATAGCACTCCACTCTACTCCACTTCAAGCCATTCCATAGCACTCCACTCTACTCCACTTCAAGCCATTCCATAGCACTCCACTCTACTCCACTTCAAGCCATTCCAATAGCACTCCACTCCACTCCAGTCAACTCAACACCACTTCACGCCATTCCAAGCACTCCACGCCACTCCACTTCAAGCCATCCCATAGCACTCCACTCTACTCCACTTCAAGCCATTCCATAGCACTCCACTCTACTCCACTTCAAGCCATCCCATAGCACTCCACTCTACTCCACTTCAAGCCATTCCATAGCACTCAACTCTACTCCACTTCAAGCCATCCCATAGCACTCCACTCTACTCCACTTCAAGCCATTCCATAGCACTCCACTCTACTCCACTTCAAGCCATTCCATAGCACTCCACTCTACTCCACTTCAAGCCATTCCAATAGCACTCCACTCCACTCCACTCCAGTCAACTCAACACCACTTCACGCCATTCCAAGCACTCCACGCTACTCCACTTCAAGCCATCCCATAGCACTCCACTCTACTCCACTTCAAGCCATCCCATAGCACTCCACTCTACTCCACTTCAAGCCATTCCATAGCACTCCACTCTACTCCACTTCAAGCCATTCCATAGCACTCCACTCTACTTCACTTCAAGCCATTCCATAGCACTCCACTCTACTCCACTTCAAGCCATTCCATAGCACTCCACTCTACTCCACTTCAAGCCATCCCATAGCACTCCACTCTACTCCACTTCAAGCCATCCAATAGCACTCCACTCCACTCCACTCCAGTCAACTCAACACCACTTCACGCCATTCCAAGCACTCCACGCCACTCCACTTCACGGAGCTCCACTCCACGCTATTCCATAGCACTCCACTCTACTCCACTTCAAGCCATCCCATAGCACTCCACTCTACTCCACTTCAAGCCATCCCATAGCACTCCACTCCACTCCACTTCACGGAGCTCCACTCCACGCTATTCAATAGCACTCCACTCCACTCCACTCCACTTTACGGAGCTCCGTTCTACGCCATTCTCCTTTCTCCCACTAACTTTTCGCCATGCTGAACAGCAGCCACTCTGGTGTATAACATGGCAAACATATTGGCAAAGCCAATAGCTCTTACATAGGCGAGAGCTATTGGCTTTGCCAACGCTTGTTTTGTCTAGCAGCCTTTTGTGCGTCCGAGGCGGATCACGGGGTAGGGGCATTACGGACTCTTTTTTTTCCCGGCACAGAGGCGAGTGAAACCAGAGAGAAGATAACACAGCCCGAGGCTCCGGGCTCTTAACGGCGGCGGCGGCCGCTCCGGCCCCGTGCGGGCTCTAATGGCTTTTTACGCGCCCCACTCCGCGCGGCCTCCCCGGGCGGCTAATGCACCTGATCGCTTGACCTGCAGAAGTAATCAGCGGCGAAAACAGTAATCTTCCGCAGAGTCGATAAGACCATAACACGCACCCCGGGCTTTCAGTGCGCCAGGCCCAATTTACCACCACTCACCGGCGGCTCTCCAAGGGGCCGTAATTGCAGGTTAACGCCTCCTCGTTTCAAAACACACTCACAAACTTATTGACAAGTGACCCCATCACAGCTCACACAAAGAAAACAGGGCCCCGCGACCCCGCCACCTGTTTACACGAACGGCACACTTACTTTTAAATAAAAAACGTCTCTCGAATACACTCCGATGCCAGGGCACGCAAGTGCCAATTGTCTGCGCGCCTCCTTTCAATGCAGCGCCAAGAAAAGACCCCGATAATTTGACTCAAAATTGCAGCCACCTCTGTCATAATAAAACCTGAAGAGGGGCGGGGGTGGTGTTTGCTCACAGCGGCTCATTAGCTAAGGAGAGGCTAGTAATCAAAGCGCTATCGAATAAATGCTACATTAACACTTAACAGGAGCCCGCGGCCACTTCAGAGACGCCGCACTGCCGAAAAAAGGCCACATTTGCACCAGTTTTGCTACAAGAACGCAGCACTGATGTGCCTCCAGTTCAGATATCTGCACCACGATGGGTTGCATCCCACGCACTGCTTAACATTTTTTTGTAAATATATTGAGGTGGAGATCTTAATAAAGAAAAAATAACCCGAAACTTGTTTAGACTATTTAAATATCAAAAACGGGACAAACTAATTCTGCTTTGAAAACAGACCCGTGTTCCACATTTGGGAAGTTGAACACATTTATTTAATTTAATTTACTTTTAATTGCTGCGTTTTCCCCAGGGGCAAATGTAACGTGCAACACTCCACATCATACAAAAAGAAAAACCTGCACATTCATTTTCACGTTTTTTTTGTATAAGTGACGGACGTGACATTTTGTCTGATTTGGAGTGTGTTGGTGTGGTACTCCGCGAGAGCTATCATGCCCGCCTTATTACGTGTGCAACAGTTCATATTACATGCTTGTGATGTAGTGCCTGTCCACCAAACTCTACCCGGGCCCTCCGTTTTTTAAATGGACAGCGGCCTAGCAAACGCCAACAGCCTGATTCACAAAGGCACTTTCTGATGAAAAACCTAGGTTTCAGGAACTGTGACCCAGAAGTCGTAAATTCATTTACTCCCTTGCAATATTACTCATTATTAGAGTGAAATTCCACAATGGCAAGTGCCGCACACTGGGAGAGGAGGGAGCAGTTCACAGAGTGTTCTCAACGTCGCATATCTGAGGCAAAAAAATGTCACACATGGGAACACTCTAAGCTTGGAAACGTCAGGCACGGACACACTCAAATTGGAAATGTCACGCACAGGAACACTCTAACCTTGGAAATCTCACACATGGGCATATTCTAAGCTTGGAAGTGTCACACATGGGCACACTAAGCTTGGAAGTGTCACATATGGGCACACACTAAGTTGGAAACGTCACACATGGGCACATTCTAAGCTTGGAAATGTCACACACGGGCACACTCCAAGCATGGAAATAGCACCCATGGGCACGCTCTAAGCATGGAAATGTCACACATGTGCACGCTCTGAGCTTGAAAGTGTCACGCATGGGCACACACTATGCTTGAAAGTGTCACACATGGGCACGCTCTCAGCTTGGAAATGTCACAATGTTCACACTCTGAGCTTGAAATTGTCACACATGGGCACACTCAGATTTGAAATGTCACACATGGCAAACTAAGCTTGAAAGTGTCATACATGGGCACACTCAGCTTGGAAATGTCACACATAGGCACACTCAGCTTGGAAATGTCACACATAGGCACACTCAGCTTGGAAATGTCACACATGGGCACACTCAGCTTTGAAACGTCACACATGAGCAAACTAAGCTTGAAAGTGTCACTCATGAGCACGCTCTCAGCTTGGAAATGTCACACATGGGCACACTTGGAAATGTTACACCTGGGTACACTCTGAGCTTGGAAGAGTCACAAATGGGGACGCTTTAAGTTTGGAAATGTCACACATGGGCACATTGAGCTTGAAAGTGTCACACATGGGCACGCTCTAACTTTGGAAATGTCACACATGGGCACATTGAGCTTGAAAGTGTCACACATGGGCACGCTCTAACTTTGGAAATGTCACACATGGGCACATTGAGCTTGAAAGTGTCACACACGGGCACGCACTAAGTTTGGAAATGTCACAATGTTCACACTCTGAGCTTCAAAGTGTCACACATGGGCACACTCTAAGCTTTGAAATGTCAGACGTGGCAAACTAAGCTTGAAAGTGTCACTCATGGGCACACTCTCAGCTTGGAAATGTCACACATGGCCACATTGAGCTTTAAAGTGTCACACATGGGCACTCTCTAAGCTTGGAAATGTCACATTGTTGAAACTGAAATTAAAATATTTATAAAGCGCACGACTACCAAGCGGTTTCTTGGCGCTGGGGATGCAGCCATGGGACAGTGGGAGGGACAAACTACTAGTGTGGGAAGGCTTGGGCAAAGAGAAATGTTTTCAAAGCTTTCTGAAACTCCAGATAATGGGGGGAGGACCTGAGGAGTGGAGGGAGGGTATTCCAGAAAGTCGAAGCTAGCGTGGAAAATTTGACGCAACCCGACTTCTTCTTCCTAAAACGGGGACAACCAAAAGAGATTGCGAAGAAGAGCGCAACTCTCTGCTAGGAAGGTAAGCCTTGATTTCAGAGGAAATGAAGCCGGGATCTGTCCCTGCCCTGGAATGTGATACAACCCATCTTGAACAGGGCACGTTCCCGGATAGGCAACCAGTGCAGAGCTTTGAGCAGCGGGGTGACATGATGAGACTTGGACAGGTTGTAAACAAGTCGGGCTGCCTGGTTCTGAACCAGTTGAAGTCTCCGAAGATTGTATGCGGGGACACCGGTATACAAAGCATTGCCGTAGTCTAAACGGGAGATGACCATCGCAGACAGGATAAATTTGAGTGCAGAGAAAGAGAAAAAACGTGACACCTTTCGAATAGTGCGGAGAGTGAGGAAACACGAGGAAACTACTGAGCTAATCTGAGAGTGTAAAGTGAGGTGGTTATTGAGTTTTATCCCTAGCGATTTGACCGAAAAGGAAGGGATAGGAGGAGATCCCAGGGAGGGAGGTCAAAAGAAAGAATTCCAGGGACTGGAGGAACCACCTGTCAAAACCAACTCGGTTTTGTCATTATTAAGTTTCAGATGGTTGTAGTTCATCCAGTCCCTGATGAAAAGCATAACAGAATGAAAATTATGAATGGAATCTGGAGAGGAGGATAAATTAAACATAAGCTGGAGGTCATCAACGTAGTTGTAGATTGTGACTTCCATCTGCTGAAGTGCCAAATTAAGAGGGGAAATGTACAAATTGAACAGCAAAGGGGACAAATTAGATCCTTGCGGGACTCTGCACTGAACCTTATGAGAGGGTGCAGAAAAGTTAGCCATTTGGACGGCCTGAGTGCGATCCCTTAGAAAAGAGGCCAGCCAAACCAAGGCGGTTCCCCTGATGCCAGCCGCCTCGACACGGGAGAGAAGGATGGAATGGTCCACCGTGTCGAAGGCGGCAGACAAATCGAGAAGAACCAGAGCTTGGGATTGCTTGGTATCCATGCCCTCTCTGAGGTTGTCCATCACAGAGAGGACTACGGCCTCCGTGGAGTGCGCCGGGCGAAAACCAGCCTGGCGGGTGGCTAGACAGCCATTCTCCTCCACAAAGACGCTAAGTGTTCTGGTGATATGACGTTCCAATATTTTGCGTAGGAAAGGTAGAAGAGAGATGGGACGATAGTTTGCAAGTGAGGATGGGTCTGCACTGGGTTGTTTTAGAATGGGGATCATAGTCGCGGATTTGTGGGATTGAGGGACAATGCCTTGGGCGAGGGAGTTATTAAGGAAAGTGAGCGGGGGGAGGAGGGACAGGCCAGATAGATTTGTTTAAGAATATGTGCAGGGCAGATGTCGGATGGAGAGCCTGACTTTACCATTGAGAGAAGGGACAGAAACGATTCTTTAGTCAAAGGGGGAAAGTGGTCGAGGTACGACCGGGGGCGGGGGAGGGCTGTGGGTCCGAAAAAGAGGGAGAGGGAGGGAAAATGTTGGACTTAAGGGCTATAATTTTCTCCAGAAAGTAACTATTAAGAAAATCACAAAGGGACTGGGATGGGGAGGGTTTAAGGGTAACTCTGTCCGAGAAAGCCAAGTCCTGCACAATGGAAAAGATTTCTCTCGGTTGATTTTCAGCGAGCAAGATTTTAGAGGCGAAGTATTCAGTCTTAGCAGAGAGAATGGACTTCTTATATTGGTTCAGAAGTGTGGTATATTGAGTTTTGAGAATGGGACAATAGGCACGTCGCCAAGCTCGCTCCGCTTGCCGGAGGGCCAGCTTTTTCTCCTTACGTGTGGCGTTAAACCACCTATTGGCGTCATAGTCGCGCCTGGCAGTAACTCGCCTGAGTGGGACCACCTGATCACAGCCTCTGGCGAGCCATTTGTTTAAAGAGTCCACTTGAGAGTGAAAGGGGAGATCTTGAAGGTTAGAGCTAGAGGCGGAAAGGGAGGAAGAAAGGGATGTCATGTCAACATGATTCCAATTACGGGCCCAGGTGTTCCTGGGAAGAGGAGGTTTCTTGACAAGATTGGGGTGCAGGAAAAAAGAAACTAAAATATGGTCAGACCAGACACATGGGGAGACCACAGGGGAGAAAACAGGACAGTTAAGCGACCAAACCTGGTCCAAAATGTGGCCATGGATATGAGTAGGGGTGTGAACATGGGACAAAAAATTAAAAGAGCGAAGAGAAACAGAGAATTCTTTAGATAAGAGGTCCTCAGCCAGGTAGGAGGACCAAAAATTAAAATCGCCAAGCACCAGGATGGAGGAATTATTCACTGCCAGAGTAGCCAGCAGGTACTGGATGGCAGGAAGGAAGTGCGGGGTTGGTTGTGGGGGGCGGTACATAAGCAAACAGGTGAGAGGTGGCGAGAAGGAGGCAGAGCGAACGACTAAATAGACGACCGTTGCAATGGGAGGGGCTGATAATATCTGAAAATGAATGTCAGCGCAGACAATAAGGGCAACGTCGCCGCCTGCCTTACCGACCGGTCGGTTGGCACGGATAGCGTAGTAGGAGGAAGGGAGGGTAGCTAAGAGGGTTGAAAGGGAATCCGGACAAAACCAAGTCTCTGTGAGAAACAAAAGATCAGGTTTTTGCATGTCAAGCAAAACAAAAAGTTTTGTTCACACTCTGAGCTTCAAAGTGTCACACATGAGCACACTCTAAGCTTTGAAATGTCACACATGGGAAAACTAAGCTTGAAAGTGTCAGTCATGGGCACGCTCTCAGCTTGGAAAGTCACACACAAGCACATTCTAAGCTTGGAAATGTCACGCATGGGTACACTTAGATATGTCACACATGGGCACACTCTGAGCTTGGAAGAGTCACAAATGGGCACGCTCTAAGCTTGGAAATGTTACACACGGGCACATTGAGCTTGAAAGTGTCACACATGGGCACCTTCTAAGCTTGGAAATGTCACACATGGGCACCCTGAGCTTGAAAGTGTCACACATGAACACGCTCTAAGCTTGGAAATGTCACACATGGGAACACTGAGCTTGAAAGTGTCACACATGAGCACGCTCTAAGCTTGGAAATGTCACACATGGGAACACTGAGCTTGAAAGTGTCACACATGAGCACGCTCTAAGCTTGGAAATGTCACACATGGGAACACTGAGCTTGAAAGTGTCACACATGAGCACGCTCTAAGCTTGGAAATGTCACACATGGGAACACTGAGCTTGAAAGTGTCACACATGAGCACGCTCTAAGCTTGGAAATGTCACAAATGGGCATGCTCTGAGCTTGAAAGTGCCACACACGGGCGCACACTAAGCTTGGAAATGTCATATATGGGCACACTCTAAGCTTGAAAGTGTCACACATGGGAACTCTCTAAGCTTCGAAATGTCACACATGGGCATGCTCTGAGCTTGAAAGTCACACATAAGCAGCCTTGAAACTTAGCAGCCTTGAAAGTGTCAGAATGACTACAAATACCTCTATTTGAGTGCATTCACCAATGCTTGTTTTGAGCCGGTGGTAATCACCTGCACTTAATTTTGTGGACCAGCACTTATTTTTCCACATCATTTATTTAGCGGGCGCAAATGAGGGAAAAACACACCGATGGTAAAGACAGAGAAAGACGGCAACACCATCTCAAAGGTAGAAAGCAGGAACCAGCAAGAATGAAATAAAGGGGCAGGGAGTGCATGGCAGTGAATAAAGGAGGCATGAATGAGGATTTAAGACTGTGTGGCCATGGTATTGCCCCCAGCAACATTTAATTGCATTAAGCTGCAGGCTTCGGAGCAGAGCTTTGGGCACCGGCATTCATTCTTTCACAAATTCAGCACTCTCATTCACAACCCTCCGGTCCCGCCCTCTTATCTGATAGTGGCAGGATATTCACGCCAGTCAAGAGATGGCGTAAATCACTTTCTAGGATGAGAAGGGTATTAGAACACTCTCACACCAGCCGGGGTTCCTTTTATGAGGAATTGTACTACATGTACCATTGCACACTGGTCGATTCATAATGTATAAAGTCACAACTCCAAATAGGACCCCCTCTTGAAGTTAATTTCAGGTCAGGGAGTAGAGGGGAAAGGAAATACCAAAACAACTGAAAGAGCTCCCTCTTGACCTGTAGATACTTTTATCACGGGAGTTACCTCTCAAACACAGAGCAAACACCAACGATGTCTACGCAAAATGTGAATTTTTACTCATTTTATTTCATTTTTCTATGAAAAAGTCTTTTTTTTCCCCTTATTATATTCAAATGCAACAATTTAAAATGCAGATACGTTCCATTCAAAAATGTGGCGTCCCCTCCACAGCTTGAATGTAGAATAAGCCATATTTAGAGATTGTGAAAAGTCGTCCTCTGCCTTGTTCTGCCCTTCTGTATACCTTACAGCAAACAGCTGCTTTAACCTTTAACCAGATTCATATTTCTTTTGTTAAAGAGGTTAAAGCAGCTGTTTGCTGTAAGGTATAGAGAAGGGCTGAACAAGGCAGAGGACGACTTTTCACAATCTCTAAATATGGCTTATTCTGCATTCAAACTGTGGCGGGGACGCCACATTTTTGAATGGAACGCATCTGCATTTTAGGTTTAAAGTATTTTATTAAAGTACAAAAAGAGCATGGGGAAGGGAATAGGAGGTCAAGCGAATACACAGTACAAGAAGCGGAACGTTGCAGCGGTTCAGAAGAAAAGAAGGGAGGCAGGAAGCCCCAGAGGGTAACAAGGCATAAGTCATAAAGCAATAAGGTATTGTGAATGACCCCCCAGGAGACCCCCACTCCCTAAGCAAGGCAGAGCTGGAGTAACGTCCCGCATTACAGTAAAAAAGAAAGCACACCATCCCTCCAACCCCCCGTCCCCAGAAAAGGAGAAAAAAGAGAAGTGAAGGAGGAAAAAGAAGAAAACAGTACCCCAACATCCCCGTCCGAAAATCAGCATTAAAAGCATATAACCCCGCGCCCCACCCCCAGCCCCAGACCCCCGAACCCGCACATTCACTCCGCTGCAGCCGCCGGCGGTGTCAGCCTAAGGAGTCGCAGGTACCGTGGACATGTGAGTTCGCGAAACTCCGTGGACAGCAGTGCCAAAAAGGGGTGCCAGAGCTCTTCAAACTGGTCAACATTCCCAGCCACCGTGAGCGACATCTTCTCCATGCCCAGTACCTGCCAGAGCCTGTGTAGCCAACCAGTGATGGAGGGGGCAGTAGGGGTGCGCCAGAGTACAAGGATGTTTTGGACCGCAGAACCTAGCGCAATCGCAATCTGCCTACCCCTACGGGACTTCAGCGGGTACATCAGGTCATTGGGGAGGCCTAGCAAAACATACGCGGGGAAGCGCGGGAGCTCGATCTCAAAATGCTTATCTACCTCATCCAGGACCTCCTTCCAATAGGCCGACAGCACCGGGCACTCCCAGAGAATATGCGTGAGGGTGCCCTCCTGTCCGCAGCCGCGCCAGCAACCTTTATCACCGATTTTGCGCATCTCGTAAAGCCTCTCCGGGGTGTAATACCAATAGGTGGATACCTTAGTAAAGGTCTCCGTCAGCCCAGTGTGGTACGCAGAGTGCCTCGCCCGATACGCAATCCTGTCCCACTCCTTGTGGCTCAAGGTCCTGCCCAATTCCCTGTGCCAACGCTCCCTCCCTGGGTTATGGTAATGAAACGGCGGGGGTTGGAGAAACTTGTACAAGTCGGTGATAAGCTTGGCATCCGAGGCCCGGGTTACCAGCCACCTCTCATAGGGCGTAATCGAACGGGCAGCGGCGTCGCGTACTGAGGGTTGAAGAGCCCAGTGGCGGACTTGCATATAACGCAGTCTGTCCCCCTCCGTCAGGCCAAACTCCTGTCGGAGCTGCTGGAAGGGAGCACACCCTCCGGCCCGTAAATCTGGAAAAGCACCCTGCAACCCGCGCTCACCCAGTGGGAAAAGGCTCCCGGTTCCAGACCCGGAGTGAAGTCTGGATTGCCGGCAATGGGAGTGAATGGCGATGGAAAAGTGGTGAGTTCACGAAGCTCACACACCGCGTCCCACACTCGGGGCGGAACCCGGGTGACAAAAGAGGCGTAGAGGTTAGGCGGGCGGTGAGTGCGCCGCAGGAACGGGACTTCCTGGAGGGTACGGCCCGCAACTGCCTGATCTTGAAAGAGCCAATGCTTGTCCGATTCCCACCGGCTCCATTCCACCAAGTACCGAAGTTGCGCCGCCTGAAAGTACTTCCGGAGGTCCGGGACCCCGAGACCCCCCGCCTCCGGGGCAAGCATGGAGAGGACCCGCTTCATCCGCAGCTTACGACCCTGCCACACAAAGCGGGAGATGTCTGCCTGCGTCTGCCGTATCCAACCTACAGGAGGCTGGAGAGGCAGAGCGCGAAAAAGATACAGGATCTGAGGTAGTATCGTCATCTTCACCGCTGCGACACGGCCCAGCCACGAGAGCAGGCCTTTGTTCCATCGGCCTAGTTCGTCTTTGACTTTTTTGCCCAGAGAGGAATAGTTAGCGGCGACCATTGCAGGCAGGGAGGGAGCAAGCAAAATACCCAGGTAAGGCACCGTGGAGGAGGACCACTGCAGAGGAAAAAGACGCTGGAGGTCCCGCCTGGTGTCGACAGAGAGCGACACGTCCAGGGCAGCCGACTTAGTCATATTCATTTTAAAGCCCGCCACGCGGGCAAAGGAGTCCAGCTCCTGGACGCAGGCAGGGAGCGACCGTCTGGGGTCATCCAGGGTCAGCAAGACATCATCCGCATATAAGCTGACAGTATGCGTGTATTGCCCCATCTTCACCCCAATAGCGTCCGGGTTATCGCGAATTCTCTGGGCAAACGGCTCCATATAGAGGGCAAACAGGAGCGGCGAAAGGGGGCAACCCTGTCTCGTGCCGCGTTCAATGGCGAAGCTGCTGGAGCTGTGTCCGTTGACACGCACAGATGCTGACGGTCTCCTATAACAATTGAAGACCATAGTGTGGAACTTCTCGCCGATCCCCAGTTTCCCAAGGACCAGCTCGAGGTACGGCCAATGAACCCTATCAAAGGCCTTCTCCGCGTCAACCGATAGCAGCATCCGCTCCCCCGGGACGCGTGAGGCCTTTTCTAGCACGTGCGTCACCCTCTTGGTGTTGTCGACCGTCTGCCTACCGGGTACAAAACCGGCCTGGTCCGCCTCCACCAAACCTGGCAGGTGTAGACCCAGCCTGGCCGCCAGGATCCCCGTGTAAAGCTTGAGGTCCACATTCAAAAGCGAGATGGGCCGGTACGAGCCGCACAGAGTCCGGTCCTTTCCCGGTTTCGGGATAACCGACACAGTCGCCGAGAGAAGGTCTGGCGGGATAGCTCCTGGGTCGGAGAAGGAATTGAATAAGCGAGCCAGGAGAGGCGCGACAGTGGGACAGAAGGTCTTGTAGAACAAGGCCGTATAGCCATCCGGGCCCGGAGCCTTGCCGTGCTTGAGCCGAGCGATAGCGGAGATGACTTCCTCCACGTGAATATCCCTCTCTAGGTGGTCCGCCTGGGCGGAATCCAGGGTCGGGAGGGTGACGGAGTCCAGATAGGCTTCAGCCTCTCCCGGTGGGGAGGGCTCTGCAGCGTACAGCGCCTCGTAAAAGGCACGAAAGGAATCCGCCACCTCCGCATCAACGGAAACCGGGACCCCATCTACTCCCACTAGCTCTTTTACCACGTTGCGTTGCTGCGCTGCTCTGAGCCGATGGGCCAGGAGCTTACCGCACCTATCTCCGCCGGTATAATAGGCATGCTTCAAGCGTAACGCCGCATACTCCGCCCGGTCCAGGTCCAACGCAGAGAGGAGTTTCCGCGCCGCCTTCAGCTGCCTCCAAACACGAGGAGCCCCCGTCCGGCGGTGAACCTGTTCAAGTTCCCTGACCTGCGCCGTCAGTTCCTCCCTCTTGCGGTGGCGCTCCTTATTCTCCGCCGAGGAAATGGAGATAAACTCCCCCCTGATGACTGCTTTCAAAGCCGCCCACTGCGTCGCCAGGGACGTATCGGAGTTGTCATTGTGGGTCAGGTACTCTCGGATGACCTCCTCTATTCGCTTCACCACCAGTTTCTTATGGAGAAGCGTGTCCCGAAGCCGCCACATCCCTCTGGAGGGGGGAGCCGCCAGCCAAGCAAAAACTCCGGAAACCGGCGCATGATCGGACAAGGACAAGACCCCGATGTCCGCCGCCGTGGCGGCCGAGCGAAGCGGGCCGCTCACCAGGAGATAATCTAACCGCGAATAAGTGCGGTGGGCGTGGGAAAAATACGAGTAGTCCCTGTCGGTGGGATGCAAGGTGCGCCAGAGGTCATGTAGATCCATCTCAGCAATCTGGTCTTGCACCGCCTTAGAAAGCTCCCCAGTCTGCGGAAAGCGCTGGGCAGACCTATCCAGGGTGGAGTCGAAGACCATGTTCAGGTCTCCCCCCAAGATAATATGGCGGTCGGGCGAGGCAGTAACGTCCACTAACACAGAGTCCAGGAAGCGGTCATTCGGGCTGTAAACGGAACCAACCGTAAAGGCAACACCTCCCAGACGCATGCGATACACTAGAAGCCTCCCCTTCTGCTCGGCATGTTTATATAACACCTCACCCCTGAAGGAGCTAGCTAGAAGAATGGCCACCCCCGCAGTCTTAGTCGCAGCCGAGGAAAAGAGTTGCGTGGGGAACTTGGCAGAGCGCAACCTATGGCAGTCTTTAGAGAGTAAATGGGTTTCCTGCAGAAAGCAAACATCCGCCTGCGACCCCTCTAGCAGGGAAAGGATCGCCCTACGCTTTACAGGGTTATTCAGACCCTTAACATTAAGGGTCACCACTTTCAGGGGCGGCATCGCTCACGGGGAAGCAAAGCGCTATGCAGCAAGCGAGGGATCAGCGGGAGGGGCGCGCGGGGCAGGGGAGCAGGGAAGGCCAGGATCGGCTTCGCAAGTGTTCGGACAGTATCGGACGGGACCCCCCCAGCACCAAACCAGTTCTCAAGCCCCCCCAAAACCAACCCATGGCAACCAGCCAAAACCAAAAACAAGAAAAAACACCCCATTGTCTCAGTCCAGCCCAAGAGGGCGAGTCTGCAGAAAACAGTCAAGTGGACGTCCAGCCACACACCTCCAACCGCCCCCCCCCCAACCCCCAGCCCCAGCCCAGCATCATAGAAGCTAAGAATCTCTCCCCCCGGAGTAAAGTTAGGCCGTCTGGGCCACGCCGTTAGTTTCAGGCAAGTTCCTGGCCGCAGTCCTCAGGGCCTCCGCCATATCCGCCCTGATGGTAGGAGAGTCAGGACGACTCACTGTCGCCGACGATTGGCGCCTCCTCGATCTCCGTCGGCCTCGCCGCTCGGGGCGCCTCCATGCAGGCGTAGCTCCTTCTTCCTCCGTAGCTGTGAGTCCCAGCACCCCACAGACATCTTGTAGGGAGCGCAGCTGATGTAGCACCCCATTCCATCGAAAGATAAGACGGAAGGGGTGACCCCAGGAATAGGCCGTCTCATGCTCCCGCAGAAAGTCCGTGGCGATGCGGAAAGACCTGCGCTTCTGCAGTGTGATGGCGGACAGGTCTTGATAGAGCGCCACGGGTCGTTCTCGGAAGGACAGCGGTTGCTTCCTGCGGGCCTCCGTCATGATGCGCTCCTTTAAGGGGAAATCCGGCAGGAATGCCAGGATATCAGGCGGGGGCGCCGATGACTGGCGCTGGCGGCCCACCCTATGTGCTCTGTCGATGCGGATCTGGAAGTCCGCTCCTTCTTCCAAGATGTCGCGGAACAGGTCCTGCAGATAGGCCACTAGGTCCGCACCCTCATCCGCGGACGGAACGCCTCGCACCCGGATGTTATTCCGTCTGGACCTGTTCTCGAGGTCCTCCGAGTGGGCCTGGAGCTCGACACACTGCTCCCGTAGGCGGAGGACGTCCTGCTGGAGGTGGACTATCTCTTCGTCACGACGCTGGGCCGCCGTTTCCACAGTGTCGACCCGCTCGCCCAGGCCTTCGACCTCCCTACGTACTTCACGAACCTCTCCGGCCACCTCGGTCTTGAGAGTCTGGAATTCCTCCTTGAGGGAGCTGAATAAGTCCTCCATAAAGGACCTCGTGACTGGTGGTTCGCCTCCGGTGGCGTCCGTTGAGGCCCGGGAGGACCCCGGGGACGGCTGCGTCCTGTCGCGTAGTTGCTGGGACCTGCCGAGCATTTCCGGCAGAGTGCGATCTCCCCGTGCCGCGCCTCGTCTCCCAGCCATCCTGGCCTCCGCGGTGGATGAGGCCTAGAGCCAGCCGCTGTGGATGTGCCCAACTGCTCGAGGGCACCAGATGTGAAGGCCTCACCGAGGACAAGGGTGGTGCGTCACAGGCGACAAAATGGCGGCCCGGGTCAGGGCGAGACGACCATCGAGCCAGTCAGGGTGGTCAGCAATGTTCAAAACGGAGGCTTTCAGCTGTGTGCTCCCAGGGAGGGCAGCAGATGTGTAGGCACGCGGAGGAACCAAAGCGCCCGTATGATAAGGGCGCGGGCGAGGGCCACCAGTTTCAGCTCCACAAAGACAAGATGGCGGGAGGGTGGAACCCGGGAGGGCAGCCTAGGCCAGCAAGTCTATGGGCGACCCTCAAACAGCAATGGGTCGGGAAGGAGCTAAACCAATGCCTCCCATGAGCACCGGCCAGTACGCCCAGGCCGGGCCCCGCTCAGACTCCGTCGTCCTTCACTTCCAAGCTCGGGGTCCGCAAGGCGTCACACACCGACATCCATGGCAGGGGGGTGGATCGCCGTCGCCAAGCTGGGGTCTGTCGTCCAGCGATGGATCTTGCCACAAGGGCGCCGGCCAGGAAGCTTCCACACTCCGCGGAGTCCGTCTAGTCCGCTCCCCGGGGTCTCCAGCTTTTCAGCACTCGGCCCAGCCGAGGCGCGCGGACAGCGCCGCGATATGCTCCGCCTCCAGGCCCTTCTCCTCGGGGCGACCCAGGCTCTGCTCCCCGGAGCGATCGTTGAGCAAACTTTTCGGGGACTTCCCCCGGGGCAACAAAAGTCAAGGTGGTATCAAAATGTGCTCCAAGAACTCCGGCACAGTTCTCTCGCCCGCAGTGCAGCCGCGGGGGGAGAGAAGCGCAGGAATCGGGGCTCGAGCTGAGCCGGGCCGGGGGAGCTACGGGAGGAAGCGTCCGCTCACCCCGCCATCTTGGCCACGCCCCCGCGCATCTGCATTTTAAAGAGACACCGTATTATGGTGGCGTAGGAGACAAACCAAGTGCTTCAACAAAAACTATTCAAAAATTCAAAAGAAATATGAATCTGGTTCCTCTGACTACTGAAAATCTTCAGATCGTGTTGCTGTGTGCTGTAATCCAGTAGGAACACTTCTAGGAGACATGTATCCACGTTTCTTAGAAAGATTCGCATTCCAGGTTTAGAGATCCTATACCGCACTGTCTCTGACTGGTCCTGATGAAGGTGGTCCGTACTGCTGTTTTTCCACCAAAACGCATCGACCAATCCCCTTCCTTTCAAATCTAATGACTTTGGTCACCGACTGGACAACAGATTCAACGTTATAGGATACTTTATGGTTGTTTTTGTGATGGGATGTATGTTTAGGAAGTATGCATGAGTATGTGTGTGTGGCTCTTTACCTGGTTGTGCACATTTAATTGACTCTGTTTTTTATATGAATTTGAATAACCAAGGATATATATTTATAGCTCCATTGTGTTGAAAAAATTTCCGCTGGAGTTTCTTTGAATAATGTATATTTTTAAAATTGTTGCATTTGAAAAATATGATATAATGGGGGGAAAAAAAATTCTTTTTCAAAGGAAAATGAAATAAAATGAGTAAAAATTCACATTTTGCACAGACATTGTTGGTGTATGCCCTGTGTTTGAGAGGTAACTCCCGTGATAAAAGTATCTATAGGTCAAGAGGGAGCTCTTTCAGTTGTTAAGGTCACAACTCCACCGGGAGCATGCCTGCAAGCTAAAAAAAAAAAAACAGCATTTGGCAGTTATATATGATTAGCATGAAAAATTCTCTTGGAAATCTATTTTTAGGTCTCGCCTACCAGACAGCTCGAGCTGCCTGGTTACAAAAGACTGTTTTTGGGCTTACCAGAAACTTACACTGGTCAGATTCCAGCCCACAGGTGCCATGCTTGTGGTCCTGGATGACATCTGTATGCTGGTTGACTAGAGCGGGCCGCCCTTGGGCTGCTTGACTAATGAGCGGCGTTTGATACGATCTCCCACTTAGTGACTTCCATCAGTGGGTGTCCAGAGGAAAGATTTCAAATGGTTGGCTTCCTTTTTGAGTGTCAGGGTACATGTGGTGGTACTTCCACCCATTCCAGAGGACTTTCGTGCAGGGTTCTGCAAGGGTCGGCTCCTAGTCCAATTTTATTCAACATCTACATGTCCCCACTGGCTAAACCGATCCATGGCTGACTTTTCCCTACTCCTGTAGGCTTATACAATCCAAATTCTGGTCTCCTAGGTGGAAGTGTCTTCAACTGCAGCCGCCCTACATGCCTGTTTCACACCTGCTGATCACAGGACGTATCATAACTTTCCAAAAGTAAATGGATACAAAACTGAGCTACTCGCATGTGGCCTGATTTCCATCGCCCTGATTGCCCGCTGATTGCTGTCTGAGCTTGTAACCATTCCAAACCCATCGACATATATAAAAAATGTGGCTATTTTGTGGATACTGCTCTCACATTTGAGAAAAAATTAATGCTGCTACAAATGCTCCATAAAGTTATCCCTCCTTTGCTCAGAGATGTCAGTCATGCGCCAACTATTTTGGTTCGCTTGGACTACTGTAAAATTAAAATCCAGTATTTGTAAAGCGCACAGCTACACGGAGGCATCCCTGCACTTGGGGCCGTCAGGAAGATTAGGCAAGCTATTGATAGAGTCACATGGTGCTAGGCTGACCTGCCAACGGTGCCGGGGATCGAACCGTGAGCCCCAGCGTCCCGTGTCAGTCGCCCTGGCCGCAGAGGCACACCTCTTCCCTAATGTAATGTAATGTTCTCTGTTTGGGCTTTCTTCTGAAATCCCAGCCACACTTGCAACTAATTCACACTCTGGCATGTAGAGCACTCCTAGGTGTGCCTCTCTTCGGTTTATAAGACAGTTTGATAAAACCTTGCCTTTGGGTATTGGAGAGCAATCGATGTCTGATCCAAGCTATGAGTATCACTCATAGAGTGTTCTACAACCAAGGCCTTCTGGTGCTGCCGTCGAAAATCGGACGCCATGTACCCTGCTGAATGTTTAGGTTGGCTGATGTCTTCCTGCTGGACACCCCTCGTATAGTCAGCTCTTGTGTGGGTGCCAGAGCTTCTTATATCCTGCCACAAGTTGTGGCATTCGCTTCCCCTCTTTCTACTCTCTGAAGTTAGCTCAGTACTTGAAACCCAGTGCCAGGATACCCCATTTTTAAGGTAATTACTGCAGCCTACAAATACTCACCATCATCAATCCGTGCAAGTCAAGCAATCATTTTTAGGACCAAGAGCTACCTTCATTATCATGACCCAGAGCAAGAGAGAAGAAGGCTGAAAAGTAAGAAGGAAGCAGAGAGAGGAAAACAGTGACCAAGGGAAGAAGCAGAGATGAAAACAAGCCCGCCAGAGTGGCTTAAAGACACAGGCGGCGTAAAGTGGTAGAAGAAAGAGGCAGGAGATGGCATCAGGAAACACAGGAAAGGTGATGGGAGGGTGCTTAAAGTAAGTCTAACCACTGGCAATAGCTCGGGGGGAGATGGCATCAAGACCATGCAACGTTGGTATTCAGCAACCCTGGTATCTCATAGCAGCAACAATGGGCTCCTAAGAGAAAATGTGGGCCCCTGCAATTACATTTTTTTTAAAACATATTAAACAGTATTAAGGGATGAAATTGGCAATAACAAAAGGGCCCCTGGCACAAAAAAAACAGAAATCACAAAGACATCGCACAACAATTCTTTGGGGTTCAGTTTTATCACCGGGACACAGATTACAAATCAGAGCTTGTTTTGTAGAATTGACTACGCTCGTCAGTGCCGCAGAGAAAGTGACAACGGGAGGAACAAATTCTCTGCTGACATCTGCTACAGCATGGATTTTACAAGATCTTACACTCGCAAGACCAACTCTGTCTTCCATCCTTCGAGGTCAGTAAATTGAGTACCATTACATTGGGTAATCAACATCTTTCGGTAATTGGAAATGGCAAAAGTGCAGCTTGAAGCACCATATGAAAGAGAGAAGTATTATATGTTTTGAATCCCATCACTGAAGCCATGGGTGACAGAAGAAGCTAAGATTGCTGATGACGTACAGTACATAGAGAAACCGCACAACAGAAGCTGTGTACCTTTTTCTGTTCTTTCAGCCATGTTGCGTGGGCCACAGGTATGTGGCCTCGATGTGTCACGTAGCATGTGGCCGCCATGATGTGCTTGAGTCCCGCGCCTTGGCTCATGGCTTCCAGAACCTTCTCCACATGTCCCAAAGATAAGGCTGCTTCGGTCTTTATGCCTCCAGGAGCCAGCTGCATGGTGCATGGCACCAGCGCAATCTGTCCGGCACAAAATATGGCCTCCTCTATCTGTGGAGATAGAAACAGTGTAAACCCTTTACTGTGCCATCAAGTACAATTCTTACAGAAAAAGGTATATACCCAGGACAAACACTTCTAAAAATAGTGAAAAAGGACTCTTGCAATACTTTTTTGTTTACTTTGTTTCTCCTTCTTGTGTAGATTAAAATGCTTTAGACACTGGGCCCAACACATATAGAAAATGATACTTATTCCGTAAGTATCTGTTTGTGGCCTGCAGTGCAGTAGATTCACATGGTTATCATACTCCTCAACCCGGTGTTATGCAGAGACATCTGCAAGATGCTTTTCTTCAAAGAAGTCTCTTGAGACACGCTATGTGCGGTGACTCCTCTTCTTGGTGTACATAGGGCATGGGCGCCGGCTCCATGACAGACTGCTTTTGCTCAGCATGTGAAGAGATGTATAGAGTGTGAATGAAAGGTATAGTGCGGCAGATTAATTGATGGATGGATGGATGGGTTGTGGTGATAGGAGGGCAGAGTAAATGGGAATCTGAGAGGATGGATAGCAGAGTAAATGGCAATCAGAGGATGTGTGGAAAACGATAATTTTTAGTTGTACATAAGCGGCGTTCATTTAGCCACTGTTAAGAGCAAAGTGAAGATCGTGAAACATTGCCAGCGCCATCTTGCCTAACCAGAGCCTTTGCGTGCGAGTAAGCAGCAACCATTTTAGATATCGCAGCCATTTCATTCACTGCTAGTCACCTATGATTCACCCCGACCTCGCAATCCTCCCCAGCACCCTGACTAAGCATGACCAAACGCACTGAGGTCATAAAACCTTGTCTTCGTGACAAAGCCCCGGAGCCACTTCCCGCCCTAAACCCATTTGTCCTTTCATCCTCTGTACATGAGCAAGGCCTCCTGATAACCTACTTCCTTGCACCTGGCCACTCCTCTGCCTCCTCCTGTGAACCCCCTGACCGCACCTGGCTGCTCAATCCGGTCTCAGGCACTGACCGACCCCTGCAGACATAGTTTATTGCCCCCACACGGCAGGACTTGTAGCACTAACAAAGAAGTCTGATCTAATCACTAGCGCGAACCCTTAGATCTGACCGATCCCTCGCATTTACAGATCCTGTCGGAATGTCCATCTGCAAGATATCGATAATCTGTTAGACTTGGGAGGGGGACGACGACAGCTGCTGTATTTGTGTGGGAAGTAGTTTAAGGCGGGGATTCCTAGGATGTTTGACCACCAATAAACCAACTGTATACTGTATAAAAGACTGAGCAGCGGAGAAGGTGTCAGAGCACCTCCTGAAGACATTCTGTGTGTCCGAAGTGACGGGCTCTCCTCTGGAGCAATAAACCTGTTCTTTGCTTTTCAGTTACCAGCTCCTGCCTCTTTATTTGACTAGCTAAATGAATTAGAGGCAACTAACGCCAAGCAGTGTTTGATGACAACGAGAGAAAAACTGCTTTTTCACAATTGGCGTCCCAACGTGGCGCTGTGATGTCGGAGTATTCTGTGTTGGAATACTGGGGGCATCACTGGGTATCTGGAGTGTTGAGGGTGGAATGTACGGGGAGGCTGGAGAGACGGTTGAGGAGTCGGGATTTGAAGAAGTGGATGTTGTTTTCCCCTGACTGCAGAGTTGCCAATAAAGTACTTAAAGATAACAACTGACTGAGACCAATCTCTACAATTTTGGCGACGGAGGATTGGGCAACTCTGTGTGGACCCACTGAGGAAGAGGGAAAGGATACAGTACGGTGGAAGGAAGGAAAGGAAAACGATCCTTGATAGTGGAAGATAGAAAAGGAAAACTATCCTTGAAATAGACTGGTTTGAGGTGAGCGGTATGGCGGAGTGAAGGAAAAGAAAAGTAATTGATGAATTTGAGGGAAAGGAAGGAAGAAGTATTGTGTTACCGTTTGGAACAGCAGCGCGTGACAGCTGAAGAGCGCGTGTGAAGACTAAAGCTGTGAGGGGCGCGTGTCAGCTGAGAGGCGCGTGAGGAGAGTTGGCGCCCGGCAGCAAGAGGAGCAGCGTCTTGCCGATTGTGACACATGAAGTGAGGCAAGTGGAGAGCGACTCTGACACTGCGTACAGCGGCTGGGAGAAACCAAGATCGTGACGCATGCAGCAATTGTGACGCGTGAGGAAGAAGGAGTGAGATACACACGCTGATTGGCTAGCGTGTGACGTCATCGCGTCGGCGGCCATTTTGGTAAAACCGAGTTGTTCGTTTTGAAGGGAAAAGCAACAGAAGGCAAAAAGAAAAAGTTGGAAACATCGAGAAGCGGCAGTAAAGTACAGTTAATGCCCATTAGTGGATTTTTGGGCGGTGGAACTGTACTGCTGTAAAAAAAAAAAAGGAAAAGAAAAGGAGAAAGGAATAAAAAAAAAAAAGAATTAAAAGGAAGAAGTGGAGTTTATTAAAGGTGCACTTTTGGGCAGAGAAACGGAAGTGAAGTTGAATAAATGCTCATTAGTGGACTCTTGGGTAGTGGAACCTTGTGACTGTAAAAGAAAGAAGTGGAGCTAAAAAAAAAAAGAGAAAGTAGTTTGAATCAAAAGAAAAATGTGTGCAGCACAGACATTCGCTTTGACACCGCCTATACCATTTTTAACAGAGCCAGGTGAACCAAAAATAAGATGGCAAGAGTGGAAGGTATATTTTAAAAATTACATGTTCACCATAAAAAATTAGGAAATGACACCGGAAATAAAGAAAGGAATACTACTGCATTCTTTGGGACCAGAAGGTATTAGACAATATGAGAGGATGCAGAAAAAAGAGAGAAGTGATGAGGAAACAGATGTATATGAGAATGCTTTGGATGACTTAGAGAGGTACTATGCGCCAACTGTATGTGTGGCAATTGATAGATACAAGTTTTTCAGAAGAAAGCAAGAACAGGATGAAAAAATTGATGACTATTTAGGAGTTCTGAAAATAATGGCGGAGAAATGCAGATTTGGACAGATTGAGGAAGAGTTAATAAGAGATCAGATTATTATGCTAACAAATAATAAGCGAGTTCAAGAAAGATTATGGACAATGGGAGATGGAACACTCAGCAAAGTGTTAGCCGTGGTAAGGAAAGCTGAAGTTTCGGTCAGATGTGCGAAAGCAGCCTTAGATGATGAGAAGGGAAAAGATAAAGAAGAGGTGTGTGTTGTAAGGAAAACGACAAGGACGAGCAGTGTTGGTGCAGATAAGAGAGACGAAATCAATGAGAGGAAGTCGGAGAAGAAGTATTTTCAAGGCGCGAAGGATGAATACAAAAGAGAAGGTGGATCCAATTTGGCATGCTATAGATGTGGAAGTTATGCACATTTGGCGAACAGTCAAACATGCAGGGCAAGAGATCAGAAGTGTACAGTCTGTGGGTTGATTGGTCACTTTGCTAGAGTTTGTTATAGAAGGGAGAAGTCTACAAGAATAAAATATGTAACAGAGGCAGAAGACGAGGGGAGGAAGCAGGATGAAGAAGACGATTCGGATGCTGACGTTTTCATTATAAAGGATTTTATCTTGGAAGTGAAGAGTAATGGAAGGAGCAAACCAAAGTGTGAAATTGTGGTGGCAGGAGTGACCGTGATATTGGTGGCTGATTCAGGATCGCCTTACACTATTGTCAATTTGGATATGTGGAAGGAAAAGTTTGAAAAAGTAATTGGCTTGAATTTAATGGAAAGTGACATCAATCCGAGAGGATTCACTGGGAAGAAAATTCCTATTCTTGGGTGTAGGGATGTCATTTTTGTGTTTAAGGGGAGAGTGGCTGAAGGAAGGATGTATGTGGCAGAGTATGGGCCAAGTGTCTTAGGATGGAGAGATCAAGCCAGTTTGAACATAATTCTCAATCCTAATGCTAAGGAGCAGGTTATGGTACTAGAAGAAGATGATGAGTTTAGGAAAAAAAACAAAGGAGAGTACAGTGATGTGTTTTCAGATAAAATTGGTGTATTTAAGGAGTTCAAGTTTGGGATAAAGTTGAAAGAAGAGTCAGAAGGTGACGATGTAAAAAGTAAGGGTGGCAGCAAACCAAGATGGGAAATGGATGTTGCAGGAGTGAGGGTGATGTTGGTGGCAGATTCGGGGTCACCTTACACTATGGTGAATATGGATATGTGGAAAGGGGAATTTGAGAGGAAAATTGGTGGAAAGTTAATGAGGAGCGACATTGATCAAAGGAGTTATACGGGTGAGGGAATTTCTGTTGTGGGGTATAGAGATGTGAGATTTGAGTTTAAGGGAAGTGTGGTGAAAGGGAGGATGTATGTTGCAGAGCAAGGTCCTTGTGTTTTAGGTTGGGAGGATCTAGCAAGTTTTGATATGATATTAAATCCAAACACAAGAGTACAGGTTTGGGTTTTGGATGTTGATGTAAGTGATGAGATGAGGAATGAGGTTACGTGTGAGTTCAGTGATGTTTTTCCGGGAAAGTTTGGTGCACTGGAAGAATTTAGACACGGAATTGAGTTGCAGGTAAACGCTGTGGCAGTGAATTTTAAAGTGAGAGATGTTCTATTTGCTGTAAGGAGTGAGTTGGAGGTAGAGTTAAGGAGAACTGAAATGTGTGGTAGGATTGAAGGGACAGAGTCTTTAATGTGTACGTCTTGGATTGTTGTGACAAGGACATTCTTTTTGGATTTGAGTGAGTATTACTCCAAGGTTGTCAGGAACTCTTCGGAGGAGTCAGGTGATGTAAGACAACTATTGATACAGAGAAGTAAGTTTGAGGAAAGTGACAAGTGTTGGGAGAGTTTTGGTGTTCTAGAGCTACATCGTTCAAGGAGGTTGATCTGGATTTAAGAAGTGTTCTGATGGTGGATGCCAGCGGGAAAGGTGAAGCTTTTACTCAAGAAGAGGGGAATGGGAAGGAGGTCGTAACTGGTTTAGCTTCTGAGAGTTTAACACCTGTAGAGGAGATTTTTGAGGATGGGTTAAGTGACTAGGGAGTAAGTGTGTTGGTAGTAGAAGAAGGGGAGGATGTTGGTGGTGGTGTTTGTGGAGTTTTGTCTGGTCAACAGGGTGTTGTTTCCAATATGTTTAAGTATCTGGAGGTTTTATTCTGAAATAGTTTGGGCAGGGAATGTGGTTGAGTTTTATGAAAAATGGAAATGTTTTAATGTGTTATGCAAAATGGGAATGTTGGTTATATATGTTATATTTCATGGGAAATGGTAATGTTTTTAATATGTTATGCAAATGGAAATGTGTTGTTTATTTTATGAGAAATGGAAATGTTTAATGTGTTATGCGAAATGGGAATGAAATGTTTTTAATATGTTATGCAAATGGAAATGTGTTTTTTTGTTGTTGTTTTGTTTTCTTTTGTTTTGTTTTCTTTTTATTTTTCCTTAAGGGGGAAGATGTGTGATGTCGGAGTATTCTGTGTTGGAATACTGGGGGCATCACTGGGTATCTGGAGTGTTGAGGGTGGAATGTACGGCGAGGCTGGAGAGACGGTTGAGGAGTCGGGGATTTGAAGAAGTGGATGTTGTTTTTCCCTGACTGCAGAGTTGCCGATAAAGTACTTAAAGATAACAACTGACTGAGACCATCAGAGACCCGTAGGTCCGGTAGAGAGGTCCTAACGTCGGAGTGAACATCTAAACGATTAGAGTGAACCTGCCCGAAAAAGACCCTCGTCTGGGCTGCCGATCAACCTGAACTTCACCGGTTCCGATCTGACCTCCCTCGAGTGACCTGCGGTCCTGACTGGGATCCCACAGGAGTGCTGCAGTAAAATTGGAGTAAGAGGACGATCGGGCGCTGGAAGGAGAAGGCGAAGAACTGTCCATGTGGTCCGGGTAAGGTGAAGTAGGACGTTTATACGTCTGATTGGTAGGATGGTTTATCCGTCTGATTGATTGATTGTTTGTATTGGAATTGTTTGGATTGAATACTAGTATTACGCTCTTTTTGGTTCTTTGGTTCTTAGGATATTTGGTTCTTTTTGAGATATTCCCTGCTTGCAAACAACGAAGAATAGGAATATTCTCTCTCTCTTTGCAGACAGCGAAGGATAGGTAGTGCGGACCTTTGTCCACAATTGTTTGAGATTTTTTATTGACCGCTAATACGTCATGCCTATCTTCTCCCCACTGATTGGTAATTGGTTCAGCCCGGACCGTTTATTAGAGGTCAGTCATCTGACTCCACCGGAGGGCACCCCTAATAAAAAGGACATGTATGTGAAATACGGAATAATCGCTGTAGCTTATAGCAAACTATGTCATAAAACTCACTAGGAAAAATAGAGAAAATCAGTAGGCCACTGATGGGATCTTTCGACCCCGCTAAAATGGAAGCGCTGGGAATAGCCCTTCACAAGAAACGTGGAATTAGCATCGTAAAATATTGATTGATTGGTAGTTTTTGAACAATGTTACTATTTGCAAATAGTAAAGGACAGGTAATGCGACTTCTTCTCTGAATTTAGGATTGAGAGCTTTGCTTTGACCGATATCCATCATGCCTGTCTTTTCTGAAGTTATTGGAAAATGGTTGTTTGAGCCTGGATCATTTTTCGAATAAAAAGTATGGTATTTGTCCCCTAATGTATGACTCATTGTGGAACAAATATGCAAAGAAGAAACTCGAATTTAAATGGCCAGTAAAATGAGTAACTCGATTCTAAAAAAATTAAAAAGATACAGTACGCAGAAACAACGTCAAAAGAATAGTCAAGATCTGTTTTATTTTGCACTCCCACAACGTAAGCAATCGGTAAAGATCCTGACATTTAGATATATCAATGAAGAGGACAGCAGATTGAACCTCTTTTACTTAGCAGCTCCCTCGGAGGAGCGAAAGCGCGCTTTTTTCACATTAAGAATTTTTGTTTATATTACAGTTGTGAGGTTCCCAAGGAAGTACATTAGCCCGAAATTGGTTAACTATGAACCCCAAGTGCATTCTGGTTCTTGGAGTCCTAAACATCGTATTCTTTGTTTTGCACCCCACGTGTTTCAGAGGAGTTTTTCAAATGCTCCTAAGCCTCACCAGGGGAACGCCACCCAGTCTAACATTAGGCAGAAATGAGTTATAAACGTATTAAGTAAAAAAGAGAGAAAAATCTTCTCTAAACATATTTTCATGCATGGCCAAAGCCAGCGTTCGAAAAACATCGCCAGAAAGCTCGTTTTAAATGTTATCGTTTGATGCCCTTGCACAAGTTATATGATTAGAATGAACATTTTTAGGAAAATTCTGCTCTGTTTTAACCTCTTGTAGCCTCCTAAAGCAGCAATCATCTGTTTAGATTATATATGGAAAGACATTTCTAGGCACAGTATTTTGGCAGTCAGGCAAAAATGCATGTTACCGGTTTTTAGAAAGGCACAGTTTCTTTTGTGTATTATAGATTGGTATGCCTTACGCAAACATTTCAGGCATGGCCTAGTCCGTAGTTATGGACCCCATGAAACAGGTCAGCCAGCCGTGGCAATTACGAATATGTGAATTTCTGGCACAGCTGTGTCCCCGCTTTATCGAACTAGAACTGCGCTGTGCCTCCGCGTTATCAAACTAGAGCTGCGCTGTGTCCTCCACCCGCTCGCAAAACTGATCTCCATGCAGACATTAGACAAGTCTGTTAGTGGTCTTACCGTGTAGCAAAAATGCACACCATTGGAAACACGAATGCACCCAATGAAACTTGCCACCTCCTATAGTTTCCCTGCTTCGCAAATAGGAACAGCCCCAGGCAACAGTAGATCGTTTTCTTTAGTGAAAGCATTTGATCCATCACCCCCCTCGCCTTATACTGAGTACTCTGGCATCTGACCCTTTCTCCACACGCGGTCCGTAATACCACACTCGAATGATCTATGAAGTGAGCGTTCTACCATTAGTTATCTTTACCGCACTAACAGTTCTTCTGGGCTTCAATGCCGCGATACCAAGGACTGCATCCCAGGAAAAAAGTCAGATACATGGTAAGTAAAAATATTTTAGTTTTAACGCACGTTGATGTGCTTCAAATGCTGCCCCCTCCTCCTCTTTTCTTATTTTCTTTAGGTTACATCGGAGTTTCAGCTGAAGAATGGAGAAGGCCTAAATGCACTGAATTACACGCGAAAAATGGGCTAGTACTGTGAGGTAGTATGTTGTATGCAGAGGCTGTCTCTGAAGGCGTGAAAGATTTGTGTAGGTTGAATGCGTATGTATCCTGATTTGTATAGTATGAATGCGTATGTGTCATTTGCGCCTGAATCGATATGAGAACGCTTTTGTATGACTGAGGTGTTGATCGAGCGGTCAATAGGATGCGAAAAATAGGCCTGAACATGGTGCCCACATGCCAAAGACGAATAGCATTTTTTTTTAATCTAGCACATTCTTTACTAGAAACGTGACTTTCTGAAGCCAGTGAATGAGAGGGTAGTCTACATCAGGGGCTTGAAGGATTATTGCAGTACAACGAGCCCAACTCCAACCGATATCCCAAGTGTGCGACCTTTTCTAGGAACGCTTTTAGACCAAAGTAATGAGCACCAGTGAGTTGATTTATGTACTGACCAAATAGAGAAGTGAAGAGTCCCCCGGGTTGGGGTTCATCAAAATCCTCCTCCACCCAGAAGTTAGAGATATTGCTGTGTTTTAGATTTACCCCTTCTTCTTCCATCCACATAGAAAGATAAGAATTGTACTATTGCACGTCCGACTGGCATCCTTCATTTACCTCAACTTGGACTATTGTTGCTAGATGTTGGGGGACCCCACCGTGAGTATCAGTGCGACTGGGCTAGTGTCCGACCAATTAAAGGGAGTAAGTATTTTCAAAATAGGTTGCCTGCTTAAATGATCGACTGTTAGGAAGAAGGGAAGGAAGGAGCCTTACCCACAAGTAAAAATTTAATGATATTTTGAGATGCACAACGTGCATGAAAAAGTCCCTTTGTCCAAAAATAACTCTGTTTTGTCTTCGGTTTTTGTACTTGGTGCATGTACTGTCACGTCCTATTCGGTATTTGTGTGTATGTAAACTATGCATTCATGTTTATCTTTGGCTTGTGTGTTTAATATGAAAATCGTCTTGTACCTTTCTATGTTGTACGTGTACTGAATAGCCTATTATTGTACACGCACACCCTCTCTCTCTTTCTCTCTAAGTTGTACGTGTACTGGCTAGCCTATTGTTGTGCACTCTCTCTCTCTCTCTCTATGAGCTTACCTACACAGTCCAGGAATGACCATGCTGGGATCAAATCCGTATGACAACTGGGTGGACTCACCTTAAGCCGTTCACTTCACAAGAATGCTGTGAATTTGCTTTTGAATAAATGGCAACACTGTACCTCACCGGTACACGTCTAATTGGCTTTAAACACAACAGTGTTTGAACAAATTGACAGAGACGAAATACCATATTTTGCCATGTTACTACCCCTCCTTTCTGTAAAAAATTATGGAATTTAATTGGCTGAAAAAGAGAGGACGGGTAAGACGATTGATGTCCCCTAATCTGGCCCTTAAAAAGGGAACTATATGTCAGTTGCGTTTTGTTTTAGATACCTTAGTAGCCCCGCGATCATCGTTCATATTACCACACATTGCAAAAAAGTAGAGAGACCAAAACGTCCCCGTTTTGCCAGGATGGTCCCAGTTTTGTACCAGCTGTCCCAGAAACATTTCAAGAAATGTAGCTCATGTCCCGGTTTTTAAAGAAAATCAACAACATTTGTGGGAGGTGTTTTCCTCGTTCTACGAAACAGGGATAGTTAGCCGTTGTTTCCGGAAAACAATTTGGTTAGCAGGCAAGCCGCAAAGTTTAAAAATCGCAACTTATGTATGTTCTTACTGACTGTTCTGTAGCTCTCTGCTAAGGAGCGCGCTCGTCGCCCGAAGAAACATAGTAGTCTTTCTCCCAATTTTGTGAAATGTCCTTGGTTGTTTTGGTTTTAGAATTCTGGTCACCCTACATACGAATTGTAAAAACATTACAAGTCCTTTATTGACTAGTGAAGTAACTAGGTTGCAAAGGATGGCGTAGAAATGAGAAAAATGTTCATAAAAATGATTTGAACTAAAGTAAAAGAAATGTTGTAGTAAGCCCTGCTGAATGGGTACCGAAGTCAAAACGTTTAGCTAAAAGTAAGGAACATCGACAGGATGGAACAATGCTTAGCCTGTGTACTTTATGGTATGCAATAGCTAGGAAGGGTACCTGTATGCCCATGATAATAGCACATCACACTTTTTGTAGTTAGCAGACCTTGAATAAAATATAGCTCAACAGGATTCAGTTTATAACGACAAGTCTCTGCCGGAGGAGGCGGTTCGAATTTGACAGACTATATAACTGATAGATAGTAGATTCCTTGCCACAATCACGAACGAAAAAGGAATGGACACCGAAGATAAAAATTATGGTGGAAATTTATAGAAATGCTTGCAGACCAACATAACTGTAATGGTTCATGAATAAATAATATGCAAAGATGAAAGGATTAAGAGTATCCATGCTATTGTCATTTTTTGAGGAACCGATAAATGTTTCCCCAGCTACTTGGGGTTGGGAGAGAAATCGAATTGCGTAAAAGTCTTCCCCTGTCAGTTCTCTAAAAATTGTCTTATACTTATTACTAGATTGAAAATATCATACAGTCTTCGGAAGAGAGGGGTCGGACGCGACGTACAGCCTGGCTGCAGATCATGGGACACCTATGACCACGACCAAGGTGGAGCCGCAGAGCAAAGAGATGCTGGACGAAGCACCATTCCCAACAAGGAAAATGAAAGAAAGAAGTGCTGTCCTGAAGCCCCCCACCTGTTGATCCACCTGTGCCGGAAGTCCCACCCCATTGAGCCCAATTGGTGGGCTCACTTGCGTGAAATTTCTGCGCCCCTTGGTCCATTTCAGATCTGACCCCACTCCGATCCTCTCTTCCTTAGACCTCCCCGAACACCGCCTCCTTTTCATATGGGTTTTTTGTAATTGACTTGATGAAGAAACACAGCACAAAGATAGACTAGGGTTAGTAGAGATGGACTTCACGGATCAAGAATAGGATGCGGGTACCCTGTCTAAGGTACCTATGATAGATTATTTAGGGAACAGGGCAAAAAGAACTGTGGTCCGAGAGCAAGAACGGCCTCGCCCTGCAACGCGGAATCTGGATCAGAGCTGGACGCATAGCTCCACCGCCGGTGCTCAACAGTGCCAACAAAAGAAGAGAACAATGGGAGCCTACCAGTGATGGCACGTTGTAAAAGACACTGGAAAGAAAAGCCTTTTGAACATTATCACTCCCTGACCATCACTTAAATTAGGTTGAATGTCTCTCCCAATCACCTCGTATAGATTATGCCCAATTAGACAAGAAAAATATTTTCCTTTGAAACCTCACATCGGTCGCTTTAACTGTGTAAGAATAAGTAAGGTAGAAAAACGAAAGATAAAGTAGACTGTGCATCAAGATAAATTGTAGAATACCAGTTGCCCTCATGAACAGGCTTATTAGTTTGGATCCCCATGGAGTCTAGGCCTCAAATAATGCACTTAATGGTCCTTATCCTACCAGAACAACTTGTATGATAACATTTTTGTATTAGAACGACTTTACTGCATCATCAAGGAATTATGCTCAACTCCTGGTCTAAACGTATGATACGACAAATGTCATTTTGTATGCACTGTCACCCCGCTTGTTACATTGACTGTATAGGTTATTGATCAAAACTGTTTGTACTGACAGCAGAATTGTTTTCATCTGCCTGTAAAACATATAGGCCACCAAAGACCGCAATGGCCAGCCCAACTGTATACTTATCTTTTGTGTATAATAATGTCACCTTATGTATCATCACAACAGAAATGAACTAACTTATGATAAAAACTGGGGTCTTTGGAAAACGATAATTTTTAGTTATACATAAGCAGCGTTCATTTAGCCTCAGCCACTGTTAAGAGCAAAGTGAAGATCGAGAAACATTGCCAGCGCCATCTTGCCTAACCAGAGCCATTGCGTGCGCGAAAGCAGCAACCATGTTAGATATCGCAGTCATTTCATTCACTGCTAGTCACCTTTGATTCACCCCGACCTTGCAATCATCCCCAGCACCCTGACTAAGCATGACCAAACATACTGGGGTTATAAAACCTTGTCCTCGTGACAAAGCCCCGCCCTAAACCCATTTGTCCTTTCATCCTCTGCACATGAGCAAGGCCTCCTGTGAACCCCCTGACCGCACCTGGCTGCTCAATCCGGTCTCAGGCACTAACCGACCCCTGCAGACATAGTTTATTGCCCTCACACGGCAAGACTTGTAGCACTAACAAAAAGTCTGATCTAATCACTAGCGCGAACCCTTAGATCTGACCGATCCCACACATTTACAGATCCTGTCGGAATGTCCAGCTGCAAGATATCGATCATCTGCTAGACTTGGGAGGGGGAAACGACAGCTGCTGTATTTGTGTGAGAAGTAGCTTAAGGTGGGGATTCCTAGGATGTTTGACCACCAATAAACCAACTGTATACTGTATAAAAGACTGAGCAGCGGAGAAGTTGTCCAAGCACCTCCTGAAGACATTCTGAGTGTCCAAAGTGACTTGCTCTCCTCTGGAGCAATAAACCTGTTCTTTGCTTTTCAGTTTCCAGCACCTGCCTATTTATTTGACTAGCTAATAACCAAGTGAATTAGAGGCGACTAAACCAAGCAGTGTTTGATGACAACAAGAGAAAAACTGCTTTTTCACAGATGGGTGGGTGAATGGATGGATGGATGGACAAACAAAATGATGAACTGAAAGGATAAAAGGCTTTATTTATTGATCAGAAAGTCAAACGATGGTTCAAGGTTGTAGGGAAGGATGCATAGATAGATGGTGGATGTAATGGCCAAAGGATGGATGTAATGGTAAAAGACTGATAGATGAAAGAATGAATAGATGACAGAATGCAATGGTGAAATGGCAGATACCAGAGAGAGTATGGAAGGTAGAAGGATGAATGGATATTTGCCTGTAGGAAAGAGACAAGGGAGGGAAGGGCTCCCTTGCATGGGGCCATTAGAGCTTGCATTCAAAATGTGGGTATTTTAATTTTCTGACTACTCCCTTGACTTGGGGTTAGTTCTAAGGACAACCCTATCCCTTAGGAACTAGATGAAAGCTTTCTGTTTTGTGAATGTCTGCAGCCCATGATGCACCTAAGCAAGGTGATAGCTTCAAGTAAGGCTACCTTCCAGGAGAGGAACTGCAGGGGACATGAAGGCACAAGTTCAGATGGTGGCTCCATAAGCCTGGCAAGGGCTATACTGAGGATCCACACTGGAGTGGAGGGTACTCTGAGGGTAAGACCCACTTGAGTCCCTACGTGAAGGCCATGACCACTTGTATCTTTAACGAGGACATGTTCTGTCTGTTCTTCATTTAGACGCCAATGCTGCAAAGTGTAAGTGTATGGTGGTGTAGGCAAGGCTTGCTTTTTGTAGGAGGAAAAAATAGGAGAGGTACCCCTTAACTGAAGTCAAGGGAAATGGGGTTCACCAACCAATATAAAAGAGCAAATCCCTTGAACAAGGGCATTTACATAAACACCATGAATAAGAAAAAATGAATAACTATAACAACTAAATTAGGATTAAAAAACTGGCAAAATTTATTGTATACAGTAAAATTAAAAAAGCAGAGAACATAGTTGGCTGCTTGGCACAGATTAAAAGAGGTTGTAAAAAACAGTAAAATACCAATCCACATTCAATATTGACCAGCAATATTGCTGAAAACAGACAGAAACAACAGTAAGACATACAATTTGTGCAATACAGGGTGTGTGTTCTGTTATTCTTTCAAAACACCGGTGTTATGCACATTGGGATATTATTATGTCAACAATGGTGGTTGAGCCGTGAATCGCACTGTACTAGGGCGTCGACGCGTTTCGGTGGTTTGTTGAACTTCTATCCACCTTTATCAAGACAAAGAGTAAATTTCTGTCGTAGTGTACATAGGTTCCTCTGAAGTGTGAAAGACCGATGTACAGTGTTAATACGGTCGTGTTCTAGAGAGGCGTTGTTACTCAGACCGTAGATACTCGTAGAGAATTTTCGAGCTATGTCTTTGTTAGTGTCCCTTGTCCTTAATATGTTGGGAATTTATAGCAGAGCGGGTCGCATATGGTTCCTTCCGCCCCTTTTGAATTGGCTTGTATTCTAGTTTTGTTGTTGAATCTACCTGTTGGGTAAGGTGGCAATGTAATGCCAAACTTTCTCGATGCACAGCACTTTATTTTCAAACGTGCTGTGTCTCACCAGAGGCGCCTAAGTCTTGCCCCAGTGACGTGAGTATTAGTTCCCTCTACGTCTACTACCGGCTGCACACTTCTCTGGTCGTTTTCTTTCAATGAAAGAAAACGACCAGAGAAGCGTGCAGTCTGCTATAAATTCCCAACATATTAAGGACAAGGGACACTAACAAAGACATAGCTCGAACATTCTCTACGAGTATCTACGGTCTGAGTAACAACGCCTCTCTAGAACACGACCGTATTAACACTGTACATCGGTCTTTCACACTTCAGAGGAACCCAGGTACACTACGACAGAAATTTACTCTTTGTCTTGATAAAGGTGGATAGAAGTTCAACAAACCACCGAAACACGTCGACGCCCTAGTACAGTGTGATTCGCGGCTCAAACACCGTTGTTGACATAATAATATCCCAATGTGCATAACACCGGTGTTTTAAAAGAATAACAGAACACACACCCTGTATTGCACAAATTGTATGTCTTACTGTTGTTTCTGTCTGCTTTCAGCAATATTGCTGGTCAATATTGAATGTGGATTGTTATTTTACTGTTTTTTACAACCTCTTTTAATCTGTGCCAAGCAGCCAACTATGTTCTCTGCTTTTTTAATTTTACTGTATACAATACATTTTGCCAGTTGTTTACTCCTAATTTAGTTGTTATAGTTATTGCTTTTTTCTTATTCATGGTGTTTATGTAAATGACCTTGTTCAAGGGAATTGCTCTTTTATATTAGTTGCTTTTTGTAGGTGCAAAAAGTTTGCAAAAATCTCTAGCACTGTGGGTTTTAAAGGATCCAATTTGTTGGAAATGCAGTAATATACAGACCTCTTCCATAATTGTTGCATAATCAGCATATCTTGCGGAAGGTGGGCGTACCTGACGTTTAGAACCTCTTGTGGCAATCGCAAGATTGAGCAGTCAAGGACCTGAATGGATGACCTGATCTTATCTCAGTGTGAGAGGGCCCAGCCTGAGAAGAAGCGTTCAGTACAAAAGCGTAGGCAAACATCCCTGACAAGTTCATCCAGCGTTCATCGCCATATAATGTGGGTGTGGCTATCTGGCGGTGAAGCTTGAACGTTTTGCGTTTTTTAGGGTGGCAAACAGGTCTATTCATGGAGTGCCATGGCAATGGACATATCTGTGAAGAATCTGGGGATGGAGCTCCCACTTGTGGAATTGTTGAGGAGTCTTGATGAGCAGGTCCATAAAGTCACTAGTTACTCCCAGGAGAAGCTCCTCAAGAAGGTGGATGTTTAGTGGAGTACCCAGTGCCGAATGTCCTTCGCTAGGCGAGAGAGCGGAGGGGACTGTATGCCACCCTGAAGTAATTGATGTGGTGATTCTGGTATTGAGACAGCAACTGTGCTTGGACGGTGTACTGGTTGAGACGTTGCCCCAACCGGAGAGAGAGAGGTCTGTGGCAATGGCCACATCCGTTACTGGGTCTATGAAATACCTGCTGAGCAGTAGGTTGGTGGGTGTCCACCATTGCAGAGCGGGCTGCACCTTGGCCAGAATCACACTAGATCTTCTTGTTGACCTTCTGATTGAGACCATTGGACTGCCAGATACTCTTGAAGGGGAGCATGTGCCTCCTTGCATATGCAATAATTACAATACTGGATACCATCATTCCAAAACGGTGCATGACAGTGCAAACTGTGAGCAGACTGCTTTGCTGAAAAAGAGGCAGCATCGTTGGGGTATGCTTTGTCTGTGACTGTATTCAGTTTGGAGCCTATGAAGGGCTATGTTTGAAGAGGTTGCAGGTGGGACTTGGTGACTTTTATAGCAAAAGCCG
Source organism: Lissotriton vulgaris (assembly GCF_964263255.1). Classification (NCBI taxonomy): domain Eukaryota; kingdom Metazoa; phylum Chordata; class Amphibia; order Caudata; family Salamandridae; genus Lissotriton; species Lissotriton vulgaris. The sequence continues at coordinate 51,342,881 of NC_141697.1, forward strand.
AATGTGTCAAGCAAGGACACCGCCACTTGCTTGTGTGCCAGACACAGTGGCCTGCTGCTCCTGATCAGCCAACTGTTGAGGCACTGCAAGACGTGAATTGTCTCCATGCACAGATGTGCCACCATCACTACCGGACACTTTATGAGCACTCTTGGGTCGTGGTGACTCCAGAGGGGACTGCTTTGAATTGGTAGTGCTGTCCACTTACCACAAAGCAAAGTTCGTTCTGGTGGACAGGGTGGATGGGAATGTTGAACGAGGTGTCCTTGAGGTTAAGCACCGTGATGAAATCCTCTTGCTGAAGGAGACAAGTGACCTCCTGTATGGTTGCCATGTGAAAATGTTCTGATATGATGTCGCGATTGAGGGACCTGAGATCAAGTGGTTGAGGGGCCTGAGATTCTTGGGAATTGTAATTGCATTTATATAGCGCTTACTACCCCTGACTAGGCATCGAAGTGCTTTTTGAGTTATTTGAGAGTTGGATATGTTAGTCAGTTATTTGGATTGAGAAGGATAGTGGAGGGATAGAAGAGGGAAAAAACGTTTGCATTTCTCTAGCGCTTGCTGTGAGAAGTTGGCCTGGTTTATGATGTTCACTATTCTAGTGAGCACCTTGCACCAGTCCAAACAACCCTTATGGTGATGGTTGTAAAGTCAACCTTATAGACCAGCTATCCTAGTGGTAGCTTGGACAAAGCAGTCTTAGGCTAAACTCAAGAGGGTATGTGAAGCCAGCTGTTTTACCATATGTAACCCCTTTAAAACCAAATGAAAGGACACCACACAGGATATATATAAAATATATATGGTATTTATTTCTAGACAATCCCTCTGAACTCTTTATGAGGTCAGAGGCACAAGCACAATACAAGATAGTTAATTAAAATACATTAAGTTGCACAAATCACAGTAGGGCCCTAGGGGCAAGTTAGACCATATACTAAAATAGTAGTATAAGGACCACTACACGGAAAGTGAATAGGCCTGGGGCTTAGGGAATCGCTGGGGCTACGCTGAGCTTCCAAGAGTTAGGAAGCAGGAGGCCAACGGGATGTGTGTGCAGTGTCTAAACACACATGCGTGTTACCATAGAGAATGAATGGGAACGTAAAAGATGAAAATGAGTTCTTTTAGGGCACTTCTGACTAGACTTGGTGAAAGTTACTTGAAACCTAGACAGTTGGATAGTCAATACCCACAGGAGCACCGGAGTACTTGCGTTACCTCACCCACAGGAAGCGGGTGCATAGGTGTCAAAGTGTGTCTGGTTTCGTCGTCAAATCCTATGGAGCCTGGAAGAAAGATGCTGCAGGCGACCAGGAGAGAAGTGTCCAGGTGGGTTCATGGGTGGATCGAAGATGAAGTGGACCTGAAAGCAGAGGGGACGAGTCTGGGTCACTAGCCAGTGACCAGGAAGGAACCAGGCAATGTCGTGAAGCAATCAAGTGCTGTTGTGAAGCTTGTCTCTGCAGCCACGTGGACCAGGAGGCGTCAACGACGACCAGGAGGCAGGCACGGACTGTCCAACGAAGGCTCTCGCTGTCGGAGGTGTCGGCTTCAGGATTGGATTCAACAAGCCTTGGCAAAGGCAACCCAAACAGGAAACAAAGTTGGCTTCTTACTCAGACCAGCAAGGTCAGAGGGGCTGCTTCTTTTGAGGGAAGCAAGGGCCAGTCTGGAGCAACCAGACCAGCAGTGTAAATTCAAAGGTTTGCCGCCAAGATGGCCACTAGCCAACGGGCAAGTGACCGGTCAGACGCGTCGAGCAGGAAAATACAGAAGGGCCCCACGCAGAACTCGTGGAGTATGCAGGGCTGATCTTCGGTGCAGATGATGCTCGGGGCTGGGGCTTCTCAATCCCCAATGCACAGCTTCGAGGGTCCCTCGGGTGCTGCACAATTAGCAAGTCGCAGACTTTTAAAGATGGCCGGTCCCACGTTTCTTGTCGCCTCCAGTGGTCTCAGCTCTGCTGGGACTGTGGATCGGGCTGTTGGATGTCTGGAAGTCCGGTTCTCGTCAGGCTCTGTGCTCGGGCTCCGGTGGGAGCGTCGACAAAGCAAGCCGTTGATTGCTGGATGTTGCCTGCTTGTGCAGGGTGGTCACTCCTTGACCACAAGGGAGATTCTTCAGTCGTCTTCTTGCAAAGTAGATCGTCGATGGTCCAGAGTTTCGTTTCAGAGTTTCAGTCAGGATAAATCAAAAGTCTTGGGACTCGGCTCCTACCTATATACCAAATCTAGGGGCTGGATTACCTGCTAGGTCCCTCCTATGGGTGGGACCAGGGAAGGGGTGGTTACACCCCTTTCCCTTTGTCCAGTTTTGCGCCAGAGTTGGGGCTGGAGTGCCCCAGCACCGTTTTGAACTGGACCATGCATGGGACACCTTGTGTGTCCCAGGCAGTGTCTCATTTCTTTCAGCCCTTGCTGCCCTAATACACAAGAGCCTGTCTGGGGTGGTGCTAGCACCTCCCAAGACAGGAAACCTTTTGTCCAAGCCTCCCTCGCTGGAAGGACTCCCAGCAGTAGGAGGTCAGGCTTGTGTCTGTGGCAGCAGCATCCATTTTGTGATGCTGAGTCTCTGGTTAACTTTAACCGGGAATAGTAGGAACAACATGTCTTCTCCCTCTAGAAGGGTGGAATGCTACCCCCGTCGCCAGAACTGGCGAGGGGGTAGTATTCCAAAACGTATGACACCTTACTTAACATGTTTTGATAAAGCCAAACCAGAGTTAGCATTTAACCGCGAGGTTCATAATGCACTTAAGAGTATATGGTATGGCAATATCCTAGAACAGCTATAAGGACATGGTTCCGAAAGCTGCAGACAGGCTCAACTCATACTAGAGCACCATCTCACATAAAACCAAGCACTCTGCCTCCAGGATTGTTAAGGCGTGCCATAGGAGTGACTTATAGGTATATATGTGTCTAGATATAAGGTTAGATATAGGAATACTATATCTAAGCTCGGACTCTTTGATCCTCCTCCACTAACCTTATCAGTATACCCAGGATCAGGAAAGCCACTTATGGTGGCAGAGCCTTTAGTATAGCGGCAGCCCGTCTGTGGAATAGATTGCCTATTGCCACCAGGAAAACAGAAGAACTGATGGCCTTCAGAAAGAAAATAAAAACATGGCTTTTCCCTAAAAATTAACTGCTCAGAAACAAAGGACCACCCTCTACTCAGGATGCACAGCGTTCCAACTATAGTCTTGCAGCGCCAGGATGCCCGTAGGGTTGCAGAGCGCTTTACAAATACTATAAATAAATAAATAAATAAGCAAGGGGTGATTACAGGACCTTGCCCCAGCTGAGTGATCAGCCAGTTGTGTTAATGTGAGTGGCCAGCCAGGGGTGGCATAATACATGCTACAGCCCCTGGTAGGCCTTGGGTGCACCTATGCCCTGGGTACCTATAGTAGACTGTACAGGGGCTTGGAGATGTACCTAAAGTACATGGAGTCCATTTTACAGAGAGAGCAGATCGGCTGGGCCCCTGATTAGCAGGATCCCAGGCCAACTAAGTCGAAAACCAGCTACACACTAGGCAAAAAATCTGGGGTAACCATAGTCAGGTATCCACCTTTCTACACTTACTACCCCTGAAGAGGTGCTGAAGTGCTTTTTCGGCAAGTAGCACGCTACTCCAGAGCCCATAAAAGATTAGTGTGAATTAGTATTGTGAAATATGGAAGTAATTTGAGTGGTGGCTATGTTACTCAGTTATTTGGATTGAGCAGGACAGTGGAGGGATAGAAGAGGAAATAGGTTTGCATTTATATAGCGCTTGCTACCCCTGATGAGTTGTTAAAGCACTTTTCGGTAAGTAGCACGCTACTCTGGAACCCAATTAGGATTTGTGGGAATTAGTATAGGGAAATATGCAATTATTTGAGTGGTGGACATGTTAGTCTGTTATTTGGATTGAAAGGGAATAGTTGAGGGATAGAAGAGGAAGGAGCGACAGAAGAGGGAAGGGTCTAGAATTATTTTTTGAACGAAGAAGTACAACAAGTACACCCTGGTCTACTGGTTGCAGGGGTACCGCTTCTATGGCCCTTTTAAAGGAGGGCATGCACCTCTTCCTGGAGAAGTGAGGTGTTTTTTGCTGAGTGTGTGTGAATTCGGTGGGACATAGCAATAGGTGGAATGCAGTTCGAGGCTGTAACGGTGCTGTATGACGGCTAGCACCCATCTGTCTCATGTGATCTACTCTCATCAGTGCAAGAAATTATGAAATCTCCCCGACAGTTGATGTGTGATCGGGGGAGGCATGGTACTTCACTCCTTGGAGGAGTCGGGCCCTTTGTTGGTCCCTCTGTAGCCTCTCCCTGTACTGTTGCCTCTGTAGGAGCCCCTATATTAGCACTGGCCAGCTTTGTTATGATAAGCCTGCTGCTGCCTCTGAGAGGAGTGAGGCTGCTCAGGCAAGATGGTCTTGGCCCTTCCTCTCAGTTACCGATCAAATAAGGCCTGGTTGTTACTGTGCAGAGAACCCCCATTGACTTGGCTGTTGCTGTATCTTTTGTTATCTTTTTGAGCATCTTATCAACTTGTGGTCTAAAAAGGTGCTCCCTGATGGGAAGCTAAGAAGATGCGGAGACTGTGTCTGAGGCATCCAACACACAACGGATATGGGCGTTGGAGCTGATTTTTCCCTTCAACATTATCTCCTCTACCCTCTTTAGAAACTGTTCTGGGAGATGTTTAAGGGGTTCTTCCATTTGCTCCCACAGTGCCCTGGGAGCGACCAAACTGGCGATCCACCAATGGGTATGGGTAGCTGCTCCCACTACCAAACCTCGCAGCTATCTTTTTTACTCCCCTTGTCTGGAGAAGGGGCATTGCCAGCGGCTTAGGTGGAGGCTCGCTTGTAGGCAGCTGGGACAAACAGGAAGGCCAGACCTCTAATGATCATAGGGTCAATGGAGGAGAGATTGAGATTGTACTTCTTTTCCACCCTAGAACAGTCTGGCCTTGACAGGTGCTCTTACATTCTTGGGTGTAGATTTTATCATCCCCTTAAACACAGGGAAGCAACAGACTGAGCTCTCTGAGTAAGAGAGTATTTCCATCAGGATAATTATCCTCCTCCTGGATGCCATGCATGTCAACCTTTTGGGATGTGGTCGCCAGCTGTATGACTTCATGGTACACTGTGATACCACCCGGGGTGAGACCCTGAGGGGATAGCGTCATCTGGGGAATCGAAACTGTAGTTGTTCCATGGATCATCAGTGGCCCCCTCCCCTAATTGTTGATTGTATGAATCAAATGGCCTGACTTGTGTAGAACCTGAAAAGTTTGACCGCTCTGCTGGCAGTGGTTGAGGGGTGTATGGCAGTGGTCATGGAGGCGAAGGGGTGGTGGAGGGGATGGGGTGAGTGGAAGTGGAACAGGACTAGTGGTGGTCTCTGTGTGTAGGTTCCAGGGAAGAAGGGGTGAAAGGAGGTTCTATCTCAAAACAAAGTTTTGTCTTGTGAGGGAGAGGCTACGAAAATGGAATTGGAGCTGGTGGAAGCAGCTTGGTGGAAATCTGGTCTGTAATTCGGTGCATGAAGAGAACTGTTTTTGAAGTTTTAGATCTTACAGTAACCTCTCAAAGACTGTAGCCTTGGTGTCCTCCATTGTTTTTCGCCTTTGGGACTCTGTGTGGTTTTGGAGCCGACGTAGGCTCAGTGCGGATGCAGCTTTCAGCACCAAGGAAGGCATTCGATGCAGTTGAAAGCTTGGGAGTCGATGAAGGCCTCAGAGAAGATGAGGACCTCAGCACCGAAGGAGGGTTTCAAAGCAGAGGAAGGCTTCGGCACCTGAGCCAGTATTTGGGCAGCTGCTTATGGAGGTGGGCGTGGTGGCTTCTGGGGATCGATACCCTTGCCTCTAGGGATGGTGGGCTCTGAGGTCTTTTTTTCAGTGCAGGCCAGAGCCAGGCGGTAGCAGGGTCCCATGGCTAGACTTGCCTCAAATGCAGTGCTCTGGACTCAAAGCCCGAACCAGTGAAGATAGGTGTCCTGTGTCAGTTTGAGTCTTAAGTGTCTTGGGTTTCCCGTGAGTTGCTGGCATACTCACGACACTAGGAGTGCTCTTTCGTCTGGGGCCCAGCCTTCATCTCCAAATCAACTTTCTCGGGCAGGTTGTCTTCTAATTCGCTCTGGGACTGAGACTCTGGGCTGGGTGACCATTGCAGAAGGGTGAGCCAAGAGGCCCCAACGTTCTCCTGTTGTCAGGTGTCAAGCGGAACTTCCTCCCCGAAGATGTTCAGGGAGCCCGAAAAGTGTGGTTGCTTCATGGTGCTGTGTGTCCGGGTTCCTCTGGTACCAAAGCACTATCTTCGAGTGGAAGGCAAGACACAAGGAATATGTGGTGTTGTCCTGGTCAGGAGACAAGTAGAGGGTACACACCTAATCAGTCAGTCCGGAAGTTGGCATGGCATCGAGGGCAATATTTGAACGGCATGCATTCCATCACTAATCTTGCACTCTTGGGAGAATGTGAGTCAGAAACGTTGCTGTTCCCCCAAAGGGTTCTAGACCGCAGAGACTTTCTATGACAACTGTGGTCCTCGAAGCACGAAGGTTTCTTGTCAAAACAAAGATGATAATGGAGCACGAAGTAGACTGACGTAATGGTTTGAGAAAAACCCTAATGGGACCCGAAGAGCATGTGGAAAACATGGCAAACTCTGGCCGGCTCAGTGCACGTTCTGAACCCGATGGTGGGAAAAAACATGCTCTGTTATGGACAATATTCCAAACATCTGCATCATTCACAAGCTAACCACCGATGCTTGGAGGGTACTGCTATAGTCTATGCTCAGCATGTATATCTATAACCATACATGCTACAAACGTACAATGTCATTTACCCTGTATGCATCTGCTCGTGGCGTGTAGTGCTATAGATTCACATGCATCCACCCTCCTCTCTTGATGTGTGTGCCTCTTGCAAATTACATCACACTTCTTACACTTACGGTAAATTGTGCTGTGGCACCATACTTTTTGATCACACACTATACATCTCCTCACCTGCTGTGTGAAAAACAATCTAGCATGCCGTCGGTGCCCATACCCAATGTACACCAAGAGGATGAGTCACAGCACATCCCTGGTCTCAACAGATTTCTTTGAAGAAAATCAACTTGCAAACGTCCGAGCCCAACACTAGATGGCAGGAGTATGCTAAGCATATATCTAGTTACACATGCTACAAATATATACATATATTATGGCTCATGACACCGTAAAGGTGCAGTGACACTTCGAGATGCATGAATCACATTGTTCATACTTTCTAGCTATTCATGCCAGATTACATGTGATATAGAGCATCAGGTATGAAACCTAAACTTCTCCATCATGTATGCTGCATAACGTCCAGGCATGAATGAGACGGCATGTCAGATACGTCCTTTATATCTTGTCAGGTTTTTATGTTGAATCATGTCAAATACGAATGATGTAACATGTCGGAAAGTTTATTTGGAATTTATACGACAAGCAGATTAACAAAACATAGTACGATTAGAACTGACACAAGTGGAGTGCAACAATCTGAGTGTCAGTGACAGAATGTGAGGAGAGTGTGTGAGAAAGAACGTGCAGGAGGGCGAGTATGTGAGAGTGTATTTCTGGGAGTATGTGGGTGTGCACATGGTAGTTTGTGTGTGTGTAATGCTTGTGAGTGCACTTCTGGCCCTAGTATACTTAAGATAACTCTTGCCTTATGGACACAGGCCCCCATGGCATATGTGTGGGTGTGTGCAAATGGCAACAACCAAGCCCTGGCATAGTAAAGGTAATTCTTAGAACATGGAACCCTTTGATCAAATGGTGGTGCTGTAATTCACAGCATAAGAAAAGGCTTGTGGTATGGGAGCATACATGGCTGCTGCATACCTATGGTAATTTTTAGGTCAGGTGTTAGCCAACACCTTTTCATTTTACTAAAATTATATTTATAATATAATTACTTTAAGGGGCTTTCAACCACCTCTCTTCATCCATTGGTCTGTTGTGTCACTCACGTTTTGCTTCGATCCACTGCAGCACTCAGCATGGAGCGGTGAATCAGCATACTTCAGCCATTGGCAAACTTCAATTTGTGTGACTGCATTTAGCTCTTTCACAAAGTGCATATCCGCAAACAAGGTAGTTAACTTCAGTGCCACTAATTTTGTTTTTACTTTATATTTACTTTAGTGTTGCTTTGTTTGTAGAGCCTGCTGCGATAGCAGGATACTTTCTACCAGATGTGAGCACAGAGCATATTCCAAATGTATTAGCTGTAAATTATTTTTGAAGTCACCTTTTTTTATCTGACTGCTGCTTTTTCACATCATACCAGCAAAACAAGTGACCTCTGAATTTAAGTTCACAAGAGTACTCTATCTTTACAACCCAGTCTGTCATTCCTTATGCTTCTTTTGCTCTTTCCTTCCATCCTTCTACTTTCGTTCTTCCATTTCTCAATCTTTATTTCTTGTCTTTGTCTTTCTATATCCTTGCCTTCCTCTTTCTTGCTTGACTTACTATTTTTTTCTGCCTTCCTACCACTTTAAAAGACTGCCAACAACACTGAAGGGGAAGGCAGCAGAGAAGGCAGTGTATAATAATTCCTATTTGTAAAACACGAACATATCACCCCTTTTGGGGATATGAAATGAGCTATTGCCCAGAGTCTCATGATGATGAGCTAAGCTGCCGCCGGCGATCGAACCGTGATCCCCACACTCAGAAGTAGACATGCCAAAGGAGAAATTTGGCAATGTCATAAACTGCTCTGTCCAGTCTTAAAATGAATACAATTTCTTATGTTCTTCAAGTGCATAAGTTGTCCACACTTCAGCTCTACCACCAATTCTCCCCAATTTATATTCAAAATTGGATCATTGTAAACTGCTCCTCAAACCGACGTTTGCAATACACAGTTTGGAATATAAACTTTGGCCATAATCACAACATACTATTGAGGCTTGGCACCAGAGCCCAATTCTGTGGGGTTCAACACATTAATTTAAAACCTGCTCTGAAGTGGTGGCAAATGACCCTGAGGCACTTGGTGTGGAGGGAGATACTGGGTGGGCGAGAGAAAGATATTCCTTGGCAGGGGGAGCATTACAAGATCCCTATGCCTTGACAGGGCTACTAGATTTATGCAGTTCTGATGCCACAGCATTTTCCGCATAATTATGAATTTGCAGCATTTGCCACATAATCCACCACCTGCTGCATAATCTACAGAATTAAACAAAAAATGTTTTTAGTTAAAATGGATCAAAAGTTACTAAAATCATGGCAACTTCTTCCTGCCATTGGGAGGCCCTTTGCAAAAGGTGTTGTCTTTCAGTTGCTTACTGCTAAAATTGGATGCCAAACTGGAACTAATGAGGTAAATTATTTGCCCACACAGAGATACCATGAGTAAAAACAAATGAAGTAATACTTTCACAAAATATGCCATATTATGCTGCTTAAGTTTCCTTTTCTTGAGGCATAGTTTAGTTAATTCTGCTAAATAATGTTGTCCACCCCTGCCACATTTTTCCACTAGCCCTGGTGTAGGGATATGTGGCAGAAGAGAACCAGGAACAGGCTACACTGCAGTCCTTTTCCAATGCAATTTTATCATCCGGATTTTCTGTCAGGCAAAATCGGGCCTGGTGTTCTCACATCCAGGCCTCCAAGAATAGTGTGGGATGGATTTCAACAAGGAAATTCGACTGAGTACACATCTTAATCATGGCCCAAAAGCTTCCAAGTAAAATTATTTGTATCTAAAGGTTTCAAATTAGTTATCTAGGATTCATGCCTCATATTGTGTTATGATACCTCTAACATACCCTATTAGGGCATGTTTGATATGGACAAATACACAGAATTGTTTTTGTAATAGAATTTTACAAAGAGCAAACATTTAATTACGTTTCTATCATGTTCCTTTCATTTCCCCTTTGGTGTTAAAAGCCTGTATTCCATTTCCTTGCAGTGAACAGCGAGCCGTGAGCAGTTTGTGCTTACTAATGCAAAACTCTAAAGATTCCTTTTTCTGACTGATCACAGAAAGGCTAGAGAAGCAAATTTACAATAAGCGATAGGTAAATATTTGGTTGTAAACAGCAAATCTACATAAAAGAAATGTAACTTGCTAAATAAAAAAAAAAAACAAGTACACTCATAACAGACAAAATCCGAAATACCCACTAAGCGCAGTGAGAGATGGGCAAAGCGGTAACTGGGTGGGTAGGATTGAAATCAGCTCAGATCTCAACCCTAGGGGTGGCAGCATTAATACAGTGAGCCTAAACCATGGGTCTGCTTTAAATATAAAAAAAAAAAAAAAAAAAAAACAGTTATCTCCGTGCACTCCCTTAGATACACAATTGTTCTTCAAATTGGTTGGTGTCAGCGCTGACCTTGTCGCACTGTGCCTAATTAATTAATTAATTAATTAATTGCAAGTTTATATAGCGCTAGGATCGACTCCCGGAGGAGTATCTCCGCGCTTCGACCGCTGCGAAACCCTTCCTGGCTTCCCTGAGAGATGGTCCCTTAATGGGTATCTCCAGGGTGAGACCAGGCATCCCCGGCGGTCTGGTGGGGCCGTTAGTGCAGATGAGGCAAGCTTATGCCCAGAGTTGCCGAGTGTGATCGCTGATCAGAGTGGGCACCGAGGCGAGAGAATTATCGAGTCCGCTGACCCTGGTCCAGAAACCTGCCGCGTCGGGAATCGAACCCTGGTCCCGGGCCGTCCTCTGCTCTCGGGTCTGCCGCCTCTAACCAGTGAGCCACACTACTGCACTAGCAGTGCCTTACGTAGTACGAGAATATGTGATATGCAAATCACTAAGGACGCGCTCATTCAACGTGAAACCTAGGTTTCTTAACTCATTTCAATATGATTTGATGATCTTGCTTCAATGAAACGCTTTATCAGTATCTTGAATTCATTATGTGTTTTATTTCATTTCCACATATTTTTCCATGTTAATGTTTTGGAACTTCATTTCAAAAATATATGATTTCAAAGCATTACGTCATGCCAAGGCCTGGCATATGTTGGCAGCCTCTTGTCACTCCCAGGAATTGACCAGTTTCGTGTCCTTGCCCAAGAGGGAGGGGGCTTGTTTCTCCCTGAGGGGGGCTGCTCAATAACTAATAATCAGCACGACTGGAAGAGTGCATAGAAGGGATTGAGTGACTGGTGGCCTTTCCAGAGGTCAGAGTGCACGAAGGCCTGGAATCCATTCCCCATCGTTTATGTGTCTCCTGCTCCCTTTGTTACTTAGGGCGCACATACCCAGAGCCCCTGCGGCCCGGAATGTAAATAAGAGCCCTGTGACTATTGGCTAATTGTCGCCCCCTGACCCAAACCAGGCCCAATCAATTCATCCCGCCGGCGATAAAGAGCGCCCGCCGCTCGAGCCCAGCGCGAGCCTTGCCCTAACCGGATTAGAGCTGCGCGCGGGGCCTGTTAATGTAATGCGTGGAAATCCCTCCCTCCCAGGGCTCCAGTTAGCGCTATAATGAGGCCAAATTGCATTTCGTAGCGCTGGCTGAGAGCGGCGACTGAGAACAGAGGCCAGGAAGGGGAAGAGGTCAGGATCCGCCGCAGAAAGGGTGAGGAAGAAGGAAATCCACCGATGCCTGACTGGACCCACGAAGGAAAACTGGACTGACACTGGATTAGAACCAGAGAGAAGAAACGAATAGAGACGTGGAGTTTACCAGAAAAATACAGCAGACAAATAACCCAAGAAAACCCCTAACATACACCTGAGAAAAAATCAAAACAAAAACATAGACCTGGAAACAAGGACAATAAAACACACACAGACGGGAACCTGACAGGAAACAGGAAGAAAATAATGCCTGAAGAAAAACACCAACTGAGGCCTGACTGAAACCAAGAAGAAAAATAAACAAAGACCAACACCCAACAGGAAGCAGAAAGAAAAACTTGGGGTGATATGTGCATGGACACAGAAAGAACACAGACTAACTAACACCTGTTGTACCCAGGAGGAAGGACAACAAAAACTAAAGACTAAGTGGAACCAGAGTGGAAGAACATGGACTGACACTTGATTGGACCAAGAAGGAGACCAGCAACGATTAATGCAAGGAGCGAACTAGAAGAACAAGAACATGGACTGACACTTGATTGGACCAAGGAGGAGGCCAGCAACGATTAATTCAAGGTGCGAACTAGAAGAACAAGAATATGGACTGACACTTGATTGGCCCAAGGAGGAGGCCAGCAACGATTAATGCAAGGCGCAAACTAGAAGTACAAGAATATGGACTGACACTTGATTGGACCAAGGAGGAGGCCAGCAACGATTAATGCAAGGCGCAAACTAGAAGGAAAAAGAACATGGACTGACACTTGATTGGACCAAGGAGGAGGCCAGCAACGATTAATGCATGGCGCAAACTAGAAGAACATGGACAGATAATTGATTGGACCAAGGAGGAGGCCAGCAACGATTAATGCAAGGCGCAAACTAGAAGGAAGAAGAACATGGACTGACACTTGATTGGACCAAGGAGGAGGCCAGCAACGATTAATGCAAGGCGCGAACTGGAAGTACAAGAATATGGACTGACACTTGATTGGACCAAGGAGGAGGCCAGCAACGATTAATGCAAGGCGCAAACTAGAAGAAAGAAGAACATGGACTGACACTTGATTGGACCAAGGAGGAGGACAGCAACGATTAATGCATGGCGCAAACTAGAAGAACATGGACAGATAATTGATTGGACCAAGGAGGAGGCCAGCAACGATTAATGCAAGGCGCAAACTAGAAGGAAGAAGAACATGGACTGACACTTGATTGGACCAAGGAGGAGGCCAGCAACGATTAATGCAAGGCGCGAACTGGAAGTACAACGAATATGGACTGACACTTGATTGGACCAAGGAGGAGGCCAGCAACGATTAATGCAAGGCGCAAACTAGAAGAACATGGACAGATAATTGATTGGACCAAGGAGGAGGCCAGCAACGATTAATGCAAGGCGCAAACTAGAAGGAAGAAGAACATGGACTGACACTTGATTGGACCAAGGAGGAGGCCAGCAATGATTAATGCATGGCGCAAACTAGAAGAACATGGACAGATAATTGATTGGACCAAGGAGGAGGCCAGCAACGATTAATGCAAGGCGCAAACTAGAAGGAAGAAGAACATGGACTGACACTTGATTGGACCAAGGAGGAGGCCAGCAACGATTAATGCAAGGCGCGAACTGGAAGTACAAGAATATGGATTGACACTTGATTGGACCAAGGAGGAGGCCAGCAACGATTAATGCATGGCGAAACTAGAAGAACAAGAATATGGACTGACACTTGATTGGACCAAGGAGGAGGCCAGCAACGATTAATGCATGGAGCAAACTAGAAGAACATGGACAGATAATTGATTGGACCAAGGAGGAGGCCAGCAACGATTAATGCAAGGCGCAAACTAGAAGGAAGAAGAACATGGACTGACACTTGATTGGACCAAGGAGGAGGCCAGCAACGATTAATGCATGGCGCAAACTAGAAGAACATGGACAGATAATTGATTGGACCAAGGAGGAGGCCAGCAACGATTAATGCAAGGCGCAAACTAGAAGGAAGAAGAACATGGACTGACACTTGATTGGACCAAGGAGGAGGCCAGCAACGATAATTGCAAGGCGCAAACTAGAAGAATAAGAATATGGACTGACACTTGATTGGCCCAAGGAGGAGGCCAGCAAAGATTAATGCAAGGCGCAAACTAGAAGGAAAAAGAACATGGACTGACACTTGATTGGACCAAGGAGGAGGCCAGCAACGATTAATGCATGGCGCAAACTAGAAGAACATGGACAGATAATTGATTGGACCAAGGAGGAGGCCAGCAACGATTAATGCATGGCGCAAACTAGAAGAACATGGACACATAATTGATTGGACCAAGGAGGAGGCCAGCAACGATTAATGCAAGGCGCAAACTAGAAGAACAAGAACATGGACTGACACTTGATTGGACCAAGGAGAAGGCCAGCAACGATTAATGCATGGTGCAAACTAGAAGAACAAGAACATGGACTGACACTTGATTGGACCAAGGAGGAGGCCAGCAACGATTAATGCATGGCGCAAACTAGAAGAACATGGACAGATAATTGATTGGACCAAGGTGGAGGCCAGCAACGATTAATGCATGGCGCAAACTAGAAGAATATGGACTGATACTTGATTGGACCAAGGAGGAGACCAGCAACGATTAATGCATGGAGCAAACTAGAAGAATAAGAATATGGACTGACACTTGATTGGACCAAGGAGAAGGCCAGCAACGATTAATGCATGGAGCAAACTAGAAGAATAAGAACATGGACTGACACTTGATTGGACCAAGGAGGAGGCCAGCAACGATTAATGCATGGCGCAAACTAGAAGAACATAGACAGATAATTGATTGGACCAAGGAGGAGGCCAGCAACGATTAATGCAAGGCGCAAACTAGAAGGAAGAAGAACATGGACTGACACTTGATTGGACCAAGGAGGAGGCCAGCAACGATTAATGCATGGCGCAAACTAGAAGAACATGGACAGATAATTGATTGGACCAAGGAGGAGGCCAGCAACGATTAATGCAAGGCGCAAACTAGAAGAACAAGAACATGGACTGACACTTGATTGGACCAAGGAGAAGGCCAGCAACGATTAATGCATGGTGCAAACTAGAAGAACAAGAACATGGACTGACACTTGATTGGACCAAGGAGGAGGCCAGCAACGATTAATGCATAGCGCAAACTAGAAGAACATGGACAGATAATTGATTGGACCAAGGAGGAGGCCAGCAACGATTAATGCATGGCGCAAACTAGAAGAATATGGACTGATACTTGATTGGACCAAGGAGGAGACCAGCAACGATTAATGCATGGAGCAAACTAGAAGAATAAGAATATGGACTGACACTTGATTGGACCAAGGAGATGGCCAGCAACGATTAATGCATGGAGCAAACTAGAAGAATAAGAATATGGACTGACACTTGATTGGACCAAGGAGAAGGCCAGCAACGATTAATGCATGGAGCAAACTAGAAGAATAAGAATATGGACTGACACTTGATTGGACCAAGGAGAAGGCCAGCAACGATTAATGCATGGAGCAAACTAGAAGAATAAGAATATGGACTGACACTTGATTGGACCAAGGAGGAGGCCAGCAACGATTAATGCAAGGCGCAAACTAGAAGAACAAGAATATGGACTGACACTTGATTGGACCAAGGAGGAGGCCAGCAACGATTAATGCATGGAGCAAACTAGAAGTACATGGACAGATAATTGATTGGACCAAGGAGGAGGCCAGCAACGATTAATGCAAGGCGCAAACTAGAAGGAAGAAGAACATGGACTGACACTTGATTGGACCAAGGAGGAGGCCAGCAACGATTAATGCATGGCGCAAACTAGAAGAACATGGACAGATAATTGATTGGACCAAGGAGGAGGCCAGCAACGATTAATGCAAGGCGCAAACTAGAAGGAAGAAGAACATGGACTGACACTTGATTGGACCAAGGAGGAGGCCAGCAACGATAATTGCAAGGCGCAAACTAGAAGAATAAGAATATGGACTGACACTTGATTGGCCCAAGGAGGAGGCCAGCAACGATTAATGCAAGGCGCAAACTAGAAGGAAAAAGAACATGGACTGACACTTGATTGGACCAGGGAGGAGGCCAGCAACGATTAATGCATGGCGCAAACTAGAAGAACATGGACAGATAATTGATTGGACCAAGGAGGAGGCCAGCAACGATTAATGCAAGGCGCAAACTAGAAGGAAGAAGAACATGGACTGACACTTGATTGGACCAAGGAGGAGGCCAGCAACGATTAATGCATGGCGCAAACTAGAAGAACATGGACAGATAATTGATTGGACCAAGGAGGAGGCCAGCAACGATTAATGCATGGCGCAAACTAGAAGAACATGGACAGATAATTGATTGGACCAAGGAGGAGGCCAGCAACGATTAATGCAAGGCGCAAACTAGAAGAACAAGAACATGGACTGACACTTGATTGGACCAAGGAGAAGGCCAGCAACGATTAATGCATGGTGCAAACTAGAAGAACAAGAACATGGACTGACACTTGATTGGACCAAGGAGGAGGCCAGCAACGATTAATGCATGGCGCAAACTAGAAGAACATGGACAGATAATTGATTGGACCAAGGAGGAGGCCAGCAACGATTAATGCATGGCGCAAACTAGAAGAATATGGACTGATACTTGATTGGACCAAGGAGGAGACCAGCAACGATTAATGCATGGAGCAAACTAGAAGAATAAGAATATGGACTGACACTTGATTGGACCAAGGAGAAGGCCAGCAACGATTAATGCATGGAGCAAACTAGAAGAATAAGAACATGGACTGACACTTGATTGGACCAAGGAGGAGGCCAGCAACGATTAATGCATGGCGCAAACTAGAAGAACATGGACAGATAATTGATTGGACCAAGGAGGAGGCCAGCAACGATTAATGCAAGGCGCAAACTAGAAGGAAGAAGAACATGGACTGACACTTGATTGGACCAGGGAGGAGGCCAGCAACGATTAATGCATGGCGCAAACTAGAAGAACATGGACAGATAATTGATTGGACCAAGGAGGAGGCCAGCAACGATTAATGCATGGCGCAAACTAGAAGAACATGGACAGATACTTGATTGGACCAAGGAGGAGGCCAGCAACGATTAATGCAAGGCGCAAACTAGAAGAACAAGAACATGGACTGACACTTGATTGGACCAAGGAGAAGGCCAGCAACGATTAATGCATGGTGCAAACTAGAAGAACAAGAACATGGACTGACACTTGATTGGACCAAGGAGGAGGCCAGCAACGATTAATGCATGGCGCAAACTAGAAGAACATGGACAGATAATTGATTGGACCAAGGAGGAGGCCAGCAACGATTAATGCATGGCGCAAACTAGAAGAATATGGACTGATACTTGATTGGACCAAGGAGGAGACCAGCAACGATTAATGCATGGAGCAAACTAGAAGAATAAGAATATGGACTGACACTTGATTGGACCAAGGAGAAGGCCAGCAACGATTAATGCATGGAGCAAACTAGAAGAATAAGAATATGGACTGACACTTGATTGGACCAAGGAGAAGGCCAGCAACGATTAATGCATGGAGCAAACTAGAAGAATAAGAATATGGACTGACACTTGATTGGACCAAGGAGAAGGCCAGCAACGATTAATGCATGGTGCAAACTAGAAGAACAAGAACATGGACTGACACTTGATTGGACCAAGGAGGAGGCCAGCAACGATTAATGCAAGGCGCAAACTAGAAGAACAAGAACATGGACTGACACTTGATTGGACCAAGGAGGAGGCCAGCAACGATTAATGCAAGGCGCAAACTAGAAGAACATGGACTGATACTTGTTTGGACCAAGGAGGAGACCAGCAACGATTAATGCATGGCGCAAACTAGAAGAACAAGAACATGGACTGACACTTGATTGGACCAAGGAGGAGGCCAGCAACGATTAATGCATGGCGCAAACTAGAAGAACATGGACAGATAATTGATTGGACCAAGGAGGAGGCCAGCAACGATTAATGCATGGCGCAAACTAGAAGAATATGGACTGATACTTGATTGGACCAAGGAGGAGACCAGCAACGATTAATGCAAGGCGCAAACTAGAAGGAAGAAGAACATGGACTGACACTTGATTGGACCAAGGAGGAGGCCAGCAACGATTAATGCATGGCGCAAACTAGAAGAACATGGACAGATAATTGATTGGACCAAGGAGGAGGCCAGCAACGATTAATGCATGGCGCAAACTAGAAGAACATGGACAGATAATTGATTGGACCAAGGAGGAGGCCAGCAACGATTAATGCAAGGCGCAAACTAGAAGAACAAGAACATGGACTGACACTTGATTGGACCAAGGAGAAGGCCAGCAACGATTAATGCATGGTGCAAACTAGAAGAACAAGAACATGGACTGACACTTGATTGGACCAAGGAGGAGGCCAGCAACGATTAATGCATGGCGCAAACTAGAAGAACATGGACAGATAATTGATTGGACCAAGGAGGAGGCCAGCAACGATTAATGCATGGCGCAAACTAGAAGAATATGGACTGATACTTGATTGGACCAAGGAGGAGACCAGCAACGATTAATGCATGGAGCAAACTAGAAGAATAAGAATATGGACTGACACTTGATTGGACCAAGGAGAAGGCCAGCAACGATTAATGCATGGAGCAAACTAGAAGAATAAGAGTATGGACTGACACTTGATTGGACCAAGGAGGAGGCCAGCAACGATTAATGCATGGCGCAAACTAGAAGAACATGGACAGATAATTGATTGGACCAAGGAGGAGGCCAGCAACGATTAATGCATGGCGCAAACTAGAAGAATATGGACTGATGCTTGATTGGACCAAGGAGGAGACCAGCAACGATTAATGCATGGAGCAAACTAGAAGAATAAGAATATGGACTGACACTTGATTGGACCAAGGAGAAGGCCAGCAACAGATTAATGCATGGAGCAAACTAGAAGAATAAGAATATGGACTGACACTTGATTGGACCAAGGAGAAGGCCAGCAACGATTAATGCATGGAGCAAACTAAGAAGAATAAGAATATGGACTGACACTTGATTGGACCAAGGAGAAGGCCAGCAACGATTAATGCATGGTGCAAACTAGAAGAACAAGAACATGGACTGACACTTGATTGGACCAAGGAGGAGGCCAGCAACGATTAATGCAAGGCGCGAACTAGAAGAACAAGAACATGGACTGACACTTGATTGGACCAAGGAGAAGGCCAGCAACGATTAATGCATGGTGCAAACTAGAAGAACAAGAACATGGACTGACACTTGATTGGACCAAGGAGAAGGCCAGCAACGATTAATGCATGGTGCAAACTAGAAGAACAAGAATATGGACTGACACTTGATTGGACCAAGGAGGAGGCCAGCAACGATTAATGCAAGGCGCGAACTAGAAGAACAAGAACATGGACTGACACTTGATTGGACCAAGGAGGAGGCCAGCAACGATTAATGCAAGGCGCAAACTAGAAGAACATGGACTGATACTTGTTTGGACCAAGGAGGAGACCAGCAACGATTAATGCGTGGCGCAAACTAGAAGAACAAGAACATGGACTGACACTTGATTGGACCAAGGAGGAGGCCAGCAACGATTAATGCAAGGCGCGAACTAGAAGAACAAGAACATGGACTGACACTTGATTGGCCCAAGGAGGAGGCCAGCAACGATTAATGCAAGGCGCGAACTGGAAGTACAAGAATATGGACTGATACTTGATTGGACCAAGGAGGAGGCCAGCAACGATTAATGCAAGGTGCAAACTAGAGGGAAGAAGAACATGGACTGACACTTGATTGGACCAAGGAGGAGGCCAGCAACGATTAATGCATGGCGCAAACTAGAAGAACATGGACAGATAATTGATTGGACCAAGGAGGAGGCCAGCAACGATTAATGCAAGGCGCAAACTAGAAGGAAGAAGAACATGGACTGACACTTGATTGGACCAAGGAGGAGGCCAGCAACGATAATTGCAAGGCGCAAACTAGAAGAATAAGAATATGGACTGACACTTGATTGGACCAAGGAGGAGGCCAGCAACGATTAATGCATGGCGCAAACTAGAAGAACATGGACAGATAATTGATTGGACCAAGGAGGAGGCCAGCAACGATTAATGCATGGCGCAAACTAGAAGAACATGGACAGATAATTGATTGGACCAAGGAGGAGGCCAGCAACGATTAATGCAAGGCGCAAACTAGAAGAACATGGACTGATACTTGTTTGGACCAAGGAGGAGACCAGCAACGATTAATGCAAGGCGCAAACTAGAAGGACGAAGAACATGGACTGACACTTGATTGGACCAAGGAGGAGGCCAGCAACGATAATTGCAAGGCGCAAACTAGAAGAATAAGAACATGGACTGACATTTGATTGGACCAAGGAGGAGGGCAGCAACGATTAACGCAAGGCGCAAACTAGAAGAATATGGACTGATACTTGATTGGACCAAGGAGGAGGCCAGCAACGATTAATGCAAGGCGCGAACTAGAAGAACAAGAACATGGACTGACACTTGATTGGACCAAGGAGGAGGCCAGCAACGATTAATGCATGGCGCAAACTAGAAGAACAAGAATATGGACTGACACTTGATTGGACCAAGGAGGAGGCCAGCAACGATTAATGCATGGCGCAAACTAGAAGAACAAGAATATGGACTGACACTTGATTGGCCCAAGGAGGAGGCCAGCAACGATTAATGCATGGCGCAAACTAGAAGAACAAGAATATGGACTGACACTTGATTGGCCCAAGGAGGAGGCCAGCAACGATTAATGCATGGCGCAAACTAGAAGAACAAGAATATGGACTGACACTTGATTGGACCAAGGAGAAGGCCAGCAACGATTAATGCATGGAGCAAACTAGAAGAAAAGGAACATGGACTGACACTTGATTGGACCAAGGAGGAGGCCAGCAACGATTAATGCAAGGCGCGAACTAGAAGAATAAGAATATGGACTGACACTTGATTGGACCAAGCAGGAGGCCAGCAACGATTAATGCATGGCGCAAACTAGAAGAACAAGAATATGGACTGACACTTGATTGGACCAAGGAGGAGGCCAGCAACGATTAATGCAAGGCGCGAACTAGAAGAACAAGAACATGGACTGACACTTGATTGGACCAAGGAGGAGGCCAGCAACGATTAATGCAAGGCGCAAACTAGAAGAACATGGACTGATACTTGTTTGGACCAAGGAGGAGACCAGCAACGATTAATGCATGGCGCAAACTAGAAGAACAAGAACATGGACTGACACTTGATTGGACCAAGGAGGAGGCCAGCAACGATTAATGCAAGGCGCGAACTAGAAGAACAAGAACATGGACTGACACTTGATTGGCCCAAGGAGGAGGCCAGCAACGATTAATGCAAGGCGCGAACTAGAAGAACAAGAACATGGACTGACACTTGATTAGCCCAAGGAGGAGGCCAGCGACGATTAATGCAAGGCGCGAACTAGAAGAACAAGAACATGGACTGATACTTGATTGGACCAAGGAGGAGGCTAGCAACGATTAATGCAAGGAGCGAACTAGAAGAACAAGAACATGGACTGACACTTGATTAGCCCAAGGAGGAGGCCAGCAACTATTAATGCAAGGCGCGAACTAGAAGAACAAGAACATGGATTGACACTTGATTGGGCCAAGGAGGAGGCCAGCAACGATTAATGCATGGTGCAAACTAGAAGAACAAGAATATGGACTGACACTTGATTGGACCAAGGAGGAGGCCAGCAACGATTAATGCATGGCGCAAACTAGAAGAACAAGAATATGGGCTGACTGCTGTTGAACGAGGACAAAGAAGAGCGCATCTCAATGTCTGGCTTGAAGAAAAGACACAGAGACCAGCATCTGTCAGAAACCAGGTATGAGGAAAACATACTGGCGAGTGACCTGAACCTGGAAAAAGGACAACAAAGACGGACACCAGACTCTAACATTAGGTAGAAAAACACACACAGAAACTTAGAAGGTCCCCAGTCATGGCTTGAATCAGGAAGAACGACCTGGAATGACACTTCACGGATCCAAGAGCACGCAAAGAGAGGCTTAGACCTGGCTTGAACTAGCAGCAACGTCAACATGACTGGAAGCATGAAATGGATACACGAGCCAGGGCTACATGGGCCAACACTTACATGAACGAGGCAACAGGTCATCAATGACTGTGATAAGGCCGGGCCTAGAAGGATGCCAGTACATAGTAAATCAAGACTGAAAAAAGTAGAAAGACGCCGCAGGTTAGTACCATGAGTAATTCATTAAGAATCAACAGAGATAATGTGTCTGAAACCAGGAAGAAGGATAACGAAGACAGCGCTGGACTGGAACCGTGAAGAAGATCTATGAGAACTGATGCCTGATTCAATCAGAAGAAACACACACAAATGTACAGATTGCTTCAACAAGGGCAACATAGCTGAATGCATACATTGAATCCATGAGGAACGACACAGGATGCCAACCATGCAGAAGGGCATCACAGACTGGGATCTGGTCGAACCAAGAAGGATGCCAGTACAGAATAAAGCAAAACAGGAGGCAACACACTCAAGAGATTAATTGATGATCTGTCTGAAACCAGGAAGGAGGAGAACAGAATAAGTCCTAGACTGGAACCAGGAAGAAGGTAAGCAAGAACAGAGGGCTGGAGTGATTCAAGTAGAAACAACACATGGCTTCAACAAGGAGGAAGGACATCATCACTGAATGTATGCCTTAAACCAAGGCGAAGGACAACGTAGACCAAACGGGAAGAAAGACAGCACAGACAAACTCACAATTCTATACCAGAAGATGGACCAAACAGAGCAAGAACATCTAAGAAGCAGAAAAACACCAAATAAGATATAATTAATACCCAGAAGGAGAACACAGAATGAAGGCATCATTCAAACCATGAAGAAATGCAATACTGTTTAAAAAACATGATTTTTAGCAGGAAGAAAGAGAACAGTGATAGACATCAGACCCAAGCGTAGAAGAAACCCGGACTACGGCATGACTAAACAAATGAAGAATGACAACAGGCATGATTCAATAAGACCAAAGAACAATGCAGACTAAGGACTAATTCCAAACAAGAAGAATCTCAATATGGCTAAGGTATGACTGAAACCAGAAGAACAACAAGGACTTAGGCATGATTTAAACCAAGCAAACAGCATGATTGAAATAAAAAAAAGAACAGCACAGAGTAAGGCGTGATTTAACCCGAGAAGGACAACCTGGGCTAAGGCTTGATTCGAATCAGAACACAGGTGGAAAACATGGAGGACAACAGAGTCGAAGACATGATTTAATGCAGGAAAAAAAACAACGGACTAAGGAATGGGTGAAACCAAAAGAAGGGCAACATAGACATTCTCATAACTGTATCCAAGAAGAACCATCAAGATACAAGCCTAACACAGAACTATGAAACGGGAAAAAGGATAATACAGACTGAGGCATGACTAGCTAGGAAAATGGACAACACAGACTCATGCTTGGAGTGTCAGCCTGAGGCACCCAGATAATTCAGTGGAATAGTATGCCTGGCGAAAACAATTTCCTAAGTAAAAAAAGTGTTATTCTAAATTCCCTAGCTCTCACACGTTTGAGATAGTGTGTCTTTGAGGTCTTTGGCATTTGAGAAACCCACAAGGAAGAAGGAAGATGGGGATATGAGATGGAGAGGGCCCTCCGCTGGTAAGAGTCACGCCTGGCTAGCTAGTTATCTGCCTCTAGCTGACCAATAGTTGAGACACAGAGGCACACTAAGAGTTAAAGAGAAATGTACACAGTGACTGTTGGCTGCCAGACATCATCTATGTGGCGAAAGAGGCAGCACAGGATCATCAGTGATGGCAGCTGTCCTTCGCATGTCCTGGCGTTGAAGCGGTCATCTGAGAGAAGCGAAAATCAGCTTTCTGGGTGTCCGTGGAGCAAAGATCCACATCAATCCTCAGGATCTTTGTTCCATTCAGTTAGCTCTGAAGGTCTTTCTACCATCATTAAGTGGAGGCTGGTGCAGGTCCTGATGGACAACACAACCACCACCTGGTACTGCAACTGGGAGGGCACCGTGTGATCTTGGAATATTTGCCAAGAGACCCTACACCTTTGGACATGGTGGTATCATCATCAAAACGAATGAAATTACTTGCTAAGTGCAATGTATACCCAGATGCATCTTGGCGCTAAAGTGAATGAGATCAGAAAAAGCCCAGAAATGTATACTGTTAAAAAAAATCCACGTTTTTAAAGATTTCCTGAATCCTAAAAGTGAAGTAGCAGTTTTAAGGTCCTGAGGCAACAGATTACAATTCATGGCCGTGCAAGTGACAAACCTCTTGACTCCTCAAGTGGAGAGCTTGAAGGGGGGGGGGACAACCAAGACTTGCAAAGCTAGAATGAGCAAGCAAGAAAGGAAGATGAACTAACCTTACTGACTTGATCTTTAAAATTAAGTTTCTCGTCTATCATAACCCTAAGATTCCTGACCTTCTTCACCGGCACTGGAAGAGTACCCATATAATCCGGCCACCATGCAGGGCACAAAAATGATGTGTTATTCCCAAACAGAATAACTTCGGTCTTCGATGAATTCAGCTTGAATTCCATCCATTTGCTGACTGCACTCATGCAATTCTGAAAGGAATCACCAGTGTTAACACAGTTCTTAGAGAGCGATACCACCATCTGAGTATCGTCGGCATAAGACACGAACGATAAGCCAAATTACTTAATAAAGGCAGCCCAAGGTGTCACAAAGGTTAAACAGGGTTGTGCTCAGCGATGACTCTTGAGGACGCCATATGGTAGAAAGAGGGCTCCGAAGTAGATTCCTTGAGGGAAATCACTTGGACACGATCTGTAAGGAACGAGCGCAAAAGGGCCAATGCTGTGCCCTCAATGCCAAACCTTAACAAAGGTCTGTAAGATAAGGGCTGAATTACCACCCTTATCTAGAGTAGCCCTAATTTCCTCTGCGGCTACTAGTAGCGCAGACTTGGTGCTGTGACTTTGTCTGCAACCGAACTGAGTGTCATCAAACAAATGGTTGTTCTCAATAAAGGCGGCTAACTTCATGTTCATAATCTTTTCCACAACCTTAGCCAGAAAAGGAAGCTGGGAAACGGGCCTATAGTTGTTGGGATCCACAACATTTAGATTACATTTTTTTCAACAAAGGCAAAACTGACACAGACTTCCATTGCTTAGGTATATAGCCTACTTCAAACATAGTGTTAAAGATTTTACTCAAATGACTTGTCACCGTCAGAGAATCTACCAAGAGGACAATAATTTGACAGGATCGCTCAACGCAAGGGCAGACATCAGCTGGCAGTCCACGAATGGAGTTTTCATCCCGAGGTGGCTCTTATTTCGTCACACAAAGTGGCACGCTCCGGTTGGATGTTTTTGCCACCGCTGACAACACTCAGTGTCACGATTGCTCTATGTTAGAGACTCCACCATGAGGCTCGCTGGGGGATGCATTACAACTGCAGTGAGAGCCAGGGTTCTTGTATGCCTTACCGATTCTACCACCCATGACCCGATCTCTGAAGATAGGGATGGATCATGCCCGGATTATACTAATAGCTCCAGCATGGGCATCCACAGGGGGGCCAAGGAGGGACGCTTGCCCCAACCCTGGAGCACCTCTCCTTGCCCCCCCTGCACACACCCATGTGCGCAAATGCATCCCGGAGGGAGGCCTGATGCCGGGGTGCGTCCTCAGGCAGGACATCATTTTAGGCATCTCAGGGAACAGAGCTGTTCCCGTGCAAAAGGCCTCAGCTCCGTGATGGGGCCGCCTCGCACTCCTCTGAGCACAAGAGCAGCCCCACCCCGCCCATTATCATTCTGTGTGGGGCTGATTGCCACATACAGAATGACAATGGGTCAGTCTGGGCTGGCACAGCATGTGGTGGCCTCCTCCAGCCTCAGTCCAGGGCAGGGCATTCGGTCACAAGGAAGTGCAAAAAAGCCCATGCTGCTGCTACCTGAGAATCCAGTTAACTAAAGGAAGGCGGTGAAAGAAGTTCAAAAGAAGGGATTATAGTTATAGTATAACAGCCATGGTTGCTGCTTTTTTATTTTATGCAACTAACAACCATTGACAAAACCATAGGACCCGGACCCCCCAGCAATGTCCCCGCCTCCCCCTGACTAACATGCAAGCCCACATACAAATCACCAAAGAGATTTTGCGTGGGTATAAAAACGGCCATGTTTAATCACAAACAATCCATAAACATGACAAGCAAATAACATGCATAAATGATATTCAAATTCACACTTTTAATAATGACTTTTATGATTGATCTGATCCTCATGCCCCCAGCACCAAGGGGTCCCTCTGGCTCGCATCTCGCAACTGAGCATCCTACGCCAGGTGCCATGCACCTGCCCCTTAGAGTGGTGGGCCCCAACCTCTGATCCTTTTCCGCCATTACCAGGGCCCACCCTCGACCACCAGGCTGCCCAGGGACCCAGGAGGCTCGAAATCTGTCGCCCTAGCCTCCCCAGCCGGTGGTCAGTTCTTCCCAGCGGAGAGCTTACCGTCTCCCCCTCAGTGCTGGCCTATGGAGTGCGCAAGGTGGACTCCTGTCCATTGTGTTAGTCACTGTTCACTGATCGCAGGTCTCTTTACCGCAAAAAAGCCCCCTTCAAGCCACTAAACTAAGGGACGGGTGGGTGAGAGTCGAAATAAAGGCTGGGAAACAGTCCAGGGGGGTCAGGAGCGTCTGCGGGAGGTCCGGGCAACAGGAGTGGCAACAGGAACAGAGACCGAGGCCACAGGGATTAGCCCCTAAATAGGCCAAAGGTCTCCGTCCTCTCACCCCTCCGGAAGCGCCTACCCCCTTTGCACCGGAAGTGAAAGAGGGGGCGGCCGGTCGCCCATTGGGCGAGCCGGCCGCCCAACCAAGAGAGACCCGAGGCGGGGCCCGGGGAGCCGGGTCCTAAGGGCGCACGCCATGAATGACGCACTTGGCAATAGTTCTAGCTTGTGTAGGTGTAACGTTACTTGTTCCAAGTGTAACGTTACTTGTTGTATTATATATCTGGATGCAATGACAGAAGCAACAAAAATGCCAGTCAGGCGGCACATTATATTATGCACAGATTTTTAGCTTTTGTTTTTTAAGTCACACATTTTATAACATTAAACACCCTTTTGGAGAGACCCCGCTAGTTATTACATCCCACTTAAAGCTCTGGAAACAACACCATGTCACAGTCTCACCACGTCCAGGCACTGTGCCTTCCACTTTTTCAGATTGCCTCCATGCAGAGGCATAGTGAACTCTGCCCCACCCCACCCCTTGATTTAGGACTACAGCGAGGGTGGAGTTCTTGATGGGTCTCATAATTAATGTGAAAAGGTGAGTGAGTGAGTAAGTGAAGGGATGGCTGGATAGATGAGTGAAAGGATGGATGGATGGATGGATGAGTGAAAAGGTGGATGACGGGCGAGTGACTGGGTGGATGGATGAGTGAAATGATGGATGGATTGATGAATTGATAAGTGAAAGGGTGGATTGGTGAATTGATAAGTGAAAGGGTGAATGGATGGACGGATGAGTGAAAGGGTGGATGTAAGGCTGGATGAGTGACTGAAAGGGCGGGTAGATTGACAAAAGGATGGATAGATGAGTGAAGGAGTGAAAGGGTGGATGGATCAGTGAAAGGATGGATGAGTGATAGGTTCAATGGACTCGTGGAGAAGTGTGGCTCACTGGTTAGAGCGGCTTACTCTGAAGCATAGATCAGGCCCGGGACCAGGGTTCAAGTCCCGACAAGGCCGGATCTTGGGCTCAATGTCCGCGGACTCGATAATTCTCGCTTCGGCGCCTACTCTAACCATGGGTCCCACGCTGCAACTCTGGGCAATAGCTTGCTTAATCTCCACAACGGCCCCAACAACACTGGGATGCCTGGCTTCACCTTGGGGGTGCCCAGTAGGGGCATCTCACAGGGAGAGCCAGGAAGGGTTCCACAGCGTTATACAGCGCCGGGACGCCCCGTTGCTGGGGCAGCTGTGCTCTTTACAAGTATACCACATTTACATTTACACATTTACATTCATGAGTGGATGAGTAGATGGATGGGTGGGTGGATGGAAGGATGGATGGCTAAGTGAAAGGGGAATTGAAAGAGGAAGGGGATGGGTAAATGGATTACTGAGCAGGTGAATGGCTGGATGGATGAGTTAATGGATGGATGGGTGGAAGAGCGGATGGATGAGCATATGGATGGATAGGGTGAAAGTATATGGATGGATGATGGATGAGTAAAAGGGTGGGTTGAGGGATGGATGATTGAAATGATGGATGGAAGGACACGTAATGGATAGGTTTGTAAATGGATGAATATGGACATGGTTGGGCACACAGATGGAAGGACAGAATGAATGGTGAAAGACTGAATGATGGATGAAAGTATGATTACACATTGTAAGCCCCATTATCTTAAGCAACATTTCCTATACATTTACTTTCCCATTTATATGAGTGATTGTCTCTATATAATATGAGTCCAAAACTCTGCCCCATATACTTTGGAGGAGTAGCACTATAGAAGAAATTAAATACTCATGAAAGAGGGTCTATGTGAAGATGAGGGGTGCCATTGGAGGGTGGTAGCAAGGCCAGACTGGCCGGACCGGGCATCAGGCATTTTCTCAGGGAGCTGGAAATTTGGGGCGGTTTTGTTACCACAAAAAGACCTGCACATTTGCTTAAAGCTGCGTATATACTGACAAACCATGAGGTGCACAATTGTCTCAACCTAATAGAAACTTATTTTCACTTGTACTTTTGTAGTCTATTTACTTACTTATATACTAGTGTGCAACCTTCTCTGATGTGTCTATAAACCTTACCTTTTGTCCTGAATTTTGACCTCCTGTCCTGAATGTTTGTCCTGAATTTTGACCCTTTGTCCTGAATTTTTACACTCACTGTCCTGAATTTGCACCCATGCCAGTTGGTCAACTTAGCATCATGACGCCCCGTCCAGGTGCCAGTGGTTGGGGAGGGGGCGTGATCTTCGGCGTTCAGATGGAAGCAGGAGGCTACCAATGACAGAGGTGACAAGTGTAGGCGCCCTGCAACCCACTCATCACCACCTCATGAAGGAAGAAGAGAACCCGATCAGCTCCTCGACCCAACTTCATGAAAAAAACTTTCAGATGCCATGGAAAGGCAGCAGCATTTGCTGTCTGCGAGTCTGTCAAAGTAGATTTGTACAATAAACCCATTTGAAAAGGAAACTGCATTAAATGTCTGCCCCATCACAGTCACCACTCGGTGTCTTCAATCCCTCATTCACCCCTCTTTTAAACCTCACGTCAACTCGTCTCCCTCAAATTTCGGAAGGGGGGGCTAATTCATCCAGCCAAAGCCATGTGCAGAGTGGAGATGCAGGGGCTTCAATTATGGGTGAAAACACAACAAAGCCTCATTACCAAGTAAATGGTCTTTTAAAGAACTGTGTGAAGTACTGTGGTGCGGCTGTGTGTGTGTGGTGTGCCGGGAAGCTGTCTCAGCCAGGCACACACATTCCTATAACATCCATACCCCTCAGAATGAAAAATAACCACTGAGGTGGGAGTGGGAAGATGTGCACAGCAGGGGGAAAGGGCAGGCCATTGAAGGTGATGCTTTTCTTTTGTATAGGAATTTCTGCTGGCATCATAGCCCAGGGTTTGCTGTCTGTGCACTTGTATAGATGTGTATTCCATACAAGTGCACAGACAGCACACCCTGGACTATGACGCCAGCAGGAATTACTTTACAAAGTAAAAGTGTCACCTGCACTGCCATCCCTTTCACCCTGCTATCTGTGCACTTGTATGGAATACACATCCACGGCGCTGCTCACCAGATAAATGGTGAACAGGGCCATGGATCTGTCTCTTTTTGCATCCAATGGCACAGACGAAGAAGCAGAGGAGGCCCAGGCAAGGAGAATCCAGGAGACATTTGGCACACACCTATCTAGAAAGTGAGACCTTTGGGAGGGGATGGATGCCAGGACGACAGTGCTGCTGATCAGCCCGACTCCACTGAATAGTATCAGAAGAGCAGGCAGCAGTTTTTAAGTAAGTTCCAGTAGCTTTAATGCATTCTGCACCATCACCAGCATTACCTACTTGCTGCATATCTAGGTTACAGTGTTTTAGACTTACATGCATGGAAACGTCAAAGAGGACAGTCCCCTCCGAATATGCAAATGTAGTGTAAGCTTGTAGGGGCAGATTTACAAGCCCCCTGGGCCACTTTTGCGTCACTTTCCCCGTGTTAAAATTATGCAAAAGTGGCACAGGGGGCTTGTAAACCTTCCCGTAGTGGTCAGCTTTTGGGATGCCAGTGGGGTAATTTTAGGGGTCAGGGTGGGTATGGGGTTTGGAGGGGTAGGGATAATTTTAGGGTTCAAGGTGGGTATGAGTTTTGGGGTGCCAGTGGTCACTTTAGGGTTCAGGAGGGTATGGGTTTTGGGGTGCCAGGGGAAATGTTAGGGTTCAGGGTGGATATGGGTTTTGGGGTGCCAGGGGTAATGTTAGGGTTCAGGGTGGATATGGGTTTTGGGTTGCAAGAGGGGAACATTTTAGGGTTCAGGGCAGGTATGGGTTTTGGAGTGCCAGGGGGGCAATTTTAGGAGTCAGGGCGGGTATGGTTATGGGGTGCCAGGGGGCTGCTATTAGGGATCAGGGAATGTATGAGTTTTAAGGGGCCAGGGGGTAATATTAGGGTTCTTATGTGTGCTCTAATTGTTGTCCAGTTTCAAATGCAGAATTCACCACTTTTTTTCTCAGCTTGGCATGAGCATTACCCGATCCGGATTGTCTGCCATTTCAGCCCCGCCCCTATTGATTAACATTAGCCACGCCTCTTCCTTTACCAGGTTAGCCCCCCTGGAAAAATTTCTGCGGATGCCCATGAGCTCCAGAGTCGGACAGACAAATGTGATACCTTGATGTGTTGTGTCTGAGTATCAGCCCTCTGGTCTTCTCCCTTTTTGGGAGGAGCTCTTGACTCAGCAGCAGGGCAGGATTCTGCACCCATATCGCTACAACCGACAATGCCGTGAGATTGAGTGACAACAACTGAGCAGTTCTGACTTACCTGCTAATGCAGTGGATATGACTGCTGAGCTTGATACCCCTCTACCTAACCTATTCGGGCGCTGGGCAAAAATTCTGGCCTCGTATGGGGACCATCAACTTGACCCTGCGCAGGTTAAGTTATCCAATGTTTTTGTCCTTTCTCTGGCCCAGAAATGCTTTGAAGTGGGCAAAACTAAAGGGTATACGGAGGCCCTTTCAGCGTTTTTGCATTTGTTCCATCAACCGTTGTTATTCAAGTATCCAGATTTGATGAGATTCCTCAAAGGACATGTTCCTGCCGGCGCCTTTTATTAAACCTCAGCGAGATCATAACTTGGTGCATACGTTTTTGATGGGCATGCCTTTTGAGCTTATACACATCTGCTTTCTCTAACTGCTCATCACCAAGATGGAGTTTCCTATCACTATAACTTCTGCGCACCATGCCAGTGAACTACAGGCTGTATCGGAGCATTCACAGTACACTACGTTATTCATTGGCAAAATGGCGCTCAGGACTCGTGCTTAATTTCTGCTAAAACTGACCCTCTATTAGGGTCAGTTCATCACTCTACTTGCCTTTTTCTCTCTGCCATATAATTAAATGGATGAAAAGAGACTTCATCAGCTAGACACAAAGAGGTTGCCAGAGAGCACCAAGTTGATGGCCAGCTTTTTGTGAGGTCGCCGGTGCTAAGAAGGAAAAGACGGTGCCGAAACTAATTCTGTTCAATTCATATGACACCTTGTCAATTGTTCATCAGGTTGACGCTTTCTTCCATTATCAATCCATCATCCAAAACTTAAAAGCCCCACTAAATATCCATGGCCCTGCCGATGGGTGGATATTTTTGGGGCCGTTTAACTTTTGGGTGATGGCTTCATAATGGAATACAGTGTGAAGTTGATGAACATTTGACAAGCTGTCATATGAACTTCTCTCCAAAGAACTGAGAAGCCCTTGTGCATAGGGTGCTATGCGGCGAGAGACACAGATCCAGACCAGATCGAGTGCAGGAGTTACTTCATGATCGGCCTCAGGCAGAAGTGGCCAACACACACCAGGAAGCAACATTGTTTGAAGCCTATTTATTCGTTCACCAGTCCAATTTGTTAGGGTGTGCAGTTACACAGGGAACATACTTTCATTATGACCTTCCACAAGAGTCACGGCTGCTTTGATTGCATTGGCAAACAGTATTTAATACTACTGGACATGTGGGCTGCAGAACATTTTACCAGCTGAAGAATCCAGCAGGTAAAATCACTGTGAGAAAAGCCTGCATTGTAGCCCAGACCCCTTAAATGGCTCCTGGCCAAACCTCAGAAAAAGGCACAGGGGGAACATTACATGCTCCTTCCTGCCACTCAAAATTCTCTACTCCTTCTTTCACCACCTTAATCCACCACCAACTTACAACAGGCTTTTACCACAGCCCGTGTACACTTTTACCACCACCTCAGAGCAGGTGGTAAACGAGTGCCTTAAACCCCCAAGAAAAGGGAATACCATTGGTTAAATCTGGATCTGCATAGTAATCCCCGTTCCATGGGATATAACTCATAGTTGCAAGGTACTGGAAGGCTGTTACCACAAGTACTGATAATCATTGGCATGGAGTTTGCAGCCAACAAGTGCCATACAACCTGTAATCAGGGCTATGGTGGACTACTTAATGTGTATTGGGAGAGATCAACAGGGGTGAAAGGCCCAATTATCACATCTCACCACATGCACAATGCAGAGCATGGGTTCTTCACCACAGATTAACTGTTCGCATTTCTGATCACTGGTAATTGTTGCCTTAACCAAAGTGTATTGTGGGTGCTGTAGGCCCTGTTGCACTGTGAAGCTGATATGGTGCTTTTCTTCCACAGAGGCGGTTTTTCATCTCCGTGCAATTTCTTAACACTTATTCTATGTGGCTCAACTGTGTATACCCAGACCGCTCCATAGATGAAAGGTATAAGCTTGAGCTGCAGAGCCAGTCCTCACACCTCTCTTAAAGACCCCCGAGTAAGCACAGCTACACCCCTGTTTATGTCACAGTACAGTCTCAGCCATATCCACACACCCGGTCCAAATATAGACCAGACTGCAACCACACACATCTGTCCATCCATTAGTACTGAATGCTTTAGCAATCTAGCACTATTTTTCTCTTCAAATTCGCACAGATGCATACCAACAAAACAGAATGTAGTGAATTGAATGCAGGGTTAGAATGTTGAGTTTGCAGTTACACACAGAAGAATAAAGACATGTTGTACTAAGCTACGTGTGTGGCGTAGTTTTTGCAGAGAACCTAGGTTGGGGAGGACACAACAGTAACAGCCATTTTATTTTGATTTAGGGTAGCGCAACTTCCTGGCAGGTGCTAGTATTACCAACTGATTGGCACTCACTTATGAGATCTCAGGAGGAATGAAAGATGCAGAAGGGATAATAACTGACACCTGCCAGTCACACATATCGAAATCAGGTGCATTAACCCACTAAGCTCAATAAATAGAGACCTGTACATGGGTGCAACCTGAAACATATATTGTAACGACTTAAGGAGCAAGTTCAAAAAGTACCCTTGATTAACAGTCAGACAGGCATGTCTTTCCAGAGATGGAATTAAATATATTTCATGAGCTCGTCGTCATTTAACAGAAGGTTTTTGGGGGAATTTTAAAAAAGTGCCATTGTGTTGTAATAAGTTGGCGGGAACTGGTTCTAAAGGGCTTTGTATTAAAAACAGTAGAAGCTGATTTTTAGTTGTCATTTCACATAGTCCCCTTTGTAAAGATCTCTGTCAACCGCCTACAAATGTAATCAAATCCACTATCATGTTTGTTGTAATCCTTTCAGTATAACCAATATGTTTCGAATGCACAATTGATCACTCTATTTATTGTATTGGCTCTAAGGATAGCCATGTCCCATTGTTTGTAATGTTAGCCCAGCCTTCAATTGGTTGACATGCTAGCAGCCCTCGAAGTTCGGTTCTAGTTACTCCCATGAATCCTTCTTAGGTCGAGGACTGTAGGCTGCGCTTGCGCAGACTCAGTGAGAGATTTAATGTTTCTTAGTAGGGGGCTTGAACCCACCCATCTTCTCCATTGGCTGGCTTCCTAAACGGAGGCCAGCCATTGGAGGAGAGGGGCATCACTCCGTTCAAGCCCCGTCTTTTTCAGATTCGGGGCGTGTTTTTTCGCTTCTTTCTTGTTTTCGTTCTCTCCTCTTCCCATTGGCTGGAATTTTACATTCCAGCCAATGGGAAGAGGAGAGAACAAAAACCACGTCCCCGAATCCCAAAATGACCATGTGTTTCTCCAAGGCATTTATGCCTCACCTCAGAGAAACGTGGTCGTGTGTAGCGCTCATCTCTTGCTGTCTCTTTCCAGCTCTCCAGTACCTCCTTTCCCTGTTCTTCTCACCCCGCCCGCTCCCTTTTCCTTACTATTATCCTCCTTCTGCCCGCCTTTACTGCCCTGTTCGCCCCCTTGTTTGTCTCCTTTCTAAGTTACTTGCGGCACCTACTCTACGCAAAGGAAAAGCTGCAACGTTTGACCAATAATCCGGTCACCCTTAACACTCATTGGTTAGGATCTCGGCTCCCGACGTCACTTCCGGTAGGTGAGGCAGCGTTTCCGGCCCCCATTTCGGGCCGCACTCGGGCGGTGGTGCCATGTCCGGGCAGTTCGATGCAGAGGACCGTGATGCTTGGTACTGGGGGCGACAGACCCGGGTCGAGGCAGTGGCCCTTTTGCAAGGCCAGCGCCACGGGACGTTCCTGGTCCGCGACTCGGCCACAATCCCAGGGGACTACGTGCTCTCTGTGTCCGAAAACTCGCGAGTGTCCCACATCATCATCAACAGGGGGAGTAAGTGCTGCTGGGAAAGAAGGGAACGGTTCGTGGAGTCTTTGGGTGCCTATAGGCAGCAGCTGCATGAGCTCTATCAATTCTAATGCCTTATGTAAATGCTTTATATGCATTTACATAAGGAGGGAGCTCTGGTAGTTGGAACTAGAATGGAAAGTTTGATTGGGAGGGGGAAGCTAGTCTAGACGCTTGACGGTATAATTACTGATTTTTGTACCTGCTCCCATTTATCGCCTTAAAATTGCAAGGTACAATACTGATTAAGTCGCCAACAATGACTTTAAAAATCCTTATGGCCATCTAAGTCCACGCTGCAGGTCCTGTTTATATTTTACTTCATCCTAGAGAATTTGTGTGTTCCACATGTTTGTGTTTTTTCGTGCAATATAGGACACATATAGGGCCCGATGTAGGTAAACGGGATTTTCCGATTTCAAAATACCGAGGCGGGCCGAATCGGTATTCTGAAATCGGAAAACGAGATGTAGGAAAAAAATACCGAATGAAAACCGATTCGGTCGGCATCGGTAATGAGATTCGGTACGTTCCGATTCAGCTCGGTCCGAATCGGAAATTACCGAATCGGCCAACAACGAATCGGAAAACACCGATTCGGCTACCACCGAATCGGATATTTCCGATTCGGCGAATACCGATTCGGTAAAAGCCGAATCGGTAAAAACCGATTCGGCAATCATAGACCCATGGCGAAAAAGCCCATAGGAATGCATTGCATGAACCGATTCGGATTTTACCGAATTGGATAATACCGAATCGGATTTTACCGAATCGGATTTTACCGATTCGGTAAAAGCCGACTCGGCAATAGGCGAATCAGCCAATGAGGTGGCTCCCCCTCCCCCACCCAAACAGGGAGTGGCAACCCTGGCAGGTGCAGCCAATTAAGAAGTTTCTAGAAGTATCTGGAAAGCCTGCCTGAGCCCAACACACAGTTAGCAGCAGTGGGAGAAGGAGGTTGCAGACTGAGCAGGAGCAGGAGAATATGGCAGATCAGGCAGGAAGCCAGAAGTCCTCCCAAAAGAGGAAGCCCAAATTCACCACCACAGAACTACAGGTGCTGGTTGAGGAGGTGGTGAGGGTGCACCGACAGCTCTTTGGCAAGCTGTCCCTCAACGTGCCAGACAGCACCAAGAGGAGATTGTGGGCAGACATCGCCCAGAAGGTCAATGCTGCTGGAGTCACCCCCAGGTCCATTGAGGAACTTAAGAAAAGGTTCTATGACCTCCGCAGCCTCACCAAGAGGAAGCTGGCCGACCTCCAAAGGCAGGCTGATCTCACCGGAGGAGGCAAGAACCCGGCGCCACCCCTCACCGAGCTGGAGGAAATTGTCTCCAGCACCATCGAGAGGGAGAGCATCGTAGGGATCGGGACCCTGGACAGCACTGCGATGGCCACAGCTACAGGTAAGAAGCATGCGCATCATGACACACCCTACCAGACACCTCCCCATTAGACACAATGCATAGGCAAACACCAGCACTGTACTGTCACCAACATACAAGAGACAAGCATCATGGTACATGTAGTCAGCAGAAGTTAGCCAAATATGTCAGTGCAGAATCACAAGACAGGAAACAGTGTGACACGGTGTAAGGAGATGCAAGGACATGTGGAATGCCATAATTGTACTGACTGTAATACATCAGCACTCAGTTTACAAATGCTTCTTTGTACCTAGGGGCACCATCAGGCGGCACCACTGTGGCAGCAGAGGGAGCTTCGACATCACATACTGCAGTGGCAGGGCCGAGCACCAGCCAGCCTGGCCAGGAGGAGGAGGATGAGGATGAGGAAGGAGACACCCCAGGGCTTGGAATGGAGGGAGTCCTGGTGATTGATTTCCAGGCAGTGCACTCCCCAGTACTGCCCAGCTCACCCCCCATGCAATTTTCACCATACAACTCCCCAACAAGGCAGACCATTCCGCCGACAACAGCTCCTGCCACAACCGTGGCCTTGCCACCCGTCCTACCTGTCCTGGGAGCAGGGGCTCCGGGACCGGCCAGCACCACACCACCACCAGTGGCACCCCAGCCCACTCCGCAGGCCGGAGGCAGCAGTGCCAGACGCCGTACCACCACCACCACCACCACCACCACCACTGCTGCACCAGCACGGGAGGGCAGTGTGTTCCTGGGCCTGGAGGGCCAGATGGTCAAAATCCAGCGCCAACAGGCCAGATCCACCATGGCCTGCCAACGCCAGCTCCTGCAGCACAACCTGCAGATGGGGGAGTTGGTGAAGGGGTTCCAGGCTGTTGTGGACAGCAACAAGGAGGTGGCAGCAGGGTTGGGCAGGCTGACCACTGCCATCACCCACTCCTCTGCCAGGCAGGAGGAGCATGAGGTTGCGCGCAGGAGGGATGCCCGGGTGCTCAACCGGGCCATGGCCCGCCTTGCAGCGGCGACCGCACAGCTGTGCCATCGAAGCTCAAATCAGGAGTCGGTGCTGAGTCAGCATACGGCTGAGCTGACCAGGGGGATGGCCAGGATCACCACGGCCATGGAGGCCATGTTAATATCAAACGCCGCCTCCAATCCTGCCCTGGACCTGGGTGATGCTGGAGACAGCAGCAGCCGCAGCAGCCCGGCCAGCGCTGCATCAGAGCCAAGGAGGAGCACCAGGCGATCCGCTGATGCTGCAGGCCATTCGGAGGGGGCCGAGGGACACCCCAGTGGGTCTGGAAAGCGGGCCAAAAAATAGGCTGGCAAGGGGGGATGATCAAACCAGAACCCTGGACTTTATTTGTTTTGACAGACTCCATTTTTTGATGCACTTCAGTGATGTAACTGTGGTGCATCACTATTAAAAATTTTATTTTCCAAGCAACATTTAGCTGTCTTTGCATCTGTAC
The DNA here is from genome assembly GCF_964263255.1 of Lissotriton vulgaris. Lineage (NCBI taxonomy): Eukaryota > Metazoa > Chordata > Amphibia > Caudata > Salamandridae > Lissotriton > Lissotriton vulgaris. The sequence continues at coordinate 51,380,456 of NC_141697.1, forward strand.
TCAGTCAGAAATAGTTCTCAGTGATCTCCTCACGTCTGTATCTGCCATCACATGGCGTACACACCCCAGCTGGCTGTGTCAGTGGCACAGCTTCGTCGTCGTCATAGTCCTCGTAGTCAGACAACTCCACCTCAGTGCCCTTCTTGACCGCAAGGTTGTGTAACATTGCACATACAGCTATGATCTTGCAGCAGGTGATGGGGGTATACTGCCTTGCACCTCCACTCTTGTGCAGGCATCTGAATCTACTTTTCCAGATGCCAAAGGTCCGTTCAACAACATTCCTGGTGCGTATGTGGGCCCGGTTATACCTCCTTTGGCTGGGTGTGGAGGGGTTGAGGTAGGGGGTGAGTATGAATGAGCGGAGGGCATATGCACTGTCGCCTGGAAGAGAAAGGGGTCACATTAGACACATGCATACATGTATTACACCTACCTACTATGTGTTATGGGGGTCTGATGATGTGGCTCACCTAGGAGGTATCCTTCTCCAAAATCGCCAGCCATCAGCCGTGCATATATGCCGCTCTGTTGGAATATATAGGAGTCATGGGTACTCCCTGGAAATTTTGCTACCAGGTCTGTGATGGTGCACTTGGCATTGCAGATCACCTGCACGTTGATGGTGTGTGTCGATTTCCGATTGCGGTATATGTATTCGGTGTCCGCTGGTGGGCAAATCGGAATATGCGTGCCATCTATGCAACCGATGACTTGGAGAAAGTGTGCCATCTGGTAGAAGTCCGCTTTGGTTTGTAGCAGTTCTGCGTGGGTTGCAGGGAAAGAGATGTATTGGTCCATCCTGGCTATCATGGCGTCAAGGAATATGTGGAAGAACCTTGACAGGCTGCTCTGGCTCACCCCTCCTGCTGCTGCTGCTCCACTTTGATAGCTGCCAGACGCTACCAGGTGTAGGCTGCATAGCACCTGGACGTGCGCAGGGATGGCGTGTGCCCTTGGGGTGTGGTGGTCCAAGTATGGCTTAAGGTCCCTGATGAGCTCAAGTATGGTGTCAGAGTCCAGCCTGTATCTCTGTAGGATCTAAGCCTCAGTGAGCATGAACAGGGTTATCCTCTGTCTGTAGACCTGTTCATTTCTTAGCCATTCCCTCTGTCCTTCCTGCTGTAGCCGTAGCCGCCTCGCAATGACATAGAAAGCTGCCATCCTGCAAGTTGCAATGCATTTTGGGACTGTTTATATGGGTTGGAGTTGGTTACCACCTGATTGCAATCCATGGTAAATACCGAGTGAATTCTACCGATTTTGAGCCGATTTCGGTGTTTCTGTGCCTCCCTACATCTCGGAATCGGGGAATTTCCCGATCGGAGATTCATACGAATCGGCATGTTTACCGATTCGGATCATGTCCGAATCGGTATTTTTTCCGATTCGGTACATGGACCGAATCGGTGATTTTCCGATTCGGTGTCACTAACGAATCGGTAGTAGGACCGAATCGGTGATTTTCCGATTCGGTGTCACTAACGAATCGGTAGTAGGACCGAATCGGTGATTTTCCGATTCGGTGTCACTAACGATTCGGTAGTGGGACCGAATCGGTGATTTTCCGATTCGGTGTCACTAACGATTCGGTACATGGACCGATTCGGTCTTTGTAACCGAATCGGTGTTTTTCCGATTCGTTACATATCCGATTTTCGGTATGTACGTATCGGATTCTTTCACATTCGGTACACATTCCGAATCGGTTTTCTATCCGATTCGTTCTGTTTTTGGTTCCCTACATCTCGATGGCTGTTTACCGATCGGTAAGGGCCAAAAATCGGTATTTTCGGCCGATACCGATCGGTAAAGCCCTACCTACATCGGGCCCAAAGTGTATACTATGAACTGAGTCGCCTGTAGGTCCCTGGGTGAGTTCAACTTGTGGGTTTTCATATCTGAGGCACACTGAGATCTCTGCAGTTTTAAGGTAGTGCGAACTCCCCAGAGTGCAAGGGAAACAAGCGTATTCAGCATACATGCTTATTTGGTTATCTTTATAATAATTTTGTGTGAAATATTGACAGCGTCGAAGGAAGTGAATTGTGATAGGTGTGTGTTCGTGAGAGAGTAAAACGAAGGGGAGGGATGAGAGGCAAACAAGTGAATGTAGGAGTACTCTAAAAAGAGTGGTGAAGGAGGATATTTTGTATGAGAGTACAGATATGCGATTTCCAAACAATGAGCGAAAAGTGTCTTACAGTGAGAGCGTTCTGGTCTATTACCGCCTGGTATTCTTTCATACAGCATAAGGTTTAATTCTAGCCTGCTACCTGGGGCTATAGTGAATGTTGAAGGCCCTGATCTGCGGTTCGGGCTTGTAACGGTTAGAACAACCGGCATAGCCTTCGGAATCTGACTATTATAAAACCTATTAGAGCGTTCTCTCCCCACTAAGGGTAGAATGTTTTAAAATAAAAAGCGAGAAACATGCAAACATTGGATTGTTGGAGCAGATACATATACCAGCCAGTATAGGTCCGGAGCTACTCCATTATCTTCATTTGAGCTCTCTACGTCCAACGTTATAATGGTCCTTAGTGAAATAGCGAGGAAATTACAATGTTGAGATGTGAACTATAAATTTATCATAGCTAGTGGTCACAGTTTCTTAAACATCTATTGGACGAGGTACTGCGTGACAGTTTTGCTTGGAATTGTGCCCCTGCTGCATTCGGTTTGCCTGATACAAATAGTTAATCTGCCAGCATAGTGTGTGGACCACAAAACATGCTTCTGGTAGGATAGAACTGCCGATTCTTTTCTTTTATGGTGTTTCGTTGTGCTTGCTCCCCTGCCTCCTCGTTACTTGTGCTTGATCCCATGCCCCCTCGTTGCTTGTGCTTGCTGTACTGCCCCCTCGTTGCTTGTGCTGGCTCCCCTGCCCCCTCGTTGCTTGTGCTGGCTGTCCTGCCCCCTCGTTGCTTGTACTTGCTGTCCTGCCCCCTCGTTGCTTGTACTTGCTGTCCCGCCCCCTCGTTGCTTGTCCTTGCTCCCCTGCCCCCTCGTTGCTTGTGCTTGCTCCCCTGCCCAATCGTTGCTTGTGCTTGCTCCCCTGCCCCCTCGTCACCTGTGCTTGCTCCCCTGCCCCCCCTTGTCGCTTATGCTTGCTCTCCTGCCCCCCCCCCCTTGTTGGTTGTGCTTGCTGTTTTGTCCTCTTGTTGCTTGTGCTTGCTCTCCTGCCCCCTCGTTGCTTGTGCTTGCTGTCCTGCCCCCTCATGGTTGTGCTTGCTGTCCTGCCCCCTTGTTCGTTGTGCTTGCTCTCCTGCCCTGCTATAAGCATTGTAAATGACAATGCCATTTATTTATGTTTTAAAAACAAAAACATAAATAAAAATAATGTCATGAGCAATGCCAAATGCCAATAGCTCTAACTTTAAGAATGCCGAGACCATTGCATTGTAAATGCTTGTTCCCTTTTGGCGGCATCTATGTAATTGGTACACAAGCTCCTCCCGCTGCCAGTATTAGAATACACCCTGTGGATTGAATGGGCATGAAGTCTCATCTCTCCTTTCACCTACCTGACCATGTGTAATTTGAGTGTAGGGGCGCTGTATTGTACAACGCTTAAAAACCCCAATATTCCTAATCTGGCGCTTTTCAAAACCACCAGACACAATGAACGCACCTAAACGCCTTGAAGTAAACCACTTTGCAGGATGAGCTATGAAGGAACTTGATCGCGTCACTGGGAGGAGGCTGTATGGTCAGTCGGGATGCCCTGTGGTCCAGGTTTGGAATGTTCCAGGAATGGAAGTCCATCACTACCCCGCTGTCATCAAAGACATTTTAAGGATTTTGGGGGGCCTGGGCCAAACGTATTTTTGGGGACCCTGTTTGGAACGTCTTGGATTTATGATCCAGTTTCAGGTAGTTCGTGCCCTCTTTGGCCAGATCTCTGACAGTGCACAGGGGCACTCGTCCAAATTCAAAATGTGTGTTTATATGTAATATTCAGAGACAGTGAGGGTATTTAGAATATCATAGCACAGCGGCAGCTCACATATCAGCGGGTGCAGTGGGTTCGGTTTCACATCTCAGGGGGTTCAGTGGTACTGATCCCCAACGAGCTCCAGGGGGTTGGGGGTCCTAGGCTTCCTTAAGTAGTCTTCAGGCTTATGGACCGATAGCATGAGGGAGTCTCCGAGACACAGAGGGTGAAAGCGAATGACAGCAAAAGAGTGAGGAAGAGAGGTAGGGAGGTAGGGAGAGAGGGGGGTACGGAGAGTGTGAGGGAAGAAGAGAGGAAGGGAGGGAGGCAGAGGCAGGGAGAGAGGGAGAGAGAGAGAGAGGGAGAGAGGGAGAGAGGGAGGGGCGGAGGGGGGGAGGTAGAGAGAGGGAGAGATGAGAGAGGGGGAGAGGGAGGGAGAGAGGGGGGTACACAGAGGGGGTACGGAGAGTGTGAGGGAAGAAGAGAGGAAGGGAGGGAGGCAGGGGGGAGAGAGGCAGGGGGAGAGGGAGAGAGGGAGGGGCGGAGGGGGGGAGGGAGAGAGAGAGGGGCGGAGGGGGGGAGGTAGAGAGAGGGAGAGATGGAGAGATGGAGAGAGGGGGAGAGGGAGGGAGGGAGGGAGGGAGGGAGATAGGGGGATACAGAGAGGGGGGTACGGAGAGTGTGAGGGAAGAAGAGAGGAAGAGAGGAAGGCAGGGAGGCAGGGGGTAGAGAGGCAGGGAGAGAGGGAGGGGCGGAGGGGGGAGGTAGAGAGAGGGAGAGATGGAGAGAGGGGGAGAGGGAGGGAGGGAGATAGGGGGATACAGAGAGGGGGGTACGGAGAGTGTGAGGGAAGAAGAGAGGAAGAGAGGAAGGGAGGGAGGCAGGGGGTAGAGAGGCAGGAAGAGAGGCAGGAAGAGAGGGAGAAGCGGAGGGGGGAGGTAGAGAGAGGGAGAGATGGAGAGAGGGGGAGAGGGAGGGAGGGAGATAGGGGGATACAGAGAGGGGGGTACGGAGAGTGTGAGGGAAGAAGAGAGGAAGGAAGGGAGGGAGGCAGGGGGAGAGAGGCAGGGAGAGAGGGAGGGGCGGAGGGGGGGAGGTAGAGAGAGGGAGAGATGGAGAGAGGGAGAGAGGGGGAGAGGGAGAGAGGGAGAGAGGGGGAGAGGGAGAGAGGGAGGGAGGGAGAGAGGGGGGTACAGAGAGGGGGGTACGGAGAGTGTGAGGGGGGTACGGAGAGTGTGAGGGAGGAAGAGAAGAAGGGAGGGAGGCAGGGGGGAGGCAGGGGGGAGAGAGGCAGGGAGAGAGGGAGAGAGGGACGGAGGGACGGAAGGGGGGAGGTAGAGAGAGGGAGAGATGGAGAGAGGGAGGGAGGGAGAGAGGGACGGGGAGAGAGGGAGGCAGCGAGGGAGAGAGAGGGAGGGACAGAGAGGGAGGGAGAGAGGAAGGTAGGGAGGGAGAGAGGGACGGACGGAGGGAGGTAGAGAGACAAAGGGTGGTAGAGAGAGGGAGAGAGGGACGGACGGAGAGAGGGAGGGATGGAGAGAGGTAGTGAGGGAGAGAGGGAGTGAGGTGGGGTGGGAGGTGAAGAGGGAGGGAGATGTTGAGAGAGGGGAACTGGAGAGATAAAAGGAAGAAAAGTGGGACGGAGGGATAGAGGGAGGGAGGAAAGGAGGTAGGGAGGGAGGGATAGAGGGAGGGAGGAAAGGAGGTAGGGAGGGAGGGATAGAGGGAGGGAGGAAAGGAGGTAGGGAGGGAGGGAGAGGGAGGGAGGAAGAAAGGGAGGGAGGAAGAAAGGGAACGAGGAAGAAAGGGAGCGAGGATGAAAGGGAGGGAGAGAGGAAAGGAGGGAGGGATGATGATTAGGAGGGATTAAGAGAGGCAGGGAGGGAGGGAGAGTGGAAGGGAAGGATAGAGGAAGGGAGAGAGAGAGGGAGACGAAGGGAGGGAAGAAAAGAGTTAGGGAGGGAGAGAGGAAGGGAGGGAGAGAGGAAGGGATAGGGAGAGAGGAAGGGATGGAGAGAGAGTAAGAAAAAGAAAGAAGGATAATAGCAATGAAGTGAAAGGGGAGATAAAGTGAGAACGAAAAAAAGAACAAGAGCTAAAGAGAAAGGAGAAAAAAGCAGAATTGAAAGGGGTGAGAGGAAGAGAGAGAGACACACATCTAAAGCAGGAGCGAGACAATGTGAAAGAAAGACCGAAAGAGAGGGAGCACGAGAACGAGGGAGCACGAGAACGAGGGAGCACGAGAGCGAGTGAGCAGGAAACAGCCAGAATAAGAGAGATGAAGAGCAAGAGAGGGAGAGAAGAGACGCAGAGAGAGGGGCATAGACTCTGTGTACCTTGTGAGAGAGAGGGGCAAGTAGACGTCACCAACAGCAGAGCTGACGCTGTCACCCTGGGTCGGTAGGTACTCACACGGGTCAGTGTGAGAGGCAGAGCCTTGCAAGCGCTATGTTACACAGTCTAACTACAAAACAAAGCGCTATGTTACAAAGTCCAACTAAATACAAAACAAAGCGCTATGTTACATGGTGTAACTAAATACAAAAGTAAGCGCTATGTTACACAGTCTAACTAAATACAAAACAAAGCGCTGTGTTACACAATCTAACTAAATAGAAAACAAAGCGCTATGTTACACAGTCTAACAAAATACGAAACAAAGCGCTATGATACAAAGTTCAACTAAATACAAAACAAAGCGCTATGATACAAAGTCCAACTAAATACAAAACAAAGCGCTATGTTACACAGTTTAACCAAAGTCAAATCAAATTGTTTAAGGAAAACGAATCTGACATTAAAATCAACCGTCAAAAAGAGAAAGGAATGCTAAGAAAGGGTCCGACCAGAAATGCAGTTTAAGCTAGACCCCCCACGAAGCACTGACATTTCACAATAGCACTGACTGTGTGCCGTGTCAGCATCCAAACAAACGGACGAGTTGAGGCATCAAGGGGAGGGGGAGGGGGAGTGGGGGGGCGGGGGGCAGGGAGGCATGTCTGTGATGGAATGTGGGTGCCGCATAATTCACAAGGTCAACAACAAATCCACTGAAGCCCACTGGCCCAGCTGTGGAATGTAAAGTCTCTTTAATTTTAGGAAGAAAAACGATATCTCCAATGGAACGAAAAATAAACATTGATTTGTTTTAAAAGAAAAATAATGACAAGAAGAAGTTATCAATACTACAATAGAGAGGCGAGTTATCGGAAGGGCAGCGGAGCCGTTGATGTTAAATCTACAATAGCAGCGCCTTTCTGTACCGCCGCATCTTCACTCGGAGTCATAAACGGTAGATTAGTTGCCGGATGAAAGCCTGGCGGTGGTAACAGGGCACCTGGGTGGAGCGCACAGCACCGGTTCAAAAACACCCCTGCTGTTCCGGGCTCACCTCCGACACCACAGACCCGGGCGCCGACTTTAAAGACGCGTTTCAAGTCCTGCGCTTGGAGCGTAAGAAGAAAGCGCTCTCCGGCGGCACCAGCACTGGGCACTTTATTGTTTTGAAGAAAAACATAAAAAAATTCCCATCAATGGCATGGAGGCATAATTGGCAAAACAAGAGAGGGCAGGCTATCAGAAGCGGCCGGCGGGGTCCCTTCCACGTCCAATTGACAGTGGGTGCGTTTACTCACCTTCAAACGGCCTCAGATCCGTCCCGGGGCCCTGCGCGCCTTGTTCCCTAACAAGGCCGCCATCAAAAGGAAAAAGAAGTGCACATTTGGAGTATTAAAAATAAAAAAAAAGCCCCTGGTTTGTGGATTTGAATATCAAAGAGTGGCCTCGTCGCCACTTGGCATAGTCTGGAGGGGCTGGGGAGCTCACCAAGCTGGGCCAGACAGGTGTTTAATAATCTATTATTAAGAGGGCCTTTATCGGAATGGCGGCAGAATACACCGGGCGGTGAAAGGGGCCGTCCGCGCACTACAGAGTGGAATCGTATTAACATCGAATTAATGGTTCAAAGGGGAGCGCTGACGTCCCATCAAACTCCGTAACTGGCTGTCAAAGGGCCGCCTCTGAAGATGCAACATGACAGCCGTGTAGCTTCAAAACACTGAGGCGAGGCCGCCGCTCACTCCCTCCATAAACGGATCGCAGCTCGCATTCCTAATCAGGGGTAGGCTTGGATTCTGAATATTAATACAGAGGAAAGCACACGCAAACATGGCTCCAATAAACAATAACATACAGCTTTTATGGAAAGTTGCTGTTCAGCATCCCCGCCAAAGGGTGGCTGTTCGGTCTCTATAATGCAGACTGGCAGACTTGGGAGGGCTAGAAACTGCAGAGAGGCCCTCACTACCCCGGGCAATCTACTCTGAAATTGATTTAATAAAAATAGAAATAATACCATATCTCTGAAAATAAACGCGGCCCACTTAAACATGTTATTTGGAGCAAGTGTAGCAATAAACACCCCTCCCTCCATTCATAAACACTCTACACAAGTCAATCTCCATGCTATTAGCACAGGACAGAAATCACTGCATACAGCCTCATAGACTGCACGTTACAACAGCTTCACATAGGAAAAGAGCACTGCTCCTACTCACAAGGCCTGCACAGTATCATTTGACCACACTCTGCAGATTGAAAAAAGATAAGCTGGTTTCCCTAAAATTCCATATTCCTAACTACATATTGAAATATTTTCCGTTTGTTTTTTTCACTTCAATAAATTGTACAGTTTACTATTTCACTTACTGCGAACTCCAAGGTCCCCTGCACACACTAGTGGTACGTAGATTTAAGTTAGTACAGTAATGAGTGTAGGAAAGAAAGAAACACTGTTCATCCACTGCTCTGTGTGGTTCCAGGATTTATTGTCCTTGTTGTGCGTTCCCTGGTACAGAGTCTTAGCCGACGTGTTTCGTCGCTACCATGAAATACAAAGTGACTTCTTCAGGGCTAAATTCCTATGATTATGGTCCATATTGTCGGTTGTACTTCCGTCCCGAAGGTAAATAGTAGTAGATGGTCTCAAGGGTAACAGAGGCCAGAATTCCATTTAATTAAAGTTTCCTCATGAAGCAGATTCTCTATTCTGTGATGCAGACGAGTGTTCAGAATATTTAGCTCCCGTCCTTCTCACATGTGGGAGACTTCACCAGCTGCTTCACCGGATCGGGTGACCAACGGCAACATAATCAAAGCTGGCTGACAGCCATAATGCTACGAATAGGGTCTCACAATAATTAGTAGCTGCATATTCTGAATTCTCGTCTGCATCACAGAATAGAGAATCTGCTTCATGAGGAAGCTTTAATTAAATGGAATTCCGGTCTCTGTTACCCTTGAGGCCACCTACTACTATTGACCTTCGGGACGGAAGTACAACCGACAATAAGGACCATAATCATAGGAATTTAGCCCTGAAGAAGTTGCTGTGTACTTCATGTAGCGACGAAACACTTGTTGGCTAGGTTAAGATTCTAAACCAAGGAACGCAAAACAAGGACAATAAATCCTGGGACCACACAGAGCAGTGGATGGACAGTGTTTCTTTCTTTCCTACACTCATTACTGTACTAACTTAAATCTATGTACCACTAGCGTGTACAGGGCACCTTGGAGTTCTTTGTCTGTGGTTTACCACAATCTAGGGAGAGGGGTGGTTCTCCCTACCCTTTTGCACCACACTTACGCCTAAGTTCACCCTATAATATTTGCATGCTGCCTTAGAGCGCCATCACCCCACTAGAACAACCACCGGGCGTGCAGTGTATTTCACTTACTGCATCACATCCACCTAAAGCATAATGTTAGACATTAAAGGAGGACACAACACTCCGCTCAATAGTCTTTCAGGTTTGACAGCACTCAAATATTTTCCTTTATTTAACAAAAGAAACCTCATTGTCACACTCCCTTCCACAAAAAAACTTGCAACAAATAAAAAACATAATAGAAAGCATCAAAATTATGGAATCAGATCCCCTCCTCTGTCAAAAATCAATCATCACTACTCTCATTTCGCAAACACCTCAAGACCTGGCTCTTTAACCAGTAAGACGTCAGTGGAACCCCTGCAATCTGCAAACTCCAGCGCCGAGACACCGAAAGGTATTTGCGCGCTTTAGAAATTTAAAAAATAAATAAATAAATAAATAAAATAAATAAAGAAAGCGTGTAACCTGGTCCTATTTTGTAATCTCAGGCTTTTGGTGACTTTTAGAAAGCTGTCAGACTACGACCCTGTCATTTGCGATATTAAAAGTATGGTGATAGTGGACCAGATTACGCAGCGACGCGTTGTTTTATGTGTGGTTGGTGTGTTGGTTGTGTGTATATCACTGTCTATGAAAATATAATTTAAAAGTCTTGTAAAGCAAAAGTAGAAACACTCCTTGGGAGTAGCTGTGCACTCTATAAATCTCCTCATTCATCCACCCATACATTTATTCATTCATGAATTGCAATGTGTCCTGCTACCCACTAATATAGCACTCATCACAAACATAACTGTATCAAGGAACATGCACATATTCATTACTCTACTGGGTGTTAACACAGTGTGTGGCTGACAGGGTGTGAAACTGAATCAAACATGCATGTATATGAGAGAGGACTAGCAGGTTACAACTAGATATCCAGTAGGCTCCTAACCTGCGAAACTAGTCTGACACGAAATGCAGCAAAGTTAATTCCCAAGTGTTGAGCTTTCTGGTGGGCAGTCCTGGCAGGATGGCAAGATCCAGGAAAGTGAATAACTGCGAAAGACTGCCTTTAGACAATAACACACCCCTGCATATCTTATGTGTTGTGAGCAACATATGTTACTGGGCAGTACTCGATATCCCAACCTCTGAACAGTAGAAGGTGAAGCAGACCCTACCAGGATTTGCGCTCATGGCCTGCAGATCACAGCAGATGCCAGTTGTGAGCGTTAACTCACTGAGTCATTCAAGCTATATAGTTCCCATAGATATTTGAAATAGTGCATATTTTAGGACTTTTGAGGGAGGGACGAGCTGAAGGTCATAATATGAGGGGAAAAATAGGGTGGGCAATGGGGTGTAGGGACAAAGTCAAGAAGGAACACTGCACCTTCAATGGAATAACACTCAGTTAGGATGGGAAAGGTTGCATTGTAAACAAAAAGGAGAAGGGAAACATATTTCTGAGGGTAAAAAGTGTTAATGTGCTCTCATCAACAATTTATTTATACATTATAAAACACTATTTTGTCAAAAAGGCTTAGGCGCTATTAACTTGTCAGTATTGTTTTGTGCAAAAATGATTCAGGAAATTAACATAAATCCAAAGGCAAACACTGAGCAGCGACCGGGAGACATATGAGCATAGAATCCCACCGGCGAATTCGCAATTAAGGAATAATTTCCAATTCATTCCTATGGGCCAGGAGGCCCAAAGGAATGATTGTGAAATAATTCTCAATTTGCGATTTGCAATTTGCTAATCGCAAATTGAGAATCATTTCAAGGGTGCAGGGGTGTCTCAAGGACACCCTGCTGCACCCCTGAAATTTACATGTTTGTGCATATGGCGCACATACATGCCCTCTGGGCATGTATGTGCGTCACATGCCACCTTCACAAATGCCAAATTTTGCATTTTTAAACAAATTTGCAAATTACGACCAACTTCAAGTTGGTGGTAATTTGCGATTTCTTAACCTAAATTCGCAATTCCAAAATGCTACATATATAGCATTTAAGGAATCGCAAAATTGAGATTCCTTAAATGCTTAAGCAAAATAAGGAATCACAAATTTTTGCGATTCCTTATTTTGCGAATTTTTGTTACATGCCAAAACATGCAAAAAGTCCGTTTGCGATTCGTAAACGCCGGAATTCTGCGAATTCCGGCCTTTGCGAATCGCAAACGGCTCGATATATCTAGCCCCAAATGACAAAATACCACACAAAAGGTATTCTGCAGCCAACACTTCTTTGTTAGACAATTCTCCCACAAAATGTGTATTCTAAACAAGGTTTCCATCAGCAAAAGCGATCATTTGCCGCTTTTTCTTCTGCCTTATCTTTTTCTAAATCGTTGAAATGCGTTGTCAAAGAAAAACAGCACTGAGGCCTACAAAAAGTCTGAGGATACTCATTAAACAAGAATAAGCAAATGCAATATCGCTTTGTAAAGAGAGAATGAGAGGTCCCCTTGAAGTAATTGAGCATCTAACCTTTAATCAATCAATCAATCAATCAATCAGGGAATTGTAAGCACACTACTCACCAGTGAGGGTCTGAATGAGCTTTTTATAGACATTTTGTAATAAAAAAATGAAAAAAAACCTGATACAAGCAACTGAAACTTTATTAGCACAAGTCACGTGAAAAAAAATACCTTCATTCCAAGAAATAAAATTCAGTGGCGTAGCTAGACACTTTGCCGCCCTTTGCGGCTCCGTGGAAGCCGCATGGAAGAGCAGGGGTGGGGGGACGGGCTCGAATCGGGGTACCACGCGGGTGGACGGCGTCCCCCCACCTATTTTACCGGGAGCTCGAAAACTGCAGCAAATGGAGCCACAAATTCACTCTGTTGCCCCTTTTCGTGACGTCACTTCCTGTCGTGACATCAGCGTCCCCCCACTTCTTTTTTTAGAGCTTGTGCCCTGGTGGGAGTGGATGCTGGTGATTCCTGCGTAAGAGCAGGGGGGGTGGGAGGGGGAGAGGCTGCTGACCCCAAAACTAGTGCCTCCCGGGGCAGACCGCCCATCACCCCCATCCCCTTGCTACGCCTCTGGTGAAATCTTATAGAAATATAAACACACTTCATAAAAATAAATAGCACAACAGATGTACACCATTCTCAATTGAAGAGGACAGAGGACCTTGACAAAGAGATACAAGGACACTAACTTCCAGGCGATAAGTTATGGAAAAAGAAGCTGTGCTTGGAGTTGACAAGCATGAAAGAGAGGCTAACGACAGCATAGGGGAGGCAGCTTGAGTATCCATCGTCAACATAGGAAAACAAAATGGCTGCTGGTAAACCAGTTCTAGTGGACAGCTCTACTGAGGATTCTTAAACTTAGTTTGAGGTCTGTGGGAAAATGTTTGCCCGTTTTGTAGATCACAGATAGTTGGACCAGATATTCCTGTGAGTAACTGAATCACCCGAGTATAAAGTTTATCCAAGTGAAAGTAAGAGACAATGTTACTACTACTAGATTTAATAAAAAGCGCCTAATAACCCAAGGGAGCCTCAAAGCACCGCTCAACCTATGAAGATAACATCACGCCAACTAGAAAAGAAGAAAACACAAGAATATGCCTACACCCAACTAATTTCCAAAAACTTATTTCAGATCATAGGAGAAACACATACTTATAGAGTTTGACCGGGTATTTTTATTTATACCTGTCTATTTCGAAAATGTTTTCATTCTTTATTTGAAAATTTCGCAAAAGAGGAAAAAATTGTACATTCAATATTTATGTTGAATTTCGAAATAGACAGGTATAAATAAAAATACAGGGTCAAACTCAATAAGTTTGTGTTTCTCCTATGATCTGAAATAAGTTTTTGGAAATTAGTTGGGTGTAGGCATATTCTTGTGTTTTCTAGTTTAATATGGTCCAGCCTACTCCATACCCTAAATGGACCTAACTCCTTTGTTTTAATGAACTAGAAAAGAAGCGCTTTGAGGCCGCGTTCAAATATAGGCAAAGACATGGATGATCTAAGATTGTATGGCAAGCGGACTTATGTTCTAGCCGTGTGAATTCGAAAGCTGCAATCACCAATGAAACTCAGTCCAAAGGTGGGAAACCACAAACGGGACTCTCTGGAGCGCTCTCCTGCATGCACGAGGGAATATAGGAATGACCGGTACTGGGAGGATAAACAGAGACAGGCTGGAGGAGGCATTTGGACGCAGGGCAAGCAACTTTGATGGGCAGCATGGTTGTTACCAGGAGCAAGTGTATTGACTTTCGTGGCACAAGCCACCCAGTCTTGTTTTTAAGCCCAAAAGTTGGGTGGATTGCTTTGGAGAGAGTGAACCAGACGTCCCCGGAGACCAAGGGGCAGGAAGCTGAGCTACTCAATGCATACACCGGCTCTTGTGACAAGCATGAAGACCCATGGACGGTCTAAACGAAAGGCCAGAGAGCTAACAAGGCTGAAGGAAGCAACTTTCAACTGACCCTATGGTCACAGTCGAGTTCAGAGGCACACCAATGTCAGACTGACACAGATTGTACAAAGAAGAAATAAAACAAACATGGCTCCCTCTTGTTCACTAAGTACACAGATTGCCAGCCACACACTTACTTAAATCCTCTATTTTTGAGGGAACAAACCATAAGAGACTTCCTGGTTCGTACGGGTATATCACTCAAACCCTTTTATTATTTATTTGTTTTTTGTCTTTTTTTTAAGTATTGATGTATGAAAGGGACACCTTATCGTTTCATCCGTAATTTTTCTTCGTAATATGAATATTTGAGTGTATATATATCAGAGCAATTCACTTTGTATAATACAACTAGTTATGTGTATGTGTTTGTGTTGTAAATAATCGCGAATTGTAAATAATTGTATATAAGGTGTACAAAACGATAAGGTGTCCCTTTCATACATCAATACTTAAAAAAAAAGACAAAAAACAAATAAATAATAAAAGGGTTTGAGTGATATACCCGAACGAACCAGGAAGTCTCTTATGGTTTGTTCCCTCAAAAATAGAGGATTTAAGTAAGTGTGTGGCTGGCAATCTGTGTACTTAGTTATATTAATGGTCCAGCTAGCCCCACGTCCCAGGACCTGACTCCCCCATTCTTCAAATCCCTCTTGTTCACAGCAGTCTCCCCCGTGGTTGTTCTCGTCTAGTTCTCCATGCACACCATTTTTCTGTGAGATAAATTTTCCACAAGCCACTAAATTTCATCCATCATGTCATTTCTTTTTAACTCACCCAGACATGATTCATACTGCGCTAATTCTGTTAGTAGGTCAACACTCTGGTCATAGGTTCAACTATGTTACATCGACTCAGCATTTAGTACATTAGCAGTCAACATACTTACTTACAGCCAAGTGGGTAAGAGAAGTACTTCTACTGGCTGTGAAAATCAAGCACATACTTTGAGGGAGTTTTATGAGTTACACAAAGAATTCACTAAGTGCTGGGGGGGTCTGGGCTCCCCTTGTAGGGAGCATCAAGACAATCTGCTCCCTTCCTTCAAAAAGCCCATTCTCAATGGGGGCTTAAAGAAACAACGTTACATTATTTATTCTCTCCGTTTTATTATAGCATGTTTGTTTCCTGGTTCCATTTTTGAAAGAATTATATTTGGATTTCTAAAATGTCAGCTCCTTGAGGGAATAAAAGGTGGCATCTTTTATTACTCACTCAGCCTCTGTTTGGCTGGGTATCGGTGTTTGCAGTTTGGCGACAGGTGCAAGTGATGTTGCAGTACCAAGGGCATTATGTTAAAACGTAGAAGGTGCATGAGTACTTTTAGAACCAATAGCGACTGTATAATCCAAACGCGAGTTACTCTGAATTTCACTGAAACAAATTCAGACCTTATAGCTTGATTTTGGCTCAATGTAGCATATTGTGGAGGACTAGAGGGGGTCTTTGGACCCTTATGTAGTTTTGAGGTCCTGTGCATCTTCTTTTAATTTTATTTTCCAGTTTAATGGCTAAATTGCTGTTTTTGGTACCTGGAGAGAGAAGTTCTATTCCCAGCTTCACACTTCACCAAAAGAAGTGTGTGATTCTGTGCACATTAGTTACCACCCAGTGCCCCAGGTTGTAAATATGAGTACTGTTGCAGATTTTAAAAGAAGACCCCCCCGGACAGTGTTTTCTCTAGTACTGTTCCGTTGACTTGTCTCCCCTTCCATCACATACTGTTTCTTTAAACTGCCCCAACTTAACCCCCACGGGGTATACTGTGCTATACGCACCACCGGAAATGCCTTTCTTCTATAAACAAATGTTGTACGCAACAGGCTCATGAGCTTATAAATATATATCTCAAATCCCCAAAAAAGAGAAGGAAAAACTGCGGTCTACATATTATTTTCATTTCGTTTCTGTAATACCGTTATATAGGTTTTTTCGTAAGAAGACAATATTTAAAATGCCACATTACATTTCACATTGTAGCTCAGAAGCCCCTGGGCCTTGCTATAAATGATGCCACGTCGGACACTTTCCAAACACTCTGCTGATTTCCAAACTAGTCAATTGAGAACGCGACAGGTTTTAATTGTCAATACAAGAGCTCCAGGGTTCATAGAAACAAAAAGAACAAAGAAAAAAACGAATATCCGCCGATTTTAATAAAAAAGAGGAAGAAAAGAAGGCACGCTTTACTTGTAATAACTTTCTTAGAACTTAACAAAAAGATAAAACATATCGATGTCCCCGAAGGGTCACGTGGACGAAGCAGCTGAACCCCCCGGGGCGCACGAGGTGGAATGGAGACTACAAGTGGCAGATCTTTGAAATACAACTTGCCTCCCGCGCTGAACTTCGTGAAATGTCCCCGCTTCTCGGAGAGGTCCCGCCCGAGTGACTGGAAGCCCGGAGGCGAGCGAGGTCACGTGGGCAGTGGCCGCAGCCCTTCTGGTGCCCAGAACGCGCAAGACAGACGACAAACGATAATGCCTGTTCCGCCCTCTGACAAGATATTGCTGTTATGAGTGGCACCCACTGCTTCAATCCCCCCGCGTCCCAAAAATACAAATAATAGAAAAGCATACGGCTCACTTAGAATAAAAGCGATTGATTTTCCCATGTGCGGCGTACGGGGCCCATTATGGCCGCTTGTGGGCCGGAGAGAGCGGTTACAGGAAGCAGAACCTTCTGGGTTCCTGGAACAGCGAGGCTCGAAGGCGAAGCTTCCCCAGGAGCCGGTTCTGGCCACCGTGGATGGCCGCTGGATCAATAAGCTGCCAATCGGGGGGAGATGGATCACTGGCAAAGTCCGAAAGTACAGAGCCAAGGTCTGCGGGCTGCGCCCTCCCCGCGCGAGAACTAGAAAAGTCTTGTTTGGGGAGGGGGTGGGGTTTGTGTTGGAGCCCTCCCCACCGCTTACCAGAACCTGGTCCGAATCCTCCATGGTCCCCGGAAGCACAGCGGCCTACCGCCACTGATGCGCGTGTCCAGGCGCGGGGTTGTAGAAGCGCGAAGACCCCGCTACATGGGGTCAGGATTGGGTTGGGGTCAGGATTGAGTGGGGTCAGGATTGAGTGGAGTCAGGATTGGGTGGGATCAGGATTGGGTGGGATCAGGATTGAGTGGAGTCTGGATTGGGTTGGGGTCAGGATTGAGTGGAGTCAGGATTGGGTGGGATCAGGATTGAGTGGTGTCTGGATTGGGTGGGATCAAGATTGAGTGGAGTCTGGATTGGGTGGAGTCTGGATTGGGTGGAGTCAGGATTGGGTGGAGTCAGGATTGGGTGGAGTCAGGATTGGGTGGAGTCAGGATTGGGTGGAGTCAGGATTGGGTGGAGTCAGGATTGGGTGGGGTCAAGATAGGCTCCATGGCAGGTCTGTGTTCGACACAGTTTCCTAATTCTTCTTCACTTTCCACGTCGCCACCTCACTGTGAAGGTGGCAGGGGCGCAGCGTACCACCGTCCACCGTTTGACCATTTACTGTCTCAGACTGGTGGATTCAGTCGTAGACAAAGAAATATGGTCAGTGTGTCAGATGTTGCAGAAACATCTTAGTAGGTTCAGTAGACATTATGAAGCCTTATGGAGTTTATGTCTTTCAACATTATCTCTGGACTGGACATGGTACCCACAACTTTTACAAGGAACTAACAAGCCCAGCAGGGATGTTAGCAATTGTTGTAAGGTATGGCTTAATGGCCACCACCTTCACCAACTGCAGTGAAAGAGTTGACAGAGGGTACTTGTTCATAGCCGGCGTGGTGCCTCAAGGTTTTTGCATGACTTTGCACAACTCTTGTGAACGTACTCACCGCAAACACACCCAGATGACACCAAATCCCCAACAGTGCTTGTCTAGAGAGGCATTCTTGTGACAATCTTGTATGTAGCAAGGGATCACGGTGACAGATACGCGTGGGTGCCCCGACATCCTTCTCAACGTTAGGGAGCACCCACAGCTGGTTTCTCACTGGCACCCCTCGCAAGGTCTTGGTGTTGAGATACTCCAATGAGTATCACTGCCTATTGACTATGACCCATCCCTCCTTAGAACATTTATGTGTCTGAAAATGAACCTGCAATTAAAGACAGAAGTTGAGCCTGAGCTTTAATTACCTCTAATTCACCTTGTCTAAAAAAAAGTAAATTTTGGAAATCTTTTCACTGTTCTATGAGTCTGGATACTTCCATGTCTAGAACCTTGGGAACAAAGGCACTGGAACTTGGGGTGCCTCTGAAAGGGCCCCATCAGACCGGTCCAAACTTCATTTAATTCCACTCTGCCTTTAGCAAGTTCTAGTCACGGCACTGCTTTTGCAGGTACCTGTTGAACTGCAGAGACACCGCACATGCAATGCAAGTATGAGTGAGGACCCATTTATAGGTCTGGCTACAGAGCGCTTTAGCGGATTGCCACTCCTTTTGTTGGCAATATTTTCAAGTGTACATAGAGTGGGGTTTGGCTTCACTCAGCGGAGCATTTCTCTCTCACCTCATGTTTTAGGATGCTCGGTGTGCTTCTTAAAAGAAGATTCAGCCATCACATTTTTGCCGCATTCAATTCTTTATCTTATTGCTGTTTTATTTCTTTTGTTATTTCTCAATAAATCAAACTTAATTCTTTATCTTATATGTGCAATACTGATAGGGCCACCAATACCACCACTGCTAATACCATCTATGGATTAACCAAAAATAGCACCATTAATAACACATCACCGAAACCATCACCAACACTACTATCACCTCCAATACCACAAACCACCAAAATGACTACCACCAATAACATGTATAACAAGGGGAAAAGGAGGAACTTAAGAGCAGGTCGCCCTCCTACGACGTCATATGAAAGTGGGAGCCCACATTCCTGGGTTCCAAGACCTGTCTTGCGTTGTGGCTGCTCACCAACATAATAAATGGAGCCAAAATAAAGAAAGAAACTTTCTTTCTTGAGTCCCCTCACTCACCAGAGTTTCCTCACGGTGACATGCCTCATCATTGGGGCCATCCCAGTTCTCTACGAAAAGGGGCGTGCTGCGACTTACGAACTACGTAGGAGCACTTAGTTGTGAAGGACTATGTGTGGTGCAAAAGTGTAGTGGGGTGGAGTGGGTGTAAGTGGATTAAAAATACCGTGCTAGTGGGCCTCAATCATTTATTCTGCTCCTAGGTTGGTATATTAAAAATGGGGTTTACACTGTATTCCGACCTGCTATGAAGGTAGGGTCAGTGTATGGTCAACATGTTTCACGCTACCCCTGGCGTTTCTTCAGGACCATACAGGGACCAGCCCTGTATATGCCACTCTTATAAACCTAA
The DNA here is from genome assembly GCF_964263255.1 of Lissotriton vulgaris. NCBI lineage: Eukaryota > Metazoa > Chordata > Amphibia > Caudata > Salamandridae > Lissotriton > Lissotriton vulgaris. The sequence goes on from NC_141697.1 coordinate 51,399,827, forward strand.
ATTAAGGGTTTGAAATTAATTAATTGAAAAAAGATTTCACAATTGTTAACGCTGCTCAATATAGAAACATGCGTGGTTCAGAATACATACGTTGTTGCTTATTGACGTATGTTTTACTCATTGATGAACCTGTAAGAAATGACACAGAGTTAATGGCACCTCACCCCTTTCTCAGAGAGATCGGGTACATGTATATCCTTCATGCCGCACGTTTAGAGTATACATATATGGTGCAAATTGCCCCATATCGGTCCGTGCAGGCTCTCAGGTTCGGTGCATAGTTAACATAATACACACAGAGTGATTGTGGCGTGAAATCACACACAAAAATGACACACGACTTATTGTGACAAAGACGATAAACATACACTACAAATAACATATAAACCAAAAAAGATTCTCAATATTTACATTTACGGGTGCCTAATAGCACTTTATGGTCTCTTGGGGGGGCGGTGTCACTTCTGTGGAAACATTGCTGCAGCAGCGGGATTAACGAGAAATGCGATTAGTTTCCAAAATAAGGTTTGTTTGTATCGAGAGGGCTGAATTTTGAAGCCTTGCTATATCTTTTTCACTGAACAGGGGGAGAGAGGAGGAATGGTACAATTACTTCCTGATCGGCAACACCGCGTAGTATTACCTAGCTGCTTCCCCGTCGGACCGCATCTTGGAGTGCGTTCCGCGGGGGATGTTTTTGTTACTTTCCATTTCCGGGTTTGAGGAAGGGAAACGCTAAACCGCATCACCTTCGGGGCCATCTTAAGAGGATGTAATTCCTCTTGTTGATAAAGTTTCAAAATTAGAAAGACAAAAAAAGGGGAAAACTGTGTTTTGTTTTACTTATATCCACGCAATACGGTTTGTTTGCCGGATATTTTAAAGCCTCATGAAAGAATCCTCATGAATCAGAGTTTCTTGGGCAAAGTATCTAACCACAAAGAATCGCTTGTGTCCACGTAATTGAGTTTGTTACAGAATACATTCGAAAATCAGAACCTCATGATTAAGAACATTAAATCAGGGACAAACTGCCTTAAAGCGAAGTTAGCTGTAGTTATGGCGAAAGGCATTGATGTTACAAGTAGTGGCGATTTTTCAAACAAACCTTCTTTATGAATTCATCGGTCATTTTATACATTTATTCGTTATGACTGGGCAAATCCAGACCCAAGATGTTCATATTGGTAATACAGCCTATGTTCGCTGTATGAAGACAGTATTTTTCAAAAGTACTTGGTGCTATTCAGATAACCCCTTTAGTGGTTAAACGCACCCCAAGGAATATCATCGTTTAGCCCATGTATATCAGTTGAAGCTTGAAGACCCAACGTTGTTCACGTTCATGCAAGATTCTCTCGAGGTTCTCTTTGTTTTTGATGCATTCCAAAACCACCCATTTGATGTCATTTGGTGTATGGTTTTTCTCAATGAAATGGTTGGTCATGCGTGTTGTGGCTCTTTTGCAGCGGATGTTACTTCTATGCTCCACAATGCGGGTGCTGACCTTTCTTGAGGTCATGCCCACATAGTGTAAATTGCAGGTACAGGTAATCAAGTAGACTACCCTGCTTGTGTTGCAGTTTGAAAAATGCCTTAGGTGCCATGTTGTATTATTGTTGATGTTAAATGGCAGACACTATACAATTCAATTAATTTATATAGCGCGCTACATACCCAGAGGGTCTCAAGGTGCTTGAAGAAGGGTGGGGAATTACTTGTCGAATATCCAGGTTTTAAGTTGCTTTCTGAATGCTAGGTGGTTCTGAGTGAGGCGAAGGTGAATGGGAAGTGAGTTCCAGGTTTTAGCCGCCAGGTAGGAGAAGGATCTTCCTCCCATGGTGGTTTTGTTGATGCGAGGTACAGCAGCAAGGGCTAGGTTGGAAGAGCGTAGCTGGCGGGAGGGGGTGTAGAAGGAAAGTCGTGTGTTGAGGCATTCGGGTCCAAGTTCGTAAAGTGCTTTGTGTGCGTGGGTTAGGAGGCGGAATGTTATTCTCTTATTGACGGGGAGCCAGTGGAGGTTTTTCAGGTGACCAGAAATGTGGTCTTTACGTGGGATGTCTAGTATGAGTCTGGCTGATGCGTTCTGGATGCGTTGGAGTTTTTTCTGAAGTTTAGCGGTGGTACCGGCGTATAGGGTGTTTCCGTAGTCCAAGCGGCTTGTAACCAGTGCGTGGGTGACTGTTTTTCTAGTTTCGGTGGGGATCCAGCAAAATGTTTTTTTGAGCATGCGAAGAATGTTGAAGCAAGATGATGAAACGGCGTTGACTTGTCTGGTCATCGAGAGTGAGGAGTCCAGGATGACGCCCAGGTTCCGTGCGTGGTCCGTCGGGATGGGTGCTTTTCCAAGGGCCTCTGGCCACCAAGAGGCGTCCCAGGCGGATGGGGAGGTACCTAAGATAAGGACTTCTGTTTTGTCTGAATTCAGTTTCAGACGGCTGTGCTTCATCCACTCGGCTACTTCTTTCATTCCTTCATGTAGGTTGGTTTTGGCGGTGTTAGGGTCTTTGGTGAGAGAGAGGATCAGTTGAGTGTCATCAGCGTAGGAGATGATGTTGAGGTTGTGTTGGCATGCGATGGCTGCGAGGGGGCTCATGTATACTTTGAAGAGGGTGGGGCTGAGTGAAGATCCTTGTGGCACGCCGCAAATGACTTCAGTGGCCTCTGACTTGAATGGTGGGAGGCGGACTCTCTGAGTTCTTCCGGCAAGGAACGAGGTGATCCATTCCAGTGCATTTCCTTGGATTCCGATGTTTCTGAGGCGTTGTAACAGGGTGCTATGACAGATTGTGTCGAAGGCTGCGGAGAGGTCGAGGAGGATGAGGGCGACTGTGTCTCCATTGTCCAGTAGAGTTCGAATGTCGTCTGTTGCTGCGATGAGTGCGGTCTCAGTGCTGTGTTTGGCTCGGAAGCCGGACTGTGAGGAGTCGAGGGATTTGTTGGTTTCGAGGAAGGCGGCGAGCTGGTTGTTGACAGCTTTCTCGATGACTTTGGCCAGGAATGGAAGGAGCGAGATGGGGCGGTAGTTTTTGAGTTCGGTGGGGTCAGTTGTGGGTTTTTTCAGAAGGGCGCTGACTTCGGCGTGTTTCCAGCTTTCCGGGAAGGTGGCGGAGTTGAAGGAGCATTTGATGACGTCTCGGAGGTGTGGTGCTATGATGGAATCTGCTTTGTTGAAGATGTGGTGAGGGCATGGGTCTGTGGGGGATCCTGAGTGGATGGAGTTCATCAGGCGGATGGTGTCCTCAGTGGAGACTGGGTTCCAGTCATTAAGGATGTTCAAGGGGGGTGAAGGTACGGCAGAAGGTTGGGTGGGTTGGTCTCCGGGTAGGTAGTCGAAGCTGTTGTGGATGTCTGTGATTTTGTCGTGGAAGAACGAAGCTAGGGAGTCGCAAAGGGTTTGAGAGGGAGTGATGTCGTTGGAGTTGGCAGTGAGGTTGGTAAACTCTTTGACGATGTTGAATAATTCCTTGCTGTTGTGGGCGTTGTTGTCTAGTCGGTCTTTGAATGCAGCTTTCTTGGCAGTCCGGATCAGTTGGTGGTGTATGCGGGTGGCGTTTTTGAAGGCGTCCCTGGAGCTGGTGTTTGGGTCTTTTTTCCAGGCCTTCTCAAGGGAGTGACAGAGTTTCTTGGATTTCTTAAGATCATCGTTGAACCAGGGGGCGTTTTTGCTGCCTAGTTTGATTTGACGTTTTTTCAAAGGTGCTAGGTTGTCGGCGCTGTTGGTTAGCCATTGAGTGAGGTTAATGGCTGCTTGGTTGGGGTTCGAAGAGTGGGCAGGGGGGTTTTGAAGAAGCGATGAGGAGATCTGGTCGATGGTGATTTTGTTCCAGTTTCTTTGTAGAGTAGGTTGAGGATGGTTGTGGGTTGTGGTCTTTTTGTAGATAAAGTGAACACAGCTGTGGTCCGTCCAATGGAGAACTGTGGTGTGAGTGAAGGAGATATGTTTGCTGGAGGTGAAGATAGGGTCGAGTGTGTGACCTGCGTAGTGAGTGGGGGTATTAACAAGTTGTTTGAGTCCGAGGTTGGCGAGATTGCCCAGAAGGGTGGTGGTGTTGCTGTCGTTGCTTTTTTCCAGGTGAAAATTGAGGTCTCCCAGTAGAATGTAGTCTTCGGAGGGGAGGGCGTGTGGGGTGATAAAGTCAGTGATGTCTTCACTGAATTGTGCACGGGGTCCTGGTGGCCTGTAGAGGAGGGTGCCTCTGAGTGTGGTCTTGAGGTCGGTGTGGATCTGGAAGTGAAGGTGTTCGGCGCTAGCGAGGTTGACGTCTGAGCTGGTTGAGATGCGGATGGAATTCTTATGGACGATAGCGATGCCTCCTCCTGTTTGGTAGGTGCGGTCTTTTCGGATGATCTTGTAGCCTTCCGGGATGGCAATGGTGATGTCTGGGGCTGAGGAGGCGTTCATCCATGTTTCTGTTAGGAAGGCGACGTCCGAAGAGATGGTGTCTAGTAGATTCCAAAGGTCGATGGCGTGTCTGTGGATCGAGCGGGTGTTGAGCAGGATGCATTTTAGGTGGTTGGTGTCAGATTTCTGTTTGGTGTTAGTGGATGAGGAGTTGGTCTTGGTGCCGTCATACTTGCAGGAGTTGCATGTGAAGGGTCCATGGGTGTGTCCGGGAGCGGCTTGGGCGCAGTTGGGGAGTCGACCGGGGTTGAGGGCTAAGAGGGTGGAGGCGTCGTATGTAATGCGGGTGGGGTGGGTGGTACGGGGGCCAGGGGGTCTGGCGCTGGGCGCGGGCTTGGCGCGGACGGGCGTAGACGGGCTTACCTTCCGCGCACCTTCGGTGCGCATGGGGCGCAACCGCTGCGCGTGAACGCTGCACGTAGGAGCATCTGTCATAAATGGAGAGTGGAGGGGGCGGAGCGTGGGAGGGTCAGCTGGGAGGCGGCGCTGGGAGGAGACACGGACTCACGCAGGTAAACACAAGCCTAAAATGGCAGCCCGGTCCTTGAAACGAAAGTGAGTCACAGCCGGAGTGGTGTACAATTTTAAACACTCTCCACACAATTTTCTCTTCCCCCCCAAACAATGCCAATAGTGCGCAGCTATTACAAACAGAAATAATGCAGGCAAATGAATCCAGGCGCCGAGTGTGCTATTAATTAAATAATTAGTTTAAAAGTCTGCAGAACGATACCGGGCGCTGAATGCGCTCTTTCAGGGCAGGCAGGCAGCAGCGCGATGTTCTTTTCTGTGCTAATCAGCGTCTGAAGGGAGGCAGAGGGCCACTTGGTAGTGGCTGCAATCTGTTGATGGTCTCAGTTGGTCTTGGTCGAGTGCGCACCAAGTAGTTTTTTAGATTCATTCTTCTGCGATGGCTGAACATAGGTGTAGGTATGTTTAGGTCGCCGCTGATAAGTATTGGCCAATGTTTCTTCACTATTTTTGTGACTCGGCCAGACACCTTATCAAAGGTGGTAATGCAAATGGGTCTGTTGTTTGTCAGAGTATTCCTCACTTTGGGTTCTAAGAGGGCATCCCTGTTATTGTTGCTTGCCCTCTTGTTAGCATCCTTTATCAGTTTCTTAGGGTAGTTTCTTTCTTTCAATTTTTTGCTCAACTCCTCAGCTTGTGATTGATAATCCAGTTGGTTGGTATAGTTTCTTTTCAACTGTAGGAATTGTCCAAACGGGAGATTCTGTTTTAGGTGTCTTGGGTGGAAACTGTTGTAAGTAAGCAAGCAGTTCCTCGCAGTTGGTTTATGGCGAGTTGTCGTTGTTAATGTGCCAGAGTTCGCCCAGATGTTTAAGTCTAAAAACACCAGGTGTGATCTGCTCATGGTATTCGTGAATTTGAGAAACAGATCCTGCTCATTGAGCCAGGAGCAGAAATTCTGAGCTTCTTCTTTGTTTCCGTCCCAGATTACCAGGATATCGTCAATGTAACGTTTCCATAGTTTGATCTGGTTCATGTATGGGTTGTTCATGTTGAGGATCTTCTTTTTCTTTCATTGGTGGACGTACAGTCCGGCCACGCTTGGTGTGAATGTACTGCCCATAATGGTCCCGTGTTGTTGGCGGTACAGTGTCTCTTCAAAATGGAAGAAATTTTCAGTGAGGGCTAGGCGGCAACATTCAAGGACTACATGCCTTGGTGTATGATATGTCCAATTTTCTTCAAAAAGGACTTCCTCCAGTATTTCCAGTGTTTCTTTGTGTGGCAAGCTATTATATAGACTCTCCACATCTAGGCTGATTAAAATGCTAGATGTGGGGTCGAAACATTGGTCCTTCAGTAGACATAGTACATCCTTTGTGTCTCGTAGATAGGTGTCCGTTTTTTGTACTATGGGTCGTAGGAACGCATCTGCATACTTCGGCAAGGGTTCCAAAATAGAACCTATTCCGGAGACTATTGGCCTCCCAGGTGGATTATCCAAACGTTTGTGGATTTTTGGGATTGTTTAGAAGTATGGGATAGTAGGTCTTGTATTTACTAGGAATTCTGATTCTTTTTTGTCCATCCAGTCATTCACCATACATTCTTCAATTAGATGTGCAATGCATATCCTCAGGCGTTCAGTATGATCTTTCTTTATGATGGTGTAGTTCCTGGTGTCTGCAAGGAGGCGTATTTAACAACAAGGGGTGGTGAGGGACAGAGTTTCTGAATTAAGCAGAATACTCTCACCCAGTCAAGAGATCAGGGCTAGATCCAACACCGTTTTTTAGCTCACTGCACCATCCCAGCTCAGAACCTGGCTATATGCAAATTAGTCTGTTCCTGTCCCAGTGCATGATGGGAACAGGGCAAACCAAACTACCAAGCCAATTCTTACACTGGGAAGGAAACAAGCTCCCGGGGACCGGTTTCTGGCATTTCAGCCGTCGTCGGCCCGGTTTGCTTGAATCCTGATGGTGCAATGAGCAAGGGACTCACATCTGAGTATACCCTTCCACGCTTAGGGTGGACAAAATATTTAACAACAAGGGGTGGTGAGGGACAGAGTTTCTGAATTAAGCAGAATACTCTCACCCAGTCAAGAGATCAGGGCTAGATCCAACACCGTTTTTTAGCTCACTGCACCATCCCAGCTCAGAACCTGGCTATATGCAAATTAGTCTGTTCCTGTCCCAGTGCATGATGGGAACAGGGCAAACCAAACTACCAAGCCAATTCTTACACTGGGAAGGAAACAAGCTCCCGGGGACCGGTTTCTGGCATTTCAGCCGTCGTCGGCCCGGTTTGCTTGAATCCTGATGGTGCAATGAGCAAGGGACTCACATCTGAGTATACCCTTCCACGCTTAGGGTAGACAAAATATTTAACAACAAGGGGTGGTGAGGGACTGAGTTTCTGAAATAAGCAGAATACTCTCACCCAGTCAAGAGATCAGGGCTAGATCCAACACCGTTTTTTAGCTCACTGCACCATCCCAGCTCAGAACCTGGTTATATGCAAATTAGTCTGTTCCTGTCCCAGTGCATGATGGGAACAGGGCAAACCAAACTACCAAGCCAATTCTTACACTGGGAAGGAAACAAGCTCCCGGGGACCGGTTTCTGGCATTTCAGCCGTCGTCGGCCCGGCTTGCTTGAATCCTGATGGTGCAATGAGCAAGGGACTCACATCTGAGTATACCCTTCCACGCTTAGGGTGGACAAAATATTTAACAACAAGGGGTGGTGATGGACAGAGTTTCTGAATTAAGCAGAAAGCTCTCACCCAGTCAAGAGATCAGGGCTAGGAGGCGTAGACATTCCTGTCAGTAGTCTCCAGAGTCCTGCAGCACAATTGCCCCACCCTTATCAGATGGTTTTATAGTTATTTTGTCATTCTTGGATAGTTCCTGTATTGCTTGTAATTCAATGTTACTCATTTTCTGGAATACTCTGACTGAGCTAGGGTCCAGATCCTTCACCTCTTTCATGATTGCTTTTTCAAAAGCCAATAGTTACACCGATAGGCTGTGTGTTGGTGGAACAAAGGTTGACTTTTTCTTTAATCCTGTGTCGCTGTTAGTTGAATTTTCTGGTTCTTTGTCTTTGAAAAAGATCTGGAGTTTTAATTTCCTGAGGAACTCTTTAAGTTCGCAACAAAGATAATTCTTTATCTTATATGTGCAATATTGATACCGCCACCAATACCACCACTGCTAATACCATCTATGGATTAACCAAAAATAGCACCATTAATAACACATCACCGAAACCATCACCAACACTACTATCACCTCCAATACCACAAACCACCAAAATGAATACCACCAATAACAACCCCCCACCAAAATCGTGTCACCACCAAGATACTACACGGACCACTGCAGAGTCGGAGACCTCCCTCGTGGTTCTATACTGCTTGCCTATTTTATAATACTTCTATATTTTCTATGCACAGAAGAGGGGTGGGCCAAAAAGCCTCGAGGCACCTAAAAATGATGAAATGGAATAGGAAGACAGAGGAAAAAGGGTAACTTCATGCTGGCATTTTTACACTCAATAGCGGCCAGAGAGCACCAGTGCTGCCTCAGGGTTGATCGCTTTCAATACCTGCTTGACTAAGCTTTCCGTGGCTGACACCACGCACACTGGAGTACTTTGTGTCTTCATGCCTCCTTGCAAAAGGATGAGCACCATAGCCAAGTTTAAAGAAGCCCAACTGGATCAACCCAAAAAGGATAACTGCAGGTAGGACTCCCCTGGACGCCTGACTTGAGAAGATGTCTAGATAAGGACGACATCATGCACTGAGCAAGCCGGAGGAGTGACACTTGCTAAGGCCGAATAACAGAACCCAGATATTAGCCTTTGTCCAATGCGGTGGAGGACATCTTTTCTGCTGGAGGCTCAGCCCCAAAGGACTAAAATCCCTCATCGTCTGGAAAAGAAGAAAGGATGCTCAGTAGTTTCATGTTTCTGAAACTTCATACTTGTACCGTCCTCCACAGCCCGGGAGCATGTAACAGACCATGCGACACACAGAGCTCTGCTTTGCATGTCTTTATTCTTCAGCATGTATCAGTCAATTAAACGCACTGCGTCACAAACATTATTAACCATACCCAGCCACACCCACCAGATTACCTAATACTTGTAAGGAGTCTGCAGAGTGCCACTAGACGCCTCATACACACAAATACAAGACACAACATCTCCCCCTTTGTTAAATAAAAAGTACAAATAAATATATAAAGCAAAACTAAAGGGGATGATGGACAGAGTGTTGAACAAAGCAAGCACTCACCCCCAGTCAACTGATCTGAGTTTAATACATCACCATTCTTTATCTCACTCCACCACCTCAGTTCAGACATGGCCATATGTAAATCAGTCTAACCTTGTGCCTCATGGGAACAGCCAAGCCCGAACTGCCAAGCCACGTCTTCCCTGGACCGGAAACAAGCATCCTGGGACCCGTTTCTGGCTAATCAGCTGTCATCAGCCAGGCTAGCTTGAATCCAGTGGGAAAGTGAGCAAGGGACCCACGTCTGGGCATACCCTGCCAAGTTAGGGTGAACAAAGCAAAACCAAAGGGGATGATGGACGGAGTGTTGAACAATGCAAGCACTCACCCCCAGTCAACTGATCTGGGTTTAAGCCATCATCAATCCGTCCATCACCTTGTGTGTTTTGCTGTTCGCCCTATGTGGGAAGGGTATGCCCAGACGTGGTCCTGTGATCACTACGCCACTGGAGTCAAGCTATCCTGGCTGATGACGGCTGATAGCCAGAAACCGGTCCTAGGATGCTTGAATCCGGTCCAGGGAAGACATGGCTTGGCAGTTCGGGCTGGACTGTTCCCATGACGTACAGGGTCAAGACTGATTTGCATATGGCTGTGTCTGAACTGGGGTGTGGTGAGAAAAATCACAATAGATTAAACCCATATCTGTGACTGTGGTGAATGTTTTGCCAATGTGCAACATTTCGTCCATCACCTTGTGTGTTTTTCTAAAACAAATATATATATATATACACATATAACTCCTCGACGAGTCATCAAGACGCTCACACCAGTCTTCCAGATCTAGTTTACGATAGAGAGGAGGGCCCTCTTCATCTGGCATCTCGGGGAAGAGTTGATGCTTGACTTGGGCTCTCAGGGGGACTTGCCTCACTCATGAGATCTGGAGCAAATGAACATTGAGGCAAATGCTTAAAGAGTGACAAGTCTCTGGTTATGGATTTTCCAGATTGTTGGGCAGTTACCATATATACTTTGCTCGCTACAACTCTTATGGTTAAGTATCAAACAGAGTCAGTCTTGAGTGTCTGCTTTTGTATGACAAGAACTCTGTCTCCTTTCTTGAAGACCATGTCTCAAGCGCATCAGTGCTTATCGGTGTAAGCCTTTATTCTGCATTTGCGAGAGGTGCCAGTGACACTAATCTCGTCAGGGTCTATTGATCGACTGGTGGTCAATTGTGGTAGCTTTGTTGCAAGAGTTCTCACGAACAGCAAGGTGGCAGGACTTTCTCCTGAAGTGGAATGAGAGTGGAAAGGTAGGCACGGAGGGCTGGGCATAAAGCTGACTTGAGGTGGATTCCTTCCAGCGCAGGATGCTGAACCACTCTTTTTAAAGTACTCATAAATTGTTCAAAGCCATATGCCTGTGGTCGAGCCAGTTTCCTCCATGATTGCGTTGTAATGATTTCTTTAATCTTGAGCATGTCTTTGTCAGTATTAATACCTGTCAGAATCTGTTCAATAGAAAGAGCTGCAGGCGCACTTGACTTTACCATGAAATTAATGTATGCTTTGGCCGCTCTGGACGTTGTACTATGACACTGTAGCGGCACTTGTGATAAGTAGTTTGCAAGGTTTTGATCTTTCCCCAGTTTGTGCACAATAGTGTAATCATACTCCTGCACATGAAACCCCCACCTCTTGATGCGATGGGGCATCTTGGTTTTCAGATTTCCGAAAACGGTGAGCAACGCCTGCTTTCCGTACAGAAATACATGCAAGTGTTCACACTAAGCTTTCTTTCTCAGGTTGAGAATAAGCATGTTCAGACTGAGATAGAGCCTGGCTAGGATAGGTCAAAATGTGTCTCTGATCATCGGGCTGTCCATTGTGTTGAGCACGAATCGCACCCAGCCCCACTTATCTGCCATAATCTCTGTATGTAATTTCGGATCAACGTAAGCCATTTCAGTTGCATTTTCAATTGCGTTTTAATTTCTTAAAACTTTGGTCACATTCAGATGACCATTCAAATGGAAAATCTTGCTTTGTTGTTAGTTAACTTAGAGGGACACTAATAGTGGCAAAATCACAAATGCACCTAGAGCAGCAGCTGGCCATACCTAAGAAGGATCACAGCATGCCCACATCTTGTAGAGGGACAGCAGACAATGCTTGTACCTTTTTGGGGTCAGGAGTCATTTCCTTTCCAGAGAAAATATGCCCAAAGAACTTAAGTCTGTATTGTTAAACTTCTCTGCATTTAGTGTGAGACCTGCATCGGCAAGCAGATGGCATACTTGTGTGAGTGCTTTTTCATGTTCTTTTTGTATAGCCCCAAACAGTAATATGTCATCACTGTGGGACCGGCTGAATTATTGGACAAATGATATTTAGAAAGATTTCTGCAGCTGACGACACACCAAAAGGGAGTCTCTTATAGCTGAACAACCCAACCAGAGTTGAAAAATGAGCAATGTACCTACTGTTTTCTTCCAGTTCAAGCTCATGGTAGCCTTTGTTCAAACCAAGACGGGAGAAAACTTAAACGCTATACAGGTGCATAATCATGTGTGGACCTGAATGTCTTTCTCTTTTGAATGCTTTGCTGGCCTGTAGCATACAACACAAACCCGCACTGAGCCTCCACTATCCTTTTTCCCCACCACCACAATGGGTGAAACCTACGGCGTTGTATCAGTAGCGCACTCGATGATGTCATGCTTTAAAAGTGTTTCTAGTTCTCCCTCCACTGCTATGTGATGGTGCGGTTGTGCAACAGAGTGATTTTTTCATCAATGTGAAGCTGCACTTTTATTGTCTTCATTTTCCCAAGTCCATGAAACAATGTCGGCAATCGATTCACTATTTCAGATTGGGCATTTAAGTTGTAGTTAATAAAGATCAGTCCCATGTCAGCAGAGGATTGACACTTAATAAGCATGCACTCTAAAATGTACCTTGGAGGACATGAATTGGCACTTGCACTGTCGTTTTCCTGTGTCTCATGGTTGCTACAAAGGATCCTTGACTCTGCAACGACGTAGAAGCTGCCCAGGTGTACACCTTTGTTTTTGACGGTGTGAGACATGGTATTGGAGATAGTTATTAGTACTTTTCTGTTGGCATGATGTTTATTGACGCACTATTGTCTATAATAAAAGGTTTAGGTCAACCATTCACCTTGAGCGTGATTTTAGGACAATGTACAAACGAACATTGTTGCTTCGTATGGCGATTTGTTTTAAATTTGGGCTTCTATTTGCAAGCGGCCAATCCTACATGCACACATCAATCTGCGAGGGACATCACCATCAGACATCCGTCTTCCTCACTTTCACTCGATGATGATGTTAACGAACCTTAGGAAGATGGCTTTGATAACAATCAACTTTTTTTAGTTTCCACTTGCCTTAGTCAATGTTGTCGTTTGACCCTGTGGGAGAGGCTAGAGTGCTTATGGAACTTTCTGTCATCCATTTTCTTATCTGTCTATGATGCACTTAGTTACTCTTTCTCTTTGCAAACCATTATGAAATGGTTTTCTTTCCTGCAGCCTTCGCATATCTGTCCAATGGCAGGACATTTACCTTCATGTGGAAAGGAGAATCCCCAGCGCACACACAATTTCTTTTCTAGGTCTCACCTGAGCCAATGTGCTTGTGCATTGCTTGGAGAGATTATAGTAAGCGGAAAAGAAAAGTCTACCAAAACGGCTGCGGATCGCATACAGTTCATGTGATCTATGCGCGTGCACGCCATCGCCAGCCACATAACACACCACCATTTATCTGTGCCTCGGCATCAGACTTCAAAGGCTGCCGCTCCCCCGCCCCCACATCAGTCTTCAAAGGAATGCGCTCCCGCTCCCCCGTCCCCCTGCCACAGCAATGCCGAGAGCTTGTTTCTGGACGAAAGAGAAAGCCTACCGTGCTTGTTTACAGTAGCCTTGCTCCTGAAATGCTGTTGCTGTGTTGCCATCTCTCTAGGGCACTCAGCTTGAAAACACTTGACTTGCTAGCTAGAATGCTACATGCTTTGCCTCTAGACACGTTGATCCCCCGCAGACTGTGCTGACTCTGCCCCTCCTGATTCTGAAACTGACCAACGCAGTCACCACGCAGTCTCTTCTCTCTGTCTTATGAGGTCTGCCCGGCCACCATTTACTTCCAACCCTCACCCTCACACGTACTCACCCTCACACCCTCTCACCCTCACACACCCTCACTCACCCTCACTTACCCTCACACACACTCACCCCCCCTCACTCACCCTCACACACCCTCACTCACCCTCACACCCCTCACCCCCTCACCCCCACACCCTCACACCCCTCACACCCACTCACACCCTCACCCCGTCACCCTCACCCACCCTCACTCTCACATCCCCTCACCCTCACACACCCCCACTCACCCTCACACCCTCACCCACCCTCACTCACCCTCACAACCTCACACCCCTCACCCTCACAACCCTCTCACCCTCACCCCTTCACACCCCCACACACCATCACCCTCACACACCACATCACTCAGGAACACCACCACATCACTCAGGAACACCACCACATCACTCAGGGACACAACCACATCACTCAGGGACACCACCAAATTACTCAGGGACACCACCAAATCACTCAGGGACACCACCACATCACTCAGGAACACCACCACATCACTCAGGGACACCACCACATCACTCAGGGGCACCACTCAGGGGCACCACCACATCACTCAGGGACACCACCACATCACTCAGGAACCCCACCACATCACTCGGGGACACCACCACATCACTCAGGGACACCACCACATCACTCGGGGAAACCACCACATCACTCGGGGAAACCACCACATCACTCGGGGAAACCACCACATCACTCGGGGACACCACCACATCACTCGGGGACACCCCCACATCACTCGGGGACACCATCACATCACTCAGGAACACCACCACATAACTCGGGAACACTACCACATCCCTCAGGGGCACCACCACATCACTCGGGGGCACCACCACATCACTCGGGGACACCACCACATCACTAAGGGACACCACCACATCACTCAGGGGCACCACCACATCACTCGGGGACACCACCACATCACTCGGGGACACCACCACATTACTCGGGGACACCACAACATCACTAGGGGACACCACAACATCACTAGGGGACACCACAACATCACTAGGGGACACCACCACATCCCTCAGGGGCACCACCACATCCCTCAGGGGCACCACCACATCCCTCAGGGGCACCAACACAACACTCAGGGGCACCACCACATCCCTCAGGAACACCACCACATCACTCAGAGGCACCACCACATCACCCAGGGACACCACCATATCACTCAGAGACACCCCCACATCACTCAAGCACACCACCACATCACTCAGGGACACCACCACATCACTCGGGGACACCACCACATCACTCGGGGACACCACCACATCACTCGGGGACACCACCACATCACTCGGGAACACCACCACATCACTCGGGGCACCACCACACCAATCAGGGGCACCACCACATCACTCAGGGACACCACCACATCACTCAGGGACACCACCACATCACTCAGGGACACCACCACATCACTCAGGAACACCACCACATCACTCAAGAACACCACCACATCACTCAAGAACACCACCACATCACTCAGGAACACCACCACAACACTCGGGGACACCACCACATCACTCGGGGACACCACCACATCACTCGGGGACACCACCACATCACTCGGGGCACCACCACACCAATCAGGGACACCACCACATCACTCAGGGACACCACCACATCACTCAGGGACACCACCACATCACTCAGGGACACCACCACATCACTCAGGGACACCACCACATCACTCAGGAACACCACCACATCACTCAGGAACACCACCACATCACTCAAGAACACCACCACATCACCCAGGGACACCACCACATCACTCAAGGACACCACCACATCACTCAGGGACACCACCACATCACTCAGGGACACCACCACATCACTCAGGGACACCACCACATCACTCAGGAACACCACCACATCACTCAGGAACACCACCACATCACTCAAGAACACCACCACATCACCCAGGGACGACACCACATCACTCAGGGACACCACCACATCACTCAGGGACACCACCACATCACTCAGGGACACCACCACATCACTCGGGGACACCACCACATCACTCGGGGCACCACCACACCAATCAGGGGCACCACCACATCACTCAGGGACACCACCACATCACTCAGGAACACCACCACATCACTCAAGAACACCACCACATCACTCAGGGGCACCACCACATCCCTCAGGAACACCACCACATCACTCAGAGGCACCACCACATCACTCAGGGACACCACCATATCACTCAGGGACACCCCCACATCACTCAAGCACACCACCACATCACTCAGGGACACCACCACATCACTCGGGGACACCACCACATCACTCGGGGACACCACCACATCACTCGGGGACACCACCACATCACTCGGGGACACCACCACATCACTCGGGGCACCACCACACCAATCAGGGGCACCACCACATCACTCAGGGACACCACCACATCACTCAGGGACACCACCACATCACTCAGGGACACCACCACATCACTCAGGGACACCACCACATCACTCAGGAACACCACCACATCACTCAGGAACACCACCACATCACTCAAGAACACCACCACATCACTCAAGAACACCACCACATCACTCAGGAACACCACCACAACACTCGGGGACACCACCACATCACTCGGGGACACCACCACATCACTCGGGGACACCACCACATCACTCGGGGCACCACCACACCAATCAGGGGCACCACCACATCACTCAGGGACACCACCACATCACTCAGGGACACCACCACATCACTCGGGGCACCACCACACCAATCAGGGGCACCACCACATCACTCAGGGACACCACCACATCACTCAGGGACACCACCACATCACTCAGGGACACCACCACATCACTCAGGGACACCACCACATCACTCAGGAACACCACCACATCACTCAAGAACACCACCACATCACCCAGGGACACCACCACATCACTCAAGGACACCACCACATCACTCAGGGACACCACCACATCACTCAGGGACACCACCACATCACTCAGGGACACCACCACATCACTCAGGAACACCACCACATCACTCAGGAACACCAACACATCACCCAAGAACACCACCACATCACCCAGGGACACCACCACATCACTCAGGGACACCACCACATCACTCAGGGACACCACCACATCACTCAGGGACACCACCACATCACTCAGGGACACCACCACATCACTCAGGAACACCACCACATCACTCAAGAACACCACCACATCACTCAGGAACACCACCACAACACTCGGGGACACCACCACATCACTCGGGGACACCACCACATCACTCGGGGACACCACCACATCACTCGGGGCACCACCACACCAATCAGGGGCACCACCACATCACTCAGGAACACCACCACATCACTCAGGGACACCACCACATCACTCAGGGACACCACCACATCACTCAGGAACACCACCACATCACTCAGGAACACCACCACATCACTCAAGAACACCACCACATCACCCAGGGACACCACCACATCACTCAAGGACACCACCACATCACTCAGGGACACCACCACATCACTCAGGGACACCACCACATCACTATTGAAGTAGTGTGGCTCACTGGTTAGAGGCGGCAGACCCGAGAGCAGAGGACGTCCCGGGACCAGGGTTCGATTCCCGGCGCGGCAGGTTTCTGGACCAGGGTCAGCGGACTCGATAATTCTCTCGCCTCGGTGCCCACTCTGATCAGCGTTCACACTCGGCAACTCTGGGCATTAGCTTGCCTCATCTTCACTAACGGCCCCACCAGACCGCCGGGGATGCCTGGTCTCACCCTGGAGATACCCATTAAGGGACCATCTCTCAGGGAAGCCAGGAAGGGTTTCGCAGCGGTCGAAGCGCCTTGGGACCCTCCGGGTAAGTAGTGCGCTATATAAATGCCTATACATTTACTAGGGGACACCACCACATCACTCGGGGACACCACCACATCACTGGGGGGCACCACCACACCGGGGCACCACCACATCACTCAGGGACACCACCACATCACTCAGGAACACCACCACAACACTCAGGAACACCACCACAACACTCGGGGACACCACCACATCACTCGAGGACACCACCACATCACTCGGGGACACCACCACATCACTCAGAGACGCCACCACATCACTCGGGGGCACCACCACATCACTCGCGGACACCACCACATCACTCAGGGACACCACCACATCACTCAGGGACACCACCACATCACTCCGGGGCACCGCCACATCACTCCGGGGCACCGCCACATCACTCCGGAGCACCGCCACATCACTCGGGGGCACAACCACATCACTCGGGAACACCCCCACATCACTCGGGAACACCCCACATCACTCAGGGACACCCCCACCTCACTCGTATACACCACCACATCACTCGCGGACACCACCACATCACTCAGGGACACCACCACATCACCAGGGGCACCACTCAGGGACACCATCACATCACTCAGGGACACCATCACATCACTCAGGGACCCCACCACATCACTCAGGGGTACCACTCAGGGACACCACCACATCACTCAGGGACACCACCACATCACTCAGGGGCACCACTCGGGGAAACCACCACATCACTCGGGGACACCACCACATCACTCAGGGGGCACCACTCGGGGACACCCCCACATCACCCGGGGACATCACCACATCACTCGGGGACACCACCACATCACTCAGGAACACCACCACATCACTCAGGAACCCCACCACATCACTCGGGGACACCACCACATCACTCAGGGACACCACCACATCACTCGGGGACACCACCACATCACTCAGGGGGCACCACTCGGGGACACCCCCACATCACCCGGGGACATCACCACATCACTCGGGGACACCACCACATCACTCAGGAACACCACCACATCACTCAGGGACACCACATCACTCAGGGACACCACCACATCACTCAGGGGCACCACCACATCACTCAGGGGCACCACCGCATCACTCAGGAGCACCCCCACAACACTCAGGGACACCACAACATCACTCAGGCACACCACCACATCACTCGGGGACACCACCACATCACTCGGGGACACCACCACATCACTCAGGGACACCACCACATCACTCAGGAACACCACCACATCACTCAGGGGCACCACCACATCACTCAGGGGCACCACTCAGGGGCACCACCACATCACTCAGGGACACAGGGACACCACCACATCACTCGGTGACACCACCACATCACACACCACCACATCACTCAGGGACACCACCACATCACTCGGTGACACCACCACATCACACACCACCACATCACTCGGGGACACCACCACATCACTCGGGGACAACACCACATAACTCGGGGACACCACCACATCACTGTGGGACACCACCACATCACTCTGGGCCACCACCACATTACTCTGGGCCACCACCACATCACTCTAATACACCACCAAGTCACTCAGCCCAACCACATTATCACTGAGCACCACTACAGCACTGTCCTTGCTTGCTACCAACAAGCATTGCCATAGCCAATATGACTCGCATTAGGAAAGTATAAGCTATCGGCTTTGTGAATAACAATGCTATTAATTTATATATTTTCAAAGCCAACACATATTTAAAAAATGTGTAATTTACAATACCAATAGCTCACACTGTCCCAATGCGAGACCTATTGCATTGTAAATGCTTGTTTTCAGAGACATCACTATGTGTGCCTGCTCACTTTTCATACTCAATGGCAATTCATTTTGGGTTATCCCAGCTTCCATATCAGCAGCCCTTCTATCCGCTCTTACAGCAATGAGCACTTTGCTTGATTGAAAATATATATATAAGAGCTTCAAAGCTTGATGACATTTTGAGTTGCGCTGAGTGTCACCAGCCGCCTCTATGGTCGCTTCTATGGGGACCGATTGCTTCGCAACCACAACCCGGTGCTTACGCTTGGGTAGTTGTGCATGCCACGTGCTACTTTGAGTACACAGGCCCCTGGCAAAGTCTCGATTGGAGATCAGTTGGCACTTTTCTAATTCGCTCCGGTAAGTACAGTTTTACTTTCTGTACCTGGCTGTCTCTGCCTATAGCGTTTTCTTGCAATTGGCTGTTACTGCTTTTAGCGTTTCTCTGTGCCTGATCATCTTTGCCTTTAACACTTTCTTGCACCTGGCTGTTGCAGTCTTTAGTGTTTCTTCATACCTGGTCGTTACTGTCTTTAGTGTTTCTGCTTTGCATCTATGCTCGCTCTGTGTTGTGCTCTGGCACAGTATCTCATATTTAGGCTTGACTAGTAGATTTTTAGCAGGCTTACTGACTGTGCTCCTCCATAGGGCCTTCACCTTCTTCAAGGGCCTCTCATAAGCTGTAGTTACGCTTTAATTCCACATATGCCAACTGTACACCGCTCTTTGGGGCACAAGTGACACGCACGAGCAGTTTGCTGGACCACAGCAACTCTCACAGAGAGCAGTCTTGTATCCTTGGAGGCAGGTATCCCCTATCTCGTCGCCAGTTGCAGCACCCTCCCCAGTCCTGGAGTATGTATCAGACCACGCCACACACAGAACTCTGGCTTTCATGTCTTTATTCTTCAGCAGACAGCCATTAATTAAACGCACTGCGTCACAAACTTTATTAACAACACCCGGTCACACCCACCAGATTATGTAATACTTGCAAGGGGTCTGCTGATGGCCACTATAGGCCTTATACACACAAAAACAAGACACAACAATACTCACCTCCTGATGCCTCCTCCTAAAGAAGAAATTCAACAAGTCCTGCATGCTACTGCCATCCACCAGGTAGCCAGGGGAACCATCTATGTCAGCCTTTCACATGAAGCATCTGATTTATAATATAATCAAGGAATGCAGGGGGGCAGAGTGGACTTCTATTGGGTTAGTGGTGATGTGGTTGAAAATTGCAGGCTCTTGATCGGGCAGTGTGATGTCAGAAAGACTCTGAAGCAAGACGTTCTGGACCGCGAGTCTGAAATCGCTTGCGGAAAGGAATGGTTTAACTTTCTTTGAAAGGAGGAGAAAATACCAAGTCAGCTTGGGCATCTTGGCTAGATATTCCTTAAAGGGCAGGTCAATGTTGGAGGATGGAAACAAGTGACTTAGTGTTGGTTGAGCCTGAGTGACTCAGTGATGGCTGAACCCGAGTGACTCAGTGATGGCTGAACGTGAGTGACTCAGTGTTGGTTGAGCTTGAGTGACTCAGTGATGGCTGAACCTGAGTGACTCAGTGTTGGTTGAGCTTGAGTGACTCAGTGATGGCTGAACCTGAGTGACTCAGTGTTGGTTGAGCTTGAGTGACTCAGTGATGGCTGAACCTGAGTGACTCAGTGTTGGTTGAGCTTGAGTGACTCAGTGATGGCTGAACCTGAGTGACTCAGTGTTGGTTGAGCTTGAGTGACTCAGTGATGGTTGAGCTTGAGTGACTCAGTGATGGTTGATAGATGGTGGTCGAGCCAAGTGTGGACTAGTTTGTTTCTTCTTGACATGTAGGAGGAATATTGCCTTGGAGGAGTTGAATTTCAAGGAGGTGGTTGACATCCACTTTGCATGGAGGGGAGGTGGTGCTTTACATCCTAAATGTCAAGGAAAGAGAAGACTTTCAAGTAGAGTTTTGAGTGGATTCCTGAATTTTTGATACAACTAATGGTGAGTAAGGTTCCGAAGGGGATTTATTATGTAAAAGGGGTTTATCACAGCCTAACTAAAAACATAATTATTTCTACAAAGTGCTACAGCACTCTGTGGACCATGTTCTGGTGGGGATTAGTTCCAGGAAGCACATATTTCATATTTTGAACTCGTTCTAGTAGCTACAGGTGACAAAATGTGTGATTTAAGGTCCTCAAGGTCTTAATTTACCTTACTCTATGTCTTGAGTAAGAAAAACATATTTCGCTTGCAGATCCGAGGCCACCACAGATCATTTATGTGAAATAACCTAATCTTCTGCTACTTTTATGTTATGTTATGTTACCTTGTTTTTGTATAGCGTAAATCACCACTGGCCTCTAAGCGCTTTCCAGAGGGAACAGACGCCCTGCCACTAAGAGCTCCTCACAGCCGGACCATTATATTGCGGGGAATGTCTTTCTAAACAGATGAGTTTTCAAATGTTTTCTGAAAGACAAGAGCCCTGGGACTCCTTGCAGGAAGGCGGGAAGCTCATTCCAGAGCTGAGGGAGAAGGACCGACAGAGCTTTTAGGAAAGAACCTAAGACACTGGTTCTTGGTAACTCTGCATGTTCATGTTTTGAAAAAATATCTTGAATGCCGGCATGGTCAACACCAGGAAGGGTGACACTGCTAAGTTGTTCATGGGAAGGGACGTAGGGGCTATTTCCCTACAGCGATTTCAACACTTTCGTTCTTTGAAACAGAGTGTTGAATATGTTTCAACCACAGTTTAGAACAAATAAACTCTGACCAAAGTAATTTTAAATTACATTGAAAACCAGTTCCATTATAGAACAAATAATTTTTAAACCAATAATTAAAAAAAATTAAAAATTATAAAAACACATTAGACTAGAAGCCATACATCTAGGTGTAATACTTTGTCGAACAGTATTGCAATCATGTGTTACCGCAGTTCAAGCAAATTACTTCATAGAAAAACTTCTGTCAGGCAGTAGTCGATTCAGCCAGCAAAAACATAGACAGACATGTGTATTTAGCAACTAAAGAAATACGGCCAGCTGTATATTTTACCACAGCTAAATATCTATATTTCGATGCAGGAAAAGCACACCTGCATCATTACCTGAGGGTTTAGCGAGCACAAATAACAAACTCTTACTGTTACTCCATTTAATACCGGATCAGGGCTTACCACATTTTGAGTTTTAAATGTCTACATTTTTAGGTCATATGTCCCTCAAGTGCCATTGGTAATATATCTAACACAAGCAGAAGTATTTCCCTCAGTGCTAATGTGGCACAGGCGATTCTTTTTCCAATTGTTTGCCTTCCAGGTAGTGCATTCTTCTTCTGAAGCTGGAATATACAAAGCATTCCAGCTGTTGCTAACTCGCCATAAAGTTGGACTAAAGGTCCCCTGTGTTCTACCGGAAGTCCGCCATTTTGTTTTGCCTTCTTTTCCATAACAGAACTATGATACCTGAATGTCTTTCATGAGATTTTTCTCCTGCTTTTCAAGTGGTATCTTTAAAAAAAAGACAGCAATCTCGACAAGAGAGTAGCCACTCAATTTAATATTTCTCTGTACCGTGTCTATTTTACAAAGTGGCATACTTAGATTATATACATCATGGTGACCATGTAATAACACTCCTTTCTCTATTCCTTAGGTCCATCCCCAGTCCTAGCGAAGACCCTCAAATCATACGGCAATAAGTAGAAAAGCATTCATACTAAATGACATTCTCACTTGTAGATGTTCCTCATATTTGAAGGGGAAGGAACAATGGAGAAACTTTACACCGAGCGTGGTTTTAGGAACAGCTGACAGACAGAAGAGAGACAGACCGAGCAACACTAGACATTCAGAAACTAACCAGCGCCACCTGGAATTTATAAACTACAGAACTACTCTGCTTACGTTTTTCAATTCTCTGTAAAACTCAGTATTTTTTAATTTGCTTCTGTTTACTAGCTGAATATGCATATTTGTTTTTTGTACTTTGCATGTGTACTTCCACTCCATATGTATAAGGTACACAGGCCTGTTTTGGCATTTACTGTGAATATACACTAAAGGTATGTACGTATTGATAACGTTATCCATAAACATACTGCTTCCTGGAGCAGTACTACGCATAGCATTTGAAAAATCAATAAAAAGAATAAATAAATACATTTTAAAAAAATGGAGAAAAAAAAACGTTATCCATAAACCACAAACATGAATCATTTCTGTAATATTTGCTTTCAGGAGTGAACCTGTGAGTGGAGGCGTGGTCGCAATGTTAAACCGCCTGATGAGTATGCAGTACGATGAAGAGTATGATTTTTCCTTCTCTAATGGGCGCCCTCACCAGCAATGTCACTGATCACTTCCTCCCTAGGTCATATTGAGTAACATGGTGTTAGATTTGGGGGTCTCTAGTTGGCACAGGTAGGTACTTGTGACAAATAGGGACCCTCTCCTCTAGTCAGGATAAGGAGATTACACTCCTAAAATAACCCCTGCTCACCCCCTTGGTAGCTTGGCACGAGCAGTCAAGGCTTATTTCAGAGGCGTTGTAAGTTAAGCAGTTGTGACCACATACAGTAACCCAGTGACAAAACTACAAATGGACACCACACAGGATTTATATAAAAAATAAGTATATTTTATATAGATTTACCACAAGACCATAAACAACAAAAATACACACTATGATTACTTTAAGATGGTAGATTTAAGCTTAGTTCAGTTCAGTTCTTAGATGCGACACTCTGCGTCAATGTACCTTAGGTTACGTTGCGCTTCCACGATAAGCAATGTCACAGCGATGGGCAATGAGGCACAGTTCAAATACAAAGAAATGAAGACGTGAAGATCTTCCAGATGAGGCAGGCTTCTCGGGGATACGAGAAGTTCTCGGTTCGATGCGTTGACTACAGCGGCGACATCCAAGATGCGACGGCAGTAGCTCCAGCGGCGACGCTCTTCTCCCACGGCGCTTGAAGCTTCCGCACAATGCAACAACTACATCGGCGACATCCAAGATACGACGGCAGCAACTCCGACAGCGGCGCGCTTCTCGGGGATGCGAGGTGCTCTTGATCGATGCGGTGCAATGCGACAATTCCAGCGGCGACACCCTCCTTCGGAGATGAGACAACAGGCACAGCGACACGCTCCGACCTCGTTGCAAGATTCTTCTCCAGATGCCGTGCAGTGCGACAACTACATAGGCGACACCCTCCTTCGGAGTTGGGACGGCAGCAGCGGTGACACGCTTCCTCTTCGTTGTGGCACGCTTCTCTCCGATGCGGTGCAGTGAGACAGTTTCAGCGGCGACACCCTCGTTCGGAGTTGCGACGGCAGGCACAGCGACACGCTTCTTCTCGTTGAGTCGCGCTTCTAGCTCCTTGCGACAGGCAGGTCCTCAGAAGGCCCAAAACAGCAGCAGGCACTTCCAAAATAAAAGAAATCTGGGGAGCTGGGGGTTGAAGTCTGTTGTCTCTGAGACTTCAGCAGGAGGCAAGCTCTTTTCCAAGCCCTTGGAGATCCTTCACAAGTTGAAAGCAAAGTACACAAAGTTCCTTTCTCCTTCCTTTGGCAGTAAGGCAACCACTGCAGGCTAATTCCCCAAGCAGCATTTCAGCTTGGGAATAGTCTCTCCTCAGTTTCTTCAGGTTCCTCTCCTCAGTAAAGGTTACTTCTTGTAGTCCAAAAGTGATATCTAATTTCATGGGATCAGGGTCCCAATATTTATATCCCAAAATCCTTTGTTCTCTGAGGGGAGAGGGGCCTTTGCCCAGTCCAAACCAGTTCTGAAGCACTCTGTTTACCAGACTTCTCCTTCCCTTTCACAGTGCAGGGCAGAGACATCAGTCGCCCCACGGAAAGTGGAGCCAGCAATGTGGAAGGCAAGTACAGTCCTGGAGCACTTTGTTGACAGGACTCCTTCTCTTCTTTCAGTGTGCAGGGCAGAGACATCAGCCGCTCCCCAGGGGGTGGAGCCAGCATTGTAGAAGGCAGGCACAGCCTTATTCAAGGTTCAGGTACAACTCCTCCCTCCTATCTAGATGCAGATTTCTCTATTCACCACTGGGTGACTCGGCCTGTCTCTTGGAATCCCCCAGCCCTGTCACTCACAAAACCAGACAAAGGAATACACAACCTAGCAGAGGCAGGTTTGAATGGTTAGACAAGCAAATACCTACTTTCTAAAAGGGGTATTTGCAAACACAGAATATTGAAACCAACTTCACTAAAAGATGTATTTTATTATTCTGAGTCCAGGCATACTAAACCCGAATTTCTACCATGTTCTCTGAGTCTGTTAGGATTATAAAATGTAATAATTTTAACAGCCCATTCTGGCCTATGGAGAACAGGTAGCCTTGCAATTGTGAAAAACGAAAATGGCTATAATTCACTATTAGGACATGCCACACACATCAGGGCTTGCCCTACCTTATACTTACAATTCACCTAGCCCTTGGGCCTACCATAGAGGTGACTAATATGAAGAAAAGGGAAGGTTTAGAGACTGGCAAGTGGGTGCACTTGTCCAGTCAGCATGACAGTACCAGACTGCACGCAGGCTCTGCAATGGCAGACCTTAGACACATTTTACAAGGCTGCTTCTGTGGGTGGCACAACCAGTGCTGCAGGCCCACCAGCGGTACAAAAGGGGATGGTGATGGACGGAGCATCTGAATCAATCAAACACTCACACCCAGTCAAAAGATCTGGGTTTATTCCATTACCGTTCTTTAGCCCACTCTGCCACCCCAGCTCAGACATGGCTATATGGCTATATGCAAATCAGTCTGACCCTGTGCCTCATGGGAACAGTCCAGCCCGAACTGCCAGGCCCACCAGCAGCATTTGGATTTACATGGCCTGGGCACACTCAGTGCACTGTACTAGGGTCTGACAAGTAAAGCAAATAGCCAAACATGGAACCACTGATTAATACATCAATTTACAATAGTGAGAGCATATGCACTTTAGCACTGATCAGCAGTGGTAAAGTCCCCAGACTCATAAAATAGCCAACAACAGGTCAGAAAAATAATAGGAGGAAGGCAAAAAATTCAGGAGTGACCCTGAAAAAAGGGCCAATCCAACACATGGCCAATGTGCTCCACTGTGTAGGTCACTCCACAGAAGGATAAACCCAGACTGGAATCAGCTCCACAGACCAGTGACCACAACTGCTCCAGTTTAAACCGCAAGTTCGAGGAGACAGAGCTCCAGGATATTAAAAATTGCCCACTCTACAGGAAAGAATACATGCATCCCAATCTCAAAAGTGGAGTAAGTTCAAGAGCGGACTTTTCAGCAAAATGCATTTCTAGAAGTAAACAGGAAACTGTTTCTTCACCCATTAGGTGTTACAACCAGGAACGTTTCCTGAAATCTTTTGGTATCCTTCCCAGTCCTCTTGGATTCTCAAGCTTATTGCAGACCCTAGAGGCACTTTAAAGCAGTAAATATCCCTATTTCTCCCGTCAGTCCACAATGCCTAAGACAAAGGCGGAGCCAAGCAAAGCTTCTTGTTGCATATCACTGGTCACCATCACTGGTCACCACCTTGTGCCTGGTGCTCACTCACTTTATTTAACTGTATTTAAGCAGGGATCATTATCACCAAAAGGATCCCATGTCAAAAACAGGTATGGCAGAGATGGTATACTACATTAAGAATTACGATACACATGTTAAAAGTAGAACTGTCTGAAATTGGTCCAGTAGAGTCGTACAAGGCCACATTTTTAGGATGTTCACTTGAGATTCATTTACATGCAGAGGACAGAACCCGCTGAAATAGAGGACAAGTCTAATCCTTTGCTATTGGCAAGGAAAAGATGTTGGCTTTTTCCAAATTGTTGAACACTCAGGGCCAGATGTACGACTTGCATAATAGTGCATCGCAAATTGCGAGTCATTTGCGACTAATAATTTGTGAGACGCTATTTTGCATGTACAACAGTGTGTTTAACACTGTTTGTGATTCCCAATGGGGTCGCAAATTGCGAGGCTCATGAATATTAATGAGCCTCGCACAATTTGCTAGCCCGTTGGGAATGGCTAGCCCTCCCAGGGATGGTGGCCTGCTGGGCTCAGCAGACCACCATGTCTGGAACTGCTTTTAAATAAAGCAGCTTTTAAAAAAAATGCAGCCTGTTTTCCTTAAAGGAAAACGGGAAGTATTAAAAAAAAAAAGAAGAAACTTTTCATTTTCATTTTTTAAGGGCAGGCAGTGGGCTCTGGGACAACTGTCTGCTCTTAAAAAATATTTTCCAACATACTCACAAAAGGGAAGGGGTCCTCTGCAGACCCCGTCCCTTTTGCGATTGGTTTACCACCTACTTGAAGTAGGTGGTAAACTGCGAGTGTTTTGCGGCCGCAAATACGGTTGCAAAACACTAGTACATAGCATGTTGACTCGCTATTAGTAAGGGACGCCCCTTCCTAATAACGAGAGTCGCAAATGCTATTTTGCCAGTCAGCGACTTGCAAAATATCATTTGTACAAGCTATTACCCTTTTTTGCGGCCGCACACAGGAGGTTCTCCTGTTTGCCGCCAAAAATAGGGCCGTACATCTGGTCTTCTAAAAACTCTATGATTCATTGGGAGCCAAACTGCCCACCCTGAAGGATGTTTAAGATGGTCTGGGAAAGTCAAATCGAAGAGACTCTGCAGTCTTGGTAGTTCCACCGGATCTTCACCGGGGGTCCCAAATAAATGACTGAAATGATCGAGGACAGAAACCAACGAAGTTAGAATGAGTTAGAAATGGTTAGTTGTAGATAAGATACAACAAAAATGTTTCTAAGTATTTTGAGACTTCACGCACAGGATATGAAGTTTGAAACCCAAATGTGAGTCTTAAATAATCCTGCATTGGATGGTGGAGGGCACGGATTTGAGGACAAAACAAACAGAAACGTTCCATAAGGACCACCCAAGAAAAGGTCAGTAAGAGACCAAGTAGTGAAAATGATTCCAGTACTGACACTTAACCAATTAGCTCCCACTCTCAAGATGCCGCCTGCCAAGGGCTGGGCACAAAGGCTGCCCTTTCTTCTGCAGCTGGAACTGATACAGGAAAGGGTGACTCCTTGCTGCATTCACAATGCAGGTGTCTCCAAGGATAAGCCTCAGAACTGCTGGAAAAAAAACTGTCAAGGTGAAAAAAGCCTCCAAGTAGATTAACACCTGAAGCAGCCAAAAGATACTAAACCGTCTTAAAAAGAGAACAGGATCTGGAATATAAGTAGAAATCCAAGAGATTCCAGAGGGCGAAACCCAGAGGAGAAACTATGGAACAAAAACCAATAACAAGGGGCAAAGTGTGGAACAAAAAAAAATACATCCCAATGCGTTGCGGCGCACATAGATCTGGCTATACTCTTATTACATGGGGAGCGAATAGGAAGTGCTCCAATGATGCTTTGGGAATTCCATCTTGAACTGGGCAAAAGGTCATTGATTAGAAAAGGTATCCGCCATCTTGGATTTGGGCAACAAGCTATTGACTCCTGCCACTGCATGGCAAGCTCCTGGTAGCTGTGGGTTTAGGGAAGAATGTAGCTGACAAGGCAGCATTGATAAGAATGAAGTTTTCTTTGAAAAAGACCAGGTTCTGGTACCTCACTGAACCCTCCTGCAGAACTCAAGGCATTAGGCCAAGACCTGCACATAGCATGCTTTTCTGACTGAACTTCAGTTGGTCTTGGCGTGCCAGAGAAAGCGAGCCTGGTACGTCGATGCATGCAGGCCTCAATCAGAGGATAACACTGCCTGAACGCAGACATGTGGGAAGTATGTCCTATGCTGCAGTTCGCACAAACCTCCAGACGTTTCTCAGGAGCAGCCTCATACTGAGAGATGCTCCAGCGTACCACAGTCTGGACCAGGTCCAACGTGAGAGAGCATAACACGTTCCAGCATGTCCTACAATTCCGGGAAACAGAGATCTATGGAAAAGTGATCATGTCACTGAAACATTGACTCTTATTCAATAAAAAAAATCCTTTTGATTTGGCATTTCCAGACAAAGGAAGGAAGTTCACAGTCCCAGTACCTCTTGCCCAGCATTTCATTTCATAACTCCTAAACGTTTCTTGCATTGCCCTCAAGGGAGAAATTAGATTTTTAGTTCTGGTGCAGCAAGATGGAAATTCTTTTCCTTGGGTGATGCAAGACTCCCCAAATTCGAAGGCAAGCTTTCAGTGAAGACCCTAACAGGTTGTATTTCAACCTCTTAACATGTCATGTCTTCTATCTGAAAGTTTCAATTGCACGTGGGTGCTGCGAGGCTGTAAAGCACTTTTATAAGCCTAGTTTGTCACTGGATTATTTACTCACATCAATGTGCAGTTATCAACCCCGCCTGCATGATGTTTGAGATTTTGCTTTCTTTGTCCAGAGTCAGTGCTTAATTTTAGCCGGTACTTCCCGGTGCTCAGCACCGGCACCGAATCCTCGGCACCGGTGCTTATAGCACCAGTTAAGGACACACTTATTTAGAAGCCACATAATTTTCCCCAGACTCACAGGATGTTCAGCCACGTCGAGACTCGAACCGGGTTCTCCAGCTCAGAAATCGGCAGCTCTACCCATTAGGCAAAGTCCTCTCCATGTTAATAAATGCTGGGGCACTTGACAATTGCAACCTGCTGCCTTCCTGGAAAACTGTGGAGCCTCCAAGAAACCCCCAGAGACCTCTAGC
The DNA here is from genome assembly GCF_964263255.1 of Lissotriton vulgaris. Taxonomy (NCBI): domain Eukaryota; kingdom Metazoa; phylum Chordata; class Amphibia; order Caudata; family Salamandridae; genus Lissotriton; species Lissotriton vulgaris. The sequence continues at coordinate 51,429,520 of NC_141697.1, forward strand.
CTTCTATAAATTGCCAAGAACCTAGCTTGGGGCTAGGGGCTGTAGTCCTTGGCACAGTGCCGATAAAGATAGACAAGTGGTGAGGATTGGCACGGTCTGTGTCGATGCGAATCACCACCAACTCTTCAGTTGCAGCAGTCAAGGCTTGTTGACGTCCACACCAGGGGCTGACTAGTGACTACTTCAGGGCATCCACTGGGGAGAAGGCAACTCATAGTGACAGACTGCCCTGCATGACACCCGTGGCCTGTCTGCCGCAGGTGAAGACCGAAACCAGCCCCCACGACTGCTGGTACCTCCAAACCAGGTTGCCCCCAACTGCCTGCTGGACCCCAGTTCTGAGTCTCCAGAGGCCTTTATTCTTTCAGAGAAGATCTACCTTTGAATCCAGAGTGACTGTGCTCACTCGAAGCTCCACAGCAGAGCCCTGCTTCCATCTACCACATTGGAAACTATGTCGGTGGTCCTCCAATGTCTCCAGCTGCACCCTCTTCCCAGCGACCATGACAGTCCCTATGTTGGCAGTGCCCTGCCTTAATTGAAGTCAATGTTTTCAACAGCTGATCCCCAACGGTTCCTGAGGAGGTGGTGTCAGACAGAGGTACCAACTTCATGTCTGGCTACCTAAAACACACGTGGACAGAGTGTGCAGTGGCTTATATGTTCACTACCTCCTGCAGCCCACAGTGTAATGGCTTTGTTGAAAGATTCAACAAGACCATGAAAGGTATGATTAATAGACTCCGTGCAAAGCTCCAAAGGAGATGATATGTTTTACTGTCACGCCTGTTTTTCACCTACAGGGAAGTACCACAGAAGGGAGTGGGGTTCTACCCATTCAAATGTCTGTTTGGTCGTCTTGTCAGGGGACCATTGTGCCTTGCAAAGAAGGGATGGGAGAATACTCTTGTGAAACCCAAACAGGACCTAGTGGGCTATGTACTTGGCCTCAGCTCTCGGATGGCTGATTACATGGACAAAACAAACCAAAACCTTTAGGCCAGTCAGGAGGTTCAGAAGCAATGGTATAACCAAAAGGATACTACGGTGGAGATCCAACCAAGGCAAAGGGTATGGGTGAGCCTGTGACCCCTAGTGCCCTCCAAGATAAGTAGAATTGACCTTACCCCATCCTACAATGAAAAGGGGAGGTCACCTACTTGGTGGACTTTGGCTCTTGCAGGGACCCCAGGAGGGTCATCCATGTAAACCACCTTAAACCCTATTACGAGAGGACAGATGAGACCATGCTCATGGTTTCAAATGAGAAGGAAGCAGAGAGTGAATGTATCCCTGACCTCCTGTCCAACAATCCAAAAGATGCGTCAGTAGAAGAAGCGACCTTGTCAGATACCTTCACTACACAACAACAGACTGATTGCAGGAAAGTCCTAAATCAGTTTGCTGAGTTCTTCTCTGTGAGCCCTGGTCAGACAAGCTTGTGTACCCATGATGTGGACACTGGTGAAAGCTTTCCTGTCAAAAACAAAATTTACAGGCAGTCTGATCAAGGGAGATAGAGCATCAAAGCTGAAGTAAGCAAGATGCTGGAATTGGGATTCAAAGAGCCATCTGAGAGCCCCTGGGCAAGCCCAGTTGTCTTAGTCCCCAAACATCATTGCCAGAGTGATAACAGAAAAAAAAGATGAGGCTTTGAGTAGACTGTAGGGGTCTCAATACAGTGACCAAAACCGAAGCACACCCAATACCTAGGGCAGATGAATTGATAGACAGGTTAGGAGCAGCCAAATATCGGAGTACCTGTGATCTCACATCAGGGTGCGGGAATATAGGCCTGACTCCAGGAGTCAAAGAGAAATCTGCGTTTTCAATCCCAGAGGGGGCATTATCAGCTATCTATAATGCCTTTTGGTCTGAAAAATGCACCTGCCACTTTTCATAGTTTGATGAATACAGTCTTGGCTGGCTTGGAATCTTATAGTTCAGCTTATCTTGATGATATTGCTGTCTTTAGCTCCACCTGCTCAGATCACCTGATCCACCTCGGAAATGTATTGGAGGCTCTGCGCAGGGCAGGCCTCACTATCAAGGCAAGCACATGCCAGATAGGGCAGGGGAAGGTTGTATACCTGGGCCATCCTGTGGGAGGAGGGCAGGTTTAACCATTATGCCACAAGATCCAGACTGTCCTAGACTGGGTGACTCCAATAACCCAGATTCAAGTCAGGGCCTTCCTTGGCTTGACTGAGACTACCAGAGGTTCGCGAAGGATTATGTCACCATGGTGGCCCCCTAACAGAACTAACCTCAAAGAGAATGCCCAAAAAGGTGAACTGGACAGTGAGCTGTCAAAAGGGTTTTGACGCTCCGAAGGAAGCAATGTGCTCTGCATCTGTTCTGAAAGCTCTAGATTATGTCAAGCAATTCATTGTGCAGACTGATGCTTTTGCATGTGTGGTTGGAGTGGTCCTTTCTCAAATAAATGACGAAGGTTAAGACCAGCCTGTGGCTTTCCTCAGTAGAAGGCTACTTCCCAGGGAATAGCGTTGGAGTGATATCGAGAGGGAATCCTTTGCGGTGGTCTGGTCCCTGAAGAAGCGGAGGCCATACCTGTTTGGCTCTCACTTCATTATTCAAACCAACCACAGGTCTCTCAAGTGGTTAACGGAGATGAAGGACAAGACCCCCAAACTGCTCGGTGGTCTATATCCCTAAAGAGAATGAACTTTGAAGTGGAACACCGACCAGGGACTGCCCATGCCAACACAGATGGACTTTCCAGATCCTTCCACTTAGATGATTAAGACTCACTAGGGGAAGGGTAGTCTCATGCTCTTTCATTTGGGGGAGTGGCGGTGGTCATGTAGGAAAGTGCCTCCTTTGACTTAGTTAGCCCCCCACTTTTTGCCTTACTTCATTTCGAATTGTAAGTGCACCGGGTCTCTGCTACCCAGGTTCCCAATGACAGCTCTCCTTTCCCTAACACTGGACCATGATTCGCACAACTTCTGTTTCCCTTCTAAGCCCCAGTCAATGGTACCCCTAGTACCCAAGGTAAGGGAACAGAAGAAGGTCCCCTAGGAACCCCTCAAACATGCCCAGCAGTTCTGCTGTCACAAGCTGCGTGTCCAGCTGCAGGACAAACCGAAGAGTCGACATGGCACACAGCCCTGTGCGCCATGCCACCCTTTACACTGCATAAGATATAGTTAAGCCACTTCTTAGGCAGTCCTTGAGCCCTAAGGCAGGTGGTGCACTGTATCCTATCAGTGGGCATATTAGCATGAGCTGATATGTCCCTACAATGTTGTCTACTCTGAGATATTGTAAGTGAACAGGGAAGCTATAAAGAGAACATGGGAGGGATACTTGTCAACACGAGTAGCCAAGCTCCATGATGGCTTGCCTGAACTCTAAGATGTTTGGTACCAAACATATTGTCATAATAAGTCCTTGCTGATGCCAGTATTGGATTTATTAATAATTTCACACCGGAGACCCTGCTAGAGGGTCCCCTGAATCCTACCAACTACTGGTGTTGTCTCTGTCTAGTTTAAGCCAGCCTGCCATTTGCAGGCATGTTTCTGGACCCCTGGGTAGAGCAGAGCTCTACGGAGACAAGGCCTGCTCTGGGCGGAGGTTCAAAGGACATGCTGCCTTTGAACCCTGCCCTCAGGACTCTTCTGTTAGAAGCTGATGGCGACCCCCCCGTCCTGCTTCACTTTCAGCGGGAGGACTGGCGGGAAAATTAGGTAAAATAGGAGGTGGGTCTACCTTCCTCATGTACCACCTCTCAGGTGGGTCAGGCGAGGTAGACCCCACTTTTCACTATTCGCCATCTTGAAGAGGGGGATAGTTGCCTATTAGGAGTCAGGGTATGCCCACCTCCCACGTGGGGTGAGAATAAGGAGGGTGAAGGCACCCCACAGTTAGGCAGCCTATTGAATACTTTTTAGCCTCCCCAAAAAATGCCCCTAAATTCAGTATTTAGGTGGCTCCTCAAGAACCTGACTTCAGATTCGACAGACAACAGGAACATGGCGGAAGAAGACCGCGGGGTTCAAGAATTGAGTTCCCCGGCAAAAGAAATTGGCACCAAACCCTGTTGCTTCTAAGGATCTTGACAAGTGCAACCTACTGCCTTCCTTGACAATTGTGAGGCCTCCAAGTAATACCAGTGACCTCAAGACAAGAGCCTCTCTTTGAGCTAGAGGCTCTAGTCCCCGGTCTGTGTCAATGCGACTCATCAACAATGCTTCAGTTGTAGCAGCCAAGGCTTGTTGACATCCACACCCGGGGCCGACAACCTCAATCCATCTGCCAGGGATAAGGCTCCTCACAGCACAGTTAACAGCGCTGGAAATAGCCCCACTCCTGTGAGCCTGCATCTGATTCTTGGTGGCGCCGAATGCTTGACTGTCGAAACTTGGGAACAACTGTGACGCATTGACCTGCACCACACCTGTGGCCCGACTGCCACAGGGTAAGACCGAAACCAGCACCCACGACTCCAAGTACCTCCAAACCAGGTTGCCATCTACTGCCTGCTGTGGTCTTGGGCCTCCAGAGACCATCATCCTTTCAGAGAAGATCAAACTTTGAATCCAGAGTGACCGTGGTCACCCTAAGCTCCACGGCAGAGCCCTGCTTCCATCTACCGCATTGGTAATTGTGTCAGTGGTCCTCCGCTGTCTCCCGCTGCATTCCCTTTCTAGCGACCATGATGGTCCCTGTGTTAGCAGTGCCCTGACTCCATTGAAGTCAATTTTTTCAACAGCTGACCCAGACGGTGCCTGTGTTGGCGGTATCCCGATTCCATTGCTTCCTTTGGTAACTAAACTGACCGCAATGGTAAATGTTTGCTGGTATTGACTGTCTTGTTTTACAATGCTAAAAAAAATGCTTCTTTCGCTTCCTCTGCTTTCATCACCAAATTAAAACTGTACAAAGTATTTATTTGTTATTTTGAAGTCTTGCAAGCTCAAATCATATATAAAGATGCTGGTATTTTGATACAAATTGGTGTCGGATTTATTCTTGAGTGCGTGTCTCATTTATTGCCTCTGTGAGTACAATAAATGCTTAACACTGTCCTCTGATAAGCCTAACTGCTTGCCCACACTACCACAAAAATAGAGACTCTATCTTCCTCTGGGGAGGGCTCGCACTCTCTACATAGTGTACATCATTTTAGTACACAGAACAGAGAGGTGGTACCTTACATCCATTTTAACCAGTGGCACCACCTGAAACAGTGGTAGAGTCCCATACCAGAGGGCTCTGCAGTGCCAGAGCTTGCCCACTGTGGGCTACGGTTACATGAGGGCAAACAAACCTTCACAAAAATGGAACCAGTTCCCTCTATTTTCAGAACAGCAGAGAGGGCCCTCTCGCATTGCTACACAGCAGGAAGGTCCAACAATGCTCTCAGTGGCGAAGGAAGATCTCGCCTTTCCTCTTCCTCTTATCAGGCCTCGCGACTTGCAAATGCTGAACTGTCACAAGCGATCAAACCTCGCTGAGATGCCTGCATGCATTATGTGACAAAAAGAGCTTGGGACAGTCGGCCGAAGACTCACAGACCATCGTCATCAATATAAGCAGAGGTGACATCTCGAAATGTCATTTTGGGTAGACGCGGTGTGCTCGGAAGCAGTAAATAACATAACCTTTCGAGAAAATAAAATAGCGGCATCGTCCCTTTTCCTCTTCATTTGGCAAGCAGCACAGCAGTCATTGTGTTTTCCGGCGTGCGTGATAAATGTGAAAGACAGTTGCGAGGTTTGTCGTCAGGTGGCCCTATCACACAAGCCCCCCGGATCCAATTGCTTCGCAATGCTGGTCCTTTTCTTCTTGCCATACTACTGTAAATAAATGCATTTTGCTTGCCTGTCTGAATTCTGCATGCCCATCTCTAGATATGGCGATGCGGATAACCTGTCATCTCCATTTTGTCAGAAAGACCCAGGATATCCTTTTTTTTCTTCTTTCAGTTTCCTCCCATTCCTCGTCACTTCAAGTCTGAAATCCTTATCCAGGTCAGAACCATTTGGCTGAAAACCATTCTTGGTTGTCTGCAGGCAAATCTCTTGAAAGCGAAATCCTCCAGGGATAGCCCTATATCCACGGCATATACATTTTATGACAAACTTTTAAAGCTCCATTTGGTCTTGTGTCATAGAGTTGAGTACAACTTTTGCATCTCTTTGGTCAATTGAATGCCTCAGTCTCAGATATATTTAGTGACTGCATGTTCCACTAAGGAAGAAAAGTTAACTTGGGTGACACCAATTGAATTTTTTGACCAACATCTGGTACCTTGCTGAATATCATATGTAGTCTTGGAAAGCCTAATTGCCTGGCAGAGAAGCTATGTCTTCAAGTCTTGCTTTTGGCAGCAGTCTTGTAGAAAAAGACTCTAAATGATAGGGAGAAGGACTGGGAGAAAGTATTCCTCTCTCAGACCTGCAGCTGGCTGTACAGTAGCTGAGTGCTCAGGTATGATGGACTGGACAGGAAGGGCCCACAGGAGCGGTCAATGAAGTAGAGTTGGTCAAACCTGATAGCTTTGAGTGTTCTTCCAAAATTATTCTCCTACATCCACCTTCGTGCTGCACCAAGTTCCATATCTACTCACGTGTTTCACTCAAAAACTCTCACATGATGCTCCCCTTCTGAGCTAAAACATTTACAATCCCTTAAAATAGGGACACAATCTGTTTGAGTAAGTCCAGGTGTGATGTGAAGTCATGGTGGACGTGGATCTTTACATGAAAGAACATGTAAACGCCATCACTGGCGCATGCTTCGGAATAAAGCGCTTGCTCAGAAAACTGTTAACATGGTTACCACTTTAATCAAGAAAATCCTAGTCCGAGCTTTGGTAATCAGTCGGCTTGACTATGGAAATGCATTACTGGCCTCTATGAATACAGGACTGTTTGCTAAACTTCAGGTAGTTCAAAATACGGCAGCACGATTAGTTTGTCGTCTTCCACCTCGGTCGGCATCTGAACCCATTCTTAGAAGCCTGCCCTGGCTACCATAAGAAGGCAAACATTGTTCTAACTCCTTTGTTTGGTTCATAAATCTCTTTATGATAATGTGCACAATAGCTACGAAGTAAAGCGAAATGCACGCCCCTACCGGGAGTCTTAGATCTAGTGGTAAGTGCCTGTGACAGCCTCGCCGTATTGTACAGCCAGGTATATGGCGGCAGATCGTTTTCGTATTTGGCTGCTTTGAAAAGGAACCGGCTTCCTCTGCACTTATGTGTAAGCACAAATTTTAGATATTTTTTTAAAGAGATCTTAAAACATGGTTGTTGTGCTTCTTATTTTTAATTGTACTGTATGTTGCTGTTAATACCTGTTGGAAACAGCAGCACCTAGAGATCCTGTCTTGCTTAATAAGAAACTATAACATAACATAATATGTGCTTCTATTGGTCAGCTATTGAGAAGTGTATGAGATTCCAGAAAGAGGACCTTGCAACAAATGCACTATCCCTTTAAATGCCATGCTTAGGTTGAGTCAGACATTCTTAGCACGAGACTGCAAGGCTCTCGGGAGACCATGCAGCCATGCATGCATGCACGCCTCTGAAATACCAGGGCAGAGGAACTATCTAACGCCTTTCCAGAACCATTGATCTCTGTTGACCTGCTGCCTGAAGTCTACGCAAAACACCTATTTGTATCGGTAGGCATTCTGAAACCAAGAGGTGGTGTAGATAAACACAGCGCCTTCCAGCTTGAGAACGGGGACACATAGCTCCAGATAATAAGTGGCTGGCCTGCTATCCTTGCACTGGGAGTCTGCGGTCATGTAAGCAGTAGCCCAGACAAGCTCCTGCTCTCTTTGTCGCAGGACGTGGTTTGGAATAAATCAAAATGTTTGGATCCACACACTGAAGAGCAGGGAGATCATATTTTGGTAGCTTGCATATGCCACAGCAAATACGACTGTATCCATGTTTACTGCCCAGAAATCAAAAGAAACATATACTCGTCATCCACTGTTACCCTTGAAATGTATGTGACGCGCTCATTGGAGTCAGTAGCCGGTCTTAGTACTATCAAGCCGGCCTCCTACTCTGCCTTGTGACCTCTACTGCATCGTAGTGTCTTCCTTTTCCATGCCTCCTCCATCCTTCCTGTCCGCTCTCATTATTTTACAGATTAGATATGAGACCTTTAACAAGCCGAGTGCAGATCGAGGAGCTATTCCTGCCCATCTTGCCCGGCGCCCTGCCCGTGGGATATGAGGGTTGCTTGGCTCAATCAGGGCACATCTCTTTCCAGGGCGATGCCAACCGAGACATGTCCCATCGCCTCATGTTGCGTGCCGTACTGATCATCTCGCCATCTCCCTATCTCGCGGGCCAGTGAGTGGCTGACAAGGGCCCGCTGAAGGACTCTGTGTCTGCCCAAATGAGGGAGAAAAGGCAATTCATAGGGGTGCCCTCAGCACCCAAGAATGACCGAACTTCAGCAGAGGGCGTCAATGTCCCGCAGAACCAAGCACCTACACAAAACCACCTCAAAGAGCCTGAAGGTCCCACCTACCTATCGACACACTCCTGTATTTTAAGCCTGGCTGTTGGCACCTTCAAGCGCGTGCATGCATGCCCTGTCTGCCTATAAAGTGTCTCTGGAGCCCAGAGTGTCTTGCTCCAGTCCTCCTTGGCCTGTCAGCCTGTCACATCTGGGCACAGCAGCCTCCCTGAGAGTCGCTGCTCAGGCCCCCTGAGCAGCACCCTCAGCCATGGCTTCGGTGGTGGAACATCGAGAGCAACTTCAAAATCTTTCTGACTGCAGCAAAGAAGGGGAGGGCGAAAACCTGAGGTCAGACGGCGCTGCCGGCTACAAACGCGTCAGCCGAGCTGCAGCAAACTAAAAATATATTACATTCGACGTGAAAAAGGCGCTTAAAGAAGGAAGGGGGGAGGAGACCAGCCGGAGACAGAATTCAATTCCGGTGAATGTTTTGTGCTGGACCGGAAGGTGGCGCTGTTGCTACACGGAAGAGACGCTGAGGAGAGACTGTAGTTAAAAGCCAGCCAGGCATCCTTCCAAGACTGCTCTCCGGAGCAGGGGGCGCCTGGGCTCCGAGGTGGAATTTTCCTCAGTCCCAAGGCACATGATTTGAGAGATATGCCGCTAAAATGCGCGGGAAATTAACACCCAGTATAGAACGAAATGGAAAATAAATCATCCTAGTGGTCATGAGGCAAACACATTCTTTCTTGGCTTAAGAACTGGGGAGATAAAGTGTAGCCCCAACTAAGGTCTGCTGGAAGTGGACACGGCCATGGTTGGAGCTAGGGGTGCAGCTGAGCCCCTCACTCCATGACTTCATGGATAAGGTTTGCAGGTCTGGGTTTCAACATACAATACATTGCGGTAAAGTGAGTTAATCTAATTTAAAGTAGGTATGTGTTTTTTAGGGTTCAGGAGCGGGTTGTAGTTAGGGTGCTTTAGGGTTGGGGGGAGTAGAAGTAAAGGGGGTAGGGGTTTTTTGGGTTCAAGGGAGAGTAGAAGTAAAAGGGGTAAAAAGGGACTGTTAAAGGTACTAGTAATGGAAGGTTAGTGATTAAGGACTAAAAAAGGGAGCGCTCCCACAAAACAGGAAAAGAAAAATAATGGCTCCCTCCCGACATCAGGCGTACCTCTACACAAGCCCTCGTCACCAGTAGACTCGACTACAGCAAACTCCCTCTACGGAGGAATCACCGCCCAACTCATGAGGAAACTCAAGACCAACCAGAACACCACAGCCAAACTCATCCTCGACCTCCCCAGACAGACTCACATCACCCACCACTTCAGGAAACTCCACTGGTTACCAGTCGCAAAGGGATGCCAGTTTCAGCTGCTCACGCACGCTTGAAAGGGTATGAAGGACCAGCATACCTCAACAAAGGAGGGAGTTTCCACCAACCCGCCAGGCAACTCCTTTCCGGATCCCTCTCCGTAGCAGCTCCCTAACGCATTGACCGGGCACACATCGGAAGCCGCTCCTTCTCCCACCTGGTGGGTAAGGCCTGGAACACCCCCCCCCCCCCTGGACCTCAGAGCCTCACCCTCGCTCCAGCAGTTCAGGAAGGACCTTAAGACCTGGATGTTCAAGCAATAGGAACAGGCAGCGGGATCCCGCAGCAGGACCCCACAGCACCTTGAGACCTTTACAGGTGAAGTTGCCGTGCTTTATAACTCCTGATTTTAAAAAGGGGATTTGGATCGACATCGCAAAACAAACAAAAAATACATATATATTGTGTATCTACCTATATGTGTTCAATGTTAAAAACAAAGGTTAAAGGGGCATTATTTTAAGGTGAAAATGTCACTTATACCCTTTTAAACAAAGAAAACCACTGAAATTCACCAGTTATAGTTATATCAAGTAACTATAACTCGTGCCCGAAGTTACTATAGCTCCCGCCCCTGCTATGCACAGTGGTTTCATCAATAATGTCATTTCAGATGTCGCAGTGATGTTATCAACTATGTCATAGAACATGTTACGAGTGATGACATATGAGAGGCAATTAGCTGTGCATTGCAAGGGCGTGAGTTATAGTTACTTCAGGGCACGAGTTAGAGTTACTTGAGATAACTACAACTGGTGGATTTCAGTGGTTGTATAGGTTTAGCAGGAGCAGGGCCTGATCACATGGGGTGCAGCGTGAGGTTGGGAGCAGGGCCTGGCCCAACCCCTTACAAGTGTCCAACCCAAGAAGGCTGTGCAAAATGTGGGGTAGGGCACCCACTGCGGGTGCTCACCCACCTGCTGCGAAGGGCCTGCCTGACCTCTAGCGGGAGTGCAAAGCTGACTACTTTATGCAACAATTTAAATGGTGTCATTTTAAGCATGGGAGACCTACTGACTTTGTCAAAGGGTCAGAACACTAACATATAAATGCAGACCTCTTGTCTTTGTCAAATAGGAACCAATAAGCATAATCAAATTTACATGTTATAAATCTACACATGGCAATGTTTAATAACAGTGATTGTCATAAAATATTTTCTTTAAAGCCTTAAAAAAAACTGAACACGCCCTGGGGGATGGTGTCCCCAGATCCTACCGAAGGCTCACACACCCTCCCCAAAACATAAAATACTGCATCGTCCCCCTGGATAAAGGCATGCGTTGTAAAGCCCTGTGTGTTACTACAATGTTTGTAAAGGTCCACGCATTGTAATACCTGCGGGGTAAAGGCTTGCAGAGTGATGCCCTACGTTGTAATGTCTGATATTTTAAGAGATGCAGGACAGAGGAAAGAGAAGGGGTTTTCTGTGCAATGGATGCCCCCTTCAATTTCCAGGAAGGAATCATTAACAGTATACTTTCTCAATTATCTGTGTCACATACTTGAAAAATTAATTAGTTATAGTGACCAAAGGGCTTCAGAAGCAACACTCAAAGTTGTATCAAAAATAGATTATTTTTAAATTTTAGTGCATAAATAGCTTGTTTTTGACAATCAAGGTCTGGCAACAGAAATACTACCAAAGCAAATATAACAAATAATATGGTAGTACACAAACACCTTCAGCATATAATGTGGATACACTCAAAGAACCACATATAAGTAAATAAACAGAGTGAAATTCACAAATTATATTTTAAGTGAATTTTACAGTATGTTGCATAAAAGGCGTTAAGCGTCGACGTTTCGGTCCTTGTTGGTCATAACAATCCGTAGGACCATCTTCAGGACAGAAGAGTTGCACAGAAGTGTCTAATATAAACATAATAACATAAGCATACATGAAACCCTAGGGTACAAGGAGACGGATACTCAGCTCAACACAAAAAGGCAATAAAGTGACAATAGTGACCAACGAGGACCGAAACATCGACGCTTAACGCCTTTTATGCAACATACTGTGCAATCTGCTAGAATACTTGATACCAACAAAGAAGCCCACACAGAGTAAGTGATAACCGAGTACAGGATCAGAGATCACAGACAAGAGATCCTCATCCAGAGGTAGACCACATCTGTCAACACTGGTACAAGTCTTGAAGAATAGCAGACACACTGCTTCAAATGCAGTATTATTGGATCAAAATATTGATTTTTATATCGACCTACCGCAATATTGTGGCCAAAATATCGACTATCCCAAAATTGTGAAGATAAGTGTACATGTTGTCATGATAATTTAATTTGATCTCATGCTCGACTCCCCCCAGGAGGGGTATCTCGGCGCAGGGCAGATCGCAAGCACCGGGGACATTACGGAGTAAAACAGCACTGTCTTGAGCAGCTTCCTACATTTAAGATGATCAGCACTCAATCGAAAGTGAAGAGGCAACTCATGCCAGTAAAGAGAGACAAGGTAAGAGAAAGACCTGCCGCCAGCTCTGGCCTTGTGACCCACGGAGCAGTGAGCAAAACTTTATCACTGGACCTTAGAAGTCTCACTGGACAATAGTAATTCAGCTTTGAGTCAAGGGATCTGGGGTCTTCCCCCGCCAGTGAGTTGCGTGTAAGACAACAAATTTTAAAATAATTATTTTGCGGACAGGCAGCCAATGCAGAGATTGCAAAAGAGAAGAGGAGGCAGAGCCAGATGGAAGATTGCAAATGAGACGGGCCGCAGTGTTTTGAACAACTTGTAGTTTTGATAATAATGTCTCCTTTGCTGAGGCTAGTAGGGCATCGCCATAATGCAATCTGCTGATGAGAAGTATCCGGACCCTAGTTTTCCTAGGTGGAAGAGAAGGCTTTCCTCAACAGGAGGATCATGTGGGAGCAGGTGCCGGTGATAGACAGAACCTGCTATTTCATGATGAGGGATTGGTCCAGTCAAACACCCAAGTTCTTAACTACCTGTTTGGGTGTCGGACCCAGGCCTAGAACTGAAGGCCACCAATCAGAGGACCAGAGCTGTTGGGCTGGATCCATAAATGGCTAAGTATAGAGTTATTATTCTTATCTTCCCATCCATGTACCTTGATGATAATACGATTGAGCACAGTAATCTACACTTACCTCTAGCTACTCACCTTCAGGTTTTAGCGTTTCTTGATATTCTGGCCACAATATCCTAGCAGGTCGATGTCCGTGAAGTTCTGACATACACCCTCATTTGTGGCCCCGGGCATGCGGAAACACAAATCCAGACCTTTTCCAGTAGGACTAATTTGATAATTCTTAAGGATTAGCACAAGATATGCATAATATCCGAGGCCGAGAGGACCCAGGACCCAGGCCTGGACTGCCTCCTTTGCCTCTGTGTTTCCCACTTGTTTCCCCTCAAGATGGAGTAGAGTCCTACTTCTCATACATTACTTCTTATATGACCGCTTTGCTATTATGCAAACAGTTGCTGTGCCTTAGTTGATGATTTGCCAATATGAGCTTTCCTTCATACACTTACTCTATTTGATCTTGAACAAGTATTCTATGTTTGTTGATAACAGTTTTATCACTCGCTAAACATGCATCTAGGTCTTGTTACTTGTGAGTTTGTTTCGTGTATCGTAGACCGATGTAATCTGACCAAAGTTATGTATAATCTGTTGGGTCATGTCACTACCGAACATTTGTTCAGATTCCGCTGTTTTTCTCACACCAGCCCCCTGTATAGAGCCATGAAACTCTGTTAGTTGAAGTTTGCGCTATAGAACATAACAAATACATATATACATATATATTTAAACAATATATATATATATATATGGCTCCAAACTCGTAGTCCAATGGCGCTCTTGTCACCGGTGCCGACTACAAAGCAGAGCCCCGCTTTCATGTAATCTCCAAAAGCTATCCACCGATAGCGCAAGTCAGCACTCAACAAAGGATGTGTTTCCCAAATTATCAAGATTTATTTTCAGAATGCAGCATTCTTCGCACAACGAAGAATGCTGCATTCTGAAAATAAATCTCGATAATTTTGGAAACACATCCTTTGTTGAGTGCTGACTTGCGCTATCGGTGGATAGCTTTTGGAGAATATATATATATATATATATATATATATATATATATATATATATATATATATATATATATATATATATATATATATATATATATATATATATATATATATATATATATATATATATCTCTCTCTCTCTCTCAACAGAGCACTCAGCGTGAGACTCTTTCAGAAGCACACAATTGCTCATGTAAAACATTTGCCACACCCATGAATCTCCAAGCCCGGTGATACCACTTTCAAGCACATGAGCCACGCCATTAAAGCAGCATTGCTCTTGGGTGAAAATCAGTGTTTTTCTGTTCACATTTTTATTGGTGGCAAACACGTAAAACAAACAATCGGTGCAGAAAACTGTGTGATAACAATACTGACCCATATCAATCAATCAGCCCAATCAGTTGAATAAAAGATGAGAAGCCACCTCTCTTTAAACACGACCTGAGAATCATTAAAAAATCAATCTGCCATTTCCTTCTGAATGGCTTTCAAATGGAGGCAGAGGAGAGCCAGGTTAAACTGGGATCCCGGAGGAATTCACAGAGGGGAGAAGCAGCAAACTGGTTACACGTAACATCCGAAGGTAAGAATCTGTGCCACGCAACCACAGTGATCCTAAAAAAACAAAACCCTAATTCGGACACTTTTTTGCACTCTTCCCCACCTCTGCACCGCATGGCTAAATGATCTCTACTACTTGACACTACGTCCACACTCGTGGTTAGACTACTCCTGTTCTTTTCACACTGCTTCTGTCATGGGACCTCTAAGGTTTTGCCGCCAAGGAGGACCTCCGCTCACCGGTTACCGCAGCTAGGACAGCCTCAAGCCGCTTTGGTGCCATAGGCAAGGTAGGGACATCATCCACCCACCTTTGGTTTTGCAGTCCAGGTCCCCATGCAGAGTTTCGCCCCAACAGGAGGCACAATAGGTCCCTCCTCCACCCCAACAGGAGGCCGAATAGGCCTGCCTTTGCCCCTGCAGGAGGCCAAAGAGGCCCGCGGTTGCTCCAGGATGAGGCCCAATAGGCCCGCCTTCGCTCCTGCAGGAGGCCCAATAAGCCCTGCCTTTGTTGCTTATGCTTAAAAAGAGCCCTGCCATTGGCTTTCTTGGGTTACTCCAGAACAAGACTGACTCCTTGATTTAGGGTATATCAACAATTTTAAAGTGAGGGGGATGGATTAAAGTAGGACTTTGGTTGTGGCTATCACACATCTCGCGAGGCAGTGTCACCAGCAGCCAAGATATTCATCTGCTCTTCACCCATCCTTCACTCAAGACCCAAGATGTCTTATTTAGTTAGCTCCTGATCCAAGTAAGCAAAGTACTAGTAACTGCTGGAGCGACTCTTGCACGTGTCATCCTTCGACTCTGCTATTCCAGATACAAGGGATGGGATGTGGCCTTATGGCTAGAGCCGTCGACATCGAAGCTGGGGAACTGGTTTAGAGTTCCTGCAGGGTCACTCAACATCCTGTGATTCTGGACCAATTACCTAATCTCCCCATGCCTAACAAAATGAATGTGTCTGTCTCTAACACAACTGGTGCTCATGTAAAGCGATCTGATACCTTACGGTCGAGTTCGAGCTATATTAAACCCCCCCCAAAAAAATGTGAACATGAGGTGGCATGGACAGCAAAAGAACGATGAGTTGGAATGCCACCCGAGTGACTGTCAGTGGTTAGACAAACCACAAGCATTTCTCCCATCACCTTTTGTGTGTTTTAGGTCAAATCAGCACACCTCGAAGCCATTGAGCTGGGTTAAGCTTAGGACCTTGGCTGTGTCTATCACACATTTCTCGAGGCAGGCGCCACAGTATCCAAGGTACTCACCATCTCTTCGAGCCTGCTCACTCGTCTTACACTCAACCCATGGATAAGGTTTTTTGTGGTTAGCTCCTGACCCTGAGAAGCAAAGTACAAGTTACTTGCCAGACTCTTGCACTCGTCGTCCATCAACTCGGCTATTTCAGATGAACGGGATGTGTTGGGTATAAAACGTGAACTGGAGCTTGGGCACCGGCACTCCTGCAACCTCCACCTTCTTTCTGTGCCCACTCCAGCAGATGCCTCAGTCCTTATCTCTCTGGCTTAGTATGAAAAGGAGGGTGAGAAAGGAGTGGGTAAGGATCTTAGAGAAACGGAAAACCTAGGACCTACACTACAAGGGACGCGGCATTGGATAACTTGTACTTAATGAAATGTCCTGTCCCCTTCCTCCAAACGTGTGGTGAAAAATAAGAAGCACAAAGTAGGAAAAGAGTTAGGTAGCCTAGTCAACAGATGTTCATTAACACAAACTGTGATAGGTGCTGGACCGCCTGTCCGTCAGCTCCGGAGTTCACTATCATAGGGCAGGGTTTGCTGCACAAAAGCTAAGCAGCCCATGTGAGTGTGTGTTTCAGGTGACATGCAATAGTCACGGTGTTAGAAAGCGACATACGCCACCATCTCCTTCCCACCATACAATTTACTACTGAATCCTGGACCCCTGTTATCGAAGGGAAGAGCCCCCATACCTACTGACTAGCGATGAATTTCGTGCTGCACAAGTACAGGCTCTTTCCGATCCCCAGAGTATGTAGTGTTCTCTCAATCTATGAAGATGGGGCATGAAAAAAGTTAAGAACTGCAATCTCCTGATTAATATGGAAATCTGACGAAAGCATAAGGATGATCAAACAATAGGTACAAAGAATAATCCTGTCAGTGCATAAAACAGACCAGAGGCCACAGCTCACTTCCTCTGGGCGAAGTAACAAGTAAAACTACTTTCAAAGATACCAGCTTGGGGCCACTAATGGGCACATGTTCAAAAGGCTTGGGAGCCCAACCAAAACGCAGCAAACTGAGCTTCCACGCAACACAAACCCACAAATGGCAAGGGGGGCAGATTCGACACACCCAAGAAATGGAGCTACAACACAGGATTTTGAATGGCGAAAGAACAAATGATCACTGCTTTACCGTAGGTGCCTACTACAGCTAAGTAGGTCTTGTAGGGCTGCACTTGCATTTCTGACCTGCCCAGGTGGGAGGCAGTAAAGTGGATTAACCACGGTGCAGGAGACACGAGGCATGCACTTTTCCAGCCTACTCTTCCAAAGGGGCCTGGGCAGATCACCTTCTCCCAGCAGTCCGAAGGGAATCCTAGCTATCTTCAGACAGCCCTACCTGACCACAGAGATGTCCAACAGGGGGGGTACAACTGGCGCCATTGAAGAGCATCAGGACAACCACAGACTATGAAAACAATTCACAATTCGTTTACTTGTCTGTCAATGTATGTCTTGAAGCTAGCCCGAATAATCAGGCTGTTTGGGACAAGGAGCTTGTCTCTCACCACATAACTCGTAAGAGAGCGGTCGGGAGGGAAGGAGCCGGGTGCCTAATGCAGGAGCTATTCCTGCGTGAGCTGGGCTGATCTGCCAAAGAAGAGACTGTACACCTTCCACGCTCACATGTACGAAAGGAGAACATCAAGAGATGCTGACAAAGGAAAGGTTTGCCCCGGTCAGGATAGGAGGGTATCTTTGCAAATGAAGGCTAGGAGGTTTACAATCTACAAGTGCCACTTTGCAATAAATATTGAGGCGCTTAAATCTCTTCTTGAGTATCAAGGGTTGTCAATGCCTTGTTTAGCTGCTCCTAGAGTCTTGTTCTCATAAACTATAGGAATAAGAAGGTGATAAAGATACCACCAGAGCCATATGAGCATGTAAATCCCAATATCCCCGGTGATAAGCTTTCAGGGAGTTCAGCATAGTACGCTGCCAGGTTGACAGGTGCATCACTAAACCTTCATTCCAGTCAGCTTTGTGAATCGGGCCCATAGTGCTTAGAAGCTAAAGCACAATGAGCGGGTAGAAAAAAGGTCTGCACCTTTCAGGAGTCACTGCTGGTGGTAACTGAAGGTGGTTACAGGTCTTTGGGAAGTGTGCTAGGTACACAAACCGTCAACCCACAAGGGCTCTGGAAGCACTTACTTCACTTGGCTACCAACTTTCCAATACTATACGACTCCTTTATACACATCTCTGTGCAATGCTGAACAGGCATCACGAGAATAGAACCAGGTAGCAGAGATAAAGCCCAATTATTTTTATATTTTTTTATTATCCATCTCATTTAAGCATCTGGGATAGCAAATTACCAATTTTTTTTCTTAACATAACATTAAGGTTTCAAGATAATATACTTTTGTTCCAACGTGCCAACAATCGCAGCAACAGATCCCGTCTCCATTGACAGAAAATACCTGGAGAAGTGTGCCAGTGCGTTCTGTGTACCTCTCGTCGTCCCCATCCTATCCGCGAAGGGAAAAAAATGTCATTTGGCAATCTAGAAGAGAAATTTAACTCCATCATGCAACTGAATCCATCATCGGTTGTATATGGCAATATCGAGGTGAGTAATATAGACCTAGAAAAATATGGCATCCACATCATCGCCTACTACTATTACACAGGGTACATTTCTACTTACTATTCTTAACTCCATATCTACTTACCTTGGCAGTATAGTAGTAGCTGATGTAGTGATGCAATATTTCTGTCAAGCCACATATCTCATGCGATATATATAATCAATAGCCCCTTCATTATATGCACGACCGCTACCACTAGCTTCCAGCTGCTAAATATGAGAACTATTTCTATATAACGGAGCGGCCTGTCCCGCCACGGATCGGGGGGCGCAGACGTTCTCGCGGAGGTGCCCCCACCCAGGAGTATAAGCACACAGCCCCCGCTACCGGGACTGGAGGCGCAAGGACAGCTGAGCCCGGCCTTGTTTCAGCCCTTCAATCCCTGTGTGCCCCCTCTCCAACAACTTCTGTTGCAGTTCAAAAAAGTGCTGCTGCAGCCGGGCAGGAGCGAGGAACCAGTGAACTTTTCCCAGGTATGGGGGCACGGGGCCACGACCGGCTGATTGCCTTCGACGTTGCTCCAGTGGACCCGAGCCGACACGCCACCTCTCCCCTCCTAACTCTGATGTTTGAACTATGTACCCCGACGGACTTCTCCTGGCACTCTGGTTCATGCTCACTGGGTCACTCTCATGGACTTCTTTACGTTTTTTGAATATTTTTTTATTCCTTTTGTCCGGGCAGCGCTTTTGCTGCTATTCTCGGCTGCTTTTCTCTGGACCCTGACCCGCCATCTTGTCCATTCCCTTGTCCTTTACCCTTTTCCCTCATCTCCCCGTTGACGATCATGAAGTGTTTCTTCCTTTTTCTGATTTGCCTTTTCTCCATACCCTTGTATCCCTCCCACCCTCCCTTGGTGCTGTGACTCGTCCCCCCTCCGACCCCACTTGATGGAACTCTGCTATCCTGGTTTTTTGGGTCTTGACCTGAGAAAATCCACTATTTGTATATAAATGTATTTAGAGATAACTCTAATCACTAGTATATGCACTAGACCTTTGTACTCTCTACCATTCCTATGTGACTCTTAGAGTTTATCCAGTATCAGTAGTTCTTTATTCGGCGTTTAAAAAAAACCATAAAAGCACATAAAAATACACAGGTTAAAATATAATTAAATCATCATATGAACCCTGACTGAAAACACAATAATAAAAGGAAATTCATTGGCACAAGCGTGATCAAACCTGACCTCTACTTTCTCTTAATCGCAACGAAACTTTGATAAAATTCATGACACAACACAAGGTCCGGGGGTCGCTTGCCCTTTGTAAAAAGAGTAAGGCAGCTGGCATGGGTCAGAATGGCTTGTTTTAAAATTTCCACTAAGAATTTGCGCCTAGGCATGGAATAAAAAGGTCACAAGAGTACAAAATGCAGGGTGTCCTGCGGAGACCTACTGTGGCAGCCGCAGGCCCCCTTCTGCTCAATTGATTAAAAAAAAAAACCTGGCGGGTCAGCCAATAAATAAGCTAAAAGATTGAGCCTAAAACGGACCATGAGAAACCTGTCCTGTGCGCTGTACATTAGGTGGAGGTACGGTTCCATGCCCCCGTTACTTTTAACCAAGCTATGGGCAATCACTGTGTGCTTGGTCCCTTCTACAGCTGCTCTATGTGTTCTCTGGTCCAACATTTTTTTTTAATTCTAAGCTTATCTAAGGTTACAATTAATGTGGGGTTTGTAAAAAGATCCACATGGCCCAACCTTTCCAGGTTTGATTTTACATATTTGAGCCATGGTATATTCATGCTTTTATCCCTCTCCAGGCAATCTTTTAAGATTTGCCTGCTCAATGCTGCTTCGGGATTTAACCAGATTTTTAGCCAGGTCACTGTAGGTCTGAATTTGACCAAGTCCTCAATATACGGACACCCTAATTCCCTATGAGCGATTACAGCTGGGAAACTCTGGGGTATTTTCAAAATAGATCTTAATATTTTGTTTCCCTCCCGCTGCAATTGTTCGATGTTGACAAAGCCCCAAACTTCAGCCCCATATGTGGCTTAGGAACAACAAATGGAACTGTACAGGTTCATGACCTGTTCTGGGGACCATCGACCCAGTCTCCGCCCATAGTTGGCTATAGCGCCGTTAGAGGATATTAGGCTCGAGCAACGTTCCTCCACCAGGGAATAAAATTTTAGGGAACCATCGAATAGCAGGCCAAGGTATGAAAAGGACTGCACCCTTTCTAATGTGTGTTTTCCTATATTATAGGAGAATCTAGTACAGGGTTTCTTACCCGCCAGCATTACATATGATTTGGTCAAGTGGACCAAGAGATCCAGGGTGTCCATAAATTTGACGAAACCGTCAATTAAGGTCTGTAGACTCTTCAGGGTACGAGCTAGTAGGACTGCGTCATCTGCGTACAAAAGTACCGGAATATGGCGCGTTCCTACTCGGGGGCAGTCTGTCTTCAAATTAATCAAGAACTGCTCTAAATTATTAATATAAAGTGAAAATAGGAATAGGGCGAGAATACAGCCCTGCCTCACACCACTAGTGCACAGGAAAGGATCCGTGTTCCCCCCTTCCATATTATAACGTACCCTGGCAGTGGTTTCCCTATGTAGTTCTCTCAGGATGGTAATCAGGGCTGGATCAATTCCCAGGGAGCTCATCAGTGACCAAAGTTTGTCCCTGTTCACATGGTCAAAAGCCCCTGCCAAGTCCATGAACCCCAAATAGATGACCTCATTACTGGTTTTAGTATATTTAGCAACCAATAAGTAGAGGTTCAGGCATTGGTCGCTTGTGGACCTCCCTGTTCTAAAGCCACACTGAATTTCCGAGATGGTGTTATTTTCATCGGTCCACTCACTAAGGCGATTAAGGATAACCCGACCCCAAATCTTAGCTGAAACTTCAATCAGTGAGATGGGACGGTAGCACTGGGGGTTTTCCTTATTGCCCTTCTTAAAGATGGGAACTATTATGGCCGTAGACCAGGATCGGGGTAGGCCTGACCTAATAGCGGCATTTATTACTCTAGTAAGGATTGGTGCCCATAACTCAACTTTACTCAAATAAAGGTCAGGTGGAGTACCATCGGGGCCCGGGGCTTTATTTTTTGTCAGGCCCATAATTCCCACAGTTATTTCAGCTAAAGTAAAGCCCAAAGCCTGATCTTGCAGAGCTACTTGACCCCTCCCATGACTGGGTTCCTGTGCATGATTATACAAGCCCTTAAAATGTGTAACCGACTTGTCCGGCAGAATATTAGTTCCAATCTCAGGGGCATTGCTGTCCTGGAAGCATGGCTGGTTAATAATTCTCCAGAATTCAGCAATGTTCCTTCTATCCGCTGCCTCTCTCAGGTCTGCCCAGGCTTCTCCCTGAAGGGCTGCTGTCCTCCTTTTGACTGCCTTCTTATAATTCTGTCTTATTCTGGGCTATTTTTTGTATATCTCTGGGTTTGTCTTTTAAACTATGTTTAAGCTCCCGTAGAGCACATGAACATTCACCATCAAGCCACTTTGGTGAGTTGTTATTTCTTGTGGATGCGCTAGATTTCAGCAACCCCTCCACCAGCCTAGTTATTTAGCCAAATGCAGTAAGTAGAGCTGACCCCTCTACTGCAAGATCTAAACACTGCTCAATGGGGAGTTTCCCTTTGTCCAGTAGCGACTTGTAGAATGTTGCCCCATCGATTTTTGACCACCTGAGCCGTCTTCACTGGTTCGTAGCCCTCTGGGTGATACCAACCGCCGCTCCCACCCTAGATCTGGGCATGTGCCTAAGATCAATTACCAGGGGGTTGTGATCACTAAACGGGCTCCACTCGATCCCTGCATAGTTAATCCAATTTTTCAATAGTCTGGCTACCAGGATATAATCTATGAATGATGAGCATCCTCTCCCCTTAAAAGTAGGAGGGAGGGACCCATCACCCTCCTGACTCATCATATCGATCGTGTGCTCAAGGTTTTGAGTATTCAAGATCCTGCTCATTATCGCTCCCTCCCTGGTGTGATCAAAATGGGGGCCTTTCTCCATTGGGCAGCGAGACCAATCGGCATCTAGTGGGAACAAGAGTGGGCATAAGTGACAGTGACAGTTCAGATTGCCCATTACTAGGGTCATTGCAGCAACTGCCCCTTTTTTTTAGATGTAACCTCTTCAGACAGTCTGTGGTCTAGTTCCTGGAGGATAGGATTATGTTCTCTATGGGCTCTTGCGTTGTATACATTGAACAGGACCATCCTTAGCCCACTGCCCGCGAACCTCAAAGCTTGTATGTTATCAGATGACCAGGCCACACCGGACCACGTTCCCTCCAGGTTTAAATCTACTTATATAGACAATCCACCTCTTGCCCTTCTTGAGTTCGATTTCTGGGCAGGTACAAAAAAAACATTTATAGCCCGTCATGTGGAAGGGGCTGTTATCAATAACCCATGTTTCCTGTAGGCTGATAACTTGGAACCGGCTTATGAACTTCCGCCATTCACAGTTTTCAAATTTGCTAGCCAAGCCGGCAATATTCCATGAGATTATAATCAATCCACCCTCGGCTACTTGGTCATCTAATGATTCATGAGTGCTAAAAGGTACTGGGGACACGACAGGCTTTGACCCAGTAGTGCCTGCGACCCTGAAGGCCTTATCTATGGCTGGTGGGTCAGTGAGAGCCATTTCATTTAACGCTTTCGTCTCAGTCCTTCGTGGTTCCACCTGATTGATATAGCCCGCTTTGCTTCTTGCTGGCCATACTATAGTAGGTGAGGGCAAAGGTAGTCAATCAATGTCCTCGAGGGACGCCAGTGGGCTAAACCTGTTTCTCCAACGGGGTAAGCCCCCTTCTCTCGCCCCAACACTACGCCAAGTGTAGCATGCTGCACCCTCTCTAGTTGGGCTCTTCCCTGTTCTCCCAATTAAATGAGGGGCATCCTTAGGTGCAAATTGTCTAGGGTAAAAATATCCTAGGGGCAACGGGCTTATCACGGAGTTACCTATCCTGCTCGAGAGTATATGTGCAACTACATTCTTATCCCTAGAGTTTACCACTATACAATTGCCTGCAATGTCTTTTGGCCTAGTGCCTAGCCACTGCAATCTTCTAACGTGAAGAATTTCCACTTTGTTATTACCAGGAAGAGGTGTGTTCAGATTCAACCAATGTGTGATCTTATTTTTTAGTTCTGTGTGTGACTCTGTCTTCGCACTCTTAAGTTCCGGTGCAATTGCGAGAATTACTACGTAGGGGCACGCTTCCGAGGGCAAATTGATAGTAGGTAAATTAGTGGTAGTTGGACTATTGGTCGCACAATCCCGCTGTACTATCTCTTGTAAAT
This sequence comes from Lissotriton vulgaris, assembly GCF_964263255.1. Lineage (NCBI taxonomy): Eukaryota > Metazoa > Chordata > Amphibia > Caudata > Salamandridae > Lissotriton > Lissotriton vulgaris. The sequence goes on from NC_141697.1 coordinate 51,453,173, forward strand.
GGGCAGGTACTGGTTGATCAAAAAGTTGTGCTGGCAATTGTATAGGCGGACCCTCATCTACCTATGAGCTCCTCCCATCAGTCACCATGCCCCTATCCTGCCACATTGGGTGATCTAGTATGTTAATAGTCTGAGCAACCGATGGTTGGCCCACAATAGTTAATCTGGGTTGTGTGGTCATCTGGTGAGCTGGATTAACTTCTCGAGTGGTTCCACTATTAGTAAGGTCCGGGATGGTGCCTGATACCCGGCCCCTACTTTTTACTTCGCTCAAGATCTTGTCCAACCTGCTAGCTAATGGCTTAAACTGGCTTATAATAAATGACTCCAGATGGGTCTGGATATCAGTCACTATTTGCGCCATCCACAATGGAGGAACTGACAACTGGGGCGCCCGGGCAACCCTATCCTCCTCTGGAGTACTTCTTGTTATCACTAAGGGAGTAGTTAGTCTAGTTTTCCTGGCTCTCGTTTTTTTTGGGCAGTCTCTGTGATTTCTGGGTATTGGGGCTGGCTTGCCACTCTCGATATCCACTGCATCAGCCCTATTATCTGGCTGAGCACAGGGGATATCCTGATCCGGTAACACTATGGAGCAAGTGGGAGAGATGTCCACAACCTCATCCTCCGACCCCTGGGGGGTGGTGGGTAAATTGATTACTGGTGTTAGGGACAAACGCCTCTCCGTCCGCTCAATTTCACTCGATACTGCCCCAATTACTTTCCGCAACATGCGGTCAATTGCAGTGGGCTGAGTGACAGGGGAGGGCAGTATACTTTTCTCCGGGCAGGACTCCCTGGAAATGGGTGTAGGATTCCCCCTTACTTTAGTGGAGCGTGCTTTTATTTTACTTGCCATATTACCAGTGTAAGGTACCCGGTGTGCCCTAATTATATATGTGAAGTCACAGTTTCAAAAGCCCCTAGTTTTCCCCTTTTGCCCGCTCACCCTTCTCCTAACACAGTCCCGCTTGAGGGATGGGGAGATGGCCTCCTCTCTCTCCACCAATTTACCCCAATTACTTGCGCTTCAGAAGCCCGAGTTCACAGTTCAATCTTCCTTTCTTCGTTCCCTCGTGGCTCGACAATTCCAGATTACGTGCACCAGGGTCCAACCATATTGATGATGAAGCCACGAGGGGTGGCCCAGCCCGGCCTCCTCCGGGGCGACGACGGGCAAGGACGGGCCTGCCCTTGGCCCGGTCGCGTCCCGGGAGTTGGAGAAGAATACATAGGGGAAGAAGGAGGGGCCACCTCGCATCAGGTGTTCGTGGTGCTCGGGTTAGCACAGGGCTGCTGGGACAGGTAGTCCTGGTAGTTCCTTTGTTGCTCCGTGGATGCGGGTGAGCAAACAGGCGTGCTCCCCCAGATCTGGCCCCAACAAGTAATCCTCGGTCCTCAGCAGGTCTCCCCCTCAGTACAACAACACCAATGTTCCACAGTGAAAGAATCTGCGCCGCGGCACCCCGAGAGTTTATCCATTCGTATCCCTTCCTTGAGTGACTTTACTACTTGTACATTTGCAATTTATTTCTGTTTATATCTCTTCCGTGTGTGACTTTATAACTTGTACATTTGCAATTTGTTTCTGCTTGTATCTTTTAGGTAACCCATGTAATCCTAAATCCTTATGTATCGCAACTGGTTCTTATGTAAAGCGCTCGGACACCTTCGGGTAATGTTCGCGCTATATAAAATTGCATTAAATAAAATAAAAAATAAAAATATTTGCTCTTCTGCAAATGGCTACATCCATGATCAGAACTCTGCAAACAGCCAAGATGGACAATTGCAACAATTTACTCATGTGACTACCCTGCTGCGCTTTCTCCTCTTATGGGAGGATCATCAGCTTCCCCACAGAAAACATTATTCAACCTGCCCTGTGCTGCTCATTCCTCACTTCACAGACACCAACACCAAACAGGCTGATTACCTGCCATAAACAAGGCTCAGCACAGGACACTCTGGTACCCTTCACCTCATACTGCTCCCAAGCAGTTGCACATTATGTTCCATAAAGATCACCAGGCTTTGCCAACCTCCATCTTCTTGCTTTACCAAGACCTCAAGCCCTCCCTTCCATGTGGCACTCATGTTAACTCCTTGGCCCTCTTCTCTGGGGAGTGACTTGTTTACTATGCTAGAACCACGCTTTCCTCACAGAGTTTAAACGCAGCCTTGATCTCACCTACGTAAGATTTAAAAACATGCCCTTGAAAACTTGATCTTGATTTCTCCACGGCCCTAGATAACATAAATATGTACAATTTGTGATGAAAACCATACTTAAGTGTACTTCCTTTTAACGTCTGCATCCATATCTCTGTCTGCGTCTCATCACTCAATTCATCATGTATCGCCAATTTACATTTATGTAAATACTCCAGCTGATATTGGCCTGGAGAGCTGCTTCTTCAGTTACAAGGCCTTCACACTCCTCAAAAAAGACAATCTAACAACAGCACAGCAAGAATCCTCTCTTCAATGCTCCTCATGCACAAGGTGATCAACTAAATTCTAAAGCCACCCGTGGTACCATTATAAAAGAAAGGATCACCTGTCTCTTCCCAATATTAGATCTCCACTCATCGATTCAGATCCTAATCACGAATCCTCGCAGTGTCTCAATGACATCTTCTAGTCTTCTGGGACCACTTCTGGGGAAATCACTCGCCGCAAAACCACGGCTTCTACCTCGCTTTCCCTCACACTGACACAGCTCATGAACCACAAGAACCACATCGGTCTCTGCTCTACACTCCACTTCCAACCCCTCGCACTCTCCGAGAAGGAAAGAAGATGGCGAGAAGGGGATAATAAAGGAAAGGGAAAATGAAGAAAGATGGAGCAAACAAGGATGGAAAGAAGGAAAGTGTAATTAAACAGAGAAAGAAAGGTAGAGAAAATGGTAAAAAGAAAGCAAAGAGATAACTGTGGTGAAGAAAGTGAGAGGCAAAATTGAGGAAATTCCTAATCCATGATGCCTTTTATGACATTATTAGCCAAACTCCTATCTAAGATTAGACAGAGGCTGTTAAGACTGGTGTGCTCCTATGAGGCCTGTGAGATCAGCATAACCCGAAGCACCGCCCTGCTTTGTATCAACTGAGTGTGTGAGATCTGTGTAGCTTTTCATTTTTCTACCAAGCCCTTCCAAGTAAATTCAGACTATTTAGATATATAACCGAAAATATATGTGGAAGAAGCACTAGAGAAACACGAACGAAGGGAGAAGTAAAGAAAAATGCTATATAAATCTCATAATCACCCTTACTAAATAAACAAGCATTGGAAATGCAATAGGTCTCGCATTAGAAAAGTTGGAGTTATTGGTCTTGTAAATGACATATTTTATTTATTTGTTGGTTTTTAAAATTGCTAAATTGATGGCTTTGTCATTTACAATGCCAATAGTTATAACTTTCGCGAATGTGACACCTATAGCATTTGGAATGCAACATGTTTTGTATTTACGTGACTTAGATGGCAGGTCTGGTCGTTAGGCCACATCTCTAGAGAGCAGGAGAGTGCAGCAGGGGAGAGAAGCACAGCAATGCAATAGGTCTCGCATTAGGAAAGTTTGAGCTATTGGTATTGTAAAGGACACATTTTTTATTTATGTGCTTGTTTTGAAAATAGCAAATTAATAGCTTTGTTATTTACAATGCCAATAGTTTTATCTTTCGCAAATGTGACACCTATTGTGACACAATATGTGTTGTGAGGGTGGGTGAGGGTGAGGGGTTGAGGGTGAGGGGTTGAGGGTGAGTGAGGGTGAGGGGTTGAGGGTGAGTGAGGGTGAGGGGTTGAGAGTGGTTGAGAGTGAGTGAGGGTGAGTGAGGGTGAGGGGTTGAGGGGGAGGGGTCGAGGGTGAGGGGTTGAGGGTGAGGGAGGGTGAGGGGTTGAGGGTGAGTGAGGGTGAGGGGTTGAGGGTAAGTGAGGGTGAGGGTGAGGGAGGGTGAGGGGTTGAGGGTGAGTGAGGGTGAGGGGTTGAGGGTGAGTGAGGGTGAGGGTGAGTGAGGGTGAGGGTGAGTGAGGGTGAGGCTGAGGGGTTGAGGGTGAGTGAGGGGTTGAGGGTGAGGGGTTGAGGGTGAGTGAGGGTGAGGGGTTGAGGGCGAGTGAGGGTGAGGGGTTGAGGGTGAGTGAGGGTGAGGGTGAGTGAGGGTGAGTGAGGGTGAGGGGTTGAGGGTGAGTGAGGGTGAGAGTGAGGGTGAGTGAGGGTGAGTGAGGGTGAGTGAGGGTGAGTGAGGGTGAGTGAGGGTGAGTGAGGGAGAGGGTGAGTGAGGGTGAGGGTGAGTGAGGGTGAGGGGTTGAGGGTGAATGAGGGTGGGTGAGGGTGAGTGAGGGTGAGGGAGGGTGAGGGGTTGAGGGTGAGTGAGTGAGGGTGAGGGTGGGGTTGAGGGTGAGTGAGGGTGAGAGGGTGAGGGTGAGGGTGAGGGGTTGAGGGTGGGTGAGGGTGAGTGAGGGTGAGGGGTTGAGGGTGAGTGAGGGTGAGGCGTTGAGGGTGGGTGAGGGTGAGGGTGAGTGAGGGTGAGGGGTTGAGGGTGAGTGAGAGTGAGTGAGGTTGAGGGTGAGTGAGGGTGAGGGGTTGAGGGTGAGTGAGGATGAGTGAGAGTGAGGGTGAGTGAGGGGTTGAGGGTGAGGGGTTGAGGGTGAGTGAGGGTGAGGGTGAGGGGTTGAGGGTGAGTGAGGGTGAGGGGTTGAGGGTGAGTGAGGGTGAGGGTGAGGGTGAGTGAGGGTGAGTGAGGGTGAGGGTGAGTGAGGGTGAGGGGTTGAGGGTGAGTGAGGGTGAGGGTGAGTGAGGGTGAGGGTGAGTGAGGGTGAGGGTGAGTGAGGGTGAGGAGTTGAGGGTGAGTGAGGGTGAGGGTGAGTGAGAGTGAGTGAGGGTGAGGGGTTGAGGGTGAGTGAGGGTGAGGGGTTGAGGGTGAGTGAGGGTGAGGGTGAGTGAGGGCGAGGGGTTGAGGGTGAGGGGTTGAGGGTGAGTGAGGGTGAGTGAGGGTGAGGGGTTGAGGGTGAGTGAGGGTGAGGGGTTGAGGGTGGGTGAGGGGTTGAGGGTGAGTGAGGGTGAGGGGTTGAGGGTGAGTGAGGATGGGTGAGTGAGGGGTTGAGGGTGAGGGGTTGAGGGTGAGTGAGGGTGAGGGTGAGGGGTTGAGGGTGAGTGAGGGTGAGTGAGGGTGAGGATGAGTGAGGGTGAGTGAGGGTGAGGGTAAGTGAGGGTGAGTGAGGGTGAGTGAGGGTGAGTGAGGGTGAGGGTGAGTGAGGGTGAGTGAGGGTGAGGGGTTGAGGGTGAGGGGTTGAGGGTGAGTGAGGGTGAGGGTGAGGGTGAGTGAGGGTGAGGGGTTGAGGGTGAGTGAGGGTGAGGGGTTGAGGGTGAGTGAGAGTGAGGGTGAGTGAGGGGTTGAGGGTGAGGGGTTGAGGGTGAGTGAGGGTGAGGGGTTGAGGGTGAGTGAGGGTGAGGGGTTGAGGGTGAGTGAGGGTGAGGGTGAGTGAGGGTGAGTGAGGGTGAGGGTGGGTGAGGGTGAGTGAGGGTGAGGGGTTGAGGGTGAGTGAGGGTGAGTGAGGGTGAGGGGTTGAGGGTGAGTGAGGGTGAGGGGTTGAGGGTGAGTGAGGGTGAGTGAGGGTGAGGGGTTGAGGGTGAGTGGGGGTTGAGGGTGAGTGAGGGTGAGGGTGAGTGAGGGTGAGGGGTTGAGGGTGAGTGAGGGTGAGGGGTTGAGGGTGAGTGAGGGTGAGGGTGAGTGAGGGTGAGGGGTTGAGGGTGAGTGAGGGTGAGTGAGGGTGAGGGTGAGTGAGAGTCAGGGTGAGTGAGGGGGTGAGGGGTTGAGGGTGAGTGAGGGTGAGGGGTTGAGGGTGAGTGAGGGTGAGGGGTTGAGGGTGAGTGAGGGTGAGGGTGAGGGTGAGAGTGAGCGAGGGTGAGGGGTTGAGGGTGAGGGGTTGAGGGTGAGTGAGGGTGAGGGGTTGAGGGTGAGTGAGGGTGAGGGTGAGTGAGGGTGAGTGAGGGTGAGGGTGGGTGAGGGTGAGTGAGGGTGAGGGGTTGAGGGTGAGTGAGGGTGAGTGAGGGTGAGGGGTTGAGGGTGAGTGAGGGTGAGTGAGGGTGAGGGTGAGTGAGGGTGAGGGGTTGAGCGTGAGTGAGGGTGAGTGAGGGTGAGGGGTTGAGGGTGAGTGAGGGTGAGGGTGAGTGAGGGTGAGGGGTTGAGGGTGAGTGAGGGTGAGTGAGGGTGAGTGAGGGTGAGGGTGAGTGAGAGTCAGGGTGAGTGAGGGGGTGAGGGGTTGAGGGTGAGTGAGGGTGAGGGTGAGTGAGGGTGAGGGGTTGAGGGTGAGTGAGGGTGAGGGGTTGAGGGTGAGTGAGGGTGAGGGTGAGGGTGGGTGAGGGTGAGTGAGGGTGAGGGGTTGAGGGTGAGTGAGGGTGAGTGAGGGTGAGGGGTTGAGGGTGAGTGAGGGTGAGGGTGAGTGAGGGTGAGGGGTTGAGGGTGAGGGGTTGAGGGTGAGTGAGGGTGAGGGTGAGTGAGGGTGAGGGTGAGGGGTTGAGGGTGAGTGAGGGTGAGGGGTTGAGGGTGAGGGTACATGCTTTTCACTTTCTTCAAAGGTTGTCCGTGCATCAAGGGTAGTTGACTGAACTTTAAGTATAATAATTGTACGTACTCTTCGGTGGCATTGAGCTCACACCCTCGAATGGTCTTCGGTAGTATTGTTTCCTGTAGAATTCTATTTCCTGCTTATAAAGCGCATGTCTCGGTCAGTATCAGCAAAGTGGTATGTGCATGTGAAAGTCGGAGACTTGGAGGCGGTTAAGGAAATGCAGAACATTCTGCAAAAGTAATGGGAAACCATTTTTATCTTGAAACTGTTTTTAACCGACAGTCTTTTATTCCTAATCATAGATGAGTGGGAGTAATACAGGGACTGGAGCAGCAGCGCCTCAGTTTGGATTGGTGTGGCAGGCAGGAGAAAGTCAGGAGAGGGAGGAGAGGGAGGAGGGGGAACTGCTTGCGAAATGAAATTAAAAGCGGCCGGGCGGGAAATGCTCTCGGTCGCATTCGTTTGAAGTGTGAAGCAGGGGGCGGGAGCAGCCTTTGATGTACGGATAATTAGGGGAGGAGCAGCCAGGAGATCCAAGCTGGGGAACAGATGGCTGGCGATTTGGTGCTGTGCACGCGCATTTTAGGTCAATGCGCTTGCGCATTGACCTAAAAGCCACGGGCACAGCACTAAATCGCCACAGTTAGGTAAGCTTTGTTTAAAGCCCTATAGTCTCGCAAGCTCGATGCGCATGCGCATGAGTGTGGGTGAGGGTGAGTGAGGGTGAGGGTGAGTGAGGGTGAGTGAGGGTGAGGGTGAGTGAGGGTGAGGGGTTGAGGGTGAGTGAGGGTGAGTGAGAGTGAGGGTGAGTGAGTGTGAGGGGTTGAGGGTGAGTGAGGGTGAGGGGTTGAGGGTGAGTGAGGGAGTGGGTGAGGGGTTGAGGGTGAGGGGTTGAGGGTGAGTGAGGGTGAGTGAGGGTGAGGGGTTGAGGGTGAGTGAGGGTGAGTGAGGGTGAGGGGTTGAGGGTGAGTGAGGGTGAGGGTGAGTGAGGGTGAATGAGGGTGAGTGAGGGTGAGGGTGAGGGGTTGAGGGTGAGTGAGAGTGAGGGTGAGTGAGGGGTTGAGGGTGAGGGGTTGAGGGTGAGTGAGGGTGAGGGGTTGAGGGTGGGTGGGGTTGAGGGTGAGTGAGGGTGAGGGTGGGTGAGGGTGAGTGAGAGTGAGTGAGGGTGAGGGTGGGTGAGGGTGAGTGAGGGTGAGGGGTTGAGGGTGAGTGAGGGTGAGGGGTTGAGGGTGGGTGAGGGTGAGGGTGAGTGAGGGTGAGGGGTTGAGGGTGAGGGTGAGTGAGGGTGAGGGGTTGAGGGTGAGGGGTTGAGGGTGAGTGAGGGTGAGGGGTTGACGGTGAGTGAGGGGTTGAGGGTGAGTGAGGGTGAGGGTGAGTGAGGGTGAGGGGTTGAGGGTGAGTGAGGGTGAGTGAGGGTGAGGGTGAGGGTGAGGGTGAGTGAGGGTGAGGGTGAGTGAGAGTGAGGGTGAGTGAGGGGTTGAGGGTGAGTGAGGGGTTGATGGTGAGTGAGGGTGAGGGGTTGAGGGTGAGTGAGGGTGAGGGGTTGAGGGTGGGTGAGGGTGAGGGTGGGTGAGGGTGAGGGGTTGAGGGTGAGTGAGGGTGAGTGAGGGTGAGGGGTTGAGGGTGAGTGAGGGTGAGTGAGGGTGAGGGTGAGTGGTTGAGGGTGAGGGGTTGAGGGTGGGTGAGGGTGAGGGGTTGAGGGTGAGTGAGGGTGAGGGGTTGAGGGTGAGTGAGGGTGAGGGTGAGGGTACATGCTTTTCACTTTCTTCAAAGGTTGTCCGTGCATCAAGGGTAGTTGACTGAACTTTAAGTATAATAATTGTACGTACTCTTCGGTGGCATTGAGCTCACACCCGCGAATGGTCTTCGGTAGTATTGTTTCCTGTAGAATTCTATTTCCTGCTTATAAAGCGCATGTCTCGGTCAGTATCAGCAAAGTGGTATGTACATGTGAAAGTCGGAGACTTGGAGGCGGTTAAGGAAATGCAGAACATTCTGCAAAAGTAATGGGAAACCATTTTTATCTTGAAACTGTTTTTAACCGACAGTCTTTTATTCCTAATCATAGATGAGTGGGAGTAATACAGGGACTGGAGCAGCAGCGCCTCAGTTTGGATTGGTGTGGCAGGCAGGAGAAAGTCAGGAGAGGGAGGAGAGGGAGGAGGGAGAACTGCTTGCGAAATGAAATTAAAAGCGGCCGGGCGGGAAATGCTCTCGGTAGCATTCGTTTGAAGTGTGAAGCAGGGGGCGGGAGCAGCCTTTGATGTGCGGATAATTAGGGGAGGAGCAGCCAGGAGATCCAAGCTGGGGAACAGATGGCTGGCGATTTGGTGCTGTGCACGCGCATTTTAGGTCAATGCGCTTGCGCATTGACCTAAAAGCCACGGGCACAGCACCAAATCGCCACAGTTAGGTAAGCTTTGTTTAAAGCCCTATAGTCTCGCAAGCTCGATGCGCATGTGCATCGAATAACGAGACCTAAAAACGTGTAACTTCATCTCAATGACCAACAAACCCTGAAACCAGTCTCCAAACATCCTCTGCTGGGAGAAATCGTATTTCCTCACAACTTTTGTCCCAGATCTTGAAAAACAACTTATTAACCCCTTCGACGCTGATGACGAGCTGGGCTCGTCATGGCGTAGCCTCCTCGCACGCTGATGACGAGCCCAGCTCGTCACGCAAAGTGCGATTTAGAAAAACTCAGCGCAGGAGCGGAATTCCGCTAGCGCGCATGGAGTTAAGCTTGTTCCGGTCTGGGTTCCTATCATAATACACAACTTAAATAGTAACAATACAGATTCTTGATGACATACCTAAAATTATAAGTGATGGCAATGCCCGCCTTTTAGTGTTTTTCTGCCTGAACAACTCAGAAAAAGTTCATAGAAAACCAAAACTTTACACCAAATCCACCTAAAACAAATTTCCTCCTCCGATTTTCCAAAGAATATCCAACCATGATTAAAAAAAAAACATCTTGAAAATCCTTCAGACTTCGGCGTCTCACCCAAGTTGGCACCCTTTGTTAGATCATTAGGATTCATCATATATCGAAACCAATCATTGACACCCAAAATGTACAAATGTACTACATCAGCCTCCTTCCAACTTTTCCCATAAAAACTGAAACCCTCCATCCTTTCATCGGACTTCAGGACTGCCGTTCAAGCTTTTGGTGTCTATTTATTTATTATTTATTTAAAACATTTATAAAGCGCAACTATCACCTTGCAGGTATCCTGGCGCTGAGATAACTCTTAAGAACAGATGCACTGGGAGACAACAGTTGAATAAATTAGCAGTTAATTTTTAGGGAACAGCCAGGTTTTGACCAGTTTCCTGAAAGGGAGAAGTTCACTTGTTTGACAGACATCCAGAGGCAGGCTGTTCCAGAGTCTTGCTGCAGTAACCCTAAAAGATCTTCCTCCTGTCCTTACTTTTTTAAATCTTGGCACTTTAACAAGGCAGGCCGTTGTAGATCGGAGGGCTCTGGTTGGAATGTACCAATCAAACATAGATTGCAGGGGAACGGGCCCAACTCCATGTAAGGCTTTAAAAACGAGACAGAGAGATTTGAAAGCAACTCGCTGTTTCAGAGGGAGCCAATGAAGCTCAGCCATTGCCGCAGTGGCCGAGGATCTCCTAGGCCAGCCCAAGGCTAGTTTGGCAGCGGCTGTTTGAACTCTTTGGAGTCTGTCTAACAGCACAGCTGGGGCCTCGAGCAACAGCGCGCTGCAATAGTCAAGGCGAATAAGAATGGTGCACCTGACTATTAAGGCCCGGGCCTGCAAGGTGAGGAGTGGGAAGATCTTGCGGAGTGAGCGAATAAAGGCAGTGCAGGTGAGCACTGTTTTCGCACCCTGGGCTTCCATGGTGAGCCTATTGTCCATCATAACACCCAGATTGCGAACGGTGGTAACCGGCTGTGGTTTTTCCAGAGTTTCCGGGGGCCAGAACTCCGTTGGAAACGGGCGAGGGATCCGACTTCCGGCACAGAACAGAACCTCAGTTTTAGAGGCGTTGAACTGTAAGGAGTTCTTGTGTAGCCAGCAAGCCGTGTCTCGCAGACAGTCATGAAACGACTCCAGAGGAATAGATTCCTCACCCTCCTAGGATAGAATGAGCTGAGTGTCATCGGCATAGTTAATTGCTCTTAGCCTGTGGGATTTTATTAACGTGATCAGAGGTTTTAAGTAAACGTTAAATAAAATCGGGCTGATAAACGAGCCCTGAGGCACCCTGTGGGTCACCGGGGAGAAGGCCGATTGATACGGGGGGAGAGACACAGCCTGCTTCCTATCCTGCAGGAAGGAGTGAAACCAAAGCAGGACAGTGCCACCCACCCCGGCCTCTCTTAGTCTCTCCAATAGAATCATATGATTGACCGTATCAAATGCGGCAGACAGGTCCAACTGAATCAAGGCTGCTGCCTGGCCCCTGTCTGCACGCATACGAAGGTCCTCCATGGCAGTAAGTAGAGCTGTTTCAGTGTCATGGGCTGGACGAAAGCCGAATTGTATTTCGTCCAGGAAATGGTTATGCTCCAGATGTTTGGAGAGACACGAGCTCACCCAGCGCTCGGCGATTTTTGCCGGGAATGGTAGCAGGGAGATTGGTCGATAATTCTGTAGACACTCAGGATTCAAAGAGGGTTTTTTCAACAGTGGCCTAATGAGAGCCTGCTTCCAAGGGGCTGGATCTAGGCCACTGCTCAGAGATAGATTGCAAATCCTACAGAGGGTGGGAAAGAGTTCTTCTCCGGACACCTTCCAGTTTTTAGGGGGGATGGGGTCGAGAGGAGAGCCTGAGGAAATTCCTTGGGCCAGTCTGTTAAATTCCACCTCAGTAATGGGGAGAAACTCCCTCAAGAAGTCCATGGGCTGGCACCCTTGGCTCGCTGCTCCATAGTCAATAATGGCAATCTCAGGGCCGGTGGAGTCGACCAGAGTGGGAGTGATGCTAAGGTTTCGAATGATAGTCTCAATTTTATCATTGAAAAACAGCGCGAGATTGTCGCACAGGTGTTGTGTGGTAGGGATAGATTTTTTAGCGCAATCAGGATGGGTAAGGCTGTTCAGAATCTGGAAAATACTTTTGGAGCTGTTGGCAGCTGAACAAATTGTGGAACAGTAGTAAGCGGATTTGGATTTCATAATCGCATTTTTGTATTCCAGAAGTTTAGTTTTCCAGAGTAGCTTGTTAGCTTCAAGGTAACCTAATCTCCATTTTCTTTCAGCCTGCTTATAGGCCAATTTAAGAACCTTTAAAGAGTCGTCAAACCAAGGAGCTGATACTCTGCCCTTGTGCTTACATTTTTTTAATGGAACTAGGGAGTCAATGGTTGTCGATATCCTGAGACAAAAGGCCTCATAGTTATCCTCTGCCGGAAGATTTGGAGAGAAGCTATCCTCCACTTGGAAAATGGCACCAGAAGTTCTCCACCTTTCCAGAGCTTTCCAATCTCTATATGTAACTTCAGAGGAGGTAATGCGTGTCTGCGTTTTAGCTCCCTTACAGTTGATGTAAAATTTAAGGAGAGAATGGTCGGTCCAGGCCATGGGCAAGATATTATTCAAATGTACTAGTGTCTCTCATCTACATGGTGGCAATATAATGGTAGAGGAACACCTCGGGTTTGCCCTGGAAGGCCATTCTCCATGCTGCAGCACAGTTGGCAAAAGGCACTGGAAATGCAAGTATATGAACTACATTCTGATGGCTCTTCAGTGGATTCCTCTGGAAGCAATCATATACGTCAACAGCACATCACCAACAGAGCTCTTCACCTTTGCCTAAGTGCCAATCTGAAAGACAAAGGCTTGTAACAGGAGGCGTTTCAGAACATAGAACAAAATTCAGCGGTTTCCTTGAAACCCCAGATGTGAAATAAATTTGGCCAATCTTTTCAAACTCCCTGTAGCAGGAACGCCTCGACGAATCCAATTCGGACGTGTACGGCTCTCTGGCTGCCATTCGGGATATGCTTCATGGTGAGGGGTGTTCTATTTTCCTGGCTACTCTTTTGATTCTCAAGTACAAGATATTTACTCTATATAGCATTGCTTCTAGAAATGCTACCATACCTACTTAATACAAAAAAAGCATTTTAATACTTAGTATCAAGATTGCATACATTTTTCTTGGTTGGCTTATTTTTTATATTTAGCACCAGCCACCACTCTAACATAAGACTTTCAAAGCTTACTAAACAGCAATCTACAAAGGAGCCATCTCTCTTTGGTGCCTGTGCTGATTGGACCACATGTTTTAGTACTACAACTGATCAAACATCAACATAACTTTGTGAAAACCCAACTCGTAGGATCTCTCCTTTAACACTACAATCCACCTACAAGGCATTACGTATGGATGAGGCAAAATTGAATCGGAGGGTCTTCCAAATTACATCTACATTGTTTTGGGAGGTTACTGAAAAAGGTTACTTCCCTTCGACAAAGGAGATGCAACCAGTAATCTGTTGTAGGTGCACACCCTTGCTTCTACGCATGTATGTATGTTGTGGAATTTATATAGCGCAAAACTGGCAGAGAAGCAACGGATCTCGCAACAGAAGAGCAAGTCACAGAATAACAACATACCGGGCTAAGTGACCTAATGGGTGAAATGAAATGAAATGAAATGAAAATGAAAAATTCCACTTATATAGCGCATAACCACCCGGAGGTGGTTAAGTTCTGTAAAAAGCTGTTCTGATGTGGTTGGTGAGGATGTTGATACGGATTTTGGGTGTGTAGACTAATTAGTCTTGGTTTCTGGTTATTTAAAGTTAGATTAAATAAGTCAATAACAAAACATCAAGAAATTGTGGTACTCCTACCTAACTTATTTAACGTAACTTTCGGTCCTCCATTATAAGCTTCTCATACCACCAACAGGTCAGGCAAGTCACTAAGGCTGCAAATTGGAGAGGTCCATTTAAGTAAGAAAGAAACTAGACACAGATATCTGCTGGCGTGTCTTCTTGAACTATCCTGAAATGCAAACGATTCCTGGACCTGCGACCAGAGAGATCAATAAATATGATCCTTTCGACCCAGCAAAGTGATGAAAAAACTAAAGTTTTCCATGCCCCTACAAATTTGATTTGATTTTGGCACACTTTAGAGAAGAAAGCAACAGAACCACTAACCCCCAACCCCTCTACACCATGCTCAAGACATGGAGAGCGAATAAGTACAGAAGACACTGGCCACACACTGCTCTCAAGCCACTTGGAACTGCACCCGGACATGAAGGGGAGGGATTGTGATGGAAAATCGGACAATGTCCCAACTCTAATTCAGAGACAGGATAAATTGCAATCCCTACTAAAGAATACATGATTATCTTGGCTTCATAAAGGTGAGCTGTGTCTAGATCTCCATCCCAACATGCGCATTAAGTCTCTTAATTCAAGACAACCCAAAGAAAACTCTATCAAACATATTGTTTTCTGAATAAGTAGCTCTCAAACACGAACAGTATATGTCATTGCACCCTGGATCGAAAAATGTTGACTGCTCCAAGGGCCACTCTCATCTTCTCATCTTCCTTACATCTCTCTATCCCTTGACCAGCACCGTAGATATGTCAATCCGGGAATGCAAACACAATGTACATATTGGACTTCGAACCATCACATATTCCATGTAAGACCCAGGCCAGAGAACATCGGGACCTGAAAGAGTTGTGTGTACCCAACAACCCACCCCAGTGATGCCTAGAAGATATCGAAGTCCAACCCAATGATCGCTATTCAGATAGGGAAGCACGCTTGACATTATAAAGCTTCCTAGCCATAAATATTTGATGATACTACTCAAACTGGTACCATCTTTAAGCCATTATGTTTTTAGTATCAGAAACTAGAGAGACAAGGCGGGTACAGCGGTGACCCGCTAACATATAGATCCACCACCGGCAGCTTACAGAGCCACAAACTCGCAATTCTCTTCAATAAATCGTTCCAACTAAAGTCCTTAAAACTTAAGACTAATAAGGAATGCCGGTAGACATGTGCCAAAATATGCACCATGTCTGAAACATTCATTGTGGCATCAACATACACATTCATTCGGATCACACTACTGTGCTTCCGTCAACGCTCCAAATTATTTAGATAATAATTCCTATATGTAAAGCACAGACATATCACCCCCTTAAGGGTTTCAAGGTGCTGGGGACCGTCGGGGACATTAAGTGAGCTATTGCCCAGAGTCACATGATGCTGAACTGAACTGAGCTGAGCTGCCACTGGCGCCGGGGAACGAACCGTGAGCCCTGTGCTCCAGAGTAAGCCGCTTTGGCCACTGGGCCACACCTCCCACTGGTAGTTTGGCCACCCTCCACTGGTAAGGCGGGGGAGGGAGGTGGGGGGGAGATTGGAATCTGCTCCCTGACACTGTTTTGAAAAGAATCTGGAACGCTGGAGAAAACCAATGAAGCAAATAGAGCAGAAGATCTTGTTGGACCCCTGGAGGTTACTCCACCTAGAAGAAAGAGATGACACACATGTATTATGGACCCACGGCTCTAGCTCTAGGAACAACTTCTTCCCCAGGAATGGCTTTCTTGCACATTAACTGTCCGAATCTTCTATAATGGACGTAGATTATCAGATAACTGCAGTGTTATATATTTTTAGATATGAGCCTCACACGCCCTACCTCAAAAACATGGAGAATAAAAACCACCTTTTATCAATTACCAGCAGATAAACAAACATTGCAAAACCATGTTGTGGAATACTGAAAGTTTTATGAGGGCTTGGGCCCTTCCGCTCAGACATTATTGGTAGCAGGTAAAGCTTGCTAAAAAGGGATGAGCCACTCAGCAACCAGTAAAAAATAGAGAAAAGGCAATAAAACCAACTAGAAAGTAAAACCAGGACCAAAAACCAAAGACTCCAACTCAGGTTCAAATGACACACTATTCAGAGAAGACTAACTAAGAATTAAACTTACTTTTTAACACAAAAGCAGGATATACCTGAAGCACATTAAGATGGAGAGATTACGAACATGGTGAAAATGCTAGCCACCTCTTAGCCACTCAACTGCAACAAAGGGAGTCCCAGGCTGGCATATTGGCCCTCTCTGAGGAAACTGGTTTTGTGCACCTACTAGAAATAGTGTCAACCTTTGCAACATTCTACAAAAAGCTTTATACCTCCTCATCAAAGAGATATGACTAATGCCGAGACCAGGTCTGCGAACGCCATGATGCTACCAAAGCTCTCAGCAACTACTATCAATAGCCTAACTGGTCAGATAACATGAGAGGAAAGAGCGCCCGCCATTGCTGATAAGGCTTACATCAGATCCCCGATGAGGATGAACTTCCACTGAATTTTATAAACAAACAAAAATGACATCTCTTCCTTTCTTCTTTAAGTGGTCAAAGATGCTGAGTTCACTGATTTCTAATTAAAAGCAATCACCAATACGCAAGCTATAGCTCTGTCTCACTTATAAATACAGACATGACAATTACGGCAATAGTGCTAGCAACTGATGAAAGAAAGTCGGGCCGACTCTTACACATCCCTCGCAAGCTGGCTTGGTCACTGGAAGATCCACCAGAAGACAACATGAAGATCTTCATGCATCTGCTCTGGAAGGAACAAAATGAACCGCTGGGGACAGTTGCTGTGTTACTCTACTGAGAAAAAGCATTCGACCGCATGGAGTGCAGACACTTGTACAGGAATCGGAAGCAATGTGGTATAGGCGACAACTTCATCTCAAAGTTTAAATGGCTCTTAAAGTGAAGAGTGGATATCGAATAGTTTCTTACCTTTCGGTGTAGTTTTGCAGCTTGAAGACTTTCTGGATTCACTATGCTCCGCATTATTCTGCGGTCTAGTGGTTGGGTCCGGAATCGTACTATTTTTCTGGGGGTTTTTTTGTAGCCCAGGTGGGCGTCGACGTCCCACCATTTGGTGGCCTCCTGTGACGTTGGTGCGCTTCCCACTTTAGGCGCCATCTTCGGATTCTTTTTTTCTTGTTTTGTGCCATCTTTGTTTATCCTTCTCTATTCTTCTCAAGTCCTTTTTCTATTTAAAGGAACTATAATTTTGTCTCTTAAAGGAGATATATATATATATATATATATATATATATATACATATATATATATATATATATATTAATTACCTACCTGCGGTCGCCAGTAGGTATATATAGTTAGGACCTAGTTACCATAGAAAATCCCCAACATTCTATTGGGAATAACTTTGGCGCCGATTGAGGAATCTGCGTGTAATTTTCCTTAACATTGCTTCGCTCTGCTCCGCTCCTTCCCTGGAAGTTTCGGGGGGATTCGTCATGCGGGGGCCGAGAAAAAAGGGGGTCCCAAAACATGTTTTCCCCATGTTAATTTCCATAGGGACCTTTAGACATGGCTACAGCCCGAACGGCTGAATGGAATTACACCAAACTTGGCAAAATGGTAGGGCCTGGTATGCAGATGTGCCTTTGCTATGTTTGGTGAAAATCCCTCCAGTAGTTCTTGAGAAAATTGAATTTGACATTTTTCAAATGGCATTTTCTATGGGACCTTTAGACACGGCTACAGCCCGAACGGCTGAACGAAATTACACCAAACTTGGCAAAATGGTAGGGACAGGTATGCAGTAGTGCCTTTTCTATATTTGGTGATAATCCCTCCAGTAGTTGTTGAGAAAATTGAATTTGAGCAAATTATATATCTATATGCGCTCAACATTCTATTGGGAATAACTTTGGCGCCGATTGAGGAACCTGTGTGTAATTTTCCAGAATTTTGGTCAGCTCCGTTCCGCTCCTTCCCTGAAAGTTTCGGGGGGATTCGTCAAGCGGGGGCCGAGAAAAAAGGGGGGGTCGCAAAACATGTTTTCCCCATGTTAATTTCCATAGGGACCTTTAGACACGGCAAAAGCCCGAACAGCTGAATGGAATTACACCAAACTTGGCAAAATGGTAGGGCCTGGTATGCAGATGTGCCTTTGCTATGTTTGGTGAAAATCTCTCCAGTAGTTCTTGAGAAAACTGAATTTGAAAATTTTCAAATGGAATTTTCTATGGGACCTTTAGACACGGCTACAGCCCGAACGGCTGAACGGAATTACGTGCACGTACCCTTACGTGCGCAAACGAGTTTCTGATTGGCTGGCAGTCGACTGTCAACATTCCAAACTGTCCAAACCAGGAAGTGTTGGCCACCATCTTGTTTTTTAGAAGAACTGAGGCACAAGAGAGCCCAAAACAAGAGTGGAAAACACGAAAAGGGGGCAGGGTAGAGACCCCCCAACCCGCTAGCCCTTCTCAGGGGGTCCCAAAAGGACCCCCAAGGGCAAAAAAAAAATCAAAAAAATCGCGGGATACGCACACCCTACCGTGCGCGTACCCCGCGATTTAAAAAAATTAATACTTTTTTTGCACTTGGTGGTCTTTCTGGGACCTCCTGAGAAGGGCTAGGGGGTGAGGGGGTCTCAACCGTGCCCCCTTTTTGCGTTTTCCACTCTTGTTTTGTGCTCTCTTGTGCCTCACTTCTCCTGAGAAACAAGATGGCTGCTCAGGTGGTTCCAGAAGGATAATAACATATATAAACGTTATCCGCTAATAGAATTAGCATTTACAAAACCTTTAAAATTTATTGAAAAAAAATATAGGTTTCACGCCTGATATAGTTCGGAATTAGCATTTAAAAAACCTTGCAAATTCACTGAAAAAACCATAGGTTTCAAGCATTATATAGTTAGGAATTAGCATTTAAAAAAACCTTGCAAATTCACTGAAAAAAACATAGGTTTCAGGCCTTATATAGTTAGGAATTAGCATTTAAAAAACCATTGAAATTGCACCTATATAGTTAGTTGTACTAACTATATTTTGGGCACCCGCAATCCACTGCTGATGATGTCACATATTACATCATTCATAACATGGTCAGTGACATCACTGCTTACTAGTTGGACTACCCAGTGAGCTTGATGATCTATATATATATTATTTATTTGTTTTTGCTTTTCCTCCTGTCTCATCTTTCTGGCGGAGGTGGGTGGGTTCGCTAGTGAATCCAGAAAGTCTTCAAGCTGCAAAACTAAACCGACCGGTAAGAAACTATTTGTTTTGCAGTGTAAATTTTTCTGAATTCACTATGCTGTGCATAGACTTTGTAGCGTTTTTTTTAGGTTTGTGGCAGCTGGGTGGAAGATGAACATTGGTTATTGAATATATGTTGAAGCACCATTTGTCCAACTTGTGCTTCCTTGTTCATCTGTATATCCACGGATATTATGGAACATGTGCGTTGAAGCCCATGTTGCCGCCAGGCAGATGTCTTGGATGGGTGTGTTTGCCAGGAAGGCTATTGTTGCTCCTTTTTTCCTGGTAGAGTGGGCCTGTGCCCCTCCTAGTAGTTCTTGGCCTGCCTGCTTGTGGCAGAATTGGATAATTTGTGCGATCCATCGTGCGATGGTGCCTTTTGTTACTGGTCTTCCCAGGAAACTGCTTGCGAAGGACACTAAGAACTGCTTTGTTTTCCTGTGATCTTTAGTTATTTCAATGTAATGCACTACGGCCCTTCTAGCGTCCAGAGTGTGCAGTGCTCTCTCTGAGCTTATGGATGGTTTCTGAAAGAAACTTGAGATCTGTATTGTTTGGTTCATGTGGAACCTTTGCACCACCTTTGGCATAAAGTGTGGGTCTGTTCTCATTACCACCCTGTCATTGGGAATTTAAATGTAGGGTTCTTGTAGTGTTAGCGCTTGCAGTTCGCTTACCCTGCGTAGCGAGGTGATTGCTACCAAAAAAGGCTGTCTTTATTGTGAGCATCTGTAGTGAGGCCTTGGTGACGGGTTAAAAAGACGCTTTCCTAAGCTCTGTTAGAACTATATTAAGGTTCCATGCTGGCAGAGGCATCCTTTTTGGGGGGCGATTCTTCTAGCCCCTTCCAGGAATCTCTGGGATGTAAAGAAGCTTTTTCCAGTCTCCCCTCTTGTGTAGGCTACTATCGCTGTTAGGTGTACTCTCAGCGAGGTACAGCTTAGGTTTGTTTTTAGCAAGTGTGTTAAATATGTTAGCACTGTTGATTCCTTGGTGATTTTCTTGTGTAGATTTTCCTTGATGCACCACTGTGTGAACCGTTTCCATTTCGCCACATAACACTTCCATGTGGTAGGCCTCCTTGGCTCCCAGCAACTGCAGTGTGCTCTCTGGGAGTTTTAGGTGTGCAAACTCTACATCTTCAGGACCCAGGCTGCTAGGCAGAGGCTCTCTGGCTCTGGGTGAAGCACCTCCCAGTTTTGCATGGAGAGCAAGTCTTTTCTTCTTGCAAACTTGTGTGGCGGGCCCTGCGCCATATCCACTATTTGTGAGAACCAGGACTGTCTGGCCAACTGTGGCGCTATCAGTGTCATGTTGCTGGTTCTGCATTTGCTGAGCACTCTGTGTATCAGTGGTATCGGGGGGAAAAGCATAAGCAAATGTCTTAGACCATTTTATCCATAGGGCATTTCCTTGGGATTGTTCCCCTGGCTGTCTGGAAGCGAAGTATTGGGATTCTGCATTCTGGTGTGTTGCAAAAAGGTCTATTTATGGGGTCCCCCAATTCTTGAATAGCTTTTGCGTTTCCTGTGTATTGAGCTCCCACTCTTGAGACACTGATGTCTGTCTGCTGAGCCTGCCTGCCTCCATGTTGTCCTTTCCTGGTAGGTGTATTGCCAGGAGGTCTATTTTGAGTGGGATGGCCCATCGACATATTTCCTGCGCTTGGTTGGATAGCGCTACTAATTGTGTTCCTCCCTGTTTGTTGATGTAGAACATTGTTCTGGTGGTGTTGTTGGTTTGTATCAACACTCTCTGCCTGTACAGTTGTTTCTGGAAGGATTACAGGGCAAGGAACACGGTCTTTAGTTCCAGGTAGTTGATGTCTCTGATTGCATCTGTTGGAGTCCACAGACCCCTCACCTTGAGCTGGTTCATGTGCGCTCCTCATCCCCTCTGGGATGCACCTGTGGTGATAGTCACTGTTGAGGTTGGTGGTGTTAAAGGCTTCCCCCTAGTCATGTTCTCTTTGTTCCACCACGCTATCTCTTCTTGCACTGCATGCATAACAACCACTAGATCTTCCCAACTCCCTGTAGCTTGTGACCATTGTTGTTGCAGCCATTCCTAGAATGGTCTCATGTGGAGTCGTATATTGGGGACTAGGTTTATGCAGGACGCCATCATCCCCATGAGCTTGCTCGCTGTCCTCACTGTCAGAGCTCGCCTCTTCTGGTAGTGGCGTGTCTCCTACAGCAGGGCAGGTGTTCTCTTCTCGCTGGGAACACCTTGCTCTGAATGGTGTTGATCTGTGCGCCCAGGAAGATCTTCACCTGTTCTGGTTCCATTGAGGATTTCCCCCAGTGTATTGAGAATCCCAGTTCGGTCAGCGTCTGTGTGACCCGCTGTGCATGTAGTTGGCATTGTTTGTAGGAACTTGCCTTTATCAGCCAGTCGTCGAAGTAGGGGTATACATGAATCCCCTTCCTCCTTAGGTGCGCTGCTACAGCTGCAAGGCATTTTTTGAATACCCGTGGTGCGGATTTTAGTCCGAAGGCCATGGCTGTGAACTGGTAGCGCGCTTTGTCAATGGCAAATATTAATAGATGTTTTTGTTGTCTGTTCATGGGAATGTGTAGGTAGGCGTCTTTAAGGTCTATGGTGGACATAAAATGTCCGTCCCTTATCTGAGCAATAAACTCCTGTAGGGATGTTGCTTTGAAGTTTTGAGTCTTTATGTATTGGTTTAGGAACCGTAGGTCCAGGATGGGTCTTAATGTTTTGTCTACCTTTGGTACGAGGCAGTAGTTTGAGTACACTCCCTTGTTTCTTTCTTTGAACAGTACTGTTTCTATTGCCTCCTTGTGGTGCAGCTGTGGTCCCTTGCGGAGGTCTTTTTCCCGAAGATCAGTACTTACATTTTGTCGGAGTTGAGTTAGAGGTAGTTAATCATTCATTTGGCTACGTTGGCCATGGCATTGCAGAAGTGTGTTTTGGAGCTGGAGGGGTTCTCGGTGAGCGAGAGGATCAGTTGAGTGTTGTCACTGTTGTGTGAACTGGAAACCTGGTCCATCCGTTTAAGTACTCATTATATGGGCCTACGCGAAGCAGGATTGAAAGTTGGTTATTTCAATGCACTATATTAATGGTATTAGACTCGTTTGTTTACAAGCCGCTAACCTCCTCCGGGGATTCTTCTTGCTGGCGGTGTAATGGCAGGAAACACAGACTGATCCGTTCTTCTGTCATGCCAGCAACTCAGCACCTACTGGGAAACATT
This sequence comes from Lissotriton vulgaris, assembly GCF_964263255.1. Classification (NCBI taxonomy): domain Eukaryota; kingdom Metazoa; phylum Chordata; class Amphibia; order Caudata; family Salamandridae; genus Lissotriton; species Lissotriton vulgaris. The sequence continues at coordinate 51,475,061 of NC_141697.1, forward strand.
GAAGCCGAATACAGTGGATATACATTCAACCTCCTGACAATCTAGCACTGCAACGCAATACCTCTGAAATTCGGAAGATGACTTCCCACTGCCACAGGTGGATCGCAATATCACTAGCAATGGCAAAGTTGTGCATCCTGAGATACAGGCAAGCCCTCCAATACCAACAAATGATGAAAGGATGTCCGAGATCATGAAATTGGCAGTACACAAAAGGCTGATGTAGAGACACCACATTAACAGACAAAATATGAATCCTGTTTTCAATGTTTTGTAAAATATATTCACTGGCCTTCCACCCTAAGGGTTAGATATTATTAATGCATCTGTGTCTACAGATTGGGCGTTTATATATATATTTTATTTTTTGGGGTGTTTTATATAGCGCAAACTCGTTCTGAAGGTATCAGAGCGCTTTCCATTCATTTTTTTAGGCACCGGGAGATTGAGTGATTTGCCCAGAATCGCAGGATGTTGAGTGTCCCCGCCGAGACTCAAACGTGGTTCGCCAGCTTAGAGGCTGTCCGCACTAGCTGTGAAGCCACACCCTCTCCTAAATATCTCAATTTTCTAGTATATTAACATTACTCTGAGAGCATCAGATAAAGGGGCTAGGCCAAGCTTAGAATCATCCGAGGATGATGGGAAGTGTTGGCAGCGTGGGTGCCGATGAGTGTGGCGCAGCGTGCAGGCTGCACTGAAAGAGGATTCATACGCGACCGACAAGACACAAATCACACGGTGTGTATCATAGTGCGTATAGTGATATCGTTTCTGAAACTCACACCCTTAGCTGATTGTCTCATTTTTTAATGCCTCCCTTTTGATTTAGATCTCTCCTCTCTCCTCCCTCCTTCCAGCTCTTACACTCAGTTTGGAAGGAACACCGATATTTTGGCCTCTTCTTGGGAGGGTGGGATGTTGTTGTTCTTGAAATGATCTACATAAATTTCCAACTATATGGAACTATCGGTGGTAGTCACATTGGTGTCCATTTTGTGCGCAATGCTTTAATGGCTTAAACTTGAAAATGATCTGCAGGTGTTACCAGAAGGTGGGTCCATGGTAGTTCTTGGTGATATGAACGAAAACATCAGAAACATTGTGGCCGTGACATCATCTTCAGAGCTTACCTCAAGTAGGGATCCCTTAAACCCCATCTGAATGTTAATAAATTCACCCAGTGCTTAGTTAGAAAAAGAATAAGTGCCTGGCCCAATGTTTTGCTTAGCCGCCAGTGGCCGGTGCTTTTGAATGTTGACATTCCAATACCAAGGCGGCGTACTCTAGATTCCACCTCATACCTCTTTCGTCCACCATCACACACTTCCTCTCCCTTTATCTCGCTCAACTGGGTTCTTTTTCATTCCCGGCTTGCTTTCTTTGTTACTGTTCACCAGTCTTTCTCTACTAACTTCATTCCCTCTTTGTGTTTTTCAGCCTCTTGCCCTGTGTCGAAGTCTGAAGATGTAAAGTAAGTCCTGGTGGGGAGCACCTGCAGCCACCGGCTCAAATTAAGCACTGAATTTACTGCAGTATGTAGGCAGTATAGTTGCATTTCAACATTCTGGCCCCAGACTCCCCCCCCCCCAATGAGCGCGGGCTGGCAATAGTCAATATGAACAAAACACACATGCCCGCCACACCCAAAAGCCACACAACCCTTTACCACAGCATACATAACGTGCATTTATAAGGCGCACGTTCACCCAAGGGCATCTTGGCGTTGAATAACAAATGTTTATTGTTACCCAACTCAATGGTACTCATTTTATCGACCTCAGAAGGATGAAAGGCTGCGTTGACCCGAACCTGTAACCATGATGAGGTCAAACACAGGCCCCTACAGTCCACGCGTAAACCACTAAGCCATCAGACCCGGCTTAATATAAACATTATACATTTAAAAGTCTGTGAGCGCCAGGGCCTTGGTTTTCACAAATCATCCTATTTTGCAAACACTTCTTGTGCAACCCATTTTTCATCTCCCCAATTACTGGTGATTCTCGGCGCCCTCCGCCTGCGTTACAAGCCGTGTGATCTGCGCCTCGTCTGTCGCGGATGAGTCCTCTCGGCAGCAGCAGCCCGCACGCTGCGCCGCACTCACCGGAGCCCCGCCGCCGGGCTTCCCATCATCCCGAGCGTGGCCCGGCCCTTTTATCTACTGCTCTCCGAGTAATGTTAATAGACTAGAAAATTGAGACATTTAGGAGATATAGGAAGTGTTTAGGAAAAAACCATGAAAGATGACAGGGGCGCGACGAGATAACAGCGCATCCCGACGCGTGATGGAGGGAGCCCTGTCACAGGCTGGCGACGGCGCCTCGGGGGCCCGGCCCCGGCCGTCCATCTCTGGGTATTAAACACAAATGCAAATGGGCGATTGTGATGGAAGTGCCGCGGTCTGGGGACATTTCAGGTGGAAGGAAGCGCGTCGAATTAAAATATCATCGTTAGGAGACAAGAGGCAGGGGCTCGCGGTGAGCGCGCCCTGGACCCTGGGCGGGTGGGAGGATGGGTGGGCTGTTCTGGCAAGGGGCCGGCAGCTTCCTCCGGCCAGGGCTTTACACTAATGCACCTTAAGATCCGGGGGGTGCGGCAGGCCCAGCGGCTATCCAGAGGCACTCGATGTATCCCTGTAAAGCCAGCAACGAGGCTGCCAACATGCCTGGGAATCAGGCACCATTACTTAAACAAATTTAAAAATAAAATAAAAAAACACAACGAACATTTAGCTGAAAGCACCCTCCATTGATTCAAATTCAGGACATTTCTAGAACACCTGAGACCTGAAGCAGCCCCAATACCCTGCCATCACGCATGCCACGTCACAGAAGAGCGACAGCACTGCTTGTGACACTGGCAACAATACTGACTGTGATAATAAACTTTTTTCTCTAGTGCTTGAGACAACGCTTCTAAGCGCTGAGAAACAGAAGAAACTATTATTCACTGTAACGGTACTCGATTTACCAACCTTTGGAAGGATGGAGGGCTGAGTTGGCCTTGTTGAGATATGAGCTTGACGCCTGCGGATCAGCGAATGCTTCAGAAGTAAGTGATCAACTCGCTGAGCCACCCTTCGTGGTACAGAATACACACATTCATAAAGACACCTAGTCCTTGAATGACACTAATAGCATGTAGGGTTATATACAAACATCTACATCACATGTAAGGTGGAAACTTTCAAGGTATTTGATTTAGATTGTGAGTTAAAACTAGTAGAAAAGACATCCCAACAGCACATCCATCTGCCACTGTTCGACAGGAAAGGTGCAATACAAAATACATGGCAACATCCCAGCACTCTAACTAGCAAAACGCGGACGTGTTTCGGTCCAACTGGACTTCTTCAGGTGGATGCAACTTATTCTGCCAACAAGCCTATCTGTGAAAACTGGAAAACAACCAATGAAAATGTAGTTGCAGCAGGAGAATGCAGTCACATCCAGAAGATTGAAACTACACACACCATAGGATCCATACACAGGGGAAAGGAACAACTCACAGGAGAACTAAAGTAAAGTCACAGAATGTAATTACACTAAACCCCTGATTACAAATTGGAAACTCCACCCCGGCAGACACTAGTACCATGCAGAAACACTCTTCCTGTACCATGCACTTATGAGTTTATCCCCACAGAATGGGGGCTAGCCCTGTGTACCGTTTTTTCGAGCTCAAATTTCGCATGGATTTCCCAGTTCCATGTTGATGAACGTTCACATTTACCACCCACTCTATAGAAGCGGTATATGGGAGTGGAGGGCCAGTATGGGCCAGGGATGCAAGGTGGGGAGGCGTTCAGCAGAGGCTAGAACCAGGCAGGGGAGAACCAGACGTTGTTTCTTCCAAGCTGCAGGAGGACATCAGTAGGGGCACTGACCGGGCTGCCAGGGCTTTAAGTGGGCCGGGTCTCACCAGTGCTGAGCACCAGCAGTTTTTTTAAAGGGGGCCTCGAAACGGGTCTCTATCGGGCTCTGTTTTGTGCCCTGGCACAGGCGGTCCGTTCTTTGGACTGCTGTGAGAGCAGGCACATCGATGTGCGCTGCCCACACTGCTCGCTTCTCACCAGTGGAGACGTCATGCCAGGTGAGCTTAGTAGGGGTAGGTAAATCCTTTAGAGAGAGTCATTTTCTCTCTGGATTTCACTTCTCTTTTTGAAACTCAGGAGCAGCAACATTGTCGTGGTGGACGCTTTTTCAATATTATATGCAAACCATAGTTGCTGCTTATTTATCTTATGGAACTAACAACCATTGACAAAACCAATAGTCCTGACCTGTTGTAGGTGTGATGTTACTTGTATCATATATCTGGGTGCAATGACGGAAACAGCAAAATACAAGGCAGGTGGTGCACTATGCTAAGCACAGATTTATAGCTTACGTGTTTTAACCCACGCCCTTAATTAAATTGACCGAGCCCCTTTGAGAGACCCCCCAGTTTTTTCATCGCACTTAAAGCCCTGCGGGCTGCTCTTTTGTGTGCTGCTCCTGCCAAATGATTCTGAGATGTTACTGCTGGCAAAATCGAGCCTGGTGTTTCTGCACACGGAAAATCCAGATGCGGAACCAGCTGGACAGTTGTGCTGCTGCAATATCCAACCAGGGTCACTACTCTGCCCGACTCCTTATTGGATGAACAGGGCCATCCTGAGGAAAATAGAACCAAACACAGGAACAGACCAACAACTACGTGAAGGCAAGCACGGGTCGGAGAATGTAATCACATCTAAGGGAAATGGAACAAATACATAAAAACTATTGGCAAAGCCAAGAGGTCGGAGTCTAATTTGCTTCCCCATGCAGCGTTAGCACATTAGCGCAAGACACACAGGAGAAGAGGACGGACCCAGAAGGAGTGGGCACAGAGGGCTGCAGCTGTAAAGTAGTCTCAAGTGGAGGCACAAGGATACACCCAGACAGCAAATAGCATCAGGTAACAGATGTTGACTCCGAAGGGCTGAGCCAAGATGTGATATTCAGAGTTTCACGCCAATGGCTGAAAAGGCTGTCGAAGAAAGACAGTGGTTGAATCGTGCAGACCCAAATTCCACTTTCTGTATATTATAAACAATAGGTCTGTTTGACAGCTGGGCAGTCACAATCCACACCAAAAAAGGAAAGCAGAGAAGGCAATACTTCCAAGAGAAGGAAGCAAGGCTAGAAGACTGCATCTGCAACCAGAGCAACATAGACACAAACTGGAAAATAAAACAACAAGCGACAAAACCAAATGCAAGAGAATGGAAGGAACTACAGGAGAAAAGTGAACAACGAAAGAAAAGCACCTCTTCATCTATAACCATATTGACGCTAGCGTCTGGTATAATCTGAAAAATATTTTGTACAACAAAGCCTTACAATAGACGTGCTGGAATTGTCAGTTATCCTGAAACAACAAGCATTGGCAAAGCCAATTTGTCTTGCCTATATGATTTATTGGCTTTGCCAATTCTTTTTTTTTAGTTATGCTATACAGCTTCAAAGCTGTTGTGGCCTGGCTAAAAAATACTTTAAAAATGATGTAATGGCAGGGCCGCCACGTAATTTTGTATGCACATGCATGCGTTCAACAAGCAAGCACACCATTTTTTAAACTGTTCTTACGAATTGCATGGTCTGGGGAGGGAGTTTAAAGTGAACCAACATGACAGGTGGGTGGTGAAGCAACATGACACCAAAAAAAAGGCCCAGACGAGATTTAAAGACCAGCAGGAGGCAACTCCCCTTTTCAGAAACCAAATGCCACAGAAGCCCTTCGGTCGAGAAGATGTGGAGGAGTGCGAAGGGGGTGTCCCTTTTCAAGGACGGTTTCCCTCACCCACCAGAAGGTGGCATGCTTCATCACAGGGTAACCTCCTCGCATTATGAACCTGGCCATAATGTGGGCTACAACCCTCTCACTGAGAGGGAGGAACTCGGGGTGTTTTCAGTGTTAGAAAGAAATCTACTAAAACCTGTAGATGAGCAGGGTGTGATGAGGAGTGAAAAGAAGAAAAGTGTATGTGAAGTAAAACTAACTCCAAGGTACGGCATTAACTTTATTGGGACGTTCTTGGGCCAGGACTAAAATCAAACTACGTCAGGAGGGTATTCAACCTGTCATAGACCATGAGGGTCGAAATGCTTCAGCCTTATACCCCCTGTAGAGATGTGTCAGCTTTCTTCAGGACCAACGTGAAAAATGAGGAAAAATCAATAAACGTGATGGTATACAGAGCCAGTGGTTGGAGTGGAACGCCACTTGGTCAGGGATCAACTGGTAGATGTTTAGCTGAAAAAGATGAGTTGTTTCAGAATAACATATATATAATTAAACAGTGCAGGTTACCCTATGATGAACCATGCCACCTTTGGGTGGGTGAGGAAACCCGTCCTTTAAAAGCACTATTCAACATATTCTAGATCCAGGGGCCTTTTTGTGGTTTTGATGAAGCAACATCACCAGTTTTGCGGGAGAAGCTACATGAGAGAGAGAAAATGGAAAAATGCAATATGTCGGAGTGTTGGAAAAGAACCGCACAAGCGAGAGAGAAAGAAAGCAACATGTGTGGGATGGGCGGAAGGGCATGAGAAAGCAACGTGGAGAGGGAGGAGAACAAGCATTTGCAATGCAATAGGTCTCGCATTTACACAAGTTTGAGCTATTGGCATTGTAAATGACAATGGCTTTTATTTATGATTTGGTTTTTAAAACAAATAAAAGGCATTGTCATTTACAATGCTAATAGCTTAAACTCTCACAAAAGCGAGACCGATTGCATTGCAAATGCTTTATTTGTTTGTTTTCTAAAGCGTCGAGATAGTTCGCTCGGATGTAAAGTTTTATACTAAGATGCGAGAGCAGAACAACCTGTCAAACACCAGAATGCAAGGATTACATTTAAATGTATAATCCGAGAGCTACCAAACAATAACTTCGGCAGAGGAGCCAAGTCAATCAAAACAATGTCTTTAAGCCGATTGAAGGCGTGAATGAAAGTTGTAACGAACTAGCGACAGAAGGGGCAAAGAAAATAGTCTCTCTCTCTCTCCCCCACTCTCCAGTTCCTGAAAATGAAATGCACCAAACAGTTTGGTCGGAGGACTTGGGGGGTGTTTGTTGGTGTGTATGTGTGAGGCTCAGTGTGTGTGTGTCTCTCTCTGTGTCTGTGTCTCTGTGTGTGTGTCTGGCTGTCTGTGTGGCTCTGTGTGAGTCTCTGTGTGGCTCTGTGTGTGTGGCTCTGTGTGTGTGTGGCTCTCTGTGTGTGTGTGGCTCTGTGTGTGTGTGTGTGTGTGTGGCTCTGTGTGGCTCTCTGTGTGTGTGGCTCTCTGTGTGTGTGTGGCTCTCTGTGTGTGTGACTCTCTGTGTGTGTGTGTGGCTCTCTGTGTGTGTGTAGCTCTCTGTGTGTGTGTGGCTCTCCGTGCTTGTGTCGCTCTCCGTGTGTGTGTGGCTCTCCGTGTGTGTGTGGGGCTCTCCGTGTGTGTGTGTGGCTCTCCGTTTGTGTGTGTGGCTCTCTGTGTGTGTGTGTGGCTCTCCGTGTGTGTGTGGCTCTCTGTGTGTGTGTGGCTCTGTGTGTGTGTGTGTGGCTCTCCGTGTGTGTGTGGCTCTCTGTGTGTGTGTGGCTCTCTGTGTGTGTGTGGCTCTCTGTGTGTGTGTGGCTCTCCGTGTGTGTGTGGCTCTCCGTGTGTGTGTGGCTCTCCGTGTGTGTGTGGCTCTCCGTGTGTGTGTGGCTCTCTGTGTGTGTGTGGCTGTGTGTGTGGCTCTGTGTGTGTGTGGCTGTGTGTGTGTGTGTGGCTCTGTGTGTGTGGCTCTGTGTGTGTGTGTGTGGCTCTGTGTGTGTGGCTCTGTGTGTGTGTGGCTCTGTGTGTGTGGCTCTGTGTATGTGTGTGTGTGGCTCTGTGTGTGTGGCTCTGAGTGTGTGTGTGGCTCTGTGTGTGTGTGTGTGGCTCTGTGTGCGTGTGTGGCTCTGTGTGCGTGTGTGGCTCTCTGAAAATGAAATGCACCAAACAGTCTGGTCGGAGGAGTGTGTGTGTGTGTGTGTGTGTGTGTGAGAGAGAGAGTGTGTGGCTGTGTCTGTGTGTGTGTGTCTGTGTGTGTGTGTGTGTGTGTGTGTGTGTGGCTGTGTGTGTGGCTCTGTGTGTGTGGCTCTGTGTGTATGTGTGTGGCTCTCTGTGTGTGTATGTGTGTGGCTCTCTGTGTGTGTATGTGTGTGGCTCTCTGTGTGTGTGTGTGTGTGTCTGTCTGTGTGTGTGGCTCTCTGTGTGTGTGGCTCTGTGTGTGTCTGTGTGGCTCTCTGTGTGTGTGTGTGGCTCTGTGTGTGTGTGTGTGTGTGGCTCTCTGTGTGTGTGTGGCTCTGTGTGTGTGTGTGGCTCTGTGTGTGTGTGTGGCTCTCTGTGTATGTGGCTCTGTGTGTGTGTGTGTGTGGCTCTGTGTGTGTGTGGCTCTGTGTGCGTGTGGCTCTCTGTGTGTGGATGTGGTGCAAATGCAATAGGTCTCGTATTTGCGAGAGATTAAGCTATTGGGATTGTAAATGACAATGCCATTTATTTATCTGTTTTCAAAACCAACAAATAAATAAAAAGTTTGCCATTTACAATGCCAAAAGCTCTAACTTTTCCGAAGGCGAGACCGTTGCATTGTAAATGCTTGTTTTTTAAGGTTTTCGAAGAGTCTCCGCCATCTGGGCTCAAGCCATATGTGTTTCAGTCCTTGCACTCATTGCTGCAGAGAAACTAGAGCACAGGGAGATGTATCATAATATATTGATACAATCCAGTCCGCTGCTGCAACACACATTCACTATGATTTGAGTCAACTAAGTGGAGCAAATGTAAACCTTTGAGCCAAGTGTCAAGCCTTGAGCTGATGATTTTAATGGGTCAAGCCATCTTGATGCACAGACTTCAGTCATAAAGCAATAACTGGAAATGGATAACTGCATATCAGAGCTTTTTCCACATTAATGCTAGAAGTGCTATTTCTTTTAACCACCTTGCTTATTAGCTCTGCATATGTAAAATACCTATGTATTTTTTAAGAAACACTCAAACTGGACAATGAGTATATTGTGTAAAATAATGTGTTTAATAGAGATCTTACTTCAAAACCATTTGCCACATTCTAGAGTAGGCCTTAACCGCTTGCCCTTGCTGTTCCTAGAAAGGAAAGTGTACAAAAGGAGTAGCTTGATTATCCAGTTGGGCTGCAATAGTACCTGAGGGCCTGGCACACCAGTGGCGATCAATAGTACCCATAGGATAAAATGCCCAGTAAAGACTAAACGTGAGAGTACCTAAAAAAAGGCCTCACGTTTCTATAAACAGCTCTTCCTTCATGTGGGCTAATGCTACCAGTGCCCACAGTCCTGCTTGAGGCCACTACTTTATTTCTCAGGGTGTTTCTACGTTCCCTTCTCAGTGATATTCTACATTGGAAATAACATTTCTTCAGTGCTGAATTCGATCAATTAGTTGCCATTTTAATAAATTGGCATTTTAGAGTGGTGTTGGGCCTTCTCCACTGCTCGCAGTTAACATGGTTTCTCCGTCTGACCTGAAGGCAGTTTATTTATTTACACAGTGTGAAAAACAAACTAAACCATATTTGGTCACAAGAAAGATCACTTGTGTCAAATAAAAAAGTTAATTTTATTCCGAATTGACTACGAATTGAGTTTTCCTTTTCTGTAGACAGAGGAGATTCCATAGTCTGGGTCCAAGAACGGAGAGTCTGTGGTTGCCACAAGATCTACAGAAAGCTTGCCGGACCCTGGAAAAGAAGGGTTGGGCAAGACAGTACAAGGGGATTTTGTCAGTCAGATATTTAGGCACTAGGCCTTTAAAGTACTTTTGGGCCAGTGCGTGTTTCTTAATTTACACTCTTGCTTTGCCTCTAGCCAGTGTAGTCTAATTCTCAGGTGTGGGATTCCATCACATCACCGTAAACTAAAACTCAGCCTAACTGCTAACATTTTGATCAATTGGAGCACAATCGCTGGGAATTGCAATGGTTCTCCAAGGGAGCATTCCCGTTGTCGTGTTAATGCAGCCTGTGCCTCTTTCTGTTGACATAATGTTTTCAGTGCTCACCTTCCATCTATGAACCACTCACATGGGCCTCCATTTTTATTACATTATTTTTGATTACCTAGGGTCCACTCTTTTGTGTTTAGCCGGTCTAACTTCGTATGTTGACCCTCGCCCTGAACAAAGAACAGAGTGGTGAGAAGTGCTGAAATGTGTAGACTGTCTACATCACTACTGATGCTTGTTTTCAATTCGTGAAAAGGTTGAGAAGAATAATAATGCACTGTCCTCTCTGTTTTAGCAGTGTGGGAAGCAAGAACCACAGAGTAAAAACATATTCTCATTAATACAAACGTTTTGTTCACACAGTGAGGGGAAGGGTAGAGAAGGCTCCTAATGCAAGGAGGCAACAGCAGTGTTTTTTTTCCCTTAATAGCAGCCCCGGCCCGTACAGGTAAGAGCGGTGAGACCGGGTGAGGGGTATTTGAGAGGCGAACACAAGAGAAAATCAATTATTTATTTAATTTTCCCTTGTGGTCGTCTCTCGTCTTTCATTGTCGCACAGACCAGCAGGAGGCACTTCCAGACAAAAAGATGCCCTAGCAACAGGCAGTTAACAACAGGTCACTCTGACTCTGCAGTCACTCATGCAGTCACTCTCACTCATGCAGTCACTCTCACTCATGCAGTCACTCTCACTCATGCAGTCACTCTCACTCATGCTCTACTGTCACTCATGCTCTACTGTCACTCATGCTCTACTCTGCAGTCACTCTCACTCATGGTCTCACTCTGCTACTCATGCTCTCACTCTGCAGTCACTCTCACTCTGCGGTCACTCTCACTCTTTACACCCCCACGGACAGTAAGCGACAGGCAAGGACAATATCTGTCAGTGTCAGCCCGACGTGAAAGGGGCCAAGAAAAATCAAGCTAGGAGTGTTCTATGAAAAGCTCCTTTCAAGGAGGCATTTGTCAAATTCTGCACATCAACTTAAAAATACCGAGAAATACAAAGAACTTGAAGTGAATGATTCAACGTATTAGTGTAAATGTGCACGAGCTCCAGTGCGGGTTGTTCAGAAATCTTAGCTTTTTAAAAACACGTATGCACAAATCCTGCAGCTGCAGGCCACTCCAATGATGGGAGGGCCATAAACTGGATCAGAACCTCATACAGGCATGTGCAGTATGAGTGTGTTCGTTTTATTTTAAATTGGATGTGATGGTACTCTTTGTAATGTGTTCGTCAGCTAAACAATGTATCAAACACTAACAAAAGAAAAAACAAAGGTTTAATCTTCAATAGACAATTAAACTGTCTTAATATAATGAGTCTGGTCGCAGCATCCCATGACTCTGCGGCCAGATGGGCCCCTCCACAGTCCGCAAGGCAATCCGGCACTCAATATATGTCCATGCAGATCAGACACCGCAAAGGGGTAGAGGGCGAACCGTGGCCATTCGTCGTTTCTTACACTCACATTGAGGAGCTGGAGTACAGGGTTCACGGCTATGATACACAAGCACCAGTGCTTTCATAACATGCAACGTTACATGCATCGTCTCTCGTAATCCCCCCCCCCCCCCCCCCCCCCCCCTCACGGCCTAACCGCTTTTACATGCATGGGCCGTGACTGCCTAATAGGGGAAGAGCAGCGAATAAGCTTATCATAGAGACACATTGTTATTGTGTGTTATTTATTGCCGATCGAAGTATTTAATGGTTATAAGTAAGATCTGCTGCCTATTATGAAAAACAGCGGAAAAGGACCATACCTTGGAGTCCGAGCAGTATAAGAATGTGCTTCGCTAGGTGCCTCATCTTCATGTTCTGTGGCCATAAATCTGTGACATTTTCAGTCTGTTGATAGCATATTATAGGCATTCTTGGCATGCGATTGTGGCATATGGGCATAAGAGAGAGATTCTCTACGTTTTGGGCAGTAGTATATGGGAGCTTTCAATAACAAGCACTGTGGGGGAGAGGTCGGCGGCAGTGAAGGTGCCTGCGAGAAGCTCATGTGGCGTCTCAAAAGTGAAAGCAGGAGCGCGAGAACAGACGCTGCTGACGCCGCCGTACACGCTCACAGCTCATGCCAGCAGCAAACGCGCGCTCACGAGGCCAAATCCAAGATGGAAAATGCGCGCCCCAGTCTGGTGTCCACATATTCAAGCATATAGGTATACTAAAGTATACTTGAGGTCCATCGCTACGCTCGACCTAAAAACATATGAGGGAGACAGCTGTAAAACACATGCACTCTGATGTATTACCTAAATAGTGATTCCCTAAAAGCAAGCAGAGGAATCATAAAGCGAGCCAATCAATGAGATCGCAAATAGGGTATGCTGTAGGGGAGGGACGAACATAAGATGAACAGGCTGAAACAAGGCAAGCCATCCCATAGAAAACAATTAAATAAGAGTGACAGTAAAGCCAACGAGTGGTAATGGGTGGACTGCAAGGCACTCAATGTTCTTGGTAAGCCCCCAATATCCTTCGTTGCTGATTGGCTCAACCTAACCAGGCCATAATCTCGTTCAAAGAATTATGTAATCTCTTCAATTTACCACCAAACAAATGGTTGAGCTCTCTTAACTTCAGGGCTCTACCATTAGAATGATAAGTAAATGCCCCAGCCGTTATTGAAGCAATATTTTCTGTTAACTGGAATCACAACACCCTTTGTCATTTCTAACTTCTGCAATCAAAAAATACAAACAGTAATGATCAGATCAACTACTCTCTGACTGGAAAACAGATACAAATCTCTAAAGGACACTTGATCAAACAGAAAATCATAATATATTGGGGCCAGGGCTTTGACTACTTTTGATTCATTAAAAAAAACATTTCTGTAGGATTTGATGATCACCTGCTGAGTTCCAGAGGCTAAATCGAAAAGATGGGGACTCCTGCTTAGACCATGATCTGCAAAACTCAGGATCTGTGTACAAGGCTACGCGGGGTCCCTTATTTGAGATTTATTGGTAAGAAAGAAAGGATAGGCTGGAACCGGTTCGAAGCTGCCATCTTTTGCTTAAACTAGAAATATTATTCCTAATGACCTCACTCCCATCTCTTCATACAATAGATTTCCAAACAGCAAGTTGGATTGTAAAAGTCCCGTTCTTTGCTAAGCACATTAGTCTTAGGGCCGGATTTATAGTGTAGTGGGGAGGGTATTCCCTCGCAACGGCGTAGCCTCTCTGCCAAACTGAAGTCCAGCGCTCCTCAGTTACAGACAAGTGTGTCAGTGACAGGCTCTACTCCATCTGTGCCGCTGACATAGTCCTCCTACGGCCTGACGGAGTAAGGACCTTCAGAGGTTAAGCCACTTGTCCACCTGCCGTAGTGAAAGTGGGTGGACAAATGGGCAGTTTTTACTTTCACACACCCATTCTATACAGGGGCGCAACTAGGTCTTAAGTTCGGGGGGGGGGCTAACATGACATACAAAGGGGCGCGGTTAACATGTTAATCAATGGGGGCGGGGCTAAAATGGCAGACAATCAGGATCGGGTAATGCTCAGGCCAAGCTAAGAAAAAGAAATGGCAAATTCTGCATTCGAAACTAGACAACAATCAGTTTTATGAGAATTCAATTGGAGAACAGAGGGTAATGTGAACCATTTATATAACAGACAAGGGATGTGTTCATCTTTTAATAAAGTGTCACTCAAATACATTAAATTGTCTCACAACGATATTATGTAGATGGTTAAAATTACAACCTTTTTTCTAATGGAATGCCCATGAAACTGGGTCAAAAGAGCCCAGAACAACATGCTACTCTCTCACAGATATAATTCACACAAAAAAGGGGACTCTGTCCACCCCGCAAAGACAGAGAAGGAATTTGAGATTTTGCAATGTGTCCATTTGAAGTGTTGTTACAAACTATAGCACCAACAAACATTAATTTATTGGCAGCACAGACATTAAAGCATGGTGCTTTAATGTATAGGCAGTGGAAGTAGTGGCGGGTGGGATGCTGTGCAGCAGCACCCCCATCATCACCATGCTGGAATTTAGAGGGTGCATGAGAAATAATAAAGCATTTACATTTTGATAATATCATGTTACATTTGCTGTTCTTCAAAAGACAGGTCAATTGCCAGGCTATTGATACTGCAAAAACACAGAACTTGGTAATTGTATCCCTGTCACAAAGTTCCAGTCCTCACCTCTTCGGCTGGTGCAGCTCCTATTATAATTGCATTTATATAGCGCTCACTAACCCTGATGAGGCGATTAAGAGCTTTTTCGGTGAGTAGCACGCTACTCTAGGACCCATAGAGGATCAGTGGTGAATTAGTATAATGAAATATGAAAGTAATTTGAGCACTGGACATGTTAGTCTGTTATTTGGATTGAGAAGCATAGCGCAGGGATAGAAGAGGGAAAAGGTTTGCATTTATATTGCACTTACTACCCCATGTGAGGTGTTGAAGCGCTTTTTGGTGGGTAGCACGCTACTCTGGAAACCAAACAGAATTAGTGGGGACTGATATAGGGAAATATGAAATTAATCTGAGTGGTGGAAATCTTAGTCTTTTATTTGTATTGAAAAGGAATAGTGGACGGATAGAAAAAGGAAGGGTCTAGAATGTGTTTTTTTGGGGAGTTCATAGCAGTAGGAAGGGATTTGGGATGGAGGTGGAAGAGTCAGAGGGAAGGGTTTAGAAAGGCTTGTTTGGGAGATCTGAATAGTAAAAGAGGTATGAGATGATGGAAGGAGGGGTAGAGGAGAGAAGAGTATTGGGTTTAGGATGAATGAAAGAGTGTAGGTAGAGAATATACTGATAGAGGTATAGGGTTAGAAATAGGGCAGTGCATTGGAGAGAGTAGTAGAGAGAGGTTTGAGATGAGTCAGAGTGGAGGTAGGGAATATATTGCGAGAGATATATGGTGAGATCTAGGGTAGTGCAAAGTAATCAATATAAAGATACGTAAGTACATGAAAGGTATTTAAATGCATAAGGAAGGGAATCTATATAGAATAAAGTTGCATTTAATAAACTAAGTCTTTCAAATGGTGTTGTACTTGTGTGTTTGTGTAAGGTGTTAGATTATTCTGTACCATTACAGACCACTATCCCGCCTGAAATAAAGGAAAAAGCAAAAAACCTGTATTTTCACTCTATAATTCCTTCCACCAAGCTGAATCTGTTATCCGTTTCATATCTATAGCACCAAGAGGCTCCAGGCGTACATGTTTAACAAATGGCCAAATAATACTAAAGAATGAAGAAAATAACAAAATGAGACCACAACCAAGCCAAATTGTCTAGTAAACAAAATATGAAATGAAACTAAGAAAAAGTAATTATCCTAGTCTAGACTTATGGCCTGGGAACAAGCCTGGTGTTATATATCAGCTTAACAAATTGGGCCTGGCTTCAGATGGAGGAAATTTTTTACAAAGAACCAGTAGCGGTCAGTGGTGGGAGTGCTGCCGGGCGGTGACGTGGGGTGGAAAGGGGCAGGGTGGGGGGTAGTAAACTATGGAATACAGCCAAATACAGGTAAGTAAACATAAAAATAAATAAAACGAATTTCGTTGCGTGCACTGCATCGCCAAATGCAATGCAGTGCGCACAAAATTTGTTTTATTTATTTTTATGTTCCTAAATTGTGTATTATGATGATGTAACAATTGAATTACTGCACAGTGAATGCTTAAGATTTGCAGGTATTATCGGTCTTTATTGAGATAGAGGGTGAATCGAAGAAAAACTTGAAAATATACAAAAAATCCACAAATAAACTTACGAACCTGATTACAATACACATACCACCAATCCAAACTAAGGACATGGTAGATATATTTGGCCATCATCTGTTGTTACAGTACTGCGGACTACTTTAGAAAGGCCAACCTACCCCTTGACTTGATGTATTAGAAATGGGCCCCATATGCTTCAAACAACATCCCAGGGACCGCCCCCCCCGCCCCACCTTTGGCACCACTGGTCGGGCCACTCAGCAGATAAGGGAGTTTGTTCTGCTTCACATCAGCATCACATCTCTTGCAAGGACATGCCAGGGGCACCACCGCCTCAAGGCCACTTGCTGAAAATGAGGCTACGATCTGCTTTGCAACAGCATCACTTGCAAGTACCACCCTTCCATAGTACCACTGTCCAGCCCACTCAGCAGACATGGGGGCAGGTATCTGAGGCATCACTGCCCCAAGCCCACACAGCTGAACTGAGGCCTAGCACGCGCTCCTGACCACCACCTTCATTACACTTTTGGTGTAAGGGGAGGACACACCAGGTGTCGCAAAACTTCACAGCCATCATTCTCAACGCAGGATCTCTGCTCTCACTTCACCATGTGACCCTACAGCCCACACAGGAGTGCAAAAACCGAATCCAAGCACCTGCATCCATCGATGCACAAACATTGTGGGGTACCAGGGCCCAACATATTATTTCCAACCAAGTAACGCCCTCCAGTGGCAAGATTTGTTAAAAATAATAAAATTGGATTGATTATAGAACGGACCAGTCAAGCATTAAATTAGAGTTGCTTTCTGCTCAGCTGGTAGCGCCTTCCTATTAGAAGTTGGGCCACTGTTGCCAGCATCTGGCGACAGCGCAACCCCAGGTACCAACTGTAGGTGCTTCCATGCACCCTACCTCACTGTGCTGCTTTCATAGCCAGCACAAGCACTGTCACCAGTGCCAAAACCCACTAGGTGCTATATCCGTGCTTACGCACATTCACAGCTCCTCTCCACCTCAACAATCACTTCCAACCAATGAAGGGGCCATAGGACGCAATGAGCAGCACTATCGTGCGCCCCTATTCACTGTGTTCAGTCGGGAAACTGATGCGTGTAAACCCGGGATGTACTGCGCGTACAGCGCCGGGTCACATGAAGAATGCCTGTACAGGACCCACAGGACGCAAGTGTGGTGCTCTTAACACAGCCCTCTAACATTTACCATTGCAGTGTGTCCTCTCCTCGAGCAGATCTGCGGGTTGAGCAACGCTCCAAGTACAGACTGGATACAAGTAAGGACAGCTCCTGAAAAAAAAATCAGTTGAGGTGTTCCTCGAAAAGCTGTGTCCAAAATGCGCAGGGCAGGCGGGGCCTCACTTGAGAGGTGAGTCATGAAACACAAGCTCACACAGCAGGACTCTTGGAGCAGAGAGTGCGAAGATGTGCACAGCAGGGGGAAAGGGATGGCCAGTGCAGGTGACGCTTTTCCTTTGTAAAGGAATTCCTGCTGGCGTCGCATCCCCCTGCTGTGCACATCTTCACACCATGCTGCAACGCACATCAAACGTGCTTAGGTGAAATCCCTGCTTCAGGCAAGGAAATCACCTCGGTGGCACCCCTCTTACAGAAAGCAAAAGGTAGGGGGCAGGGAGGGTCACTGAAACCATCAGAGGCGGCTGGCTCGGGCTGGTTCTGGGCCTCTTAGAAGGGGTCATTCAATCACAATCTCGGATACTAAAGCATCCGAGAATAAAAGTGGAGCGAGCCTTCAATACAAATGAAACTGGAGAAACGGTTTTCATGCTTTCATTCTTTTTTACATAATTGTAAATCAGGAAAGTGTGTCGGGCTGTCATCTGAACCTTGGCAGCCCGGGCTGAAGATGACGACGGGGGGGGCTGAAGCCCGTTCAGCCCAATGGGTGTTGCGCCCCTGGTCTATACATGGTGGTAAGTGAAAGTAAAAACTTTCTAATCACCCCTGCCCCATGCGAGAAAACTCCCATGAGTCATTGTTTTTTTAATTTTCAAAAAGAAAATCCTGCTTTGGGAATTTTGTGTTTGAGGAACAAAAAGATATTGAAAGTGCGCTGTACCGCAAAGTTATGCTGACGGAGCAGCACAACACATGTTCAATTAATTGACAGGAGCGGCTGTGATAGTGGTTCCTGTAAATGTAAAGAGTTATCCACTGAGTAGGCAGACATCTCTAGATTAGGCATACGGTTACTCTGTCCGAGTGACGGAGTGATTACCATACTCCGCAATCTGAATCAGCCCTTACATTTTTTTTAAAAACACAAGTTAACTATTGAACATTGCTTAAATGGCATAACCACCCAAGCGTCACCAGAAAAAGTCTTATACAGAATTTTTGATGTATCACAGTTTTTTTAATAAGCCATACGAGGGACATTAGTACAAAGACATATATAAATATTTCTACATCTGTATAAGCACCAATAGTGTTTAATGGTTTTGCTCTGCTATTGCAACTCCACAATTTTTCTGAATCTTCTTTACTTTTAGATTTTTCATTCTCTTCCACCAACAAACCACCCCATCCCTTTCTAGTCATGAGTACTGTATATCATTTGCTTACATTAAAGAATATGAAGGGAGTTAAATAATCCTTACACATAATGCATATCATTTCATTTATTGCTGTTTGGTCATCAATATGTCATAACTTGACTACTGTTGACGTTGATAGCAAAATCATCAAGAAATGATTTAACTTGATAAAGCTTCTTTACTAAAACCTTCCAAAGCTTTCACGTCATGCGAACGCCCGAGGGGTCTTACCTGGATAGCTTGGCTGTACGGTCCAATGTTCGCCGGGGCCCAGTGGGAAATGCTCTGCACGTGCATGACCTGCCTTTCTGGTCGTGGCACCCCCTCATGAATCCGGGCATCCTGGTGCACCAGGCAGTCCATCCAGAGAAGCACATCCTCTGGTAAAGGAGCTTCCACACATACCCTGCACGCAGAAACAACAGACTGTGAGAGGACAATCCCTGACACGTGTGTCGGCTTCGCACTGTCGCTGCTGTCTCTTGTGCTGGTGGACGCCTCTCTATTCATGTCTACACCCTCTTCTGACCTCACCCAATCTCAGATCCTTTTTTTGCCACCTTGCTATATTCCTTCTGCGATCCCTCCAGCCCAACACTGCCGTGTTCCGTTGACTGACCTGATTTGCGGGAGGTGGCGGACTGGGATCTGGAACCTGAACCAAGAGCAGGCAGACAGCATGAACATTTAGCAAAGGCTTCTCTGTCACAAGCATCCCACACAAAGTCACAAACAAGAATCCAAATATAGCAAAACATGTATCAGGTGTTGCACTGAAGCAAACTGTGTAGTCATACTTACCACATGGGGCATCATGTAATGCCAAAACAATAGGGGAAGTGCAGAGGTATTGATAGAATCACCCTCCAAACTGATATACATAAACAAAAAGATTCTATCAATGTGTGGACATATATTTTATTTGTTGGTTTTACAGTGATGAAAATATAGTGGAAATACTCTCTCTTAGGGTGGTAAAGATGAGAGCGCTATGTGCTTTTTAAAATACCCCTCACACACTAAAAAAATCCAGTAGTGTCATGCTTCATCATTGGGGTCTTCCCGTCCCTCTACGGGGCGGGGCGTGCTATGACCTGACCGACTACGCGGGAGCACTGAAGTGGTGACAGGACTATGTGATGGTGCAAAGTGGGTGGTGTCAGTGAACGTGTAGGGACCTAACAATGTGTGTGAGTACAAAAATTAAAAATCCTCTGGCTAGTAGAAAAAAACAATTTATTCACTTCTCTAGCTGGGGACGTTAAGAAGGGGGTTTTGGGGTTGAGCCGATCGCTACAACCTGGTCTACATGTTTCGTAGGCAGTCCCCTACTGCCTACTCATCAGGACCTTCTACTACTAGCGCTCTCATCTTTACCACCCTAAGAGAGAGTATTTCCACTATATTTTCATCACTGTAAAACCAACAAATAAAATATATGTCCACACATTGATAGAATCTTTTTGTTTATGTGCATCATGTAATGCAACATGAGAGGCTGGACTGTTGAAATCTGCAACTGAGATCTAATAGACGAACTGTGAAATGCAGAACTGCAAGGTCCCCAATGCACTGAGGAGCCAAAAACAGAATTGACCACCCACACAAGGTACAGAGCTGGTACACATTAAAGTCGGTCTCCTGCAGTGAATCCAAAACACACAGCACTCTGGTGCTGCACTTCATGTTCAGATGCGGTGCAAACATTACTATATCTGGCTGTGCCAGGCCTCGAACAATCTCTCAAAGTCTGACTGGTTCTCAGACACCCAAGGCTTTAAGTGGGATGAAAATAAGTGGGGGAGGAAGGGCCTCTAAACTGGGTGTGGCCTTCGTAATTAGGGGTGTTGCATATACACATTACCTACATTTCTGCGATTCTCACAGTGTGCCACCCAGGCACTATTTTGGTTTCTCCCTCAAGTTTTTTTTATTGTATCAAGATATATAACACAATAACTGACACACAAAAAACTGCCATGACCACTGGCTTTGTCAATGGTTGTGAGATGTTTAAAATAAATGGGTAACAACAATGATTTTGTTGCAAATAATTAATATTCAAAAATGTTTCAATTCTGAAATTGTGAGACTGTGAGTTAAACATTACTGAGGCCTGTGGAAGGGGTTGTGGTCTTCAGAGTGGCTCCATCACTCCTGTTATGTTCACTCTATATTAGACATGTGTGTCCTTTTTCTCTCCACATCCCGTCCATCTCATATTGAACACCTCATCTCTTTCCTCTTCAGCATCCTATTTTCACTCCCTCCCGAATGCACTACCTCACATTTCCTTCACTTCACAGTCCCAAAACATATACAACGCACCCACTCACCAGCACGCACAGCATTTTCTTTTACTTTTGCCATCTCAATAGTTTGACAACTGTGTTTTATTTCACACACCTTTGCAAAGAATCACAACTGCAACTGGAATACATGTCCATTGTGCTGTGCGCTCTGCAGAAAGGCCAAGGATTGAGGACTATAAATTCTGAACACATTTTTGATCCACTGGCACTGCCTTCAGCCTCAACTCCAGGCCCAATGGTATTATAAGTTATAAACACCTGGAGAAGACTCAGATGAAAGTATGCACTGTACAAGAGTAAATATGCAACACTGAAAACTACATACAAAAAAAGAATACAGGAACACAATGCCCTGGAAATAACCAGCACTCTAAGTGAATGCAAGAGAAGTAGATGACGAAATAAAAACATGAACAAAATGGCTGACATTACTGTACCATTTTCACATTATTTGTACAGTATTCGATCAGCGTTTTTGCCTTAGAAAACGAATGATATGAATAGAAAGCCCAATAGGAACGCGGTTCAATATCTGATTTTAATTACTACTGGTTCTGGAGATCGGAGGGACCCGGCTCACTTTAAGCCCTGGAGACACCTGAACAGGTTATCTGCTCTCAGGTTCAAAACATCAGCAATGCGGAGAATCAGGAGATGTTATCAAGTCAGAAACATGCTGTGGCAGTAGCTGTCTCCCAGATGCCCACAGCCAGGAAGTATAAATGTGGAGAATTGGGGCCTCCATAGCTTCAAATGTGGAAAGAGGCCACGGTGCTAAAGGGTCCCGCCAGTGTGGCCTGTAGTGTACTCCGATGTCCCTCAGTTGATAATAATGGGCAGTCACAACAGGCAGGTGGATGTTTTTCTAGCAGGTTTGGGCCCCTAGGGCCACCATCCGAAGGAAAGCGTAAGAGACGTGTGATTAGGATGGGCTTCTACATAACCCGTTCCAATGTACTTCCAGGTGGAGTTGCTTGGATTGCATGTGCAGCTCAGTGTCTTGGACCCCCACGAAAGCCCAAGAAGCGTGTGCGACCCCCAAAGCTGTCAGTTGCCTTTATAAAGCTCACCATCTTTCTGGGAGCAAGGACCGCTTTCTTGGACAATCTTAGTGGATTTTAGGCGATACACCAAGAGTCCAACACTGAGACTGGCTGTGAGTAGTAGGTCAAAGTTGTTTACAGCCAGAGCTGCAGACGCCTCAACTAAGCAGCCACCCAAACTGGGATAGAGCTAGCCTTCTGTAGCACAGACAGCCCAGTGCTGGAATAAGAATACTCTAACGTCTTGTGTGGTTGTGTTCTGGCCAAATACCGGAGCTTTGTTGTGATTGTGCTGCTCCAAGCATCCTGAATGTTTGTAGTACTGGGTGACGCTCAAGTTGCTTCTCTGTGTAAAGAAACAGCAGCAGACGTAGCCCCATCATCTTGAGATGGCCAGATGGAATGTATTGCTCTAATGATTAGAAGCCACCCCCAGTTGCTCCAGAAGCTCTTTGATGACCGCCAGAGGAAGAGGTATCCTGAAATATGGAGGCTGAAACATCTACATAGGCATTGAGAACCTCTTAGCAAACGATGGAGCGTCTGCAAACTTTGCTGTCTCAGGAAATTCATATGGGGATGTTGTCCTCTAATGCGGGCTGAGAAGTGGCTTGGTATACTCCCTACAACAAATCATCTGTACACTTTGATCTGGGAAGATAGTTTTCGAAGTGGTACCACCATCTATCCGACAGTTACTATGGCAACCGCTGCCTTCACACAGTAACGATGAACTAAACATCAGAGGTGAAGAGCTCTGGAGAAGGGTGACAGTCTTCCTCACTGATAGAAGAGGTACTCAGTACTGCACACAGTCGTAGAGTGATTGTATTTCAAAATGACTACTACCTTCTCTTAGCGAAGATAAACGGTGTTGCCGTTCCGCTGAATACAGGCGACGGATTCTTGTGAGATCTCAATTGTCACAAAAAGCAGAGAGGACATGTAGTTTGTACATGTTCAGCTACAGCTTCAAACTATTTGAGGCAATGCAAGCACTGGAGGAAAGCAGAGTGTTGCTGCATCAGTTACCCCAGAGGAAGAGGAGGAAAAAAAGGAAAACAGAAGAAAATGCATAGTCACTCTACGTGAGAGAAGCAGTTTCATGTCCACTGCAATATACGTAAAGAAGTGCAGCTGGTGGTAAAGGAATGTGTGCATTTAACAGCTTTGAGAATCAATTTCCAGTGTCGCTACTAGGTGCAAAAGAAGAGGAAAGCCCCAAAATGTAGGAGTAACTCAAGTTTACAGACCCAAACCAGGTGAGCAGTGTTGACTAGCAATAAGAGGCGCTTAACTCCACGGAGGAGGTTTATTAAATAACTTGATTCTCTCACTGAGTTAGTGTGTGCACACAAACAGACACACATGCACACAATAATAGATCTTTTTATGGCTATAACAATGGGCTTGCTTTTCTTGTTCCACCTGTTAAAGAAAAGATCTCTAGGTGTGAACTCCCCCTTGAATGGCCATCCCAGAGGTTACCACCTCATGGGGGGCTTACCTTGCCGGGGGGCTCACGTCAAACAGTGTCCCATACACTCCATTGATGGCCGCAAAGTCGCTCATGTTCTTCACATACAGATGCACCAGGACAACATCTTTAAGCTGCATCATCTTGGAGTCCAACGTGACTGAAAATAGAAGCACACGCTGCTTTTAGCATTTGCACAACCACAAATCTCCGAAGTGGGGTCTCGGTACTCCTTGACATATTTCATGCACGTGTCCCAGTACCCCAATATTTACGGCGAAGATGATGGGATACCTCGAAGGGAGTCGAAGGCGTGCTGGGCCGCTGCTTCAACGCTGGTAACATCCGGCGGAGAGAGGCGGCCGGCAATCCTGCTGATCCACTGGTGGCCACGAAGGGATTTTGCAGAACACTCTGTGCTGCCGCCTGCAAGAACAGGAAAGAGAAGAAGAACAGGGCATGAACAAAAAGGCAGGAATCCTCAAGACAAGCATTTACAATGCAATGGTCTCGGCATTATTAAAGGTAGAGCTATTGGCATTACTTATAATTTTTTACATTTTTTTTAAAATCATAAATAAATAGCATTGTCATTTACAATGCCAATAGCTTAATCGCTCGCATATGCATGACCGATTGAATTTACACCCACACAGAGCCACACACACACACATACAGAGCCACACGCACACACAGTCATTCACATAGAGCCACCCGCACACACAGAGCCCCCTACACAGAGCCACCCACACATAGAGCCACCTACAAAAAAAGCTATCTACACAGGAGGAAAAAGTAAGATGGGCAGAAAGAAAGACAAGAATGGAAGGGGAAAGGAAGAGTGAAAGAAGGAAGGAAACTTCGAAACAAACAAGGAAGAAATGGTGAAGGGTGGAAGGATGGATGGACTTTAGAATGAACCAATTGGAGTGATGGATGGAGAAATGGAACGATAAGAAGCAGAGTGAATTGAGGATTGGTGGAAGGATAGGTGATGGGCTAGTGACTGGATCAATGGCTAAAAAGATAAATGGATGCATGCATATACCAACGAGTGGATGGACAATGAAGGAAGCATGCAAATGTGGATGAATAAAGGGTGAATGTGGGAACCAATGGATGGATGTGTGGGGAGACAGAGGGAAGGAGAGGGAGACCGACCGAGGGAGACAGAGATACAACTACATTCAAGACACTTTTTCCTACATTAGTGGGCACTAAAGGTACCCTTTCAAGTTTATACTGGGTGCCGCTCTCATATGAAGCCCCCCAGACACAGTGGTGGCTGCCACCTATTAGAAATGGTAGGGCGTGCAAATGAGATGTGGGTGCCAGTCCATGCGGGCACATACATCAACAAAATTGCTGACATGCATTACATTATTGTAACCTTAAAACGGTAATGTGGAGCAATGGACTGACGGGTAGAATATTAACAACACATATAACTGCAGGACGGGTAGGTTACTTTTTTACCCTTGGGTTTGGCACTACTTAGTGTTTGTGGGGGAAGGCGGGGGGTTATTACTTTTTCTTCCTCATATATCATTTTTGAGTAGTCATGCTGCATATTCATACAACCAACTGGCTTTGAGTGCCAATATGCACATGCTGGTTGCGACTTGACAGCTCAGTGGACATTGTTGTAAACTGTTACTAACATTATCTAATAAAAAAAGTTTTGCAAAAAAATGAATGAAGATAATGGCCACACCAAATCAAAAGTCAGGCAGATCATTCAAACGGAGGACATAACCTGGGACTGTGGGACAAAACAACAAGTAGAGAACATGGCCGCCAACACACTTGGGTCCTTTAATAAGCTGCAACCACTCAACTGCTTCTATCATCTAAAGAAAGTCGATAGAAGAGATGTCATCCTCATCATTAAAAGTCTCTAAGATATCAGAAGAGCAACATGAAATGAAAAAATTGCAGCACCATCAGTGAAGGCTGAGATTAAACTGCCCAATTCCTAACATCATTGAAAAGCTGATTTAGACAATAGTTTCTCTTAATTGCGGTATTCATGTCCTTGGTTGGTTCAGTGCTTGATTCTTCAAACGTATCAGTGTACCTATAAATAATTCCAATTCCAAAGGAGCCCTCCCCAATATTCATGCCCACTTTCCAATTAAAATTCCTAATCACCGCAGCCCTCACATGATTCAAGCCATCATTACATAAGCTTATACACAAGGGTAACAAATCAGTTTTACACACTTGAGTTTTGGGGATATACAAATAAAAAATACAAAACAAACATGGCACACAGCTTGGATGTTGAGTTAGCCGGGCTTCACTTGATTGTGCCTTCAAAAGCTAAAGAGCAGGTAGAGCTGGAACGATCAGTAGTTTGCCAGTCATCCAGAAGCTGTGCAGTGTAGATCCATACACCTCAGCAGCCAATACTTGCAATCTTTCAACAAGTCCAGCATGGACCGGAGAGTGAGACAGTGACACTGTATGTCCCAGTCACCATCATGTGGAAGATTGTCTCTCATAAATCTGGTGTGCAGCAAGACCCTGAAGATGGCTCAATTTTTGGCAACAGTTTATCCCGACAGAACTAGTTCACCAGAATGTCCGAAGTCTGGAGCTTTTAGAGGTTTCTGACCGATCACACACCGAAGGGTAAAAGTATGATTTCTCAAAGACTGCTACCAGTGTCTAGAATCCACCAGCTCAGGACGAAGGCTGAGCTTCTTCAGGGTCTCGTAGCCAACCACATTGACAATGGTGGAGGGAGTGGCAGAAATTATGCCAGCAGACAGGCCCTTCGTGAGGCCCCAAGGGCCTTCCTCTGCCATCAGCTGTCGGAAAGTGTTTATGATGGAACTCTTACCTTCCACCTGCACCCTTGCCCGGATCACATCCATAGGGTTGGTGATAGTGGATGCTGTGGCTGCAGCTAATGGTCCAGAGACAACCTGGAGCAATAGATGCGGACAGTCATTCAGAGCCAGCCGAGAGAGCTGTTCTGCATAGAAATGATAGAAGGGCCACCAGACGGCACTGTTTGGAATATATGTGAGCAAAGAGGCCACGTAGCCTCTGTAAAAGCCCCTCAGTCCGTCTGCCTTGAAAATTTGCACAATGATGTCCTTAGTCTGCCCCAGAGCTACTGGATTTTTACCATCGCCAGTGTGCACTCGAAAGCTTCCCAAAGTCTCCCCTTTCCGCTGCATCATGAGGTGCTGAGAGATCACGTCAATGGGGACCGTGATGCTCTGTGCCACAAGGGAGGCAGAACTACCAGCCGCTAATGATTTCACCACGTTGCTGTTAGTGTACTCCGATACATATTTGCGGGTGAGCTCATGTTGTTACATAGCACTGACCCGATATCAGGGTAAATGTGTTGACCAGGAAGCCCCGGTAGAAGCCAGACACCCCTTCTGTCCGCAGAATCGTTAGAAAGGCATCAAATGTACCATTGTAAAGGCTTTTCCCCTTCTGAACCTGCAGACGGGTCCGAATGAGTGTAAAGGGGTAAACGCAGACCCGAATCATCATAGTCATGCACACTTCAAAAACATAAAACACCAGCAATGTGCCTCGACGCCCCCCTCTGTACCAAACAACACCGGGCTCCACTCACCGGATGTCTGGGGGACGTCTCCTCCGGTCTGTCTCCTCTGGGGCGGCACCACTCTTCCCGGTGTGGGGCTGACGAAGGTCTCCTGCGCAGCCCGGTCCGTCACGCGCCAGGAAAGCTGCAGATGGGGAGCATGGCTCTTTTTACACAGGAGAGCCCCCGCTGGTGCTGATCTCTGGCCTGGTCCGCTCCTGAGACTGGAGCTGCGCAGCGCTGCCCGTGAGCTGGAGAACGGCTTCCTCCCGCCTGGGGGAAGCGGAAATGGAGCCTACAAGGCTCTTCTTTGTCCCAGGCGGCCCGCCCACCGTCAGGCGCGGGCATCGGCTCCTCTCTCCCTCTCTTCTTGCGCTGCAAGGCGGGGTGGCGCCCGTGTGGGCACGAGAATTGGTACAAGTGCGGCGTGGGCAGCCGCGATGAACGGAAAGCGCTCCCCAGCACTTTGTGGAAATTAAAAGCGCTCCCAAGCGCTAGTGAAGCCACCAGGAAAGCAAACAAGACGAGAATTGGCACAAGTGCGGGGTGGGCAGCCGCGATGAACGGAAAGCGCTCCCCAGCGCTTTGTGGAAATTAAAAGCGCTTATTCAATAAACTACATCTAAAACGGCACTTACTTCTGTGGATTTTATTCTTGCTACAGCTCCCAAGCGCTAGTGAAGCCACCAGGAAAGCAACGCAAAATGGCGGCTGCAACTTCGCAAATTTCGGATTCGGGGGCGTGTTTGGCCGTCCCCAAAAGGGGCGGGGCTTAAAAGTGAAAAGAACAGCACCAATACGCCGCCTAATCTGAAAGAGACAGAGCTTCTTTGGAGGGACGCCTCTCTCCTCCAATGGCTGGCCTCCGTTTAGGAAGCCAGCCAATGGAGGAGAGACGAGGACAGAGGCGGGTTTAAGCTGCCACACCTAGACACATTAATTCTCCCGACTTCCGGCTGGCAAGCCAGCCTACGGTCCCTCGACCTAAAAAAGTAACGGTGTGACAGTGAGGTGCCCTTCAGGGACAGGGACTTGTAATTTCAGACAGGACTGTCCTTGTTAGACAGAGCCTGGTGACATAACAGAAACACAGAATAAAATGTGATATAAAGACTAGAAGGTCCATTTAATTTGTTTCTCTGCTTGCTACCTACCCTTCCTTATCCCACTGCCGTTATCACAATGGCTTAGATCTGCGACTATGGACCATTATCTTTCGGTTTCAGTCATGGAAACTTCAAGATGGCTTGTAATGGACACAAGAGCACTGTGGGAGTGGGGTGAACAGAGCAGTTATAAACACCACAAACGAACCCCATGCCTGTGTCTGTAGTGGAGACCATTGTTTATACTTTGAGTTGTGTCCTATTGCCCCCAGGACTGGTACATTCCTTTTACGAAAGAGCCCCACGCCCTCAAGATACTGAGCTGGGAGTTTTGAGTGGAGGAGTCTTTTATCTCCTCTCCGACAGGCTGTACTCACGTGGGAAATCACATTTCTACACGTGTTCTTACAGAAGACTTTTGCACATGATTGTATGTCAGACACGCTTCACCAAAAAACATTCATTGCCCGTGTGCCGTAAGAGGTAGAAACACAGATGAGCTTCATGCTGTGGGATATTAGTCCATGTGGAAGGAAGACGCCAGCATCACACTCTCCTCAGTGCTCCAGATTCTATGGCAGGACCGGAGGCTTCGGATTATGCCTTACTTTCTTCACTTTATTGCAAACAGCAGCAAGAAAAAACACTTCGTAAACTACATTTCCCATGAACAATAGGGAAAACAAAGAGTCACAATGGCAGTCCTTTGTCGCTCTCCGCACTCCTGCAGCTCTCATCATGCCCTGCAGCTGCTTCCTCTTCCTCTTTCTTCGCTCCTCAGCAGCAAGTTAAGTGGTTTTTGACTTTTCTCTCTGGTGTTTGGGGTCTGTGTGGGTAGCGTTTTCTGTTGCTGGCAAGCGCTGACCTATTTTGTCCCTACAGAGTCCACTGGTGATCGCGGGACGCTTTTAGCGCTTCCTCGTGCGATCCTGGCCCTTAGATACGCGGTGTGTGGTTGTCGCCGCTAGGGGGCGACCTGTTAGTGTTGGCCAGCGAGCCTGAGGAGCGAGTTTTGAAGCGCTTTTGAGCGCGTTTTGAGGTGACCTCGGTCTGTTGGGGTGCCCCTTGCCTCCCGGCCGACACTCTGCGGGGTCGCAAATTTAGGCATTCCCCCACGTTTGAACGCTATTTCTGGGTTGTATTGGTTCTCCCTTGACACCCTGAGGGGTCGAAATTTGGCGCAAGAGATAGCGCATGGGACGCTTTGCCGGGTTGGCGCCCTGTGATTTCAAAGGGCTGCAGCGTTCCCTGGGGCCAGTCTCCGTTAATTGGGCGCCTCTGTGTTCCCCCATATTGTCTGGGCTCCCTCTCAGTAAACAGTTGGTGCCTGTTAGGGCATCTCTTATTGCTAGTCCGCAGTTCCCTCCTTGGCAGAGCCTAATTTACCTCAAGATGCAAGGGGGTGGTGGTCACTACGCAGAGGAGGATCCTCTTAGTTATGCCTCGTGGGATGAGGGCTTTTACCAAGCAGTAGACGACTCGATCTATAGGGCAGTCGATCAGGCTATGGTACCACTGGAACAACGCCTGACGGCTCGGCTAGATGAGGCATATTCCAAGTTAGCTGCCCTGATTCCTGCGCCAGCTTCGGTCCCTGACACCACGCCTTCACCCGCCCCTCCTCCCCCTAAGAAACCTTGCACGGAGGGGGTTGATTCGGAGACTTTCGCCCGGATCAAAAGTGCCTTTATGGCACATGAGGGGTCCCAATCTTTCCCTGACCCCGTGGAGGTCCCTCCTCAGACTCCGCGCACTGGGTCTCCAGAGCCTCAGGACGATGGGAATTCTCCCGATACAGACGAGGAGGCTTGCTCATCAAGGTCGTGGCTCCCGTCGCACACCACCTCCTCAGCAGGTCCTTTGGATATGTTGGACCCGGACGAGATCGGCCATCCCCGGTCCTCTGACTGGGTTCCCGGGGATAAAGTGGCCCAGTATGTCACAAGCCGACTGCGCAAGCCTGTAGAGAAGGACGCTCGTAGTCGCTTTCGGGCGGAGTGTCCTCGCCCCCACCCTAGAGGGTAAGGTGGCGCTCACGCCGGACATCGACCCTAAAATGGCGACGTTCTGGCGAAATTCGTCAGGGACCCTAGGAAGGGTATTGATAGGTCCTGGCGTACGTGCCAGGACAAGCTACTGGACGTCATAGGGCCCATGACCAAGATCCTAGACATGGCCGAGGAGGCCAAGGTCTCCGGGTATGCTATTTCACCGGAGGTCCTGTCCAATTGGGCTCAGCGGGCCATTGTCTTCCTCGGAAACGCAAATTGTGCCCTCTCTACCGAGAGGAGGAGGTCACTGTTAATTAAAATCGACCCTAAGTTGGGTGACCTCGCTTCGTCAGAGGCTGGTGCAGTGGCACAAGGGGGCCTGTTTGGGGACCCCTTCATAAAGGAGCTTGGGAAGTTTGTTGCCACTTTTACCTCTTTAGACAGAGCTCAATCTAACATTAAAAAAGTTTTTCCCCAGCGGGTTTTTGACAAGACCGGACGTGGCAGGGGCCGCTCGTTCGGTTGTGGCGGCAGCTCCGATCGGGGGCAAGGCTCCGGACGCGGTCAAGCGCAAGATAGCTCCCGCTTCAACAACTTTTACCCTACCCGAGGTCAGCGATTCAGAGGCCGCGGGGGCCAGCAACAAAGTGCTGGAAGAGGTGAGTGTGCTACCCTCAGTGACTTTGCGGGTAGGGGGGTGCTTGGCGCAGTTTTTCCCAGCGTGGGTTTCCCTCACGAGCGATGCTTGGGTGCTGCAGACGGTCCAGGGCTTCCAGCTGGAGTTTCACGGCCGCCCGTGTCAGCTACAGCGTCCGCACCCTATTACTTTTTCCCAGCGCGATGCAGACTTGGTGCGCGAAGAGGTCTTCGCCCTCCTCCACAAAGGGGCGATTTGTCGCATGCACGAGCATCCTGGGGGTTTTCTCAGCAATCTTTTCCTAGTCGACAAAGTCGAAGGGGGCAGGCGCCCGGTCATCAACCTGAAGGAGTTCAACGAATGGTTGGTGTACCGCCATTTCAAGATGGAGGGGATCCACCTTCTGAGAGATGTTTTACGGCCGTCAGATTGGATGGTCAGGCTCGACTTAAAAGACGCCTACTTGGCGGTGCCGGTCTTCCCTCTCCACCGTCGTTTCCTCCAGTTCAGGTGGGACGGGCAGGTTTACGAGTTCACCACACTTCCTTTCGGGCTCTCCTCGGCGCCGTGGTGTTTCACAAAGGTGTTACGTCCGTCGGTGGAGGCCTTGCAGGCTGGGGGATTCAGAATGATCGTTTATCTGGACGACATGCTTTTCATGGACCAATGTCCGGAAAAGTTGAGGGCCCAGCTGCAAGTGGCGGTCAACAAGCTTCGGGGCCTGGGCTTCGTTATCAACGAGAAGAAGTCCCTCCTAGTTCCCACGCAGTGTGCAACATTTTTAGGGTTCACCATAGACTCTGTGTCTTCCACATTAAGTCTTCCCGTCAGAAAGATGGCGAAGATCCGACACGAGTTACTTCAGACTCTGGCGAGGCCGCTCACATCGCTGCGTTACCTGGCGCGCTTGGTGGGCCTTCTGTCCTCTTCCATTCAGGCCATTTTCCCGGGCCCGCTCCACTACCGAGCCATGCAGCGCCTGAAGACGTATCATCTCAGGAAGGGCCTGACATATTCTCAGATGATTCCATTGTCAGAGGAAGTGAGAGAAGAGATGAGGTGGTGGCTGACGCACATGGAGGCCTGGAACGGTCGTGCGATTTTTGGATCAGCCCCGGATGTCGTGATACAGTCGGACGCCAGCCGTTCTGGTTGGCGTGCCAGGTGCGGAGAATTTTCCACAGGAGGCGTCTGGTCGGCCCACGAGCAATCCTTACATATCAACTGTTTGGAATTGCTAGCCGGCTCCTTTGCAGTCCAGTGTTGGACGAAGGACAGGGTTCAGTCATGCGTCCTCCTCCGGATGGACAACGTGTCAGCGGTCTGCTACATCAACCATCTGGGACGGACCAGATCGAAGGTGTTGGCAGACCTAGCCAAGGACTTTTGGCAATTTTGCTTGGATCGGCAGGTGTCGGTCACGGCGGAGTACCTGCCGGGGCGTATGAACGAAGTAGCCGATTGGCACTCCCGGCACCTGTTGGACGCCAGTGTATGGAAATTGGATCCTCAGGTGATCTCGCGACTTGCGGACAAATGGGGTTCCTTTACTGTGGACCTGTTTGCGTCCCGCCTGGATCATCAGCTCCCAAGGTTTTTCAGTTGGCACCCGGATCCATTGGCGGAAGCGACAGACGCATTCCTGCAGGATTGATCGAGCGAGCAGGGGTATGCGTTTCCCCCGTTCTCCATGATAACGCGAGTGTCGGCGTTGCTTCGCCGTCAGTCGGCGGAGGTGGTCCTGATCTCTCCATGGTGGAGGTCTCAAGTTTGGTTTCCAGTTCTTCTGGAACTTTCTTGGGATTTTCCAATCCTACTCCCCCACTCTCCTCACATTCTGCTCAGACCGGAGGGGTCTCCTCACCGGCTAGTCCAGGAGGGATTGCTGCATCTGATGGCATGGCGGATCTCCGGCGTCGCTGGACACTCCCAGGCCTTTCGGGAAAGGCAGAGGACCTGCTCTCCAAGGCATGGGCAGATAACACGACCAGAAGGTATCGATCAGCCTGGCATCGATGGCGTCGCTGGTGTGTGCGACGGAATTTCAATCCCGTGGGGGCGGATGTAGTTCAGGTGCTTAATTTTTTTTAGCCGGCTTAGCGGAGGATGGCCTAGCTTACAGGTCCATCAACACCTTCCGCTCCGCTATTTCTGCCGGACATGACCTGGTGCAGGGGTCACCGATTGGGGAGCACCCTCTGGTGTGCAGGCTCCTGAGAGGGATCCGTCTCTCCTTGCCTCCGGAACCACGCTATGCTGTCCTGTGGGACGTCAACCGAGTTCTCAACTTGTTCTTGTCTTGGCAACCGAATAGGTTTCTATCTTGCAAAGAGCTCACGGCTAAATTGGCAATGCTGTTGTGCCTGGTGTCTTGCAGGCGTGTTTCTGACGTTCGTGCCTTAGACATTACAGCTAGAGTTTTCTCCCCGGATGGGGTGTCATTCACAGTGAGTAGGAGGACTAAGTCCATGTCGAGAGTGATCTCTTACCCAGCTTTTTCAGATTCCCCTAAACTGTGCGTTGTACAGTGCCTCCGTGCTTATGAGGATTTAACAGAAGATACTCGCCCCCCAGGCGAGAGACAGTTACTCATTGCCCTACGTAAACCGTACAAGGCCATTTCTTCCCCAACTATCGCCAGATGGGTGCGTTGGGTGATGCAGGAGGCGGGAATTGACACCAAGCAATTTGGTGCACACTCTGCGAGAGGGGCTATGGCCTCTAAAGCTTTTGCCCTTGGGGCTCGAGTGGAGGATTTATTGAGAGCGGCCGATTGGTCCTCGGACTTCACCTTTAAGAGATTCTATTTCAAGCCAGTGTTGGAAGTGGCTCGGCTGGTGGTCGACAAGCTTTGACCTGGCATAATCCGAAGCCTACGCTCCTGCCATACAATGAGAATTTGCCTAGCCTTGGTGCTGGTAAGTTCCAATTCTATTAAGGACTCGGAGGCGAGGATTATCCCCCCCAATGACTTCATGGAAGTGGACCCTCCCCGTAAGGAATGTAAGTAATTTGTTTTCCTGTTCCTTTTGGCTAAGTATGCTATGGATTGATATGATCTCTCGCCTTGTATATGTCGCTGAGTCGAGTTCATGGTCGGTATCTGACACTGCGTTTTTTGCAGGAAACGACGGTACCAAACAAGATGCATGAGATTGTCGGAGCATGGGCTTTGCGCAAAGAAAGAGGAAGAGGAAGCAGCTGCAGGGCATGATGGGAGCTGCAGGAGTGCGGAGAGCGACAAAGGACTGCCATTGTGACTCTTTGTTTTCCCTATTGTTCATGGGAAATGTAGTTTACGAAGTGTTTTTTCTTGCTGCTGTTTGCAATAAAGTGAAGAAAGTAAGGCATTATCCTCGCCTCCGAGTCCTTAATAGAATTGGAACTTACCAGCACCAAGGCTAGGCAAATTCTCACTCTGACTTCAAATGATCGCAGCTCACTTAAGGTAAGCTTTACAGGATAAATCACAGCCTGTAACCGAGAGATTGAAGTTAGGGTTCGATGCTTCTGCTTTGTCGTTCCTATTTAACAGACTTTGGTTATGGGGGATGATGTGATAGTTAAGAAGATATAAAACAATCATTAAATACTACATCCTGCTTTCTGAAAGCAAGACGATTATTAGGATACACCAAGCAGCAGGGAGAGGGAATGTGACATCATGCACTCTTTGGCCCTATGACATCACCAATTCTTAAACAACAGACTAGACTACTGTCAGCTGCTGAGTAACTAGAAGAAGTGCAAATAGGGTAACCCACAGAGAGGAAAAATGTCCCTAAGAGCCCTGCTTACTTACTGCTTCTGTTGCTGCTTTCATGACCCCAAACAAGCATGGACAGTGGCAGTGCCGGGAAGCTCCTGCTATCCCTGGCCATCCTTCATTGACGCCCTGAGCTCAAGCAGGAAGCTCGTAGCAGTTGTATGACGACTGTGGACATGCTACAGCTCTCATTTGCAAAACAAGTTCCTGGTGCTAGAGGAGTCCACATGCAGATCATCGAGGAATTACCAATATTATAGCAAACTCTGCCGTCGGACGGGCAGAGAGAACTCTGGGACACCGTCCTGAGAGAGGAAACAAGGGCGCTCTCTTTGCGGAGAAGGTTACAAAGCTTCGCTAGGGGATGCTCAAAGTTGATGATGCTCAATCACAGGGTGGGGCCCATGCTGGAAAGGTCCTAAAAGGTCCATTCCACAGGAGACTAGCGCTAAAGTTGTTTCAAAGGTTACAGGATTGTACATTATAGTGCAGATTAAAACTGCTCTACACAGATTTATTGACTCACATACCTTCCAAGTTTTTCAGATGCAATTCATTCGGTGGGTGGCCGCTCCTACCGAGTGCTTGCCGCTGGTTTGTGGAACTCACTCCCGGTGCACATTCGAGCTCTGGATAATCTGACCGCTTTTAGGTGTGCTATCAAAACCTTCCTGTTCTCTGTACCTGATTAGCCGTCTTTTTCCTCTTCCTGCGTGTTATGTTTTAGTACCTGTTCAAGCGCTAGGACGCCCCTTTGCTGGGGCAGCTGTGCGCTGTATAAATATTATTAACATAACATAACATAACATAACAAAACAGTACAACAGGGCTTGTAAAGCGGTGGATAACAAATATTACTGTTACTCAAACCAATGGCACCAATTTTGTTGATCTCAAAGGCCCCAAATCTAAGGTGGACCAACAAGACTTCACAAATTTGGCTCACACAGAGACTGCCTCCTGTCTGTAACTTTAGGCTCGGGCTCAGAGGACTGATGGGGGAGATGGAAAACCAGGCATCTGTTTGGAGTCTGTCACATACACTGGTGTGCCCTAAGGTAGGGCTGTGTTTAGGGCAGTGCAGAAAGAGATAACAGCAAGGATCTACATGAGAGAGTTGATTTGCCAATTTAATGAACACATTTATTCCCAGCGATGGGTTCTTGCACTCACCGAATGAGAGGGACTCCCAAGCGAGTGGTGGCGCTTCCTCTGCCTGCTCATCCTCAGTGGGACTGGAAACACCGTCAACGAGCGCTTGACAAGGACACAGGTTGGCTGGAAGCACATCAGGGGTGTCCACCTGTGGTGGACAACAAAGATATGTTACTGAACAAAAAGTAAGGGAGGTGGATATGCTCAGGGGCAACTCTTCTTGGCTTTATGGAACTCTCCACCTGTGACCAGAGGGGACCCAAGAGAATCCCCAAGATGTTGTTGCATCTCTGAGGTGGAATGGACGAGGGCACAGATTTTCTGCAGAGGTTTTTTTTGCTCTATACACCTTTCTGGCCTCTTCCCTAATAAAGATAAACATGTTTTTTTTTCACAAAGACTTAGATGCGATTTTCATTCCGCCAAATTTAGTGCAAGTTTCAGTACATTTTAGTCACTGGTTAGGCAAAATTAGAGAAAGGTACTTAGCCCAATTCACAAAGACACTGCAGTGACTTATTCCTGAATTCTAAGAGTGCACAAAAATTGCCAGGACGACTTACTTCAAAAGTGAGTCTGAATTACTCCAATAGCAAGTCACGCCTAATCACAGAAAACGTTTTGTGAGTTGGAACCCATATTTTTAAGGCCAAATCGTCATAATCTGGTTCCAGAATAATGAATTAGCAATTCAAAATTATTAGCAATCCTCAGATCATTCTTGTATGTGAGGTAGAAACTTCAGGAAATGTGACATCCCCAAAAAAGAGGCAACACGTGCATGGAATGACTGACACTTCGTCAGCCGGTTCTGTAGGACTAATAAGGGCAGGCATTATCCACACGCCATTTTATAAATGATAAGGGAGCACACCGAGCGGGCAATGAATTAGCACAGCTAGCCCTGCAGGTCAGGAACATACAACAAATAAGAGAAGCAAAGGAGAATTTGAGGGGAATTTTGCTTAAAGAAAGGTGTGGAGTAAAATGAGAATTAACAGAGGCTTTCCCCGTCAACCAATGTGTTAGGCAGGGCTGTGTACGCGCCCCTACCCTTTTCCTTCTCTACATCAATACCTGAAATGCCTATTTAATAAACTGTGCTAATGATTCCCCCTACCTGGCAGGAGCAAAAATACAGGCCCTCCTCTTTGCAGAAGGTCGGGCCTTCAAAGGCTACTTGAAATTTTAAACCAGCTTTGCAGTGATTTTGGTCTTGAAATAAACACTTTTAAGACCAAATACATGACATATACTAAGAAAGGTAGGGTGAGGGGTCATTAAGGTGGGGTTGGAAGTTCCTGAGAGAGTCCAGGAGTTTGACTACCTGGGTATCAGGTTTGATGAGTCCGGATCCTGGGACCCGCAGAGCACCTTCTCTGTAAAGCGGTGGGCCAGAGCTATACTTAAGTTGGCCAAAAAGCACCATGGTCCCCCGTACGGCCAGCAGAGGAAATCTAAAAGGCCCGAGCAAGGAGGACTGCTCTTTGTGGGGCGGAAGTATGGGGGATCTCTAACACTAATTCAGCACAGCAGGAGACAATTTTATCAGAAGCCTGGTGAGTCTAGGGAAGTTCCCGCCTCTTGTCCCGCTCTGCTTGGATCTGGGAATCCACAAGATCTCATCGTTGGTGGCGTTGAGTCTCCTACTGTACTGGATCCAAATCTGGCACCTTAAAGAGGGTGTGCAGGATGTCATTTTGGTCAATGGAAGGAGGAAAATCAGATGGTCTGGGGCGCTCAAGAAGGGTCGGAGTGAGCTGGGCCTGGGGAAGTTCTTGAGCAAGCCACAATTCATCCAGAGAGGGGATGCTGTCTTGTTGTAAAAGATGATGAAAGGGAAGGCTACTAGATGCAGGGACCACTCATCCTCACAAGGGAGTCTACAAAGTGCCTTTTGTCATCCGAAAACCAGTTTGGAAGGACGTGGGATTCCTGAATTTCATCCGCCCAGTTCAGGCCCGGTCCTTGCATGTCCAGTTTAGGTATGGGTCTCTTCCTGTAGCAACTTTCACCGCCAGTTGGAGGAAGATGAACCGGGGTTCTGAATATTGCTTCTATTGTAAAAATGCACATGAAAGTGAGGCACATGTATTATTTTTTTGCCACTCTGCAAAACCTGGGTCTAAATGGACTGCTCCAATGTGCTTACCCACTAGAGGAGAAGCATATAGGGTATGCAAAAGTGACACCTCTTCAATTGTCGATGTTTCTACATTTTTGTACATGGCCTGGTAAATTAGATGTAAAATGCTAGATATTGTTTGAAATCATCCCCCAATTTTCCTTTCCTTATCTGACTTTAACTGCCTGAGGGCATTGGGTGTTTCTTGTATTTTTGTACATAGCGTGGGAAATCGGTTGCAAAGTGTCAGCTATATGATGGAATTATCTTCCATTTGCATCTTCTTTTCACTTGAACGTAACTTTTTTTTTATTTCAACGTTTTATTTATTTTTTTATACAAGAACACATTAGCAATTCTGTTACAGGGTTAGCATGGGGTGTCCCAAGCGCAGTTTATACATCAGACATTGTGTCACGTTTGTTTAGCTAACCCCACATATCGATATTTAGAGAAAAAGAAAGAGAGGCAGGCAGAAAAAAAGGGGGAAAGAGGAGGTAGGAGACCGGCAAGGAGATTTACATTTCTTATCAATTACATCTGACATTCTGTAGGGATGTTGGCACACGTGTAGCCCGGTGTTGGAAGGCCTCCCTCCTTGCGGCTGACCAGAGTGGGCGACATTGGTTGCGACCAGTTTTATCTGGTTTTTATCTGCGTTTATAGATATTTAAGATTTTTTAATTTTTAATGTCCTTATTTGTCTAAAAATGTTTTATGCTTCTGTCTTGTGATGATGAAACAAAATGATTCGAACTATCAATAAATCATGAGGGTGAGGGTTTGAGTACTCACAGGTTCCTTGTCTGCCAGGTGCAGCTGCAACAAGCGCAAGTAGGCCACCGGAGCAAAGGCATCGGCCGAGTGCACCACCGTTTCTGACGAGTCTCTGAAAGTCAAAAACAAGGAACTGTAAGGGAAGACCTGCCCTTCCATTGACTGAGGTAACACCACAAACACCATCGACAAACCACAACAAAGTAGATCCAAAGTAAGATAGCTCCGCAAATTGAGCTCGCACAGTTAAGATTTGTGTGTGAGGTTTGGATGCCGACACGGTTGGTTCAGTCTTTCATGCATGCAAGATCCGTCACGTGAGTTTAAATTCTTTTTGCCACCCTTTGATGTGTCATGAGAGGTTGATCAAATCGGATAGCCTCTGCAACAAATGTAGGTACCACGATCTTCCAATAAGTGCAGGTCCTCAACTTATGCAGAAGGTGGGTGAGAAAATAAAAGTTTTCTGGGAACTTTTTCTGGCATCCCAGGGGAGACAGGGGTTACTGGGCTCGGATTGTAATAATCAGTCTTTTGTCTCTGGTGACCTGGGGTGTAACTTTACAATTGAATCAACAACTGAGCACAAAATGCAGCCCTACAGCACTTGACCCTCTTGGTAGTGAAGTCAAGCATCCCAAGGCTTACTCAGGAAGATGTCGTGGAGTTAAAAACTCAGAACTCAACACACCAACTAACAAAAGCCAATAACTGAATGAACATCCAATGCTTATTTTTTTTTTTTAGAGAAGTAGTACTTTACTTAAATTGCACACAAAATAATACTGAACCTAATGTCTCAGAGTCCACAACGGAGTGTTTTTTAACCATGTGTTAACTTTGTAGAAACCTTCTTGTGCAACCTTTCACAGTTAGTCTCTGTGAATACCCCTTTCAGGGGCATAGACTATGGAAAGTCTTTTGTGGAAGCCAACCTAGTTGTGGGCCAACACTTGCGATCACACACGCACTCCCAGATTCAATATGGAATGCATCGTTGGGCGTGTTTTTTCAATCAACTGAAGTATGTTATTCCGGATAACTATGAGGAGCAGAGAACCTTCTCACACGGGTTTGGGTGGAACATGCGATGTTGGCTCACAGGCTAAAAACTGGACGTGACCGGAGTGGTTCCTACCCACCCTGATATGGATGGGGCAGCTGACAAGGTAGTGCAGCTTGAAACAGAGTTTTCGGCACCTGGTAAGTTTCAAAGGTGCCGCTTTAGAGAGGTCCTTTATGGCGGTCACTACAACGATGTTCCCAATGACAAATTTACTGATCTCGTTTTTGAGCATGCAGTGAGCACAGTTTGTGTGTTAGTTCTAACATGCCTGTTTTTCTTGTATTTGAAAAATGATAGACTACAGGTCACATTGGACCGCTCTCAACTCAATGGCATTTACATACAACATCTGCTCCATTCCAGTCCAGAAAAGTAGGGTTGAGGGAGGGCAGAATGAGCACTCCCACTCAGTTTTATTTTTTTATGATTTTTTTTTACTTTCTCATGTTTACTTTGTCTTATATATTATATATTCAATAGCATTTTTTCCAATCTGTCCTTTTGTCCGGGAGATACATATTTGTGGAGAAGTTCCACATCTTCAGGGCATTTTGAAAGGATATTGGTTGTCACCACCTTAAAGAGTTCCTCCATAACCTGAATGATGTCCTGGAGGCTCTCTGTGAAGGCTATCTCGGATTCCACCATGTAAAACTCCGCAAGATGCCTCCGACTTGAGGTGCGGTTGGTGAGGTGCATAGGGAACTACTGGGCTCGGTTTGTTCTTATTCGGCCTGCTCACGTACACAGCTTTGATATTAAAAACCAAAGCAGCCATTTTTTTCATCTAAGATTCTCATGACCTGCAACTCTGTTAAAGAGCAATACGACATCTTCAGTTCCATACGGTCAATGGACTGCCCATCTGTCCACCTTGAGCCTTCTAAACAATTATGCAATTATCTAACAGTTTTTTTTGTAAATAAAATTAACTGCATACGTTTCGCCAGTCCCTCATTGACTAAATCTACCACCTCTAATATTTGTTGTACTCCTTCTCTGGATTATTATCCAAACTCTCCTTCTGTGGTAGCCATGCCAATAACCCACCGAGTCTACACACATTCAACCCTATCTTTCCGGAAGCGATTCCCCCTGGATCTGGATCCCTTCAGACTCTCCAGCCTTACGGTCTGCTCGACCTAGCTATACTTAAGAGCTTCTTCGTCTTTGCAGCCGGTCCATAGGCCCTGCAATCATTCCTTAAGCATGATAAAGGCATCAGTCATGCCCTTAATCAAAAAGCCAACTGCAGAAACTGAGGAATTTCTGTCCCTTCCAACCTTTGCCCAGAAATATTTGGAGAAAGTCACCAACAGGCGGATGTCTCATTTCCTTGAGCAGTCTAAATTTCTTGATTATCTTCGAATGATAGCAAATCTTCTGCCCTTGTCCTTCTTAACCCGTCCTCGGCTTTCAACACAGTCTCTGTTATCATTCTGCTCTCCCACCGCTCCGAAAACCGGTTCCAAGGCCCTGCTTCGGGCTGGCCATCCCCAGGCTGTCATCTTGCCACCATTTCAATCTGAATTTAAATCCCTGTCTTAAGCAGTTTGTCAGGGCTCCTCACTCAGCCCCCTCCCCTTTATAAGGGTCACTGGCACAACATATTCTGACATTGGGCTCCAATCTTTAAGTTATGCAGATACACAGATTTTGCTCTCACTTGACAAGAACGTCAGGCAAGGCTCTATAGCGTCAGGGACTTCACAACCCAGGTCACCGAGTGGATATCTTCCAATTCAATAAAACTCAACACAGACACGACAAAAGATGGACTTTTTCTCTACTCAGAACTCACCTGGTGTTCTGTCTTCTTTTTTTTTTTTTTTTTTAAATTTTTGGAAACCTTTATTGTGCATGAAAAAGGAGGACAAATACGGGCCTACAACCGTCAGGCCGGCCACGAAACAGTCGAGCACGAGAGCAAACAATTCAAACCCCCCCAGCGGTATCAGGCAATGTAGCGACAAATAACAGCAGTTACACAATATCGAATCATGCCGCCAAGGAGAAGGAGCAGTGAAGGTTAATTTTAAAAGATTTTTTTCAAAACATAAATCGGTAAAATTAAGTCAAGGAGAACTGAGTCCATACAGTCCGCTTACAGTACATACAGGCAGCAAGAAACATGGCAATAGTGACAACACCCATCGGTTAGGCGGCACAATTCCAAACAACAGGAGCATCAGTCCGTTTCTGCATACCACCCACAGCGCTACCCGCACGTTAGAATCCTCATTACAGACCCAGAACAAGAAAAGAAAAAAGTATAAAGAGGCCATAAATAGGTACCATAGAAATTAACGAAACTAAAACATACCCCCCCACCCTACACACATGCAGAGGCTATGGCCTGCCCCCCCCCCAGCAGAGTGTCTGTCGCCCCATAAACCCGAAATATAGGAAGAAAGAGAAAAGGAGAAAGAAAGAGAAAGTAAAGGCCAAGATAGGAAGAAAGGCAGAAAAGAAAAAAAGCGTCTCATTTGACATATAGGGAGGAAGACAGTTGTGCAACCTAGTCTATAACCCCCCAATAACGAAAAAGGTGGGGAGGAGCCAATAATTATCAAGCTCGCTAACTAGCGAGTAAGGCAGTGGTTAATATCCCAAACGGGCATCGAAATTAAAAGACCTCGCAACAGGTATAAACATGTAGCCCACCTCCAGACCCTCGTGCCGCCCAGGACCAAGATCCTAACAACGAAAACTAGCAAAAGGGTATTTGTACTGCGGTCGTGAAAGAAAGAAACCATCGGAGGTGCCACAGTGTTGAGCCGGA
Source organism: Lissotriton vulgaris (assembly GCF_964263255.1). Classification (NCBI taxonomy): domain Eukaryota; kingdom Metazoa; phylum Chordata; class Amphibia; order Caudata; family Salamandridae; genus Lissotriton; species Lissotriton vulgaris. The sequence continues at coordinate 51,517,196 of NC_141697.1, forward strand.
GGCAGCAGGCAACTAAGATGGCCGCCTCGGAACGAGAAAGACAAAGAGTTAAGATGGACGCCACCCGTTACAGACAACCCCCCGTCCCAGTAGTCATTATCGGCAAGTCAGACACCCCAAAAATGAACAGAGCCGATGGCTCGCTAGGTATAAGGATAGTCAATTGAGGCTCCGACCGTGCCGTGAGCCATAATGCAGTAACACTAGGGAGGCGTCGAGGGCGAGCGCTAATCGCTATCCAATAGGTCCCAGCCTGCTGGAAGATTCAACGTGCACTCTGCGGGCGGTCCACACATTCCCCCACACAGCATTCCGAACCCGACCCCCCTCAGGTAGGAGAGCAATGCAACAAGCAAATCGAAATAGAAAAAAGAGCAGTACACGTTATAGCAGTTGCAATCCCGAAATGGGGAGGCGGTGCATGTAGAACGCGACCATTATATCAAACAGTGTGCCAGTCCGGTTGTCAGCCAGCCAGTCAATCAGAACCAGTGAGAGAAACAGCATCAACCTTGTCCTGAACGTCGAAACCCAAGCAGTCTCGGCCACCGCTGTGGGCGCTCTTCATGCAGGACAAAGGAGTAAAATGGCCGCCCTCGGCATAGAAGAAACGGAGGAAGAAGAAGGGAGTGTCCCCAATCGGCGGCCAGAGAAGCGTCCAAGGTGACGGGCTCTACTTCTCCCGCAGGGCGGCACACACTCCGATAGTAAAGAAAGGATGATGGCAGCATTCCCGCAGGCAAAGTCTCAATAAGCAGAGTGGAGGGAAACTTTGTAGCTGCAGCCTCGTCAGTAGGGAAACACTCGACACTGTAGCCAGGGACATGGCCGACCTCCGTGTACACATATTGCAACATTGTATCCTTCTCGGGAGCAGTGAGAGGCAGCAAAGGGTCCGCCAGCCGTGAGTGCCCCATGTCATGAGCAGCGCTGTCGATCCTTCGTGCCAGCTCTCGGGCATTCCTTCGCCACGTCGCCCATAGGTCTACAAATGCCGCCAGGATGTCTCTGTTAGTCAGGGCACTCAGCGGTAGTGGCCGGTCAGGTCTGTTCAACGACACCCTACGCGTAGCCTCAAGCCCCAGGAGAGGCAGGGCAGCAAGTACCGGAGACCGGGGATCGTTCCGGTAGGCAGGCACCATTATCACCCTTACAAGCAGCCTACCATGGGGGGGGGTCGACTCTGTTACCTGACGAAGTAGGGATGAAGACCACCAGAGGCAGCGCGGCTCACAGTCCGGGGGCTGAGCGAGTGAAAGCCCCCTCAGCGGCTGTTGGTGCAAGCGTCCCACGGCGGAGAAAGCGCCTTAAGATGGAGTCCGCTCAGACGGTCCGTCTCAGAACAAAGAAAAGCGTCGCCAGCATAGTCGCCGTCCCACAATTAGACACTCCGTCATGAAATGGGGTCTCGTCCCAGTGGTGAAAGCAATTCCGCTCGTCCCATCCGTCGGTCGCGCTCCGCTCAGGATCGGCCCTACCGCAGCCCTGCCACAGCTCGTTCCATCTCCCCAGTCCAGCAGCGTCAGGCGGGGAACATCGGAGCAATTTCCAGGGGCAGCGTCGGAGGTCGGCTAACTCCACAAGACCACCACCAAATCAGCCGAAAGAGGCCTCAGGAGAACGCAGACTTCCCCAGCGCGTTCGTGACTCAGTTTAAGCTAATGCAATCGAGGATATTTATCAGGATTTGAAGGCGAAAACCAGACGGATCGCGGAGCCACAGACTCACACGTCCGTCCCGTCCGCCATCTTGGCTCCTCCCCCCGGTGTTCTGTCTTCTTATCCGCGGTCCTCAAACCGAGGTTTGACCGTAGTCCCATCTTCCTGAGTACGCAATTTAGACTTCTGTTGTTAATCATGATCTTTCCTTAAAGGAGAAGGTCAATACATTGGTTGACATCTGTTTCCTTAAGCTTTGTCTACTGCGGAAAACCACACCCTATCTCCCAAGTCCATCAGAGGTCCAGGCCCCCGTCTTAAGTCAATTAGATGACTGAATCTCACCTTTTCTAGGGGTGCCTGTGTATACCAACAAACAGCTGCAACGCTTACAGAATATTGCAGCCTGACTGTCTCTCACCCTCCATTTTGATTCCATGCAAGGACGGCAGTGCACATTCTTCACTGGTTACGTATTTGTCAGAGAATTGCTTTAAATCTGTTTCCACCGTGTTCAAAGCCTTTCATGCCAGGCCCCCTATGCAACCCTTGTCCACTGTATCTAACTTTGTTTGAAGTTTCAGCTCTATACACCGCTTAAGGCTCTCAGGTCCTCTACTGCTGGGCTGCTGGCAGTACCCAGATGTTGACGTATAAATAGGACCAAAGTGTCAATCAGACATATTTATCATTTATAGAGAACACAACACAGGCAGCGCTGATTGCAACAGATGTTATTACTCTACCCAACATGACTCATTTCTTAACAACCGCGAAGAGCGGATCTAAAAACTGTTACATTCAAGTCACACCCAGGTCTCTGCAGCAGGTGTGTCACCTACTGAGATTCCTTAAGGGCGCTGAGAAGGAGATTCTGATCCTCCACCCTTGGGAGGTGCGTTTGTACTGCAGACCGGGCCAAATATTGGCTGCCCGAGGCCCAGGATGTGGCAGGGAGTCAGACACGGCTGTAATGAGCGATAAGCTTCACGGGCAATTGGTACTTGGCAGGAGGATGAAAGGTTCCGTAGGCAGGTACCAGTAGAAGCAGCATCTTTACGCAGCAGATAGTTCCCCGCTCGCAGGCCATGCCTTTTCTTGGCGGCGAACCGGCTGATGGAGCTCTGACAGTTTCTACAGCCGGAGACATATGTGAGTTGGTTTAATCGCATGCAGCAAATGCCTGCATGCAACCAGGAGGTGACAGGTTCGATACTGGCAGGGCCGTCTCATTCATTCTTACTTCCCGGGTAGAAAAAAACAGTACCACTAAAGAGCAAATATACACCTGTTTTTGAAATGACAGTATATAGTTTGGTTTGTGGCATGGATCCTTAATGAATGGTAGACATATTAAAGGGTACACGGTGGGCATTTCAAAGACCCTGGCCTCAGCAAAATGCAAGCGGCTTGCCTCCGGCAAAGAGACAAGTTTCACAGCTTCCCATATTTGTTTATTCCAAAACGCTTCTTGCAGACTGTAAAGCCAGATCTCTCGCTTATAATACAAAAACTGGCATTAACTTGAAGAAAATCTGGGGTAAACTATAAAGAGTTTAAACGATTGTGGGGAATGTACATCTTTTTTAAGGACCTTCTTATCCGTCCTGTCAAGTAGATTCATATGTATTTATATCTTTTTCAAAGACATTTTAGATAGTTTGCAATTATGTCAAAGAAATGTGGAAGGTTCACTTTAACTTGTTCAGGAACATTTACTGTCGTCTTTAACCTCAGCGGCGTGATAGGAGGCAGTGGGTACAAATGACAAGGGCAAGTTGATTTATCTGTATCAATTTCAAGTGAGTGGAGAATCAACTGGATCAGCTTTCCATGGACATTTGAGGTCAAATGGAAGAATCTCGCGGAGGCGCCCAGTCCATTCTTCTTGCTTCAGGGAGGTCTAGGGTACTTGTTAACTTCAGGAAGAGCGGTTATCATTTGTATTCAGCGGGTTTTGACACAGTTCAGAACTTTCTGCGAACGTCATCAATACTCGCCTTAATTTTGAAGTCTTTGGCCAATTTTTGGGAAACAAGAGATCAGCTGGGAAGGCCGATAACCAGGTCGACTCACTCAGTCAGGGAGAGTCACTTATATTCAAGCAATCAATCAATCACCCATTTATAGAGCACCACATATCATCTGTGAGGGTCTTGAGTAGGCCTGGCCGGTAATTTTGCGTTCTGCAGAGAACGTGGACTTGCCAAAAATTCTGTGATCCGCGGCTTTGTGGATTTTTTTGCTTGTTTGCGCTTTCAAAATGTGTGTTTGTGAGATATTTCCCCCCGAGCACGCAAACAGCATTCGTGAACAGCAAAAAAGCATTGCAAACGGGCGGAACAAGCAATTCCACGTGTTTGCTGAACTCTGCGTGCTCGGGGAGATTTTTGACCGTTTCGCAGAGCTTTGCGTAGCATGACATCGCAAATTCCGCCCACCCCTAGTCTCAAGGCGCTGGAGAAGTTGCTTGGTGTGTGGTGGTTTGAGAGAAGTGCAGCATCTGCACTTTTATGAAGCCCCAGCCGAAGAGATGACTTAAATAAAAGGTACTGGCCATGGGCGACCCAAGGCAGCGTATTACCGAACATCAAACACAGAGAAGCAATGAAACTCACACCACAATCCTCTTCCTGAAGAGCGGGCAATCCAGGGTGAAGGTTTCATACTCGCCGCCCTCGCCACATACGTGCACTCCGTACTTCTTGGACAGCTGGAAACAAAGGCAGAGGATCAGCAGGACCCATGGGGCATCAGCGACTCGCAGCAGAGCTAGGACAGAGCGCAGACCCCACTCAGACCAACATTTTCAACATTCCCTCCACAATTATTGTTTGATTATTGACCTGACCTGGACATCCCTCCTCAAAAGTGTTAATTACATCAGAACAATGTGCCATGTGAGGAAGGGAATTTGTTTGCATATGTGCCCTAATGCTTGCATGTATTATATGAACATGCTAATGCCCATGGGTGCCTTAACGTGTGTTTTTACATTTTATTACTCAACTGGTATTTTGTTTGCCGCACACCTACCGCATTTTACGTGAATCTATATTGTGTTATCCTGTGTACCACACTCTACACTTCACTGAGCCATTCTAGAAAACGTAGCCTCGTTTTCGAGTTGGAACGAGCAAAGAAAAATGTTATAAAATAGTAGACCACTCTTGTTGGTGTTAAATGTTTGTTTGCTGTGGTTTTCTCGCATTCTTATCACAAGAAAATCCTGGCATCTGCCTATTAGTGCCTATCTGTTGGATTGGTTTCTGTCAGGTGCTTTTGCTTTCATTCACTTGAATTGAGAAAAAGTGAGAAAAGTGTTTGGCGTTTCTTTTAGGTAAAAACCAACATTTGTTGCATTTTCTTCTCACAATTTAAAATGTGCAACTTTAGTGAAGTCTGCGGAGTTTGCACTGTTTTGAAAAAAAGCATTCACCTTGCACACCCTTAGTTATTTAAAAGAGAAATTCGACCTTAAATATGTTCTCTGTGCTCCATTACAAGGTGGACCCCTTCATGTTCTAGCCCTATATTTCACGTGATTTCATTCCACCACCTGCTGATCCCAACACTTTCAACTTTATTTCCACCCTCACCCCATCCCTCTCCCTCTGTACACTTTACTTCCACCCCACTCCCGGTCTCTTCTTTACATGCCAGACTTCTTTACTGGTTTTCCACTCCTGTCCCCGTCTTATTGTTCATTTCACACTCTTCCCCATGTTTATTACCATGAGTCACATTGTGCCACTCACTCTCACTTTCTGCATATTTACTTCTATGTTTCTCTCTATAAATACTCGTCTTCCTTCTTTCCATTCCAATCCACGTGCCCTCTTCCAGTTGGTTCCAAGGTGCCCCTGACAGGTGTTAGACTCTGGTTAGAAGCCAGAGGACACAGCTTAACCCAGTCATAAGCAAGTGAATCATACCTTGGGGAAACAAAGCGCCCAGAAGCCTATATTCCCCGAGTTCTTTACTGGATTGCGCCCATGACGTATCAAGCCTGATGCACGAATTGTTGCTGCTCCAGATTCTGGGTGCACTGGGCCTGCCTCGTCACTGTTTCTTTCTTTGCATTTCTCAGCTATCAGTCTGGCAATGTCCTGGCTCCTTGTGCTCTTACGCACAAGGAAATATTTTTTTCTGGCAAGCCTGGTGGGCACTGGTCACCACGTAGGTTACAGGTCTTGAAGATGACACTGAGTGGAGCGGCACAGCCGGTGCCCACTGTAGGCCCGCCAGGGTAGGAGGGATGGGGTCAAATGCCTTCTTTCCTTGGATGAGACATGTGGCTGCATTGTAGGCATGAGCCGGGCACTATCGCCATCCAGCTGTCACAGGAACAAGACTCCGATGTTATTCAAGAAGTTCGGTTTGTGGTAGTAAAGGGGAAGTTGGTTGTGGAGTGATAGTTGGTATAAAGACATCTGTGTACATTTGGCAGTGTGTTTCACGGGAGAGGTAATTGCCATTGAATTGTCAATGTTTCCTTGGCAACGTGTGTTTTGAAGGAGAAGTTGGAGTTGGTGATATTTCGGGATGTTCATGCGGCTGTAATGAGTTATAGTTATAGTGTGAACTCGTCCAGGTTGGCGTTGGAGAGATTGTGCTGGTTTGAGTTTTCTGGCACTATGCTTGCTCCACATTAAGTGTTCTCTTAACAACCACTTCATATGGCGGAGAGACTATATTTGATGTAGTGAGTGATCGGGATTGTGGAGACATTCTGTTGCACGTGTAGAAGTGAATCCTGATTCCATGGTTGGTATTGTGGACCCAGACTGGCTTAATGTGCAGGAAGACCTTGGATTCTTGTGAGACTGCCTCCACAGGTCACTAACAGCCAGTGCCGTCTAGAGCTGCCTACCTGGAAGAGTTTGCGTTGATCGAATAGACAGACCAACAAATAGAACAGTGCAGCGTTGATGTGTTGTCCGACCTTGTAGATATTTATTTTGAGAATGCAATAATGCGTTACACTTGTCCATTGAGCGGGGCATGGGCAGTTCTAGCGTCGGGTTTGACGGCTTTGAACAGGTCTTTGCTTCAGGTGGAGGCTTCTTTTAAGGTAGATGTGCAGTAAGTAGGAATGGCTGCCGTGAAAAGCTGCCTGTGTGTGTTCAGGTTACAATTTCCTGTGGTATCAATCCATTGAACTATGATGGGCATGTTATTTGCTATAAAAATATATATTCTTGTACAGCAGAACTACAGGTATATTCAGAGGTACAGTGATAAGGCTACTCAGCAGGCCAATAACAAGGATAAGCTTCAGTAATATGACTGGCATATACTGAAGTCCAATGTGGGCATATTTCATGGTGCAAGGGTGACATATTGTGCAGCCCAAGGATGGGCACGGTCTGCAGTCTAGCCATAGGCATGTTCATCAGTGCGGATGCAGGCTGGTTCTTCATGTCGACAATGGCCATGTCATGCACTGCATTAATGGTCATGCTCTAAAGTTCGATGACAGGCATGTTCTGCAGTCCAGTAACGGTCATGTTTCGTAATTCAGTGATGGGCATGTTCTGCAGTTCTACAATGGGCATATTCTTAAGGGCACTAACTGGCACATTCTGCACTGCAATGATGGGCACCGATCGGAATGGCTTGCAGTTCCATTGTGGGCGTGTCTGGCAGTCGAACAATGGGAGTGCCCGGTCCATCAATGGGCATGTCCTGATAATGGGCGTGGTCTATAACTCAATGACGGGCCTGTTTTGCAATTCAACAATGGCCAGCCATCATCATCTAGACTCACAGAAACCTAATCTGGACATTTAGTTCTGGTCTGGAGAATGTAAAGTGCTTCTCAATGCAGCAAAAATTATCTTATTGGCCAAATCCCTTGGGCTCTACTGTTGACACCGGTGGCATTTAGAAATATTGTTTAAGTATGACTGTAGAAGTGGCAGCCATGTTTGTTCAACACTAAACCAATGCTGGCAAGAGGCTTGTGGGGTCTCTAGACAGAGTAACTCGGAATCCTTTCCAAGAGGTGTGGCCTATATAATGGGTGTGGGTAAAAACATGTGAACTACAAACCTGTGCTTCCTATAGCGCGCCCATCCGACCAGTATGCTTGTTCTTCTCTGTAAGTTTTCTGTTGCTGCTTTCAAGAAATATCACAAAGTACAAGACATGCACCTAAAACAAGCCATACCTATTGCATTTGCCATTGCTTGTTAGCAGTTTCAGATAAGCCAGTAACAAGAATGCTGCTGTTGTGAATAATTATAACGGAAACTGTTTCATATCTAAAAATAAGCGACTGTGAATTGTTCATTACTACGGTCTGGTGGAAGGTTAGGGGTCTTTGGGGGTCTCAATCACCGCCTTCCTCCCTTCACACGAACACCCTCTGCAGCCCCTCTGTTAGACACGCCCCTTTAACCCCCCACATATTTCTATAGCACTTCATTTCCATATCTCACACCTCATCTCTTTCCTCTTCAGCCTCCTCTTTTCAGTCTCTCCTGACTGTACTTCCTCGCATCTCCTTCCATTCACCGCCCCCCAACACAGCTCCCCCACTCCCCTGCATGCTGAGGGCACAAGGATCGGAGGCGCAGGCATTGCACACAGACGTGTGACCCCCAGACAGGTGCTGTGAGGAACTCGCCCTGCCTCCAACCTAGAGAGGCCCAGAGCTCTCCATCGCACACACCCACCTACAACCTGATCACAGACACCTAGAGGGGATTCACGGTGCGCACTGTGCTGCAAGTGAAGTGCGACACAAAACCCTGCAGGAACACAGCATCCAGGAAAAAACAGACACTCTAAGGGAATGGATGATTAATTAAAACATGTGAAATTTAAACAGGAACCACATCGCTGGCATGGATTACCCTAATGGTTCTTCATTGTTCACAAATCAATCCGTTTTTTTACCTGTGAAGTTAATAACATAAATAGAGGGCGATAGGGACCCCTTTCAATGTCAGTTTTTTTTTAAATTAGTGATGGGTTTGTCCTGGGTGGACCAATGCCAGCTTCAGAAATGTGTGTAACCTGCAGCTCACGCGTGCCACTCCCCTGACACTCATGGTGAGCCGTGCAGTGAGTAACAGTGAACCGTGCCCGGTTTATCACTGGCTAGAGCTCATTATGTATTGTTGTTATTCACACGCGCCACACACCCCGCTCCCTTCCACGGACCATGCCTGCCACTCCTGAAAACCCCGGAGAAAGCTTTCTTCAAATGAACAGGGTGGAAGCCCCCACTAGCGCAGCAGGTGCAGTCGCACCGGGGTCTACAGGCGGGAACAGCCCAGGTCACCACATTCATGCCGGTCTTCTACCACCCAGGGTCAGGAGGGGGCTGCATTAGGGCCCGTGCCCCATTGCCACGTCACTCCTCAAGGCGCCACCATTCTTGGAGAAGGAGCGCGCTTCGCCGAAAGGAATGCTGTCTGACCCCCGGTGGGGGCATCGCGCCATCTTGAGTCAAAGCACGCAATCAGTGTCACTGGGAAAGGGAAACAAAGATGGTCTGGAGGAGGAACCGGCCCGGTGAGGTGATGGCAAGAGACAGCTCCTCTGGAGCGGAAGAGCCGCCCCCCCCCCCCCCCCCCCCCACGTCCCCCCTGGACGGGACCGCGGCCCCCCCTGGACGGGGCCGCGTTCCTGGTCGTGCCCCGGCACGCTCGCGCCATCAGCGCCGGCTTACCTCCATGAGGTGCGGCCGCACCTGAGCCAGGCCCCTTCCCAGATGCTTATCGGGCTCCAGGCCTGTCAAGAGATTAAATAAAAAACACTTTCAGAGAGGGCATCGCCGCCTCGGCAGACATCAAACGCATTTTTATTACTGTCACAGCTCCCTCCCCTGGGCCTGCGGCCTAGCCCGGTGTCAGCCTCTTGCACACCTGTTGATGACCTCAGGAGGCAGGACAGGCGGCCATCTTGAGGCAGAGGTGCGGTCACCTTGAGGCAGAGGTGCAGCCATCTTGAGGCAGAGGTGCGGTCACCTAGAGGCAGAGGTGCAGCCATCTTGAGGCAGAGGTGCAGCCATCTTGAGGCAGAGGTGCATCGCTTGGCCATGAAATAGCAACACTGGACACTCACACAGCAGCACAGAGCAAACTGAAGTGCCTCTAACATGCATAATGTTATATACCTGCAACTCACCTGACGGTTACGTCACCTTCTTTTTACTTCTGCAAACCTAACAACAAAATGCCTCAATGAATCACACAATGTTCAAAACCACATCACCCTCCAAAAAAGTGTACATGCTTCATTCACCCTAAGGGCTCACTCTCTCAAGCACCTGACATCAGACGCACGTTTGAGCCAGGAGTTGGACAAGTACGGTTGCTTCCAACTAGAAGCTTCAGGTATTATCTTACAAGCATGACAGGTTGAGTTGGCCCTGCTGGAATGAAACACAAAGATCTGACGTACCCACCCCTAAGTTTGAAGTTAACATAGAATTTGAATTTCACAAATTTGCTGCACAACGGTATCATCCGCATAGAATCATCCAACAGCTTGTGGTCAAAGTTCTCAACTATCCACCATGTGTCCATCCATGGATAAGATCTAGTGCTTTCTGGAATGTTCCAGGTGTCTGGAACAAAGAAGGAAATCCTAGAATACTTGGAGGGAAATCTGGAATCCTGAAGAAAACTTTGGAACACTGGAGAGTATTCCAGAATATCGGGATGATATCGGATGGGTAGAAGGTTGCTCTAAATTGGCTGGAGTGTATTTTGGATTCTATGGGGGAAGAACGAGGATGTTCTGGAGTGATGTAACAGAAAGTGGAAGGTGCCTAGGAATTTGCTGAAAGTTCTGAACTACTAAAGGAAACATTAAAATGCTGCATCCTCTTCTAGAACAGTGGTTCTTAATCTGGGGACCCCTGGGGGTCCGAAAAGCATACTGAGGGGGTCCGCGTTTGCTTAGAAAATTAAATAATATAATAAATTAAAAAAGTGTATATAAATAAAAGAGCAAAATGTACAATTAAAAATGTTAAAACATTCTGTAAATGTGAACGAGTTTGAAACTGGAAGCTAAAAAACGAAGGCCGTATCCTCGGGCTGATTCATGGAGCAGCAGCAATGGAACTGTACGGGTGAAGATAGGCCTCATTACATTTAGAAAATCTCCTACCTTCCTATTTAAATTTAGATTTTTAAAAAATATTTGTCTGTGATTGAATAAGATATTCCATCATTTGTTCAAGTGTTCGATGAATGCTCGTTTCTGTATATTTTGTGTGGTGTTTTGCAGTTCAAATTATCATAAATGCTAGGCTGGGGGTCCCCGGATTCCAGTGATGATTCAGTGGGGGTCCACGGAAGTCAAAAGGTTAAAATCCACTGTTCTAAAATATCAGTGGCTGTTCTGTTTTGGGGAGTTTGTTATGGAATGCTGCTCAGTGTGGGGGGACGTGGTAGAGGATTCTCAAGGCGGCCGATCCCCAGAAGAGAGAGGGTTGACCCCTCATTGAAGGAAACTGTGACGAGGTCTCTGGGGACAGCGTCGTCGTTGTGCTGCAGCAACTCCAATCTCTCCTCCATCACCCCCTCTTTCACTCTGCTTCTCATCAACAATCCCCCTGCTTACCCCCCCTCCTCACACCCCCACCAACAATGTTTAAGAAAAAAATTGGTCAAGCAATGTATTTAAAACCACATTTTCAAATGGATTAGGGAAACAAGCATTGGCAAAGCTGGCATTGGGGACAGCCTTTTAGATTGGTCAATGCTTGTTTTGTCATGCCTTTTGCAAAGCTCTATTATTGGGGAATCTGACAGGTCCTTCTTAAATTAAAAATAAAAATAAAAAATTACCTAAAGCACAAATATATTTTGGGTCTCAAGAAGCACACATTGCCATAGAAGTCCCCAATGCCTTAAAGGGAAATAGAGGACTAGTGGTACACATAATTTAGTGTACATGATTCCTAAAGAGAAGTGAAGGCACTATAACTTTCAAATCAAAGAAGCGCAGGTACTCAGTACTAGACAGTACCTGCCCCTTTATAGCACTGGTAGTCCCTACCACTGAAGAGAACTACTAAGTGCACTTGCGCTTCTTGTGAAAGAGGAGAATGCCGTCAGTCACAGTGAAGTTAGCCAATGGCTGAAGTGGGCGGACCCACTGCTCCAGGCTGTATGCTGTAGTGACCGGAAGAAAAACGTGAATGACACAGTCACAGGGCGAAGGTGACTAGCGCTGGCTGAAAGCCCCTATAAATACACTATACAAGGCACAAGTCCTATAAAAAAAAGTGGGGGACTGGCAATATGCAAATGACATCATGACGTCACGTGCTGAACGTGCCCCGGTGTGTTACACCGGGACACGTTCAGCATATTTCTGTGGGGTCCAGCTTCTTGGCAGGGGGGACGGTGTCTACCCTGTGAAAAGAGTGGGGGGACGCTGTGTACCTGCGTGTACCCCCGACTCGAGTCCTTATATTACTATACATATAATATAGTACGTATAAATGTGGTACACGGCTTGCGCGAATCCACCCAAATTGCAGCAAAGCGCTGCATAGCGTGAAAGACAAGCATAACGTCAACAAGTAATGGGCGAGGTATCTGGTCTGGAGACAGTACAATACTATTAGTAACATTAAAAGGTCTTTGCTGATGCCAGGTCTAAACCCTGCAGGTTTTAGAGTCACTTTCGAAGAGAAGTGGACGCAACAATAGAATACTTTAAGGCTGCTACAGCAACCAAGAAGAGAATTCTTCTGCAGCACAAAAAATATTTGGGTGTCCATCATAAAAAAGGTGCGCGTGACTCGTGGACTCACAGGTGCGCGCGCCTCGAGGACGCACAGGCGTGCGTGCCTCGAGGACGCACAGGTGTGCGTGCCTCGAGGACGCGCAGGTGCGCGACAGGAAAATGCTTGCAAATCAAGGGAAAGAGTGCCCATCTGGGGCACTAGTTACTTGTTGGTTGCCATGGCATAGGAGCAGCGCGCCACAGGTCTCATTTTGTCCCTCTGCAGCCACCGTCCAGAGCCCGGAGACTCCTGGTGTGCATGGGCAGGAACAGCAGAGGAGAGGGCATGGGCATGGGCGTAGGAACTGTGGGGGACGCGGGGGACGTATCCCCCCCAGATTTTGGAGTGGGGGGGACACAGGGGACAAGGGTGGGGGGTCCGAGGGGTTAAACAAATTTCCCCTCTACCTCCTGAGAGGGAGATTGGCAGGCCATCAGCGCTGAGCCACACAAAGAGTTCAAAGGGCAGTGGCAGGGGGGCGAGTGGCCTCTGACGTCACCTTATGCTGTGACTATCGGATAAATGGCCCTGCACTTGACCTGGCGCCTCTACAGTTACCTGTCTGTGAGCCGCCAATGATCCGATAGTCACAGCATAAGGTGACGTCAGAGGCCACTCGCCCCCCTGCCTCTGCCCTTTTGAAGTCTATGTGTGGCGCAGCACCCCTGAGGCTCCAGGAATGATTTAATTCTCACCTCAGCTGCCTGTAGCCAGTGCTCTGGTTGATTTGCTGGCTGACCTGACCTCGTCGTCTGACTCCTCGCACCGTGTCTGTTACCGGCTTGAACGAAGGGCTGCAGGCAGCAGCACGCTCTGATGCTCGGTTAACTTGTAAGTAGGGGCAAGGGCTGTTACACTGCATTGCCAGGGGCGCCTGGTCACATTTGAAAGTGGTGGGGGTGTGGGGTTTACAAGTTGTGACTGAGTGGAGTCTGGAGTGCAGCCTGAGCCTCGGCTCAGCAGCCTCGCCCTCACCTCTGCTGCCAGTGCTGCTTTTTTATTTTTTTTATTTATAGTGCGTGAAAGCCCTCTCCTCGTCGCTTTTTTGTTTAAATTGTGCCCAGTATGTTCTGTCTTAATTCCGCACTTTGAATAACTCCTGATAACAAAGGGCCCTTTCACGACGTGTTCCAGTAATTATTAGATTGGAATTGTGTAAATGTCACCGTGGACTAGTTAGTGTTTGCAGGCCTGTCTCTAAATTCGGCTATTCACGGGCATTGTGGCTCAATATTCTTGCTTAAATGTGATACTTTTCTAATTATCTGAATGAGGCTTACAAAGTAGATTTAGTTTTATGAGCGGGGACGTGAGAAATCTAACCTCATAAGGACTGGGAATTAATCAGAGGGCCGCTTACAAGGCTTTCAAGGGATGAATGAAATATCTGCGAGGTAGGAAGATGGGAAAAGATTCTGGAGATTGTTGTGCGAAAATGGACATTCGTGTGTTTTTAACGCATAGGCTGGGGTTGCTAGCGCTATCTTCTGTTCTGTTATTCTTGGCACTGTCTATTTGTGAGCATCGTCCTCCACCGTTGCTCTTGGCATGCAGTCAGTGCAGTGAGTGTATACATCGCGGCCCCAGGTCACCTCACACAGCCGCTGCTCCGCACACACCTTTGGTTCTCTGGGCACACCAGGTGCTGGTCTCTTCTCGGGCCCGGCGCGGCGCAGCCCAGTCGCAGATTGGACACTTATATAATGCTCTGTGTTGACGTGTGTAGTGTTCTTTAAGAACTCTGAGGAAGCCTTTTGGAAATTTTCAAGACTTTCTTCCTTAAACTACTGTGATAGTTAAGACTGTCAATGTTTTCAGTATAACTAGATTCGTACTGACACATCTGACATTAGGCCAAAAGGTTTTTTTTAATATTCATTTAGGGGATGGTGCTAGACATTGCTGTATTACATTGTGTATTCAGATTTGTCAATGTGTGAAATGATATGTGATCACCTTATGCCTACACTGTAATTTTCATAGTGTATTTTCATTTTAAAAGGCAGGGGCGGCTGGTGACATTTGAAAGTGGTGAGGCGTAAATAATGCACTGTGATGAGCGCGCGCAGCGAGCAAGGCCCAACCACCTATGGGGAATTCGGGGGTTCTCCCACGAGAACATTTTGAAAAAAGAGTGGGCAAATGGTGCATTCTTAAGCACATTTGAGAAAGAGGTATCTTGGCCAATACATCTCTGGGAGTAGCCAGACAAGTCTCTTTGCACTTGCACAGATGCATCTCTCTCCCTGCATTCACATAGGCACAGTCACCCTGCACTCATAGACCCATTACTCACCCTTCCCTGACACATCACTAAGCCAGCATTCACCCATCCACATCACTCACTCTGGACTCACACAGGCACACTGCTCACCCTATACTCACACAGACATCACTCACCCTGGACTCACACAGGCACACTGCTCACCCTGCGCTCACACAGACATCACCGACCCTGCACTGTCACAGACATCACTCACACAGGCACACTGCTGACCCTGCGCTCACACAGACATCACTCACCCAGGAATCACACAGGCACACTGCTCACCCTATACTCACACAGACATCACTCACCCTGGACTCACACAGGCACACTGCTCACCCTGCGCTCACACAGACATCACCGACCCTGCACTGTCACAGACATCACTCACACAGGCACACTGCTGACCCTGCGCTCACACAGACATCACCCACCCAGGAATCACACAGGCACAATGCTCACCCTATACTCACACAGACATCACTCACCCTGGACTCACACAGGCACACTGCTCACCCTGCGCTCACACAGACATCACCGACCCTGCACTGTCACAGACATCACTCACACAGGCACACTGCTGACCCTGCGCTCACACAGACATCACTCACCCAGGACTCACACAGGCACACTGCTCACCCTATACTCACACAGACATCACTCACCCTGGACTCACACAGGCACACTGCTCACCCTGCGCTCACACAGACATCACTCACCCTTCAATGCACTGCACTCAATAGGTTTCATATCTTTCAGCCTGTCTAGGCCCGACATTGCCAGATGACAGACTCCAGTACATAACACCACGTCAGCTGGGGCCTCTGAGCAGCTGGGGGTGCTCAGCATAGACCCAAGAATGCAAGCAGCCCCCCACAGACACTGGTGTTATTGTAGGCTGTTCGTCACTGCAACACCCTACACTGCAAAGGAAAGTGGGACTGTGCTGGTATTCAGCCACTTTTTCCTGTTCCTTGGTATCTGGCTTTTTTCTTGAGCTCATCACTTTAGTCCCTTTGCCCACCCTTGCGTTGTATCCAAAAGCCTCAAAGGTGAAGCCCAGCCATGTGGGTTGGTGCTGCTGTGAACTAAATGTATTGGCATGCAGCTTAGACAACAGTGAAACTTGCCATTCCGTACTTAATTGGTCTTATTTCACAGGTATGACATGACAGTGACATCGTCCGGGAAGGGGGTGGGGGTTGAATTACTACTACTAACACAGCAATGAAATCCGCTGACATGAAAAAATAGAATGATCCAGAAAACCAAAATCCTGTTGTGATTGGATATGTTCTGTGACACACATTACATGTGTTTTTATAAGACATGTGAAAAACACATGACTTTAGTTTTGGTTAAAATTCTTAATTTAGGGGAACAATTAATAATTTAAGTAATAAGTTACTTCCTGCAGTAAGAAAAACAATTTCTAATTTGTCATATTGCATTTTGAGATGTAGGAATGTCGCTAAGAGCGTTTAGTTTATTATTCCTTTTTTGTCCCGCCTTTGTTTTCTTGGTGCATGAAGATGCAAGATTCATATACATATTTTTTTCCCATTTGGTCTTTATTGTGAATGTAAATAAAAATAAAGCATACTTGCAGACTGTGACTACTTGCCTGCCTTTCTCAATATTTCTCTTCATAACTATGCGATTGTATACATTTAACACGTGTATGGTCTCGCACAATGGGCGGTTTGTATAAGGTCACTGGAAAGTTCCCAAGGTTGATCCTGTCCCCCCCAGAAATGTAGTGTCTCCTACGCCCATGGGCATGGGTGGCATTCCTGACCCCAGGCCATTCACCCCCCCCCACTATTATTTACAACAACATTATTAGAATGTGCCTCATAATAATTACTAGTTTGCAATGCTCTGCATAATTATTATTCTACCTCTTAAAGTTAATACAATTGTTATCGCCGCGGATGAAAAGGGCCGGCCCGGTTTTCTCTGGGGGCTGAGTGGAATGCATGCCAAGAAAGGCCCAGGACCTCTGGGCTGGGATGAACATTTACTCACAGAGCAAGCACTGAAATAAACCCGCCATTACCTTCAAGGTCAGTCATTAAAGTCGTAAAACTGAATATTTTAATTGAATCCTAATTGCTTCCAAGGTTTGATACATGCAAGGAAAGTAAAAGCGATGTCAGGGCAAGAATGATGGCTCGCGCGCCTTAATTAATTTCTCCAAGTCTGCGCCCAGGAGTTGCTGTGGGATTTTGTGCCACCCACACACCCACCCCATCCATCCACCCACCCACCCATCCATCCATCCTGACTCCACCGGTGCTAGCGCGAGGCGCGAGTTAGGGAAGGCAAAATGCGGCACAACTTATCAGTAGAACGAGGCAGTAACTTGCCCAGCACAAGGACTGCCAGAGGTCTAAACACACTTCTGATTGGAAAGTGCGTCGCTGTGCTCTTCGAACGTTAGGGTGCAGGGTCGGATTGGGATCACAATTTGGCCCGGGCACTGACGAAAAAAGTGGCCCACATTCAAGGGGCGTAGCCTACAATTAAGGGGCGTGGCCAACATTCAAGGGGCGTGGCCCACATTCAAGGGGCGTGCCCTTTCATGAAACACCATTTGGTTACACACGTCAATGTCCTTGAATATTAGATGTAAATACATTAGGAATTTGGACAAGTATGGTAGTGCACTGTCCAGTGACCAGCTGAAAGAGGGCATGAAAGATCAGAAATTGGATTATAAATTAAAATCTGTTCCGAACAGGGACCCAAAAATATGTTTGGCCCAGGGCCCCAAAATCCTTAAGATGTTTGGCACAGAAATGAATTAAAGTGAGAGGATACTGTTCTTTCACAGGAGAGACGGGGGGGAAAGGTGACAATGGCGCCATGCTGAGCAACTAAAAAAACAGCAAGGCCCCTTTCTGTCACAAAATTATTCGAGCCCTTCAGGGAAGGAGCACCTAATAAGCAGCAAAGCCCCTGCTATTACTAACCTACTCAGCCCTCCCCAGACCTTCAGCTCAGGAGCACATGAACAGCAGTAAGGCCCCTGCAATTAGTAAATTAATCAGCCTTCCAGGCCTCAGGGCAATGTCCTGGCAGGTGAGCACAAAACACAGCTGCTGGGTCATCCATGGTAACCAGGGGGAGGCTGAGGTGAAGATGGTGCAAGTTGCAAAGATCACCTGGCCCCCACAGTGAGACCCATTCTTCCTCGCCCACTATTCCCTGGGCCGTTTTTCTCAGGACCCCGACCCGCCATCTTGTCCATTCCCTCGTCTTGTACCCTTCTCCCTCGTTTCCCCCTTGACAATCCTCAAATGTTTCTTCCCTTTTCTGTTTTGCCTTTTCTCCATACCCTTGTATCACTCCCACCCTCCCTTGGTGCTGTGACTGCATCCCCTCTCCAACCCCACTTAATGGAACTCTGCCTGAGAAAATCTACTATGTGTGTACATATATGTATATAGAGAACTCTAATCACTAGTATATGAAGTAGACCTTTGTTATATCTACCATTCCTATGTGACTCTTAGAGCATATCCATTTGTATCCCTTCCTTTTGCATATAGAGAGAACTCTAATCACTGGTATATGCAGTAGACCTTTGTACTCTCTACCATTCCTATGTGACTCTTAGAGCATATCCATTTGTATCCCTTCCTTTTGCATATAGAGAGAACTCTAATCACTGGTATATGCAGTAGACCTTTGTACTCTCTACCATTCCTATGTGACTCTTAGAGTATATCCATTTGTTTCTCTTCCTTGAGTGACTTTACATCTTGTACATTTGCAATTTTTCTTTCTGTTTGTATCTCTTCCTTGTGTGACTTTACATCTTGTACATTTGCATTTTTTTCTGCTTGTATCTTTTATGTAACGCATGTAATCCCAAGTCCTTATGTTTCGCAACTGATTCTTATGTAAAGCGCTCTGAAACCTTCTGGTAAAGTTTGCGCTATATAAAATCGCATTAAGTTAAAAACAAAAAAAAAACCCTAACACTGTTTATGTGCTGCGTGGGCCCAAGGGGGGCCGAGGTGAAAATGGCTCAAAGGCTTGAGCAACGCCTGGCCCCCAGGGAGGCCGATTTTTGCAAACAATCACCCCCTCCCCAGACACCCTCAGCCTGATTGCTTTGCTGGGCAGAGGGGGAAGGAGAGGCCACAGCGGATAATAACTGCACAGTGAAGCGGCATTCATTTCTCTGTCTCTGTCTCCATGCCCTCTGTGGGCCGTTTTTTTTTCTCCCCTTTATTAGTCCGCAGAGATCACAGAGACAGAGAAATTAATGCAGCTTCACTGTGCGGCTGGGAAAGGGGAGAAAAAAAACGGCCCACAGAGGGCGCGGAGATACCGGCCCTTTGGCCGATGCCCGCCTTGCCAATCCGCCCTTGTTAGGGTGGAACCTTGGACCGGTCTCACAGAGAGGCAGGGATGTCCCTCAAAATGGCAACATGGACACGTCTAAGAGAGGAAGTGGTCAACAGAGCACGTGCAGACAAGGCTGCATTTCCCATGAAGCCTAATGGCGCCTGCGCAGTGGCACCAGAAGCCCACCAGCCTAGGGGAGGCGGCTGCATGAAATAGATGCAGGTATGCAAGGATGGATTTCATATAATGTTCCAGGAGTAGGTGTCTATGGCGTGCAGAGGTCAGCTGAACTCAGGACGCCACAGGCATACTTCCCATACTGCACCACAGGTCGGGGCCTACCTTAGCCAATGAACAGACAGGAGTCTGGCTCGCATGGGTGGATGTCTGCCATGGTACCACAGCGGCTTAGTGAGCAAGGGACCCACGTCTGGGCATACCTTTCCCACATAGGGTGAACAGCAAAACACACAAGTTGATGAACGGAATGTTGCACAATGGCAAAAACATTCACCCCCAGTCACAGATCTGGGTTTAATCCATCGTTATTTTGCTCACCAAGCCACCCTAGTTCAGACATGACCATATGCAAATCAGTCTTGGCCCTGTGCCTCATGGGAACAGTCCAGCCCGAACTGCCAAGCCATGTCTTTCCTGGACCGGAATCAAGCATTCTGTTGTTTTTGCATTTGTCACCCGAGTGGGCTGGGTATGCTCAGACGTGAGACCCATGCTCTCCACACCACTGGAGTCAAGCTATCCTATATGGCCATGTCTGAACTGGGGTGGTGTGGAGTGCAAAGAAACGATGGATTTAGGCCCAGATATCTGTACTGGGGTGAATGTATGACATTGTTCTGCATTCTGTCCATGAACTGTTGTTTTTGCATTTGTCACCCCGAGTGGGATGGGTATGCTCAGACGTGAGTCCCATGCTCTCCACAACACTGGAGTCAAGCTATCCTGGCTGATGATGGCTGATAGCCAGAAATCGGTCCTAGGATGCTTGATTCCAGTCCAGGAAAGACATGGCTTGGCAGTTCCGGCTGGACTGTTCCCATGAGGCACAGGGTCAAGGCTGATTTGCATATGGCCATGTCTGAACTGGGGTGGTGTGGAGTGCAAAAAAATGATGGATTTAGGCCCAGATCTCTGTACTGGGGTTAATGTATGACATTGTTCTGCATTCTGACCATCAACTGCTGTTTTTGCATTTGTCACCCCAAGTGGGATGGGTATGCTTAGACGTGAGTCCCGTGCTCTCCACACTACTGGAGTCAAGCTATCCTGGCTGATGACGGCTGATAGCCAGAAACCGGTCTTAGGATGCTTGATTCCAGTCCAGGAAAGACATGGCTTGGCAGTTCCGGCTGGACTGTTCCCATGAGGCACAGGGTTAAGGCTGATTTGCATATGGTCATGTCTGAACTGGGGTGGTGTGGAGTGCAAAAAAATGACGGATTTAGGCCCAGATCTCTGTACTGGGGTGAATGTATGACATTGTTCTGCATTCTGACCATCAACTGCTGTTTTTGCATTTGTCACCCCAAGTGGGATGGGTATGCTTAGACGTGAGTCCCGTGCTCTCCACACTACTGGAGTCAAGCTATCCTGGCTGATGACGGCTGATAGCCAGAAACCGGTCTTAGGATGCTTGATTCCAGTCCAGGAAAGACATGGCTTGGCAGTTCCGGCTGGACTGTTCCCATGAGGCACAGGGTTAAGGCTGATTTGCATATGGTCATGTCTGAACTGGGGTGGTGTGGAGTGCAAAAAAATTATGGATTTAGGCCCAGATATCTGTACTGGGGTGAATGTATGACATTGTTCTGCATTCTGACCATCAACAGTTGTTTTTGCATTTGTCACCCCAAGTGGGATGGGTATGCTTAGACGTGAGTCCCGTGCTCTCCACACCACTGGAGTCAAGCTATCCTGGCTGATGACGGCTGATAGCCAGAAACCGGTCTTAGGATGCTTGATTCCGGTCCAGGAAAGACATGGCTTGGCAGTTCGGGCTGGACTGTTCCCATGAGGCACAGTGTCAAGGCTGATTTCCATATAGCCATGTCTGAACTGGGGTGGTGTGGAGTGCAAAAAAAACATGGATATAGGCCCAGATCTCTGTAATGGGGTGAATGTATGACATTGTTCTGCATTCTGTCCATCAACTGTTGTTTTTGCATTTGTCACCCCCAGTGGGAAGGGTATGCTCAGACGTGAGTCCCATGCTCTCCACACCACTGGAGTCAAGCTATCCTGGCTGATGACGGCTCATAGCCAGAAACCGGTCCTAGGATGCTTGATTCCGGTCCAGGAAAGACATGGCTTGGCAGTTCGGGCTGGACTGTTCCCATGAGGCACAGGGTCAAGGCTGATTTGCATATGGCCATGTCTGAACTAGGGTGGTGTGGAGTGCAAAAAAACGATGGATTTAGGCCCAGA
Organism: Lissotriton vulgaris; assembly: GCF_964263255.1. Classification (NCBI taxonomy): domain Eukaryota; kingdom Metazoa; phylum Chordata; class Amphibia; order Caudata; family Salamandridae; genus Lissotriton; species Lissotriton vulgaris. The sequence continues at coordinate 51,538,684 of NC_141697.1, forward strand.
TCTCTGTACTGGGGTGAATGTATGACATTGTTCTGCATTTTGTCCATCAACTATTGTTTTTGCATGTGCCTAACCAACACTGCATCAGCTCACCGGTGGCCGTCTATGTGAGCACACAATTTCACTTCTAGGCTTTTTGTATCTCCAGCCACCTCTCTGCAGACACCACCTGGGCTCTTGGGGTCCCATACTCCAGTAATCGCCCGAAGGAAGACACTACATCACCACTAAGAAACTTCCACGGAACAGAGTACATGGGGGGAGACTTGTATCTATAGGCGCTTCCAATGGACCACGTCCTACCAGATATTGATGCACAGATCCAATATGGCCGTCAACTTCACTTTACTTTTTAGTGCTGTTGGTTCCTTACTGCAGACCTTCTGAGAACTTCATGGGATACCCTTTAAGCAAAATATTTTACAAAGCTATTTGTGAACCTGGACTCCATCCCAATGGAAGCCTGCGGTCCTCATACCATTCACATCAGTCTCACGTCACAACATCTTGAGTACTTCTTCCTTTACAATATCTTGAGTGATGTCCATCTCCACCCTGCCCCATCCCCAGTATATGTTTACACTCCTGAACGTCTCCTCCTGTGACAGGCACCCTAACCAGCTCCTCACATTGGTTAACTTCTCCTCCTGTGACAGACACCCTAACCAGCTCCTCACATGGGTTAACTTCTCCTCCTGTAACAGGCACTCTAACCAGCTTCATACCTTGGTTAACTTCTCTTCCCGTGACAAGCACTCGACCAACTCCTCGTCTGGGTTAACTTCTCCTACTGTGACAGGTACTCTAACCAACTCCTCGTCTGGGTTAACTTCTCCTTCTGTGACAGGCACTCTAAACAACTCCTCATCATGGTAACTTCTCCTTCTATGACAGGCCTTTTCACCACCTCCTCATCTTGGTTAACTTCCACTCCGGTGAAAGGGACTCTAACCAACTCCTCATCTTGGTTGCTCTTCTCTGGAGTTTCTAACCTGTCTTCAACTTTCTGAAGGAGAGACTTCCTGAGCTGGAAAACAGAATTGAAGTGACCTCCATAGCGTGAAAGAGTAAGCTTTGACCATCAGGCCTGGGTCTAGTTCCTAGTACAGTGGATAATATTCTAGATATTGTACACAGAAGTGACCACAGCCCTGCAGATGTGAACTCTAGAACATGACGTCATGCTCGAATTGTAGAATCTGGCAGTGAACACAATATTGCAGTTGTAGCATACAGGACTGGACAGACGATAATCCCTGTAATACTCCAGAGGTGTAACCTCAAGAACTGCAAACAGTGCTCTGGATGGTACCCCGAGCACTCGACACACTCCTCCAGATGTGTCCTCCTGAACTGGACACAATACTCGAGATTCAACCTCCAGAACTAGACGGAGCGCTCCAGATGCTTCAAATGTGGTAGACAAAACTGAACACAGAGTGGCAAAAACAGCACCCGTAATGGGAAACAGTAATTCAGGCGTGGACACATCACACTACTACAGATACCCCAGGTGCGGCATACAACACAAGATACAATTCTGCAGAGGCAGCACCACAGCAGAACACACTACTCCAGGTGTGGACACTACTCCAGCAGTGGAGGGCAGGACATGATACCCGTGTGCCCATGTGAAGTCTGCAGCACCAGAGCAGAACACACTACTCCAGGTGTGGACACTACTCCAGCAGTGGAGGGCAGGACACGATACCCGTGTGCCCATGTGAAGTCTGCAGCACCACAGTAGAACACACTACTCCAGGTGTGGACACTACTCCAGCAGTGGAGGGCAGGACATGATACCCGTGTGCCCATGTGAAGTCTGCAGCACCAGAGCAGAACACACTACTCCAGGTGTGGACACTACTCCAGCAGTGGAGGGCAGGACATGATACCCGTGTGCCCACGTGAAGTCTGCAGCACCAGAGCAGAACACACTACTCCAGGTGTGGACACTACTCCAGCAGTGGAGGGCAGGACACAATACCTGTGAGTCTACGTGAAGTCTGCAGCACCAGAGCAGAACACACTACTCCAGGTGTGGACACACTACTGCAGAAGAGGAGGGAGGACACAATACCTGTGAGTCTACGTGAAGTCTGCAGCACCAGAGCAGAACACACTACTCCAGGTGTGGACACACTACTGCAGAAGAGGAGGGAGGACACAATACCTATGAGTCTACGTGAAGTCTGCAGCACCAGAGCAGAACACACTACTCCAGGTGTGGACACACTACTGCAGAAGAGGAGGGAGGACACAATACCTGTGAGCCCACGTGAAGTCTGCAGCACCAGAGCAGAACACACTACTCCAGGTGTGGACACACTACTGCAGAAGAGGAAGGAGGACACAATACCTATGAGTCTACGTGAAGTCTGCAGCACCAGAGCAGAACACACTACTCCAGGTGTGGACACACTACTGCAGAAGAGGAGGGAGGACACAATACCTGTGAGTCTACGTGAAGTCTGCAGCACCAGAGCAGAACACACTACTCCAGGTGTGGACACACTACTGCAGAAGAGGAGGGAGGACACAATACCTATGAGTCTACGTGAAGTCTGCAGCACCAGAGCAGAACACACTACTCCAGGTGTGGACACACTACTGCAGAAGAGGAGGGAGGACACAATACCTATGAGTCTACGTGAAGTCTGCAGCACCAGAGCAGAACACACTACTCCAGGTGTGGACGCTACTCCAGCAGCGGAGGGCAGGACACGATACCCGTGTGCCCATGTGAAGTCTGCAGCACCACAGTAGAACACACTACTCCAGGTGTGGACACTACTCCAGCAGTGGAGGGCAGGACATGATACCCGTGTGCCCATGTGAAGTCTGCAGCACCACAGCAGGACACACTACTCCAGGTGTGGACACTACTCCAGCAGTGGAGGGCAGGACACGATACCCGTGTGCCCATGTGAAGTCTGCAGCACCAGAGGAGAACACACTACTCCAGGTGTGGACACTACTCCAGCAGCGGAGAGCAGGACATGATACCTGTGTGCCCACGTGAAGTCTGCAGCACCACAGCAGAACACACTACTCCAGGTGTGGACACTACTCCAGCAGTGGAGGGCAGGACATGATACCCGTGAGCCCACGTGAAGTCTGCGGCACCACAGCAGAACACACTACTCCAGGTGTGGACACTACTCCAGCAGCGGAGGGCAGGACATGATACCCGTGTGCCCATGTGAAGTCTGCAGCACCACAGCAGAACACACTACTCCAGGTGTGGACACTACTCCAGCAGCGGAGGGCAGGACATGATACCCGTGTGCCCATGTGAAGTCTGCAGCACCACAGTAGAACACACTACTCCAGGTGTGGACACACTACTGCAGAAGAGGAGGGAGGACACAATACCTATGAGTCTACGTGAAGTCTGCAGCACCACAGCAGAACACACTACTCCAGGTGTGGACACTACTCCAGCAGTGGAGGGCAGGACACGATACCCGTGTGCCCATGTGAAGTCTGCAGCACCAGAGCAGAACACACTACTCCAGGTGTGGACGCTACTCCAGCAGCGGAGGGCAGAACACGATACCCGTGTGCCCATGTGAAGTCTGCAGCACCAGAGCAGAACACACTACTCCAGGTGTGGACACTACTCCAGCAGTGGAGGGCAGGACACGATACCCGTGTGCCGATGTGAAGTCTGCAGCACCAAAGCAGAACACACTACTCCAGGTGTGGACGCTACTCCAGCAGCGGAGGGCAGGACACGATACCCGTGTGCCCATGTGAAGTCTGCAGCACCAGAGCAGAACACACTACTCCAGGTGTGGACACTACTCCAGCAGTGGAGGGCAGGACATGATACCCGTTTGCCCATGTGAAGTCTGCAGCACCACAGCAGAACACACTACTCCAGGTGTGGACACTACTCCAGCAGCGGAGAGCAGGACATGATACCCGTGTGCCCACGTGAAGTCTGCAGCACCACAGCAGAACACACTACTCCAGGTGTGGACACTACTCCAGCAGTGGAGGGCAGGACATGATACCTGTGAGCCCACGTGAAGTCTGCGGCACCACAGCAGAACACACTACTCCAGGTGTGGACACTACTCCAGCAGTGGAGGGCAGGACATGATACCCGTGTGCCCATGTGAAGTCTGCAGCACCAGAGCAGAACACACTACTCCAGGTGTGGACACTACTCCAGCAGTGGAGGGCAGGACACGATACCCGTGTGCCCACGTGAAGTCTGCAGCACCACAGCAGAACACACTACTCCAGGTGTGGACACACTACTGCAGAAGAGGAGGGCAGGACATGATACCCGTGAGCCCATGTGAAGTCTGCAGCACCACAGCAGAACACACTACTCCAGGTGTGGACACACTATTGCAGAAGAGGAGGGAGGACACAATACCTATGAGTCTACGTGAAGTCTGCAGCACCAGAGCAGAACACACTACTCCAGGTGTGGACACTACTCCAGCAGTGGAGGGCAGGACATGATACCCGTGTGCCCATGTGAAGTCTGCAGCACCACAGCAGAACACACTACTCCAGGTGTGGACACTACTCCAGCAGCGGAGGGCAGGACATGATACCCGTGTGCCCATGTGAAGTCTGCAGCACCACAGCAGAACACACTACTCCAGGTGTGGACACTACTCCAGCAGTGGAGGGCAGGACATGATACCCGTGAGCCCATGTGAAGTCTGCAGCCCCACAGCAGAACACACTACTCCAGGTGTGGACACTACTCCAGCAGTGGAGGGCAGGACATGATACCCGTGAGCCCATGTGAAGTCTGCAGCACCACAGTAGAACACACTACTCCAGGTGTGGACACTACTCCAGCAGTGGAGGGCAGGACATGATACCCGTGTGCCCATGTGAAGTCTGCAGCACCACAGCAGAACGCACTACTCCAGGTGTGGACACTACTCCAGCAGCGGAGGGCAGGACATGATACCCGTGTGCCCATGTGAAGTCTGCGGCACCACAGCAGGACACACTACTCCAGGTGTGGACGCTACTCCAGCAGTGGAGGGCAGGACACGATACCCGTGTGCCCATGTGAAGTCTGCAGCACCAGAGCAGAACACACTACTCCAGGTGTGGACGCTACTCCAGCAGCGGAGGGCAGGACACGATACCCGTGTGCCCATGTGAAGTCTGCAGCACCACAGCAGAACACACTACTCCAGGTGTGGACACTACTCCAGCAGTGGAGGGCAGGACATGATACCCGTGTGCCCATGTGAAGTCTGCAGCACCAGAGCAGAACACACTACTCCAGGTGTGGACACTACTCCAGCAGTGGAGGGCAGGACATGATACCCGTGTGCCCATGTGAAGTCTGCAGCACCAGAGCAGAACACACTACTCCAGGTGTGGACACTACTCCAGCAGCAGAGGGCAGGACATGATACCCGTGTGCCCATGTGAAGTCTGCAGCACCAGAGCAGAACACACTACTCCAGGTGTGGACACTACTCCAGCAGCGGAGGGCAGGACATGATACCCGTGTGCCCACGTGAAGTCTGCAGCACCAGAGCAGAACACACTACTCCAGGTGTGGACACTACTCCAGCAGTGGAGGGCAGGACATGATACCCGTGAGCCCACGTGAAGTCTGCAGCACCACAGCAGAACACACTACTCCAGGTGTGGACACTACTCCAGCAGTGGAGGGCAGGACACGATACCTGTGTGCCCATGTGAAGTCTGCAGCACCACAGCAGAACACACTACTCCAGGTGTGGACACTACTCCAGCAGCGGAGGGCAGGACATGATACCCGTGTGCCCATGTGAAGTCTGCAGCACCAGAGCAGAACACACTACTCCAGGTGTGGACACTACTCCAGCAGTGGAGGGCAGGACATGATACCCGTGTGCCCATGTGAAGTCTGCAGCACCAGAGCAGAACACACTACTCCAGGTGTGGACACTACTCCAGCAGCGGAGAGCAGGACATGATACCCGTGTGCCCACGTGAAGTCTGCAGCACCACAGCAGAACACACTACTCCAGGTGTGGACACTACTCCAGCAGCGGAGGGCAGGACATGATACCCGTGTGCCCATGTGAAGTCTGCAGCACCAGAGCAGAACACACTACTCCAGGTGTAGACACTACTCCAGCAGTGGAGGGCAGGACACGATACCCGTGTGCCCATGTGAAGTCTGCAGCACCACAGCAGAACACACTACTCCAGGTGTGGACACTACTCCAGCAGTGGAGGGCAGGACATGATACCCGTGTGCCCATGTGAAGTCTGCAGCACCAGAGCAGAACACACTACTCCAGGTGTGGACACTACTCCAGCAGTGGAGGGCAGGACATGATACCCGTGTGCCCATGTGAAGTCTGCAGCACCAGAGCAGAACACACTACTCCAGGTGTAGACACTACTCCAGCAGTGGAGGGCAGGACACGATACCCGTGTGCCCATGTGAAGTCTGCAGCACCACAGCAGAACACACTACTCCAGGTGTGGACACTACTCCAGCAGCGGAGGGCAGGACATGATACCCGTGTGCCCATGTGAAGTCCGCAGCACCAGAGGAGAACACACTACTCCAGGTGTGGACGCTACTCCAGCAGCGGAGGGCAGGACACGATACCCGTGTGCCCACGTGAAGTCTGCAGCACCACAGCAGAACACACTACTCCAGGTGTGGACACTACTCCAGCAGTGGAGGGCAGGACATGATACCCGTGTGCCCATGTGAAGTCTGCAGCACCAGAGCAGAACACACTACTCCAGGTGTGGACACTACTCCAGCAGCGGAGGGCAGGACACGATAACCGTGTGCCCATGTGAAGTCTGCAGCACCAGAGTAGAACACACTACTCCAGGTGTGGACACACTACTGCAGAAGAGGAGGGAGGACACAATACCTGTGAGTCTACGTGAAGTCTGCAGCACCAGAGCAGAACACACTACTCCAGGTGTGGACACACTACTGCAGAAGAGGAAGGAGGACACAATACCTATGAGTCTACGTGAAGTCTGCAGCACCAGAGCAGAACACACTACTCCAGGTGTGGACACACTACTGCAGAAGAGGAGGGAGGACACAATACCTGTGAGTCTACGTGAAGTCTGCAGCACCAGAGCAGAACACACTACTCCAGGTGTGGACACACTACTGCAGAAGAGGAGGGAGGACACAATACCTGTGAGTCTACGTGAAGTCTGCAGCCCCACAGCAGAACACACTACTCCAGGTGTGGACACTACTCCAGCAGTGGAGAGCAGGACATGATACCCGTGTGCCCATGTGAAGTCTGCAGCACCACAGCAGAACACACTACTCCAGGTGTGGACACTCCTCCAGCAGCGGAGGGCAGGACATGATACCCGTGTGCCCATGTGAAGTCTGCAGCACCAGAGCAGAACACACTACTCCAGGTGTGGACACTACTCCAGGTGTGGACACTCCTCCAGCAGTGGAGGGCAGGACACGATACCCGTGTGCCCATGTTAAGTCTGCAGCACCAGAGCAGAACACACTACTCCAGGTGTGGACACTACTCCAGCAGTGGAGAGCAGGACATGATACCCGTGTGCCCATGTGAAGTCTGTTCAGGTAATCTTAGGGGCTGCGCGCCTGTCTCTCACGCTTCTTCACCCATGACACTACTAAGTGTTGCGTCCATTAACGCTGTGGCTGCACTTGGGTGATCTACACGCATGACAGGGACACTTTCATGCAGGATTAAACACACCTCCGACCACACACCCTATGTGGGCTAGTGTGCTACCCATGAAAACAAGTGCATCAACCTCCGGCGAAAGGGTCGTAAGTGCCATATAGATGGTGCACTACGCTACAGACAATACAACATCAAACAAGACAGTCACAGAAAGTGCAGGTTTGGGGGATCGGATCCAGGGCTCTATGTCCCAGGGCCACCTGTGCTCCATCCATCGCACCACTGTCCCTCCCTCCGCCCAGGGAGCAGCGCAGGTAACCCTGGCCTCCCTGCCCTCTCCATGAGCCCCCCCCCCCATCTGCAGCTTACCTCCACAGCGGCCGAGTGTCCCCCCGGGGCACAGGGGCCCATTAGCAGTGATCCCGTCTAATTAATCCCGCCCCAGGCAGGTGAGAGCCGCACTCCGATACGATCTTTCCTTTTACCTGTTGCCAAGAAGCTCACAGACCTGGTTTTCGATCTAATTACTGTCTTCGGCTCGGCCGGCCTCAGCTCCCAAGACGAGGCTGCGACAACAGCGCCCTTTGTTGGCTGGGCTGACTCCAACTTTTTTTTGGATGCATTTTAGATGGAAAGATATGTTCCCCTGTTGACAGGGATGACCCCTCCCCTCTATCATCATAATAAAACCCCTGTTAAAGGCTACGGCCCCGCCCTCCTTTTCCAAATCCAAAGGAACTCAGCCCCGCGGAAGTCTTTTGTTACAAAAAAGGACCTTATGAAAGATTACCACAGGGACCAGGCGGGCCCCACCCGGGAAGAAATGAGACTTCTAAGAAAATTCCTCAGTAAGAACATCCCCACAACGCCCCCGCCTCTATGGAACAAAGTATTGTTATGAAAACATTAACTAACAAGAACATCTCCCCACCGCCCCAATGGGTCCTTGTCTGTAGAGTTAATTATTGTTAATGGATAACGTCACTGTTATAAGAACATCCCCCATGAGCATGGTATGTCCCCCTCCATGGAATACGTTACTGTTATAAGAACATCCCCCATGCGCATGGTATGTCCCCCTCCATGGAATACGTTACTGTTATAAGAACATCCCCCATGCGCATGGTATGTCCCCCTCCATGGAATACATTACTATTATAAGAACATCCCCCGTGCGCATGGTATGTCCCCCTCTATGGAATATGTTACTGTTATAAGAACGTCCCCATGCGCATGGTGTGTCCCCCTCCATGGAATATGTTACTGTTATAAGAACATCCCCCATGCGCATGGTATGTCCCCCTCCATGGAATATGTTACTGTTATAAGAACATCCCCCATACGCATGGTATGTCCCCCTCCATGGAATATGTTACTGTTATAAGAACATCCCCCATGCGCATGGTATGTCCCGCTCCATGGAATACATTACTGTTATAAGAACATCCCCCATGCGCATGGTACGTCCCCCTCCATGGAATATGTTACTGTTATAAGAACATCCCCCATGCGCATGGTATGTCCCCCTCCATGGAATACATTACTATTATAAGAACATCCCCCATGCGCATGGTATGTCCCGTGTTAGGGGTGGTCGGATTTGTCCCCATTCATAAGTGTTCAATATAGATTCCTCAGGGCTGCGTAGAATGCTCATTTCTGCAAACCTTCTTTTGCCCCTGTGAGCCTTTTGTGACCTTCCCTAAACCTCTTACAGGGTAATGCCATGGTATTTGGAGACGCTCCCTAGGTAGCTGAAAAGGGAAGCTCACCCGCAAATCATTGCTTGGCTTACTGTTTGGTTAGTGACCACGCCCCCTCTACTCAGCGTTCTGCTCCGTGAGGTTCCCGTAGTGTCCTGAGATCCTGCTTTGTCCTATCGATCCCGTTTGTGCTCTTTTCCGGCTCCTGAGGTTTTTGCCCTTGTGTCACGGTATTTCTGTTCCTGTTCTGGGTTCTACCTGTTGTTTGTTCCTCCCGCACTGCTCCGCTACCTTCCTTCTCGGCACGCCCTTGCCCTGTGCCTAGATCCCCCTTCCGCCTTGATTCCCCGTCTGCCCTCCTCTCTGTTGTCAGTTCCTTGCTGGCGATTCAGCTCGGGTGTATTTCTCCGCGGTCACTGTTGTGATCGTAGGGGTTCTGTGTATGTGTGTTTTTGCGCTCCACTTCGTCTTGAGTTTACGAGTGGAGCGCGGCTGGTCTATCGTGTCTTGTTACATGTACGCCCACTCCGCTCTAGTCGGACGGGGCGTGTTTATTGTCCGTGTTCTATGTTGTTTGTTTCCTCACTCCGCTCTGTCTTAAGCTTATGAGCCGGAAGTGGGGATTGTCTGTGTTATATGTTTGTTTCTCACTCCACGCTGTCTTAAGTTTATGCGCTGGAAGTGAGAATTTCTGTATCACTTTGTCTTTAGCTTTATAAGTGATACCATTGTTATCAGCTGCGTTGGTGGCCCCAGTCCTGCTCTGTCTTCAGTTTATGAGCAGGACTGGATTTGGGTGCATTCTGCCTTGGAGATATCATTGCTAGTGGTCACCCAGGTTATCTTCTGTACCTCCTAGTTCTTGCCTGGACTTCTAGCCTAAAGCCCTGACACTCACCAGTGAGGTAAGTGGAATGTTATGTTGAACACTTGTGTATCCGCCCTGTAAAGTACTGGTGAGGTTAGTATTGTTGTACATTTATTTTTCAATCTTCTCCTGCCATCAAGACTGCAGCTACGTCACCTTGCTGGGGGAGAGTGGTATCCTCCCTGGGAAAATTCCCCCCACACTTTCTGGTAGCAGCTGACTTGGAACGAAGTTATATCTTCTCGCTTGGGTAGTTGTTGTCTGGAAGTGTGTGGGACATTCATCTTTGCTCCTGTGGATGAACAGCCTCCTCTACCGAGGAGGATCCTTGACATCCCGCTCCATGGAATACATCACTGTTATAAGAACACCCCCCATGCGCATGGTATGTCCCACTCCATGGAATACATTACTGTTATAAGAACATCCCCCATGCGCATGGTATGTCCCCCTCCATGGAATATGTTACTGTTATAAGAACATCCCCCATGCGCATGGTATGCCCCCCTCCATGGAATACATTACTATTAAAAGAACATCCCCCATGCGCATGGTATGTCCCACTCCATGGAATACATTACTGTTATAAGAACATCCCCCATGCGCATGGTATGTCCCCCTATATGGAATATGTTACTGTTATAAGAACATCCCCCATGCGCATGGTATGCCCCCCTCCATGGAATACATTACTATTAAAAGAACATCCCCCATGCGCATGGTATGTCCCACTCCATGGAATACATTACTGTTATAAGAACATCCCCCATGCGCATGGTATGTCCCCCTCCATGGAATATGTTACTGTTATAAGAACATCCCCCATGCGCATGGTATGTCCCACTCCATGGAATACATTACTGTTATAAGAACATCCCCCATGCGCATGGTATGTCCCCCTCCATGGAATATGTTACTGTTATAAGAACATCCCCCATGCGCATGGTATGTCCCCCTCCATGGAATATGTTACTGTTATAAGAACATCCCCCATGCGCATGGTATGTCCCACTCCATGGAATACATTACTGTTATAAGAACATCCCCCATGCGCATGGTATGTCCCCCTCCATGGAATATGTTACTGTTATAAGAACATCCCCCATACGCATGGTATGCCCCCCTCCATGGAATACATTACTATTAAAAGAACATCCCCCATGCGCATGGTATGTCCCACTCCATGGAATACATTACTGTTATAAGAACATCCCCCATGCGCATGGTATGTCCCCCTCCATGGAATATGTTACTGGTATAAGAACATCCCCCATGCGCATGGTATGTCCCCCTCCATGGAATATGTTACTGTTATAAGAACATCCCCCTTGCGCATGGTATGTCCCCCTCCATGGAATACATTACTATTAAAAGAACATCCCCCATGCGCATGGTATGTCCCACTCCATGGAATACATTACTGTTATAAGAACATCCCCCATGCGCATGGTATGTCCCACTCCATGGAATACATTACTGTTATAAGAACATCCCCCAAGCGCATGGTATGTCCCCCTCCATGGAATACATTACTATTAAAAGAACATCCCCCATGCGCATGGTATGTCCCACTCCATGGAATACATTACTGTTATAAGAACATCCCCCATGCGCATGGTATGTCCCCCTCCATGGAATATGTTACTGTTATAAGAACATCCCCCATGCGCATGGTATGTCCCCCTCCATGGAATACATTACTATTAAAAGAACATCCCCCATGCGCATGGTATGTCCCACTCCATGGAATACATTACTGTTATAAGAACATCCCCCATGCGCATGGTATGTCCCCCTCCATGGAATATGTTACTGTTATAAGAACATCCCCCAAGCGCATAGTATATCCCCCTCCATGGAATATGTTACTGTTATAAGAACATCCCCCATGTGCATGGTATGTCCCCCTCCATGGAATATGTTACTGTTATAAGAACATCCCCCATACGCATGGTATGTTCCCCTCCATGGAATACATTACTATTATAAGAACATCCCCCATGCGCATGGTATGTCACCCTCCATGGAATACATTACTATTATAAGAACATCCCCCATGCGCAAGGTATGTCCCCCTCCATGGAATACATTACTATTATAAGAACATCCCCCATGCACATGGTATGCCCCCCTCCATGGAATATATCACTATTATAAGAACATCCCCCATGCACATGGTATGTCCCCCTCCATGGAATACATTACTATTATAAGAACATCCCCCATGCGCATGGTATGTCCCCCTCCATGGAATATATCACTATTATAAGAACATCCCCCATGCGCATGGTATGTCCCCCTCCATGGAATATATCACTATTATAAGAACATCCCCCTTGCGCATAGTATGTCCCCCTCCATGGAATACATTACTATTATAAGAACGTCCCCCATGCGCATGGTATGTCCCGCTCCATGGAATACATTACGGTTATTAGAACGTCCCCTATGCGCATGGTATGTCCCCCTCCATGGAATATATCACTATTATAAGAACATCCCCCATGCGCATGGTATGTCCCCCTCCATGGAATATATCACTATTATAAGAACATCCCCCTTGCGCATAGTATGTCCCCCTCCATGGAATACATTACTATTATAAGAACGTCCCCCATGCGCATGGTATGTCCCGCTCCATGGAATACATTACGGTTATTAGAACGTCCCCTATGCGCATGGTATGTCCCCCTCCATGGAATATATTACTATTATGAGAACATCCCCCCTGCGCAGGGTATGTCCCCATCCATGGAATATATTACTATTATAAGAACATCCCCCTTGCGCATAGTATGTCCTCCTCCATGGAATACATTACTATTATAAGAACGTCCCCCATGCGCATGGTATGTCCCACTCCATGGAATACATAACTGTTATTAGAACGTCCCCTATGTGCATGGTATGTCCCCCTCCATGGAATATATTACTATTATAAGAACATCCCCCCTGCGCATGGTATGTCCCCCTCCATGGAATATATTGCTATTATAAGAACATCCCCCTTGCGCATAGAATGTCCCCCTCCATGGAATACATTACTATTATAAGAACGTCCCCCATGCGCATGGTATGTCCCGCTCCATGGAATACATTACTGTTATTAGAACATCCCCAATGTGCATGGTATGTCCCCCTCCATGGAATATATTAATATTATAAGAACATCCCCCCTGTGCATGGTATGTCCCCCTCCATGGAATACATTACTATTATAAGAACATCCCCCATGCTCATGGTATGTCCCCCTCCATGGAATATATTACTGTTATAAGAACATCCCCCATGCGCATGGTATGTCCCCCTCCATGGAATACATTACTGTTATAAGAACATCCCCCATGTGCATGGTATGTCCCCCTCCTTGGAATACATTACTATTATAAGAACATCCCCCATGCGCATGGTATGTCCCCCTCCATGGAATATGTTACTATTATAAGAACATCCCCCATGCGCATGGTATGTCCCCCTCCATGGAATATGTTACTATTATAAGAACATCCCCCATGCGCATGGTATGTCCCCCTCCTTGGAATACATTACTATTATAAGAACATCCCTGTTAGACGGGGACCTGGAGGGTCGGCCGAGGACACGGGGAGAGGCCTCCGGTGACGGCCGTCTCCAGCGATCGTACAGACAAGTAACTTCCCCCCCACAGATGGACACCACACAAGGATAAGGTTAACGCTCTTTATAGGCAGTTCTTGAAGCAAGGTAGTACGGTACAATGAGATCAGGACACGAGGATCCTCTCAATTCTAGTCTCTGGAAGGGAAAGGGGGTAGCGGGACAGTCTTGTTACCAATCTGGTATTTGAGATGAGATGATGGTAGCACCAATCCTCGAGCTCGACGTTCGGGAAGGTCGGGCCGCGGCAGCGCCAGCAGGTCCCGAGGTGGTCGTGGGTAGCAGCGGGCCGCGGCAGCGCCAGCAGGTCCTGAGGTGGTCGTAGGTAGCAACGGGCCGCGGCAGCGCCAGCAGGTCCCGACGAGGATGAAGGTTGCAGAAGGCTGCGGCAGCGCCAGCAGGCAGGACAACAGTTCACAAGGCAGGGCTGAGGCAGCGCCAACAGTCCGTCAAGGATGAGTTCTTCACGGTGTCTCTCGACTCCAGGATACAACTGCCTTCCTGCTCTGGAGCTGCCTCAGTTATAGGTCTGGCGCCCTTTGATGTCCGGACCCTCGCACTTGGAGGTCGGGAGGTCCGGGATGAGGGAGTCCAGACACCCAGCAGGGGGGTGGAGCCAGCGCCCGGGGAGGCTGGGGGCGATCGGCACCTGGCGGGGGAGAGCCATCGACACTTCTTTCTCCCATTGACCTGCCAAGTGGTCCGTTCACCTCCTGGGTGGATGGTGGTGCCGGGATGTCGGGGCCTGGCCAGGCCCAGGGTTGGGGTCGAGCTGAGGCTACGCGGCCTCGTGGTGCCGTGTCCAAGATGGCGGCTGGGCCGGGCAATGGTGCTGACGGTGGCCCGGGCCAGTGATACAGAGATATCCGGGAGCAGCCGTCCCGTAGGAGACGGGTTGCGGGTTGCTTCTGTGGGTAGCATCTGGAGAGCCGGTGTCCGGACCCTGTCATGCGGGGAGGGAGCGAGCCCTTCATGGGGCCTGTCCAACATGCGTCCCCCCCAGCTGAAGGCGGGGAGAGTCACCCATCCTCTTGGGGACTCTCCTCGTCGAGGCGGAAAAAGCGGGACAGGCCATCCGCGTTGGCGTGGTCTTGGCCAGGGCGATGCTCCACAGTGAAGTCCATCCCCTGCAGGGAGATGGACCATCGCAATAGTTTGGGATTCTCCCCCCGCATCTGCATTAACCATTGCAGGGGGCGATGATCTGTTTGCACCCGAAAGTGGGTACCGAAGAGGTAGGGCCGGAGCTTCTTAAGGGCCCATACTACTGCAAAGGCCTCCCGCTCGATGGTGCTCCAGCGCTGTTCTCGGGCCAGCAGGCGTCTGCTGATGAAGGCCACTGGTTGGTCAACTCCCTCGGGGTTCAGTTGGGAGAGGACGGCCCCAATGCCATGGTCAGAGGCATCAGTCTGGACGATGAACTCGCGGCTGTAGTCGGGGGCCTGGAGCACCGGGGCGGTGCACATGGCGGCCTTCAGCTTCTCGAAGGCCGCTTGACAGTCGGGAGTCCAGTTGACTGTTTTTGGGTGGTTCTTGGATGTGAGTTCCGTGAGGGGCCCCACAATGCTGCCATAGTCCTTCACAAACCGCCGGTAGTATCCGGTGAGCCCCAAGAAGGCTCGGACCTCTGTTTGGGTTATGAGGGGCTGCCAGGACTGGATGGCAGCAATCTTGAGCTGGAGGGGGGCCACCAGACCGCTTCCCACTTGGTGTCCGAGGTAGGTCACAGACCCCTGGCCAATTTGGCACTTGCTGGCCTTGATTGTGAGGCCGGCCTGTTGGAGGGCCTGCAGGACCTCTCGGAGGTGGTAGCAATGCCCAGTTCCATGCAAAATTGCTTTAGCTCTCGATGGTTGTAATCTTCTAGCTTTTTCATCTGGAATTTCTCTGCGGGTCCGCTCTCTTTTGTTGTCATGGTGGTTGAGTCGTGGGGTGAGTTACTTTCTGTACGTTACGCGTTAATTCGGATCGCGCCGCTGGCCACCAATGTTAGACGGGGACCTGGAGGGTCGGCCGAGGACTCGGGGAGAGGCCTCCGGTGAGGGCCGTCTCCAGCGATCGTACAGACAAGTAACTTCCCCCCCACAGATGGACACCACACAAGGATAAGGTTAACGCTCTTTATAGGCAGTTCTTGAAGCAAGGTAGTACAGTACAATGAGATCAGGACACGAGGATCCTCTCAATTCTAGTCTCTGGAAGGGAAAGGGGGTAGCGGGACAGTCTTGTTACCAATCTGGTATTTGAGATGAGATGATGGTAGCTCACAATCCTCGAGCTCGGCGTTCGGGAAGGTCGGGCCGCGGCAGCGCCAGCAGGTCCCGAGGTGGTCGTAGGTAGCAGCGGGCCGCGGCAGCGCCAGCAGGTCCCGAGGTGGTCGCAGGTAGCAACGGGCCGCAGCAGCGCCAGCAGGTCCCGACGAGGATGAAGGTTGCAGAAGGCTGCGGCAGCGCCAGCAGGCAGGACGACAGTTCACAAGGCAGGGCTGCGGCAGCGCCAACAGTCCCTCAAGGATGAGTTCTTCACGGTGTCTCTCGACTCCAGGATACAACTGCCTTCCTGCTCTGGAGCTGCCTCAGTTATAGGTCTGGCGCCCTTTGATGTCCGGACCCTCGCACTTGGAGGTCGGGAGGTCCGGGATGAGGGAGTCCAGACACCCAGCAGGGGGGTGGAGCCAGCGCCCGGGGAGGCTGGGGGCGATCGGCACCTGGTGGGGGAGAGCCATCGACACTTCTTTCTCCCATTGACCTGCCAAGTGGTCCGTTCACCTCCTGGGTGGATGGTGGTGCCGGGATGTCGGGGCCTGGCCAGGCCCAGTGTTGGGGTCGAGCTGAGGCTACGCGGCCTCGTGGTGCCGTGTCCAAGATGGCGGCTGGGCCGGGCAATGGTGCGGACGGTGGCCCGGGCCAGTGATACAGAGATATCCGGGAGCAGCCGTCCCGTAGGAGACGGGTTGCGGGTTGCTTCTGTGGGTAGCACCTGGAGAGCCGGTGTCCGGGCCCTGTCATGCGGGGAGGGAGCGAGCCCTTCATGGGGCCTGTCCAACAATCCCCTATGCGGATGGTATGTCCCCCTCCATTGAATTCGTTAAGGTTATAAGAACATCCCCCATGCGCATGGAATGTCCCCGTCCATAGAATATTATACTATTATAAGAACATCCCCATGCGCATGGTATGTCCCCCTCCATGGAATATGTTACTATTTTAAGAACACCCCCCCTGCGCATGGTATATCCCCCCTCCATGGAATATATTACTTTTATAAGAACATCCCCATGCGCATGGTATGTCCCCCTGCATGGAATATATTACTATTATAAGAACATCCCCCATGCGCATGGTATGTCCCCCCCATGGAATATGTTACTGTTATAAGAACATCCCCCATATGCATGGTATTTCCCCTCCATGGAATATATTACTATTATAAGAACATCCCCCATGCGTATGGTATGTCCCCCTCCATGGAATATATTACTATTTTAAGAACATCCCCCATGCGCATGGTATGTCCCGCTCCATGGAATACATTACTATTTTAAGAACATCCCCCTGCGCATGGTATGTCCCGCTCCATGGAATATATTACTATTTTAAGAACATCTCCTCTGCGCATGGTATGTCCCCCTCCATGAAATTTATTAATATTATAAGAACATCCCCCCTGTGCATGGTATGTCCCCCTCCATGAAATATATTACTATTATAAGAACATCCCCCCTGCGCATGGTATGTCCCCCTCCATGGAATACGTTATTGTTATAAACATTACCCGCCTGTGGGTTGTGTCCCCCTC
Source organism: Lissotriton vulgaris (assembly GCF_964263255.1). Taxonomy (NCBI): domain Eukaryota; kingdom Metazoa; phylum Chordata; class Amphibia; order Caudata; family Salamandridae; genus Lissotriton; species Lissotriton vulgaris. Next base: position 51,556,323 of record NC_141697.1, read on the forward strand.
CATTGAATATACATTATCGTTGTAAGAACATTATCCATCTGCGTGGTATGTCCCTCTCTATGAATATATTATTGTTATTATAAGATCATATCCCATCTGCGTGGTATGTCCCTCTCCACGTGATAAATTGTTATAAGAGCACCCCATATGCATACAATGTCCCCCTCCATAATATAAATTATTGTTATGATAACATTCCCCAGAAAAATATCTCCCCACCTGGGTAGGGGGTCCCTCCCAATGGACTATCTTATTGTACTAAGAGTATACTCCCGGAAGAGCACCCCCCGCTCCGGCAGCGAACTCCCAGGGGATACAAACCTGTTATTTGACCGCCTCCTCCTTCCTTAGAGGAGAATGAACTCTCATACAGCGCGGGATCCAGCAAACCCCGTATAAAACCTGCCTCTAATTCATTTATAATAGGCGACTTGTGACGCACCCAGTCCCCTGTAATGAAGAAATGATGTCAGAACTCCACTGTAATAACTTATAACAGTTGAGTTCTGACGTCACAATGCCCGAGGAGAAGACAGGTCAGGTCACGGAGCATAATTAAAGTAGCAATTTAAAGAAGGGAAATGCAACATGGCTTTTCTTTCTTCTGCTCTGTTTTTTTACCTGTACAATGGCAAGAACAAAGCAGATATTTTTGGCAACATGTTTATATTTGGCATTCCTTAGGCAGCTATAGAAACTTTGAAATTTCCTGCATGTTTCCACACATTCCGAGCTACTGACTTTTAAAAATAAAAAAGAATTCAATTAAACTGATTCTAATGTCTTCTTGCAGCAAATACCGAACAGCTTTTGTGATGTGTTTAATTTTGCACTAGAGAGTCTATTTTTACTCTTCGTGTTTGCAAACATGCTCTCTCTTTCAAATGAAAGAGCTACACACCAATGATTTAAGTGATTTGTAGGAAAATTGATGGTATGACCATGTATTATAAGAGATAAAGTACCACCCCCAATGTACATGATAAGGATATTGCAAGTCGCCTTGGAGTTCCATAACTTTATACAGGAACTTGGCCTTTTACCTCATTCCTCTACATAGTCATGGAACTCCTTTGTGATTTGCAGTATGATCGTAATGTACGGCAGGGGGTACCTGTGATAATACATGTGAGCATGCTTTCCTTACGCATAAATTTGTCTCTAAATGTCCATATTACACTCAAGTTGTGACATCACCTGTAATAATGAAGTGACGTAGCTGCTCAGTTGTAATAATATGACAGTTGAGTTGTGACTTTATGAAGCCGGATACGAGATTCAACGGCCTAGAGAAAAAGACTTTCAGGAAAGAAAGTATCACTCCATATGTTTCTACACGTTTTGAGGGGCAGCATTTTTAATCTGATTTACATTCAGCTGATTCAAATATATTTTTTGCATCAGATTACTGCTTACAGTGGACTTAATTTCACACTACAGATTCCACTTTTATTCTTCACATCCACAGGCACACTATTTTTTTTCACATGAAAGAGCAAGACACTATGAAGTTATACAGTTTGTGGGAAGGGAGTAGGTGTGACCATGTACTGGAAATATACCCTCTGCTATATGCTAAAGAGATATTGCAAGCCATCTCAGAGTTCCACAACCTTATAAAGAAACTCCTCTCTGCCTTGTAATATGTTTATAACATTTCCCTGATAAACGCATCTCCCTTCCATCCTGGCGGACCTCTGAGCGAGGATAGACCACGGATCCTTCACTCCTCTTTGAAGATCTTTCTGCAGAACCCGACCGTCCTCTCTCTGGCAGCATCGAAGGAATTTGACTCATGCTATGGGTCAGCATGAAGGTAAAGAAAGGTACATTACACGTATTAAAACATTTCACATAGATTGGGTCGGAATTCTTATAAAACACATGCCTCAATAAAAAAAATCTATTTATGAGCCCAAAGCCTCCTCTTATTCTGACCAGCCACAGAAATCATTATTGGAAGTTTTCTGCTGGTTTGAGACATAAATTAATCTCTACTTTTAACAATAGTAATCTTTCCTGGGCAGTCACTTGCATCATTGGCCTTCTCACACGTCGCGGCCAAGACCTGGAACGAGCTCCCTATAAACATCAGACGTTCCCCCACTCTGCACACCTTCAGGAAGAGCTTCAAGACCTGGCTTTTCGACTGACCCGGAGCTGCACCTCCCACTTCCCCAGCGCCTTAAAACCCTCATAAGTGAGTAGAGCGCTTCACAATTCCCTGATTGATTGATTGGCTCATGACAAACTATTTTTAGGTATCAATTTGTGTGTAACTGATTCCATATATGTATATCGCTCTTGGCTCCAGTGTCTGATCGCCTTGGATATGTGATATGCAAGATTACATTGTAAATAAAAGCAAAACCTGCCTTTTGGGGGGTGGGATTTGGGGACTTGAAATAAGCTTTACAACTGCAAAAAGCTCTGTTTTGACACGTGTTTATTGCCAGGAAAGTGCTCCCGTTGTGTGATGGGTCTGATGGCTTAGTTGCCGGGTCTGGTGGCAAGGTGGACTCATGCATCCACTGTACGGGCCTGTGTTCGATCAACCTCATGGTCACAGGTTCAAATTCCAGCAGGTCCACTCAGCCTTTCATACTTCTGAAGTTGATAAAATGAGTACCATTGAGTTGGGTAACAATAAACATCTGTTATTCAGCGTCAAGATACCCTTGGGTGAACGTGCTCCTTACAAATACACGTTAAGTTATGAGGACAATTGTTGGGAGGGAGAGAGAGAGGAGACACAAAAAGGGCCCGAGGGAGATTTAAAGACCAGTAGGAGTTATCTCCCCAAGTCTTAATGTTAACCACAAAAGAGAACTCCTGGGTCTAATAGGTAAGGAGAGGCCGGAAAAAAACTAGTGTCACTCAGAATTGGGGTATTCCCTTTTCAGGACGAATTCCCACACTCACCAGAGGGGGCATGCTTCATCATAGGGAACCCCCTCACACTGTGACGACTAGTCACGGGCTACAACCTCCTCTCTAGAGGGAGGGGCTCAGGGATGTTTTCGGAGGTATGGTAAATACATTACTAATGAGCAACTGTTGGGAGGATACAGTTGCAGGACAGGGTCCACCGCGGTCAGCAGCTGGCCTCCGCCCCCCCTTCCTCTTGTTGCAGCCTCTAATGTGCTCAAACATACACCCCAGAGACAACGGCCGGGACATGCCCCACAGACATGCTCCTGGTAGCAATGCGAGCAGAAACATCAGTGTTCTGGGCGGCGATGCCAATGTGTGGTGCATGTGGGTCCCCATCACTCCCAGTGCCCTTAGGCACAACACGTGTTTGCACCTTCTCCTGCCTCCATAGGACACCTTGGTACACTTCAGACGCATGCGCAGCGGTCCATTTATTAACAGGTCATTCGCTGTGCACAGCATATGAGGTGGCACCCGGCTAAGATACGCCTTGGAAGGAGAGAACATGGGTCCCAGGGACCACCCCAGACATTCTCTCACAGGCAGGTGCACTTCTTGAGTCCGCCTCCAGGGGGATCCTATTACCCTCAAATCACTGCCTGAACAAGGAACTTTCTAACAGACTCCCGCCGGCTACACGTGTCCTCGGATGCTGACTCGCTGCATGACAGGGAGCTTTCTAACAGACTCTCGCTGATACACGTGTCCTCAAGTGCCGCAGCGACACAAGTCCTCAAGTGCTGACTCACTGCATGACAAGAAGCTTTCTAACAGACTTCCGCCAGGTACATGTGTGTTGAAGTGCTGACTCGCTGCCAGACAAGAAGCTTTCTAAAAGACTTCCGCCAGGTACATGTGTGTTCAAGTGCTGACTCGCTGCCAGACAAGGAGCTTTCTAACAGACTCCCGCCAGGTACATGTGTGTTCAAGTGCTGACTCGCTGCCTGACAGGGAGCTTTCTAACAGACTCCCACCGGCTACACGTGTCCTCGGGTGCTGACTCACTGCCAGCCAGGGTGCTTTCTAACAGACTCTCGCTGCTACACGTGTCCTCAAGTGCTGCAGCGACACAAGTCCTCAAGTGCTGACTCACTGCCTGACAAGAAGCTTTCTAACAGACTTCCGCCAGGTACATGTATGTTCAAGTGCTGACTCGTTGCCAGACAAGAAGCTTTCTAACAGACTTCCGTCAGATACATGTGTGTTCAAGTGCTGACTCGCTGCCAGACAAGAAGCTTTCTAACAGACTCCCGCCAGGTACATGTGTGTTCAAGTGCTGACTCGCTGCCAGACAGGGAGCTTTCTAACAGACTCCCAACAGCTACATGTGTGTTCAAGTGCTGACTCGCTGCCAGACAGGGAGCTTTCTAACAGACTCCCGCCAGGTACATGTGTGTTCAAGTGCTGACTCGCTGCCAGACAGGGAGCTTTCTAACAGACTCCCAACAGCTACATGTGTTCTAGCGCAGTTTCTGTGACTTCAAACTTCCCTAGGTCACCGGCCGATCTGGCTGACGGTAACTGAACCCCATGGCCACATGTCAGAAGACGCTGGTACACGGCACGGCCACACTGTCCCCTGACAAGGTTTAGCCTACCTTCACGGTTTCCGCATCTCAGCCTTGTGAGGCAGGCTCTAATGCTCTGTTAATGTCCCGCAAGAATCCACAGGTACCGCAGCACCACCCGAAAGAGACAAGCTAGAAAATACCAAGGTCCAGAAAAAAGAACGGCAGAGCAGCGTCACACTATGAAAAGTATGTGTGGGACAAGGAACCGAGTACATCTGTGGTCCCCGGAGACAAATCAGAGGCATGGACTGAGGTGCAGACAAACACTAGAACATCTGCCCCTCTCAGTGTCCAATCAGAGGCATGGACTGAGGGGCAGAAGGACAATGCTACATCAGTCCTCCAAGTGACCAATCGGAGAAACAGACTGGGGGGCAGACAGACAATGGTACATCTGTCCCCCCCTCCCCCACCCCAGTGACCAATCAAAAGCATAGACTAAGGGGTAGACTAACACTAGTTCATCTGCCCTTCTCAGTAAGCAATCATAGATAAAGCCTGAGGTGCAGACAGACAGTAGTTCATCTGCCCCCCTCAGTGACCAATCAAAGTCAAGGACTGAGGGGAAGACAGACTGGTACATATGTGGCCCCTCCGTAACCAATCAGAAGCATGGACTGAGGAGCAGACAGACAATGGTACATCTGTGGCCCCTCAGTGACCAATCAGAGAGCAAACGGAGTACGTCATCAGACCCAGTAACCAACCAGTTGCTTAACAGAGAGGCAAACAGACACTGGTGCAGCAATAACACCAAGTGACCAATACATGTCAAGGAATGATGGGCAGAGCAGTGACAACCAGTAAGGCACCAACTGAGGGCCAATCAGACGGTGGCACATCAGTGACCTCACATGGACAATCTGAGGCGTGGACTAAGGGGCAGACAGGCACAGGCACAGCAGTGACACGTGGCGACCAGCGTCGGATTGGTAACACGGACATTCGGGCAATGCCCGAGGGGCCGGTGTTCGAGTTCTGCTGTGGGCTGCTTTTTTTTTAGCAATCTGGGGGGCCATTTGGGCGCTGTGTCTATTGTTCGAATACAGGCTCTGCCATCGTCCCAGTGGGTGTCTGCGTGGCCTTTCTAGAGGCAGATGGGCGATCATTACCTTCGTTTAGCAACAGGCAGAGGTGTCACTTTCTTTCTCTCGCTGGCCGGCCCATTAATGTGTGTTCACATACTGAGCGGGGGGAGGGGGCCTGAGTAGAAGTGGCTTCACTTGTTTCACCAGTGTAAACTAACGCATGCATTTTTTTACCCCCCCCCCTCTAAAGTGTTTTTTATAAGATTACGCCAACGCAGTGATTTGAGGAGTGATTATGCAAATGTGGGCCGATTTTTAGGTCTCGCCTGTCGATGCGCATGCGCATCGAGCAAGGCGAGAGTATTGGGACTTATCTACTCTTTATCCACACTGCAAGGAATCGTGGCGATTCCTTGCAGTGCCCGTGACTTTTAAGCTCAATGCGCATGCGCATTGAGCTTAAAAGCGCGTGCACGTCCGTCTTTGTTTACCCGCTCCGCCCCCTCCCCGCCGTCTCGCATTTCCCCTGCCGCATCAAAGGCTTTCACGGCCGGCCGGCCATGCTTTCAGTTTCACGACCGGCCGGCCGTGTCAATTACATTCCACAGCCCGCTCTCCCTGCTCCGCCCCCTGCTCCGGCCGAGACGTGCAATTTCATGTCAACAACGTAAGTACGGAGAGGCATTTTTTTACTCTATGCTTTAAAAACGCAATTCGTTATTTACTAAGACACCTTTCCCTTGCTAAAATGCCCCTTAATTGTGTGTCTGATGTTAGCTGCGTGCCCAATACACCTACCGTAACATTCAAGCACAACTAAACTTAAAGCCACCATATGAGCCACCGCATAAAATGTGCCCCCTCCCCACCAATAAAGGACTTAGGTGAACAATTTCCCGTGCCCCGTTTCTTTCACTTTGCGGTGTGCAAAAATAACATGAAAGGGTTTAGCGATTTCTTTACAATCCAATTTGATTTTTTGTTGTTGTCCAATTAAACAGCTGCCAGATCTAATCGAAGGCGCTATGTAACTTCCTGGTCCGTCACTCAGAGCGCCACGTCGGACCAGCCCCACACACATTTCCCTAGCTTTAGTGACACTTGGGCACCCACCACCTGGCATGTATTTATCTCCGCTCGCTCACAATGGCGTATTATACATTTTTAAAGTGGGGTTTGTTTTATAAGTCATAACTCCCCTCCCCCATGCTTGTCTCCCCTCCCCCTGTCTGGAAAAGTGTCTCTTGCCTTTGGCAGCAAGCGGATGTTTTTGTATGTGCTGGCAAATTGGCACATCCCATTTCCCCCTCCCATCCCCCAAGCCCCCTCCTCTTCTCTGTGATGGATGCAGCTAATTGCACTCAGCTCCTTCTCAGCAGAGGCTGCGAGCATCTCCCCTCCCCCTCTCCGTGCATTTTTGTGAATGGGGCTCATTATCTATGCAGGATCCCCTCGCTCCATTCAAGCCTCTCTCCCTCCTCTGCTCTTTTCTACAGACCCCGTGGGGAGGAGGAAGTGCTCTCTTCATGACCACAAACTTTAACGCCCTCGCAATCTCCTACTTTGGCACCATTGGTGGACCGATTTTATATAATTGTCTGTGCGCGTATATGCCTTTTGCACTTTACGAGTCTCCTACTATCATTCTCTTTTTGTATACCGTGGCAGCCCATATCCTGCACTGGGAGCTGCTGGCTTCCCGGTGCTTCTCTCGTTCCCTCCCTGACATGGTAGCTGGGGCAATAATCCCGTAAGCTCCCAAAGCGTCAGTGATAGAGTGTCTGACTTGGGACTAAGAGCAGTGTTTAATTTATTTTAAAAACAAAGTGTCTATGCCCGAAGCTCTGCTCAGAAGCCCACGGTTGTACGAGTAAATCTCGTCTCGCCTGATATCGAGGCGGATGGTCTTAAATACAGGTCATGACTCATTAATCCACTGCCAGACACCTTACATTCCAACACACCCGGTTCAGATCGAAGACTACTGATTTCAAAGCTACCCCCCAAATACCGATTTGAACCCTCAGTCACACTCACTCACTCACCCTCACTCACCCTCACTCACCCTCACTCACCCTCAACCCCTCACCCTCACTCACCCTCACCCACCCTCACTCACCCTCACCCTCACTCACCCTCACCCTCACTCACCCTCACTCACCCTCACCCTCACTCACCCTCACCCTCACTCACCCTCACTCTCACTCACCCTCAACCCCTCACCCTCACTCACCCTCAACTCCTCACCCTCACTCACCCTCAACCCCTCACTCACCCTCACTCCCTCACCCTCACTCACCCTCACACTCGCTCACCCTCAACCCCTCACCCTCACTCACCCTCAACCCCTCACCCTCACTCACCCTCACTCACCCTCAACCCCTCACCCTCAACCCCTTCACCCTCACTCACCCTCACTCACCCTCAACCCCTCACCCTCACTCACCCTCACCCACCCTCACTCACCCTCACTCACCCTCACTCACTCACCCTCACTCACCCTCACTCACCCCCTCACCCTCAACCCCTCACTCACCCTCACTCTCACTCATCCTCACTCACCCTCAACCCCCCACCCTCACCCTCACTCACCCTCAACCCCTCACCCTCACTCACCCTCAACCCCTCACTCACCCTCAACCCCTCAACATCAACCCCTCACCCTCACTCACCCTCACCCTCACTCACCCTCACCCACCCTCACTCACCCTCACCCTCACTCACCCTCACTCACCCTCACCCTCACTCACCCTCACTCACCCTCACTCACCCTCACCCTCACCCACTCTCACCCTCACTCACCCTCACCCTCACTCACCCTCACTCACCCTCACTCTCACTCACCCTCAACCCCTCACTCACCCTCAACCCCTCAACATCAACCCCTCACCCTCACTCACCCTCACCCTCACTCACCCTCACCCTCACTCACCCTCACTCACCCTCACTCACCCTCACCCTCACTCACCCTCACCCACTCTCACCCTCACTCACCCTCACTCACCCTCACTCACCCTCACTCTCACTCACCCTCAACCCCTCACTCACCCTCACTCACCCACCCTCACTCACCCTCACTCACCCTCAACCTCACACAGTGCAATAGGTCTCGGAGCATTTGAGTTAGAGCTTTTAGAAATGTTTATGGCTTTTTTTTTTTATTCTTTAGCATTGGCTACAGGAAACAAAAATGCTAAAGATTTACAAAAAAACCCATAAACAATTCTAAAAGCACTAACTCTAATGCTGCGAGACCTATTGCATTTCCAATGCTTGTTGTTCTGGCGTGCCCGGGCCGATTTATAATCCCAATCCAACCCTGGTGGCGACCAGCACTAGCCTTTGACTAAACAATAGTCAAACACTGTCACAGTGCTCTTAAGTAGCCTAGATCACATGCAGCGCTTTACAGCACTCCTAAATAGGTCCGTGACTAGTCAGAGCTAGGCATGGCCAGACACTGGAACAGCAGGGATACCCAGCAGTGACAAGGCAGAGTAAGGCACAGACTGACAAGCAGAAAGACACTGGAAAAGCAGTGAAAAGGCAGAAGAACAGGCCAAGGAACACAGAATGGTACAGCCCCCCCCCCTCCCCCCACTGGATGAGGCGCGACCATGAACGGGTGCAGCAGTGACACCTAGTGGCCTCTCCGAGCATGTCCTCGACTGGGTTGCAGGACCGGGTCTGCTATTTCTCCCTGACCTCGGGGTGGCACTGCAGGACTGTCTCTGCTATGGAGATGTGCATACATGGCGTATAGCGCCTGGATGGCAGACTTCTCACAAAAGGGTCTCTCCTCTGCATGTGGAATAGTTCAATGGAACATCGAGCAGCATAACGACCGCCCCTTTAAATTGTTTTTAGAAGAAATGTAAAGCAATAAATACAGCAAAAAAAAAACTACAAAGATTCTTAGCCAGATAAACTGAATGCGGTGCGAGATCCTCACAGTTCTTGTCAATGGGTCATAAAGTAGATCAGACGATATGCACATCCGATCCTTGGCCTCGCTGCAGAGCACACAGAGCGCTGGTCATGTATGTGTCAATTTGAATCGTGAGAAAGTGGGTCACGGAGGCCCAGAGCTGCCGAAATATGGACAGCACCAAAGGAAAAATAAATACAGTGCTCAGAGGTGAGTGGGGGGTTTGTGTACGGGGCGGAGGGTAAAGGGGAGGAAATGAAAGAAAGTATGTGCAGAAAAAGAGTGAAAAGAGATGAGGTGTGACACGAGATGAGGTCGGCGGCCAGAAAGATGTGGGAAGAACAGCGTTACTGTTTACTAGACCGAGAGCCTGTACATTAAGGTGGTGTGAAGAGAGCTCAGGAGTGAATGAGACACTCACCCCCAGGGCCACGCCCCCTACACAGACCTCAGTCATTTATAATTCACAGTCTCATATTTTCAGAATTGAGTCATGTTCAGTTCCAATCACTCAACACAAAATCGCTGTAACTCGTTTACTTGACTACGCTAACAAGCACTGGCAAAGCCAATCGATATGGCTTGCTTTATGCGCATGTCCTTTGTGTGTTAAATGTTTGGTTTCTGTAACACAAAATGCCCAGAGCGGCACCCAAATACCGATTCCTATTCTGTAGGCACCGCCTTTTACTTTACGTGTTTAAGCCATGCCCAATATTATAAAGGCCACGCCTCTTGGAAATGACCTCCAGGATGGCTCTTTTAGAGATCTCCCCACTCTTTTGATCTCACTTAAAGCACCAAGCGTAGTTCACACGTTTTATTAAAACTGTCACCCATAATATAATCCTTGAGGACACTGTCTGTGGTCTCAGAGTTAGACATTATAATAACCCTCTGGTCATTGGACAGACATTGCAGAAATGAAAAACGGAATCAGACCTGCAGGCCTTCCACTGAGGCCTGCACGCTGATCTCCGCAGCAAGTGCATAAACCAGCTGAGCTATCTCACCGCCTCCCTTCCCTAGGCCCGAGTGCCGCGGACACGCTGCCTGCAATGCCAGCCCTCCTATGTGCATTCTGGGACAGATATATTAGTAGAAGAAAGGTCGGGGCTCCCAAGGCCCATCTGTACATTAACCAGTTGCGTTCTTCACATGGGCGACCTGTCCGCGTGGGTGGCACCTTAGCACATATTATTAAACTAACCACCTCTAGGAGCGCTGGAGTTTAAGGTGCGGAACTCTGCGAGCGAATACAGAGAATGCGAGACTTAATAAGAACATGAGAATAAAAGGAATTTGCGCCCGAACAAATACCGGAACTAATATACGGAATGCCAGTTTGTCCAATTACATTTTAGTCGCTCTCTCAGGCTGCACCCCAGCACTTTGGCCACCCGTTTCGGGCCAGTTTACGTTTGTCCTCTCTAGGCACCCAGAACCGGTCCTCCGCCGTACAGCCCTCCTGCAGTTTCGGGACCAGAGGCCTGACGTCACTTGCCAGACGCCCAAGGTCACACGGTAGATCCTCAAGACGAATTGTTCGCAGCCACCCGCGTCCAAACGCCACTGTGCCATTAGCCTGGTCATTCTTTGGTCTAATGGGCCACGACGGGCTCTTGACCCCGGGGAGGGGAGCAGGACGAGGGGCTGGTCTCAGTTCCTCACCCTGGGCCTCCCCCATCCCGTTTGCAGCTTGCAATGGCTGCTCCGTAGCCACTCATTTCCAGATGATGCATGAGCCCATTAAGGGCCGCCTCCCTGCAGGCCTGCTGAGCGGGCGCCTCTCGTGCTGGGAGCACCGGGGGCGCCCGCTGCGCTCCGAGGGGAGGGAGCGCAAATTGCTTCTCAAAACGGCAAGATTGGCAGAAGAGACGCGATGAAGGAAACGAGCATAGCTGCTAACAATCGCCAGGAGCTCCCCGAGCCTGCTTTGTGTGTTTTGCTGACATGAAACAATAGGACTATTTTTTATAGAAACCAAAGTAAGGCGCGCGCCTTCATGCTACTTTTCAGGCCCTACTTTCACAGCGCCACAAATCGGGAAGTAGAGCGAGCCTCCGCGTGGCGCCATCTTGGACAGCCCACTGGAGTGTTTTGGGTCACTGTGATGTCATTTCCGCCAGTGTGCTGGACTTGCAGGGGGCATACTTGTGAGGTGCCTCTGGTGACAGGAGCAGACAGGGTCGATGTTCCGGGGATCCACCCTGTTTGAGCTGCCATCAGCTAGAGAAGGATAAATCCTAGAGAAGGATAAATCCTAGAACCCCCGCTGACTTGTCACCGAATACCCACAAAGCACCAAGGACTAACGCAGGGCGGCAAAGGCTCCAGCTGTTTACTTGTTTCACAGCCAAGCAAGTCAAAAAGAATGAGGGGCCTGTGTTATATTGTTAATATTGAAAAAGTCAATGTCGATGTACACCAATGATACATGTAGATATAAACCCGAGATTGCATCCCATTGTCAAAACCACCCAATATGACCTCCCCATCAATCCAAGTCAGAAATGCATGGTTAGACAGGCCCTGCGACCTAGGCCTGACGCTACTGATTATCAGATCACAAGTGGCATGGCACATAGCCAGGAGAACAAACGCACAAATCCAGATCCATCCCACAGGTGGCAGCAACACCACAATGATCTAGGGCATGGGTACTCACAAACTTTCTCTCGGGGGCCACATTTACAGTGTGGTTTGTGGCTGAGGGCCGCTCTCTCAGGCTGCACCCCAACACTTTGGCCACCCGTTTCGGGACAGTTTAAGTTTGTCCTCGCTAGAGCACCCAGAACCCGTCCTCCGCCGTACAGCCCCTCCTGCAGTTTCGGGACCCGAGGCCTGACTTCACTTGCCAGACGCCCAAGGTCACACGGTAGATCCTCAAGACGAATTGTTCGCAGCCACCCGCGTCCAAACGCCACTTTGCCATTAGCCTGGTCATTCTTTGGTCTAATGGGCCACAACGGGCTCTTGACCCCGGGGAGGGGAGCAGGATCTGAGGGTGGGGGCGGGGTCTGAGGGGGCGGGGCTAAAGCAAACAAAAATTGTGACCATGAGGTTAAACACAGGTCCCTGCATCAGACACCTTCGTCCACTGAGCCAGCAGACCCAGCATACACACATCTTTCTCTCTCTCCCTCCTTCTCTCCCTCCCCCTCCGTGTCTACCTCCCTCCCTCTGTGTCTCCCTCCCTGTCTCCCACTCTCCCTCCTAGTCTCCCTTCCAGTCTCCCACTCTCCCTCTGTGTCTCCCTTCCAGTCTCCCACTCTACCTCTGTGTCTCCCTCCCTGTCTCCCACTCTCTGTTTCCCTCCCTCCCTCTGTGTCTGCCTCCCTGTCTCCCACTCTGTGTGTATTGGCATTTATATAGCGCACTACATACCCGTAGGGTCCCAAGGCGCTTCGACCGCTGCGAAACCCTTCCTGGCTTCCCTGAGCGATGGTCCCTTAATGGGTATCTCCAGGGTGAGACCAGGCATCCCCGGCGGTCTGGTGGGGCCGTTAGTGAAGATGAGGCAAGCTAATGCCCAGAGTTGCCGAGTGTGATTGCTGATCAGAGTGGGCACCGAGGCGAGAGAATTATCGAGTCCGCTGACCCTGGTCCAGAAACCTGCCGCGCCAGGAATCGAACCCTGGTCCCGGGCCGTCCTCTGCTCTCGGGTCTGCCGCCTCTAACCAGTGAGCCACACTACTCTCCCTCTGTGTCTCCCACTCTCCCTCTGTGTCTCCCTCCCAGTCTCCCTCTGTGTCTCCCTCTCCCTCTGTTGCTCCCTTCCAGTCTCCCACTCCCCCTCTGTGTCTCCCTCCCTGTCTCCCACTCTCTCTCTGTCTCCCTCCCTGTCTCCCACTCTCCCTCTGTGTCTGCCTCCCTGTCTCCCACTCTCCCTCTGTGTCTCCCACTCTCCCTCTGTGTCTCCCTCCCAGTCTCCCTCTGTGTCTCCCTCTCCCTCTGTGTCTCCCTTCCAGTCTCCCACTCCCCCTCGGTGTCTCCCTCCCAGTCTCCCTCAGTGTCTCCCTCCCCCTCTGTGTCTCCCTTCCAGTCTCCCACTCCCCCTCTGTGTCTCCCTCCCTGTCTCCCACTCTCCCTCTGTGTCTCCCTCCCTGTCTCCCACTCTCCCTCTGTGTCTCCCTCTCCCTCTGTGTCTCCCTTCCAGTCTCCCACTCTCCCTCTGTGACTCCCTCTGTGTCTCCCTCAGTGTCTCCCTCCCCCTCTGTGTCTCCCTTCCAGTCTCCCACTCCCCCTCTGTGTCTCCCTCCCTGTCTCCCACTCTCCCTCTGTGTCTGCCTCCCTGTCTCCCACTCTCCCTCTGTGTCTCCCACTCTCCCTCTGTGTCTCCCTCCCAGTCTCCCTCTGTGTCTCCCTCTCCCTCTGTGTCTCCCTTCCAGTCTCCCACCCCCCCTCTGTGTCTCCCTCCCTGTCTCCCACTCTCCCTCTGTGTCTCCCTCCCTGTCTCCCACTCTCTCTCTGTGTCTCCCTCCCTGTCTCCCACTCTCCCTCTGTGTCTCCCTCCCTGTCTCCCACTCTCCCTCTGTGTCTCCCTTCCAGTCTCCCACTCTCCCTCTGTGTTTCCCTCCCAGTCTCCCACTCTCCCACTCTGTTTCCCTCCCTCTGTGTCTGTCTCCCTCCCTCTGTGTCTCCCTCCCTCCCTCCCTCTGTGTCTCCCTTCCAGTCTCCCACTCTCCCTCTGTGTCTCCCTCCCAGTCTCCCACTCTCCCTCTGTGTCTGCCTCCCTGTCTCCCACTCTCCCTCTGTGTCTCCCTCCCTGTCTCCCACTCTACCTCTGTGTCTCCCTCCCTGTCTCCCACTCTACCTCTGTGTCTGCCTCCCTGTCTCCCACTCTCTGTTTCCCTCCCTCCCTCCCTCCCTCTGTGTCTGCCTCCCTGTCTCCCACTCTCCCTCTGTGTCTCCCACTCTCCCTCTGTGTCTGTCTCCCACTCTCCCTCTGTGTCTCCCTTCCAGTCTCCCACTCCCCCTCTGTGTCTCCCTCCCTGTCTCCCACTCTCCCTCTGTGTCTCCCTCCCTGTCTCCCACTCTCCCTCTGTGTCTGCCTCCCTGTCTCCCACTCTCCCTCTGTGTCTCCCACTCACCCTCTGTGTCTCCCTCCCACTCTCCCTCTGTGTCTCCCTCTCCCTCTGTGTCTCCCTTCCAGTCTCCCACTCCCCCTCTGTGTCTCCCTCCCTGTCTCCCACTCTCCCTCGGTGTCTCCCTCCCTGTCTCCCACTCTCCCTCTGTGTCTCCCTCTCCCTCTGTGTCTCCCTTCCAGTCTCCCACTCTCCCTCTGTGTCTCCCTCCCAGTCTCCCACTCTCCCACTCTGTTTCCCTCCCTCTGTGTCTGTCTCCCTCCCTCTGTGTCTCCCTCCCTCTGTGTCTCCCTCCCTCCCACTGTGTCTCCCTCCCTGTCTCCCACTCTGTTTCCCTCCCTCCCTCTGTGTCTCCCTCCCTCCCTCTGTGTCTCCCTCCCTCCTTCCCTCTGTGTCTCCCTGTCTCCCACTGTGTCTCCCTCAGTGTCTCCCACTCTGTTTCCCTCACTCCCTCTGTGTCTCCCTCCTCCCTGTCTCCCTCCCTCTGTGCCTCCCTCCCTCGGTGTCTCCCTCCCTGTCTCCCACTGTGTTTCCCCCCCTGTCTCCCACTCTGGTTCCCTCCCTCCCTCTGTGTCTCCCTCCTAGTCTCCCTCCCTCTCTGTGTCTCCCTCCCTCCCACCGTGTCTCCCTCCCTGTCTCCCACTCTCTGTTTCCCTCCCTCTCTCTGTGTCTCCCTCCCGGTCTCCCACTCTGTTTCCCTCCCTCCTGCCCTCTCTCTGTGTCTCCCTTCTCCCTCGCTCTGTGTCTCCCTCCCTCCCTCTCTGTCCTCTCACCTGTGTGTGTGTGTGTGTCAGCCCTCAGCCCGGGCTGAGACAGCTTCCCCGGCTGCGCGCACACAGCTGCACCAAGTACTTCATGGGTCTTTAAAAGACCATTTACATGTTATTTAGGCTTTTTTGAATTTCACCTCTTAGGCCCCTGCAGCTCCCCTCTGGCTATCACTGGAATCACCCGGGCCCCCACAGAGCACTGTCTGAGTCCGAGCTGCTGCGGCTGTATTTGCGAACACTATTTAATTTATTTAATTTTAAACACAGGTGTCTGCAATGTCCGCGGGCCGCCCAGGAAGGCTTGCCGGGCCGCCACCGCCCCGCGGGCCGTACTACGAGTACCCCTGATCTAGGGATATTGGCACACACAGAGGATCGTCGGAAGCGCCGGAGGGACTCGGCATCAGTGGCTCTTACCAGGACGAGTCACTGCGAGACACGTGACCACGTAACACAGTGTCGATTTGATGGTTGCCGGTACATAATGGCTGGGCATCCATAAGGTCCTTGTTCAATCAAATTTTGACGTGAAGTTCGAGAATAGTGAACCCCCTTTTACGCCCTGATGAAGTTGCTGAATCTATAGCAACAAAACATGTTGGCTTGAAAAAGAAAAGCATATGGTATACAATTAACCATTTTTAATGGAAGGTCTTGCAGCATCAGAATAAAGAAAAAAAGACGGCCAGCAAGACCGTTCCAGGTTTTATTTACCTTTGTTTTGGTTGTCTTGGGGTCTCAGTATGTATACATGTTGTCACAGTACTGTTTAAATTGACTCACTGTGTTTTGTGTGTTGTTTGTCACTATTCTCGCTGTGTGTACTAGTATATTTTTGGGCATGTTTCTTACTTCACGTAGAGAGAGTGACCGATGATGAGAAGTGGGTATACCGGATATTGCTAAACCGGCAACCCCCTCGGGTGTTACGACCGCGAGGTACTCTCTCTACCCCCCACACTTTATCCAGTAAGTGTTGGCCTGTGGTTTTTTACTTGGTTTGTGTTGATTTATTGAGACATCCTGGCCTAAGGAGGAGTGTGAATACACACACCTAGGGTATAGAAACAGACACTGTGGTCATTTACCCTTGTTGTGGTCAAGAAAGTGGATGTTGTGTTGACTGAGGTAGGGCTACATTTTGATTAATTTTGATTGAGTGGGGGGCAGCCTTACCTCTCCTCCCCCTACATCCCTTGAGATTAAGGAGATACAGGCCCACATATTACATTATTACAGAAAGCAACAGGAAAAGGATAGGGAAAAACAGGAGAAAGCCCAGAGAGACACCACCAGGTTAGTCCAACTGAAATTGAAAAACACTGCCCTCGAGGGGGCCACGTTGGTCACAAGCGTGCAGATGGCACCAGTCTTGAAGTGGGCTCCAGCGCAAAATCCCAGAGGGATTCAACCCAGGTATAATGGCTGAAGTCAGGGACGCTGGCAGCAGCCGGACCTCAGAGAATGTTACAATTGCCATAGAAACGGGCCACATGGGACACCAAAGCCACCTGAAAGCATATCATGAACAGTGAACAATAAATCTGGGCCAGTCCCCCAAAATCCCAATCCTCAAAACCAAGCCCAGGGTAACCCGAATGCACCTTTCACTCAGCAAAGGGAAATCAGACAGCTGCTTCACCACCGCAACAGGGATCTTGAAATTGGTCAAACACGTGGCAACAGCAGCAACAGACAGGGAACCCAGCCCAACTAGGACCAGGAGCACAACCTTGGCAGGGAGGAGTAACAGTCTGGGGAGGTAATGCCCTCACGCAAATGCAAAACCCAAATCCACAATAAGATTTAAACCGCCAATGAAAAACATCAATCCCACGCACGCTACAAAATTCATTAAAAAAAAAAAGACTAGTGAGACAACATTAGGAATTTAAGCCTTTACTTGCATTCAGGAGACTCAGTCCTGCTGTACATTTTGTTGAACAGGAATCTGCACTAGAGTCTGCCATTCAGGATGCCTGCAGGACCCAAGGTCCCACTCTGTTGCTAAGCCCTGGGGTGGGGCTGGCTGCCCACACCCCAGGGGGAGGGCAGTCTGACGAGGGGGGCAGGGAGGCTTCCGTCCAGTGCATAAAAACAGGCACTCAGGTTTCCTCACTCAAGTCCAATTGGGACGAGTTCCAATTACCAGATCAAAAGGACTCCACTCTTGGGCCTCCGGCCCAGGGATAAAACGCCTTCATTGCTTTTGGCTTCAACCGCAGCACCCCCAAAACCAGAAACCTCCATCCAATGGAGGCCCCCTTTCAGTTCCAAAATGGAGCTGTACTCCAGTGTTGAGAGCCAGGTTTCCCATATGCTCAGAACACTGAAGACCCATGACTTCAACTGTACAAGATCCGATTGATGGCGAAGTGCCCCTAGGTGCCAAGTCAGTCGGGAGGAGAATTCTCCCGGAGCAACCAACCGTCCCAGCCCATTAACTCCGGTTAGACAATTTTAGGAAAGTTCTGGCCTCACACCGAACTCTCTTTTTTAGCAATATTCTGCTTCCTTCTTTTCCATAAAGCTTTTTAAACATCTCAAAGCCTGCTCCTCGGGTTAAGCCCCTCCAAAACAACAAAAGTAGTCAGGTAGAAGTCCGTGACCATAGCGGGAACTGCATGCCCAAAGGTCCTGGATAAAGATGAAATCGGAGGGAGAGGGGTGCCGGGAAAAAGAGAGTCCGCAAAAGTCCATCACAGGTCCGTGCAAGATTCACCTGAAATATGCTCACTGAAGTATCTGGTCTAGTGATCAGCTAACACACAAAGCCTCGTACACACCATCCGGGGAGGCAATAAGCACAATCTCAGACACTGCAGCATCAGAAACAGATAGCGGCCAGGGGACAGCTCTCCACGGCCCCCTCGGGTACACAACAATAGAAACAGCAAATCACATGAAAAACTAGCGAAACACCCAAAAGACCAGTAAAAAGAAGCCCAAAGCTTGCTCAAAAAGAACCCTTTGGAAAAAAGGAGTAGCCAAGAAACCGGGCACAACTAGGGAAGGTCCCACTGGACGCCGAGACTGGAGGGGTATACACATGACCTCAGGGCATGTTGCAATCGCCAACACCACCTAATTACGGCATGCCCCTCCTTTATACATCGCTCGTGCACATGTAGGTCAAAACCACCCGCGCACACATTAGTGGAGATAGGATATTGGTAGTTGAGCAACAGTAATTAAATAAGCAAGATTGTCCACATGCTCACAAAGAACACCCCCTTGAAAAAAATATATATATCCTTTTTCTGTCATGGTGAGGATGGAGAACTGATGACCCATAAGTAAGAATTAAGGTGACCCATTAATAAACACCTACTGTTTGAAAAGGGAACAAAAGGTTATATTACCCCGATTGGGGCCACTTTCCGGTGCCCCGCTAAAATAGCACGTATGAATGTAAAAGCACACCCCTAAAAAGAAAAGGCACAGGAATCCCAAGAATGATTGATGATGATATATGTAAGGATACAACAGCTCTTACCTATCAGGTCTGCAATCAAGTCACCAGAGTGCACCACCTCTATAGCGGTCCACCACCTCTGCAGCACATTCCCATAAGCTCAACAAGACCCAAGGGTGCAAGTCAAAGACTACAAACTTTTTCCACTAGCTTTTTTTTTAACTGTTTCAAACGTAAAGAAAACCCCCCATCACCAGATGACTACAGACGTCTCCCCTGGAAGTTATCCCAAGACCCGCAATGTTCAATGAGTTATGTATTATTGTACAATTGAATACCCTCCATTTACTATGGGTGTGGCCGCATACATATGTTGCCAAAGACCTGCCCAGTAAATGGAGTCCACCCCGACATTTTCACAGCACTTGCACAGGGACCCCTCCCATGTCACATATAATTACACTGTACGCATCCCACACACTACACAGCGCACGCTTACACAACACATGGATCAGCACATGACTGCCGTGGGCACCCAAACATCAGCCTGGCCATGTTACGTCTGTTTGCTGATACCACATGCAATAGGCGCAGACAGGCTTTACTTGCCCCTAGAGATAGAACTTGAAAAAGCAAAATGCTTTCTCCACCTGTACCTACGTAGGATTAGGGCCAAAATACAACCCAACAGAGTAGAACTCCATAGAGTAGTAGTGAATGTGACCTGTTACAAGACCAATCCCGCAGCACTGTACCTCTTCACTGATTCTAGTGAGATTCAAACAGAGCTAGATAGGATGAGCAGGAGGGGCACCATAGGTGAGGAAACTGTTTGGCCCCAAGACATTCCAGAAAAGATATTCTTGAAGGTGGCAAAACCACCAAACCAAAGCAGGAGCACGTCCGCTTCCGCTGACATCTGTGATCCCATGGTGGCCCTTAGCATGTCTGGGGTGCTCTTAACAAATGGACCCCAGACATGGAGTTCCAGTGTAGGGCCATCCACCTAGACGATACGAAGGGAAATGAGTCTTGTGGGCGAGGGTTAAACGCCAGTATAGATAGCCCATATTAGGAAATATGGGCCACTGAGATAGATAGATATATTTGGTTGGAAGGAAAGGGGTGACCCTTAATTGTATGGAAACTTACACTGTATTCCTTGTGTTTCAGAGGTAAAGGAAACATTCCACTCGGCACAAATGAGAACTGGGGCACATTATTACACATACCAGACATGCATTGGGGCATCTACACGCTGATTGATATCTACTGACAGTGCAGCGAATATGCCTACACCCAGCTTGTCCACGGATGGCGGGGCCTATGTTCCCTCGTCACCATACACACCAGACCCTGGTTATTCCAAGAGATCTGTCAGAGTTGTACCAACATCCGCTACAGAAGAAGACAACTCCGTTGCATCAGGCTCAAGAGAAAAGAACTGCCAGTTATTTTGGCTGCGCTCAGTACAAGGACATTCCGGAAGAATTCAAACAGTTTCCTGGCACACAAGTAAATGAAGGAGGGTCCGTACCCTTCTTCATCGTGTAGACAAAAAGCGAACGTCCGCTGTTTGCAAATGACCAGATGGGGCTTGTTGAAGATGACGACAAGTACTGAGCTTGGCCTTAATGCGATCAAGCAAAAACGAAGAGGCATCCGCCTCATGGTGATGCAACATCGATATGTGTTGGGCCTAGTGACCGCAATGGGGGCAGGGATGTGTGCCAAGATGCAGTGCGTTTTGCTGCACATTTATCCCAGGCAACGACATTGACAATGGGACTCGGGCTCTTACCATCCAAACACTGCACCGTTTATAAACAGACATGCATAAAGAGAGAGGTTTCCCTGAGCAGGAATGGTACGCCAACTGGTTTTCCCTGCTCGCCTGGTGGTTTACTGGTCTGTGAACGTCATTGCTACCCATTCTCATCTTCATATTGTTTTGTGTGGTTTCCTAGAAGTGGAGATTTCCTGTTGTAAATAAGCAGTCATACAATTGGGTAGGATGCAAGTAACTAGGGAAGCAGTAATAGTTAAAACTGAAGTACAACAAGCCCCTAATAATGTGACTGTCATGAAGTGCGGGGTAAATGATGTAGTTGAAAATTCAACTAGAGGGGGGAATGTTAATATTGAAAAAGCCGATGTCCATGTACGCAATTATACATTTGTATATGAAAACGAGATCGCATCCCTGTTGTCAAAATCACCCGTTATAACCTCTCCATCCATCCTGAGTCAGAAATACGTGATCAGAAAGGCTTTGCGACCTAGGACTGAGGCACCTGATTGACAGAACACAGGTGGGGTGGCATGTAGCCAGCAGAACAGACGCACAAATAGGAAAAACTTGGATCAGTCCCACCGATAGGCAGCGAGACCACAATGGTCTGAGGAGATTGGCCCCAATAAAGCACACATGGCCGGAGGGGTCCGCTTTCCCAAAACACCATAAAGTTAGATGCCACCTGAAGTTAGGAACAGTCATCGAATCAGGACACAGCACATAGAGCACACGCAATGATCATGGGCTCTCCATGCCAGACATCTGGACACGTTACCCACCTCATTGTGTCGACACAAGACCCATCTGCATTTGTCATCATGTGGGAGTAAATTATGATCCATGACTAGGTCTGTCTTCCTCTTCCTTAAAAGGATCTCTGAATGGTTTTATGATGCTCCAAGAATGTACATATTGGCGCTCAGATCGATTGTACTTTGAGACAGACCTCCGACCCAGACTCTGTAACTGTTGTCCTGGCTGAAGAGTTTGATTACACTTTTTTGCCAAATATAGCAGATAGTAGTTAAAATATAACCTACACAGGGCAGTCAATAAATACAGCTGTCTCTACTGGCTTCAATGTTGGCTACTATTTTTGCATAATTCAAAAAGAATGAATGTCCCCCTACCCCCACGAGGGTTCAAGTCAGTGTCTTGAGGTTATGTACACAAATCTGTAGCAAGTGTTCAACTCAGTGAAGTAGCAGACCAGCACAAACACACTGTTAATATAATGATTGTTTCCATTATACAGACATATGGGGACAACATGCAGGCTCCGGCGGTGGTGAACAGGTCTTGGGTCGAGTGGGACCCATGGTGACTGTGCGACTATTGGGCACACTTCACTCTGGAGATCCTTATAGAGCGTTAGGCGTCAACTAAATAAGTGGACCAACTTCCAAGAGAGGTTACCATATATGTGTGTGGCATGGTATGAATGATTAAATAAAAAGCCAGTCACCCTTTCCCAAAAGGGTATTAATAGGGACATACTGATCCTAATGAAAGCCACTGGATTGGGGTATGAAGCGGAAACTAGTTGATCATACTAAAGGGCCAAGAAGTAATAGTACCTCCAACCAGCCTATTTTCCCAAATTGTTAACCTTGCCAGATGGAACAGTGAATAAATACTGATTTAGGCACTGCCTCAGCAAAAGATTACCTCATATAGATCACACACCCGTTCTCCTTAAAAAGTGCTTCCTTGTAACAAAAGAGGTCGCGGCATGCTCTGACCCTCAGAGTGTCGGGAAGAACTTGATGATGAAGCATGTCACTGGATAATATTCAGTGAGTGAGAGTTCATTTGAGATAAAGGTCTTTTCCGTCCATTCAGTGGGTCCACACTAGGTGAAGCGAGGTTGACTCTCTCTTGGTTGCAACACTGTATACGAGGAGGGCGAGTTACAGCCTCCTTTTCCCTCTTCTCTCCCTTTCCTGACTTTGACAATATGCCTGGACGTGTTTCCTGTCCTATGACCTATAGTTTCCAATACTCAAATTCTGGGGTTTGGGTCAGCCGCTTGCTCATAACGAGATGGCTTTATTGACATCTCTGCCTGCTCCTCTTTATTCATGTGTATGTCCTGCACAGGAGCATTTTGGATTCAGTGTTCTGATTGGTTGGCTTGTATTATTCCACTGCTGACCTTGTTTGCATTCAAGGAACTACTTTTTTCTTCTTCTGTAAGCATTCCATTGAAGTGCATGTGTTTTCTTAGTCTTTTCCTCTGATTTTACCTCTTCCATAGACTTTTCATACCCCGTAATCCACATTCATTCTCTCTTTTTATCCCCCCTTTTGACACTCACCACCCGTCCTGCTTTCCAAACGCTCAACCAGTGTAATATTTTTTTGTTAAGACAGCTTGGCAGCGGCAAGACACTGCCAGGCCACTTGCAACCTTTTCCCCCTTCACGTTCAATAATTCACTTTACAAATATAACATGTGCGTCCGGCATTTTAGATTAGTGAATTAAAAATGCAATCGGAATCACAGCACATATTTTTAGACCCGTCTATAAGTCATGATGCAGATAGCCGTCTTGGATTGGACTTTTTGAGTTGGCAAACACATTCCATAATTGCTCTCGCATGCACGCCTATGTGTTTTCATAAATGAGCATGCATGGAAATGTAAAAAAGCATTGGCAAAGCCAATAACTCGCCTTTTTAGAGCCGAGAACTTTTGGCATTGCCAATGTTTATTTAAAACAAACATATACTTGTTCATGCCTCCACTCACATCCGACAGGCCCTTTAGCAATAATTAGCTTAACCCATGATACATTTAGAGATGCCACAGTCACCGATTTGGACTGTAACATTTCTTCCCGCTTGTCCACCCAATGCATTAGATAGACTTACTAATCATCATTCCCATCAAAATATGTCCATCTCAGGCCATCAAAATCCATCCTTATTTCGACTTTTGGAACCCCATTTTATATTTTGTTTATTTATCTATACAAAGAAGAACATTTGCACCAGAAACTTTTATGTAGCTACATAAGCAGTACAAAAGATGTGTATGAGCGGAAATTGCAGTGGGAGCTGGGGGTATCAGAAAGCGCTTACACTGTTGAGAGCTCCTGTGAGGTGAGGGCTGTAATAATGAAGTTATAGAGAAATAGGCCAGGTATGTTATGAGAAATTCACGCCTGGCATCCAATATGCTAGATATTGTTTTTCTTATTACTGTACAGGTGGCTTCTTAGAGCAGCTTTGAAGTCCAATGCGAAGGAGACACACATATATAGTGATCAGGAGCTCCAGTTAAAGGGGTCCATCCGGTAGAAAGAGCAAAACGTGGAGGTGGCACAGGGTGGTTTGGGTAAGGTCAGTAGGTTTTGGCTGGCTGATCCGTGACTACAAGTAGGGGTAAAGCAAGAAACTGTCAGCGAGGCTAGTCAGGACTAAGGCTGTCGATGAGTTTGAATACTAATATGAGTAAATGATAGATGGCTCTAATCTTGATATTAAGCCATCCAATCTGTTGACGGTGCGTGGAGGTTGGAGTGAGGGGAGGAAGATTAAAGATTGTGCGAAAGAGAAGTTGTTGATCTTTCTCAATCAGATTAAATGAGAGGTTCTGGAGGCCTAACAGCAAACTGATGAAGCATTCAATTCTGCTGACAGACAAGGAGAAGATAAGTGTTTTAGCAATTTTAAGGCTAACAGTAGTGGGATCTTACAGATGAAGAGCTGCTGAAGCTGTCTTTTTGAAGCAGGGATGGAGATCAATGTCTCCTTCTTCATGGATGTTTCAAACAGAACACACAGGTGTCTTGGTCTCTTACTGATTGGGTGGGAGAATGTGATGCTGTGAAGTACAGGACATCCGCTTTAGAGAAGTTTACCATCAGTGGCGGACTGCAGTGACGTGCTTGACATGCATGTTTGGATATTATGTGTAAAAGGAGGGAAGGAGAAGAAGATTTGGGTATCGTCGGTGTAGAGGTGGTATGAGAAGCCAAAGGAGGAGATGATGATCATAAAGGGAGGCCCAGGAACGATCCTCGGCTAACACCCACCAGAAGAAAGGTGGGTACAGAAGACTCTCTGCACTCCCTTGATGACAAAACAATGTAACCCAGCACTTCTGGACACTGGACACAGAACCCAACATCACACGTCCGCTCTCATCACACCTCCTAGACACACCGTCCTCCTTCGGCCAGCATGCTCTTGTTCGGCCGCCCTTCCTTGGTGAACTCAAACATGACCAACATTTCTCTTTCTTCTCATTCCTTTTAAGAATCAGTAAAACTCTTGATGTCCCGCGTTAACCACGCTGCTGTCTCAGCCTGGCAATTATCCACCTTACTGCACTGTGCCGTCAATGTTACCCAGAATAAAGAGATAGCCATCCTATTCTTGGCTCCATATTCAACTTCAAGTGCCCTGTGACTGGTTGTCCTTGTCACCTCCCAGAAATCTTCTGGATTACTAAAGGTTTGTAACCACTGGTCTGGTCAAATTCCACCCCAAACCATATCACTTGAAGTCAACAATCTTAGTTTTGAGGGAAAGGGTACTACCTACATCTTACGCACTGGCATCTGTTGTTAATGTTATTTTCATTTAGATCACTCCCTTTACATGTGGTGTCTCTAACAAATGATACTTTTTATCACATGTGGAAAAAAACATAATCTTGAAAACCTGCTTTATCACGAGAGTGCAGCCACAACTGATGCATCAGAATACTTTACTGAAAAACTAAGAGGGTCAGACTTATAGAAATAGACAAGACAAGTCCACAATTCAAACCAAGATCTGCTAAAAAGAGACAAACTAGGCTCTCGCAAAGCACTGCTGAAGGGGCACAATATCCGTCCACACCTCAGGCCTGCACAGGAATCCCTCACTTCAGAAAGAATCAAAAGATGCACCTCTTTGGGGCGTGGCTACGAGCCGACCGAGATGGCGGCGTAGTGCGAGAGCTCCGAGGCCGAAACAGCTCTAACTTCATTAATCCGTCTGCCCATCCGGCTTATTCTGCCTTCTGAAGCCTGACCGGAACGCCGGGGCGGAAGGGGCACAGATTGTTCCAGTCCCGGGCAAAATCGAGCGACGCCAGCCGGAGATAGATCGAAGAAGCGAGACGGGCCCTGCGCGTGTCCGGACGCCGCCTTGCCGTAGCACGGCGACCGACCGGAAGTGCCCTGTAGTCGGGGTAACGCACCGGAAGGTACCGCTGGTTGACTGCGGACCGTGTTGGAGTTCAGCTTAAGTAAAAGCGGTGGTGGGCCCGCTTTCTGATAATCTCTGGCCCGACGGCGCCATTGCATCTAACTGCGAAGAATCTATACTGGCAGCGGAAGAGATCGGACGTGCTTTGCTGCCTGCCGGGCGTCTCAAACTGTACCCGGCTGGAACTACGGTGATTGGTGAGACTGAGTAATAGTAACACCTAGACATTCAATGCTGGCGGGCGATCATAGACGTTGAGATCGGGGAGTTTGCTGCTGGAATAGCGGTGGTGCCTACACTGCAACACTTCCTCCCTCCATCCGCCATCATCCTGTTCCCCTAGGTGACGTACAAGGGGCCCTGAGAGATGACGCCATTTTGGACATTGCCTCCCCGCATCCTAGAACGGTAGCGCTGTTGACACGCTGAGTGACGGAGCCACAGGAGCAAACAGTGATAAAGATTCCCGATTGAGATGGCGGGGAAAAGGGCCCAGACATGCTACGGCGCAATCAAAACTTGAGAAGTACGCCTTTGAAAAAGCTGCCACACAACATCAGGAGGGCCGCCCGTCTACGGGTAAAAGCCCAGAAGGAGATGGCTCCAAGAAAGTGACACTAGAGGACCTCATGAAGACGCTCTCCAGCATTCGGACGACGGTGGGGTCTATCGCAACGGACGTTGGCCTACTGCGGGCTGACCTCCACAAGATGGCGGAGCGTGTGGCGCAGGTGGAAGTCGTTACCAAATACCTAATGGAGGACACCTCGGAACTGCAACTCACTACCGAGCAACTGGAGGCAGTCGCCAAAAAATTGCAGGAACGCCTCGATGATCAGGAAGGATGCTCACGAAGAAATAACGTCCGAATTTTAGGTATTCCGGAATCGGAAGGCAAACAAGCAATGGATCTATATGTGGAGGACTTAATCAAAACGAAACTGCAACCAAAAGGTCTCTCCCATTTCTTTTCCGTGGAGCGAGCACATAGAGTTCCAGGAGGTGCGGCGAAGCCAGGGGCACTGCCACGACCAGTACGGGCCAGACTTTTCAACTTCCGTGATCGCGATGCCATACTCCAGACAGCCAGGGTTTCTGAACCTATTAAAATTCTAAACTCAACCATTGCCTTCTTTCCAGACTATACGGCTGCGAGAGACTGGCTAGATGGTTGGAGACGCACTGAGGCCCCGCGACGAGCTGGTAGGAGTCAACGCGACCAAAAGACTGCTCAGACGGATCACCAGGCATCACAGGGACACAGTCAGGATCTATTTGCAGAATCGGGCCTTGAAGAGGGTGAGCCACCGGAGGAATGAGCGCCCTCCTAGAGACCCTTGTTCGAACTTTAAGTGACACACTGACTATGTTCCTCCTGATCTCAGGCAGACGAGGCTACACGGAGCTGGTTGCAAGGTCACAGAGCTACTTACCCCTTGCAAGCAAGTACAATGGGTTGGGTTGGGACCACGCGCTCTGCTAAGTTGGGGTGGCGGGCGGTTTTAGGCCCGTGCAGCAGGGAGGCCGGGAGGGGGGAGGGAGGGGGTTATTTGGAAGTTTTTGTTTTTGTAACTTGCGACAAAACACGATATGTTCTGCACAATACGAAGGAGATTGATCTATTGGTAACAGTGCACGGTAAAACCCATCCCCTGTCGGACTGCACACAACCTTGCATGCACTTAAATGGCAATACAAGTGATGAATACACCTAATAATCCCACACCGCATCCCTCTCACACATCGACCTTAACGGTGATGTCGTGGAACGTCAGGGGACTGGAGGACAGGGTGAAGAGAGGCTTAGTCCTACAATGTCTGAAGCGCTGCAAGCCAGCAATAGTTCTATTACAGGAAACACACCTTGTTGGCACGGCCTCGTAGGCGATGGATAGATGGGGGTACAGGTTTGTTGCGCATGCAGACTTCTCCTCCGGCTCAAGGGGGACGGGCATACTTATCCGAAATAACTTTCCAATGGTGCGTCAACAGACTAAAATAGACAATATGGGGCTCTTTGCAGCAGTGACGATACTATGGGAGGGCCAACTGTACAATTTTGTGTCCGTATACGTCCCTCCTGGGCTGCACGCCACTGCACACACTGCCCTCGCTACCTTTCTCCTCTCATTGCCGGCGGCGACGCTGGTGTTGGGGGGCGATTTCAATGACGCTCTAGACCATGAGATGGATAGACACCCTTATACTACGACGGCACGGGGAAGCGGGCGACTTGCTGGTTTATTAGACGCCTTGGGGCTGACGGACTGCTGGCGACATAAACATCCCCACGACAAACAATACACTTATTACTCTGCGACACACCACTGCTTATCACGTATAGACTACATTTTAATGTCCGGTGACGGGCTGCAGGATATTGAGGAGGTAGACATCCGCCCCAGGGGAATCTCTGATCACTCTCCGTTGCGACTCACACTCAAGACTCATCGCCCCAGTAGAGGCCGGGTTTTTCCTATATATGCAGGCTACCTTCAGAGCGCCCCCTTCAGGAAGTCCCTTTCCAACGCTGCTACACACTACTTTCAGGAGAATTTGGACACCGTGGGCTCCCACAGTATCTTATGGGAGGCTTATAAAACAGTTATACATGGGCAGGCCATTGCATCCATAGCTACCCATAGGTGGACTCAGAATCAAGAACTTAGTGCCCTTGAGCGCGCTCTCAAGGATGCTGTCTCTGATCATGAGGCCCACCCGTCCCCAGGAACTGCTTGAACGGTCCAACTCCGGCAGGTTGAATGGAGGGCATACCAAAGAGAAAGGGTGCTGAATACAATTCGGGCCACCCGCCATAGGGTGTATGAGCTGGGTGATAAAGCCGGGAAGATGCTGGCTTGGCTCGACAAAAAAGAAAAAGCAGGCAGGGTCATTGCGCAATTGTAATTGCCTGAGGGTAATCTGACCTCGGACCCCGGAGTTATAGTTGAACAGCTAGCTGACCACTTTGAGACAGTTTACGCTCCCCAAGCGTCATACACGGCAGATGAAGCATACGACTACATTAAAGATTTGACAATCCCCTGCCTCTCACCTGAGGCGGCTCTTTCGTTGGAGGCGGACATTACTGTGGAGGAAGTACGGGAAGCGACCAACGCATTGGCGTCTGGCAAAGCCCTGGGACCCAACGGCCTCCCAGTGGAACTCTACAAGCACACCGCTTCCATAACGGCCCCCTATTTACTCAGAATGTTCGTGGATAGCCTAAAAGTAGGAGAACTCCCTAGAGATCAATGCCTGGCCACGATTATCCCGATCCATAAACCCGGTAAAGCTCCGGAAGTCTGCGGCTCTTATCGTCCCATCTCCTTGCTAAACGCCGAGCCAAAGATCCTCGCCAAACTACTATCACACGCTTGGCCCCCCACCTTGCTACCTTGGTGCACCCTGACCAGTCCGGCTTTATGCCAAACCGTAACACCTCCCATAACCTGCGCCGTCTACAGGCGGTGCTAGCTCGTCGGGAGTACATACAGGAACCAGCAGTACTTCTCTTCCTTGACGCCAGCATGGCGTTTGACACCGTGGAGTGGCCTTACCTGTTCGCGGTGCTTCGCCACATGGGCTTTGGCCCTAAGATTTGTGCGTGGGTCCGCCTGCTTTATACCAGGCCTCTGGCCCAGATAGCAACTAATGGTCACATCTCCAGGGACGTGGACGTGGGACACGGCAGGGCTGTCCGCTTTCCCCCTTATTGTTCACGCTCGTCCTTGAGCCTCTGGCGATTTGGGTCCGGTGGGAGCCGTCCATCAAGGATATCAGATGGTCCCAGTCATGGGAGGATCGGATATCCCTCTATGCAGACGACATCCTTCTTTATCTGACCTCCCCTAAGAAATCAATTCTGGAATTGCTTAATGTCTGCGAGAAGTTCGGGAGAGTCTCTGGCTACAGAATTAACTGGGCTAAATCAGTACTATACGTCCTTGCTGGTTGCCCGCCGCCACTCCCGGCTGATTGTCCACTGCGATAAGCTGACACTCCCTTCAAATATCTGGGAATTCACGTGTCGCCCGACCCGGACGAATTCCATGAGCTGAATCTGAAACCCCCTTTGGAACGTTTCAATCGAGACGTAAAGGTGTGGCGGTCCCTCCCTCTCACCCTCCTGGGCAAAGCAGCGTTATTTAAAAAAAGATGACATTGCCCCGGTTCCTCTACCTCCTTGAGAATACCCCGTTCTCGGTCCTCTCCTCTTATTTCAGGGCCATCGAAGCAGCGGTCTCTACTTTGCTGTGGGATGGGAAGCCAGCGAGGATTGCACAATGTAAACTAGTGAAGGATTGGTACGATGGGGGCATAGCGCTCCCTAATATCAAACTGTATTACTGGGCTGCCCATCTCAAGCAAATCAATTACTGGCTCCACGCCCCACAGACGGAACCCGCCTATATGGCGGACAGGCAAAGTCTCGAACCTAGGGGGTTATTAAGAAACCTATATAGTCGTAGGGCCCCAACTGACCTTCTGGGTCCAACCCGTCACACGGTTCAGCTTTGGTACAAGGCACATAGACATCTTCAGTGCGCAAACATTGTCACACATATGACACCCCTATGGGACTCACACAGGTTGGGCTTCATGGGCAATAGTTAAGGGTTTCAGGTATGGGACACCATAGGCATATCAGTGGTGGGTGACCTTTGGAAAAAAAACACCATAGTGGGCTTCGCATATCTACAAACCAAACACGATATGGCGCAGTCAGAGTACTTTAGGTACATGCAGATACGACACGCGCTTCTCTCAGCCGTTCCGGCGGGAATGAAACTGCAGGAGTCCACCCCTCTAGAAGACAGGCTACTGACAGAACATATGTCCCACAAAGCGACGTACTACACATACAGGAAACTGGTTAACAATCTCCCTGACATGCTGTCCAAACTACGTCAGTCTTGGGTGAATGATATAGGTGAACTCGATGACTCGGAATGGCAGGAGGCTCTCTCGTCACCCCGAGAAACTGCGATTCCTTCCAGACTTAAGTTGGTTCAGTTAAAGGTGCTGCACCGCACGTACTATACCAGAACGGTGCTTTGCAGAATTGGGAGAGCCTCCCACGAATATTGTCTCCGGGGTTGTGGTGAAAGAGGGACGTTCTTCCATACTGTTTGGGACTGTAGCCGGGTAGCCATGTATTGGGCAGCGGTGATGCGAACCATCTGACAGACCATGGATGTCTCCCTGCTGCCCAACCCACGTCGCTGCCTATTGAATATTTGGGATGCAGAAGACCTGACCCATCGGCAGCACGACTGGGCCATGCTAGGAATGTTGGTAGCAAAACGCAACATTGCGAGACTGTGGGGCTCTCACGTGCTGCCCACGCTGAGAAACTGGTGCACGGACATGGATGAAGCAATGGTGGCGGAGAAAGCAGTCTTTATTCATCTGGGGTGCCCCGCAAAGTGGGGACAAATCTGGTGGGCTTGGAATAAATTTAGAGGGGATATATGCGAGCCTCCACGAGCTGACCCGGATGAGTGTCTTTCAGATTAGAGCACGGGTCCGAGTTGCATGTGTATTGAAATGTGTTGCCTGTTACGATGTACTCCGTCCTGACTATATGCAGTTGGATGATGGAGGGTGGGTCGAGGGTGCACTGCCAATGGTTGCTACGTTGTTTACTTGAACGTTGTTTTGTCGCTAGGAAAGAAATGAAGCTACTGATTCGTTTTTTCATTTATTGTAAGGTTTTGTTGTGGGATAAAAACAGAAAACCATAGACCTAAGCCATATTGCATATTCCTATCGCCTGCATCGCGGTACAGCATACTTTTATTCGCCGCCGGACCCCCGGTTGTCGGCTGAACGGCTGTGTAATCCTGATTATTTTGCTGATGACTTTAATGCTATCGCGGCCGGCCCAGGGGGTTGTAGGCCCTACATCATACTATTTTTTCAAGTGTGCAATAAAGGTCTTTAAAAAAAAAAAAAAAAAGATGCACCTCTTTAAGAGACACTGACCAAACCCTCCAAACTATTCCGAACACATTTCGTCAAATCTCTCTGCCCATCCTTTTCATTTGTAGACAATCTTAAATAATATCACCTCTCTGCCGCCATCGTGCCTATGTCCTTTACTGCTAGCTTTTATCCCCCAGTCTTGATTGAGCTATAAAAATACCAATTGCTCCAACATTCCCACGTTCACTTTGTGCAATGAAACAGGTCACAATAGATGTGGGGAGCATGCTCAGTATGGTAGTTTGTGCTGGGATGTACATCTTCTAAAGATATCACACGGTAAACATATGTCTGCAAGTCACATATATATGTTATACAATATCTCACTAGGTACATCTTTCACGGTTAGATCAGTGACCAAAAACAAAGAAACCTCTTGAAATGCTGGACACTCACCAAATGCCGCAACCTTGATAATCACAGCTTCGACCCCAGCCTGTATCATTTCACTGAGAAGGTCCTCCTGCTGCCGGCGCCATAGGAAGGCCAAGGGCTGCAGGCCGAGCCTCTTACACCTGGTCAGAGGAGACAAGAAGCAGACATCGGTTTGTGGAGGATCGAAGACCACTGCTCCTTTTGTGAAAGAGGATGTGCTGCTACGGTGTGTCATGAGAGCCCTGCTAGGAGGGGGCATGACCACATGCCATGGATCAGTCACCTCATAAGGGTGGAAGACTTCACAAAGGGTTTTACACCTGCGTGACAACACCACAATCTGATCTCAAGGGCTTTCGTTCAAGTTATCCACTCTAGTAAATGATGATGCCATGAGTGACAACACACCGCGTACGGGTGACGGGAAATGGATACAAGCCTCATAGCTCTGTCTGTTTGAAGATCCTTATTTATTTCAGGTCACCCAGTCACCCGCATGCACAGATGAGGGCAGAGTCCCTTGTATCAGAAGCACGTTTCCCATGGAAGGAGGGAGTACAAAAGTGGAACCTACCATCAGAGTGTGTCAGTGGTTCAGGCCCTACAGAGAATGAGGTACTCATACCAGCTGACCAGTCACAGCATGCACTGGTCCTTTGTTCTACAAGAGTGAGTGTTGGCCACTTCTGTAGGTTCTGTGATGTACATAAGATTCGAGGGTTCGACATGATGGTGTGCGAATCACCTCTCCTCTGCGGTCTACCGTCTCACGTTCATGCCTGCTCTTATACAGACCTTTCCCAAACATCTGAGAGTTGCATATGCCTTCATAGTCACCATCTTTGACATAAACGTAAACCACAGCAATCACTGCACGCTGGGAGACTTGAACATTTGCTTCTATGAACTAAACTACATCCTCCTGATCAGCCTAAAGGAACTCACCCAACTTGTCTACGGACAAAGACGCTCTGTTCGACACACCTTAGACGGAATCTTATCTCTGTCTGGACTCGTCACAGTAAGAGGAACACTCCTAACCATCTCCAGCAACCACCACCTCATCTTCATTGTCAACCTCCCCCTGAGAACAACTATTTCCGCAACAGTACCTAATCAGACTAACTA
This sequence comes from Lissotriton vulgaris, assembly GCF_964263255.1. Lineage (NCBI taxonomy): Eukaryota > Metazoa > Chordata > Amphibia > Caudata > Salamandridae > Lissotriton > Lissotriton vulgaris. The sequence goes on from NC_141697.1 coordinate 51,589,544, forward strand.
CAGACAGCAGAACAAACTCAGTATCAGAACACTCGACTCCTAGCTCACCAACAGCTCACCGTCTAAACCAAGAATGGAAGAGTTACTTTCCTACAACTAGCTTTCCTAAGCCTTCGGCAAGCTGTTACCCCTCAGAACATCCATGTGCCCTAATCATTGATCCACGACACAGTGGCTCAGAAAAGAGATTAAGCACTTGAGAACAGACATAACTGCACTACAAAGCCAAAAGAAGAAAACAAACAACCAAACTTTCAATATACTCCTTCAACTGGATCTAGAAAGCGAAATGATTCCACTATTCCCATTGGATCTCCAAAGCCAAATGCAAGACTGCAGGAGACAGTAAATTTCTGGAAAGGGGAGAGGCGGGGGAGAACAGACAGCCTAGTGGAGAGCCGAGCCAGCAATCTGTGTTGGCCCTAAGAGCATTGAAAGTGTGTAATCAGGCAACAAATATCATGAGAAATTATGATAACGACTTTACTGTGGGAAAAAAGTACTTTTCAATATTTCTCAGTGTCTCAATTAAATATATATGAAAATAGTGACATTAATTGAAGTAATATTTTTTTAAACATTACATATTCAAGAATACGCCCATGCATTGATGATATTGCCACAAATTATCCAAAATGTCACTTTGTCATGTTTTCGATTTTTGTAGCCTATATTGTTATTAAATGTGTAACAAGATTAATTTATATTAACCATATATAAGAGAGGTTTCCGTAGAGCTTGGAACCTGTACTGAATTGTGCTCTCAAGCTGGCTAGTTAAGGAAAATGATGCACACTGAAGTAAAGTCATGTGCGGTGGACCACATAATTTGGTGAAGTGGAGAAGCTGGGAAAGATCATTAATTTGTGTTCAGATCATCAATTATTATTGCTTTATTACTGTTAGTACCTGGATTCAATAAATACACTATTCACATCTTATATCAAACTGAAACTATACACACATCTATACATATACGTTATCATAACACAGAAAGGTGTGCTTCACAGACTGAACGGCCAACCGCTTCGGGAAAATTGACACTTTTGTTGAATCCCTTCCTCATCAAACCGGGAAAAGTGGTTTGGGCTCAGAAGATGCGTATTGAAGCCCCAAGACCCACATCTGGGGAAAAACAACTTATTTGGCCATGCAAGATGTTGGCTGTGGCTCCACTGTGGATGCAATCCTGTCCGGCTTCTTGTAACGGGTGGGGTCACAATACCACATTCACGCACTTGTCATGTAGGGATCTCAGCCATTCATTATCGCAAGTGTCCTGTACATGGAGTTTACACAGGGGAGATCCACATTATACACGCCAGAGGTACAGTAAACATCTGAAAGGCTGCATACATGAATCTTATAAACTGCCACCAATCAGTCTTTATATAGCCCAGAAAGACACTCACTTAAAGACAGGTCACAGGCACCTTTATTAATGTATTTAACATATTGACACAGAGCTCCAGGCCTGAATCGTATTAGGGGGCCCTACATGCAACTCATCAAATTACAGTAAACAAAAAAAGACAATGAAACCAGGGATTAAAATGGTGAGAGAAATCCGTCAATACCATGAGTGGCAGAGTAGACTACATGTACAACAGCAACACTTGAGGGACCTTAGCTTAGGGATTGGCTGAAGAGAGGGGTCTTTGGAGGTGTTTTAGATGCCTTCTGAAGGCTAGAAGAGAGGGGATCTTCCTAATGTTGATGCATTTGTAGCAACTGATGGGACAGACGTGAAGAATTGTTTTTGGTGCATGTACTTCTGAAGTTAGTTGCGTGATGTCACTGCGACAAGGGGCGGCTCCCCGGCGGGGTCAGTAGAGTAAGGGTCACTCCAGGATAATGGCAGCTCGGAGTGCGGTGTCACTGTAGTAAGGGAAGCTCCCAGGGTGAACATGTACTTACACGTTCTCCACTCTGACCCGCTGGTAGTCCGACAGAATGGCTCCCACCGACACACCCTCCACGTCTTCTGCATCCTGAAAATAAGGATCATGAACTATTAAAACAACAAAATCATCTCCAACAATGTAGTAAAGCAGAGGTTGAAACATCCTCACTCTTTCTGGTGATACTCACACTTCACACATCACAGAGCAACCCTGAAAAGCACTTTGATCACTTATGTAAGATACTAAATGTCACTTTCCACAATATTTCATCAAAACCTTTAGAGAACTCACATGTGTAGTTTATGCGTGTTAACTATTACTACATCCAGATTGTTCTGCATATGTTATACATATAAGAAAACTTGATGCAATGAATAAAAAGATAATTTCAATAAAATAATTTAATTGAGGGTGTGCAATGTTATTTTCTAGCTGTACAAATGTGCTTTGGTCTTGTTTTCCACCGCTGCCTAATTTCAGATATTTCCCAGTTTTCCTTCACCTTGCAAAGTTTTCTCACTCTGTAACAAGATAATATTTATGCTAATGGTACCCGGCAGAGCCAAATATGAAAAAACAGTGTAATTTACCAACGTCCTGGTTTCAAGGACCAACGAGAGTCAACTGCGTTGTGGTGCAGGGCAAACATATGAAATATTTAACGAAGATGGGCTTCAAATTGGTTGTCTTGATATTCCTGCTGAACATATCAGACACGGATTGCATCTTACGATTTGAATGAGTGACCACTGGCAAGGCTGTATTACAACGCATTGCAACGTGAAGACCGCTCTGCAGCTATCCGTGGTGCTGAAGCCCCTTAGGCGAACCTTGAAGCATCCCTTTCTATGTAGGGACCAGTCTAAAGGGACTGTGAATAGACCCCCTGCAGATTTGAAGAACTGTGAATCACCATTGAATAACATTGGGCCATGCTTGTCTATGGGAGCGGAAGTTCCCACTTGGGTCAAAGCTGTCAGGGGTTCACTTGCGGGTAAGAGGGCTGAGAACCACCTAATGTTCACCAAAATGCTTCATTTGTACTTTGTGATTAACGTAATAGTGCATTAAAAAGTTATTCATGATTGAAAACAAATACCACTAATTGGGCAATCATACTTAACAACATAGGTAGTGATATGTCTAATTAAGTATCTGATATCGCTGTTAACACTGAGAGCAAATCTCAAGCAAATTGGTCAGATAGTGGGCTATATTGCTGAGTAGGACTCGGGTTTGCGACGTTGAGCCCAGAAGAGTGGCCCGGTTTGTAATCAAAGACGAGATTGGTTGACTGTATCATGGCTGTCGGCTTCATGTGCCCTGGTTCATTACCTTGTAGGGGGCCTTATTTCTGGGTAGACGGCTGATGGATGTCAATGCAACTCTTTGCCACTGACTGGCGGGTCACCCAGGAAGGTAGTCTGAGGGGTGTTAATGGGTTTTTAGTCTTAGTTTTGGTTGCAAGGTGACGAAAGAGAACCAGCTTGGAGCTCCAGAAACAAACGACTAGTGGGTCATGAGTGACGATCAGTACAGGATGAAAAGAAGAAGGCCCAGAGCCCTCGAAAAGAATGACTTGTTCCAGAGAGGAACAGTACCTATAAATGTGAGGAGTACCAGTAGGTCCATAAAAGGATGGCTAGAAGGTCTGCAATATTGACTGAGCACCAATACGTCCAGGGTGTGAAGAGGGCGTTGGACGATCCGTAGTACCAGGATGTAAAGGACGTTACGCCTAGAAACGAATAACTGGTAATTTCAGAAGGAAAAGCAAGAACAGGCAGGGCCTGAAAAGAATGTTTGACATGGTCAGGATGACGACTGAAGACCAGTGGGTCCAGGATGTGACGGAGAACAGCGTATTGGGTATCTCTGACAGGCGAGACGGGAGGTTAGGTGTAAGAGGAGACACAAAGACTTGGGGTGACACCAGGTGGTGTGTGAGGCCAGTCCTAAACTTTTTTTGAGATGTCCACACTCACATGCACATAACACTCCTGAGCACCTTTTAGGTCATTCTGATGGGAGAGGCCCTATTTGTGTATAACGTGAACTTGTCTTCAACAGGCTGTTACTTTGGGGAGTGGGTGAAGTCAGTGTATTGCATGCATGAGTCTGCTTGTTAGGGAGGGAGACCAGATCATGCGATCCAAAAACCAGGACATTTCGCAAAAATAGAGAAAGGACTACACATTTACATCAATAAAGTGGCAAAGAAGTACAGCCCTCATCCTCATAGAAACACAGAAAAAGCACTAAGAAAATGAATAAATGTAATTTGTAAAACCACCATAATACCTGTTAATTGAATTGCTTACTCATAACAGCTGCTTACTAGCGATGCTTTGGAACACCTAAAAAGTGCCTCTCACTGTTTTCAGTTTACACTCTCAAAAAACCAGGACATGAGGCACTTTTACCGAAATCTGCCTGGACAACTGTTGAAAAACTGGGACGGTCCGGACTAATCCGGGACGGCTGGTCAACCTACTGTTAGGGCCATACTGTAAAGTGCCGAGCAGGCGGTAGTACTGCTTGTCAGGTCAGACCTGTCCCTTTAAAGCAACCTTTTGCACCCTACCTTCGGGTCCCTCTGGCTGGTACCTCCCTATCGGCCAACGCTTCTTTCCTATCCTATCCTTCTGAATACAAATAGCTAACCTATCCACCGCCTAAAATTTACTTGCATGTTTCACTATACTAATTCAACACTAATCCTCTATGGGTCCCGGAGTAGCGTGCTACTCGTCGAAAAAGCGCTTTGACGCCTCGTCTGGGGTAGTAAGCGCTATACAAATGCAATTACAATACAATACAACGGCAAGGGTCTGCACACAGCCCCAGGCCGCCATATTGGTCCCGAGTGCAAGGCTCGGAATGGTGAACCGGAGTGCAGAGACTTGTTGGGCTTTTCGCCACATCTCTCCCTCAGCAAAGCTTTCGAAGGCCACCACTCCCCTAACCCTGAACCCCGACCACCCACACCGACAGGCCCCGGCGCCACCCGAGGCGGCCATGGAGGCGACCCGGAAACAATGCGCAGCAACACCCTCTATTTAATTACAGGATGACAAGCACTGTAATTATTGGCGCGAAATGAGATATTAGGGAATGTAAAGTTAGCAGTGAATTACCCCGTGTGATCAATTATTCCGCAGTCTCCGGCCCCTTTAGATAACTCTCCCCCGGGCCCTTCCGGTAATTTTTCTTTGCCTGATAAACACGATGATTAAACAGCGCGCGCCTGCGAACCTTTGATACCTTTCGAAATTAAAACCATGCCGGGCCCCGGGCTGTGTCTGATTCCGAATACATGTGTCAGTTAATCAGATAAAAGAGCACGGGGGGGCTGGGGAAGAAGCGCCGGTGCCCCCGGGCTTCATCAGGGCCTGACAACCGCAAACAAAAGAAGCCTCGCACAAGCAGTGTCAGGGATGGAAGAGGTGAGCTCCCACAATGCACCGCTTCCAGGGGACACTCAGGGCCCAGGCCAGGCAGCGACAAATGGGGAGAGGTGACCTCCCACAATGCACTGCTTCAAGGGGACACCAGGGGCCCAGGCCAGGCAGCGACAAATGGGAAGAGGTGAGCTCCCACAATGCACAGCTTCAAGGGGACACCAGGGGCCCAGGCCAGGCAGCGACAAATGGGGGGAGGTGAGCTCCCACAATGCACCGCTTCCAGGGGACACCCGGAGCCAAGGCCAGGCAGCGACAAATGGGGAGAGGTGACCTCCCACAATGCACCGCTTCAAGGGGACACCCGGGGCCCAGGCCAGGCAGTGACAAATGGGAAGAGGTGAGCTCCTACAATGCACCACTTCAAGGGTACACCAGGGGCCCAGGCCAGGCAGCGACAAATGGGGAGAGGAGAGGTCCCACAATGCACCTCTTCATGGAGACACTCGGGCCCAGGCCAGGCAGCGACAAATAGGGAGAGGTGAGCTTCCACAATGCACCACTTCAAGGGGACATCAGGGGTCCAGGCCTGGCAGCGACAAATGGGGAAAGGTGAGCTCCCACAATGTACTGCTTCCAGGGGACACCCGGAGCCAAGGCCAGGCAGTGACAAATGGGAAGAGGTGAGCTCCCACAATGCACCGCTTCCAGGGGACACTCAGGGCCCAGCCAGCGACAAATGGGGAGAGGTGAGCTCCCACAATGCACCGCTTCCATGGGACACCAGGGGGCCAGGCCAGGCAGCGACAAATGGGGAGAGGTGAGCTCCCACAATGCACCGCTTCAAGGGGACACCAGGGGCCCAGGCCAGGCAGCGACAAATGGGGAGAGGTGACCTCCCACAATGCACTGCTTCAAGGGGACACTCAGGGCCCAGCCAGCGACAAATGGGAAGAGGTGAGCTCCCACAATGCACCGCTTCAATGGGACACCAGGGGCCCAGGCCAGGCAGCGACAAATGGGGAGAGGTGAGCTACCACAATGCACCGCTTCCAGGGGACACCAGGGGCCCAGGCCAGGCATCGAAAAATGGGGAGAGGTGAGCTCCCACAATGCACCGCTTCCAGGGGACACCAGGGGCCCAGGCCAGGCAGCGACAAATGGGGAGAGGTGAGCTCCCACAATGCAGGGCTTCCAGGGGACACCAGGGGCCCAGGCCAGGCAGCGACAAATGGGGAGAGGTCAGCTCCCACAATGCACCGCTTCATAGGGGGGCCCTGGGCCCAGGCCAGGCAGCGACAAATGGGGAGAGGTCAGCTCCCACAATGCACAGCTTTGAGGGGACACCCGGGCCCAGGCCAGGCAGCGACAAATGGGGAGAGGTGAGCTCCCACAATGCACCGCTTCCAGGGGACACCCGGAGCCAAGGCCAGGCAGCAACAAATGGGGAGAGGTGAGCTCCCACAATGCACTGCTTCCAGGGGACACCAGGGGCCCAGGCCAGGCAGCGACAAATGGGGAGAGGTGAGCTCCCACAATGCACCGCTTCCAGGGGACACCAGGGGCCCAGGCCAGGCAGCGACAAATGGGGAGAGGTCAGCTCCCACAATGCACAGCTTTGAGGGGACACCAGGGGCCCAGGCCAGGCAGCGACACATGGGGAGAGGTGAGCTCCCACAATGCACAGCTTTGAGGGGACACCAGGGGCCCAGGCCAGGCAGCGACAAATGGGGAGAGGTGGACTCCCACAATGCACCGCTTCCAGGGGACACCAGGGGCCCAGGCCTGGCAGCGACAAATGGGGAGAGGTGAGCTCCCACAATGCACCGCTTCCAGGGGACACCAGGGGCCCAGGCCAGGCAGCGACAAATGGGGAGAGGTGAGCTCCCACAATGCACCGCTTCCAGGGGACACCCGGAGCCAAGGCCAGGCAGCAACAAATGGGGAGAGGTGAGCTCCCACAATGCACCGCTTCCAGGGGACACCCGGAGCCAAGGCCAGGCAGCAACAAATGGGGAGAGGTGAGCTCCCACAATGCACCGCTTCCAGGGGACACTCAGGGCCCAGGCCAGGCAGCGACAAATGGGGAGAGGTCAGCTCCCACAATGCACCGCTTCAAGGGGACACCCGGAGCCAAGGCCAGGCAGCTAAAAATGGAGAGAGGTGAGCTCCCACAATGCACCGCTTCAAGGGGACACCAGGGGTCCAGGCCAGACAGCGACAAATGGGGAGAGGTGAGCTCCCACAATGCACCGCTTCCAGGGGACACCAGGGGCCCAGGCCAGGCAGCGAAAAATGGGGAGAGGTGAGCTCCCACAATGCACCGCTTCCAGGGGACACCAGGGGCCCAGGCCAGGCAGCGACAAATGGGGAGAGGTGAGCTCCCACAATGCACCGCTTCCAGGGGACACCAGGGGCCCAGGCCAGGCAGCGACAAATGGGGAGAGGTCAGCTCCCACAATGCACAGCTTTGAGGGGACACCAGGGGCCCATGCCAGGCAGCGACAAATGGGGAGAGGTGAGCTCCCACAATGCACCGCTTCAAGGGGACACCAGGGGCCCAGGCCAGGCAGCGACAAATGGGGAGAGGTGGACTCCCACAATGCACCGCTTCCAGGGGACACCAGGGGCCCAGGCCTGGCAGCGACAAATGGGAAGAGGTGAGCTCCCACAATGCACCGCTTCAAGGGGACACCAGGGGCCAAGGCCAGGCAGCAACAAATGGGGAGAGGTGAGCTCCCACAATGCACCGCTTCCAGGGGACACTCAGGGCCCAGGCCAGGCAGCGACAAATGGGGAGAGGTCAGCTCCCACAATGCACCGCTTCAAGGGGACACCCGGAGCCAAGGCCAGGCAGCTAAAAATGGGGAGAGGTGAGCTCCCACAATGCACCGCTTCAAGGGGACACCAGGGGCCCAGGCCAGGCAGCGACAAATGGGGAGAGGTGAGCTCCCACAATGCACCGCTTCAAGGGGACACCCGGAGCCAAGGCCAGGCAGCGACAAATGGGAAGAGGTGAGCTCCCACAATGCACCGCTTCCAGGGGACACCCGGGCCCAGGCCAGGCAGCGACAAATGGGGAGAGGTGAGCTCCCACAATGCACCGCTTCAAGGGGACACCAGGGGCCCAGGCCAGGCAGCGACAAATGGGGAGAGGTGGACTCCCACAATGCACCGCTTCCAGGGGACACCAGGGGCCCAGGCCTGGCAGCGACAAATGGGAAGAGGTGAGCTCCCACAATGCACCGCTTCAAGGGGACACCAGGGGCCAAGGCCAGGCAGCAACAAATAGGGAGAGGTGAGCTCCCACAATGCACCGCTTCCAGGGGACACTCAGGGCCCAGGCCAGGCAGCGACAAATGGGGAGAGGTCAGCTCCCACAATGCACCGCTTCAAGGGGACACCCGGAGCCAAGGCCAGGCAGCTAAAAATGGGGAGAGGTGAGCTCCCACAATGCACCGCTTCAAGGGGACACCAGGGGCCCAGGCCAGGCAGCGACAAATGGGGAGAGGTGAGCTCCCACAATGCACCGCTTCCAGGGGACACCCGGAGCCAAGGCCAGGCAGCTAAAAATGGGGAGAGGTGAGCTCCCACAATGCACCGCTTCAAGGGGACACCAGGGGCCCAGGCCAGGCAGCGACAAATGGGGAGAGGTGAGCTCCCACAATGTACCGCTTCCAGGGGACACCCGGAGCCAAGGCCAGGCAGCGACAAATGGGGAGAGGTGAGCTCCCACAATGCACCTCTTCATGGGTACACCAGGGGCCCAGGCCAGGCAGCGACAAATAGGGAGAGGTGAGCTCCCACAATGCACCGCTTCGAGGGGACACTCAGGGCCCTGGCCAGGCAGTGACAAATGGGGAGAGGTGAGCTCCCACAATGCACCGCTTCCAGGGGACACCAGGGGCCCAGGCCTGGCAGCGACAAATGGGGAGAGGTCAGCTCCCACAATGCACCGCTTCCAGGGGACACCAGGGGCCCAGGCCAGGCAGCGACAAATGGGGAGAGGTGAGCGCCCACAATGCACAGCTTTGAGGGGACACCCGGGCCCAGGCCAGGCAGCGACAAATGGGGAGAGGTGAGCTCCCACAATGCACCGCTTCATGGGGGGGCCCTGGGCCCAGGCCAGGCAGCGACAAATGGGAAGAGGGGAGCTCCCACAATGCACCGCTTCCAGGGGACACCTGAGGGCCAGGCAGCGACAAATGGGGAGAGGTGAGCTCCCACAATGCACCGCTTCCAGGGGACACCCGGAGCCAAGGCCAGGCAGCGGCAAATGGGGAGAAGTGAGCTCCCATAATGCACCTCTTCATGGGTACACCCGGGGCCCAGGCCAGGCAGCGACAAATGGGGAGGGGTGAGCTCCCACAATGCACCGCTTCCAGGGGACACAAGGGGCCCAGGCCAGGCAGCGACAAATGGGGAGAGGAGAGGTCCCACAATGCACCTCTTCATGGGGACACCCGGGGCCCAGGCCAGGCAGCGACAAATAGGGAGAGGTGAGCTCCCACAATGCACCGCTTCGAGGAGACACTCAGGGGCCCAGGCCAGGCAGTGACAAATGGGAAGAGGTGAGCCCCTAAAATGCACCGCTTTCAGGGGACACCAGCGGCCCAGGCCAGGCAACGTCAAATGGAAAGATGTGAGCTCCCACAATGCACCGCTTCCAGGGGACACCAGGGGCAAAGGCCAGGCAGTGACAAATGGGAACAGGTGAGCTCCCACAATTTTTTTATTTTATTTATTTTAAAAGTTTTAAAGCTTGACCCATAGGTATCAGAGCGCTTTACATACACACTGTAAAAAACAGACAGCAATTGCATTACATAGTAGGCAGGCCGTAAGGAAGCAAACCAGGGATAAAAAAAATACAGCATGAAAAATAAGGTGGTTAACAAAGTCCAGTCACCAACTATCCTTGCATGTCAAGAGAGAGGAGTAAACTCGGATATTGAAGTATAGGTTAGTTGACATTGTATTTGTTAAGTAGATGGCGTTTCAGGTCCATTTTTAAACAGGAGAAGGAGGGGTTGCATCTGAGGACTCTATGAAGAGCGTTCCACATCCTGGGAGAACTGCCAGAAAACGATCGGTATTTTGTGGCTTTCTTTTTCAGTTTCGGAGGAATAAGGAGTGAGTTGGAGCTTCTCAGAGATCTGGATTGACCTGCTCTTACCAGTTTGTTGTTCAGATAGTTAGGGGCCGGAGAGTGAAGGGTTTTGTGTGTGATGCAGGCCAGCTTGTAAATACACCTCCCTTCCATGGGAAGCCAGTTGAGGGAGTTGAGAGCTGGAGTGATGTGTTCAAATCTTTTTACTCCAGATACGAGTCGAGCGGCCATGTTCAACACTGCCCTAAGAGGGGCTAGGTGAGCTTTTGAAGTCTCTGTTAGGATGGCGTTCCCGTAGTCGATTTTAGAGAGAACTAGGGATTGGACTACTCTTGACGTCATCATGGGTAAGAAAAGGTTTCAATTTCTTGAGGTGTTTTAGAGAGAAAAGAGCACTTTTTGCAGAGTTTTTGATGAGGGCCTCCATTGATAAGTTCCTGTCAAGGGTGATGCCTAGAGACTTAACTGAGTTGGATAGGACGATGGGGCACTTTAGGATGACCAGATTCTTGAGCCACTCTTGGATTGGACGATGGTTGCTTTTTGGAGAGAATAGGATTAGTTCAGTTTTATCTGGGTTGAGCTTTAAGTGGTTAGAGTTGAACCAAGTTTGGATCTCGGTTAGAGTGGCATTGAGGTGTCGGATGTAGCGGGGAGACTTGATTTTAAAATAGATTTGGGTGTCATCAGCGTATAGGTTGTAATCGACTCCAGCTTTTTTCAAGATGATTGTGAGGGGCTCCATGAAGAGATTGAAGAGGGGCGGGGAAAGGATCGAACCTTGCGGGACCCCAAGTGTGACTTTTGTTGGCTTCGAGAGACAGGAGTTGATTTTAATTTGTTGCAAGCGGTGTTGAAGGAAGGATGTGAACCATTTTAGTACTGTGACATTGATGCCGGAGCGCTTCGACAAGGTCTCCAGAAGTGCTGGATGATTTACTGTGTTAAATGCCGCAGATAGGTCAGTAAGGATGAGTAGGCAGGCATCACCTTCATGTAAAGCCTTGTGAATATCGTCAGAGACGTTGAGCATTGCTATGTCCGTGCTACAGCCTTTCCTGAATCCTGATTGAAAGGTGTCGAGAAATGTGTTTGTTGAGTAGGTGGAGAACGCATTTCTCCAATGTTTTTGCAAGGAATGGGAGGTTGGAGATGGAACTGAGGTTGTTAAGATCATTAGGGTCGGCCCCTGGTATCATTAGAATGGGTGTGATTTGTCCAAGTTGAAGGGAGTCTGGGACACAGCCGGAGGTGAGAGAGGCATTGATGATTTGTGTCCAGAAAGGGGAAATAGTGTGGTTGAGTTCTTTTATAATTGTGGATGGGATGGGGTCCATAGTGTGGGAGGAAGGTTTTAGGTTAGAAATTATATTGAAGACCTCATTTTCCGACATTAGCTCAAAGTCGGACCAATGCGCATTGTTTTTTAGCTGGAGGCAGGCCTGATTGTCCTTGTTAAGAACTCTTACTGAATGGTCAGGGGTGGTTAAAGGGGGGCAGGTTACGAGGGAAGGGGGGTTAGCGGTTTGGATGAAGGATTGATACATTTTTGAGACTTTATTAGTGAAGAAGGTGGCAATTTCTTCACATCGCTCATTGTGGCTTTGATTTCTTGAGAGGGAGTGCAGTTTGTTTGGCTTTTGACAATGTTGAAGAGTTCTCTCGGTCTGTTTTTCGCCGGATCTAGTTGGCTGCGGAAGAAAGACGCCCTTTCACTGAAAATGTGTTTTTTGTATGCCCGCCGAGCAGATCTAAGTTGCGCTAGGTGTAAGGTTGAGGGGATTAGTCTCCAAGACCTTTCCGTTTGTCTGAGTTGATGCCTTTCCTCATTCAGATCCATGTTAATTCAGGGTTTAGATTTGGTTTGCCTCAATTGTTTGAGTTTGAGTGGAGCTACTTGGTCTAAAACCTCAGTCATTTTTTTGAGTTAAAGTGTGTAGTGAGGTCATCAGCCGTCCATGATGAGGGTTGGAGTTGTAGATGGGCAAGTTCGGATAAAGGGACTTCTTTAATGTTTCTGGTCCAGTGTTTAGATTTGTCATCACAAATAGGTTGGTGGCTGACAAGTGCATCAATCTTGAACAGAATTAGGTGGTGGTCGGACCAGTCAATGGGAGAAATCACTCTCAGAGAGACCAGTTCATTGTTGGTAATGATCCCATCCAGTGTTGCACCTTTGATGCGAGTTGGTTTATTGCAGAGTTGTTTGAGGTTATATATTTCAAGTAAGTTGGATAATTTCTGGACAGTGGAGTCTTCTGGGTCGTTCCAGTGGATATTGAGGTCACCCAGGAACACGTCTTTAGTGTCTGTCATGGAGAACCGTGACATTAGGTCTGTTAGTTCAGGGGTACTCTCTCCAGGAGGATGGTAGATGGTGTGGAATTTGATGGGTGAGGTGCCCTTGGCAGGGAGTTCGACAGCCAGGTATTCAAACGATAAGTATTCTGCAGGTTTAAGTTTGGTAATCTGTATTCCAGCTTTGTGAATGATGGCTAGTCCTCCCCTAGTTTTGATCGGTCTCTCTTGTCTGATGATGGTGTACCCTGGAGGGGTGAGAACGTCAAGAATGGGGGAGGAGATTGACTCCGTGAACATTGAAGTTACCCTGTTGAGAGTAGATCTCCGTAAAATAGACTCCAAGGTTAGGGATGTGGAGGTCAAGACTGCGGCTCTTATCGATGATACCTCCACCCTCCAACAACAAGTGGCCCAGCTCCAGAAACAACAGCTTCAGATGGGGAACTCCTGGGTGATTACGAAGGCAGAGCGAGACGTAACAACATACGCGTCCAAGGTGTTCCAGAGCGATTGGAGGGGCATACAGCGGACCTATTCGTGGAGGATCTAGTCCTGAAACATCTCAAGACCAAGCGTCTCTCCAGCTATTTCTCCATCGAGCGGACCCACAGGGTCCCGGGGGGTCGCCCGAGGCCGAAGGCCCCCACGTCCTATAATAGCTAGGGTCTTCAACCTCTGCGACAGAGACGTCATCCTCCAAACAGCCCGGACCGCCTCGCCGCTGCACTTGGATGAAGCACGTATCACGTTCTTCCCGGATTTCACGAAAGTTCAGGCGGGGAGACGGAGGCTCAAGGAGTTCAGAGGAGGAGTAGAGGGTCTACTGTCCAAGTGATGAGGGAGAGAATTCTAGGTGGGAAGTCAGAGTTCTGGCGAATGTCAATGAGATTAGCGGTGGAGGGAGGTTGTGTATGTGGGTGTGCGACGGCGGAGGGGGGAGTGTGCAGAAAAGGGAGGAACATGACTGCAGGATTGGTGACGACGTTGGACATGGGGATGTCACAGGGGTTGTCAGTGAGGTAAGCGGTGCAGACCGGTGGTGCCTGTGGATGTGGGAAATCGGAAGGGGAGTGTGCAGTGGTAGTAGGGGGGAGAATGACAACTGGATTGGAGATGACGTTGGACAAGGGGAAAGTAAGGGTCGGGGGAAAAGGGTCTGTGTTGGAGGAAGAGGTAGTTTGTGAAGGAGGGTTCCCGGCGCCCAGGCCAAGGAGAGACAAATAGGGAGAGGTAAGCTCCCACAATGCATCTCTTCCAGGGTACACCCGGCGCCCAGGCCAAGGAGAGACAAAAGGGGAGAGGTAAGCTCCCACAATGCACCTCTTCAAGGGGGACACCCGGGGCCCAGGCCAGGCAGAGACAAATGGTGAGAGGTGGATTCCAACCAACACCAGAAAGACTGTCATTAAGGCGCACGTCACCAGCCGCCTTGACTACGGCAATATCCTCTATGCCGGCATCTTCGCCCTGCTCCTCAGAAGACTCAACCATACAGAAGACTGCAACCAGACTCATCCTAGACCTCCGCAAACGAACCCACATTGCCCCCCCACCTGAGAGGCCTCCACTGGCTCCTCAGCCAGAAAAGATGCCAGTTAAGTTCCTCATGCATGCCTACAAAGCCCTCACGACTTAAGACCGGCTTACCTCAACCACTGACTGAACTTCCACCAACCCGCTAGAAACCTGCGCTCCTCTTCACTCGCCCTCGCACACAACCCCCGCATCCGTCGCAGCTGCAGCAGTGGCCGTTCCTTATCCTACATCGCTGCCAAGACCAGATACGACCTTCCCCTCCAGCTCCGCACAGCCCCCTCACTGGAAGACTTTACAAAGAGATTCAAAACCTGTTTCACCGACGGAGACACAGCGCCCAGAAACCCCATGGGGTCATAGTGTTGCACTTTACAAATGCTGTTTTGTTTGTGTATGTTCACTCTTTGTCATCCATCACTCAATCGACCTTTTCTTTTTCTTCTCTTCTCCCTGCTGCACTTCACCCTCTCCTCTTTTAATTCCCCTTTTCTCTTTCCCACGTCTCTCCATCATCCTCTATCCTTTCTCTTCCACCCACATCTTTCCCTCATTATAGCTTTAACATGTTTCTCCTTTCCATCTTCTTCTTCCCTTGTCTTTCACATTTATATCTTAACTTCACTTTTCTCTCTCCCTTTTATCTCCTTGCTGTCTTTCCCTCCGAATCCTTATTTCTACAACTTTTTTATTTTTTCTATAGTTTTTTTTACTTCTTTCTCCCCATGTATTTATCTATTTTTGCCCTCTCTCTTTTTTTCCTGTTTCAGGCTTTTCTTCCCACTTTCCTCTCTTCTCGATTTTTCCTTTATTCTCTCCTCTATCTTTTTTTTAGCCCATCTGTCTTACCACCATAGCGAGTCTTCTTGTCTTTCTCTGTGCCCACTCAATTTCTACCTTCCTTTTCGCTTTCAACACTCAAAGCTCCCCTCTCCCTTTCACCTACATATCTGCTTCCCCTCTCGTTTCTGATTATTTTTGTCCATCCTATTTTGTCTTCTCTCCACTTCCATACCTCTTATGTTTTCATTTTCTTTCCTACTCTCATAATATTGTTTACCATACTTCTGTACTCCATGTAGTAAAGGTAGTTTGACTCCCGTTTTTCTGCCCCTAAGTTCCTTGTTTTAACTCTCTTTGCTCTCTCTGTTCATTATATCATTCCTCTCTCTTCATCTCCTTGCTCTGTTTCACTTTCTCACAGCCCTATGCACGTTCAATCTGTGTTTCTTTCCGACACCTCACTCATTCAACCTTTCCACCCTTTCTGTTTCTTCTCCTCTCCCTGTTCCACTTTACTCTCTACTCTTTGTATTCCCTCTTTATCTCTCCCATGTCTCCCCATCATCCTCACTTCTTACTCTTCTATCCACATCTTCCTCTATATCGCTTGAATCTGTCTTTCCTTTTTATCTTCTTCTTCCTTTGTCTTTCACATTTATATCTTAAAGTCACGTTTCTCTCTCCTTCTTATATCCTTGCTCCCTTTCCCTCTGATTTCTTATTTCTTCAACTTTTTCCTAAATTTGTACTCCTTTCTCCCTACGTTTCTATCTTATTTGTCCCCTCTCTCACTTTTTCTTGTTTGTTCCCATTTCAGGCTCTTGTCAACTTTCCTTTCTTCTTGATGTTTCCTTTCTTCTCTCCTCTATTTTTTTTAACCCTGTATGTCTCACCACTATAGCGTCTTCTTTTCTTTCTCTGTGCCCACTCCATTTCTACCTTTTCTCTTTCTACACTGAAACCTCACCTCTCCCTTTGTCTTCCATATCTCCTTCCCCTCTCGCTTCTGAATATTTCTGTCCTTCCTATTTTGTCTTCTTTCAACTCCCATCCCTTTCATGTTTTCTTTCTCTGTCCATATTTTCTTTGTCTTTCCTCATAACTTCTTTTCTCCTACCATTTTATTTACTTTCCTGTCCTCTATTCCATCACAATATTGTTTACCTTACTTTTATACTTCCGGTCTTTTCTCCTTTCCTCTCCATCCTTCTTTAATTTCTCTTTATCCTTATCATTTTTCCTTTTCTCTCTTCATCCATCTTTTTTTCTTTATCCCTGCCTTCTTGATTGCGGTCTCTCATTTCTCTCTCCAGTCAAATGTCCCTTCTATAGTGATCTTTCTCCTCCATAACTCCAAGGCTGGACTGGGACAGAAAATATGGCCGGGCACCAAAATAAAAGTGGCCCCCCCATTAGTGAATCAGAAATGTAATAAAATGGCTCACATTGGAAAATTGGAGAAGCTTTGAAATCATAAAGACAAGCTGTATAGTTTTTTTGCAAAGAATTGGAGAATGTGTGTACTGGTACTTGCTGCAGGCAATGTCTCTGGTAATATCAAGAAAACGAACATTAAACCCCAACCCATCAGGCCATAAAACAGGTCCACAAATGGCCTAAACAAACGTCCCACACACTAACCTGTCAGACACGCCCCTCTCGCACTACCCAATTGCCCTTTAGGTGCGTCTGGTTCTGCCTTCCGCTTGTGTCCTGTCTCCTTCCATCTTTCCAGTCTTTCTCCTTTTTTCATTCATAAAAGTCCCCTTTCTTTCTTTCTGATATCTTGGTCCTTGTTATCTCATTCTCGGTATCCCTTTCCCCTCGTATTGCTGCCTTACTCTTCTGTATGCATCTTTGCATAGGGTATTTCTATAGCACAGACCTGGCCAAATGGCAGCAGAGTGCCGTAGGTGGTCAAAGAAAAGCAAAAAGACAATGTGTAATGGGAGAGGAAGCTGGGTTGTGGACAGGTAAAGCTCTGTGATGTAGTGTTCTTTAAAGAGGTGCGTCTTCAACTCTTTCCTAAATTGGAGCAGCGCTGGGATGATTCTGGTGGATACAGGGATGTTGGACCAGATCCTGGGTGCATATAAGGAAAGGGTCTGCTGTCTTGTTTTTTTGTCTTTTTTACCCGTCTTAGTCTGCACTGTGATGGTGCAGTGGTGCGGGTGTGTCAAGAACCACCAGGGTTTGTCTGCAGGATCAGCAGGGGTGCTGGTCATGATGGATCTGTAAATGATGCAGCTGGTTTCAAAGGAGCAGCAGGCTGGCAAGGGGAGGCAATGAAGTGTTATAAGGATAGAGATGTTGTGAACATATTTCTTCAGGCCATGGATGAGATGTGTTGTGGTGTGTGCACGCAGTCTTCGGTCCTCGCAGACCGGGCTGTTAAAAGTCCCAAGAATATTCAAAGCTCGTATGGGAGGTAGATCCTTTAGATACCTTGCTCCTAAGCGCTGGAACAATCTTCCGCTGGAACTTCGGCTTGAACCCTCCGAAGTCCAGTTTAGAAAAAAACTTAAAACGCACCTTTTCAGCAGATAGCTTGGTTGGAAGGAGGGGGGACAGTCACTCCACTTGTCATAGCGCGGGGACACGCCAGTGGCGTAACCAGGCGCTTAATAAATGTCCATTAATAATAATAATAAGATGGCCCAAAGAGGTTCCAGTGTGAAGTCTGGGAAGCCATGCCACTATCCAGGTGCAAGAGTTCGAGGGGCTTGAACAGCAGTACGGAAATCACTTTCTTGTAGAAACAGCTTTCGTTTATTTAGAAGAGAGGGCTGGTACCAGGTCGTCTTTGTTTTTTGGGCAGTGTGTTCCTTGAGGGTGAGAACGGTATCCAGGTGAATCCAAGTGACTTGCCATTCGGTGAAAGTTGGTTTATGACTGACGAGTTGCGTAAAGTTGAATGTCTCAGTTCTATCAACACTCACTCAGGGCGCAGCTAAGTAATTATTGTTAGGACGGGTGCTGCTGACATTTCCCAACAAGCAACATGGTGTACCCAAATATAATCGGTTGGGATGAGGCTGCTGGCCTGGTTATTGGACAAGTTTAGGAACATTCGTTTTTAGTTATTTAGAAAAGTAGGATTAGTCAGCACAAGGCCACAGTGAGACAGACTGGACTTCTTGGTGTGCTCCAGTCCAGTTCCTTGTAGTTTGGGTGTGTGTGGAGCACTCCGTTGTACTCAAGTTCATTTATTCTAATCCACTGGTGCTGTGATCAATTAGGTTAGTCACACCTCAGCTTACCCCATGAGGCAGGTTTGGAATCCACAGAATGGGCACTACTAAAACTAGGAGAATTGTCAACAAATAAGGTTTTTTTGTTACAATTGCTTAAATGTTGTCTTTACAACAGCTACTTTGCTTGGCAAGATAACTATTACGCACAACTTACTGGTACATCAATGGGCTTTGCAGGGGCCCCTGCATACGCGAATACATTTATGGCCCAGTTTGAGGCAGAACATCTGATGAGCACTGAGCAATGGCAACATATTAAGATGTACTGTCGCTTTATTGATGACATTTTTTTAATTTGGGACGACACAGTAGACACACTAGAACTTTTGATCCAACAAATGAATCAGAAAAATCTGAGGATTCAGTTCACTCATAATATTGATTCACAAAAAATTAAGTTTTTGGATGTACGAGTCATAAAAACAAACCATGGATTTACTACAGAATTGTACACCAAATCAACTGATCGAAATAATGCCCTCAACTACAAAAGTTTCCATCCACAAAATTTAATTCGAAATCTTCCTGCATCCCAATTCATAAGGATCAAACGAATCTGTTCTGATCCCCAAACTAGCTCAAACACAATCAAACAACAAGCATCAAAATAAAAAGAGAGAGGGTATCCGAACGAAATAGTACAAGAACAAATGGAGAAAGTAATGAGATTGGACAGACGGGATTTACTTAAACCAAGAGTCAAAACCACATCAAACAGAATGGTGTTTGTGACAAAATACACATCTCAATCCAAAAAGATTAAGAGCATAATCAATAAAAGATGGGATCTATTGGCTTCAGACCGGATTTCAAAGACTTATTTAAGGATCCACCTTTACATGCCTACACAAGAGGCCAAAACCTAAGGGAGATATTGAAACAGACACATTTGGCACTGATAACAAAGGAGTACAAAGGAACTATTAAATGTCACAACTGTACAAATTGTAACAACGTCATAGAAGGCAATAAGTGTAGTCATCCGACCACTGGAAAACAGATTGATCTTAAACACACCAGTGACTGCAATGCTCAAAATGTTATATATGGCATCAAATGCCCATGTGGAAGACTTTATGTCGGAAAAACACAACGCAAAATCAAAACAAGAATCACGGAGCACAAAAGTAGGATACGCAATATGAACTTAACATCACCACTTGTCTATCATTGGAGAGAATCACAACACACCATTTCACAGTTACATTTTTTTGTTATTGAACAGATATCCCCAAAATCAGGTATTGACAATAACCAAAGACTATTGCAACGGGAGATTTTTTGGATTAAATACTTCAAAACGATGACTCCGATTGGATTGAATGATAAATATGATTTATCGTGCTTCTTGTAAAAATCAATTATTTGATTTCAGTCATTAACGTAACTTTATCTATCTAGGAGTATTAACTAATGTGCACAAGAATCAACGCATTCATTATGTCATTATTAATGGATGGTAGTATGTTTACTGTGTCAGGTAGGATATGTCAGTTCATACACTCAGACCTCATATAAATCACACTTTACATTTCACCTAGTAAGAATAGAACACTAGCATGATAGATGGGGTCGCACAGGCGGCGCATCGGAACAATAAAATTAACCTACATCCATTCGATATTAATACTCTTGAAAATCAATGACGTTTGTCGCACTATTAAAACATTATCATTTCATTAAATACCGGCAAAATAACTTATGGCTCACGATTAGAAGAGAATAATAGTCATATAATTTATTAGTCCATAATACCGCAGATAAAACTCGCAACAAACACTTTTTACTTCGCCAATCTAAGATGGCGCTTGCAAAAAATGCAAGCGTCCTAGCTAGCTGAATCCGTTGTTTATTTCTGACAAACACCAATGTTGGTGTTTATAACTCGAACGTGGAAGAGCACGTCACACATCGACGTCGGATCAGACGGGATGGCGTTCACTTGTTGAAAGAACACGGATAGATCATGAGGTACGACTTGAATTTCTTCGCGTACAGGCAGCGTTGCAAAGTTTAAAGTGGGCAGCATTTTTTAATTTCCGTCCTTTCGGTATTTTTTAGGACAACGCGACGAAGAACAACAGACAGGTACGCGAAGTGTCAATATACAAAACATTAACACAGACAAGCCGTTTTGAATCGCATATGTGAGTCTAAAAGACACGTTTCATTATTTTTTTCAGAGCTTTAACAGTTTTCATTTACGGAAGGTAGGCAACGACATGTTTTCATGAGAAAACAGATAAAACGTATTTTACAGCGTTTTGATGAATGATAGTTACAATGGTGTTTTATACAATTGTACTTCCAGATAATTTTTTGGTACTCGTGCTACACTAGGAGGCTATAAATAACACGTCATATAATCAGGTACGCAAAGCACATAATGATGCACACAAGTCCCTATGTTGCATAACAAACATAGACGTACATAATATTTCATTTGTTTATATTTTAGATTTCCCCCTGATGAAGGCACACAGCAAGTGCCGAAATGCATTGGGCTCTGGTCTTTCAAAAATTACCTTGTGATCAAAAAACAACTTGTTATATCAGAACATGAATGAATACAAGCAAATTTCTTTTGCATTTCAAAAGTTTTTGTTTATGAAGAATTGAATTTGGATATTGTAAAAATACATGATATTACAATGAACTGTGAATGAATAAAAAGAACATTAAAATAAGTAAACAAGGAGTACAGTCAATGAATATACATATCATAACAAAGTGCGGAAGCATCAATTGAACAGTGCGTGATTAGATGGGCCAACAAACCCACATTAACTACCAGTCCAGTTCCTTGGCACAACAATGTAGTTGTGGGAGGCCAAGAAGAGCAATCCTGACACCGGAACAGGCCTAACAAAAGCAGTCCAGAATTGGGGAGGGCAGTGAGGGCTGGGTTACAGTTAGCACAAGTCCAGTACTACAGATCTTTAAAGAAGATGGAGAAACACACTGGATGCACTGGATACTCACAGTCAAGGTCACCTGTTTCGAACCCAACCGAGATGCACACCGTGGCCACCAACAGGCAGGTACACCACAGCATATATGCCTGATGCTTCTGAGACATTCTAAGGGCAGTTGCAAGATTCCTTAGCTCACATGACAGGTACAGTGTAAATGTCCCTCATATAACAGGTACAGATAGGCCTACACAGTGCACGTTTTTCTTCTTCACCGAACAAGTACAGCACAGCAGCTTGAGTGAACGCTTCAATCGCTCTCAGAAAAGATACAGCGCACTATCCCCAGTTTTAGAGTCCAGTCCTCACAAAGTAGGTACAGCTGCAGAAGTGCAAGCCTCTCCCTCACAGAACAGGCACAGAACACCATCATCAGTGCAAGCAGCCCTCACAGAACAGGTGCACCTGGGAAACAGCCGTGTAAGGCTTCTCTCTCACAGAAAGGTACAGTACACCATCATAAGTGCAAGCAGCCCTCACAGAACAGGTACAACTGGGCAACAGCCGTGTAAGGCTTCTCTCTCACAGAAAGGTACAGTACACCATCATCAGTGCAAGCAGCCCTCACAGAACAGGTGCACCTGGGAAACAGCCGTGTAAGGGTTCTCTCTCACAGAAAGGTACAGCACACCATCATCAGAACAAGCAACCCTCTCAGAGCAGATACAACTGGAGATCAGCAGTGCACGCTTCTCCTTCACAGAACAGGTACAGTCCATCATCTTCCGTGCAAGCAGCCCTCACACAACAGGTTCAACTGGGCTTCAGCAGTGCAAGCTTCTCTCTCATGAACAGGTTCAACTGAGCTTCAGCAGTGCAAGCTTCTCTATCACGAACAGGTACAGCAGGAAAACAGCGGTGCAAGCTTCTCTCTCACGAACAGGTACAGTCACCATCATCAGTGCAAGCAAACCTCTCAGAGCAGATACAACGGGAGATCAGCAGTGCACGCTTCTCCTTCACAGAACAGGTACAGTCCATCATCCTCCGTGCAAGCAGCCCTCACACAACAGGTTCAACTGGGCTTCAGCAGTGCAAGCTTCTCTCTCACGAACAGGTACAGCAGGAAAACAGCAGTGCAGCCTTTCCAACTTGACAGAAAGGTCAACTCCAGGTCCAGTTTCCACTGTTCAGCTGGGCAGTTGCAGTAAAAGGCTTCTTGTAGCTTACTGTATTCCTGTACCTTGAACAGGAGATTAGCCTTATGACTCTTGGAGTTCACTACTTTGTCCTGCGTACGGAAGGGAGCACGTCCAGTCTTCAGACTCTTCTCAGGGTACAGACAGCAGGTTCAGTCCTCTTCTGTTCTTACACAGGTCCAGGAGCACTCTTAAGTGGGTGACTGGAGAAACCAGATGTATGCCTGGCATGAGCTAGTGGGTGGGAATGACTCCGAAGATACCATAACCAATAAGGTAAAGGTACCCGGGGCTAACCCTACCGACTTTGGGCATTTTCAACTAAACTTGGACTCTGAGGACTGGGTGTGTCTGGAGAGTGTACTATGGTAATCCTAGTATTATTTCACATCTCACATCAAAATCCAGTTTGAACCAGCCCCCATACCCACAACAACCTCAGAAGCAGTAGCTTGGTAGAACAAAGCCAGGTTTTCAGCAACCAGACGGTGGATACACACAAATTGTTTTGGCATTCAGTTTCCCTCCTATGAAGTTATGAACCGTTATATGTGAACCCATAAGGGCCGTCGAAAAGGATTTGACACTGTAAGGTCAAAAGGAAGTCTGCTGTGATTGAGGCCGATCCGGCTTGGGGACAAAAGAAGGGCCCTGTCCAAGTGTCAGCTAACATTTCCCTGTCACAGGGAAGGCCTCTTTGAAGTATGCCACTTGTCCTATAAAAAAGCCCGGCAGACTTGCCAAGCAGGTTTTGACACTCCATCA
The DNA here is from genome assembly GCF_964263255.1 of Lissotriton vulgaris. Taxonomy (NCBI): domain Eukaryota; kingdom Metazoa; phylum Chordata; class Amphibia; order Caudata; family Salamandridae; genus Lissotriton; species Lissotriton vulgaris. The sequence continues at coordinate 51,612,706 of NC_141697.1, forward strand.
GAATCTAACAAGTGATATTGGCAAAGCCCTCTGTGGTAGGGGGTGGTCTGGCTGGAGGGGCAAAGGAAGGGTGCAGGCCTGGTTTTTGGCTGCTTCTGACAGGGTAGACCTCTTTGAAGCTAACCAAGTCTTTGGGCCTAGCCCACAGTAATCCTATTAAAGGTACAACAACACTTCCCCACACTCAAGGCCTAGTATTGCTGTCAGTGGGAGCAAGTTCACACCTCATTCATGCTTACTGAAATGTTAATTACTGGCTGGCAGGAGTGAGTGTGAAAAATTAGTTTTTAGCTTACAGGGGCTCAGGCAGGGTAAGGTTGGCATTCTAAAAGTCTACTTTCAAAAATATGTTTCACAAATTTGACTTCAATAGTAAATTAGGCTTGCAATAAATATTTCAAAAATAAAATTTGTAGTTGTTTCCTAGACGGAGATATCATTTATTAAAGATAATATTATACCCCAATGCTTTCCTATGGAACAGTTAATCCTGCTACAATAAAAATAGCTGTTTAACAAGGAACTTTTTACATGTGTTACTTTTAAACCATGCAGCTTGCCTTATAGTCAATACGGCCTACTTAGGTTCAGCTTTTTAGGTCTCGGACTAGCGTCGCACTGCGTAAGCAGTGGGCGGAGTCCGAGATTTTTTGTTTTGGCAGTATGGGGCTTTGAACCCACCCCTCTTCTCTATTGGCTGGCTTCCTAAACGGAGGCCAGCCATTGGAGGAGAGTGGCGTCACTCAGTTCAAGCCCCGTCTTTTTGCAATTCGGGGGCGTGTTTTTTGCAGTTTTTAAGCTGTGACATCATCCGTCACTCAACTGCTAAATTCACGCCCCCGAATCGCAAAAATGGCGGCGCTTTTGTTCTGCCATTTCCCCCCGACCGCCGCCGGAAGAAGTCGCCGAGTCCTCCGCCCAGCTGAGTGCTTGTTTCAAATATTTTTTCGTTTTCTAAATTACTAAAGGACGTATTTATTTTTACAGGATGTTGAGGCCACAGCAAGGATCGAACCGGCGTCTTGTGCGCTAAAGTCTGCATCTCTGGCCCTCAGGCCACTCTCTCTCCAGTGGTCCAAGGGATATTCTCAGCACTTTACACAGCGAAGCCTGGAGTCATTACTAATTTCTTATGCAACGAACAACCATTGACACAGTCAACGGCCCAGGCTTTACTGTAGGTATAATGTTACTTGTTGCATGATATATCTGTACGCAGTGACAGAAGCAGCAAAACCCCACCCGGCAGCTCATAAGCAGATTTTTAGCTCTTGTTTTTAAGCCACACCCTTGTTTCCATAGACCCCGCCCCTTTGAGAGCCTCCAGTTTTTCCATCCCACCGGGGTAGAGGGAGGCAAACCTTGAGTTACACAGGATGAAAGGCGGAGAGCTGCAGGGTGCCGGGGCTTTGAACCCGGGGAGCAGACACTGCCCGAGCTTCCTCTGTGTTTGGGGCTCAGAGGCGAAGGGGGGCTGCAGCTGGTGTGGGGTGTCACCCCCAAACACAGAACCTATGGGCGCACTCCACTAGGACCCTCGGAGGCCCGCCGCCTGGACACTCTGAGCATCCCCTGAAAGAGGTATTTGATTAGAATTGAAGAGAGCCACCCCATTAACCCACTCACTCCTGCCTTTACTTAGTACTTAGGTAACACTAGCCGGAGGTTGCAGAGCTATACATAAAATGCACAGAGAGGGGCAAGCATTAGGGGAGCAGGGATGTCTGCCCAAGGGTCCAGGGAATAAGCAAGGAAAATGCTCCCTTTGACTGCAGTTGGGGCAGTAACTAAAGCATTGCCCAGGTTCATTGGGCGCTGGTGCCACTGCACCCGCTGCACCAAAAGCTAGCCACGCTCCTGGAGCCGAGGGATATTCAATTCTTTCTTTGGGGATGTCGAGTGCAGCATGGACGTTAAAGAAGGTGTCTCTGTAACAACACCAGAGGATATACGTTTACTAACATAATCTGCCCATACATTTTTAGGGCACAGCATCATCAAATAAAGTAAGACACCATGGCAGCGCCAGGAGCTCTTTAATATCACCGAGCGTGCCCCCGTGAAAGTGCCAGCTGTAAAGGGCTCGGGTTGAGCCAGACTGGCGCCCACTGCGGGGGTCGCACCGCGGTCCCCGCACCCCCTACTAGGACTGTCAGCGGCCAGAAGCAGTCACTCAGCCTCGAGGCACCGGGCGCACCTGGGCGGGCACTTCTCAGGTGCTGAAGAGGTGTGAAGGGGCCATCAAAGCGCCTTCTCAGCCAACGGGTTGGCAGGGGATAATCGGGCGACCCCAGACCAACTAAACCGGGTTCAGGTCGGATTGATCCTTGCCCCCCCCCCCCCCCCCCCCCCCTTGAGGCGAGAGATAGGGGTGGGCGGGAAACAGACAAACCCCCCTTTATCGACTCTTAGAAGAGGCCCCGTCATTCATCCTCGTGTCTGCTTAGCTGTCATTGCCCCAGTGCCCCTCATCCTCTACGAATATAAACCTAGGTTAGGGAAAATGTGTGCTATGAACCATTCATCCTACGTGCTGTGATGTCGGGGCTGTAGAGGGGCGAAGAGGTCCGTGGATCCAGGAGAGCTCATGTGCTGCGAAGAGAAGGGGGCGGAGGGGGGGTCAGAAAGAAACGCTGGGGATGTGGAGTGACGCTGGAATGTGTAGAAAATGTAGGGCTAAGAATAAGTGCTAGGGATGGGTCTGTGGAAAAATACTGGGCTGTGGAGAGATGTTGGTGGCTGTGAAGAGATGCTGGGGCTGTGAAGGGATGCTGGGCTGTGGAGGGATGCTGGGGCTGTGGAGGGATGCTGGGGCTGTGGAGGGATGCTGGGGCTGTGGAGGGATGCTGGGGCTGTGGAGGGATGCTGGGGCTGTGGAGGGATGCTGGGGCTGTGGAGGGATGCTGAGGCTGTGGAGGGAGGCTGGAGCTGTGGAGGGATGCTGGGGCAGTTCGGAGCTGCTCCTTCGCCCATTTTTTAAAATTTTAAGAGGGTGGGCGAACCACCAAAAGAACCTTTCTAAAATAAGCTTGACTCACTCAAATATGTCTTGTCAAAAACACTTGGCGGTTGTTTGATGAGATTATAAGAAGGAATGATTAAAGAAACGCAGTGAACAGTAGACCGATGCACAGTGAAAGGGCTTGGTCGCAAGGATATACCGGTCTTTGTTGTGATTATTGCTCTTTCTCTGATTAAATGAGATGGGCCTCAACATCAAGGCTGACGGGCGACGAGCCGCTTTGAGTGCAATTTCTTTTTTTACTGTCACAGGTGCTACGTGGATAAAAGTGGAACAATTGCTAATACAAGAACAAGATTAAAATAGTTTCTCGTAAAACAATAGTTTAATGACGCACATTAACAGACCTAACGCTTCCACCCTGTTCAGTATAACCGTTCATGTCCAATACATTATTGGAATACATAACTTTACTTTGCAATTGCTATCAGGCTTTTCTAAAAAACTCAATAAATTGCGTTGGCTTTTACGTGGTCACAGATTTTGGCATCGGGTGACCTAAGAATCCCATTTTCTGAAAAGTTATTTGCAGGAAACGACTTATAAACTCATCTAAACTAGAATATAAATAGGTGAGATAAGGTTTAACAGTCATAATCGGGTACTTGATATCATTTCCTCCTTTATGTAACTGACAAATGGCTCTGTGTGTGTGACTGTGTGTGTGGGGGAGCTCTGTGTGTGTGTGGGGGGGGGCTCGGTGAGTGTGTGTTTGGTGGGCTCTGTGTGTGTGTGTGGTGGGCTCTGTGTGTGTGTGTGTGTGGTGGGCTCTGTGTGTGTGTGTGTGTGTGTGGTGGGCTCTGTGTGTGTGTGTGGTGGGCTCTGTGTGTGTGTGTGTTGTGGGCTCTGTGTGTGTGTGTGTTGTGGGCTCTGTGTGTGTGTGTGGTGGGCTCTGTGTGCGTGTGGTGTGCTCTGTGTGTGTGTGGCTCTGTGTGTGGCTCTGTGTGTGGCTCTGTGTGTGTGGCTCTGTCTCTGTGGCTGTGTGTGTGTGGGTGGGTGCTTGTGGCTCTGTGTGTGGGTGCGTGTGGCTCTGTGTGTGGGTGCGTTTGGCTCTGTGTGTGTCTATGTGTGTGTGTGTGTGGGTGCAAATGCATTAGGTCTCGCATTTGCGAGAGATTAAGATATTGGCATTGTAAATGACAATGCCATTTATTTATATGTTTTAAAAACAAAAATAATGTCATGAGCAATGCCAATAGCTCTAACTTTAACAAGGACGAGACCATTGCATTGTAAATGCTTGTTAAAATGTAAAAGGAAGGTCTAGGCCCGTCTTAAAGGGGTAATTTTGATGGGCCTGAATTTGCAATTAAAACTGCACAATCAGTCTACAATACCAGGTCGTAGTGTACCCTGGTGTGCGTGCCTGGCCCGAGTGCTACTTGCAGCATCAGTTCCAGCCAGCCCACCACCCACATTCTCAATCTAAAAGACTTTTCTGGCCAGTACTGCAAGTTGGCAAAATCAATTTCCATGCAAATAAATGCCTCTCTGCCCATGCACTGTAATGGATGGAAGTGCCCTTGATTTGCACTGCAAAGGTATGTTTTCTGAAAAAAAGGGCTGTCAACGACAAACACAGATCTCACCTTCAACCATCTGTAGTACATAATCATGCAGATAACGGTCCCCACCTCCACCTACCCTCAGCCGCCCACCAATAAATAGTACTGAAGAATTCTCCATTAGCCGTTGAGAAAGGGGTTTACTGAGGCACTCATCAGCTACTTTCTGCTGAGGGGTCCTTCTCCTTTCAGTGCCTCTTGCACCTCCCCTCCTGACAGCGCCCCTTGTGGCGTTGTCACCACATAACGTATGCTTTCAGGGAAGTGCAGAGAGGGATTTGAGGTTAGCTGGACACTGAATTTCCCCAAAAATCACAGCATGCGTTTCTGTGTCCTCTGGAGATAATGATTCATATGCTGCACTTCTTTTGTCCAATTAAAAGAAAAAGATTTGTGGTGGTGTCTGATCCTACAAAGCCAAAAGATCAAAAAACAGGCAAAAAAAGAGAGAGAGAGATACAGTAAAAGATTGAGTGTTTTTATTTTTTTATTTTACAGAATAAGCGATGGAGTATCTGCATATATGGTTATGTCCCGCTTTGCATATGGAATGACCTTTCTACAATGTAGGGATGGTTTTGCAGGACGGGGTGAAATGTGCCATGCGCCTGGTGCATCCAGCGCCGGTTCTTCATTTTCGGCTCGTGCAGCGGGCTCGAGGAGGGGTAGCACTATTGGTGTCAGTCCAAAATATCACTTCCATCTGTAAGTTTCATCAGAATGTTTGCTCTTTGCTAATCATTTGAGCATCTGCTTATAAGTACAAAGTCATGACGTTGTTCTCTGTGACGTCATGAAGACACCTCACGACTAACACAAGGTACTTGTGAGAGTGAGAACTTACCCTTTTGTGCGGCTTAGGCTTCATGAAAGGATCAGACCTTCTATGCTTGGCCTAAGTATGCGTGTAGAGCTGGAGGGCAGGCAGGACATGAGGAGAGGACTTACAGGACCCTGTGGGTCCATTGGTCAACTAAGGTGCCCCTCCTGGCCTTCAGTGTACTGCAGCGTCAGGGGATGCAGCAATTCAAGATGGTGGCCCTTGTTAAGAAATCAGTAATGGCAGATGGCCATGGCTGCCAGGGGCAAGAAGAACCCTTCCAGGCACCAGGAGTGCATCCACAGTGTACATCAATGCAGCGTGCCAGGCTTCTCAACACCCAGCAGCACACCTCTATTCTATCGTTGCTGGGTATGAATGGGTCTTGCTGGCTCGAGGATGGGAGACCCTGTGACCTCATGGAATAAGCACAAGAGATAGGTTTTCTCTAACATTTAGTGTGTGGCCCCATGCTTGGCGAGCAGCCTCATCGGGAGGGAGAAGGGGCTGACCCACTGTAAGTGGTCTTGGCGACTTATGAGTAAGTTAAAAAACCACAGCACGCACACATTGCTCCACCAGGGTTGTCTTTGTGTTCAGGGGATTTACACACCGTTGCAAAAAGATGGCAATTTCTGAGAGACTAATACCCCTGGCATTCTTTTTTTTCCAAGGGCAGCTACCACTGGGATATTGTTGTGGGCTCGGATCATGAATTATCTTTTGTATGTAGTACTGATTCAAATGATGCCAAGGGGTTCTGTGGGATCAGTTGGAAGATACTTTAGTGTTGTGAAGACTGCAACTGCTGTGGCTCTGTGCCTTAAGAAACGAGTATTACTCACAAGAATCCTGAGTGGAGGGTATTACTACAATTTGTTGATGAGGATAATCACAAGAATCCTGAGTGGAGTGTAATACTACAGTTTGGCGATGAGGATAATCACAAGAATCCTGAGTGGAGTGTATTACTAGAGTTTGGAGACGAGGATAATCACAAGAATCCTGAGTGGAGTGTATTACTACAGTTTGGCGACGAGGATAATCACAAGAATCCTGAGTGGAGTGTAATACTACAGTTTGACGTCGAGGATAATCACAAGAATCCTGAGTGGAGTGTAATACTACAGTTTGGCGACGAGGATAATCACACGAATCCTGAGTGGAGGGTATTACTAGAGTTTGGAGACGAGGATAATCACAAGAATCATGAGTGGAGTGTAATACTACAGTTTGGCGATGAGGATAATCACAAGAATCCTGAGTGGAGTGTATTACTAGAGTTTGGAGACGAGGATAATCACAAGAATCCTGAGTGGAGTGTATTACTACAGTTTGGCGACGAGGATAATCACAAGAATCCTGAGTGGAGTGTAATACTACAGTTTGACGTCGAGGATAATCACAAGAATCCTGAGTGGAGTGTAATACTACAGTTTGGCGACGAGGATAATCACACGAATCCTGAGTGGAATGTATTACTACAGTTTGGCGACGAGGATAATCACAAGAATCCTGAGTGGAGTGTAATACTACAGTTTGGCGACGAGGATAATCACAAGAATCCTGGGTGGAGTTTCATACTACAGTTTGGCGACGAGGATAATCACAAGAATCCTGAGTGGAGTGTAATACTACAGTTTGGAGACGAGGATAATCACAAGAATCCTGAGTGGAGTGTAATACTACAGTTTGGCGACGAGGATAATCACAAGAATCCTGGGTGGAGTTTCATACTACAGTTTGGCGACGAGGATAATCACAAGAATCCTGAGTGGAGTGTAATACTACAGTTTGGAGACGAGGATAATCACAAGAATCCTGAGTGGAGTGTAATACTACAGTTTGGCGACGAGGATAATCACAAGAATCCTGGGTGGAGTTTCATACTACAATTTGGCGACGAGGATAATCACAAGAATCCTGAGTGGAGTGTAATACTACAGTTTGGAGACGAGGATAATCACAAGAATCCTGAGTGGAGTGTAATACTACAGTTTGGCGACGAGGATAATCACAAGAATCCTGGGTGGAGTTTCATACTACAGTTTGGCGACGAGGATAATCACAAGAATCCTGAGTGGAGTGTTATACTAAAGTTTGGCGACGAGGATAATCACAAGAATCCTGAGTGGAGTGTAATACTACAGTTTGACGCCGAGGATAATCACAAGAATCCTGGGTGGAGTTTCATACTACAGTTTGGCGACGAGGATAATCACAAGATCCTGGGTGGAGTTTCATACTACAGTTTGGCGACGAGGATAATCACAAGAATCCTGAGTGGAGTGTAATACTACAGTTTGACGTCGAGGATAATCACAAGAATCCTGAGTGGAGTGTAATACTACAGTTTGGCGACGAGGATAATCACACGAATCCTGAGTGGAATGTATTACTACAGTTTGGCGACGAGGATAATCACAAGAATCCTGAGTGGAGTGTAATACTACAGTTTGGCGACGAGGATAATCACAAGAATCCTGGGTGGAGTTTCATACTACAGTTTGGCGACGAGGATAATCACAAGAATCCTGAGTGGAGTGTAATACTACAGTTTGGAGACGAGGATAATCACAAGAATCCTGAGTGGAGTGTAATACTACAGTTTGGCGACGAGGATAATCACAAGAATCCTGGGTGGAGTTTCATACTACAGTTTGGCGACGAGGATAATCACAAGAATCCTGAGTGGAGTGTTATACTAAAGTTTGGCGACGAGGATAATCACAAGAATCCTGAGTGGAGTGTAATACTACAGTTTGGCGACGAGGATAATCACAAGATCCTGGGTGGAGTTTCATACTACAGTTTGGCGACGAGGATAATCACAAGAATCCTGAGTGGAGTGTATTACTACATATATATGCTTGTGTACACCATGAGTCAGTAATCTGCACTCAGCTACTAACAGGTGCTGGCGCTTACATGGATGCCCACTGCGTGTATGCCCTGTTGGTATAAATGAACCCTCTCATGCCAGAGGGCACCCACGCACACTCACATTCAAACCCCGCCCTAATTTGTTTTTACAATTTGATTTGTATTTTCCGCCCTATTACCTGAGCACACATCTTACACTCTAGGATATCCGGTCTGTCCCGCAAAACCGAGATGAAATTGCCTCACTCTATTTGTTCTTTTACGCCATCACAGTGAGCTGGAAAGAGCACAGGGTTTGATATTAAAAAGACAATATCAGAATGGCTACGAACAGATGATCTAACACCCCCGCCGAGGGCCCCCCTCCCTCCCGAGCACGGCCGCGTTGTTTAGTGTAACAGGACCACCGAGGCGCTTTGTGCGGCGTCGCCTGCCAGCGGTTCTTAACAATTGCTTTTTCGCGGTCCACCGTGCGGGGTTTCAAGCAATTACTTTCATGTTTCCATTAATGAGAGGGACGAATTCATTTTTAATTCATAATGAATTTTATTTTGGATGTGCGCGTCTCATTAGGAGCCTGAAGTGAAGGTTAATTATTTGATGAACCTGCGATGAATGCATTAGGGACGGCCCGCGGGGGCTCTGGTGTGCAGCTTGGGAGGTGCTCACAAGTGGTGTATGCAAGGGGGGAGAGGGGTAAATAAGGGTGGAAAGCATCTGTAGGCGTGATCCACCCTGACGCCAGTTACCGGAGGCTTTTGCATTGGAAAGAAATGAGGGAACGTTGTAGGTTTCGGTGGCACAAGAAGTGCGTTGCAATGCAGGCTTCTCCGCTAAACATCACAGTGTGACCCTGGGCAACGCAACATCCTGGACTGCCGTTCGTTCCCCAGTTTAACAAACACTGAAGGCGCTTAGAAGAACGATAACCCCCAATGAAAAGCGCTATATGAAAGTTGGAGACTGACATTTAAGTCCATATTGTGAACTTGGGCTGCATCCAGGTGCTATAAACTTTCTGTGAGGGATTTTCTATGAAAGTCACGCACAGTAGGAGAGAAAAGTACTATCTCAAACTTTTAAAAGTACATATTTGAAAAATGCACAAATTAAAAAAAAATGCACGTTTTAGCTGGCTGCTTTAATCACAAGCTACCATATCTCATAATAAAACATAACACTTCCACTAAAGAGCTTCAGCTGAGAAAACTTGATATTTACGAACCAAATTCTAAACGCTATTCAAATTTCCAAATTACAGTAAAGCCACAACTATGACGCTCAGCCATCAACGAACAAGTCAACCACCAGTGAACAACTCAGGGCATCACAAGTAACATCACCGATAACACCCCTGCTGACATCACAAAAGACACCACTCATAAGATCATTGATGTTTCACTTATCAGAGGCACTCGAAAGGCTGCAGTCCAGTGACAATTGATAAGAAAAACAAGTTGGTCCTTCACATTACTTAATCTTCAATAAATGAATGAATAGTACTTTTCACTGTGGTTTTCAATCCTAGAAAGGAAAGAAAGGAGACAACACAACACTCAAAAAGCCAGATACATAAACCAATTGGTAGAAGGTTAAACCAATTTTATTAAAAATCAATTTTCAGAAATTCAGATACAAAAATGTATTTAAGCACGACATTTAAAAAAAACTCTTTTTAAATAAGCACAATTTGAAAAGCACTGCTAGATGCAGCAGGAAGAGTGAAAAGGTACGTGCTCAAGTGAGTGAAAAAGATAAGAGAAATTAAGACAAATTGGTAAACGAAATTACTATAATTTTAGTTCAACTAAAATTCAATTATTCTAGATGAACAATAAGGAAGCCTGCCCACAAAACAATTCAAAACAAGAGGGCGGGAGGGGACACAAGGGTGCAGGCCCCTAAAGCACTGTAAGAACAGGGGAATGGGCGTCGACGTTTCGACCCCGGCACAATGGAGGTAAGATTAACACCTCTGCTACGGGTCTTCTTCAGGACAGGAAGGGGTGGGATGGGAAACGGGAGAGTACCAAGGTTTCAAAAGAAATGAAGATATGTCACCAATAAATAGTTCAAGGCGACCGATTAATGGTGTGCCCAATTGTTCCAAATCTTGCCTTCAATTAAGCTTGTGGATTTAGTTAAGAAATGCCACAGAGCGATTATTTTCAATCCACTTTCGAATCACTACCAAAGTGAGGGCAGGAAGGGGTTAAGAATGTCCTTTCAAGACATGTAAGAAAACCGGCACTCAGGTAAAAACCGGGGTGAAAGATGTCTCTTTGAGGATTTTCCAAGGTATTTAACCAGCCAGCCACCGGTTCTAAACGGGCCTGACCGTCCTGTCCTCAAAAGGGGGTCCGAATTACAAGGCAAACGCCAACCGGGTTTCAAAAATGCAGGGGCAACAGCGTCCTAGTCCGCGGTTCCTTGCGTAAGCTCCATCGATGTTCTATGAAAGTCACGCACAGTAAGAGAGAAAAGTACTATCCCAAACTTTTAAAAGTACATATTTGAAAAATGCACTAATTTTAAAAAAAATGCACGTTTTAGCTGGCTGCTTTAATCACAAGCTACCATATCTCATAATAAAATATAACACTTCAATTAGAGAGCTTCAGCTGAGAAGACTTCATATTTACGAACTAAATTCTAAAGGCTATTCAAATTTCCAAATTACAGTAAAGCCACAGCTATGACGCTCAGCCATCACTGAACAAGTCAACCACCAGTGAACAACTCAGGGCATCACAAGTAACATCACCGATAACACCCCTGCTGACATCACAAAAGACACCACTCATAAGATCATTGATGTTTCACTTATCACAGGCACTTGAAAGGCTGCAGTCCAGTGACAGCCAATAGATGACCTTACACTGATATGAAAACATAAGGCTGCAGTACCGCAGATGGCCACAAGAGAGCCTCCCAAAAATATAAAAAGCTACTGAAAGTCCCTGCAGTTTCAAAAACAGACAATAGATGCCCTCATAGGCGTTAAATGGAGATGCTAGGTTGTAACTTGTCCTAAATAGCATCATATCTTTAGAAAATGCCTCCTTAATCTCTAATTGTGCCTCTATATGCACAAGTGGTGTTGGCATGTAGGCAAAATGTGATGTCATTTAAAGTGGTCCATACCTAAAACAAATCTTGTAATTCCAATTTGTCATTACATTTCAGAATCCTCCATCTTATATCTATAATGTCATGATATCATTTATCATATTAGTGGAATTGCAGCCTTTTCAATGCACCTTTGCCTACAATCAATAACTCTTTAGCGGTCTTTTAACTGCAATCCCTCTTCCCTAAATTATCTCTCGGAGGATGTCTATTAACTCTTGATGGTGTTAATGCTGCTTTCCACATAAATCTTGGGCAGGATATGTATTAACTGGCATATTACCACATACTCTTTTGCCATATAATCTTTGCCAGAACATCTTTTTGCTGCCAGTGGAATTGTAGACTCTTTACGCATAATATTTTTGCAAAGACACAAAGACCCCTATTTACTACCGCAGTTTACCTAACATTGCAGTTTTTCTTAGATAGGTTATTGTTGTTAGGACATATCTTAAGTGGCATTGCAGCACAGGCATGTTTACCAAAGAAATGTTGTGAGGAGACATCTATCAACCGTCAGTGGTATTGCAGTCTTGGGTTTGATAATGTATTTGAGGACATACGTCATAAAACATTTAATTTATTTATTTTGAAAGTTTTATATAGCGCGAACATGACCTCCGAGGGTATCAGAGCGCTTTACAGATTATGCATCAATAAGGGTAGAAGCAAACAAAACAATATACAGAGCTACAAAGTCGACGTCTAAGACTGTCCAATGTTCTCGTGAGGGAAAAGCAAACAACAGAATCAACACAACGACAAAAACACATTTTAGAATTGTCCGACAAACTCAAGAACAAGGTGGCTGGGACAAAGTCAAGGCTGTGGTCCCCGAATCAGATGAGGGGGCCAGGCTAAGGCAGAACTGTCTTCATCAAGAGTCCCTTGACTTTTTTTTTTACGGAAACAGGGGATGGGTTCACCCTGACTTCGGGGGGGCAGGGCGGTCCAGATCCTCAGCGCCAAACCCAAGAAGGCTTGCTTATATGCCTTTTTTTCTTGAATTTTTGTGGTTTTAGCTAAAGGGTACTGGAGCTTCTGGAGGCTCTAGAACCACAAGAGAGTTCCAGTTTCTGCGCGAGGTACAGCGAGGTCTTGAATTGGATGGCTTTGTGAGCCATACATGCAATTTTTAACTGTATCCGAGCTTCATAAGGGAGCCAATTCAGGTCCCACAGGGCCGGAGGGATGTGGTGGTATTTTTTTGTGCCAGTTATCAGCATGACAAATCATAGGTGATGGAAAATTAGTGATGCATTCACAAAATCTTACACAGTCGCACTTAGAATGTCTTGCGTGATATAACATTTGAGGTTGCGGGCAGTGCATTGGATCGTTATGGTTGCGCAGCTAACCGTAATAGGAATTTTAATGGCTTTTTAGTTTGTAATCATAACGTCTCTTCAAATTGAGTTTCTAATTGAATTGTTATGGTTTTTGTTAACATGTTAGTTTGTGATATTAGCAGCTTATGGTGAAATGATGTTAACCTACTATTTTCAGCAATTTCTTTATACATATTTGCTTTAGCCCTGCCCTCATGACCCGTTGGCTGAGGTCTGCATTCATGCACAGTGTGCTAAGGGTAAAAGCCAGGCCTCTTGTGGTGTAGATTTTTTTTTTAAATCCACTTGTTCAAGGCACAAGAACCTTATGCTTGCTGATGACACCCGCTGGAACGCATCCAAGCATGCTTGCTGACGAAACTTGGTGAGGCATCCATGCATACATGCTGATGACACTCAGAACGCATTCATGTTGATGACACTCGGAGGAACGCATCCAGGGCACACGTCCTAAAAAAAGAAGTTGGGGACGCTGACGTCACAACAGAAAGTGACGTCACAAAAGGTGGCTTACACCATCAGACTCATTGCCTCCCCTCGCTCACCCCTTAGATGTGATTGCATCAGAGAAGCGAGTGCGTGACATACAGTTGAGACACTTCATGTGTACCGTATTTTACAGATCAAAAAAGGTATCACTACGGCCGTGAACAAGCACGCACATTAGACTCTGGCAGTAGCTTGTTATCGAGCTCCCAGTAAAACAAGTGGGGGGACGCCATCCACCCGCGTGGTACCCCAACTCGAGCCCTTAACGCATCGCAGCATGCCTACTGATGACACTCGGTGTCTTCAATAACCTTGGCACTGTGTCCATGTCTGATTTGAGGATGTGTTTTGATGATCTTTGCCATCTTTAAAGTAGCTGTGCAAATGGTCCTCCAATATGTTCCAGAACTGTTGTTGACCACAGCGGCAATTTCTCCTGAAACTTGATTGTTTGTGTCTCGCAGTCAAAACATCCTGGTTGGACAGGGGCGTGGCAGAGCCGAGCAGCAAGATGGCTGCTTAGTCGAGTGGCTCTGCCGGCTGAGAAAATCATCCGACAGATATCCGCTCTCTGGCTACAGATCCAAAGGCACACGCCCTGGCATCTTAAGGTGTGTCCCCTGCTGTACAAATTGCTGTGCTCAGATCGCGCTGATGCACGAATGGGTGCAGGACAGGCGTGGCAGGGCTGCGGCCTGGTCCAGGCAGGCGTGCTGTGGAGAGCGCCACGGTCTGGGCAATCCTGCTGGGCGCTGCGGTGTGCACTCCCGACATTGGCGAACCTTCTCTCCCCCCTCCGGGCAGCAGAGCTCTGGGACTCTGTGAAGGTGAGACGGGTGCTGCCTCGGACGGAAGGGCCCAGGGCCCAGCGCACGGACAACGCGGCCTGACTGGAGACTGAGGGCCAAGTGGCGTCCTCCTGCCTGCGGTGATTCCAGTGAGTAGCGGGGCATGGGAGCGGCGCGGGACAACAGGCGCGAGTGATACTTCGCTGGCAAACCCCTTGCTGGGTCCGGAGACCCACTGCTCGCCAACTGTGTCAGCACGGCTGAAGGGCCGTGCATAGGCGGCGCCGCATTACGGTTAGGGTGACCAACTGTTATGGGTGCAAATTCAGGACGGTGAGTGTAAAAATTCAGGACAAAGGGTCAAAATTCAGGACACAAATTCAGGACAGTAGGTCAAAATTCAGGACAAAACTTCAGGGCAATTGGATAAGTTTTACAGACACATCAGAGGTCGCGCAATCGTATATAAGTAAGCCCAGCCATATCCAAACATATTCAACCATTTGCAAACATATTCATCATGTATCCGTCCATCTATCATTTCACTCATCCATCCCTAAATGCATCCTTTCACTTATCCATCATCCATCCATCCACCCTTTCACCCTATCCATCTGTACACTCATCCATCCTCTCTTCTACCCATTCATGCATTCATTCACTCATCCATCCAGCCATTTACCCTTTCACCGATCCAGCCATTCTTTCACTTACTATCCATCCACCCAGTCACTCATCCTTCCAACCATCCATCCTTTCAGTCATCCATCCATCCTCCCTTTCTCTCTCCATCGACCCTTTCACTTAGCAATCCTTCCTTCCATCCATCCACCCACCCATCTACTCATCCACTCATGAATCCATCCATTGACCCGATCATGCATCCATCCTTTCTCTCATCCATTTATCCTTTCACTCCTTCACTCATCTATTCATCCTTTTGTCCATCTACCCTCCCTTTTACTCACTCATCCGTCCTTGCATCCACCCTTTCACTCATCTGTCCATCCATTCACCCTGGCACTTATCAGTTCATCAATCATCTATCATTTCACTCATCCATCAACTCACTCACCATCCACGCTTTCACTCATCCAGCCATCATTTTACTGATCCATCCACCCTTTTACCCATCCAGCTACCCTTCCACCCATACATCCAGCTATTTACCTTTTCTCTCTCTTCCATCCTTCCACTCACTCAACAATCCAGCCATCCTCTCTCATTATCTTTCAATTCAATCTTTCATTCATCCACTCACCCTTTCACTAATTCATCCAGCTATCCACCCATCCCTTCACTTACTCACTTGCCCACCTTTTCATATTAATTTTGAGCTGAGCCTTTCTGAGAAGAGGCCCATCAAGAACTTCACCCTCGCTGCAGGATCCTTTCAAGGAGTGAGACAGAAGCCACCCAGGGCAGAGACAGGATCCACCACAGGAGGGGGACAGGAGCCATCACAGGCGGGGGGGGGGAAGAGGGGATAGGAGCCATCACATGGGGGGCACAGGAGCCTTCACTGGGGGGCAGGAGCGATCACAGGAGGGGGAACAGGATCAACCAGGGTGGGCGCAGGGGTGGGTATGAAGTATTCTAGTATCATCCTGTCTCTTCCAGGGTGGGGTAGGGCTCCTCACCCCCTCCTTTACAAGACAACGAGAAGACAGGCTCTCTTTCCAAAATGTTAGTTTTGCCATCCCACCAGTCCCCCACTGTGATGTACAGCACTTAAAGGAGATACTCCAAGAGAACTGATTTAACTGATTGTCCTCCATACTTTGTTAATCATTGTGGGTGAGATTGTGCCATTTCTTTACTTTATTACATTAGAGGCTGCATGTTTGAAGACCCGCTCTGTGAAGAGAATCAGTGCTGCAATCAGGGCCGGTTCTAGGATGTTTGGGGCCCTGGCAGAAAGGGAATGTGTGAGGCGGCGGCCCCTCTAAATTGCAGAGACGCATTCAGGGCTGTTTGCATCTGAATAGATGCTCCTGAAGGCACAGCCCCTCCCTCTGTCACCTTCGAGCACCTCTTAACAGCTCATCAAGGGCTGGAGGTGTGAGGCCATCCCGCTGTGCCTCTACAGTGCTGCTGGGTATCTGAGCTTTGGAACAGCCTCGGAGTTAAGACGGGAGGTGGGTGGAAGCTGTGCCCGGTTAAAATTACGGACAAAAGGCGTCCGTTAAAGGATCCTTCACGGACAACGGACAGACGGCCGAAATTACGGACTGTCCGTGAAATTTACAGACGGTTGGTCACCCTAATTACGGTGCACATCCCGCTGAGCCCGCTGGCAGTGATTATGTGGAGAGTGGGGAACAACGCAAGAGGGGAAAAGTAACCTGCCTGACAAAACCGGCCGCGGCCCATCAACCTCTGGGAGCAGGATATTGGCTGGTCCGGATTGGGGGCTGGGACGCGGCCACCTGCTGGGCCTCGGCACCCTCTGCAGCCACGAGAACACTAAGTGCAGCAGAGTCATCATAGCGCTGCCCTGAGAGGGCGGCCTGGAGCCGATACAGTGGGATTAGTGACGCCGTCCGTACTGCACAGCTTCCCCCACATGGAGGGCTCTGACGCGGTGGGCACACCTTTAGCATAGCCGATGCCCTGCTCCATCCTCTGCATAGGCACACGTGTTCATTGTGGGCTGTAGAGCCTTGCTGGTACTGGGCATCCGGCACAACACGCACATGATTGGAGCACAAGGATTGGAGGCACTTCGCGTGGCAGTTGATCACCCTGCCTGCCAGGCAAAAGAGGCCACGGATCTGTCTCGGGCGTGTGTGTGTGAGAGAGAGGCAGACGGGGGCTGCCCTGTTCCCAGATCTGTTCGTGGACGTTGGGTCTGTCCTGTGTGGATATACCACTTGACCCGAGCACTGGGGCCTCATGGGATCGGCCTGCGCTGGAGCTGCAAAGAGCTGGATCCACTACGGATAGTGCCAGAATTTGCCAACTAGAAGGCAGAAGTGTGAGCGTCATCAGCAGAGTTGGCTCCTGTATTGCACACTGGTTTGGCTTTCTCCCACGTGTCCCCTGGCAGTGACCTCGGGGGCTTAGTCTTGCTTAGGCTTGCCCTTGCGTAGGCAAGGGGGTGTTGCGACGCCACTGGAGATCCACCAAGGGGAAAGCGGACAACAAGCAGGACAAGATCTCCTTTGAGAAACGTAACACGTGTCTCCAGGACCCCGAATACACACAAATAACGCAACTGGATACGGAACAAAATGACCACATCAGACCCGCGATGCAGGAGGTGAGGGGCAGCCTACGAGCAATCAATACCAAACTGGACTCACTGGTGCAGAGAATGGACCAGGTATCTCAGAAAGTAGACAAACACGAAACCCGACTTGACACACTGGAAACCAGGGTATCGACTCGGAGGATCGTCAGGAGGAGACACAAAGACACCTGCTACGAACGGACAAGGTGCTGGAGGGCATCAAGGCGTGCAACCAAGACCTAGAAGCGAGGTCTAGATGAAATAATGTATGCATAACTGGCGTTCCAGAGTCCATGAACATAAACAACATGGAGCGCTTTGTGGAGGAAATGCTGAATGAAATATGTGCTGAGGAACTATCCCCAAAGTTTCTTGTGGAACGAGCCAACCGCACCCTGGGACTCCAAGCCCACCTGGGTGCCTCGCCACAACCAATTTTGGCGCGATTGCTAAACTATAGAGACAGAGATACCGTGATACCGTTTTGCTGATGGCCAGGGAGAAAGGAGAAATCCAATACCAGGGGAACAGAATTGCGCGTAACCCAGATTTCACCCAGGCAGTCCAAACTGCGTGCAGAGAATTCATCCCAGCCAAGAGACTGCTCCAGCAGATAGGCATGAAGACGCAATGATGTACCCTGCAAGACTTAGAGTGCACACAGGGCACAAACCCCTGATATTCACCGAAGCAAGTGCCACCTTGAAATATGCCAAGCAAAATGCCAAGAGACAACGCAGTTGAGACGGGGCGCCTCACCCTCCTCCAGCAACCAGCTAAGTGATAATGACTGATGTTGGGGGGATATGCACCCAGGTTGCGGGACTGCTGTAACACTTGCAACCACATATATGTTAGTTTAAGCCCCAATTTGTTCAGTACCCTTGGAACTTAATGACTGTTCACATCATGAATCCTTGTGCCAGAGTTTTAACTAATTATGCTCAACCACCCTGTTCTTATTGGACAGGGCAGCATGCAGGCAACCCCACGCCCCTATGGGATGATTCCCTGGTGCCCCGTACTTTGAGGGCTTTACTGTGTAGTGAGTTGTTTTATAAGGGATGCACAACCTGATTGGGGGTTGGTGTGGGTGGGTGGTGAGTTATGAGGGAAGTTATAGAATGATGTTTGTTGCAGTATGACTTGAACCTAATACTAACCCGTCACCTAATGAAGGGCACAACACGGATGTATGACGGTACAACGCGTACCGTCACAACGCATCCCTTTACCACGCATCCCTTACAACGCAAGTCGTTACCACGACTTGCGTTGGGTTGGGGGTGCGGATTTCGATTAGTTTAATTTACTATTCTAACACCAGTCCCCGTGGACCCTAGGGAAGGTGTTGGGATAGTAAATTAACTATTTTTAATCCTTTAGCGCCCTCCAGCGCAAGTCGTGGTAACGACTTGCGTTGTAAGGGATGCGTGCTAAAGGTACTTCGTTGTAAAAACATCGTTGTAAACGATGTTTACCGCACAACACACTATCTGTAATCGAGACCAGCACACAACGATGCAATAATGTTGGACACAGAGGCGCTTGTAGGGAGAAATGGGAGGCCTCGGGACGGGAACCTCACACACACACACACATCACACCGCTCAGCAAAGCCCTTTAATTGTCTAAACTCTCCTGCATGACTTGGAATGTATGGGGTCTAAACGACCACCGAAAGGCACGGTTGGTACAATCCTATTTGGTCAGACTACCAGTAGATATCTGTCTCCTACAGGAGACCCACCTCAGGGAGGCAGCTCGCTCTTGGTTAACCTCCTACAGATAGAGCGAGGTACACACAGCTAGTTACTCTAACTATTCCCGAGGGGTGGCAATTTTAATACGCAGAGGGGTGCCCTGGCAAACACAACACACAGTGTGTGACCCAGAAGGTCGGTATCTCATCCTAAAGGGGACATTATTTCACCAGCCACTTATTGTGGTTAACACATATGGCCGAAACTTGGACGACCCCACATTCTTCCTACAAATTTGGCCTAAGGTTCAGTCGATGGGAGACGCTGCAATACTTTGGGGTGGGGATGTTAATATAGTACTGACACTGACCATGGACAAGGGGGGTGGCCCGCGCTCCTCATCCTCAGGTGGCGGCAACCCTAAACAGTATAATATTGGACCACTGTCTGGTCGATTCATGGTGGGCGCTACACCCCATGGCCCGCAAGGGGACGTGCATTACATAATATCATCAGGCATGGTCCAGAATTGATTTCTGGCTATTGACTAGAGACTTACACATCTGGGTTCAAGATGTCACTCACCATACACGGACTCATTCTGACCATGCCTCAGTGGCTCTGTCGCTTTCGGTCCCAAAGCCCTATCAGCAGCCGTTAGCGTGGCCCTGCCCTCAAACGCACTACTAGACGCTGCCTTCTTTGAGCACAAGACTGGGTTGGTGACCCCCAAAGGGAGCACTGTGGGAGGCATTCAAGGTGGTGATAAGGGGGCACTGCATCGGTGGCCAATCTGGAGTGCTTCGCAACATTCGGGGATGTCTGGGCAGATTAGAAAGGGAACTCAATGAATTAGAAACACAGTATTGTGCGGCACCATCCCCCTCGCTTCTGGCTACTTTACGCACTAAACTAACGGCGTATCAGGAGGAGGCAGAGCGCAAGACCATATTTCTACACAAACATGCAACAGAGCGTAGGTACGGGGAGAGAGACAGGCCGGGCAAGACGCTCGTCAACCTATTGCGGACACCCAGAGTGTCCTCATTTATTACCGAACTGGCCACCACAGACGGAGCAACAGCGCGCTCTTCACCGGATATTCTGGCCACTGTGAGGGGCTTCTACGCGCAGCTCTACACATCCAGCTCTAGGCCCCCTGACGATATCCTGCGGAAACACTTTGACTCCATCGAGTTAATCTGGTTCAGCAGAGCACACCGCAAGTATTTATAGGCTCTCTTTACGGTGGAAGACATCAAACTGGTCATAGGTGGCCTATCCATGGACAATGCCCCCGGAGCGGACGGTTTGACGGCCACATTTTATGAAGAATACTCAGAGCTATTGGCACCATGGCTCTTGGCAGTTTATCAGGAGGCCGTGGAGTCTGGCTGCCTGCCCCCCCTCAATGCGTGAGGCCATTATTATAACTATCTTAAAACCGGACAAAGACCCATCACACTGTGACTCGTACCACCCACAATTCCTGATAAACCTGGATGCAAAAACTTTTGCTAAACTCTCAGCCGTCCGACTCCAGCCACTGCTTCCCTTGACCTTCAGAAGTTGTTTGCTTTAATACACTACCTAGCACCACATGTCACAGCAATAGCGGCGCTCCTGGACGCAAATAAGGAGTTCGATTCTTTGGAATGGGGGTTCCTGTTCCCACTGCTCCAGCGAATAGGCCTTAGCCCCGTTTTTAACCCACAGATAAAACTGCTCTATACTTTGCCCACAGCATGCCTCGAAGTGAACAGCTTGATATCAGACCCAATCTCCATCACGAGAGGCACTAGGCAGGAATGTCCCTTGTCGCCGCTACTCTTCGCCATAGCTACTGAACCGCTTGCAACCCGAATTAGACAGTATCACACACATCGTAGCATAGGGTTTACCACCAGAGGTCTCACTGTATCACTACATTACCTTGTATATGGTGTACCCCAAAGAGAATCTGGCACCTATGATGAGAGAATTAGTGCGCTAAGGGGAACTCTTCGGGGTAAGGATAAATTGGAACAAATCAGTTATAATGCCCCTGACGACCGGGACCAAGCCCTTTGAAACGGACTGCCCTATTACCTGGGTGACAGGACCAACACGCTATTTGGAAATTTAGATAAGCAACGATATTTACGAACTCTGGATGGCAAACTATGGAGAAGGTGCGCCGCTGGAAGACGCTCCCATTGTCTCGGATTGGATGAATAGCTGTGGCCAAAATGATAATCCTGCCCAAATTACTGTACCCATTTGTGAACGTCCCTATCCCTCTCACCTCACAATTTTACGACAGCCCAGGCTATCCTGAGAGGTGCTCACCTTACCACAGGCTCAGGGTGGGCTTGCAGCTCCTGTCTTTGCTCTTTACGCTTACAGCGCATAGGCGCAGCTCCTACAACACTGGGCACACCCCACGCCCTTTCAGCCGCATGTGGCCATTGAAATAGATAGAGCACTGCTTCCACTTGCCACTGCTGTATTTCAGCCGTATAGGCGACCACGCAATGAAGTAAATACTGTAGAACAATGCGATGGGCATGGGCGTGCCTGCGCAAACGAGCAATATTGAAAGTGCTTTATGCTCCTTCTATGCCACTGGCCAACAACCCACAGATTTCGCCACTCAGAGACCGCGGGGCACAGGAACGGGCGATGACGCATCAGCTGCGGGTGGGCAGGGACCTCTTCCCCGGCGACACCTTGCTGAAGCTGCAGCAAATATGCAACCCATGAGACCCATCGGCAGCGGACATGTTGCTATATTACCAACTGCGCGCTGCATGCAGACGCAAATTTGTCACGTTTCCGAGCCCTCTCCCCTCACTACCAGCACTCGAGAACGTTCTTGTGGTGGAACACGGCCGCAAGCTAATCACTCGCTTATACAATATTACGTAACATGATTACCCACTCACTATCCCGGGGGCCCGCGCGGCGTGGGAGGAAGAAATGGGGATGGAAGTCACAGACGACCAGTGGAAGCTTGTCTGCGGTCAATTAGAAATGCTACCCCCTAAGTATCGTCTTAGACTGACCACTTCAAGTACATCCACTGCTTATACCGGACCCCGGTACAGCTGTACCGCATGGGGCTGCGGCCCAACGACCGCTGCTGGCGATGTGGAGCTGGGCAGGCAACATTCCTACACTTAGCGTTGCAATGCCGCCCCATAGCCAACTACTGGCTGCAGATACTACACCACATATAAAACATAATTGGCCAGGAGCTGCCCTGCACGCCGATGGTGGCATTGTTGGCTGCTATCTCAGATGTACAGCTGAAACTGAGGAAGATAACAGCTATGCTCTTACTCATGGCCAAGCGCCAGGTGGCTCTGCATTGGAGGGCGCCCCTCCCACCGACAACGAAGGGTTGGATATTGAGTGTCACTCAATGCAAGCCTCAGATGGAGAGCTTCTGGGAGCTAATGCCGACACGAGCCCGCCCCAGGAAAATTTTGGACCCGTTTGTCAACTGGTTAAACACAATAGATAGCGATGATCCCCAATATGGGCAATAAGAAATGATAACTCCTCTGCTGTGCCGCAATGTTGGGCAACTGTCTGACCTACTGTTCCGAGTTGTCACTTGTTGCAATGGAGGCTAAAGCGTGTGTATAACAATATGTACTGCATGTGGGTCTGAACATATATACGATGTGCCTATGATGACGACACCTACACACAACTGTGTGGTTACCGAGCAATGTGCTCCTGTTTGTTTTTGTGGAAGTTTGTAATTTTATAAATGCAAATTAAAAAACACACCATCCAGGTTGGCGCTAGTACCCTAACACCTGAACCACAAATACACTTTTGGCGCTAAGAATCCACTGTAAGTTACTTGGAGTCCAATGACCATAGATGCTGAACTCAATGTCTCACTCAGACACTTAATACATTTGGTTTATAGGTTGCGCGTGTAAGTAACATACCTACATACACATGCTACTTTGAACATAGCAAACATACAACTGACCACAAACTACCCAATGCTCAGAAGCTTTACCAAGGTTTTACCACTCACAATTTCGATATAAACTGTGCAATCGAGTGCATGCATTACAAAGGAGGAGAACTTATTTATAGCACTAACTTGCAAAGTACTTAATAAATGCGCAGTACAATAAAGTGACAATACGCCTCGCAAACAAAAATACATTTCACTCAAACCTTCCTCATTAGGGGTACGTAATATGAAAAACATGCAAATGAAGCCCAATTAATGATACAAAAGCACA
Source organism: Lissotriton vulgaris (assembly GCF_964263255.1). NCBI lineage: Eukaryota > Metazoa > Chordata > Amphibia > Caudata > Salamandridae > Lissotriton > Lissotriton vulgaris. Next base: position 51,635,939 of record NC_141697.1, read on the forward strand.
CTAGATGCACATAAAAATGTGTGCAATTATTTAGACCAGAAACTCCCTGTCAATTATGGTGACTTTTAAATTCACTGAACATCTTTCTGCGGCAACAGCACCACTCTTTACAGGCGGCTCTGTGACCAATGTGACTGTAAGGCTTATTTGAGATCATCGGTATATGATGAACTCTTTGTATCCACCGTGTGCCCGACAAGTAATAAACTGCAGAGTTTTAGACTAGCTGTGGAGGGGTGTCAAGGTCATCTGAACTAATCCTGCATTTGGACTTATATCTATCAAAGTGGAGAAGTGTGGCTCAATGGTTAGAGCGGCAGACCCTGATGCAGAGGTCTAGCCCGGGACCAGGGTTCAATTCCCCGCCTCGGCGGGTCTTGGGCTCAAAATTCCACAGACCTGATAATTCTCGCCTCGGTGCCTATTCCAATCATGGGTCCCACTCTGCAACTCTGGGCAATAGCTTGCTTAATCTCCACAACGGCCCCCACAACGCTAAGGATGCCTGGCCTCCACCTTGGGGTGCCCAGGAGTGGACACCTCACAGGGAAAGCCAGGATGGGTTCCACAGCGGTATTCGTACAAGCACCTTGAGACCCTTGCGGGTGAGTAGTGCGCTATACAAGTATCAATTTACATTTTTACATTTATCTACATAAAAAAGGCTGCTACGTGGCTATTGTCTCCAAATTCTCAAATACAGTCTTCCAGCACCATGCGTAATTATTCTTCTGCTATGTAAGACTGGAAAGGTGTCTTTCTGTCAATAAATATTAGGATACTCTAGCCTGAACCTTTGCTCCCAGTTATTAGTGAAATGAAAATGGAATTCAGCAAGCTGTAGTGGTTTTGGAAGGGTTTTGTTGATTTAAAACGCGAAATGCTTGGGGACTAAAGGAGGAGGCAGTGATTCTCCCTCCCACTCAGGTGAGACATAACCTAGTCTGCCTTGTGGGATTGAGGTATGACTGTACCGTTTGTCCCCTCTGCCACCAGTACTCTGCCCGAGTACATAGTACTGATCCCTTCGTATGTGGGAGAGGTCCACAGGAGGTTCTGATGTCTGTGTGTCTTGTGTACTTTGGGTCTATTTATTTATACCTATTCAATCCCCTCGATTCGTTTTTTTACGCAAAATAAGAAAATAAAGATTGGATGCTCTAAGTACCATTTCTCATAGTCTGTGTGACCCTGATGCTGACGTGTGCACAAAAATTAGTAATAAATGCTTGTATAATGCTTCCTTTCACAACTGCTTTAATTTTGGCAGTAAAGTACGCTAGCCATTTGGGAAAAAATGGAAGCCTACTGCCTTTGGTTTCAGAAGTTACTTTACACTTTGTCAACATCAATGAAAAATACCAGATTTCTCTTACGTGAGAAACTTTCGATTATCCACTGCTACTACTCGCATGACTCAACTATGAACACTTTATGTGGTTAACATACATACATATGATGTCTATCCGCTTCTCATTGCCCTCATGCTTCCAGGTTCTACCTAAATTCTAAGACTTGGGTCTAAGACCGGATGGCCTTGTGTCTTCACTCCTAATGATGAAAATCATAAACCTGACCGCTTTCGGGGAGAAACCCTAACTTCAGATATCAGCATTATGATATGTCCTTTAAAAAGAAACAGGTTTAGCAGCAAATAACTCTCTTGTAATACACCTCCAGGACTCGTCTCCTAGACTTTGAATCACACTGTTTCTAGCACTCTCTTACATATATTTCTTGAAAGATCCAGTCTATAAGGATGGAAGGAAAAGTAAGTATTTCTTTATTCCAACTTAGGTGTCAGGACTATTCTTGACATGGCTTCATGAACATCTACAGAATAAGTTACAACATGCAGGCACAAAAATGTCAGCTCATTCACTTTACACAGGCTGCAGACTTTGGTAAAGCCCAGAAATCACTGCTATTTACAATGTTTTACTAAATATTCCTCTTGGAAAGCAACACAGGAAGATACAAGTGACAGTATGCTGCAGATCATATAACATGGAAGAAGCAGATGGGGGCATCCACCCCTAAAGGGCCAAACTCCCTGTGCATCTACTACGCATCAAGATACACTCCATCCAGAGATGAGGTGCCCCACTGAGTATACCTAAGAAGTTCACCATGAAATGTAGTCATTTTCGGCATTTTCTCAGTGCAACTAAAAAGTCATGTTCAGTTTCCTCGAATCATGTGTTTGGCACAGGTCGGTTACATTACATTGATGAGCAACAAACAGGGGCAGTCGTGTCTCTGACTTTACAGCATCTTTAGAGATATCCATGTTTGTCTGACAAAGTCCCTTTTAACCTGACAGTGTTTAGGTGATCTGGTATTGAGGAAACAATTAAAGTTTAAACATTGGAGACCTATTCTTAACAACGTGTAAATCCGCGCCTGTAGATTCACTCCCTCGTTTTAGTGCAGATTTCTGAATTTTTAGAATTGGTCACCCTTGTAGTATAAGGCAGTTGCTGGTTGTCAGAAGTATTCTACAAAAACTTTCAGGAATTCCTTATTACGTCCATGCGAGGGCACTTCCACATTCATAATTCTTCATGTTAAAATGACTTTGAATCAGCCTGACTGCACTAATACTTTTCCTAGTGGAAAAATTCCTTTTCCAGCACCCGCATAAATTCTGCTGGTATTCCCTGCCCATTCCAACAGATTTAGGGCACACTACACAAAGCCATTTTGAATTGCAAACACTGTGATGTGAAAACCAAAGAGTTTTTTTGTATCTAACTGTAACTAAACCCATTATGCAAGTCCGAAAAGCCTTGCTTAATTTTCCAAATCGCAGCTAGGAGGGGGCATAAAAGGTTGTCCCTTCCCAAATGCAAGTCACAATGTTATGTATCACACACTATTGATCAGTTCCAGACTCCACAAAGAAGGTACTAACTGATTCACAAAGGGTGAAGGAGGCTCCTTGCAAACCATTCCACCCCTTAGGAACCTTCACCTCTGAGAATGCTGTTGGTAGCCTCGGGGGCAGTAGATAGTGTTTCAGGGGACCACTGCCCGCTCTCCAGATGGTTTCCCAAATGGGAAACGTTAAAAAAATACAGCATCGGTTTCCTTAAGGAGCACAGGACGCTTTAAAGATTGATTCCATCCAGGAATGGAAACACTGGGGTGCTGGTCAGATGTTCCTTGCAGGTCATCATCCTTTTGTTTGTAGCCAATCACAGAGGGTCACAAGTAGTGACCTAATTAATATTAATTAGGCAAGTAGTTCTGCGATCCACTTACAATCCCCTTACACTGGAGATGTTACTGTGACATTACAGTACATCGGTCATATTGAAAAATTAAAGGCTGGTCGCAAAAAGTCGGTGCAAAATTTGCAACCTCTTTCTGCAACCAGTCTTTTAATATATTGGGCCCAAACTCCTATTATTGACAAAGGTAAATCGTTGGGGTTTTCACTAAAGGAAATATGTGTGCAGGTACCCCGATTTTGTGGTGATGTCCCCTTTCAAAAAGCCTCATAAGGAGTTTCATTTTCTAAGCATTTTTGTGAAAAAACATTTTAGATTTTATACCCATTTTAGTTCGATTTCATATTCATTGCATTAACTCTATGAGTGTTGGTCAAGGGAATTATTTATTTATTTATTTATTTATTTATTTATTTCTGATTTTGTAAAGCGCCTGGTTACACTGTCAGTGTGTCCCCGCGCTGTCAGAAGAGTCAGTTGCTCCGACAGTCAGAAACAGGACGGGCTAATCTTTAGGAAAGAGGAATGTTTTCAGTTTCCTGCGAAAGATGAGCTCCGATGATTCCACTCTTAAGCTCGGGGGGAGAGAATTCCATTTGTGTGCCACCAGAATACGGAAGGATCTGCCTCCCATTCTGGCCTTCTTGTGTCTGGGGACAGCGAGAAGTCCTGCTCCTAATGAGCGGAGTTGACGGGTGGGCGTATAGGGGCATAGCAGGTTGTGAAGGAAGGCCGGACCCTTGCCATGTACGATCCTGTGGCCAATACACAGGGCCTTAAAGTCGATCCTTTCGTTAATCGGGAGCCAGTGCAATGTTTGTAGGGATTTTTTAGAGGAGGCTCTTCTGGGTAGCCGGAGTACCAGGCGAGCTGCAGCGTTCTGGATTGTCTGCAGTCGCCGCCGACTGGAGACGTTGGCACCTAGATACAAGGCATTTCCATAGTCCAGTCTTGACGTGACAAGAGCATGGACCAGGGTCTTCCTTGAGGATTCTGGGAGCAGGTCGATGGTTTTACGGAGTTTCCGTAGAATCGAAAAGCAAGCACCAGCTACTCGTCTGGTGTGGTAGTCGTAGCCAAGCTTTGAATCCACCCATACTCCAAGATTTTTCACCTGATCGCTGGGGGTAGGGAGTGGCCCCAAGGTCTGCGGCCACCAGGCAGATGTCCAGACTGAGGGGGGTTTTCCCACAACTAGCACCTCAGTCTTGTCACCGTTAAGACGGAGGCAGTTCTTCGCCATCCATTCAGCCATCTCCTGGAGGCATGCTGAGAAGTTTGCGGCGGCTAGTTCAGAGGGTTGGGTCAGAGCGATCACCAGCTGGGTGTCGTCTGCGTATGTTACTACTTCCACCCCATAGCGTTCCGCAGTAATGGCCACGGGGGTGACATATAAATTAAAAAGTGTTGGACTGAGGCTTGATCCCTGCGGCACTCCTTGACCAAGGTCAAAGGTGTCGGATCGTGCTCCTCCTTGCTGCACCGAGAAGCTGCGGTTGGTAAGAAAAGATTCCAGCCATAGCCAGGCCATGCCTGTCACTCCTCCTTTCTTCAGACACTGTAGCAACGTATGATGTGCCACAGTGTCGAAGGCTGCGCTGAGGTCCAGGAGCACCAGTGCCGCCACATGCCCTGCGTCCACGTGCTTCCTCAGTGCCTCAGTCGAAAAGAGGAGGGCTGACTCTGTGGAATGGCGGGCTCGGAAGCCCGATTGGTTAGTATGCAGGAGGCCTCTGGACTCTATGTGTGCTGAGAGTTGTTGATTAACTAGTTTTTCTGCTAGTTTAGAAAAGAAGGGCAGCAGCGAAATGGGGCGCAGGTTACTAAGCTGGGACGCACTGATGTGGGGTTTTTTCTTAAGAGGTAGCACGACTGCCTTTTTCCATCCGTGGGGGACCTTGCCAGTGTTAAAAGAAGTAGATAATATGTGGCCAACATAAGGTGCTAGACGACTCATGGCGCTGGCCAGGAATTTGGCAGGGGCAGGATCGTGAGGGGAGCCTGATTTAATTCCTTTAGCCATGGCTATCAGGAGGTCCTCCGTCGGAACCTGGAATACTGTGAGGCAGTCTTCGATCTTTGCCTCCCAAATCGCTTCTTCCTGAGGAGGAAGACGGTTGGAGCCAGTTCTGGCATCTTCAGGGAAACTGGTATAGATGTCGCGTACTTTTTTGTAAAAAAATTCCGCGATGGCATTGCAAGATTGAGCTGAAGTCTCAGCCTGCTCTGAAGAGGGGGGAGGTGTAGTGATCTCTTTATAGATCCTAAAGAGTTCCTTGGATGAGCAGTTAGCGTTTTCTATTTGGTCAGCGTAGAAGGTCGCTTTGGTTTTCCTGATTAGGAGATGGTAATCTTTTAGGCTAGCTTTATACACATCTCTTGCCTCTAGTGAATAGTTCTTTCTCCAGGCGCGTTCGAGCCTCTTACAAGCTGCCTTGGTTTCTCTAAGAGCTGTGCTGAACCAAGGTGCAGTTTTAGTTTGTCGCTCCGGACCCTTATTGGCCCAAGGGGCAGTGATGTCCAGGGCTTTAGTGATGTTTCCGTCCAGGGCTGTGCAAGCCCTGTCAACATCTACTCCTAGGTCTATGGGAGAGCCGTTTAAAAGGAAGTGATGTTCAAAAGAGTCCATGGAAAAACGTGACCATTTCCTCTGTTGTTTGTTGTCGCTATTGTGAATTTTTTTATGTTGAGTCTGGATTAGGAAATGAAAGGGGACAAGGAAGTGGTCGGTCCACAGCAGGGGAATGGGAAGGTCCTGCTTCAGATCCTCCATATTGTTGAAAATGGGGTCGAGTAGGTGCCCCTGCCGATGAGTGGGGAGGAGGGAAGCTGTTCCTAGTTGCAGGGTTTGCAGCTCTTGGCACAGTTCTTGAGCAGCTGAATTATTGAGGTCTTCGAAGTGGAGGTTAAGATCCCCAAGTACTAGGAACCTCCTGTATCTCATAGCCAATGGGGTAACGTTCTGGATGAGACTATCCGCAAAGTTTCTGCTACCTCCCGGGGGTCTGTAGATTAGTAGGCCTTTAATTACCGTATTTTTGTCTATATCGATAGAGAATGACCCAGTTTCGCTATCTGATATATTTGCAGGTTCGAGGGAGCATGTCATATTCACTCTATGGATAATGGCGATGCCACCACCCCTTCCCTTAGGTCTGTCCTGTCTACAAATTGCGTATCCCGGGGGCAGGGCCTCTCTGACTTCAGGGTCTGAGTCTTCGTCCAGCCAAGTTTCCGTGAGGCACAGTATGTCCCATTTGTTGTCTGTAATCAGGTCGTATACCTCTAGTTTGTGTTTTTTGAGGGAACGACAGTTGAGCAGTGCACCAGTGATTTTCCTACTATGCTCTGGTTGGGCGTTGTCATTGGGCGTACTTGTTTTAGGATGCTTTTTAAACATGAAACCACAGTGTTTGCAGGGATACGTCGGTCTACTTATGCTAAGATCAATGCTGTGCTCACATACCTTTAAGTATTTGTTACGAAGGCTGAGGAGCTCCTCTTTGTCGTATCGGATGTCTGGAAGGAGCGGACCAAGGGGTCTGGCCCCGTGCCCCGGTCTGCCGCGGACGGGCACGGGGCCAGACCCCTTGGTCAGGACCGTAGGGGTAACCTTCTGAGCAGACTGCAAGCATGTTGCAGATGACAGTACCCCGCATGGCCGTTCTACACAGCCCACCGTCCTCAAACACAACCTTCCCACAGTGTCAGTTTTAACTCTTCTTCACAGCATCCCTTTAGGTAATCACCTAGAGCTTCTCTAGTGCCTCCACCCTGGGCATCCTTGGAGGTGAGAATAAGATGCAACACGTTTAATTACCTCTGGGAATCAGGCCCTAAGTTGGTATCCTTAGTTCGAATCATGGATGGATGATTGGTGGCCCCAGTTGAGGCATCGCTACGCACCAACAACAAAAAGAGGCTGCATTAAGATCAAAAATGACAAAGTGATATGCTAAAGTCTAGCCATTGGCCTTTAAATATAAAACCACATTTTGAAAAACTCCAACCTTTCCAATATGATCAATTAAAATTTAAATATTTGTATAGTCACAATGTATGCATTTGATGTACGCATGTTTCTGTAGTTTTGTGTGTTTTTTGAGGTTCTAATCAAACAATTTGTTTAGGTTGGAGACTCCCAACTTCCCACGGTAATTCAGAGGGGTCCACAGAGGTTAAAAAGTTAGGAACCACTTTTCTCAGGGGCACCTGCGTTTTGTGGCAATACGTGTGAGTTTACCTGTATTTCAGATTTGTTCATCTTCTTCTAACTTCGTGGATCACCTAAAAAGTGTTTCTAAAGAACCATGAGCTTTAATATCACCAGTTCTGCTTCCAGGTCTTCTAGAAACCTTTCTGTTCTAAGGTGGTTTCTTTGACACAGGGGGTCCTACAGTATTAGTCATCCTTTGCTTGTCTCGGCCGAGAAGAAAGTGATCCAAGCCTTAGTGGTCTCTCAGCTGGATTAGTGCAACATCTTCTACCTGGGAGTCTCTCAGGCTAGGTTTAGCAGACTCCAGTGGGTTCAAAACTCTGCGTCTCGCCTTTTGTTCATCTCCCTAAGTGCGCATCTATGGGTACAGCACTTCATAAAGTGTACTGGCCCCCAGTGGAGAAGAGCTTCTCTTTCAAAGTCATTTGCTTCTGTACTAGGATTCATAGGAAGACTGGGGCAGCTGACCTGCATCCTCTTCTTACTACTTATTCTCCTAGGAGGTGTCTCAGGTCTTCAGATTAAACACAAGGAGATGATGGACGGAGCGCTGAAACTTTTCAGACACTCAACCCCAGTCACAGATCTGGGTTGAATCCATCATCGTTCTTTAGCTCACTTTGTCACCCCAGTTCAGACACAGCTAAATACAAATCTGTCTGACCCTGTGCCTCATGGGAACAATCCAGACCGAATTGCCAAGCCATGTCTTCCCTGGACCGGAAACAAGCATCCTGGGACAGGTTTCGGGCTAACAGCCCCCATCCGCAAGGCTAGCTTTAATCCAGTGGCAAAGTGAGCAAGAGACCCACGTCTGGGCATACCCTGCCAACTTAGGGCGAACAAAGCAAACACAAGGAGATGATGGACAGAGCGCTGAAACTTTTCAGACACACACCCCCAGTCACAGATCTGGGTTGAATCCATCATCGTTCTTTAGCTCACTTTGTCACCCCAGTTCAGACACAGCTAAATACAAATCTGTCTTGACCCTGTGCCTCATGGGAACAATCCAGACCGAACTGCCAAGCCATGTCTTCCCTGGACCGGAAACAAGCATCCTTGGACCAGTTTCGGGCTAACAGCCCTCATCCACCAGGCTAGCTTGAATCCAGTGGCAAAGTGAGCAAGGGACCCACGTCTGGGCATACCTCTTCCTGAAGTCTTCCTGCTTCCACCGAGCTGCAGCCAGCAGCTAGACAGCGCACTGCTTCACCACGTATATGCGTGGATAAGGCATATGCATGGTTAAGACAAATGTGTTAAGCGCTTGCATAGTCGGAAAACGTGTTGCTCTGCCCACGTTGTTCCGACTGTTTCCCGCCTGGACTTGCAGATCGGGCTGGACGGTTCTTATTGGAGAAGGACCAACTCTGAGTTGCATATGGCTGGTCTCTGTCTGGTTTGGCATAGTGGGCAAAAAACAATGGAGTGTGGCCGAGTAGTTACCAGTGGCTGAGATTAATTCAAGCATTCCATCCATCACCTTTTGTTTTTATAAGTGACATTTTGAAAAAAAGTCTCACTCAATGGGTGAGTCTCAGACACTACTCATTCGCACAGTGTCAGTGAATGAGCGAGAGACACAGATCACAGTGCACTGCCACACACTCTGTGCATGTAACACACTTTGGAGCATAGTCACACCCCTCAGCCCTTCTTAACCACCCAGTGACTTTAATGAAGTCTGTCGGTGAGACCTGCAGCAGTCCTCTGAGCTGGTGGGATTCTACAACGTCCTGAGGAGTCAAATGCAACTTTTATAGCAAGCACCGGACTACATCACTCTGAGGAGAAACCACTGTGGTTGTTACATGTAGGATAACAATAGGACATCAGAACTGCTTCATCTGTAGAGACAGCACAATACTCGAAGCAGACAACCACTTCAGTCATGACACATAAGAAGATATCACATTGCTTGGACAACCACAGCACCTGTAAGCAGAATCCATGTCTCTGGCAAAAAAAAATGTGGTACCAGGAGACAATACCTCCTGGGATTAATCATAAAGTGCCATATCCCTCAAACACAAGACCATCACAACTACAGCCTCAACCCTCAAAGCAATGCATCTCTAGGCAATGACGACCACGAATTTTAGAAAACAGCACATGATTTTGAGGGGACAAGCAAAACATTGTTCACAAGCCTCTTCGGGGAGACTACCACCCCAGTGTGCACCTGCAAGGACACAACACAAGGCTCGGACGGGATAACCCTTTCACCTCCACCACTGACCTATATGTAGGCACCCAATAGACGGAAGGTGCCACAAAGGAGTTTATCGGGTCAAAGTATGAGGGAAGTATGGACTACCTTTGCCTCGTGCAGACCTGCTGCCTCTGATCTCTCCCAAAAGCCTGGTGTTGTGCACTGTGGCCTCCTTCTATCACCAGGAGCTCAGTCCTCACATCTGGATCAGACTCAAGGGAACAACAATTGGAATGAGTGAGTGAGTCAGTGGGTAAGCGGGTATACTTCTAAAGCTAGCCATTCTATCAAATCAATCTTCTGTTGCTGGTGACCACCTAATTAAGGAGTCTAGCTAAAGAAAGCAGGGCTGGCAGAACAGAAATTAAAGGTCAGATGGTGGTCAGAGAGGAGGTTACAGCAAACTTTCCATCAGTGGTGGCCAGGAAGTAGCTCAAAGTCAGCAGGAACAGTAGTGACGATCTTAAGAGGCCACTAGGATTGTAGGCAAGTACCCTAGGGCGAGGCAGTGGTTGGGCACCATGTCATGTGGACATTAAACCTCAAGCTAAGCCAGTTTGTATATAAGGCCTAGTTTAAAGGACAGTCAGTGCTTGCCTCCCAGTGGGTGGTCAAGGTACCGCCACCCTGAGGCGACCATCACAGCAGCACTGTGGGCCTGGTAAGGTAATGTAGCGAATACTAACACATCCTGGCAGACGGGGTCGTTTTTACTGCTGGGTCGCATTTAACAATGCTGGGAAGAAGTGAGACATCACAAATTGTTACCAATGCTTCCCAATAGCAAGCGGCCGGGATTAAACAGTCGGAAGATACAGTATTATTACAGCTGGTTACGCCTCATCGTTTTCACGGAGTAGCTCAATACAATTGTTATGGCTTACGGGAGTGGTACTACAGGACAACAGGCGAGGAAGGAGTCATGTCATAGTTCTGTCATCCTTGGAGAGCTGTCCATCTTCTTTTACAGAGTTTTGAGAGCTACGGAGACACGGCTCTCAATGAGGGGTGCGGCCATGAGCCCTGGTGTCATCGCTGCATGGTCCGCGTTTTTAGGTTAGGGTGCGCTACTCATGACAAACATATATTATTCTATATGGCTGTATAACAGAATATCATCTCAATAATAAAATTGTGCTACCAGGTCAAGAGTAGAATATTGAGGGTCAGAATAATGAGGACGTGATTGCATGTAGGAAAGTATACACTACCTATTCTTAACTCCACGTCAACATGCATCGAAGATGTACATCATCAGGGTACATATATGTGGAGTTAAATGAAGTGAACTTATACTTACTTATACTTACCTTGTTGAACTTCTGGTGCTACAATATTATGAAGAAGATGTTTTCCTGACATACAACTGTATAGAATAAAATATATTCACCATAAAACGCACAGGTCCCCGCTATTAAAAAAGCATTACATCTGAGCTTTAACAACCAGTATTTGTAAAGCGCACCCATACCTCCAACGGAAGTGTCTCGGCGCTGTCCGTATACCGCTTAGGAACCCTTCCTGTTTTTTCCCTGTGAAATGTCCACTCCTGGGCACCCCCAAGGTGAAGCCAGGTATCCCCGGCGCTGAAGGGGCCGTTGTGGAGATTAAACAAGCTATTGCCCAGAGTTGCAGAGTGGGACCAATGATTAGAATAGGCACCGAGGAGAGAATTATCAGGTCCGAGGAAATTGAGCCCAAGACCCGCCGAGGCGGGTATTGAACCCTGGTCCCGGGCCAGACCTCTGCATCAGGGTCTGCCGCTCTAACCATTGAGCCACACTTCTCCACGGCATGGATTTTATGACAGCGTGATAGTACTGAGACAACATTCTAGTGGAAAACCCTCTACGTTTCCTTTAAAGAGATTTGCCAGCCTCAGTAAGCAATTGGCTTCTTTTACTCCATTGGCTTGAAACATTGTCAATCAAATTTTGAATCAGCCAACAAGAGTATCTTACTCTGACTGCTTCAAGAGTGACTAGCTCGAAACGCCTCCTGGGGAATGCTCACAAGGCTATTTTATATGTGAAATTGACCAGTCAGCATCCCAGTAGCGATGGAGAGTGAGTGCTGACAAAAACACCTGAAAAATGGATGCTACAGAAAATACAGCAGCCCTTTTTTAAGTCTGGATTGATTGGTGTGGGGTCCTCATCACAAAATACCCAATTTTTGCGCTAGATGAATTGTCACTGTTCTTGTATCACGTGTACTGCCGACGAAGCATGGCAGGGGACTACTGAAATAGCCTTTAAAGCAACAGATGGACTTGCCCACTGTAAAATAGAGTAAAGCGCCTACATCAGGCTGCATCGGCTCAACAACCACATGCCTTCATGTCAGCGCTAGCCTCAGTACTTTCCAACACCGGACAGGCCAGACCCACCAACCCCAGGAGGGCAGTACCAGGACAAGTAATAGCACTGAGAGGCAGGTGTGGCTGGGGTAGAGTCAGTAACATGTCAGGCGTACTAAATATGTCTTGGTGGGTTTGGGGGTCACATAATATGTTTCCACATAGTACTGTGACCTTTAGGAGAAAATCTAGCCTGCCTGTTTCTTTAAAAAGGGCCCTCCCATCTGTTGATTTCTCTCTTCTCGTTTTACAATATCTTTTCTCCTATTTTAATTTTTATCCGGAGTTTTATATAGAGCGAACTTGACCCAAAGGTATCAGAGCGCTTTACATGAGCACCAGTTACATTACAGAAGGACACATTCATTTTTGATAGACATGGGGAGATCGTGAGTCACAGGATGCTGAGCGGGATTGCCGAGACCCGAACCCCGTTCCCCAGATTTGAGGTCGACCGCCCTAGCTGTTAGGCCACATCCTTTCCCTATAAATGATTGGGTTTGATTTCCATATCACATAATGCTATATATCCCACTGGTTTATAGAGGACTGTGAGTGACTAACCTGGGAGATTGAAAGCAGCTTCCTGGGTTAACAAAGTACTATCTGTACTTGAAAAAGAGTAGTTATTGTCATCCAACGTAATAAACGTCACTTTATTGACTGCGGAGAATGAGAAGCGTGGTCAGGCCAACAGGCATTCAAAACCTGGACCTGAAACTTACAACGCGAGACAGCTCATGGTGACACTGATATTACAATTACAATATTTTTTTACTATTTAACAAATTATTATGGTAACACAATCATAATTAAACGTCACCCCCTATTAGGTTAGCAGAGGGCAGCAAATCTACGCAGGAAGCCATAGCCAGCACCTCTGTCCTATGCTTTTTTCTCCAATTATGGAGTTGCTGCACTTGCCACATCATCCATCATCTGCCGCAGAATTTAACAAAAAAAATATTTCTAGCTCAAACAGATCAAAAGTTATCACGCACAGTGAAATGTCATTCAGTTAACTGGTCATCTTTCAGTCGCTTACTTCTGTATTTGGATGCTAAACTGGTACTAATGAAGGGAGGCTGCACTGAGCCGTTCTTTGTTTGACCTGTGACTGGCGAGGAGTGCAAGTGGCGGTGAGAGGAAGAGAGGTGGAGGGCTGCCAGTTCCCCCAAGTAACGAGCACCCCAGCGTCTACACCCGGGCTTTGGACTACAGCCCCCAGGGTGCAGCGCTGCTTCACCACCTGTAGCGAGTCAGGGAGACGCGCTGTTTCCACGCTCAAAAGCCACTCCCCTTTCTCAGTGGCACGGGACGAAGCCCTAAGCCCGGGACAAAGGGCGGGCCTGTCTGTGCCTGTCCATGACTGGGAGCGACTGGACTGGGCCATACCCCCTAAGACTCTGGTATTTATATTGTTAGTACGGTAGAATTGGGTGTCTTTTTAACTAACAGACTTGAGTGGGCTTGAATTATCAAATATTGTGTATTAATCTGAAATGTAGTCGCGACACGATTGCGAAAAACTCTTACTCACCATTCCTGAGTTACCTCAGGATAATGGCAAGCACTGTGAGAACTAGGTCATCCAAAATGAGTGAAACCATCTCCCCACGCTTTCGACTCCTGGAAAAGCAAAAGGGTACTCTCTTCCCCATGTCTATTCAACCCACCGCAATAGATAAAATGCTTCAAAAAGCCATTGGTGCGGTGTCTTGTGAAATTGAGTGCGCCAAAGGCGTTTATCGCTCACTCCGCAAACTGACCCCACCCCTATGCCCCCAGAGACTGAGACTTACACCATACCTAATTCCCCTTGTGACTCTCTAGCGTTCTCTGTCGAGGAGATTCCCTGTGCACAGCTATTGAGTACAGTTGCCCAACGTAAAATTAAAGTAAAGGGAAAGGCATCCATTAAAAAAAGGGGGTCCTCTCGAGGAAAATTAAACACAAGGGGGCCAAATTAGGTATAAATCAGTTGGCTCAGAGTGAAAATAACAACTTGAAAACAGGGGAGGATATAGAGTATGTACCACGATTTCAGGCACCCCCTAGTTGGGCGTGCCAACTAATCTCCGACTAGCAATCACATATTGACCAACTTATAAATTCACAGGTGAAAACAATTTTGAGTCAGATAGACAAAGTAGTCACCCTTTTGAAAACAGGGGGGGTGGGGCACGGGAAGTACCACACACCCTCCCCCAGTTGCTAAATCTTCCGGAATTGAGGCCACTCCTGCGAATCTGCCCCTACCCCCAGCCAGCCTACCATCAGTTGTCCAAACTGCCCCCTTGATAGGTCCAGCATTGCCCTCAGTTCCACAGCCACACCAAATAATTAGTCCCCCCTTTAGAAGTTCCTCTAGTATTGTCGAGGTGAACAATGTGCAGACAACGACCACCCCCCAGGGTCTAAACTCCATGCAGTCCCCTCCAGTGCTTCAGCCTATGGGCGCAACCAGAGGGATGCCATCTAAGGAGAGTAACAACCAACTACCTTGCATTAATCTCCCCCCAGAGGCATCCCCCTATGTTGTTATATTTGCAGGGGTACCTGAGCTGAAGCCGGACCATTCAGAATCTTTTATTGAATTAAAAAACAAAATAACGTTCAGGCTGAACAGGAATAGATCGCTCTTGGGGAATGACCAGGGGGAAATCTTGTTTGTTTGAAGGGTTAGCTGGCTTGGGAATAGGCGCAAGGATATTCCAGGGGATTGTGTGGTTATAAACTTCAGGAACTATAGAGTGGTTGACCACATACTCAAGTGGGGGTCTTCTATTCAATCGAGCCCCATTAGGCCACTGCCCCAGGGCTACTTTTACTTGCTGGGTAAACCGACCTATAGTGGAGGCTCAGTACACCCGAGAAGTAATGCCAGCTTATTTGGTGAGTTAGGTCTTTGTCACCCAACGTTAGACGCCCTCCCTGATAACCATGTGAAATTGTGCCTGATGAATAGATTTGATCCTCTAACAACATTGGAGGAGCTTGATTGACTGGAGATTAATTATGCTTCCCCCAAGAGGCCCCCATATGAGGAGGGTTGTTATATAATCAACTCTTAGGATATGCCCTCTCCCTCGTATTCTGCCCCCAGTGTGTCTGCTGGTTGTGACGAAAACATTTCTGGGAATTCTAAATTGTGTCACAAGGAAGATTCCCAGGTTTCACCCAATACAAATGAGGTTGTCTCAACTAAGGATCACACTGACATGAGCCAGTTTGACCCCCTACTAGCTCCCCCAGTTCCCGAGAATTGTATTAGTATCCAGGGTGGGACAGCTGAGAGAGACCAATTTCAAGGGCCGGGAAGTTCATCCCTGCCCTTTAAAACTCTATCGAACCAGCACAATTTCACCATGGCTTGATGGCATATTGCAGGCCTCTCTTCAAGGCTTGGCTCTGCCGATTGGGCAGAGTTTATTGAGACGTGTTACATTTGGCTCTTCCAAGAGACTTGGGCTTTAACACCCATTTTTCTTCCCAGGCTATCTAATTATTCAAAGCAAGCGATACAGTGAAGATGCTGATTTAGGATGGGAGGAGGACATCAAGTGGGATATCCCCCAGCTTTCTATCCCGCCTATAAAGAAATGGACTGATGCAGCTTTGCACCTTAAGGGTCTTTGCTTAGCTAAAAGGCTCAGGGCTGTAAATGGGAGAACGATCTCGGATGGAACGGCCAGGAACACTTTTGTAGTGTAGTTCCTATATTCCCAATAGGCTCTGCGCATTGGAATAACATAAACGATAGTTTAGACGTAGGACTAGGTCGACTAGGTCTCTATTGAATATGTTAGACTTAATTGTGAATGCCAGCTAGCTCAGAGGTCACTAGAAACTTTCTCGAATACACTAGAAGAGATTCGTTTCTGACAACCATATAACATGACAACTTTGTTCCCCAAGAATATGAAATATATCTCCAGAGTCGCGGAAACAATCGATGGCTATTTCACTCAGTCAATCGAGCATGCTTAGTTTCACCAGAAGTGTAGAGAAATAGAGAGACGGGCGTTTTCAATAAAAAGGTTATTTATTGAGCAGTCTTCTTTCTCATGCAAGAGAAGTGAATTGCTACAATCGTAATACTTGCTATGAAGTAAAGTGCGTACAGTAAAAAGAGTACTATGAAATAATACTGTAAAAGCATTTGTATGGTTTCTAAGCCATAAGATACTTAAAATGGATAAAATACATACAGTAATAAATAATGACTAAAAGTACTCAACTGGTGCATCTAAAATACGCCTACCCCGGTGTACCTAACCTAAGTCTAGTACAAGGGAAGAAGTAAGTGAGGTGTAGCTTGAGTAAAATAGTTTCTGCCAATAATCTATCCAATAATTCTCTATGGGTCTAATCAGCTCCGTACCTTGGTTATAGAATGAAGGAGGTCTTGTATATCTCTCGCAGGACTCGATCTCCCAGTAACCTGCAAGGGTAGCAGGGAAGCACTGGAGCTGGATTTCTCGACAGGAGAAACGACAGCGTCTCTCTCAGTGCCTCAGCTGGAGGGTCGGCTTCCTTCGGCACTCGCTACAGCAGGGCGTCGGGCAAGTAGTTAGTTGATCTGCTCCAAACCACCGTGTGTTTGCTAGGGCAGATGTGGGCATATTTATACCTGGAAGGTGCTGAGTTTGACGTAAGGGTGGACATAATAACGTCACTAAGAACTCGAAGTTCTTTACACGCTCCAGGACTTCAGGGACAAATCAATACTGAAGATAGGGGAAGTCCCGTACTGCTGAAGGCTGGTTGTCTTCAGGAACTCGTTGTACTCTAGGAGCTTAGTGGAAGTAGCCATGCCGTATTTGGACTGCATTGGCTGTGCTTAAATATGGTTATGATTCTTATCCCTATATAAGGATATGATAAGTTATACCTATATAAGGGCATGATTCGGGAAAATTACACTAGAGCCCTAGATACGTTACAACACTTTCAGCACAGGCTCTAGAGGTAGCCGTATTGATAATATCATCTTAAGTATGCCCCTCTGGCCTATTCTGATAGATATGGCGGTCCATCCAAGATGTGAAAGCGACCATGATCCCTTAGTCCTGAGTCTTCAACTTTTACCCACGACCACAACCTCCCAACAACCCAGCAATATTAGTTCAGGGGAGCTTGTTCTTACCAACAATATGAGAAGAGTTCGTTGGCAGTATATTAACGACAACAAAGAGGCTAGGAACTCAATGAAATCCCTGGTTGGTGATGCTCTCTCTTTTCTCCAAGCCTGTGATTCCCAGGAGCACATTAACAGTGTGATCAACGGGTTACATGAAACCTTGTTTGGGGACCTAAAGTCATATTGTACCAAACCCCAGACACAGAGCAAGGGACCCCAACCTCGAAGAACTTCCTGGTATAATGGCTCCTGTAGCAAGGTCTATAAGACCTTTGCCGGGGCAATCAAGTCACGCGACGGACCAGCCATTAGACAGGCACGACGCTTATAAAGAGAGCAACAACAGTTAGCTTGAACTGCCTGGGAGGACAAATACTGGTTGAACTTGCTGGAGGCCAGCAAGGACAGGGATATGATGAGGTTTTGGCATACTTTGAAATGGGGCAGGGGCAATATTTCCACAGCTCCTGAAAATAATGTTTCCCCAGAAGCTTGGGTCTCTTATTTTGAAACCCAATTAAATGTAAATGTAAATTGATACTTGTATAGCGCACTACTCACCCGCAAGGGTCTCAAGGCGCTTGTATGAATACCGCTGTGGAACCCATCCTGGCTTTCCCTGTGAGGTGTCCACTCCTGAGCACCCCCAAGGTGGAGGCCAGGCATCCTTAGCGTTGTGGGGGCCGTTGTGGAGATTAAGCAAGCTATTGCCCAGAGTTGCAGTGTGGGACTCCATGATTGGAATAGGAGCCGAGGCGAGAATTATCAGGTCCGTGGAATTTTGAGCCCAAGACCCGCCTAGGCAGGGAATTGAACCTTGGTCCCGGGCTAGACCTCTGCATCAGGGTCTGCCGCTCTAACCATTGAGCCACACTTCTCCACCACTCCAATTTAGAGGCCCTCCAAGCGATACCACTGCTCCAATGGAACTGACTGTAGAATCGTGTGTCACATTTACAAAAACTGAGGTCCTAAAAGTCCTGAAACGTATTCCCCGTGGGAAAGCTCCGGGTCCAGACTGTGTCCCGGCTGATCTTTTCTTATCGGATCTTGATACTTGGGCTTCTTATATACTACTTTTGGCCAATGCAGTGGCAAGTCGAGCATCCCCGCCAAAAACATGGGCGGAAGCGGAGATAATCCCAGTATTTAACAAGCATTTACAATGCAATGGTCTCAGCATTATTAAAGGTAGAGCTATTGGCATTGCTCATGACATTTTCTTTTTTTAAATCATAAATAAATGGCATTGTCATTTACATTGCCAATAGCCTAATCGCTTGCATATGTGAGACCTATTGCATTACCACTCACACACAGAGTAAGTAGTAGAGTGAGTAGTTGACAGTGAGTAGAAGAGTTATTAGTAAAGAGAGTATTAGAGAGCGAGTAGTAAAAAGTGAAAGAGTGAGTATTATATGGTGAGAGAGTGAGTAGTATATATCCTAGAGCCACACACATTTACATGCACAGCCACACCCTTACATATACAAAGTGTATTTTTATTTTCAGTAGTAAAGAGTGAGTAGCATAGTGAGTAATTATGAGTGAGTAATGTTGAGTAGTAGAGAGTGTAGCAGAGTGTGTAGTACAGTATTACAGTAAGTACTATACATTAGATGCTATTTAGTACAGTGTCACAATCTAAGAGCGAGACTGTGCTCCAAAAGGTGAGACTCCTCTGAGGCGTAAGGACCATCATCACAATCCAAGAGCGAGACTGTGCTCCAAAGGGCGAAACTCCTCTGAGGCAACAGGAACATTAGTACAATCTAAGAGTGAGACTGTGCTCCAAAGGGTGAGACTCCTCCAGGCAACAGGACCATCATCACAATCTAAGAGAGAGACTGTGCTCCAAAGGGTGAGACTCCTCCGAGGCAATGGGACTATCATTACAATCTAAGAGAGAGACCGTTCTCCAGAGGGTGAGACTCCTATGAGGGAACAGGACCATCATCACAATCTAAGAGAGACAGTGCTCCCAGAAGTGAGTCTTTTAAAATCAACAGGGCCATGGTGCGCAGTGTCAGCCTCCCACCTGGTGAGGGACACTGGGTCTCTGCAGCAGGCCATGCTCTTGGCACTGAGCACCATGTACCAATCCACGCGTCCACACACTCACACCGGCGAGGCAATTGTGGACACTGTGGGGAGCAGGGACTGGCCTCCCCCAACGTCGGAGTCCCGCTCTGGGACTCCCTCCAAGTCGATCTGGTCCACGCGACGCTAGCACCCGCAGTAGGGGGGGGGGACCGATAATGTGCCCCGACGCCCTCCTCCTCTAAAACAAACAGAAATTAATCCCTGGGCCGCAATCACCGGCTCTCCCGCTGCTTCCTGCTTGGCTGCCTGTACTTCCGGGTCCTGGGGGGAAGCACTTCTGGGTCGCCGCGGGCAGCGTGGCGGCCCCTTCAGGTCACTGCAGGTGGTGCGTCATAGCGCTTCACAATAGGAACAGTAATGTTACATGAGAAGATTACGAGTGAACAAATTACAAAAGCAGACGTTAAGTTACATGAGGCAAAAGTGACAATTGTGAGCAAACAAAATACATGAGGAGCAAGCGGTGCATTACAGGAGGAATAGACTGGGACCTCGGCGAGAGGGAGGGTGTAACGCACACCACTAGAAAAGGGGCGGGGCTTAAAAAATAGAAAGCCGAGCAAGAAAACGTCCCCGAATCCGAATAAGACGGGGCTTGAACGGAGTGACGCCCCTCTCCTCCAATGGCTGGCCTCCGTTTAGGAAGCCAGACAATGGAGAAGAGGGGCGGGTTCAAGCCCCACTGTAGAAAACATCTAGATAATATTAAATCTTCGGACCGAACTGCGCAAGCGCAGCCTACGGTCCTCGACCTAAAAAAGTGGATTGCTCCCTCCCTAACAATTACAAGCCCATCAGCCTGATCGACAGTTTCCAGAAAGTGGTGGCAAGACTGGTACTGGATTGAGGACAACACTATTTTAACACCTCTACAGGCCGGCTTTCGCTCCCATACTGGCACAGTCGACCAGGCCTTTAGGTTTACGGCTATCCACTGGAAGGTTGTAACTCTGGGAGAGGGGGTCGCGTTGCACTGCTTTTATCGATTTAAAGACAGCTTTCGACCTGGTCCCTCGGGCCAAATTGTGGCAGGCCCTCCGCTGGATGGGATTATCTCCAGCACTTCTGAATATTAGTGTTAGGCTCCACCACGCTAATTATGCACAGGTACGATAGGGGAAGCAAGGTAATGTGACGAGTAAGTTCAAGGTTGGAACGGGAGTCAGGCAGGGGTGTGTCCTGGCCCCCACACTTTTCGCCTTGTTTATCAACATAGTCACACAATACTTTGATAAACAACCAACAGACGAATTGCGGGTTTACATATTCCCCTTTTAAAATTCGCAGACGATACTGTTATTGTCGAGAACTCAAAGGGGAATGCAAGACGCCCTCAACTGTTTTGAGGCTTTCTGTCGTGACCAGGATTTAGTTATTAATGTGTCCAAAACAAAACTTATGGTTTTTCACAAGAACAAAACAGTGAGGTGGTGGGTTAGTTTGGAGCAAGCCCCCCTTGAACAAATAGACATATTCACATACCTAGGACTATCAATGGGTAAAAACTTCTCCTGGAAATCCCATATAGACACAATGAACTTGAAGCACTCACAGTTGGCGGGTGCCCTGCTTAGAGAGCATAAGCAATCCAAATCAAAGCCTATTGCCCCCGCATTACAAATTTACAACAACAAGGTGGGGGCTTCGATTCTATATGGTGCGGAACTTTGGGGCTTCAGCGATTTATCACCCCTAGCCATGGCACACAACAACTTCCTCCGAGCGCTTCTGGGGCTCCCCAATTCCACACCATTGCTCCCCCTGTATCTCGACACGGGTAGCAGGAATATTAGGGACCAGGCTCGATTTCGGCACAGACTCTGGACGACTCCTGAGCTGGCACAGTATGCACAGGCCCTGAGCGAAGTCAAGTCTTTGAACACCTCTGAAAAGATCCCGTGGTTTAGGGAGCTTAAGTCAACCTTAGTAGCCATGGGAATGAGGAGCTTATGGGAATCTCCATCCTCAGCGGTCTTTCCTTCCAAGAAGATACTAAAAGAAGCTTATTGGAACCAAATAGAGCAACAGCGAATATCCCAGAGTGATAATTCCCTAACTATGGGATTCTTAGAGTTCAAGATGACCTCGACCTTAGAGCCATATTGGGATACTATTACCAGCACTCTGGAAAGAAAACTGCATCACCTGTTTAGGGTGGGTTCCCCACCGTTGGGGTTCCATATGCTTAGTTGGGAAACAGGGATGTGGAGGCCATTGTCCGTTTTGCCCAGAGGTGTTGGGAACAACTGCACACTTCTTTTTTATATGCCAGTCCTATAGAAACCCCAGACAAAAATGGTTGAACCCTATATGTAAAAATGTGGGTTTCAGGGTAGCCATGGTAGCTCTGAGGGTTCTTAGGACTATTGTGATAGCAGTGGCAAAGTTCTTGGGATGGGCCTGGCTGGGTGATAAGAGCTAATAAGCTGAGACCTTCCCATTAGCTCTTTTTGGAAACGCCCCTTTTTACCCCTCCTTTCAGGAAACCTGCACTATTGTATATATTTTTAATTCTGTCCTCCTGTTTTAATGGTTTTTATATTGTATAAATATTGCTGGCTCATTTTGTTTTAAATGTTGTCATAAATTGTCTTTTTATGCGGATGTCTTTTATGATTTTTGTAAAAATCGAAATAAAGACTTCGAATTGAATTGAAATCTTTTCCCAGACAGCAGTATCATGTGTAAAAGTTACAAAATTATAAAATGTTATACTAACAAAAAACAAGCGTGCTGCATTGTGCTGCATACATTGGCTTTTCATGACGCATAATTTAGCCAACCTTGCCGCATAATTTGGTGCTCTTTCCAGTGACCCTGGTAATAGCCTACGGCTTTAGTTCTAAAACCAAAACAACCCTGCAATGTACAGAACCAGACATAAACAAGCATTTACAATGCAATGGTCTCGGCATCATTAAAGGTAGAGCTATTGGCATTGCTCATGACATTTCTTTTTTTTTTTAATCATCAATGGGATTGTCATTTACATTGCCAATAGCTTAATCGTTATATAAATGGCATTGTCATTGACAATGCCAATAGCTACACCCTACACAGAGCCACCCTCACACTCAACAGCACTCTGCAGTCTGTACTCAACAGCACACTGCACTCAACAGCACACTGCACTCCACAGCACTCCACAGCACTCCACAGCACTCCACAACACTACACAACACTACACAACACTCTACTCTGTATTTACCTCTGTGCATTTTGGATAGCACAACAGAGGGCTTTTAGCCGCTTCGCATTACACAAAGTTACACCCATTTGTTTCTTAGCCATGGGAAGATTTTGTGAATAGCTGAGACACTCGAGATAAAGAGCTGATGGGGAAACTCCAACCCGGCTCCCCAGGTCTAATGTCAGCAGCTCTGGCTGTAAGGCCACATTCTGAGTAGATTGAAGGTGGCAGTCAGAAGTCGCCTGAAAGCTCTTCTCATTATGGGATCAAGTCTTCAACAGGACCATGAGCTGGGGGTTGAGCAGAGCATTGTCGAGGCAGAAGTACATGGTATGGGGAGGCGCTGAGAAAGCGTGACGCGTTCATTCTGGAATTGATCTTCTCTGCCATGTCCGAGGGCAGCCCTGTGACACCAGAGGCGCGCGCCCGGCTGGGCTCAGCAGGAGCAGCAGAAGCGAGTCCCTGCTGCCAGGGGTCAGTTACCGCCACGGGGTCGGGTTCCTCTTTCGGACCCCTGCACTCCTCCTCCTTCCTCGCCGCCTGCAGCAGGACGTGCCTCGAGCGCCCAGGGCTTCGGTTCCCGTCAGCTAGGGGTGTTTCTCGTTGGTCTGTTTTTACTGCGACCTGACGGCACACGAATGTCCCCGTGCCGTGCTTTATATGTTGGCGTCAGCTAAACAGAGCGGCACACAGCAACTGGCACTGTAAACACTTGGTTCGCGGTGCCAGAGAGTAATAAACCGGAAGTGGGAAGCGCCGCGTGCATTTAACCTTCCTGTCCGACGAGGCACTTAGCTCTCTTTTCTGCCCATGAGCTACATCTGGCATGCAGAACGCCCCCAGTGCGTGGTCACTGTAGCCTCACCCTTAAAACACAGTTTTTTTTGCCCACGCATACAAAGCTATGCAAGCCAGCATAGGTAATGTATTCATTTACACGAGGCACACTGCAAAAGCAATCGCCCTTCCACGCCTAAAAGCCCAAATAATTGCATCAATAAATAGTCTATGTGGACTCTCGATAGCCACTAGCTCCCAAACGCTCATTAAAAAAAGTGCGGCCTGGAAAAAAAACAATTTGATATTTAATAGTTTAAAGAAGTCCTGATTCACAGTAGAGATACTCTTCACACCAGTAATAGAGTACTCGAACATCCGTTGGCTAAACAAACAGGCCTGGTCTTTTTGACCTACTGGCTTTGGTAATGTTTTACACGCCACTGCCGGACACCATCAGCAAAAATATATATTTTAAAAAAGCAGATTTTTCTTAAAAACGCTGACGTGCGCAAGTAAGCATGCATCATTCCGTTATAGTTAACTAGTTCGTACATGTACCAACATACATGCATGCACAAATGACATGACACTGCCTCCATTTTTATATCTATATATATTTTTTTAATTTCAGTTATAGTGCAAATAACATTTGAATTTGGAGTTGTAAATAAAACGAGCGCTGCACCAATCAGTGCGCAGCTCTCAGGCAAGCCCCGGTGACGTCATCGATGGTTCCCAGGACTAGAAATCAACTTGTATTATAATAGTATGTGTCCTAAATATTACAACATCTGATATTTTAGAAATACATGTCCTTAGAATATCTTGTATCATTTAGTAGAGGGACTGTATGTAGGGACTTCTATTTGCCAGTCTCACTTCTGGTTGTGGTTCCTTCTATTCATGTCTTTGCTATGCTAAAAAGCATGACGTGAAATGCTGTGCTACAAAATACATCACACCTTCAACAGTTACTCACAGAAAAGTATGGGCATCCTCAACCTGTGCTCTGGATGGGGCTCTTCCAGTCTTCCCTTGCATTTGAACTTCCAGCATACCAAACTAAAAGGTAGCAAACCCCTTTTCGGGAGTGAGCATGCAACAGGGATGCAATGCAGTTGATGCACTGCATTTAAATGGCAGCCTTTTCAAAGATTGTATAACTATTACAGCCAGGTTTGCAGCAGATAGCCCTGTTCAGCGTAGTCAAGCACTTTATTTGGAGACACTCCCGATGGAAGCACCACTTCAAAGCCTTGGAATGCACCCAAGGTCAGCTTTAACTCGGTATCCGCGAGAAATCAGCTCCAAGCATGAAGGGATGCGGTGTATTTGCTTTAGGAAGCTGAGTTCGAAAAAGGAAACCTTCACGTACCTGAGCGTGCTTTGCCTCTGGAGTCAGATACAGAGGTGGGCTACTGAGAGGGTCTGTTGGATTTGCTGGGGGAGGGGGCGGGGGGCGGGGGGAGGGGGGACCGGGGGACCGGGGAACCGGGACGAAGGAGAGCTGTGGGCGGGGGGGGGGGGGGGGGGGGGGGGGAGGGGGCCGGGACGAAGGAGAGCTGCGGAGGGAGGGGGGACGAGCAGAGCAGCTCTGTAAATCACCCTGCACTGCAAGAATGCAGCGGCTCACGTGAGGGGAAGAGTCCATCAGATTTCTTGTAAAGCGCCACTCCTCACCCGTACGGGGCTCAAGGCGCTGGAGACCCTTACGGTTGGTTGCAAGAACAGTCTTCTCTCTCGGGCAGGATGGGTGTGGTGGAGGGTGACCCCTCTGAGGGCTACAGGGAGGGGGGAGCAACCGTATCAGAGCGGCAAGTGCCCACCTCCGAGATGGGGGCCAAGGCAAGGGCCGCTCGAGCAGACTGGAAACTAAGGCAGAAATGTAAAGCGCCTCAAAGGCGTGAGTGTGCACTTTAGTGCGCAACAGTGTGCATGCTGGGAGTTGTAGTTTCACACTCTCCGAAGGAAGTAGAGGCGCTAGTATCCTCGGAACACAAGCTCTAGCCGCTTTGGAGTGGGAGCCGGGCCATCCCCCGGTAGGCTGCCAGGGGTGGGTTTGCTGCTGGGTGAGGCGGGGGCCGATTTTTTGTACAGTCAGTACATTAGTCACTAGCACTTGCTCACTAGTGAGCTGTCCTGTTCCTTCTCACTGTCTCCTCGCTCCGTGCGTGGGGGGAATCAATGCTTGCTAAATAATGTAGGAGCACGCTCAGCCTCTCACTTTAGGGGGGGGGGGGGGGGACGAGGCCTGCTCAGCCTCTCACTTTAGGGGGGGGGGGGGGACGAGGCCTGCTCAGCCTCTCACCTTAGGGCGGTGGGGTGGGCGTGCGCGACCAGCTCAGCCTCTCACCTTAGGGCGGCGGGATGGGCGTGCGCGACCTGCTCAGCCTCTCACCTTAGGCCGGTGGGCGTGCGCGACCTGCTCAGCCTCTCACCTTAGGCCGGTGGGGGTGGGCATGCACGACCTGCTCAGGGCGGTGGGCGTTTACTTGCTATCGGCTGACGTCCAACATGCTGATTTACACTCTAAATTCATGATAATTTAATGTCATGGGACAGAACATTTATAGTTCCTTGCTTTCCTTCTCGAAGGTGTTCTTTTCAAGTGTATTCACTCACAATTCTAATTCGAACGGAATTAAGAATAAAACTATTGGCTGCACTAATTTTGTTAAATGACCTTTCAGGACTGGGAACGAGGTGCTTTGAAGAGTTGTCCTAAACTCCCCAGCGTGACAAAGGTGTTTTACTGGCAGCTGGGATGGAGCTGTGTGACTCGGCTGCCATCGAAAACAAGACGAGGACGAGGAAAAGAACGACGCTCGAGCTGCGGGCGGAGGGAGGGGGGGGGGACCGGGACGAAGGAGAGCTGCGGGCGGAGGGAGGGGGTGGGAGAGGGACCGGGACGAAGAAGGGTACATCTGAGCTTGCTTTGCCTCTGGAGTCAGATACAGAGGTGGGCTAGTGAGAGGGTCTGTTGGATTTGCTGGGGGAGGGGGGAGCGGGACTGGGACGAAGGAGAGCTGCGGGCGGAGGGAGGGGGGGGAGGTACCGGGACGAAGGAGAGCTGCGGAGGGGGGGAGGTACCGGGACGAAGGAGAGCTGCGGAGGGGGGGGGGGGGGAGCCGGGACGAAGGAGAGCTGCGGAGGGAGGGGGGACGAGCAGAGCAGAGCAGCTCTGTAAATCACCACCGTCTTTCTCCGAGGCAAAGCAGAAATGCCTCGGAGAAAGCATGGTCATTTTCGCATTTGGGGGCGTGTGTTTTGCTGTTCTGAGTGACGGGCAACGTCACTGTCTAAAGAACAGCAAAACTTACGCCCCCAAATCCGAAAAGGACGGGGCTACATCGGAGTGATGGATCTCTCCTCCAATGGCTGGCCTCCATTTAGGAAGCCAGCCAATGGAGGTGAGAGGACGAGGGAGGCGGGTTTAAACTGCCACACTAAGAGACAATAATTCTCGGACATCCGGTCTGCCGACCGGATATTACCGAGACCTAAAAACGTGAAACACGCCGATAAAAATCAGCATTGAATAATTAGGAAAACAAGGCGCCTTTTAAATCAAAAACATGAGACTAGACTGGCCGGGTGGGTTTGAATAAACAGGACAGGTGCGCGTCGCCGGCCCTCCATCATCCACCCCCGCCCTCCCTGTCCTGCTGAATTAATGCGGCTCTCAGCAGCAGACAGGCTCTTACTCACCGGCTCCTTCCAGCGCAATCTACATTTATCACTCTTTTAATTAAGCCTCGTCGTGATTTGCCAGCTTTATTCCCGGGGAAAGCGAGGCCCTCAGCCGCTTATTTATTTTCGCAGACGCCCCCCTGACCGGTCGGACTCCAGGCGCCTGCCCCGGCGGGGCTCGAACCGGTGAACGCACGTCTGAGGGGGACGCCTCAGCGGCCCGCGCATGCGCAGTGCAGAGCCACAGAGTGATGGTCAATGGAGAAGTGAGGGGAGATTAAGTATCAATGGGCAGAAATCTGGGCAATGTGTGGAACTTCCTGCCACCCAGAGTGGCCTGGGCTAGGAAGACCCCTGGCTACACATGGGCTACCACCTAAGAATCCAGGTCGGTGGTGCCTGGAGCAGACTAAAGTAGGTTTGGTGACTTGGTGGGCTAATGCGTCCACTATAGGGGCTTGTGGTCACAGGTTCCAATCCCAGAGGGTCCACTCAGCCTTTCACCCCAGGTCCTAAAAATGAGTACCGCTGAGTTGGGTAACAAGAAACATCTGTAATTCAGCACCAAGATAAGCTTCTGGGTAAACGTACACTTTACAAACACATGTTATGTTAAAGTCGTAGGGAGCAAGGCTCCCCCGAAGACATGAAGACCATGGACTGACTATAAGAGGATGGATTATATAGATGGTAGGAAGACTCTACAGCACCAAAGACGAAGACGACTGGTCCAACGGAACTCACTACAGTGAAGGGGATTAATAGTGGCCAAGAAATCTGCATCACTGGCCTACGGAACAAAGGCTACAAGCAAGCGTAGTGTCTACAGAACTCAAGTATATGGCCCTGTGCAGCAAGGCATTTGGTCAAAAAGCGAACCTGCATGCACTCTGGACCAACCCTACGGCCACAGAGGCACAGCTATGGCACGAGGGTAGATTAGTGACTACTGGTCAAAGGACGGAGACCACTGGGCATTAAAAAAAATCTATCATATAAGGGCCAAAAGTATAGACAGTGAACAGAGAATACTGACCATAGGACATAGATTACCATCGAAGGGACGCACGCTACAAACCATGGGACAGATACCATCCACCTAAAAACAGAGACTTCTGGCCACAGGAGAGAGAGTAAGGGCCAAAGAACAGAGAGTAAGGACCAAAGGGCAGATAGTAAGGACCAAACAACAGAGAGTAAGAACCAAAGGACAGAGAGTAAAAAACAAAGGACAGAAAGTACGAACCAAAGGACCGAGACTACGGAACAAAGGACAGAGAGTAAGGACTAAAGGAGAGAGAGTAAGGACCAAAGGAGAGAGAGTAAGGACCAAAGGAGAGAGAGTAAGGCCCAAAGGACATAGAGTAAGGCCCAAAGGACATAGAGTAAGGCCCAAAGGACATAGAGTAAGGACCAAAGTATAGAGAGTAAGAACCAAAGGACAGAGAGTAAGGACAAAAGGAGAGAGAGTAAGGACCAAAGGACAGAGAGTAAGGAGCAAAGGACAGAGAGTAAGAAACAAAGGACAGATAGTAAGTACCAAAGGACAGAGGGTAAGGGCCAAAGAACAGAGAGTAAGGCCCAAAGGACATAGAGTAAGGACCAAAGTATAGAGAGTAAGAACCAAAGGACAGAGAGTAAGGACAAAAGGAGAGAGAGTAAGGACCAAAGGACAGAGAGTAAGGACCAAAGGACAGAGAGTTAGGACCAAAGGACAGAGAGTCAGGACCAAAGGCCAGAGAGTCAGGACCAAAGGCCAGAGAGTCAGGACCCAAGGACAGAGGGTAAGGACCAAAGGAAGGAGAGTAAGGACCAAAGGAAGGAGAGTAAGGACACAAGGGAGGAGAGAAAGGACAAAGGGGAGAGAGTAAGAACCAAAGGACAGAGAGTAAGGACAAAAGGAGAGAGAGTAAGGACCAAAGGACAGAGAGTAAGGACCAAAGGACAGAGAGTTAGGACCAAAGGCCAGAGAGTCAGGACCCAAGGACAGAGGGTGAGGACCAAAGGAAGGAGAGTAAGGACCAAAGGAAGGAGAGTAAGGACACAAGGAAGGAGAGTAAGGACACAAGGAAGGAGAGTAAGGACACAAGGGAGGAGAGTAAGGACAAAAGGAGAGAGTAAGAACCAAAGGACAGAGAGTAAGAACGAAAGGACAGAGAGTAAGGACAAAAGGAGAGAGAGTAAGGACCGAAGGACAGAGAGTAAGGACCAAAGAACAGAGAGTAAGGACCAAAGGACGATATTAAGAACCAAAGGACAAAGAGTAAAAAACAAAGGACAGAAAGTACGAACCAAAGGACCGAGACTACGGACCAAAGGACAGAGACTACGGACCAAAGGACAGGATTACAGACCAAAGGAGAGAGACTACGGACCAAAGTACAGATAGTAAGGACCAAAGAACAGAGAGTAAGGACCAAAGGACAATAGTAAGGACCAAAGGAGAGAGGATAAGGACCAAAGGACAGAGAGTAAGGACCAAAGGAAAGAGTAAGGACCAAAGGACAGAGAGTAATAACCAAAGGACAGAGAGTAAGTACCAAAGGACAGAGAGTAAGGAGCAAAGGACAGAGAGTAAGAAACAAAGGACAGATAGTAAGTACCAAAGGACAGAGGGTAAGGGCCAAAGAACAGAGAGTAAGGACCAAAGAACAGAGAGCAAGGACCAAGGGACAGAGAGTAAGAAACAAAGGACAGAGAGTAAGAACAAAAGGACAAATAGTTAGGGCCAAAGGACAGGGAGTAAGGACCAAAGGACAGAGAGTAAGGACCAAAGGACAGAGAGTAAGAAACAACGAACAGAGAGTAAGTACCAAAGGACAGAGAGTAAGGACCAAAGGACAGAGAGTAAGGACCAAAGGACAGAGAGTAAGAAACAAAGGACAGAGAGTAAGGACCAAAGGAGAGAGGGTAAGGACCAAAGGACAGAGAGTAAGGAACAAAGGACAGAGAGTAAGGACCAAAGGACAGAGAGTAATAACCAAAGGACAGAGAGTAAGTACCAAAGGAAAGAGAGTAAGTACCAAAGGAAAGAGAGTAAGGACCAAAGGACAGAGAGTCAGGACCAAAGGACAGAGAGTAAGAAACAAAGGACAGAGAGTAAGAAACAAAGGACAGAGAGTAAGGACCAAAGGACAGAGAGTAAGTACCAAAGGACAAAGAGTGAGGACCAAAGGAGAGAGGGTAAGGACCAAATGACAGAGAGTAAGGACCAAGGGACAGAGAGTAAGAACCAAAGGACAGAGAGTAAGTATCAAAGGACAGAGAGTAAGGACCAAAGGACAGAGAGTAAGAAACAAAGGACAGAGAGTAAGAAACAAAGGACAGAGAGTAAGGACCAAAGAACAGAGAGTAAGGACCAAAGGACAGTGAGTAAGGACCAAAGGACAGAGAGTAAGAACCAAAGGACAGAGAGTAAGTACCAAAGGACAGAGAGTAAGGACCAAAGGACAGAGAGTAAGGACAAAAGGAGAGAGAGTAAGGACCCTAAGGACAGAGAGTAAGGCCCAAAGGACTGACATTACAGGACAAAGACCATAGCACAGAGACAACACACTATGGCACAGAATCCACAAACCAAAGGACACTGGCAATAGACCAAAGCACAGAGACTATGTACCAGATGACTGACATTACAGGACAAAGACCAAGGCACAGACACCACAAACCAAAGTATAAAGAGTACAGACCGCAGGACAAAGACTCTGGACTAAAGCATAGATACCATGTCCCAAGCTAGAGAAACTGCGTACCAAAGCACAGAGACTACAGATCAAAGACCAGTGATCACAGGCAAAAGCATAAAGAACATGGCCCAAGGCAGACAAAATACAGACCAACCCACAGACACCACAGACGAAGCATAGAAACTATTGACCAAAGGAGAGACACTACAGACTAAAGGACAGAGACTATAGACCGCAGATGTTACAGACTAAGGCACAGAGACTAAAAGCAGAGACTACAGATCAAAGCACAGGGACTACAAACCACAGGGCAGATATTACCCACTAAGACACACAGACTATAGACTAAAGAAGAGATACTACAGGCCAAAGACTACCACCCATCCAAGAAGCTATGAGACAGAAACTACACACCAAATCACAGAGACTATGGACAAAAATTAGAGACTCTAGGGTCTAAGCCAACAAACAAGACAGAGACACTACAGACCAAAGCACAAAGAGTAAAGACCACAGGTTAGAGACTAAGAACAAAAGCACAGAGACTATGGACCAAAGTACACAGACTACAGACCAAATACCAAGGCACAAACAAACCACAAAGAGCACAGAATGCAGGACAGAGACCATGGCTCAAAGCCTATAAGACTATGGACCAAAGAACAGAGATTAAGACCAAAGTACAGAAACTACACACCAAAGCAGCCGGCCTAGGGATCAACAGACAAATGCTAAAGATCTAAACAGAGAGACTCTACACCAAAGCAGACAGACTATGGACCAAAGGGCCAATACTACAAGAACAGCACAGAGACTACAAACCAAAGGACAACGGCTACGGCCCAAATGAGAGATACTAAAGACCAAAGTACAGAGACTGCAAACCAAAGCAAAAAGACTAAGAACCAAAGGACAGATAACTTGAGGCCAGAGTACAGAGACTACGGACTAAAGTTCAGAGACTACAGACCAAAGCACAGAGACTACAGACCCAACCAGACCAACTATGAACCAAAGGAAACATACTTGATACCAGCGTACAGAGACTTTGGATCAAAGTTCAGAGACTACAGACCAAAGTAGAGAGACTACAGACCGAAGTACAGAGACTACATACCAAAGTACAGAGACTACAGACCAAAGTACATAGACTACAGGCCAACGACCAAGGCACAAACAAACCACAAAGAGCACAGACTGCAGGATAGAGGCTATGGACCAAAGCACAAAGACTACAGACCAAAGCACGGAGACTAAGGGCTAAAGCACGCAGACTAAGGACCAAAGCTCGGAAACTAAGAACCAAAGCATGGAGACTAAGGACCAAAGTAGAGAGGTTACAGACCCAAGCAGAGAGACTACAGATCAAAGTACAGAGACTACAGTCCAACGTACAGAGACTACAGGCCAAAGACCAAGGCACAGACAAACCAAAAAGAGTACAGACTGCAAGACAGAGGCTATGGACCAAAGCACAGAGACTACGGACCAAAGCACAGAGACTACGGACCAAAGCACAGAGACTACGGACCAAGGAACGGAGACTACGGACCAAGGCACGGAGACTAAGGCCCAAAGCTTGGAGACTAGACTAAGGACCAAAGCAGAGAGTTTACAGACCAAAGCAGAGAGACTACAGATCAAAGTACACAGACTACAGACCAAAGTACACAGACTACAAACCAAGGCACAAACAAACCACAAAGAGCACAGACTGCAATACAGAGGCTATGATCCAAAGCACAGAGACTACGGAGCAAAGCACGGAGACTAAGGATTAAAGCACGGATAGTAAGGATTAAAGCACGGAGACTAAGGACCAAAGCACGGAGACTAAGGACCAAAGCACGGAGACTAAGGACCAAAGCACGGAGACTAAGGACCAAAGCACGGAGACTAAGGACCAAAGCACGGAGACTAAGGACCAAAGCACAGAGACTAAGGACCAAAGCACAGAGACTAAGGACCAAAGCACGGAGACTAAGGATTAAAGCATGGAGACTAAGGATTAAAGCACGGAGACTAAGGACCAAAGCACGGAGACTAAGGACCAAAGCACAGAGACTAAGGACCAAAGCACGGAGACTAAGGACCAAAGCACGGAGACTAAGGACCAAAGCACGGAGACTAAGGACCAAAGCACGGAGACTATGGACCAAAGCACAGAGACTAAGGACCAAAGCACGGAGACTAAGGACCAAAGCAGAGAGTTTACAGACCAAAGCAAAAAGACTACAGACCAAAGCAGAGAGACTACAGACCAAAGCAGAGAGACTACAGGCCAAAGACCAAGGCACAAACAAACCACTAAGAGCACAGACTGCCGTACAGAGGCTATGGGCCAAAGCACAGAGACTAAGGATTAAAGCACGGAGACTAAGGACCAAAGCACAGAGACTAAGGACCAAAGCACAGAGACTAAGGAGCAAAGCACAGAGACTAAGGAGCAAAGCACAGAGACTAAGGGCCAAAGCACAGAGACTAAGGACCAAAGCACGGAGACTATGGACCAAAGCACAGAGACTAAGGAGCAAAGCACAGAGACTAAGGAGCAAAGCACAGAGACTAAGGGCCAAAGCACAGAGACTAAGGACCAAAGCACAGAGACTAAGGACCAAAGCACAGAGACTAAGGACCAAAGCACAGAGACTAAGGACCAAATTAAAGCACGGACATTAAGGATTAAAGCACGGAGACGAAGGACCAAAGCTTGGAGACTAAGGACCAAAGCTTGGAGACTAAGGACCTAAGCATAGAGACCAACGACCGAAGCTTGGAGACTAAGGACCAAAGCACGGAGACTAAGGACCAAAGCACGGAGACTAAGGACCAAAGCACGGAGACTAAGGACCAAAGCACGGAGACTAAGGACCAAAGCACAGAAACTAAGGACCAAAGCACGGAGACTATGGACCAAAGCCCGGAGACTAAGGACCAAAGCCCGGAGACTAAGAACCAAAGCACGGAGACTAAGGACCAAAGCACAGAGACTAAGGACCAAAGCACGGGGACTAAGGACCAAAGCACGGAGACTAAGGACCAAAGCACAGAAACTAAGGACCAAAGCACGGAGACTCAGGACCAAAGCACAGAGACTAAGGACCAAAGCACAGAGACTACAGACCAAAACACGGAGACTAAGGACCAAGGCATGGAGACTACGGAACAAAACAGACAGACTATGAATCAAAGGAGAAATACTTGATACCAGCGTACAAAGACTATGGACCAAAGCACAGAGACTACAGATCAAAGCAGAGAGACTATGGACCAAAGAACAGATAACTTGAGACCAGAGTACAGCGAGTATGGATCAAAGGTTAGAGACTACGGACCAAAGCAGAGAGAATACAGACCAAAGCAGAGAGATTGTGGACCAAAGGAGCGATACTTGATACCAGCCTACAGAGACCATGGACCAAAACACAGAGACTAAGAAGCAAAGGAGAGAGACTACAGACCAAAGCAGACAAACTATGGACCAAAGCAGAGAGACTACTGACCAAGGAAGACAAACTATGGACCAGAGCGGAACCGGCCTGGTCTTGCAGGCTGAGGGCTGCTTGCCTTTACCCACAGGTATGCAGTTATGTAAACCACCTCTACTAATGTCAGACTTTTAGGATCTAATTGTTTTCAGCAGGAGCCGGTAGGAAGGGAAACCATCACAAATAACACACTGCCTCTTGTCATATGATTTATGTTCTATTCATCACTGACTGTCCCTGTGATATTTGCTCCAACCTTCTGCATATGTTCCCTACTAGTTTGGCTTCTCATAAAGCCTCAGGTAATACTAGCCCAGGTGTCTTGTGTGCACGCTCGCTCTGGGGAAAAGGAGAAGTAACCAAGGAAAATAAACCTGGTACCTCTGTCCGGTCATGTCCATTCCTAATGTGGATTCTTTCATTTACATTGGGAGAGGATTATTGGACACCTGTCCCTTGATCTAAAGGGTAGGTTAATAGACTTGCACTGCTTGAAGGCCAAAGGAAATCTAGTAGGTGTTCCCAAGGTTAGGTTGGTAATTCAAGATTAAGCCTGAATGAAAAACAATTATAACCCAAGGGACACAAATTACAACCCACATGATCAAGACTACAATGGAAGGAATAATGACTACTACCTCACAACTAAGAACACGTTTAGCAACCAAACACACTATCCAGGTGCCCAAGACCAGTTTCAAGGGGGACAAGGCCACTAGCCAAATAACCAGGACCACTGGCCAAGTGACCAGAACTACAGATATTTGACAAGGAATCTGGACTACCAGCAAAGTAAAACACACAGCCATTTAAATGCTTCCACCTACTGGCCAACGATCACTACTGATGACTTTGGGACCAACACTACTGAAAAAAGACCAAGCCTACTAGCCAAAGGACAACAGCCAGAACTCTATAGGCCAAGCGGCCAGGACAAAGAGTCAAAAGTCCAAGGCAATGAACCAAAGAGTCCAGGCCATGGCTACTGATGGAAGAATGAGGGGTACTACCCAAGGTGCACAGGCTGTTGTATAAGGAACAAACAAAGCACACAAGGTCTGCCACAATCAGTGGTTAGTAGGCCATTTCTGTAGTAGGGACTGTTGTTTACCAATTATGTCTCAGGGTCACAGTTACTACTGCACTTCAACGTGATAACTTTGTTACTACTTTTAGAGACTTTACTGTCCAAAGCAAAATCAAGTAGTTAATGAGTTGATTGGAAGCTCTGATGGTGCATAGGTCTTAATGTACATTCAGGTAAAATAGGGAGGCGTCTATATAAAAAACAAAAACACAAGCAGAGCACAGGGCACCTTGAATAGAAGTGCAGATCATCCACTTGGGGACAAACTCAAGGCAAGTCACAAAACTGAAGAACAGGGCAGGGAAGCACAGTTTTTCCAAGTGGTGCCGGAACCAACCCTGCTCTCGCCTTTGTGAAGGAATCGAAGAATCACCTAAAATCATCAGTAAAGTAATAAGAGGACAGAGATTCCTGTCCTTGTGAAGTATTCTCAAGGAACCTGCTGAGTGTACAACATCTACTAGAAGCACACATATGACATACGTCCTGGCAGAAAGGGGCAATCCCCGCAGAAACACCTCCTGTCCTCTCCCCCTCCAACCACTTGCTGATTCAGGGCAGCACTAGGAGCTTTACAAGGAACCAACATACTATTTACTGAAGGTGACAGAGCTACTGTGACCACACATAGGATACAGCTCTTGGCACCAGGGATGCATCACGTCCTGGCACAGAAGATAAATGAATCTGCAGCATACAGCAGGTCTGAAGGAATGCACACATGATGCACAACATGGCAGCAAGAAATCTGATAATGGTGACAGAGCTGTGGCGGACGAAAGCAGTCCTGATATGCATCCTGGTGCAAGGGACCACGGCGTCTACTGAAGATGACGGTTAGAGGGCAATACCAGTCCTTAATTTGTAAAATTATAAGTGGCAAGGCCCTGGTCAGGAACCCTCTGCAACTTGCACTACCCAATGCCTATGCCAGCGCTGCCTGCCAATGGCAGTACTAACACAACTACTAAGCATCACCCTCCTACAAGTGTGACAATTCAGACTATTTCAGACCACCAACGCTATAAGAATGGCTTGGGCGGCAGGTATTAGTCATATTTAATGTATAATGAATTAATAAACAACTGTTGTTGTGCTCATCTGTAAATTAGACTAACAGCGCCACCATGTGGCAGACTGTCATAAGCGCCGGTGTTGACAATTAAGTACCGGTGCTGAACACCGAAACCCCCTGATCAAATTAGGCACTGGGCAATGCACCAAAGGTGAAAATGGTGGCATCAAGAGCAAGGTAATCTGCTACAACCGACAGATCTGGGATTGGTGGGGGTGACTCGAATGCACACAATAAGCGTCCTGCCATAAGGGACATTGGAATCTGTTGAAGATCTACTGAAAATTGACGACTGCAACAGATAGCGGATCTAGGGGGAATGCACACTTGATGTACACTCCGGCACCGAGGACCAGGGAATATGCTGTAGGCGATAGATTTGCTTGGATAAGGTAGGGAGGTTGACTGCACATGAGATTCATGTCCTGGTGGTGAGGACCACTGAATCCTAGGCGGTGACAGATCTAGGGGACGCATACCTGATACATGTCACGGTACAGGAGGCCAAGGAGCCCGCCGAAGATGACAGATCTGGGAGGACTGCGCATGATTCAGATTGTGACACTGCGGCAAGCCAAGTGATCAGACAAACAGAAAGGTGATGGACCTTGTAATTAAACTCTGTCAAACAACACAAATGCTGGTCATTAGCACAGAAAGTTCATTAAAAGGCAGACAAAACAAATGGCACCTTCCGGAGCTGCTTCGCTTTGTTTGCGAGGATTAGAATACAGCGTATTATATTCTGCTCTCCCAGCTGAAGCCTCCAGCAGATAAACAGCTGCATCTTTAAATCTTAGATTGCAGTGGTTAGACAGGTTACAGAATGTTATGCACATAAGCAGTACTTTAAGGGATGGATCTTTTAGGAAAACCTCATAACCCTTCCCGGGGGGGATATTCCTCTAAACAGTTCCTTTCCACCAGTAACATATATGTAATATATGCAATGCATGGAATGTAATATGCTATGTACTACCATTATTGAGTGTGAGGAGGGGTCATGACTCACGAGAGGTGAAGCCCCAAGCAAGACACAATGCCATCGCTCCATCCCTTCCATTAACACTGATAGTAGGTTATACTCTGCGCAACTGCAAACAAGGTTTATGTCATGGGATTTTTTTAACATCTGTACTTGTTTGATATTCAATCAAAACCATGATGTAAGGGGTTGCACAGTATGATAAAGCACACTGCAGACACCATATGACCATTAGGAGACTTGGTTACCTTTGCAAAGTAAGTGTTACATGCAATATATGAAGCAGTAAACGTGTCTTTATCACGTCAATTTTACCAAATAAAATACAAAGAAAAGAAATTCCCAAATTAAGGTACCACCTTCATCTCGTGTACCAATCCCACAATATTAAAAAAACAACAAACAAATGTTTGGTCTTTGCCAGAAACCGCTTTAGCTGTCGCTCCAGCTTCATGTTTTCACTAAAATTACATATACAAGGGGGCTTTCAGTCAGCTATCCTCATGCTTTGGGCTGATCAAGTGTCATTCACATGTTACTTCTACTCGCCACAGCATAGGCCAGTGAGTCAGCCCACTTCATCCAGTAAGCAGTGCATTGTAAGCAGTGGCATTTTGTCTGATCGTGTGCACACTTGCTGAAAAGGAGGGTACTTTACTCAAATGGTGGTGTGCTGTACTGCTGGGCCGCTACTACATGTTTATATTGATATGTGCTTTCAATTCTTTTACCTATTGCATATGTTTCCAAGTAAAAACAAAATAAGAAACATTGCACGCTTGACAAGGACAGACCTACTGGCATTGCCAATGCTTGTTTAAACATGTAATATGAATAGCATTTTACAATGTGCTTTCTTGCCTTAGGATGTACATATGTGCACATCTGAAAGTGTTGATTTTTGACAGTGTGTTGTGTGTCTGTGCACGAACACTAAAAATGTGTATAAAAGTGAAGGTTTATATGTCCCAGTGAGGATGTGTGTGTGTTTGGGAGCATTTCCTTATGGTTCACTCATGCGAGGACTTTGACCATATCGAACCCTGGTGCGCCAATTACTGCTGGATATTCCCTTCAATGATCATATTCACAGTGTTTGCACACTTACATCGTATTACTATGCAGGAGCAAATTTGTGCATATATGGAGGCACATTTTCACAATATTTTAGAAAAAATAGGCATTCTTTGACATACATTGTGGATCCTTGCATTTTGCCTTTTTCAAGAAATGTACTAAAGAAAAAGTTACTATTCTTCAGTAACAATACTTCTAATGGATACCTAATCTTCCTGCAGATTTGTCACCTTGTGAATTAAAAGCAGCCAAGTGGCAGAATGAGGCTTCAGCAGCAACTCCACCTGTGGATATGATCAGTTCCTGAAACGTTTTCTGTGCTAATTGACGTGTGTATAGAGTAGGGGTGGGGGAAATCAGCTACTAAAGTGCACCCACAAATGCTTTGATAAAGCAACTTTACATGCTAAAAAGAGTATAACCAATTCACAAAAGTAAAGTTTGTAATAAAAAATATCAGGCAATGAGGGAGGTGATTATGTTGGGATCCTCCCTAACCTAGGGGAAGGACCAAGTAGATGCCTTGAAGACACAGAGCCCATATCATGCTGAACGATTCAGTGGTGGTACCATCCTCTTAGGACCACCCCAAGCAAAGTTATGGGCAAAAATACAATCCCAACCGAAGGCCCTGCAAAGCATTATGGGACGAGATCAGCAGTGGGCAGTGAATATTATAGTATCCAACATCAAAATAATTCTACAAAGAGCTGCAGTACAACTTGTCGTTACTAGGTGTCCCTCACGAGTCAAATGCAAAAGCATTGAAATTATTACATCAAGCTGCATTTCCACAAGTCGTCACTAGATGTCCCTCACCAGTCAAATGCAAAAGCATTGAAACCCTTATTTGAAATACACAAAGCATTCAAAGTTTGCCTACATATGTGCATGATTTTATTACAAATGTGTCTACATAATTCATCTCCACCACTGTGACATCAAACTCCATTGAAGGGCCCTCATACGTGATGCAGCATTTGGCACCAATGAGATGCGTTAGACAATGAGGAGAAGCAAACGCAAAGACATGCACAGCTGGGATCCAGGTATGAATATTCACAATTCTCTGAGCAGGAGGAGGAAGAAAGACCTTCAGACGGGTCATGTACAGTGCCGCTCTTATGAAGATTAGCCTCTGTGCTGCAGAGAGGCAAGACGTTTGATTGTTGATGGTAAAGCCCAAGTTGTGAAGGTGAATCTTCGTCTGCTGAAGGTGTTCCTTGACAGGCCTTGGGGCATGTGTGTGCGCAACATGTTTGGTAATTGCACTTTCTGGGGTGCATCAGAGTGTCCTTTTGGCACCCTGGCACCCTTGAAATTGCATGCACAATTTGCGCGTACCTATTTGGTACTCGCAAATTGCACATGCAATTCCCATTGATTCCTTTGAGCCTCTAGGCCCATAGGAATGAATGAGAAACAATTCCTTATTTGCGATTCGCAATTTGCGAATCGCAAATAACAATAGTGTAGGAATCACCATTTTTTTGCGATTCCTACATGCATTTCTTAAAAATTGCAATTTAGGAAGAGCAATTCCTAAGTGTGATGCATGTGGCCCTTTATTCCTTATATTACAGAGTCATACCATCACCCTTACCACAATCTAGAAGTATCTGTACTGTGAAATTAAACACATAGAAAAGCAGTTAGTTATTTTGATTAAAAAAATATCAGAATCAGTTTAATGTACGTCAAGTTTAAAATGCTGCAGCACAGATGGGTTAGAAATATGCTGAAATTCTCTCTTTCTTACAATTACCTGTAGCATGTAAATGAACTAATAAACAGGTTGCCATAAATATCTCCTTTCTGCTGAATGAATATTCTTTTCACAAAAAATATATCAGAAGAAGGAAAAAACTGCTTCTGTTTTCCTTGTTTAAATTGTCTCTGTAACTATGCTCCATGGCCTGCTTTCAACTTGGCTGCAGCCTCCAGCAGCAGGCATTGCGACGTCAGGACTCAACTGTAATAGTTTATTACTGTTGAGCAACTATGCCATTTCTTTATTACAAGCAACTAGAGACATCACAACTCGCCTTTCATAAGAAAATTAGAGAAAGGTTTTATAAAGGTATGTATTATATGAAGATCTCCTTTGCAGGCATGTAGCCCTAGTAGGGAATATTTTTAGAGTCTAAAGGTCAAGTACAGGAATCAGTGAACAGCATAAGTCCCTGGGTCCATAGCTAGTGATTATTTGAGAATGATGTGAGGGTTACGGTGTCAGTGTGCCTAGGATGTTGGGTCTGTAGACTTTGGGCTATGAGTACGTCTAAGGTAGAAGAGTCTATGGCTATGAAGGGGTTCCTATTTATTTTGCTCAAGAAGTCATCAGTATATTTTCAAGTTATGTCTTGACAAGTAGCATAGCAAGCAAAGCTGCACATACAATGTGATATCAATGTTAATAAAGTATGCTGTTCCGGTATGGGTCGTAGCTAGTGTATTCGTTATCTACATGCAAGTAGGTCATTGGAAGCGTTAGCTATGTGCAGGGCCGGACTGGCCGCAGCGGGCACAGAGCGTTTTCCCGATGGCCCGGAAGGGTTAGGGGCCGGTTTTTGACCAATGGGTGCTGGTTTTGGAGCAGTGCTGCAACATCAGCCCCCTGTAACAAAAGCAGCAGCGGTGCTTGACACTAGCTCTCAAACCGGCGCTTCTCAGTAGTAGCCCCCCGCCCCCGGGGGCCGGTCGAGCAGAATTGCCAGGGCTGGTTTCTGTTGCCAATCTGACCATGGCTATGTGGAGCACAAACCCTCACCCATCATCAAAATGTAGCATGCTTCATCGCCGGGCTATGCTACTCGTTGGACCAGTGTTGCAATGTCCCTCTGGGGTCTCTTTGCCGAAGATCTTTGTGTTGCCTCTATAGGATTAGGAGTGTGCAACTCAAATGTATCCAATGTGAAATAGACAGCGAAGAATATATAAGAAGTTTGATTAGGAGTAGTAGCAATTAAATTAACTATAAAACCTGTGCTGCCCTAGTTTATTTGTTACTGAAGTTGATGTTAAAGGTTGAAAACAAATCAGAGAACAAGTAGGATAATAATTTTCCTTTTATTCTCACTTGGTGGTTATTGGTCAGTAGTTGGTTCTCTGGGTATTGGTTGGTGTTGGTGAACATGTTTCTTGCCTTCCACGTCCCTGAGGATCTACAGCAATTCATCAGGACCTTACAACAGCTACCTAATCATCTCTGGTGTGAGAGTTCCTACACTGTTCAAGAAATAAGTGAACCCTCACCTTTGTGAAAGACAAAATAAGGAAGCAATAATAGTTATTGTTTCCGAGACTTACATCCCTTGCTTAGGAGGGTAATCGATTTGTAAGGCTAATGACCTAGTGAAATAAAAAATAAGAAAACAAACAAACACAGACATATGCTCAATCATGGCAATCATTATTAAAAGACACCACAGGTGCTCGTGTTGTCATTGCAACCATCACCTGGAAACAGGTGCACCATGATCATGCAGGCGGAGAACGAGATACTGTGGTTTGCACACCTTGTTTGTGTATAGTGACACACCGGTACAGGCACCATCAATCACAAATTTGTATCTCACCCTAATTTCCAGAAATGTGGGCCCCTTAGGAAACATGGAGATTGGACCATTTCCAGGTCACTTGTTTCCAGGTGAACACATAAACAAATCAGCCATGATATCCGTATCCTACCTCGTTGTGCATCGGCCCTCCCGGGAACCGGTACTTACTTCGCCAAGGAGAGGCCAGGCTGCTGCAGGAAGACTCACTCCCTTCAGACCAGTCTAACAAGGTCAGCAGTGACACAAGCGCAGAGGTGTGATGACGTAAAGTGCCGCACGTCCACCCTGATAGGACTGGTCGGGAAGCTGGCATCTTGAAAGGTACTGTTATACTAGCTGATAAAAAGGGGATATCTACCCTCGGTTGGAAACTATTGCATTAAAAGTTAACAGAAAAACAGATGTTAACAAAAAACAAAAAAAGAAGCATTGTGTTTAGTTTACACAGGTCATTGTGATGTTTCAATGAAGGGTAATAGTACAACGGTTGATCGGAATTTAAGTATTATGCAAGCCCTCCACAAAATGGGCTTCTTCTCTCTTAATCTCCCCCTCAAATTATCATAAAATCACCCCTTCAGTCTCTTCAACCATCATGCTTTTACAGTCAACCCTGTGCTCTTTAGACCACCTTAAAGTACCTGTCTCACTTGCTCTTGCTTACCTCTCACCTCACCAGTTCCTTCCGGCAATTGGCTGACCGTGAGTAAATGGCTCGTAGTGTCATGTATTGTAGCAATGGATACATTGCAGTTCAATCACAATTGACACTTTTAGAAAAGCGCATTGGTTTTAGAGCTGTTAGGTTTTTGTTAAGGTTTTGCTGGGTATACATGTTTTATCCCATAATGCACTGCAGTTGACTGTCAGAGCCTTCTGAGGAAATCAGTTCTTTGCAGTTCCACTTTGATTTTACCTCCTCGCGTGGTCTGTGATGTTATCACAGAGCAACAATCTACATAAATACAATTCACACAATGCCACATAATTCCAATAAGCAAAATTTCACTCAGCGTCACACAGTTCCATACCACACAATTCAACTCCACAAATGTCCATTCCACATCACATAATTTAACAACAAACCACATAATTCAAACCAACATCACAGTTACACACCAGACCATATAAAACCAATCCACACCACAGAACTCCACATCATGCCACAAAGCAAACCACATAATTACATTTACATGCCATTACACAAAATACTATTCTACATAATTACACCTCATGACACACAATCCCACTCCAAATAATTCCAGTACACTCAAAACCACAGTTACTTTCCACATAATTGCACTGCACACCGTGCCAAATAATTGAACAACACCAATCCATTCCACACAATTCCACGTCACACAATTCTACAACTAACTATTCCAATAAAATCTGCATAATTCCACTCCACACCACATACATCCACTCCACTCCATAACACAATGGTCAAAGACAGTGAGGCACATGCTTCAAGCATTTTACCGGTCCCAAACGGGTTGATTCGCTGAATCAGCCCTTTTGCGACCAGTAAAATGCCTGTTTTGATGCATCAAATGCATTGCATTTCCAAATAAAGGTAATCGCAATTTTTGCGATTACCTAATTTGCAAATGCATTTAGGGAATCGCAATTTGCAATTCCCTAAATGTGATGCATGTACCATTTCCAAAGTGCACCCTTTTTTGGGGGGGTGCATCAGGGGGGCCTTAGGCCTCCTATCACCCTTGCAATTGTATTTACAATTTGTGATTACCAGTTTGGTAATCGCAAATTGCAAATGCATTTCCATTCAGTCCTATGGGCCAGTGGGCCCATAGGAATTTTTTATTTTTTTTTTGCAGAATTTTATATAGCGCGAACTAGAACCGAATCGGGTATCAGAGCGCTTTACATAGCACTAGTTACGTTACATGAGGACACACATTCATTTTTGTTAGGCACAGGGAGATTAAGGGATTTGCCCAGAATCACAGGATGTTTGACGTT
Source organism: Lissotriton vulgaris (assembly GCF_964263255.1). Lineage (NCBI taxonomy): Eukaryota > Metazoa > Chordata > Amphibia > Caudata > Salamandridae > Lissotriton > Lissotriton vulgaris. The sequence continues at coordinate 51,679,812 of NC_141697.1, forward strand.
GTTACCGAGACTCGAACCCAGATCCCCAGGTCCGATCCCCATTCCCTATTAGCGAATCGCAATTTGAGATTCACTATTAGGAAATGTTAAGGATTCGCAAACATATTTGCGAATCCTTCATGCATAGGCACTTGCGAATACCAAATGGCAAATCCTTAAAATTCGCTATTTGGCCATCGCAAAGGATTACCTTGATGCATGTGCCCCATTGTCATTTACCACGCCAATAGCTTTAACTTTCGCAAAAGCGAGAATTCTTGGCTTTGCCAGCGCGCGCCCACGGCCCTGTCCTTCTCCCTGGAAACAGCACGTCCGATTCATACCATTCAGCACCTTGGACAGAAACTGGCTGTCTCTACTGCTGGGTGCTTTGAATGCGTCCTGCTAAGAAAGCGCCCTGAAGTAGCCCACATATAAATGTTGGCGCCGTGCAAAACACAGGAAATAATAAATTAATCAAAAAGATGGAGGACTGGATGAAACGGGGTCTGCGGAACACGTGGCATCGCAGTAGTGCCGAGAAAAGGTTTCTTGGCGCGCGTGCAGCACCTCTGGGCGCGTGTGAATGTCACCGGGCCCGGGATGCGGGAAGCCACGTGCGCCTCGCCATCCATCATCGGCCCTCGCATCATTAAAGGCAATTCCAGCGCAGTGACTTACGGTTTGTAGGGGAAGGAAGTGCATTAAGGCTGCGTCCCGCGCGCCCATTAATATCCCCCTCCGTAAGGGGAAGCATTGAGCGGCCTCTAATGACCCGGCCGCGCGGCCGCCCCTTCCAAGCACGGGCGTGTTTGCTTTCCTCAAGCAGGGCGAGTTTTTTTTATTTAACTTCTGATTGAATTAATGAACCTGAAAGGTGTCAAACAAAGTTTAACGAACCCAGACAATTCCAGACACGTTTCCTTTTGGATTCATGCACAGTAACAGAAACTTTTAGGGACAGAATGCTGGAATACGATAGGGCGCGTGTGCCTTTTTGGTCTGGTAAGTGCACGCATTAGATGCTTCCTGATGACTAATGGTGATGCAAACAGAAGGGGTGAGGGGGGCACATGCCAAGGGTCACAAGGCTGCACTGTTTCAGCCGTGATCACTGCAGCCATCTGCCTGTGTTTATGCAAGGAGACAGACGAGCTGTGAATTCCGCACTACATGCATAACGTCCATGCGCGGGCGACATGCTGCCTTACTAGCACATATGTTAGACATATTTATATAGCGCCATGTTCCCATTAGTAGGGACTCGCAGTTTTAGGTAATAAAACAAAGTTAAGGACCGTGCTACATCTAATATGTGCTTTATTTTAGGCAGAAAAAGATATATTGCATATTCAGCACCATTAATGTATTTATTATGGATTGCTACACGGCACGTCACCATGCCAGGGAGATCAGGGGCATATTTATCAAAAGTTCACGCAACGCAGGGCAGCAAACGATGTACCGCGCTGTGTTCTAAGTAAATAATCCAAATTGTAGACAAGGTGGTAGTTCCAAGTGGTTCTTTATTTAAGTTCCAACAACATTCCATGACATCATACATCATTCTCCAGCCAAGCAGGTTGAACAGAAGAGAGAGCATTGATGTGAAGAAAGGAGAGAGAAATTAACCATTACAACACGCTGCATGAATGGGAGAGAGCGGAAGAGCGCCATATCTACTAACACAGGGCGCTTTTGGGCACTCTGCCTCCGCTGACGCACTTGTAGCTGCCTCTCCCCAGCGCAGGCATCCCTGCACCAGGAGCACGAGGTTATGTGCTACAGGCAGGAGTGTCTGTGTGCAGGAACGGACACCTTCCTGCACAGCAACGTCCAAAGAGGCATTTTCCCTTTTTAATGCACATATTTGTCCTCACTTCGCCTCTCTGTGGTACGGGTGCCAATCTCATGCAATTCCAACTTTCCAAACGTGTCAATCTGGCAGGGCATGAAATCCATGGTTGGATGGACGGGGACACCCACGCTGCACCTCATGGAACGCCTACCTCTACGAGATGAAACGCAGTGCAAGCTGCCGCACTGCACTGCATTTCTTTACAGAGCCAGGCAAGGCCACACAAATCAGGCCTCGCGAGGCTTTGTAAACCCCAAATAAGCATTTGCACTGCGCTGCATCGCCTAGCGCGATGCGAAGGTTTAGTAACTCAGAGCCCAGGTGTCCAGGATTTGCCGGATGTTAAGTTATTTCCTTCGTAAAATTGGAGATGCTCCAACCCTCAGTCTTCTCATCGATTGTTTGTTTAGCATCTGAAACTTCACATCACCCACCTCCAGCTCACAGAGAGGAAAATGTCTGTCTTGCTACCCAGCATTCTCCCAGTTCCTGCTCACCTCACACTTTTACATTCCATATTGAAAAGGCCTCTAACCATCCACTTATTTAAAGAAAATCACCACTCCTAACCCTTCTTCTAAAATAAAAAAATATACAAAGAAATAACACACAACGGAACAACCACATCACTTACACGCTAACATCACATATCACCAAACAAGAGATACAGATTACTGTATAAATTTGACGCCTTATGAAATATTCCCACTCCCTGCTACATTGATCTATAAAGAGTCCAGTGTCAACTAAACAAAGTCCTTCATCCGTTCTGGGCTTTTCTTGCACGTTCAGATCTTCTAAACTTCTCCTCTGTGCATGCTCCTGTGTATTATTTGGATTTATACTATCAATGTCCTTGACCGACATTAAGACTTTCTTTACTCTCACTTGCCTTGGCTAAACACGACATGCTTCACTCCTCCCCACTTTAACCTAACCACAACCCTCATGAATTTGACAAATGTTTAAGTCCCAAGAACTGGGAAACACCCTTCCTGACAAACTTGGGACACTTGACAAACCTCATCTCCTAAATTCCACAACCTCTCTTTTACACCATACCTAGTGTCATACCACATCTTGATTCGTTTCTGATGCTTTATCACTCTCTCCTTTTCACCACTTGTTCTGTGTCCAGTTTCAGGCTTCCTTCCTTCCAAACGTGTTTATATTTATGTGATTTATATAGTGCATAGATGCCCAAGGGCTTCCCAGCGCTGCATCGAGGGTGGCGGGTCGATGTGGAGGAACGATCATGGAAAGTGCCAGGTTTTGAGTTTCTTCCTGAAACTACGTAGGTCCTTCAGAAGTCTCAATTCAGTGGTCAGAGAGTTCCAGAGTTTTGGGACCAGATGAGTGAAGCATCCCCCTCCCCATCTGTCTCTTTTTATCCTTGTTGTGTTCATTAGGAAATCAGACCTGAGGGACCCGTTGGGTACATAAGAGGAAACGAGAGACTGTAACAGGGCTGGACCCCTCCCGTGCATGGCTTTTTGGCTAGGCAGAGTGCCTTGCACGTGACTCTGGATTGGACAGGAAGCCAGTGGAGTTTGCTCAGTGAGGCTTTCACTGACTCCTGCTTGGGAATCTTCAGTTGCACCCTGGCCACCGCATTTTGATCAACCTGAAGCCGGTTGACTACATATTTGGGGGCCCCAGGTACAGTGAGTTACCGTAGCCCAATCTTGAGACCAATAATGCCTGAATCACCAATCTCTGCGCCTGGACCGGACGAAGGCCTATGATCTTACGGATTGTTGAAGGGTTTACTATACCCTCCTGTGGTGGTCTTATTGCCGCTTAAACACTGCTTGTCTAAAAATAATGAACACAGGTGTGAAACGAGTCTAGCGTTGAAGTGGCACTTTTATTCATTAAGTCATTAACACAGCAAAAATATATTAATCAATTCATTAGTTTAGAGAGCATAATGAAATCACAATTTCAATCAGGCCGAAATAACAACACAAAATACGTATTCGTACACGTGCAAGTGCCTAGAAGGCAACCCAGACATGAGAAAACTAACCACCCAAGAATTACAATTTTAAAGTACATTAAATGCAATGAATTGGGTGATGATGAGAAACCAAGAATAAGAGTAAAGACCAAAAAAAGGAAAAATGTTAATCTAGATTTGGTTCTACCACCTTAGAGTAGGCTTTGTAGGCCCAATGCAGACATACGGCCGGCCGGGAACCCACGCCGTGCATGGCAATGCAGAAGAGTTCTGCCCTCCAACTAGGGTGCAGGTCTTTTATACCTGTTTAATGCAGAACTGTTAAACCACATTGACGTAGGTGTTTGACCGCAAGCATACAGTTATGTCGCTAAAATCCTGAGGTCACAGAAGTGGTATCATAAGAACACAGAAGTGGTATCACAGTTGACCAGGAGTTTGATCAGGTGGTCAGCAATGCTTGGCCGCAAATTATAAAAAAGAACACTTTCAAAGTAAGTTTCTCCGAAAATATACAAAAAAGCGGAACTTTGAAACAGGTGTTATCATGCCAAGGTGCTGTCTTGGTTTCGTTTGAGCAAGCTTGGAAAGTTTCCTAATATACAAATAAAGCAAACACAACTTCTGCCAGTTGTCCCTATGGGAACGTGGCTTTCGTCAGGACCATAAAGAGGGGGCTCCAATCTTACCAAACGTTGTTGGCAGTACCACTGTGTGGGTATGATCAATAATCACTCTCCACTGACTGGGTCCATTAACCCTTCAAGAAGGACGACTTGCCCCATGAGAGGGGGGAGTTTTTATGGTCCTGACGAAAGCCACGTACCAATAGGGACAACTGGCAGAAACATGTTGACCTACCTTTTAAAATAATTTCACAGCGGTGACGGGTATTAGGATCCTTACTCACCGCACTTTCCATTTTAACCCCACACAGGCTCCCTTTGAATAATGGATTTATGGGTGTACTGTGATGGCCTTTTAATTCTCACTTTTTGGGCCCCACTCACTTAGAAGTGCATCCCTGTCTCCAGGTGCTTGCCCGCCCTCCACCAAACGCCGTTTCTGGAGGGCGAGGACTGGCAGATGATGAAGCATGACACTTGGTGGTGTGTGATGCCAGTCTATCACTTTTTGTGAGATGCCTCATTATCACTAGGCACCTCCCTGTAAATTTAATTTGGTCTATAGCTGGGAGCGGTCTCTATTGTGTTCACTATATTTGTTTGGAGGCTGACCGTCTCCCAGTACCCTACTGCCTCTTGTTCCCTCCTCGGGCTATTGCCTGGGAAGTTTGTGTTCTCCAACTTTCTGTAAGAGAAAAAAGATCTTTCCTTTCCTCTTTGGACTTATCAGCCCTGACATCCTCTACACAACCCTCCACTCTGGAATCTACCATGCTATCCATGAGAGGCCACCAATATATTCCCATCTCACAGGCTTTGCTTAAGTTCCGCCCTAAATGGCCTTCATGAGTAAAACGTACCATTTTCTCTCTTCCTTCTTCAGGGTGGTATCCACGCAGCTCATCTCTGGCATTCCAGAACAGTTACTCTTTCTCAGTCAGGAATTAATGCTCTGGCAATCATGCACCACTCTTTCCTGGACTCTTCCCAACACAACATCCTTCACATTAGCCTGCTGCATTCCATCTCACACAAGGCTTCCCTTAAGACTTTCAAAATGGGAGTTTCCTCGTTCCCCTGTACCAGAGGGGTTCGTGGTAACCTTGAGAGGCAATCTGATGGTTTAGTATCCAACCCAGGCAAATGCTCATCTAGAAAATGATACTCTTCGCCTCCCTCCATCCAGCACTTTATCCTTGAAGATTCCCTTTCACTGTCACTGTCAATGGGAAAGAGAAGGGGACAGTAGGCAATGTAGGCAGTGTGAATGGAAGGCAGGGGTGGCTGTGAAGGGAAAGGAGAACAGAACAGTAGGCAAAGTAGGGAGTGTGCATGGAAGGTAGTGGTGGATGTGAAGGGAACAGAGAAATGAACAGTAGGCAATGTAGGGACTGTGCATAGAAGGTAGTGGTGGCTGTGTAGGGAACAGAGAGGGGACCAGAAGATAGTGTAGGGGGTATGAATGGAAGGTAGAGGTGGCTGTGTAGGGAACAGAGAGGGGACCAGAAGATAGTGTAGGGAGTGTGAATGAAAGGTAGTGGTGGCTGTGAAGGGAACAGTCAGCAGTGTAGGGGTGTGGATGGAAGGTAGTGGTGGCTGTGAAGGATACAGTCAGCAGTGTAGGGGTGTGAATGGAAGGTAGTCATGGCTGTGAAGGGAACATTCGGCAGTGTTGGGTGTGAATGGAAGTAGTGGTTGCCTTGAAGGGAACAGTCAGCATTGTAGGGAGTGTGAATGGAAGGTAGTGGTGGCTGTGAAGGGAACAGTCAGCAGTGTAGGGGTGTGAATGGAAGGTAGTGGTGGCTGTGAAGGATATAGTCAGCAGTGTAGGGGTGTGAATGGAAGGTAGTGGTGGCTGTGTAGGGAACAGTCAGCAGTGTAGGGTTGTGAATGGGAGTAAGTGGTGGTTGTGAAGGGAACAGTAGGCAGTGTAAGGGGTGTGAATGGAAGGTTGTGGTGGCTGTGAGGGAACAGTCAGCAGAGTAGGAGTGTGAATGGAAGGTAGTGGTGGCTGTGAAGGATACAGTCAGCAGTGTAGGGGTGTGAATGGAAGGTAGTGGTGGCTGTGAAGGGAACAGAGTGCAGTGTAGGGGTGTGAATGGAAGGTAGTGGTGGCTGTGAAGGATACAATCAGCAGTGTAGGGGTGTGAATGGAAGGTAGTTGTGGCTGTGAAGGATACAGTCAGCAGCGTAGGGGTGTGAATGGAAGGTAGTGGTGGCTGTGAAGGGAACAGTCTGCAGTGTAGGGGTGTGAATGGAAGGTAGTGGTGGCTGTGAAGGGAACAGTCAGCAGTGTAGGGAGTGTGAATGGAAGGTAGTGGTGGCTGTGAAGGGAACAGTCAGCAGTGTAGGGAGTGTGAATGGAAGGTAGTGGTGGCTGTGAAGGGAACAATCAGCAGTGTAGGTATGTGAATGGAAGGCAGTGGTTGCTGTGAAGGGAACAGTCAGCAGTGTGGGGGTGTGAATGGAAGGTAGTTGTGGCTGTGAAGGGAACTAGCGGCAGTGTAGGGGGTGTGAATGGAATGTGGAGGTGCTGCGACGTGAGCAGTCATCAGTGTAGGGAGCGTGAATGTAAGGCAAGGGCGTAACTAGACCCGAACTTCAGAGGGGGGGGGGCTAAGACTCCCAGCCAGGGCTGGCCCTATCACTGGTCGCACACAGTGCAACAGTCTTTTTTGACGGCCCTCCCCCATTTGCTCCTTCTTCATAAATTCCCTCACTACCACTCACCAACAATACACCTCATCTCTCTATCTCTCTATAGCACCTTTCTGACCAACATTTAACTTTTCTATAGCGCTACTCATAGTTTACGCACACTCAGTTCTATGATCTGCATGTTACACGTTCTCTGTAGCAGGCACATTAGCCCTCTGCGCTGTGTGTGTGACAGGAGTGCCCATGTTAGTGCACGGTGAGCTGTGCGTCAGTGTGAGAGTAGGGTGAGAGGAGTGATTGCAGGGTGAGCGAGGTGACCATATGAATTTGGGTGCGGATGTAAGTGCAAAGTTGGACAAATGAATGCATGGTTAGTGATGGGCTTGTATGAGTGAGATTGCAGAGTGAGCAGTGAGGGAGACAGGTGAGTGAAGTGTCAAATGACTGCAGGGTGAGTAGTGTGTTCGTGAGACTGCAGGATGAGGTACAGGGTGAACAGCGCATGAGCATTGTGAGTGCAGTGTGGTCACTGTGAGTGCAGGGACAGCGGGTGGTGTGAGTGCATGGTGATCAGTGGGAGTGCATTGTGAAACCTGTGAGTGCAGGGTGAGTATGAAAGTCAAAGGCGAGAATGAGAAGTGAGTTGTCTGAATGCAGGGTGCATTCCCAGACATTTTAAGTGACTCAGATTGTTAGGAAGGGCGAGCGTAGGGTTTCGAATAAGTTAAACTATTGCTATTACAGCATTATTCAGAGTCCAGGGATCGAGGATGGAGGAAATAAATAATGTGCTCATCCTGCAACAAACTTCCAGTCTTGTGATTAGTGTTGTCAGCTCATAATATTGATGTCCCAGATGATACAAAAATAAGCAGTCACCTAAAGCCTATTATCAGCAGTTATCTGTGCATACTTGGAACAGCAAATATAAATCGAAAGCATTTTTAACTGTGTTCTAGGCCTGCCAGAATGATCCATGACTGATAATTAAAGGGAACAAGGGTTGAAAAGTCACATTACAAATGAATACATACTATTTTATTTATAACCCTATTTAATGTCAACACAAGGCCTTTGCAGGCTCTTTAAACAACACATGGCTGGAATTTTTCTTTTGGTAACCCTAATTTATATTCCTTTTCATGAAATGCATTCTCACATTAATGCAGTAAAAAGTAAGATCCAAATGTAATGAATAGGCAGAGTGGAGGCCCAGGGGGTACTGGAACTAGAAAACAAACAGCCTCTGTAACCAGTTTACAAAGGTATGTTAATATGCAATGGTATTTAAAGACCAGTAAAAAACTCGGGCGAGCCAGAGATAAATGTAAATTGATACTTGTATAGCGCACTACTCACCCGCAAGGGTCTCAAGGCGCTTGTACGAATACCGCTGTGGAACCCGTCCTGGCTTTCCCTGTGAGGCGTACACTCCTGGGCACCCCCAGGGTGAAGGCCAGGCATCCTTAGCGTTGTGGGGGCCGTTGTGGAGATTAAGCAAGCTATTGCCCAGAGTTGCAGAGTGGGACTCCATGATTGGAATAGGCACCGAGGCGAGAATTATCAGGTCCGTGGAATTTTGAGCCCAAGACCCGCCGAGGCGGGGAATTGAACCCTGGTCCCGGGCTAGACCTCTGCATCAGGGTCTGCCGCTCTAACCATTGAGCCACACTCCAGGCACTGCCCAGCTGAGCTCACAGCAGCTCGAGCAGCAGCAGCCCGGGCTGAGACACATGACAGGAGGGTGGGGGGTGGGGTGGGGGGTCTTAGACACTCTTAGAAAGCTCTGTAAGTGGTAGCTGTGGAGAGCTTCAGGCTTTGTCCAGAAGGAGTGTTGAAGCAGCCTATTTTACCAGAATACAATCTTATATTATAGATTAAGTGAAAAGAACCACACAAGGAATCTAAAAAAATATGTATTTATTGTATAATACTCTCCAGCACATTTAGATAGATCCTACCCGGAGATAAACACAATGCACATACTACTTTGTAAAGAAATACAGTAAATAGCACAGAATACTTTGTGGGCCCCAGGGGGGGACCAAACCATATACTAAGAAAGTGGGATAAGAACCACGACTCGGGTCAAGACAATATCGTAGAAGTGATGGGGACCCAAGGAACCACCCAAGGTGAGTAGATAGGGACCCATGGAGAGTGTGTGCAGTGTGGGAACACAACTGTGTGCTCCGTACAACTCAATGTGTAAGTTGTGGTTGAATTTTTAAAGATTTCTAAGACTTGTTGCTGAAGAGAAAGGAACTACCTTTAAGCGGAGGTGAACAATATACACAAACGTTGTGCACCCACTCAAAGCGAAGGAAGCCAGGGGTAAGGAGGGCTCTACGCTGCAGTGGGCGGAAACAAAATGTAAATGACAGCTGAAAAGGCCAATGGATTAAGCCTGCTGAGCTAAAGCCCCTGTATGTATGTATGTATATTATATATGTATTTTTTGGAAGACAGTAGTCTAGTGAGAGAGCTAAAGCTGTCCCTAGGGCCAGACCAAAAAGGTGATGTAGGCAATGCTGACTAGTGTTTGGTAAATTACGCCTGGGCTGCCACTTTTGGGGCGGGGCCAAGACTGATCTGCATATACTTGCTCCTGCCTTCAGCCGCACTGTGCAGGAAACAAGGCAACGGGGGCACCCAGAGTAATTACCAGGGGTTCATTTAGTATTCGCCATCTACTTCTGGTGCACAAGTGGCCTTGTACAAGTTACCTTGCTCTAGTGACTTACACTTGCACCTGCACAAGTGAAATTACCGGGAAGCAAGTTGTGTTGAACAACAAAACAGGGGATTTAATTGAAGAGAAATGTCACCCCAAACCATTCTTTTTATTTCACGAACCCCCTTTCTGACACTACATAGTATAATAGCCAGCTCTGTAGTGCTGAGTCCCTATCGCACCAGGGGTCTGTAAATATATTTATTGTATTTTTCCATCAGGCTCGCTGGCAGGTAAAACATGGGCGTGACTGGATGGTGTATGAAACATTGGGGCACAACTAGCTGTGAGAAGGTGTGTGGCCCTTCACAGAGAGCCACCTGAGGTCCCCAAGCCAGGGGCTGGCTGCGCCCTCAGCAGACTATGCCTCACATGGAGCTGAGCAGCAATGAGTGAGGGGGTCCTTGGGGTCTTTACACCGAGGTCTCGTTTTAGGAGTGCACATTTCCTAGAGTCCCTTTCCCAAATTTCGGATCACGAGTCTTACTATAAATATTGGACCATCTGAGAAAACAGCAAACTCTTCCCATGTCCAACAGGCTATAAACGTAGACAATGCTATCAGCATATAGTGTTTAAGGCAAATAAATTAAGTTTGAAAGCACCCCAAGTAGTAGCTGAAATGTGCTTGAAATCACACCAGCTGTCAGGCAACTGCGCTGAGACTTGAGGGCGCACATTTCCAGGCACATGGATTACAAACCTCAAACACCGCGCCTTCTTCTCCGGCTTCCTTGTCGGCTGCCCTGGGCAGGCAACCCTCGGGTGCCCACCTGAGCCCGGATGCCAGCCTCTCCCATGCCAGGAAGACAAACAACATGACCTGTTAAAGGGTGATTTAATCCCAGCTTGATTGTGGGGGGCAGGGAACTCTCGATCCACGTGCCAGCATTTCACTAGACCCCAAAGGATAATAACGGTGCCCCTTAGGTAGTATAAATACACGTGATTAGCACTCATTACTGTTAATTAGTACTCATTATTTTCACGGGAGGAGCCACTTCTCCCCTGAATAAATGTCACCCAGATTATGCCTCTCTTCCACGGCCTTCCTGAAGTGGGCAGAGCACCATTTATGGAAGGCAGAACCCAGCGGCAGCACGCATGCGCTGCTCGCTCGTCGAGGCATGCTGTAATGGGGTATGCAGTGGAAGCCCCGCCCACTCTCCGCCCATATTTTTAATTGGCTAGTATCATTGTCCTTCGTAAAAGCTAAATTCCGATTCATTATGAGGCTTGTTAGTCCCTCCCAGCTCTGCCTTGTCTACATTTGTTACCTCCCATAACAACTGGACCTTTCACTAGGCTCCTTACACGGTCTGAGACAGAGGCAAGGTCACACAGGCTCACACCTCAGAATACCTTCAATAGCAGCAATAATGATTGTCCAGTCAAATACTTTCTTTCATGATAAACGTAATATTTATATACGACCACATGTAAATTACAGCATACGCAGACAATACACACAGCTCCCTGGGGTCAGGCTTCTAGTATTTAATCGCATCCCTAAGTCCCCTTCTCTATCTCTAGCTGGAGTGGTTATTCTCAATTCAATATAGGCAACATTCACGTTAGGCCCCACTGCCAGTCAGAGTCTCAGCAGTCCCATTCCAACTCGGTTAGAAAAGTCAAAAGTGTTCCAACACCAAAATGCTATCTGGCAAACAAGTTACTCTGGGGCCTTCTAGCCCTTCACTAAGTCTTAACTGCACCAGCAGAGATTGTCTGACCGGAGACTCCCAGAGCGCTTCTCTCGCGGGAGCGAAGACTGCAGCAGGTGCCTCTAGTGAGTATCACACATACGACTTTGTAGGGGCCGCTGCTTTATGTCCTTGGTGCTCCTCCAAAGCGACTGTAAATGTCCTTTGGTCATCTTAATAGGGGGAGTGGATGGAGGGGGCATTTCAATGGCTTCTGGTACTGATACTCAGTCTGGGCTCTGGCCCACACTTGTCACCATAGTGGCCTCTCCTCGTAACAAAAGCATCCACCAGGCTACGGTCCTTGTCTTTCTCCTGTGGCCCCCTCCAGCATCTAGGATCATCACATCTGCCCTTTACTCAAAGCGCCAACTTATTTGCTGCATTTGATGAGAGCCCAATCAGCTCAGCAAACCTCATGGTGGCCCCCTCTGGTATACAGGGCCGCTGACTCACACACCGATACGAGTGACTGCCTGATTGGCATGAAAAACTTCACAGCGGGTACCTTTGGCATATGGGGTCAACGATTCACACACAATCCACAGGATATGGCCCAACTGGTACGGCGAACTTCACGGCAGTCCCTCTGGCATATGGGGCCACCGACTCCACTGAGGCGACAGTCTAATTGATACGGTGAACTTCACGGCTTCCCCTTCCGACATACAGGGTAACCGACTTACCATACACGGATGGTGGCATAATATGCACAGCAGACTTCACGGCGGACCTGTCTGGTATAATGGGTCGCCGATTTGTACCTGCACAGGGCAACAACCTCATCAGTCTGGCGGTACAAAAGGGGGGTGGTGATGGACACAGCATCAGAACCAATCAAACACTCACACCCAGTCAACAGATCTGGGTTTAATCCATCACCATTCTTTAGCCCACTCTGCCACCCCAGTTCAGACCTGACCATATGCAAATCGGTCTGACCCTGTGCCTCATGGGAACAGTCCAGCCCGAACTGCCAAGCCATGCCTTCCCTGGACCGGAAACAAGCTTCCTAGGACTGGTTTCTGGCATTCCAGACGTCTTCAGCCAGGCTTGCTTGAATCCAGTGGCAAAGTGAGCAAGGGACTCAAGTCTGAGCATACCCTGCCAACTTATGGCGAACAAAGCGGTACAAAAAGGGGGTGGTGATGGACGGAGCATCTGAACCAATCAAACACTCACACCCAGTCAACAGATCTGGGTTTAATCCATCATCGTTCTTTAGCCCACTCTGCCACCCCAGATCAGACATGGCCATATCTCCATGCTCCATGCTCTCCACACCACTGGATTCAAGCAAGCCTGGCTGAAGACGGTTGTAATGCCAGAAACCGGTCCTAGGAAGCTTCTTTCCGGTACAGGGAAGGCATGGCTTGGCAGTTCGGACTGGACTGTTCTCATGAGGCACAGGGTCAGACTGATTTGCATATGTCTGAACTGGGGTGGCAGAGTGGGCTAAAGAACGGGGATGGATTTAACCCAGAACTGTACCTCATCAGTGTGGCAGCCAGCTCCTCACACCACAGGGATCCACTTGTCAGGATCCCTCACTGGACCTCTCTCCCTCCAGCGCCCTCCTCTTGCTCATAGGGTTCACTGGTTTTGGCAAACAGGAAAAATAGGGCTGCTCCACAGGCAGGTGATCTTGGATGTCATTGGGTGATGTCTCCTCACCCAGCTGGGAAACTAGTAGCCCTCAGCTTCCAGCCCTGCTCACAGGCAGAAGTCTTGAAGAGCCTCCCCTCCTCCCACAGCCCATCTGGCTGCTTGAAATTTGACAGATTCGAGAGCCTCAATCTCCCATTCTTATAGTCCATTTCCAGATATCAAATGTGACTTAGAGTCTGAGTCTTTGAATGTTGTGTTGGGGGTCTGCTTCCTTTAGAAGTGCCATCTCCTCTGCCCTGCACTTCCTCCAGAAAGCAGTCAGTCACAGCAGGAGCGACTCCAAATCTAATCTGATTGCCCCACAGCACAGGCCATGTGAGTGACCAGAGGTTCACACCTGGATGTCTATAGGCCAGTCCGACCCTGCAAGGACCACATGTGCTTGGAAAATGGTGCACAGAATTTCTGAGTCAGTGAAAGGCCTCGAAGGCACGAGTGGGGTGCTTTAATCTTATACGGTTGAAGCAGCGGATATGCCTGCAGTAATTTAGTTTCGAAATTACCAAAGCCCTGATCACTTTGATGGGATGGGGTAACCCTCCTCAGCACAGTTAGAGATAGGTTTCTGCCTTTGACCACACATTTGATTTGACAGCTAAAGGGTGGAACCTGTTGAACCAGTCTCCAAGACTTTTAGCAACTTCCGATCGGCCCAGGGTGGCTCCTAGTGCTTCTGGGCTGTTGAGTGGCAGGTTGTTGTCTGAGGATTCTGCCACTCTGAGGATAACCCACCATAATATCAACTATTCATCCTTAGTCCTCCTTCCCACCGATGCACTTATGCCAGTGGCCACCCAGTTTCTACCCAGCTGGTCTATGCTTCCCTGATGGGGCAAGGTGCATGATCACCTGGCTAGTGCCTCTTACCATTTGTACACGCTTGCGTACATGCGCACAGGGGAGGAGCTAGGTCCCTTTGGGATGGACATGCTCTAGCTGTGTTTACCCAAACCCTACTGTAAGAAGGCTATCCAGCCTCCTCATAGTCTAGGAACTTCCCTTACTTTACATGACTTCCAAAAAAACCTTCCCCCAGCCATCACCAAGGTCTCACTCCATGCCACAAACTGAAAATTAAGCACACTTTCTTTGAACACAACATTCCCAAAATGGGGACAGATCCTGGTCCAAGACTGCAACCTCTGGGATGCGGGGGGGGGGGTTGTATTCTTTTTGCATTTCTTTATATTCTTTGTTTGTTTTATGGAACAGGAAAAGGGTTGGCAGCAGAACTTTGAGGCGGTGGAAGCCGATAGTTCATGTCCAGATAAAGAAAGGAAGCGTGTGTTTATCAAAGTGCCGCAGGTCAGTGATTGTCTCGGAAGGGATGGCGCCCGGTCAGTCTGCACAGTTGCCACTCTAAGAAAATCAAACATGAATAAACGAATAAATGAATGAAGAGATGGACAAATAAGGAAAGGAGAGAACTGTCGAGTGGCCTGCAAGTGACCAGTGATTCATGATTGGTGATTGGGCCTTACAAATTCAATACACCTTATACTTCAGCAGTGAGACGTCCTTAAAAATTCGACAAATCTTTTAACGGATTGCCAGAATGCAATTTTATTTTTTGCACGTGCTTGAATGTGCAATGCAAGGACTACGACTCCCAGGTTCCTGCCTCAAATAGAAAACAAAGGCAGGAGAGGTCTGGGCCGTTTTGTTTATACAAACCCAGCCTTTTCTCACGCAGCAAAAGCACAGGTCTGAAAGTGGTCCAGAAAGTACCCTGCCAAGTTTAGAGCATTTCATTACTAAGTGGAACCTGCTCAACAAGTCGAAACTAAGCAAACCCTTCCCCTTAACCATAACCCAATCCTAAACTTCAATTATTCTAATGTTTTTCTCCACCTCCATACCTTACCTAATCACCTATTAAATTTATACATAACTTTTTACAATTAAAAAAAAAAATAAGATTTATCATTTTTTGACAAAACCTTTTGGTGTCGGAGTTCACTCGCTGGCCTACACAGTCATTCATTTTTGACATTATTTCGGCTCAATTGAACCATACAAGTACAAAATTATAGATCTACTTAAAAACATTATAAATACCAGTCTCAGTTCATGACAATATGAAAGACAGACGAGCAATATCAGATGTCAGGGAAGCTACTACAGAGATAAGACAAAAGCAAAAGGGACAAAAACCTCAAAAAAAGTCCTTAAGAGAGGGCGCATGGAGGATCCCCTATGTCCTCCGAGTAATCTGAGCGAAAGATCAAACCTTTAGAAGACAAGTAATATAAGACTAAAAGACACAGCAATCAGTATACATAAATTCATTAAATATCCAGCTACAAATTACTAAAACATCACATAAAAACAGTAGCCCTCTGCTTGATGGCGCGTTCCATATACGTGGCAGTAGAGAAGCAGATCGTAGTCGTGGGTAGGGTTTGCAGGTAGATAAAGGCGGCTCTACAATAACGAATATTGGCCGCCCTGAGGATGGGCAACAGATAGCGTTTCCTCAGCATTAAATAAAATTTGCAAAATAACATAAAATGTAAAATAGTTTGTGGTGATTGGTCATCACAAGGGCATACAGGAAGAAGTAAAAAATATGTGCCTTGTGACAGTCATCCTTCAAGTACTTATTTACTCTTTATTTTGCTGACGTACGCTCATTCGAGCTCTCAAACCATCCAGCTTAGAGAATTTTCCAAAGGCACTGTCCTGCAACACTCAAGCATTCTGCATAGAGCAGGTGAGCCCCACATGCTGTCTGCCTTGTGTCCAGGGGCGGCTCCTCCGCTAAGGGGGAGGAGCGTCGCCCCACTGCTCTTTGAGCAGGAAAAATAAAATGATAATACCGTAGTTATTATTATTGTATTTTTCGCAGGTTCGGGGCTCGGTTAGGGCGGGTAGGCTGGAAGCACAGCGGGGTGAGTGGTTTGCACACTCCAAGTACCCATGACCGTCCTGGGCCGACCAAACAGTCATGCACACTTTGCATGTTCACCATCAGGCTGCATTACACAGACTGGTGGGGAACATGCCCAGGCCCTCAGTTCCTATCTGAGAGCCGACCCACGGCGCTCAGACCAATCACAACGCTGCATTGCAGCATTGTGATTGGCTTAGTGGAGCCAATCACAGCGCTTCATTTCAGCATTGTGATTGGCTATGGGGAGTAAGGATGCTTCCTGGTTCCAGGGCTCGCTGGAGAAGTGGAAGAGAGACTTGGCCGGCAGAAAAGGCAAGCAGTATTTTTTTTTATTTTGTCCACCACTGCTAACCCACTCACCCCACCACTACACCCTCATTCCCTGTCAGCTGCTACTGCTTGTGTGTACCCAGCCTGTCTAACAGGAAAGGCATGAGAAAGCGATGGAAGTCGTTTGACTGGTGAAGGTGGAGGGGTTTCCTGGAGATGTGTTAGACCTTCCCTGTTCCCTGAACGGCTGCTGGCGTGTCTCAGATGAATCAATGTTTGACTGTCCTGTACGCTTCTTAAAGACCCTGTTCTTCGTTCCTGGTTTGCATGCAAAGTGTGCATAAGGATAGCAGAGTACCCGTTTCCTGTGCGGCGAAGGTAAGTAGGTCTGTGAGCAGGTGCAGTATATGTGTGAAAGAAAGCTTTGGTGTTAAAATGGGTTGTCATATCTCACCAGCAGGAAAAGGGAAATATATGAACAATCACCAGTCCCCTTCCTACTCTATACCACTACTACCCTACTCTGTGGTGTGCCACAAGAATCTACACCAGCACCCCTGCTGTTCAACCTCTGGGAGACCTCCTGAGCCCTCTCGATATAGGTTTTCACCATTGAGCCAATGACACTTAACTGTACCGCAGAACAAACCCTTTCTTGCTGCTTGTCTAGATCAAATCAAACGTTGGATGTCTCAGAACAGCTCATTCTTAACCCAGACAAGACTGTCTTAGACCCCTCACGCAAAATGGCAAAAAGGGGGCTTACATCCCTTTAAGAGAAATCTTTGGGCATAACAGGCTACACCTCAATGATCACATCAAGGACATTGTGAGAGGAGTCCAGTTTCAAGAGAGTGATAAAATACCTGAAACTGACCTTCCCCAAGAACGACCTAAAGATAATGGTTCAGAACTTGGGCCCTCATAAAGAGTTTGACAGACAGTGAACTGTGCCACAAACTCTCGAAGTACTCTGTTTACCAAACTGACATGCCCACTCTATTTAGAATCGGGAGGACCATCAGGTCTCCCCTGGTGGTACCCTCGATGACTTCACAGCAGAAACCTTACACCGATGGCCAGAGAAACGTTGAGCCATTGCTTTAGGAACACCAGACTGTATGACCAATTTAGAGCAGATGGTCAGATGTCCTAATTTCTGCTCAGAATCTGGGAAACCCTGGCGGTCCCGAACACACAAAAAAAAAAATACTTTACACCTGGAGAGAAAACTTCCACGGTGTTAGGTCCGTGTTTACAAAATCAAACTCCTGCTTTGTGAGTTTGATTTGTATAGTAAAATGTTTACTGAGCAGGCCCCTGAAACACCACAGCCCCTCAGCAAATGTTCAGTGAAGATCTACTATGGCGGCATCTCCAGTGAAGGCACAGAGAGCTCCGCCAGGCTTTCAGTGATCCCTTGCGGTACTCCACCAGGATGGCAGAGATAATGAATTCTACTAACCTGGCGGGCTGTGGGCCACCTGCCAAACTGCAAATGAGGGCCTCTCAATAGGATTGTCATAAGACACAGGTATCCAATTGGTATCCCAAATTTAGAATAGCTCCACTCAGAGTGGTCCTGCAAGCCACTGCATGGTGGCTGGCTGGAACAAGGAAAAGGTATCATATCACCCTTTCATCATAAATGAGCTCCAGTGGGTCCCACTGGAAGCAAAGTGTCAACCTGATTTTCTAACTCACAAGGCTGTTCATTCCAACACTGCCAAATACTTGGCATGAAAGATCCAGATCAATGTACTTCCAGAGCAAGAGGTCTACACTTGGAAATCCCCAAATCCCTCAAACAAAGGACACTAAAACAAGCTTTCTCTGAAGCGGTTCCAAAAGTCTTGAACTCCCATTGACTCGCCGTGAGGAAATTTGCCGTGAGCATATTAAAAAAAATAATGCAAGTTGTTACAAAGTAAGAAGGTGTTATACTTTAAAATAAATCATTAAGCCACCCTATTACTTGACGGCCCTTTGTGACATGCACTGCCTGAGACAGTGCTGATAAGAAAAGGGAAAGGACCACCCTTTGGACTATCGTTTAATTGCCATGTTGAACAGGATGAGGAAAACATTTGTTAAGATCATATTAAAGCACTTAGAAATATAGGTAATTGAAAATCAGTTACTACTAATTGAGCAAGCTGGGCTCTGAGTTTCTCACTAGATAACATCTTGCGTTGGCAGTTTCTGATCGAGAAACATGCGCAAAATCATCGTCCAAAACAATATCTTGCATTTGGTGAATTTACTTGTGTGTTTCATCAACTTGACCCAACAAACTGAAGGCAATAATTAAAGAATTTGAAAGTCCCAGATTACTTTTTGTAGGCAATGATAAATCTCCACTCTGACAATCGGCTATGAGTTATGATTGGTGCCAGCTCTGAATTATCAGCCAACATTCCTGTAGTCATTGGCATAAAGGAGGGACATGTCTTGGTTCCTCTTTTAAGTTCACTGTATATAGTGGACTTCCCTACATTTGTAAAAAAAAAAAATAAATAAGGCTTTTATACGTAAATTAAGGTTGAAAGAATTGCTTCCCCTAATGTATGCAAGTGATTCACTATTATTTGGCTTTACTCAAGCATTGTTACAACAACAACTGATTGCTTTGGCTAATTACTCAAGAACCCATAGTCTAGTGGGAAATGAGAAAATGGGTAACACGCTTGAAAATGCAGTCGCCAAAGGCTAGCCTGTCGGACTAGGTTTATTACAATTCTTAAAAGCTTTCATTAAGAGAGACACGATCTCTAAACCTCCAACTATTGCCAAAATGCTATAGAAAATCAGCTTGTAATTATCACTAAACAATAGATGCTGTTGCATCGTGATTCTAGGGGGTAGATCATGGTCAAAGATGATGTAACTTGATTGAGAGTCCATAGATGAAATTAGGTGTAAGCTCTGTGAGATATATTTGTTCTATCAGGTGGCACGCGACCTTTCTAATCTATGTATGTATGTATGTATGTATGTGTGTTCTTATATAGCGCTTGACTTACCCTTGGGCATCTCGGCGCTTGCATTGGGACCCAGTCCTGGCTTTTCCCTGTGAGATAACCCGTACTGGGCATCCCCAGGGTGAAAGCCAGGCATCCCACCGCGTGGGGGCCGTAGTGGAGATTAAGCAAGCTATTGCCCAGAGTTGCAGAGTGTGAACCCGTGATTCGAGTAGGCACCGAAGTGAGAATTATCGAGTCCGTGGACACTTGGGCTCAGACCCTGCCGCGTCGGGAATTGAACCCTGGTCCCGGGTCTGACCTCTGCTTCAGGGTATACCTCCATAGTGGAGAAGTGAGCCACACTTCTCCACTATGGAGTCTTAGAACCTCTATTCTTTGGTATGTTAAGTGATGCTAACCGTAGGTATTTTTTACAGATTTATAAAGCGCAAACTAGGCCCAAAGTTATTGAAGCACTTTACATGAGCATCAGTTACAATACACAAGATCATATTCATTTTGTATAATTTTAGACACAGGGAGATTAAGTGATGTGCCTAGTATCACAGGATGTTAAACCGCTACTAAGACTCCAACCTGGTTCCTCCGTTCCAAAGTCGGCAGCTTTGACCGTAACACCACATATACTCCCCAATCTTTTATGAGCTAATCAATTATATCTTTGGAGGCCATGGAAATAAACCAGTACAATATTTTGAATCAGATTAAAACAGCCACTTTAAAACTATAACTAAAAATAAGACCTGTCATGGATAGCCAGCATTCACAGAATTAAGAAAAATTTGCTTCCAAATTTCCTATGTGTGACACACACCCTTCCGCTATAGGCCACAAAACAATTTCTGAAAGATCTTCAGATCAGGCTTTACAGTTTTCTTGTGGTAATAAAGCTTTAGATAGCAAGGAGGGCTCTATTTAAGAGTCCAAAGAAGAGAGGCTGGGGCTCACAGATATGATTCGAAATCTAATGGCGGCTCAAACTAGTTCAGCCGTTTCTTGGATGAAACCTCAAAAACAAACTCCCTGGCTCCAGCTTGAGACAGCATTATCAACCAATCCATTGCAGAACTTACTCTTGCTCCATCCAAGCAATAGATTACACACTAACACTTTCTAACACCCTGTGCTTGTTATGTTATGTTATTTTTAATTTATTACGCACTCGAATCAAGCCGACTGATTACCAAGGCTTGAACCAAGATTTTCCTTGAGGAAAGAGGTAATTGAGGGAAGACTCTTCTCAGCAGATGTAGCATACGGAAGCAGGACCGTGTGGTGGCAACAATGTGTTCTTTCATAGAAAGAGATTGATCTAAGTGGACACTAAGATTTTTTTGCTACCAATTTGGGTGAAGGGCTGGGGCCCAGCGCAGCTGGTCACCATTCTGGAGCCCAAAGAAGTTGAGCTTGTCTGAATAGCAGAGTTTCTGTTTTTGTAGGGTTAAGTTGCAGTTGGCTATCCAACATCCAGGTGGCTATAGCCTTCATCCCGGAGGAGACCAAGGCTTTAGATTTGGAAAGGTTGGAGCCAAAAGAGAAAAGTAGCTGCATATCTTCAGGGTATGAAATAATCTCAAACCCAAAACCTCTGACTATCTTAGCGAAGGGGGCCATGTAAATATTAAAAAGTGTAGGGCTCAAACAAGAGCCCTGGGGTACTCCATAGATCTGTGTCATGGTTCTAGACCTACAAGGATGATCGTTTGGGATCTTTCCGACAGGAAATCCGCTAACCATTTAATGGCCATTCCTTGGATCCCTAAATCCTGGAGTCTGTCGAGAAGTCGGGGTGAGACACCATATCAAATGCCACTGACAGATCTAACAAAATCAATAATGTCGGACAATTAGCATCAAGAGAGCATTTAATATGGTCAGTGACCACAAGCAAGGTTCTCTCGGTGCTGTGGAGGGGTCTAAAGCCAGACTGAGAGCTGTCTAATAGTCTGTTAGTCTCAAGATAGGTTGTCAGTTGATAATTAATATGTTTTTCCAATAGCTCAGCCAATGAAGAGAGGAGGGAAATAGGGTGGTAGTTAGCCAGATCAGTGGGCGTACATAATTGTTCTTTTTTTTAATGGGCCTGATCAAGGCCGACTTCCAGTCTAAGGGCACTTTCCTAGAAGTAATTGATAGATTAATTAGGGAACAGATTTGCAGTGCTAGTTCAGAAGCAACATTCAACAGGACTGTAGGAGGGCAGACATCTGAAGGAGAGCCAGACTTCACAGAGCTTAGAGGGTTGGAGGTTGTTTCTATGGCGATTACCGTACAATTACAAAGACTAATGGGAGAGTCAGTGAGAGGGAAAGGATCTATAGGCGTTTCATGAGGCTCAGGGATGATAGGAGGGAAGTTTAGGAAAATCTCCTTTATTTTGCCCTCAAAATGATCAGCCCGGGCGTCGCAGAGAGATTGAGATGAACTAGGATCTAGGGCAGGCCGCTGGGTTTATGCAGGAATTGAGAATTTAAAAAAAAGTTTTAGTTCCCAGCTTCATCAATAGTTTTCGCAATATGCGTTTTGCGGGCTGTCTTGATGTAGATAGTTATGGCCAGTTTATAGGTTTTTTTATCAACAGGTAAATTAGTCCTGCGCCATCTCCTTTCCAATGTTTTACAAGAGGCTTTCTGAGTCCTTAGGTCGGGAGTATGCCAAGGGCCGCAAGTTCTATGGGGAAAAATGTTGCCATGGCTCTAAGGGGCAATTTGTCAAAAACTGAGTTCAGTGACATATTAAAGATAGACAGTGCTAGTTCTACATCAATGATGTCAGAGGGCAGGAGAGGCACTTGTGCCTTGGCCCAAGCCAGTGGGGGGACTTTTTGCCATTGTCTAGATAGTTTGTAATGGCATGTAGGGAGTTGGCTATTGGTCTTATACTGTTGAAACACTAGAAACCCCCGATACAATATGAGAATTTCACCACCTTTCTGTCCCCTACGACCACACTCTCTCACAATCCAGATTTCTCGCCAGGCCTTACAGACGCAGTATTTTTAATCAGGGAGCGTAAGAGTCCCTTAGGTTGAAAAACTTTTTTGATAAGGGAAGGCTGTGATCTTGAGACGAATGTGAGACATCTGAGTCCCTACGGCGGGCTGCCAGGTTAAAATTGAAGCTAGCACGGCACTGGGCGGGCTCAGGTGTTTGCAGAATCACTGGATCACAGGCTCTGACACTGTCTGAGACAGTATTTGGCCAGCCCTCTAACTGAGAGTGGTCTCCCATCTTTATCATGCCCTTGACTCTTAAATTTAGAACCGGTGCGACATTCCTACATGAGCAGATGGGAAGACAAACTGGAGAATGTAGAGAAAAGGGAGGTAATACGGGCTAGGACAGCCACTTAGTCTATTTGACCTGAATATATGCAGAAGACTTACATGGTCCTAACTAGGTGGTACTTCACCATGGTTAGACTGGGGGCCATGTTGGGGTTTATAATAAATGCTGGTGGGAATGCCAGCAGTGGGCACCAAGCTTCATATTTGGTGGACCTGTCCACTGGCCCAGTCATATTGGGCATCTCTCCTCAGCCTCATAAAATACATTACATGAACCACTCTTCTAATGGACCCGCTAGTGATACTGTCGGGTCATCCAGGAGAGGATCGGACATATCCTATGTATGCCCACTCAGGTCGTTTTGTCACACAACTGTTGTTCGTGGGTCCAGTAACAGTGGCTCGTTATTGGAAACAAAAAGCAGCTCCTCAGCTAGGACTAAAATATTGCATAATTATTCGATGGAAAAGCTGACTACACAGAAGACAGATAAAATGAATACGAAAAGATATGGAGGTTGTTCACGACCTACATCAAAACCAGGATATTGGGCTGGCGAATGGCTCACCATCTGCCCGACCTGTTATCGAAGAGTACCCTTCAAAAGATGTCGGACTCCTTAGGAAAAACTCTACCGAGGATCCACCAACAGCGTAATTGCTGCATGACTGGAGATTAGTGTTGCTTGTGTGGATATTCCCCTCCCCCTGCCCGGACTCTCTCTCTTCACCCGGCTTATATTTTATAGAAAGTTATTACTAAATTTGAGGTCCTACACTTATGTCAAAGATGTTCATTGCATTTTTTTTTACTTTGTTGTATGCTGCAATATTATTGGGCACACAGTGTCAATGGAACCAGGCTACACCTGGCTGATGAGCCCTAACTACAGCAAAACCGGTCCTGGTTTGCTTGTGTTCAGTTTTGGGAGGACCTGATCTGGAAGCTCGGGCTTGGAAGTTCCTATAAGAGCAGGGTCAAGAGTGATTTGCATATGGCTGGGTGCAAACTGAGGTTGCATGGTGGGCAAAATTATGATGGACTGGGTTGCGGCCATGAGTAATTACCAGTGGCTGAGATATATTCAAGCATTACTTCCATCACTTTTTTGTATACTTTAGTCATACAGAACAGTGGCGTGTCACTACAGAATGGGTGCCAACAATCCCAACAATGGCTATTGGAAGCTTTCTTCAGGAGACATTGAGGTTTATTCTGGTTAAAGAACATAGATTTAACAGCTGATTGCTTGATTCTTCAAATAGCGACAAGGTCCATCGTGCACAAACTCCTCCTATCTACCTGCACCCTTTACCTCCAGACTCCTGTTCACCTTTACGCACACTGGGCGGCTTATACTTCTCTTTATACCTGAGCTTTCATGCACGTATAGATCTCCAGAACTTTGAGTGCATATTTGTTGCTGCTGTTGCTATTTTATTTATAAATTAGCCTGCTGCAAGTAAGCACCCTTCCAAAGAGGGCAATTGCAGGCCTTACTCTTCAAAATGCTGAGCAAAAAATTGGATTTTTAAGAGTTGTAATATTGTCACCAAAAATTAAGTGAAAGCCGTAGAGATATATTGAAGGGGAAAAACTGTCCGCAAGCCTGATTAAGGATGATTCTGAGATTGAATAACTACAAGTAGTAGTTTAGGCACACTCTTCAACTACAGAAGAGCCTTTTCTATTACCCAAGTACAGAGGTATTGTAGCATTTACCAACTTTAAAACTGGTCTAAAAAGGTCTTACATGAAGTATTGTTGGGACACTCCTACCCTAATCCTAATTCTGAGAAAGAACTTGTTTTTTCTGTACGCCTTTGTTTGCACATTAGGCACGCGTATATCTTCACATACCATAAAGTTGTGAATGTGGTACTATAATGTCAGAGTTCTATGGAAATAAACTCTCCTCCCTTCGCAGACCCACCTTCCAGATAATATGTCTACTTCAACTTAGTACTAAATTATGCTCTGTCCATGCTAGTTACATTGAACTTGTTGCTCAGCCCTGTGAAGGTGAGTGGCCAATCAACACTTACTACTACTCTACTATTGCTCAATTTACAAGTAGCGGATACTGGCACATGATAGGCACTTCACCAAATAAGGGACTTTGAAAGGTTTTTTCACATCACGCTTTGCCTAGAGAAGCCTTTTCACTAAAATATGCACCAAGAGGACATCTCACCAGGAACTGCACCCAAAATGACTTCTTATTGCATACTGTGTCCAAAGAGAAATTTTCATCGTACAGTGCATCTCATAGATACTGGTCTCCGCACACTTCACCTTTAGAGGCAATCGCGCTGCACAATGTACATTAAGAAGTCTTCTAACCACACAGTGTGCCCACGAGGCCTTCCTCTTCCCACTGTACCATTGCCTCATCACACACTGTTTCCAAGCACGGCTTCTCATTACAAACAGGATTTCACATTATGCACTGGAGCTCCAGCGGCTTCTCCACACACTGCAGGTCGAGAAACCTTATCAGGGCAACATAACATTTCTATTTGTGATGTGCAGGCTCACGGCTAAAAATGTTTCTTGGCAATGTAAACAGACTTTTACCCAACCTAATGGTGCTTATTTTATTGACCTACTAAGGGTGAAATGTTGAGGGCACCAGCTGATATTCCAAGCAAGGACCACTCAGTGAAACAAAACAGCAAACGCATTATTTCAGTGGTCCACCAGAATATCAAAGCCCCGCCACTCAGAGGGCTTTTCAAAACACGCGGAACAATGCAGCTTGGAAGGTTTTTATCACCAAACTACCTCAATAGGTCTTCTCACTTCAAAATGTGCCCAGATTTCACTAGAGAGTGGATCTACAGAGACATTATCACCACACGGTGTTTCCTGGGGAGGCACTATCACCACACAGTGTATCATCAGAGACGTTATTCCCACACAGTGAACCCAAGGGCTATTCTCAGGACACCGTATATATAACCTGAGAGCCCCATCTTCCAATTAATGTCCCCTGAGAAGCATTCTCACCACAGAGTGTATCCAGAGGCCTTCTCATTAAACAGAGCACCTAGGGAGAAACTATGAACACAGTGCACCCTGAGCGGACGTGGTCTACCCCATGAAGCAAAGTTGTCTACAAGGCATGCTTAGTAAACAGTGTAGCCAGAGAGGAATTCCCATCACATAGGGAACCCTGAACATCCCCTCACAGTTTACCTGAGAGGCCTTCTCACTACACATTGCACCCAGGTAGGCATTCTCAAGGCACAGTAGTTATTGATAAGTCTTTCACACACCAAGAGGCTCATTCTCACCGCATAGCGTACCCAGAGAGGCCCACTCCACCCACACTATACCTTGACGAGCTTCAGCAGCTGAAACAGGTCTTCCACCTCGTCCCCTGTGCACTCCGTGTACACTCGCCCTGTGTCCACGCTGCGGCCTTCGATAGTGCGTCGATACAATGGGAGGGCCATGGCTTCCGCATACATGTCAATGGCCTGATGACCCACTGTCTGGTACATGTAGCTGTCTAGTTCATCTGTCCCACCTTCAAAAACACACAGAAAAGTTTATAAAAAAACGATCACAATGGGAGATTACAACCCATAATACAGTAGACGTGAACCATTGCTATTCAGAATCAGTTGTGTGGCCAAAGTGTATAGTCAAATGAAATGTGAATAGCAACCTTGACCACTGTGAAATGCCTGTCTGTAGGTTTGTCTCTAGTAGGCTTATGAGCTCTATGCTCCTCCACCCCCCCACCAAAGAGAAATTTAATGTCACAAGACATTCATGCACCAGTGAGGGCGGATATACTGATGACTTGGAACAGAGAGACCGGTTATGGGGTGGTGCCTCAAAAGAGCGTACGGGTGACAGATGGGGTCAATTCATTTGAACCAAGAACCAGGATTTCTGTTTTGGAGCCATTAAGTTTCAGGGTGTTTTGTGTCATTCAGATTTCAGTTGCTTTTACACACAATCACTATCTCAGCTTTTTACAAGTAAAGTAAACATTTACAACAGAATAAAAATGCAACCACGCAAACAAATTATTATGTAGCACAAGACAGAATAAAAAAAAAAATCCTGTCTGTACTTTCATCACCGAAACCGTGCAGGTCCACTCATCCTCTCCAGTAGAGACCCTCCCATGAGGCTCAGCACAAAGTCCATATCCTCGATTGTGCACTGCATTCCTTTGTATTCTCTAATCAATTTTCCTGAAACAGTACCCATTTACCTCCACGCCCCAATTTCTTACTAGCCGAAACATATAGCACCTAGGTGCATTTTTTATTTTCTGACATACACTACTCTTGCAGAATTTTCTCTACTCGCACTTACTTGAAGTGGGGCAAGTAATACGCGGAACAGTCCCCATATCACAATAAAGGGCTTCCGAATTGTATCCTATGGTGGGAGATACATTTGATGCCTAAATCTGCACATTACAAAACATTTCCAATAACCCGTATAACCTTTTCAGTGATCGCATTGCCCCAGAAATATATCTGGCCAGGTATAAGGGGCAGATGTATCAAGATTCCGTTTTGCGAATCTGAAATTTCGAAAATTTACGATTCGCCGTTGCACATTCGCAAAACGGGATGTATGTAAATAATCGCCAAATGTTTGCGATTACTTAAATGTCGCTAAAAATTCACCGAATCACGGTTTGCGATTCCTTAATTGCGAAATTCGCAATTTAAGAAATCGCAAAACCGGGAATCTGCAAAGCAGGTGCAGCTTGATGACATCACAACCAGGAAGAGGGAGTGATTACCTACACCTGCTTGCCTGAGCCACACCCAGTGGCAGTTAGGAGTGTCTCTGAAGGCTGCACAGTACTGCTAGCTCTACAATGGAGTCACAGAGGCCACAGGAGGGCATGGAGGCAGAAAAAAAGGAAAAGGAAGCACAAGTTTTCAGAAAAGGAGCAGGAGGTTTTAATTGAGGAAATGGTTTGCAGTCATGAGCGGCTTTTTGGGTAGAAAGCATTGAAGGTTCCAGAGTCAAGGAAGAGGAAGACCTGGCTTGAAATTCAACAAAAGGTTAATGCTGTTGGAGTCACCACACGTACCATAGAGGAGTTAAGGAAAAGATGGTATGACATGCGCCAGAGATCTAAAGAGGGGGTGGCTGCCAGGTTGAAGGAGGCACAGAAGACTGGTGGTGGTACTTCAACTGCTGAACAAACAACACCACACGAAGAGCTTGTGGAGGCCACTCTCCTGCCTGAGAGTGTTAGTGGAGTGGCTAAGATTGACAGCTCCGACCCTGCTTCCAGTTCTCAAGGTAAGATGCATGTCAAAAAGATATAATCAGCTAGGGTTGCATGCGCACAGTGTAGATAGAGGGACATAAAGAAAACATGTTTGACTTCAGGTACACTCCTTTCTATACACATACAGATGCTTCATGGGAGTTGTAGTATGATAAAGGATACTTTGTAAATGAGAGCAATGATACACATGCTTACATTGTGGATTGCATTGTAGGCAAAATGAGAGTGTCAGGATTGATAGAACTTCAAAATTGAAAACTAAAACTTTATTTGTTCTAAGATTCATGACAATACACAAACTCATATGTCCTCCTTTACATCCACAGCACAATCAAAGGCACCAGGGGACATTGCTGAGGGAGTGGACTCCCAAAATCATGTGGATTCTGGCAATGAAGGGGAAAGCAGTGAGGAAGGTGTGACAACACCAATATTGCGCAGGAAGCATAGACATTTGCCCCCTCTGCCTCCTTTGGAGGATGACATGGACATCACTGGGGATGCAAGAGACAGTAGTCAAGACATCAGAACCTGGTGAGAGCCTAGGACAACAGCAACCGCAATAAAGATCACGCACATATGGAGCACAAAGGTCCTTGTCCAGGAGTAGTAGAGGCGCCCACTGTATTTGCAGGACTGGAGCAGGACATGCTTCAAGTGCAGCGCCTACAACACAAGGCACTGCGGTCAATAAATAGGCAGCTGTCCAAGTTGAACAGAAATCAGCGTAAAATGGGTGAGGGCATGATGGCGATGGCAGGTGCAATAAAAAAATTATGTTCTACACTTGAGCGCACTGAAAGTAAAAGAAACAGGGCGCACAACGTGCACATGCACGTATGCACAGCTACACGAAGGCTGTAACCCGCCTCTGCACAGCAACATCCAACCTCACACATCGCAGCATCACCATGCAGATGCAGATGACTCACTGCAGCCAAGATATTGCTAGAGGCCTAGAGCAAGTGACCAATGCTGTGGAACGTTTGCAAACAGCCAACTCTGGTGCCAGAACCCTAATGGTCTCTGGAGAAAGTGAGGAGACCTCCAGCAGGAGCAGTAACACTCCTACATTGCCACTAACTCAACGCTGCAGTGGCAGACATGGTACTGCTAGTAGCCATGGAATGGAGAGCACACAATCTGAACACCGCCCTTCACCCAGCCGCCACCATAGGAAGTGAAGTGCTTTAGTACCGTACTGTATAAAATGGTGAAGCAACCAAACTATCATTTTATAATTACTTTACTTAACAGTGCCATGACTGTTATGGGTTCTAATGTCCAAAAGGTGCGTAAAGTGTGAATAAACACAGCACCTGTGACACAGATATTTTGTTAGACTACATTCATTTCTTACCTAAAAGTAATTCCGTGTGATCTCAGACGGTCTCTGGCGTCCAGCTGCTGCCCCTACTCCTGCTGCTGCCCTGCCAGGGGGAGGTGTGCAATCATCATCTGATGTGTCTGAGTCGCTCACTTCAATTTCAGTCCCTTTCCTCATTGCCGTGTTATGGAGCATTGCGCAGCTTGTTACTATTTTACAACATGTCTCAGGGCTGTACTGCAGTGCCCCTCCACTTTTATGTATGCACCTGAAACGGCTTTTCAAAATGCCAATGTGCTTTCTATGATGCTGCGCGTTGACCGGTGTGCCCTGTTGTACCACCTTTCACTGGCATTTGCTGGATTAAGATATGGTGTTAGGAGGAAGTCTCGCACGGAGTAGGCACTGTCACCTGCATGGACGGAAATGAAAAGTAAGTGAATGTTCCCCTGCAAACTGAGTGATGGATGGATGGGTGGATGTGTGATATTATTTTACCTAGCAGGTATCCCTTTCCAAACTGTCCAGCACTCAGACGTCCATGTATCCCACTATGTCTGAAGATGAAAGAGTCATGTGTGCTGCCAGGGTACAATGTCATTGATGATGTATTTAGCATTGCACACAATCTGGATATTCAGGGAATGATAGCTTTTCCGGTTCCTGAAGACATATTCTGTAGCTGCTGGTGGTGTGATGGCAATATGGGTCCCATCAATGCAGCCAGTTAAATGGGGGAAACGTAATGCCTGTTGGGTGCTTGGAAAGTAAACGTGATGTCCTAGCCTGTTCAGCATTGCATCCAAAAAGGCATGAAAAAAGCACGAAAGAGTACTCTGGGACACCCCACCAACTTCTGCTATGACTCCTTGGAAACTCCCTGAGGCCAGAAGATGCAGTGAGCACAATACCTGCACATGGGTGGGAATTGCTTGTGTCCTGGCTGCTGGGTGCTCCAAATAGGGTTTCAGCTCATCTATGAGGTCCAAGATGGTGTGTGGGTGTAGTCTGTATTTCTCATGGATGTCCTTCTCAGTCTGCTGGAACAGCGTGATGCGTAGTCTGAATATTTTCTCCTGTCTCAGTCTCCTCTGTAAAAGGGCACGGATACGCAGCCTCTTGGCTATCACATATAGTCCTGCCATTGTGGAACATTCTGTTGCATTGTGGGTTGCTTTTTGTACCTTCCACCTGGTTACTACCTGCATCCAATTGGTGGTAATTGCGATTTCTTAATTTGCGAATTTCATGTTTTCGCAATTTGCGTTTTTTTCATACGTCATTGCGATTTCTTATTTTGCGATATCAGGTTTGCGATTTTCACAAACTTGTAATATCGCAAAAGAAGAAATCGCAATTTTATTCGCAGAATTCATGTTCTCGCAATGTAAGAAATCGCAATTCATGCGATTTCTAATTTTGCGATGCAAATTCTTTCATACATACCTTTTCCCTATTTATTAGTCACAAACGCTGTTTTTTAGCGATTCGCAGCATTTGCGACAAAAAAATAGGTTGATTCATATGCCCCCTAGTGACTTATCAGCAGCAGCAGCCAACTTGCCCAATGATTACATGCCAGCCTAGCCTGTGTCTCTAAACAAATAACTGCCACCGGCCATACCTTTATGCACCAAAGATCACATTACCTTTTAGCTGCAGGTCAATCAGCTGCAAGCAAACAAGTTTCAAAAGACCTAGACCACAAAAAATAACCTATTGGAGGCTGTTCCAACTAGTCCCAACTCTGGTTGGCTGGTACATCATAACCGTAGAATACTTTCACCCAACTTTTTGAGCACTCACCACCCAGGAATCCTGAGGTGTGTTAATGTCTGCCAAGGCATATGCAGTCAAAGCCCCTTTGTCTAACTCCTCAGCAGCCTAAAAGCATCCCTCAGCCTGGGTATCCTCTGAACCATACCCTGCACATCCCACCATCTAACACAAGCAACACAGACCCACACAACACCAAATACTTTGTCAAGCCAAGCAAACTTACATCCTTCTAAAGGGGATGAACAAGAATACCCTCCACACTGTAATGGTCTCTCCTAACGACTTAAACTTATCTTCTGGCACTCACAGGATGAGTGAATGTAACACTGTGAACTCACAAGTGCTGCACGTATTCTGGGAAAAGAAAGGTTGGCATGCACTCAAACATTGGCAATGCTTGGCAAAGGGCTTCATGTTTCTGGAGGATGCACAACGCATGGGCACCTGAACTCAAAATAAGAAACTACATTTCCCATTAGGCTTCAGAACTCCCACACTGGTTTAGAAATGTTGATGGCTATTTTGAAAGTATAGGTTTGATGTGGTCCAGAGTGTCAGTGCTAGGGAACTGAGCTACAATGCTGCTACAACCAGGACCTTACTACCACATAGTTTGTTTTGATAGCCTTGGAGATTGCTTTTTACTAGGGAGTTTCAGGAGAAAAGTGTGATGCCGAATACAGAGAAGTATTCCAAGAAATTGTCATACTTTTTTAATAAACGTGAGGTAGTTAAAAGTACTTCCCAGAAATATCCATAATTGATTATAAATTCTATTTCCTGTTATCCCTTATGGATTGTACAGCAATTTGAGGAATGGAAGGACCCTCAAAATACTAAGAGACTGATGACTCTTTGCGATGTATATATTTGTATCTAAGCTAATGCTATATGCTTAAGAGAGTGATTTATTAGTGTATATACAAACTATATTATCAAACTATATTATCCCTAAATATGTTTATATTAAAGCTTGAGAAACATCCTAAATGTATAAGACAGAGAGACTGTAAATTGAAAACAAAGGGCAGTACTGTTTACTAGAGAAAGAGAGGTTATTATTGAAAAGCGCCATAGGAATTTCATAGAATGTTTTATGCTTCAGTTCAAGAAATAACCTCAGTTTGCCAATATCCCAGACAGCCGGAGTTTTAGAGATATTCTGGAGGCTTCTCATACATTATAGAAAGTGTTTGCGATGAGTATTGAGTGAGACATGATATCAAAGGTTTTATCTTGTGGTTAGATGAACTACAATGCCCCATGTAGATGATCACACCCACTAGAGTGAAGAGTCAGAGAGGCGATATCCAGTGTCACTGTTTCCTCTCTTGTTCTATTCCCCTTTACCTTGGTCGCCTATTGACCATCATATTCCTACAGTGAATGCCTGGCCGTGTACAATTCAAATCAGCTCATTCCGATACCTCTGAAAGGTCTGGATCTCCATCCCACTCTACATCCCATGGTCCACCCCTCCTCTAGTTCAGACAAGAGCATAAGACCCACTTCTTGAAGTAAAATGTGATCACAGTGTAACTCCCGAGGACACGACCTCTTTAACCACATGGCTGCTAGGCGTTTTCCCGTCCTGCGCTAAAGATCCAAAATCACCATAATTCATGACGAGCTGGCCTTGTCATCAGTGCACGGCAGGTAAGCGCCATGACGAGCCCAGCTCGTCATTAGCTTCGAAGGGGTTAAAGGGATTCCCCACTTCATCCCCTCCTCCACCAACTCCCCGGGCATCATTGGCCTAGCATTGCTTTTATTAAACCTCTAGTAAAGCGCTTCATTGCTTTGTGGCTAGGATAGCGCTCAACAAGTCAGACACACATTAGCTGGACAACAAAACACTAGCTTGTCCACTTCAAAAACCAATCGCCCATAACTATGGCATGTCTACAATTAACAGGCAGGACAATATCAAATCATGGATTGCCACAGTCCTCCTGTCAATTCACAGCACCTGTAACACATCTAAAGCCTGAATGGTCCATCGGTAACAGATCAATTCAGTTGATTCTTGAAACTGCAGGGGGAGCATGATAGCTCTCTCCACAAACATTCCATATTCCGCTGCCATCTTCCTCCAAGCCGGCAATTCTCCATTAAAACACCTTTCCATGAGCGATCCTTGGATAATCGCACTTCATTATTATTGTCAGACTTTTATCCTTTTCAAAAGCTTTCGCCTGCCTTTCTTTCAGTACGTCGCCACCAGGGTTACCAAATAAGGAATGCTCACCTCAACATTATCCACCGAAGCTACCTTCCTCTGCCTGTCGTCATCAGCATTTCAATCCTGCCTTTGTATTGGCTGGTGCAAAACGGAATCAGCAGCCACATTTGCATTATCTGGGGCATTGTCAACCGGAAATTGTAATGCTTGAAAAGTATCTCCCAAATGGGCAACTCCACAGATAAGGTTTATGCATCTAACCCAGAAAATACTGAAACTAAAGGCTTATGGCACTCCAGCGTGCAGTGATCACAAGAAACAATCCAATTTGATTGAGTATCCTGCTATGTATGTATGTATATAAGTATATTTAAAGTGCGTACAGGGCACGATAAGGGCTTCTTCAACTGTAGAGCCAGCTAATAAGGACAGGTACAAATCTTCAAGACTAAACTCAACGTCAGATGGCCTTTTGCTGATGGTTTATTTGTTTATAATTTTTATTGCAGGTGCAAGCCACAAAAATCAAAACAAATAAAAACAGAAAACATGCTGCCACCTAAACATGGTGGCTGTAAGCTTTCAATAAAAATGTAAAATGAAGAACAATTAAGCATCACACATACTTTTAATCGAATAATATGAATGTTTTCTACTTAGAATAGCTACAGAACCTCTTTTTTAGTTACGTGTTTATGCACATTTATGATTATATGATTCTTATTGGCATAAGGAAAAGTGAATTTTGATTTTCTGTAACCTAAAGACATAGTTTAAACATATAAGGTTGTTTAAAAAATAATAAACAACAAAGAATGAAAAAAATTGACAATATAAAGCCCTGGCCCAAGGGCCCCGTCAATGTTTCTTTTTAGGTGTATATGCACATGCAATCAAGTAAAATTACGTCGTTCATAGAGCAAGCAGCCATTGACTGAAGTCGGTTGGGCTAGTCCACTTCATGGTCATCTGCCCTACGTTTTGTACTTTGGTGGGAGGGAGCAGAAAGAGAATGATGACCGAAGAGACCAGTGGGTGAAGGGGGTTGGTCCAAAGGTCCTCTACATAAGCATATTTGCAAGTATTTTTAAATAATGATTTTATTGTGATTTTATGTGACATGAAGCTGGCAAATACGTGAAGCTGGCAAATACGTGAAGCTGTGTCTGAAGTCCCCACAGTTCCTCCGAGTGAGTAGGAGTGTGTTGTAGCTTCTGAGGTTCCTGGACTGACCGGCTCTTTTGAGTTTGGTGGCCAGATATTCTGGTTTGCCTGTATGCAGGGCTTTATGTGTGAGGCAAGCTGTACGGAAGCTGGCTCGTTGGTCAATCAGGAGCCACATTAGTTCCTTGAGAGCCGGAGAGATGTGTTCATATTTCTTAGTTCCTGTGATCATTCTTGCTGCTGCGTTGAGGGTGGCGGTGAGAGGTCCCAGGTGAGATTTGGGTGTTCCAGACAGTACTGCGATGCCATAGTCAATTCTGGAGAGCACCAGTGCCTGAGTGGCCTGTTTCAGGTCTTTTGGGGGGGGGAGGAAGGGTTTAATTTTGTAGAGAAGTTTCAGGTTGAGGAATGCACCTTTGGCTGTCTTTGAGATGTGTTTTTTCATGTCCAATTTGGGGTCTAGGGTTATCCCTAGGGATTTTGCGGAGTTCGTTGGCGCTAGAGAAACATTGAGGGCGTTTAAGGCTTTGAGCCATTCCACTATTTGGGGGTTGTCATCCTTATTTGAAATGAGTAGTACTTCAGTTTTTTCCTCATTCAGTTTGAGGTGGTTGGCTGAGAGGCAGTGCGGGACCTCCATGAGAGCTCTGTTTAGTCTGTGAATGTCTGCGATCGATGTGGTTTCCAAATAGAGTTGAGTGTCGTCTGCGTAGAGGTGGAAAGGGATGTTGGAGTTCCTTAGAAGAGAGGTGAGGGAATCCATGTAGATATTGAAGAGTTGCGGGGAGAGTACTGACCCTTGAGGAACTCCTCTTCTGATGGGGAGGGGGTCCGATTTGAAGCTGTTAATCTTAATTCTTTGCGTGCGGTTGTTGAGGAAAAAGGGGAACCATTTTAATACTGTCTTTTCAATACCCGCTCTCTTCTGGAGGACATTGGGTAGCAGGGAATGATCGACACTTGGCACCACAAAGAACATAATACACATATTTAGTTGGCAAATCCCTCTAGGCAGCACATCCATTTCAACTTTTAAGCCTACATACCAAACCCATTCAGAATAAGTTCCCTTACACATGCTCAAACTGAAGATTACCTCAAAGCTATACCGTAGGCTATTTATTCCTCTCTACACAACGGCCTCCTTGGGGCTAGCAATGACAACCCTGCATCCCAGGGCGAAGAAATGAATTTGAGGTCCTTCAGAACACACATGTACCACACAGGATTAGAAAGAACGATGACAGGAGCAATCTCATATTATTCAGCACACTATGCAAGAAAATTCACCCTGCACAATACATTAGGCAGATCAGTGCTTAATTTGAACTGGTGGTGTCCACTGGCACTCTTTTTTGGAGGCAGGCATTTATTTTTCATCATCAGACTTTGACCCATAAGAAGAGAGAAAAAACCCCACAAACGGAGGAAAGAAAGAGGAAGAGAAAGACGGAAAAACAGTGGCAATTGGGGAGAAAGCAGAGGAGAAAAAGAACGTCCAAAACCTAAATAAAAAGGCAAGCGGTGGATGGTACTGACGAGAGAAGAATCAGGTGGAATCGAGACAACCAGCAACCCTGACATTCTGCAGCACCGGTGGCAGGCTTTTCAGCATAACTTTGGGCAACAGCACTTATTCTTTTACAAATGAATCACGAAGAGAGTCCATTGAACCAAACACAACCATAGATTACCTTGAATCTTATAAAAGAGATTTCCACAGCTTTAAAGGATTCCACGACCTGGAAACCATCCAGATGATGGAAGTGTCCTACAAAAATGGTGTTAATATATCATCAAAAGGTGTAGCTCTCGTAGCCCCTTGCATGCTTATGACGAGCTCAGCTCCTCATGAGGCACAGTGGAGCTGTGCTCATGATGAGCTGAGCTCGTCATATCTGCTGCGGCCCTCCCACGTGCGGTGAATTCCCCACCTGTGCGGGTGTTCTACGGGAGTGGGCGGAGTCGTGACGAGCCCAGCTCGTCAGGAGCACAGCTCCACTGTGCAGCATGACGAGCTGGGCTCATCACGAGCACTGCTGCGCCGCCCTTCCCCCCCCCCCCCCCGCACCGCAGGTATTCCCTCAGTACTTTCCTTTTATGGCTCCAGATGAAGGGCGGGCTCTTGTCTAGTTTCAAAGTATCCCAACACCAAGTTTCGGCAAACGAAGAGCCTCAATGGAACTTCATTGTTTAAGATTGCTTAAAATTAACATTGGAGTCTTTTCACTGTTTCTATTGATTGAAGGCGGAACTATTCTCTTTCACTTTAAATGTAACATTGTATCGGCAAAACTCTACCCGTGAACAAGCTGTGACTGGGCACCCGTTGCAAAATTAAATAAAAAGCATTTACTAACAGAGGCCGCGGCACCAGTGTGAATTTATTTGCAGTAACTGGAGTGGTTTGGATATGGATATATATATATATATTTTTTTTTTCGCACAGATCTCCTCAAAGAGGAGAAAAAGTTTGCACTCACAAAGGGGATTCTTCCCAATCTTTTCCGATTTATTTTTCAAAGGGTATCAGCATATATATAGCTACACCAACGCGTTTCACAACACACAGTTGCTTGTTCACGGTAAGGTAACCATTGTGTAAGACTATCCTATAATCCCTCAGGGACCGCCAAAACACAAATGATGCTGACATCACTTCCTGTTCACATACAGGAAGTGAGTTGGGAAACGTAGTTTTTTAACAATGTTAAACGCTTGTTTAGATCATTCATGCAAAACCATTCCATAACATTATCACATTGTGGCTTAGGTACCTCTAGTGATATCATTCTTTTAACCATGTCTCAATTCAAAAAACATTATGGATACAGTAGGTCATCATTCTTTCCACCTCTTAAAGAGAGTTTCACCATACATAAAGTTTAATGCAATCAATTGAATTCAAGCAATCACGCCCTCTGGTGGGCTTATATTCTTCTATCATATTGCAGCATAAGCTATCTCTATCGTTTAGTTTCAAAAATTTAATTGAGCCCTCCGGTGGGCTCCCAGGTAAAAAATCTGCCTTTCACTACGAGCACACAGATTTAGTGTGCTAACAATTCTCCCCTGAGGCGGATAGCCGGGGGTTAGGCTCATAATCTTTTAAAACTGTTTATATTTCATTTTGTGCTTTGTGGAAGATTTACTTTCCTTTTAAACTCACACTTACCCTTGCCCTCGCAGCACCTAGAACCCTGGTCCACGCGCAGACGATTAGGAGCTGACGCGATCGGACACAGGGATTGCCGCCATCTTGGGGGTGAAAGTAGGGTAGCGCTCCAGCTTTGGGACGCCTCCTACCCTACTCCACCAGTATATGAGGAACACCAGTTCCCGTCCGCGCAGCGGGCGCGACGGCGGTGCGCCAAATGAAAGCCCATCTGCGCCCGTCCGCACCAAGTTCGCGACAGGCGCAGGAAAGTCTGGACAATACATCCTACTCTAATATATCAGGCAAGCGACCTTCGAAATCTCAACACTGCAAACGGTTGTCCTTGTAGTGCTGACATGAATAAGATAAGAGGGCTGTTTTCATGTAGGTTTTGTAGTTGGACCCCTCCTTGGTCTCCAGTCGAGACAAAAGTTCCTCTAACCAACACTGTTGCCGATATTCTAAATTTTGAAGGTGGACTGATTAACGCGCGTTCCATGTGCAGCCATAGCCAAGACATAAAAGACCTAATCCTCGACTTATACCTGGATTGCCTCCTTATAACTGAAACATGGTTAACCAACAGTAGTAATCCAGATCTAGCAATAGCCCTTCCATCCGGCTATACCATCTTCAGGCAGGATAGATTGAAGGGGAGAGGAGGAGGAGTGGCTGTGGTGCTGAGAAACCACATGAAATGCCACACCTTCAATTTAGGCCCCCTTAAAGGAGTAGAAGGACTTGGTTTTTCTATTAAATTAAACGAGACCTCCTCTTTCTCAGGTGGCTTAATTTACCGCCCCCCAGGTAGTGCAACCGTGTTCTTAGAATCACTAAGTGACTGTTTAGGGCAGCTCCTTCTCCGTTACCCTCACTTTACATTGCTGGGAGGTTTTAATTTGCAGCTCGAGTCCAAATCTGATGTGCAGGCACTTAATTTTCATCAGACCTTAGAGATTTTTAACTTACAGCAAAGGGTAATACAGCCTACACATCAAGCAGGACACACTCTGGATGGGGTATTCTCTAATTTTCCACTTCTGGAGACCCAGATACCTGTCCCACAAATTTGGACAGGCCACAGCCTAATTCCTTTTTACATCCGTGTACCGCGTCCTCAGAACCTACCAAAGTCTAGTCAACATTCAGTGAGCTATGTTAACTGGACAATGGTTGAAGATAGCTTCAAGCTCAAACCAATCACTCAGACACAGATCCCGACATGTCCGGAGACGTAGAACAGGACTCTAAATGTTTTCACATTTGGATGCAGCAAGAGATTAAAGAACGTATCCTACCCAAACGCCTCCCGGGAAGGGAGAAAAGAAGAAAGATAAATGCCCCCTGGTTCACACTAGAGCTAGCTAAATCCCATCTATTATGTAAGAAAAGTTAACGCAACTGGCGCAAAACAAATGATCCTGTAGATAGAATCCTTTATACCCAGCAGAGGAAACTATATCTTTGCAGTATTAAAATCGCGAAGAAGGAATACTACATTAATGCCATCAAAGAAGCAAAGCAAAAACAAAAAACTGTGTTCTCCATTGTTAAGACCTTTACACATCCAAGAGCCTTACAGCCGGAAATCCCAGCATCCCCAGAATTCTGCAACCAAATTGCGGACTTCTTTGAGAAAAAAATTGATTTAATACAAAAGGATTTTCCTGCCCCTCGAATCTCCCAGGTATCTAGCCCCCCTGACTGTGGAGAGACCATGACCCGTAGTATTAGATTCTTTACACCGGTTACACTATTTCAAACTCGTGAAGTGATCCTGTTGTGTAAATCTGGGTCCCCTTCCGATTCCTGCCCCCCACGAATACTCCATCAGTTAATTGATGTGGTCAATCCCATCATAAATGGGATTGTAAATGCTTTCCTTAACACAGGTGTAGTTCCAGGTGAATGGAAACAAGCGATCGTGAAACCTCTCATGAAAAAAAACAATAAACCCACCACAGACCTCGCCAATTTACGTCCAATCTCATTCCTCCCAGTTTTCGGTAAGATAACCGAACAGATGGTTTACAAAGAGCTAAAAAGCCATGTAGAAACCCATAATATTCTTCATCCCCAGCAATCGGGTTTCCGTTCACATCATTCTACGGAAACGGCCCTGATTGAACTCACCAACTCCATAAAATTACTACAGGACGAAGGGAAGAACGCTGTCTTGATTTAATTAGACCTTACAGCGGCGTGCGACACCATCTCCCACTCAATACTGATAGGTAGGCTAAGAGATATCGGAATCACAGACGTAGCACTGGCTTGGATAATCTCGTTTTTGACAGATAGATCGCAAACCATTGCATTGGGTCCTTTCCTCTCCAAGGAAAAAAAGGTGTTGTCTGGAGTTCCTCAGGGCTCCATTTTGAGCCTGTTGTTATTTAATATTTACATGGTTCCCCTCATCTCCTTAATTGAGGCATACGGCATACGAACTTCGTATGCCGACGATACTCAACTTATTGTACCCCTTGATAGGAACTCCACCAATGCCGAGCAAAATTTAAAGAACTGCCTTAAGGATGTTTTCCTTTGGATGGAAAATAACCATTTAAAATGCAATGCCAATAAGACAGAGATTCTTCCAATGGGAAAAAATCTCCAATTCTGTCCTAGCAAATGGTGGCCGCAGGATTCCCCTGCTCCTCCACAGGCCGTGGTGTCAGCCAGAAATTTGGGTGTCCTATTTGACGCCGAGCTATCATTTGATCAGCATGTGAGGAATGTGGCAGAAAGTTGTTTTAGCATCATCAAATCCCTAAAGAAGTTTTTTTACTTTCTTCCCACAGACTCGAGAAAGGCGGTGACTGTGGCTTTAATCCTCGCCCGCCTTGATTATTGTAATGGCCTGATGGCAGGTGTTAAAAAGGCCACATAGAAAAAACTCCAAGGCGTGCAACATGCAGCAGCCAGACTCGTATTAAAATTACCGAGGAAATCTTCAGCTTCGGCCGCTTTGAAGACCCTTCATTGGCTACCTCTGCATAAGAGGATATTGTTTAAAATCCTGGGGATCGCCTTTCGTGCATTTAACGGCACAGGCCCTAAGTATCTTATCAGGCGATACCCCCACTATAACCCCTCTAGGACGTTACGATCTTCAGGTGATAACCTGATTAAGCTGCTCAAATGGAACTACAAAACCAAGGGGGGTAAGACTCTAGCCTTCTTGTCCTCTAAAGCCTGGAATGCAATGCCCAGGACCCTCAGATTCCTAAATCAGGAAACCCAGTTTAGGAAGCAACTCAAAACCTGGATCTTCAACCTTCCAGATGACTATGTAATGGCCGCTATCTAGTTTTTGTGATTGTAATTGTTTGCATACTGTTTCTCAAGGGCCAGGATGCTCCTTTCGGAGCGATAGATGCGCTTTACAAATACACAATACAAATACAAATACAAAAACAAGGGCTGCCTGCAGGACTGCTTGCTTTGACCGGGTGCATAAATTCATTGTGTGAAATGTGTTGGAAGGAACGGAGAGGCTGGGTTAGAGTGTTCTTGGACTGTTTTGTAAAAGGATTAGTGCTGATGCTTTGTCTCTGTTTTAAGTATGAGTCCACCGTGTCTGCTTTGTCTGTGTAATGATATAACATTTATTAGAATTCTGCTTTGCATCAGCCATGCTGTTTTATAATGACTTTTACAAAGTAGTCCTATTTTGTACGAAAATGTGCAGGCCTCTTTGTCCGAGACAGCCAGAGCCTCGTTTTCACAGTGGCTCTCACAGGTGAGAATGTTAGATTCTTGTAAGCTGAGCAGAGAAACTTCTGTAATGCACCTCAGTTTCAAAGATTTTTGACCACTTTCTCATGCGAGTGAGGGGCACCTGTCCCTGCTCTTATTATCTGTAGTTGCACTTGCCACTATGTGACTCCTTCCTTTACATATGCAAAGAACATGTATAAAACTATCATTTGAAGTATATTAGCATTTTATGCTCAATAACCTTAATCGGGCAAAGTTACTTTGATTTGTTTTGCAATTACTGATTTCTTTGTATTCTGTTAAGACGCATGTTCCAGGTGTTGAGTAGGTTGAGAGAATTTTTTATTTGAAGAAGAAAAACAGGAAGCAGTTACTTAAAATGTTGGTCGTCAAAATACTCACTGCTGAAGTATACTAGTGACGCGTAGACAGACCCAAAAGGCACATGAAACAGTCCCTATGAAAATATACACTACTCAGTAGAAATTAGATTAATGTCCTCTTGGAAGACAATGTCTTGGGATGCAGAAGATGCAAGTAATCACTAGCTGGGACACAGAAGAAGGACCAGAGGCAGGTACACAGGGCACTATACACACCAGCTGTCTTCACAAAGGCACTATTATTAAGGAGTGCTGGAAACACCATACCGGGCCCCTTGGCACCAATGAGCACACCAGTGAATCTGACTTGTGGAACTAGAAAAGCGCTAGAAGCCACTTGAGACCAACACACATTAAAGAAAAGAGCCAACTCAGTGAGCATTCGAACACCGATAAAAACTCAAAGAGACAATCAGAAACCCGACAAATAAGGTCAGTGATGCAAGGGCAGGAAAGAGATCTAGCGGGCGACCCAGTACGTCCTTCTTGTACTTAGGATCAGAGACCCTCTTATTAAGAGAGTACATAGCTACATAAGCCAAATGAACGGGGCCAAAATACTTTGTTATAATAACTGGAAAAAGTTTACACTTTTCTAAAATCATGTATAAATAAGGCATATAACATCAAGGAATAGTTAATAAGAAGTAAATGATCCTGGTTTGTTGGGTTCTTGTGCACCCACCACTCCAGGAAAGATTAACAGTTAGTTCCCACAACCCTACATGGAAGTACATGTTCAGCTTGAATTGTCAGAATTGAGTTAGAGAGTGATCCAGCCTCGAGGAACACAACAGCTACTGCAGTCCGGACACTGGTAGAGGGACCGGTGTGAGTACTTTTGTCACTGTCTGTTAATACAATCCGTAACTAAAACCACTAGCGCCTCATCGAGAAAAAGCATGGAATCCGAGTGCGCGCTATCATATGTTATCCATAGATGCCTATCGCCCACTACCCTCAATCCCTGCACACACAGAACTAAACAATTGGATGGGCAATGAAAATGCTC
Organism: Lissotriton vulgaris; assembly: GCF_964263255.1. Classification (NCBI taxonomy): domain Eukaryota; kingdom Metazoa; phylum Chordata; class Amphibia; order Caudata; family Salamandridae; genus Lissotriton; species Lissotriton vulgaris. The sequence continues at coordinate 51,722,431 of NC_141697.1, forward strand.
TTTATTGCTCACCTTCATCAGCTGGCCTCAGGTTGGCCAACGCAACAATTTGATGGCCAGCGGCGACGCACTGCATCATGTTGTAAGTACTGTCCTTGCCACCGCTAGAAGAGAGAGTAAGACAAACGATGATGCCACAGATGTTGTGATCAATAACTCTTAGACAAGCTGCAAACTACCCGAGGCGGCAGCCTGCCTTCAAGAAAAGAAAAGCATTCAAATGAGAATACTCAAACATTTTTGTTAAAAAGATAACAGAGCTTCCATTCAGTGACGTCTTCAATTAATAAAAGTGCAAATTCTTCTACTGAAAATCAAGTTTCCTCAACTACAGGCAGCTTGCCAACTGCGATTAAATTCTGATTACATGGAAGCCAATGGTCAAAGTGAGATTTCTGGAACGTTCTGGTTAGTTAAGCAGTTTCCCATTTATTTTCCGTTCACATCATTCTACGGAAACGGCCCTGATTGAACTCACTGACTCCATAAAATTACTACAGGACGAAGGGAAGAACGCCGTCTTGATTTTATTAAACCTTACAGAGGCGTTCGACACCATCTCCCACTCAATACTGATAGGTGGACTAAGAGACATTGGAATTTCAGATGTAGTACTGGCTTGGATAATCTCATTTTTGACAGATAGATCGCAAACCATTGCATATAACTTGTGGTAAGTAAAGCGTCCAAAAAGTGGTGCATGGTGCAATCAGTACCTGCTGCAACCAGGAAGAAAATCGAGGGCAAAATGCCAGGCACATTTTTGATCTCAGCTCAAAGCAATTCCTTTATATGCGATGTTCATAGAGAGTGTGTTTGATAACCAGGTTCCAAACACCAATGAATCATCAGTCTTTGAGGTGATAAACTAGTACTAAATGTGTTCCCAAGGTCACCGACAGATGACTATTTACCACTGCGGTGCAAACTTGTCAAGCACGATTTATTAACTAAAAAAAAAAAACAGAAATAACTTGCTTTTAAGTAGTGCTTCACACTACACTTCTAGTTTTTCTATGTGGTGTATATAACAGGGTGTTAGTATGGGAAACATTCTTTATTATGAAGCCGGAATCACCCTGTGCCAATACAACACTGGCAATAGAACAAATGCATCGTTACCACACATTCGTTTAGCACACAAGTCGTTACAATAACTTGCTTTAGGGCGCGCATTGGTGGAGCATGTTGGATTTTAAGTCCAACGCAGGCCTAAAAAAATCTACTTGCCCACTTTAAATTGCGAGTAAAATGTTATCAGGTCGAGCTATTTTTAGCACCTACAAGTCCCATCTGGTGGGTAAACTTAGGCTGGAAAGAAACAGGTGTTTTGTACATTCAGAAAGTTGATGAGCAATAAAGATGCCATTAAATCTTGTTTTTATGTTTTTATCTTGACACATTTGCTGTATGTTCAATAAAACAGGTCAAATGTCAGTTTGACTTTTAACTAATTGCTGCTTGGAAAATTAGGTTTATTTTCTCTTACTGGAGTTAGAGGTTGTCAAGTGAGCTGTCTGAAGATGTCAGTTATTTATCTCGCTTAGACATAAAACTTTACAACTATTCAAAATATATCAGGAATTTCAAAAGCATATTTTTTTGTAATTAAGAAGTGTGATGCAAACAAAGAGTTAAGTAGGAGGAAAACTAACTAGAACACTTTACTTGATGATGTGCAAATGACACGTATTTGCAGGAACTCTATTTTCAAACATTATTGTTTGTACACTATATAGTTTTATCAGTACATCTGCATGTCAGTGGAAAGGTTTGTGGCCATTTCAATGTCAAATCTTCTGATTACAATTGACAGTGTGCTACCACTTCATGCTTTAGTTAAGTATTTATTAAAAGTGATCGTTTTTAAACATGATTTGAGAAACATTCCTGCCCCACCCTAATGAAAATACTGCTAATGAACTAAGAGGCAAACCAAGAGGCATGTGTATCCGATATATGGTTAGATTTGTAGTATATATGGTTAAAAAGTTTAGTCTATTAAATCAAACAAAAGAGTTTTAGTAAAGCAGATATGCTGAACTTGCACATTTGATGGTGCTCTCATATGTGATAATGAAGAAAATGGCAGCTCAGTGAATTTAATTATTCGCCCATGATCACATCATTTCACACCAGCTTATAGGTCAAGGTCATTACAAATAAGTAGAGAAGATTATTTAAGCCACTAGACCTGCAGGTCTAGTAAGATTTTAATGATTTTTTGAGGCCTGCAACACAGTAAATGATACTATTCCAAGGTCCAGCGCACCCCCTAAGGCAAGTCATTGTAACAACTAGCGTGCTAAATGAACGCTTCGTAACAACACGTTCGTTCTAAGGCTGGCATTGTAAAGGCAGGTGTGCTAAACACATTCAGGATTATGCCCTACAACCGTTACTATTAGTCAATAGCAGTACTCAATTAACCAGATAAGAGAGGATGGAAGTCTGAGGTGGCTTTGCAGGGAGAACTGTGACATTAGGCGTTGATGTCAATGGAAGGAAAGTATTTTTTGCAGAGAGTATTACTTTGATGGCGAAGAAGGTATCTTATTGTAAAGCATTCAGTTTAGTTGGTGGAGGCCTTTATACCGCAAGCATCAAGTAGCTCTATTAGCTTATGAATGTCTATAAGCATGTTAAATTAACAGCTTTGGCCAAATTAGTTTTTGATACAGGGTTCTCCGTAAGTTGTTGAACCAGTTAATTTTCCTATTGATCAGAGATTTCATAGGAGGGAAAATAACTAAGAGGATAGTTTGAAGGGAAACTTCATTCAATGCTTGCTGAAAGCAACATATATAGTATGCTTGAGAATGGAATGCCGTAACTCTATTGGTACAATGATGATGTTTCCTACCTTCTGCATTGCCCAATGCACACATCCCCTTTTTCATGCACTGAATGCATTGGCCCACCTTGCTGCACCCTTGCATTCATTTAGAGAGCACTGAATGTATCACTTAAAACATGCATACAAGTATCTGGGTGCAGCATGCATTTCATGAGCGGACTGCAACAGGAATCACAACCTGAGCAAACCAAGTACAAAATGCTGTAAATGTCGATCTCATTCTTGCCTGGGAGCAACACTTATTAGCTACAATAGTTTCCTAGATGCAGCATGTATCTTGATAGCTGCATAACATCTTTGCTGAGAGAAGCATGCGTTGAATGCACCTATTATAGCATGTCCTGTTTGGGCATGGAGTTTAAGATCAGCATGTTCTGGTACTGGAATGCCTTTAGTCAGGATTTTGAGTGGGATCAAAAAAACTGGGGGGGGGGTCTCTCAAAGGGGCGTGGCGTATGGAATTAACAGCGTGGCTTAAAACCACTTAAGCCAAACATCTGTAATTAGCATAGTGTGCTGCCCAACTTGTATTTTGTGTGTCTGTCATTGCATCCAAATATATGATACAAAAAGTAACATCGTACCTACAAATCAGGACTATTGGCTTTGTCAATGGCTGTTACTAACTGCAAAAATAAAAGGGAAATCCTAAGAGGAAATAGCTCTCATTAAAGGATTTCCCTTACTTCTACAACGCAGATCACCTGCAATGACATCATGCCTTGACCTCTACTACTCAGTAGTATGCAAAATAAGGAGACGCACATCGATGTGCATGCTCTCACTCCAGTCCAAGAAAAAAAAAAGAAAACGGCCTACCTTTGCGAGGCCCGAAAATAGAGCCCGATAGAGACCCGTTTCGAGGCCCCCTGAAAATAACTGCCAGTGCTCAGACTGGGACAGATGCGGCCTACTTAAAGCCCTGCCCTTAGTGCAAGACGCAATAATTAAAGATTTCATTTAAGTTAGGGAATTCTGTATACACAGTATGCAGAAAGTATTTACTGGCTTGTCTGCAGCCAACAGTGACATTTTACACTCAGACGCATCAAGCACTGATATAATGATTTTGGAGTATACTTAATGTTTTATTATAGCATGCAGTAAACGGAGTGCCTTAGCTGTACTCACCCTATGTCATAACTGTGATTTAAGCAATTCTTGGTTCCTCATCCAAAGGCACTAACTATGCTGGGACTTGCGTTTGCCCTTTACGTTTAATAAGCAGTGACCTAAAATCCCTAGCATGATCAGTGTGATAGGACTGGTAAAGCATCTTATGTCAGTAGGCTTGCCACCTTTCCAAGAGACAAATACCCGCAATATGCTCACGTTTTAAGATTCTGCAAAGTGCCAGACCCACTTCTTAAGATGAACTGAACACAAAATTGTCTGTATTCATTTTGAACATGGACTTTCTGTTTTTGTTTATTTTAATTATCAGTCGGGGTTACATTGGGCTAGATGTATTACACATTTCATAGCGTTTTCTCAGAACATTTACTGTTTAGAGTATGTACTGCAAAATGTAAAACAAATACCGGTGTTAAGCGAATTGCCTAATTATTGTACCAGGACGAACGTTTAAATACTGGTCACACCGGTATAAAACTGCCAGGTGGCAACACTATTGTGCCTGTTGACAGCTGATCACTTAACTATAGCTTTCATGCCCTGCATAGACACCTGAGAAGCTGCAGCAGTCACTGGATACAACACACTCTGCTTTTACTGGTTGGAGGATAAAGCATGCACTGCTGCACCGAGAGGTCCACAAAGGTTGCATGTACAGCATCTAAACAGCATGTATAACCTGGCATGCAAAGGGGAAGGTGATGTAGCATGGACTGGTTTTAGCTTGCTTCTATTAAGCACTGCTAGAGGTACATGCTGGCCTTAGCAGGCACGTGTACAGCACAGACCGGCCCCAGGGTGCCCTGCCTCCCAAGACTCTTACCTGATAAGAGCCACTACCCTCATGACTGCTGTGCTGTTGTTGTTTTCCACCCACACGTGCACTCACTGGCCCGGAAGTGTAGGAGCAGTTCACAGATGATAGTTGCATCGGTGAAGCATACATGCCATGGAAACAGAGAAAGGCTAAACTACACCCTGCACTGGGCACTAGCGCCTCTCTTTAACAGGGACTTTCTTAATAAAAATCCAAGCTCCTTGGACCTCTAATAATATATTAGATATTCAAATACGATTTTTGTAAAACAAGTAAATAAAAAAGTTGACTCCATTTTTAAAAAGCTATATCAACAAAAAATACGATTTAAAAAATATATAATACATGCATTCATTGGTACGTTTCAAAACAACACACTTCATGTTCCATTTCAACTTGCCATCTATGAACATGCACAACTCTGCACATTTAATGGCTGCCACATAATTTGAACATAAGGCAGCCTAATTGCGCTTCATCTGGTCCTTCTTTTGTTTCACGAAGGTCCCGTCACTAAGAACCATAGAGGTGACGATAATCCTCTACAGTTTTCAAAGATCCATTCAAACTCTAACTGCGCCCCCTCGCGGGCTCCGGGGGTTACGTGCAGCAGCCGGATTATTCTCTGGTGATGTTTTAAATTTCCTCTATTTGCCGGATGAATTTAACAAATGTTAATCTCTCTCTGTTCAGCCCCAAATGAAGTTTTTCTTTTACGCAGATACAAAGTAATAAATCCGTAAAATTACACTTTTGAACGCTCATGATTTTAGTTTTAACTGTGCTCAGGTACTGTTTTAACATACATGCAAAGATTTTGAAATAAAAGAAAGGGAGAATTAGAAAACAAGCACTGGCGTTGCCAATAGGTCTCACAGTAGGAAAGTTGGAGCTATTGGTTTTGTAAATGACACATTTTATATTTATGTGTTGGTTTTGAAAATCGCGAAATTAATAGTTTTGTCATTTACAATGCCAATACTTTTAACTTTTGCAAATGTGACACTCATAGTATTTGTAATGCAAAAGTTTTGTATTTACGTGACTTAGATGTATTGATATTACAAATAACAATGGTTATGAAATTTTTTAAATAATTAATACTTAAATAAAAGTTATTGTAATTTAAAATGGCAATAGCTTAAACTGTTGTAAATACCTTTTGTGAAGATTATGTTCAGTGTATTTTAAAGAGGTGTGGCGCCGTGGCCAGGGCGACTGACTCCGGAATCTGGGGATCACGGTTCGATCCCCGGCACCGGTGGCAGATTAGCCCAGCACCATGTGACTCTGGGCAACAGCTTGCTTAATCTTCCCGACGGCCCTCAGCGCCTAGAGACCCTTACGGGTGAGTGTGCGCTTTACAAATGTGGGTTTATTTATTTATTGTGAAGAAAATAAAAGAACAGAAGTGAAATATTAATGTCTTTTTGTGACATCTGTGTAATGTGAGAGAGTGTGAGTGAGTTTGAAAAGGGTGATTGATTGTGATATGATGTGTGATGCTGATAGGGTGTGTAAGTGTGTTAGTGTGTGTGATTTTTGAGAATGTTATTGAGGGTGTGTAAGGGTCTTTGAGTGTAATTGTGTGTGAGGGTGAGTGTGTGTGAGGTGGTGTGAGGGGGAGGGTGTGTGTATTCCGATGGTGTGTGGTGTTGTGAGGATGAAGGTGTGTGCGTGTGCCTTTGTATGATGTAGAGGGTGTTATGGTGACGGTGTGTGTGTGTGAGGTGTTATGAGGCTGAGGGTGTGTGAGGGTGAGTGTGTGTGAGTGTGAGTGTAGGTGCGCCTGTGTGATCTGTGTGATTTTCTAGAGAATATGACCTGACCAGCCAAAGTTCTGCTATTAATCAGTTGATTGAATCTGGACCCTTTTGGAACATATGGATAGGTCATTTGGTGCTCTGATGTAGGTTATTTTGTAGTATCCAAATTTGGACAACGTTTGCACCAACTGGGGTCCATTCTTGCTTCGCCTGTAAAAGCCATGGGACGGCTCTCCTGTTCAAAACCAGCTGATGTTCTGACTTCACACAACCTCAGACATTGGGTGAATAGCACTCTTTTCAACGCATGCGTTTACAGCGCAAATCTTTATAACGACGCGTTGTTACATCGCATGGTATTACAAAACAAGTTGTTACAGTGACTTGCGGTGGGGGCGCTTGAGTTTGGAATAGTATAATTTACTGTTCCAACTCGAGTGTGTGCAACAGTAGGGGAGGTGTTGGATTGAAAGTCCAACACCTTCCGCAAGTCGTTGTAACGACTTGCGTTGTAATGGCTTGCGATGTAACAACGCATCGTTGTATCAACTTGCGTTGTAAACACATGCGTTGTAAACGATGCGTTGTAAAGGTTGTTTCCCGCTGTGCCCAGCTACTGTGTCTCAGTCTCAGGCACACTGTGGCAACAACAAAAAACTCTCCCTCATCCTGATCCAATAATATGTCATGGTAGCTGCATTTGTATAGTGTTTTAATGCAATTTGTATGGTCCTGTTACACTTTGTGAATCTGGGCCAACTCGGAGTAGTGTGTTTAACTTTCATTTGGTTCTGCTTTCTATCTAGCGGTGAGACGCATGAGATAGTGGCCTGCGAGGTTAGAACTGACCAGCGAGCTGTTTAGTGATGGGTTGTAATGGATTGTGGTGGGTTGGCCCCGGTGCATGTGTTGAATGAGAAATGTGGCTATCTTGTTGCGATCTAAACCCTTTTGCTAATTTATGCAAACATTTCCCAATTGATACACACCTGCATATGATTTCCTTGCACTTGGAATTGTAACTGTTGCTATACAGCTATTACTGCCAGTGTGTGGTCTCATCAACACCTAAAACAATCTTGTGTTATAAATCACTTTCTGTAATATTTGTTAAGTTTTCAGTAAGTTCTGTATTTAACAGGTGCCACTATTATCCAATGTTTAAGGATACCCAATCCGTTTCAGAAGGATGGAAGCCTGAGTTGGCCATGCTGGCTTTCGGTCATGTATGCATGCAGGATATTGAAAAAGCACAAAGCAGGCTGTAAAGCAACAGAGCTCAGTGTAATAGGGTTTCAGATACAACGTGAGGGCAAGGAATACTTGCTAGCTGAGAGAGCTCTCTTGGTTGCTGTCCCTACGGGGTAAGCAACAAGTCCTTAGCTCGCTGAGCCAGCTTTCCAGCAGCAATGTGGCTTTTACTTTTCCTGATGTAAACAAAGCACCGCCATCCAAGTTAACTCAAGGTTTTTGTGAGCTAAAATGCCAGAACTTCAGGCAAAGAACAACTTCAGAGCCATGCTTTTATCTGTTTGGAGTCATCAGATTTTTATGTGGGTGAAGTCTTTTTTCTCTATTGTACACAGGGCTTTGAGTACGTAATTATATTACGAGCAACCAGTAATTTGCTGTAATAACTCTGCCCCTCCTCCACCACTTTTGGAACCTGCCTCCTTTAACACACTTACTTTTATACCTCCAGTGCGTGGAATGGTAAAGGAGCACGCGCAGGTCGGGGCTTGCTTCCGAAAGTGCCAAGACAGCCTCATTAGAGGTAACGAGGCCCTGGTGGGAAAAGCCAGAGCTCTGCCTTCGTATTACATGATGGGATTTGTATAGCAGAGGGTGTTCGAGGTCGACCGCTCTAGCCGTTAGGCCACAAGGCATTCCCAAGGCAGGGAGGTTGCACTCAAAAACATACGAGGGTAGGGGGAGGGGCGGAAAAGGGGGAAGCCTTGCATCCTAAACCAGAGGCAGGCCGCTCCAGAGCTGCAGATATATTGTAATTAGTATCCCAGCCGACCACAGAGCGCTAATCCAGCCACTAAACTTCAAATTGCCGCTCTGCCTAATCAACTGTAGGACACCAGTAACTAGTCCCAGGAGGAAACAGCAGTCAACTGCAGTGTTTTACATGTTTTGGAACTCTATCTGTCTCAACGTAAAGGAGTGTTTACTTGGCGAAAAAGGTATTGCATCTAATAAGAACACTGGAAATATATTCTGATCGGATCGCAAGGTTTGGGAAGTCAATTTATCATTGGAATGACATTCAGCTGCGGAACATTTTGGTCGTGATCGTAGACTTTTCAGGTTGGAGTAATTCAAAGGCAAAAGTGCCTTTTCTTTCTAGTAGGTTAAATCATATTTTCCTGAGATGTACATTAAAACTAGCCAGACCTACAGACAATATATCTATCCCCATAACATTAGCACAGAGCGTTCTTTTTTCCAAGCGGCCGATGATCATTCCAGGGAAGGGCTGAATAGTCTGTGCTGAAGTGCAACTCTAGGCTCTTACAGGCTCGCCTTATACCTGCTGAACCAGTTAGGTGGCCTAAGGAATGAGTGCCGTCTGAGAAAGAAAAGTAGCAGCTTGTAATAAGGGGCACGGCAGATCACTGACACAGGAGCATTTGCTGAAGTCACCGGAGACGTGTTATTTTACGCCGTATATAAAAAGAAAGAGTGGCTGAAAACAAAAAATTCATCGCGAACGAGATAAATGAAATATAAAATGCCAAAACGAACGGGTGACTATGGTAAAAGGCAAACCACGCCAATCGAAGTACTGGAAGTTTCCTAACGAGTAAGAAAGAGTCGCTGAAAACAAAAAATTCAACGCGAACGAGATAAATGAGATATAAAATGCCAAAACGAACGGGTGACTACCAGAAACTGAAAGTACGGCCGGAAAATATCACTTCAGAAAAGCTGCATACAGAACGCCAGAAACTGAAAGTACGGCCGGCCACCGGCCAGCCATGAATAATTAGGGGAGGAGAAGCCGCACAGCACACGCTGGGAGAAGCCCTTTGATGTGCTGTGCGGCCGTGAAAAAATGCAATTAGGAGGGAGGGAGGGAGGCTGATGCGCGTGCTTGTTTGGTCACGTGATTCACGTGAACTCAAAAAAAAACGCACCAAAAAGCCCTTGGTTTGACGAGCATTTTGAGCACTTGAATTCTCGCTCCGCTCAATGCGCATGCGCGTATTGATAGGTCGCAAGACTTTCACTGAAGAAGAGGCAATTTCAGGCATGTTACCATGTTAGTATGTATGTTTTCAATATACATACTTGGCCTTCAGTCTTTTTTTTTTTACAGCTTTATATTTATTTATTGATAAGTTGTGTATAGCGCTGGCCAGACCCGAGGGTATCGGAGCGCTTTACAACATTTTTAACCCCTTCGCTGCTGGGGTACTTCCCCACAGTGCGCGGGTGGGGTGGGTCTGCGGCGCCGCTGTGCTCTTGACGAGCCCAGCTCGTCATGGCTCACAGTGGAGCTGTGCTCTTGACGAGTTGGGCTCGTCACAACTCCGTCCACTGATTAATTCTCCTGCACAGGCGGGGAATTAACCGCACGTGGGCGAAGCGCGGCCGTTATGACGAGCTCAGCTCGTCATGAGCACAGCTCCACTGTGACTCATGACGAGCTCAGCTCGTTATGAGCACCGAAATGGTTAATGCAGGGTAAAACAATAGGTCATGGTATTTAATATTGTTTCGGAGGTCCCGAACATTGAGGTAGGGAAGGCCTAAGAAACCTCGATGAGTGCACCAAGTCTTGGGTTAAACCTCTTTCAGGGAGGAGGGAACGAGGAGGAGGGGAGCGGGGAAGAGGTAGGTTTAAGTAACACAGTGGCTGCAGAGAGCAGGCTGGTGCGCTTCGGTGGCTGTTACCTGTTCGGGAAGGCACGAGTGAGGAAGAGGTCTTTTAGGAGTTTCTTGAATTTGACAAAAGAAGAGGTAGTCCTGATATCGATTGGGATAGAGTTCCAGATTTTGGGAGCATTTCCAGCGAAGGACCGTGCAGCGTTATTTTGTTTGCATGTTTTCATGGGGATGAATAGAAGGGTGTTAGAGCTCCTGAGGTTCCTTCTCTGATCGGCTCTCTTGACTTTTGAGGCTATGTAGTTGGGTTTCCCTGTGTACAGGGCTTTGTGCGTGAGGCAAGCAGTTCTGAAGCTGGCACGCATTTCGATGGGGAGCCATTTTAGTTCTTTTAGTGCGGGTGAGAGGTGATCATATTTCTTGACTCCAGTGACCATTATGGCTGCTACATTGAGAGTTGTTTTGAGGGGAGCTAGGTGAGATTTTGTTGTACCAGTAAGGACTGCATTCCCATAGTCGAGTCTGGATAGCGATAGCACCAAAGATTGAGTGGCTAGTTTAGGGTCTTTGGGCAGGATGTATGGTTTTATTTTGTTAAGAAGCTTCAGATTGAGGAAGGCACTCTTAGCGGAGTTCTTAATGTGTTTGTCCGTGTCGAATTTTGGGTCTAGGGTGATTCTTAATGATTTAACCATGTTAGCCAGAGTGAGATTGCCATTGAGGGCATCAATTGCTTTCAGCCATTCTACGAATTGGGGGTTTTCTTCTTTGTTAGAAATAACGAGGATTTCTGTTTTGTCTTGGTTGAGTTTTAGGTGGTTTGTTGATAGCCAGTGTTGGACTTCTCTTAGCGTGTCGTTGAGTCTCTGAATGTCATCAATGGAGGAGTTTCCAGGTAGATCTGGGTGTCATCTGTGTAATGGTGGAAGGGTATGCTGGCTTTTTTGAGTAGGGTGGTGAGGGGTTCCATGTATATGTTGAACAGTTGAGGAGAGAGTACTGAGCCTTGGGGAACACCTCTGCTGACGGGGTGAAGGTCAGATGTAAAGGTTTTGATTATCATACTTTGGGAGCGGTTGTGTAGGAAGGAGGAGAACCATTGTAGGACCACCTCATCTGCACCTACCCTTTGTTGAAGGACCTTAAGGAGTAGGTTGTGGTCAACCGTGTCAAAGGCTGACGAAAGGTCCAAGAGAATAAGTAGGCAGCATTTGTCAGTATCTAGAGATTTGTGGATATCGTCTATGACGTTAATGATTGCGGCCTCTGTGCTACACCTTTTCTGAAGCCTGATTGATGTGGGTCTAGAAAGTTGATGTTGCCCAGGTGTTGGGTCAGTTGTAGGAGAACACACTTTTTGAGGGTTTTGTATAGGAGAGGGAGTTTGGAAACAGGTCTGAAGTTGTTCAGATCGTTGGTGTTAAGGCCTGTTTTTTTCAGTAGTGGCGTGACTTGGCTGACTTTGAGGCAGTCTAGTATGACGCCAGTTCTCAAGGAGCTGTTTATGATCTTGCACCAAAACGGGGCTAGGGAGAATCCCAGCTTTTTGGTCAATTGGGAGGGAATAGGATCTAGGACGTGAGATGTGGGTTTGGAGGTGGAGATCAGTTTGAGAATCTCGGCTTCAGGGATGTAGTTGAAGGATTTCCAGGCTTTTGAGGGAGCCTGCGTGTGCTGTCTTAGGTCTTTGAGGTCGGGCTTTCATGGGAGGTATTGAGGTTAATGTCTAGAGAGAGCTCAATCTTGGTGATTTTGTCGTTGAAGAAGTTGGCAAAGTTGTTGCACATGTCTTTGGAGGCCTGAACTGAGGTAGCAGGGGGCTTGGAAGTTTTCTGTCTGATGATGTTGAAGAGTTCCTTGGGCCTGTTTTTTGGGTTGTCCAAGGCGGTGGAGAAAAAAATGGATTTTTCATTATTGATGTCTTTTTGTATTTCCTTCGGGCTACTTTGAGTTGCTCATGGAGGCTTGTGGAGGGATTGTTACTCCATAGTCTTTCTGTGGCTCTAAGTTGTCTTCTTTCAGCGTTGATATCCATGTTGAACGAGGATCTGGATGGAATGTGCCTGTTTCTTTTAGTTTCAAGGGGCCTAATATGTCTAGGATGGTCGTAACAGTTGTGTTATGACAAGAGGTGAGTTCCGTGGTGGAGAGATCGTCTGTGGAGATAGGAAGGAGCAAGTTTACCCTTTTCTCTAGGTCGGCCATGTTGAACGGTGTTAGATTTCTCATCCAATTAAGGGGGTCTTGGGTTGGAGGAAGACATAAGATCAGCAGAGTGATGTGGAATAGGATTAATTGGTGGTCAGACCAGTCCACGGGTAGGTTGTGGTCGATCGTGACTGTATCATGTGGGGCGATAATAGCATCTAGTGTTGCTCCTTTGTTATGGGTTTCATCTGCACAGTGTTGGGTGAGGTTGTTGCTGTGCAGCAGCTTATTCACGTTATGGATTAGAGAGTTGTTTTCTTCATTACAGTGTAGGTTGAGGTCGCCCAGAATAAGGTTATTGGTGTCACAGAGCGAACAATGAGCAATCAAGTCGGATAGGTGCGGTGAATGTAGGGGTGTTGCCTAGAGGGGGTGGTACAGGAGATGGCAGTGTAGTGTTTTGTTGTCGCTGGTGTTAATGTTAGCGGTTAAGCATTCAAAGGTGTTGTAGTTAAAGGTGTCGACTTCCGTCACAGATATGTTGTTGCTGTGAATGATTGCTATACCCCCGCTTTTTGATCTTTATTGATAATTGCAAAGCCTGGGGGAACAAGAATAACTAGGATTGGTGACGAGCAATAATTTAGCCAGGTCTCTGTGATAAAGGCTATGTCTATGTCATGGTGAGGATGGACTTCGCTAGCTCAGTGGCATGTTTGTTGGCTGATCTGCAGTTTATGAGCATGCAGTTGGTGGAGAATGCCTCTTTTTTGGATTTCTTCCTTATGGGGCCTTGGGGATGATAGTGCGGGAGGTCAGGATTTATATAGTGCTAACTACACCCACAGACATTAGTGCACTTTACATGATAACCAGATTATGTTACACATTCTTAAGCACCAGGAGACTTAATGATTTGTCCAAAATACTATGCTGTATAGTCAAGGCCAGGACTCTAGCCTGATTACAGTTTCAAAGTCAGCATCTCATCATTCTGTAATTGATAAATTGCATACATCACAATATTATATAAACGGCTAAAAGGGTGATTCATTGGAAACAAATAATGGCAAAGGCAATGTTTCATTTTAAAAAGGCACTGGCTGTCCTCTTATTTAAAATAAAACATGTTATTGACAATATTAAACTGCTTGGCAAATGCAAAGAAAAAAAATGAAAACAACTGGTATGACCTTTACACATGCATGTATACATACGTATGCGTCATGACGCTACAGAAGCCATATTTAGGTTGACCCTGGGCAGAGCATGTGCTGCTCTGCGAGGCATGCTGTATTCGAGTATGAACTTGAAGCCCTGCCCACTCTCAGCCCATATTTGTCATTGGCTTGTGTAATTGTCCTTCGTAAATGCTGACTTCTGATTCATTAATAGGCTTGTTAGTCCCTTCTTAGTACCACCTTGTCTTCATATGTAACTTTCCATGAAGACTGGCCTTTTACTTCTATTGTTACACTGTATGCCTTATTTAGTCTGTAAACTAAAGACCTAAGGAAAGCGTGGGTCCCTGTGCAAACTAGATAGGACCACTAATACATTGTATACAAATAAGTATCTATTTGCATTAGTACACTGTAAAACCTTTTAACAAAAAACAGGCCGATGTCTCTAATTCACAAGCTCGTGTGGTTTATTTCACTTTTCTTTATCACTTTTTAGAAAAATGTTAGATGCATTTTCATCATAAAGGATTTAGTCTGTAAGCACTATTTTCTTCAAAGAGTTTCTCCTACCGGAGGCACGACATGCTTTCCGGCAACATTCAGCGCGCGTCTACATGGGTCGAAGAAGGCTTCATTGTTGTGACACGTAGTCCGCACTTCGCAGTCTGCCTGGGAGTAGTATCTACCTGCGCTGCTCAACACCTGTATGGCTATGCCGCTTTATATTATTCTCGTTTGCACTGCTCTCACTTGTTAACAGCTGGTTTTGAATTGCACAGAGTTGTAGGCAGACCCCGAAAAATCCCAAGTGCAGTCTGTACCCATGCATTATTCTCTTCTCACAGTTAGAACCGTGCTCTTTTTTTTTTTGCTTGAATACGTTTTCCTTCAATTGCTTGGCTAAAACAGTTGCTTCTGTTTAACCTCATAGATGCTATTAAACATTCCTCCCCAGTGCTGCGCTGTCCATTGGAACTAGTGCTGAATGGACGTCCAATGGTCGTGCGCAGCACTGGGGAGGTAGTGCTGCCGTCGGCCAATGCACCGAGGCAGCACTTAAGGGGTTAAAGATATGCTGTTCACGGCTGTCTCCCAGCATTTTAGCATGTATGAAACCATTCTCACCAGTTGACGAAGTCAGAGCAGGCGTCAGTGAGATCTAGCATTTGACATGGATTTCGTGTGAAGTGTTTCTTTTTAATGGTGAAGTGGGTGGTTACAGGAAATGCTTCACTCGATTGCCGAACAGAAACTGTTGCATGTAGTCCAGAGATCATGCAGTAAGTAAAGCCATAGAGTCAAAAATTTGTATTTCATTCATCATATTCTAGCTACTTTTGTCGACGAACAATTTACGACGTGTTAGTGAACACATTTCGGAGGAAATGTAGTGAATATGTTGGTAATGTTCATTTCTTTGGGAGGAATGGTGGAAGATAGTTACATAATCTGTTCTTCTGTGTGTCACTCTGCCTGCAGGGTTATCCCCAAGATTTTTGCTTCTTCCTCCTATTTTGTCCTGACTTGTTTGTGTTGGTTTTAGGGCTCTGGGCACTTCATCACTGCTAATCAGTGCTAAAGTGCTTATGCTCTCTGTGTAAATTGTGTTATGGGTTGGTGTTTCCATGATTGTGTGTTTGATTTACTTGTTAGTTCCTAGTAAAGTGCACTGAGTGTGCCATGGCCGGTAAACCAAATGCTACTAGTGGGCCTGCAGCACTGATTGTGCCACCCACGTGAGTAGCCCTAAAAAGGTAAACTCAGACCTGCCACTGCAGAGTCTGAGCACAGTTTGTGACTGCCATGTCGACTTGGCCAGTGCACACATTTGCCACTCCCTAACCTTCCTTTTCTTACATATCAGGAACCCCTAAGGAAGGCCCAAGGTACCCCTGTGGGCAGGGTGCAGTGTATGCGAAAGGTAGGACATGCCCTGATAGTGAATTACAGCCCATTTCGTTTTTCACTATTGCAAGGCTACCCGTTCCCCATAGGACAGAATGGGAAGTTTGTTTATAACATCTTTTAAACATAACAGGCCCTGGGAACTAGGTAGGAAAATAAAGTTTAGTATGCCTGAACTCATACTCTAAAGATGCATCCTTTAGTGAAGGTAATATTTACATTCTGCGTTTGAAAATACCACTTTTAGAAAGTAGGTATTTTCTTGCTCAGTCATCCCGTGTGCCTCTGCTGGAATGTGGATTGCCTGTCTGGTTTTGGATGACAGAAGGCTGGGGAGCAGGAGTGGCTCCAGATAGTCTAGGTAGGGTCAAGAAAGGGCTGAATAGACCGGGGCTGCAATGGGGTAAGGGGGAGGAGATTTCCTTGCACCTCAAGGGGCCTGGTCTGCCTCTGACAATGCCGTCTTCACCACCTGCCAGGAATTCACACCAGAGAAGGCAGAACTGGTTCTGGCTGGGCACAGACACTCTCTGCCTAAGAGATCGGAGGAGTTTGGGATATAAATATTGGAGCCCAGCCCCCTGAACTTTAGAACTCTTTTGGATCAAGAAGATTGCCAAGAAGAAGAGCTGGAGAAGCTGTGAGGAGGGACTGCCACTTTGCTGGGTGCTTTGTTGTGTTGGCCTACAGTGGCTGCTTGGGCAGTGAAAGGACTGGACTGAACTTTCTGCAATCTACTTTTGTGAGTTTCTCCAAGGGTTGAGGTAGAGCTTGCCCCCTGTTCAAGAAGTCTCAGGAACAGCAAGGACTTCAAGTTATTCTGCCCTTAGCACTGGGGACTGTGTGTTTTGTGCTGCGACAGAAGAAAAGCAACTCGACGACCTCTACGACTCCACTGCGACTCCTTGTCCTGAAAGCACCGCAGAGGGCAATGCTGCATCGCGACACATGTCTCACCGACGACGCCTGCTGGCGCCCACACCGAGCGGCTGCTCGCACCGCAACCTGTGGGCACCGCACTCTGCACTGCCTCGCTTCACGACAAAGCCTGGGCACCACAGAGAGCACTGCTGCACCGCGACCCTGGTCTCACCGAAGACACCTGCTGATGCCGCCACTGAGCCGGTGCTCACACCACAACCTGTGGGCACCGCACTCCACACCGCCTCGCATCACGACAACGCCTTGGCCTCCCCGACGCTCCACGCTAAAATCAACGCTGCTGCTTGCACAATGGGTCGAGGGCACTGCTTGTAAAGTTTTACGATGCACTGCCCTCACCCCACACCGCAGCCTTGGCCTACCGACGCTGGCACCATCGACTCCTGTTCGTCAGCCGACTACAGCGCTTCAGTAACGACAACGCCGCTGCTTGCACCGTGACCTGCCAGCACCGTGACGAGCACCGCCTTCACCTTGCACCGTGACCCTGGTCTCACCGATGACGTCATCTGACGCCACCGAGCCTCTGCTTGCACCGTGACCTGAGTGCACCGCACAAAGCACTGCTGCACTTCGCACCGCAGCACCCGATGCCTGCCGACGCCAGCGCTCCTGATCCTAACAGAAAGGAGCTCGACCTGTTACATTCTCGACAGTTACATTCTCGACCTGCAACGCGAGTGACTTCAAGGACCTCGGCACCCTGCATCTCTAACAGGTACTGTTTGCGGGTCTTCCCGACACCGTAGCTGGCGGGCGACACCATGGTCAGCCAGAACTGTTTGGATTTGTTTGTTCATGATGCCGTGATAATCCCGGCTGGAGCTATCGACATCAAGGAACTGTTTTTCAAGGTTATTTTGATAGCTGAAAATTCTTAAGTACTGTATTGTGGATTTTTATTGTTTTTGGTCGTGTCTTAAGTTTATAAAAATATTGGATATTTTTCTAAACTGGTGTTGTGTCCTTTTGTAGTGCTTACACTGTATTACTGTTGGTTAAGTGCAAATGCTTTACACACTGCCTCTAAGATAAGCCTGACTGCTCGTGCCAAACTGCCAAGGGGGTGAGCAGGGGTTATTTTAGGTGTGTTACTCCCTTAGCCTGACTGGAGTGGTGGTTTCTGCCTGGCTTTAGCACATGCCCTAGCCTGCCAAAAATCCAATTTCTAACAATAACATTTATAACACAACATTATGGTACTGGGCAATATTTAGAAACTAGGTGATTGCCACCTAGCAGATACCACTGGAGACTGGGATGTATGTATGTGTATATATTGTCACTGTAATCCACGAACAGTAAGGGTTGTTTCCTCTCCCGTATGCAGCTTTCTCCGCTGTCTTTTCTAGCTGCATGGAAACGTCTTGGATCCCTTCCGAAATGGCGGTCTTCCCCCTGGAAAAAGGAAAAAGGAGAGGCAAGTAGTCCCCTGTCTACAGACCCTATACTGGCTACCCTTTATTGTTCTTTCCACGTTCTCTCCACTTGAGGGTGGTTGCTGGGGATAAACACACAGTGTTCTGTAACACTATGTGAGAAACATAGAGATTAAGGAAGGGCTTGAGAGGTAAAGAAACAACAGGACGTTGTGTGGAAATGTGCCTTTTTAGGGGCACACAGGTGCAGGGGTCACTCTTATCTTTGTCCACGGGTCCTTCAGACCAACAAAAAAGAGATTGACACTGTAGCTGAAATTCAGAATAACAAGTTTATTCACTCAGGAGTGAGGCCACGTCCATGCAACACCCTCAAGTGTTCCAGGAGGTAGTGACTTGAATACACAGACCATGGGCCTATTATACTGAGTGTGTTACAGAGTAAGCATGTAGACTCAAATAGAAGGTACAAGCATTCACAGGAATAGCTATCGACAAACATGTCACTTTGTCTGCAGAGTGGGAGGGGAAACAGAACTGCGCACATCAGTAGGAAATGGTAGACAGTTACATTCTCAAACAGATGCATTCTAGCAGCTACAGGCCTTTCTGAGCTGACTCTGGTCAGTGACGGTCGCTCCACCCGTCGCGCAGCTCTCCTTGAGTGTGCCCGGTGTCCCTGCCTGCCGTTTCTGCCCGCAGCTCTGCTTGAGTGTGCCCGGTGTCCCTGCCTGCCGTTTCTGCCCGCAGCTCTCCTTGAGTGTGCCCGGTGTCCCTGCCTGCCGTTTCTGCCCGCTACCAGTGCTTGTTTCTTTCTCTTTTCTTATTCCTGTTTTTCGCCATCTTCTCGCCCTCCCCGCTCCCTGCCGTTGCTCCCCTGCGGCCCCGCCCACCCTTTTGCCTTCTCTACCTGATCCCCTCCCCGCGCCACCCCGCTCCCGCCTCCCAGCTGCTCCTCCCTCCCTCCGGACACTTAAGGACTGGTAGCGCGACGGGGAGCTGTGACCTGACCTGACTCTGGTCGGTGACGGTCGCTCCACCCGCCGCGCAGCTCTCCTTGAGTGTGCCCGGTGTCCCTGTCTGCCGTTTCTGCCCGCAGCTCTCCTGAGTGTGTCCGGTGTCCCTGCCTGCCGTTTCTGCCCGCAGCTCTCCTTGAGTGTGCCCGGTGTCCCTGCCTGCCGTTTCTGCCTGCTACCAGTGCTTGTTGCTTTCTCTTTTCTTGTTCCTGGTTTTCGCCGTCTTCTCGCCCTCCCCGCTCCCTGCCGCTGCTCCCCTGCAGCCCGCCCCCCTTTTGCCTTCTCTACCTGATCCCCTCCCCGCGCCACCCCGCTCCCGCCTCCCAGCTGCTCCTTCCTCCCACTCCGCCCCTCCCACTACGGCATTTATGGCGGAGTCCACGCGTACGCGCAGCGGGCGCGCACTTTGCGCGCCGAAGGCACGCCAAAGGCAAGCCCGTCTGCGCCCATCCGCGCCTGGACCGCGCACAACGCCAGAACTCCTGGCCCCCGCAGATGCCAGCCCACCCGCCACACCTACGACGCTGCCACACTCAACGCACTCAACACCGGCCGGATCCCCGGCTGTTACCAAGCCACCCCAAGACGCACCCACGTTCCCTTCACCTGCCAATCCTGCAAATTCTCCTGCATCCGGACCTGTACCGCACCCGCCAAGTCGAGCACCAGCAGCAAACACCTGAAGTGCATCCAGCTCAACGCACGATCCGTCCACAGACACGCCGTAGAACTCTGAAACCTGCCGGACACCACATGTCCAGACGTCGCCTTCATCACGGAAACATGGATGAATGCCTCCTCAGCGCCCGACATCACCATCACCATCCCGGACGAATACAAGATCACCCGGAGGGACCGCGTCAACCAGACAGGAGGAGGCGTCGCCATCGTCCACAAGAACACCATCCGCATCACGACCAACTCCGACGACACCCTCCCAGCCGCCGAACATCTTCACTTTCAGATACCCACCGACCCCAAGACCACACTCAGAGGCACCCTCATCTACAGACCCCCAGGACCAAGCACACGATTCAGCGAAGACACCGCCGACTTCATCAGCCCGCACGCCCTCGCCTCCCCCGACTACATCCTCTTAGGGGACCTCAACTTCCACCTGGAGAACAACAACAACAACAATACCACCACCCTGCTGGACAACCTTGCCAACCTCGGGCTCAAGCAACTGGTGAACACACCCACCCACTACGCAGGACACACACTGGACCCAATCTTCTCCTCCAGCAAGTACATCTCCTTCAGCCACTCCACCAGACTCCACTGGACAGACCACAGTTGCGTCCACTTCAGCTTCAGAAGAACCATGACTCACCACCACCCGCAACAGGTTCCCCGCAGGAACTGGAACAAGATCACCGCCGACCAGCTCACCACATCTCTGAACCAGAACCCTCCCGCCAGCTCAATGGACCCCAACCAAGCAGCCAACAACTTCGCACAGTAGATCACCAACTGCGCTGACGACCTCGCACCCCTGAAAAACAACCCCAGCAGACCCGGCAGCAAGAAAGCCTCCTGGTTCAACGACGACCTCAAGAAATCCAAGAAGAACTGCAGCACCCTCGAGAAAGCCTGGCGCAAAGACCCGACTACAGACAACATGATCGCCCTCAAGCACGCTTCCCGCATACACCACCAGCTGATTCACACCACCAAGAAGACAGCATTCAGGGAACGACTAGACCGCAACGCACACAACAGCAAGGAACTCTTCAGCATTGTCATAGAGCTCTCCAACCCCAGCGCAGGAAACAATGACATCACTCCCTCACCAGACCTCTGCGACTCTCTCGCCTCATTCTTCCACAGCAAGATCGCCGACATACACAACAGCTTCGGAGCACAGACCACGCACCCAACCACCGAACCGACGCCCCCCTCCGCCACCCTCCGCACCTGGACCCGGGTCAGCACTGAAGACACCATCCACACGATGAACACCATTCACTCCGGATCACCAACCGACCCATTCCCCCACCACATTTTCAACAAGGCCGACTCCGCCATCACACCCCAGCTCCGGGACATCATCAACTGCTCCTTTGACACCGCCACCTTCCCCCCGGAGAGCTGGAAGCATGCCGAACTCAGCGCCCTCCTGAAGAAATCATCAGCAGACCCCTCCGACCTCAAGAACTGCCGCCCCATCTCGCTCCTCCCTTTTCCTGCCAAAGTCATCGAGAAGACCGTCAACAAACAGCTTGCCGCCTTCTCGAGACGAACGGATCCCTCGACCACTCGCAGTCCGGCTTCTGAGCCAACCACAGCACCGAGATCGCCCTCATCGCAGCCACTGACGACATCAGGTCCCTGCTCGACATCGGGGAAACAGCGACCCTCATCCTCCTGGACCTCTCCGAGGCGTTCGACACCATCTGCCACCGCACCCTAGTACAGCGCCTCAGCAACACCGGAATCCAAGATAAGGCACTACAGTGGATCATCCCGTTCCTCGCCGGTAGAACCCAGAGAGCCCGCCTCCCCCCGTTCAGATCTGAGGCCACCGAAGTCATCTATGGAGTACCTCAAGGATCATCACTCAGCCCCACCCTCTTCAACGTCTACATGCGCCCCCTCGCAGCCATCGCACGCCAACACAACCTCAACATCATCTCCTACGCCTACGACACCCAGCTGATCCTCTCCCTCACCAACGACCCAGCCACCGCCAGAACCAACCTACACGAAGGGATGAAAGACGTAGCCGAGTGGATGATGAACAGCCGCCTGAAACTGAACTCAGACAAGACGGAAGTCCTCATCCTCGGATCATCACCCTCTGCCTGGGACGACTCCTGGTGGCCCCCCGCCCTGGGGAGCGCACCCAAACCAACGGACCACGCACGAAACTTGGGCTTCATCCTAGACTCCTCCCTCTCTATGACCAGACAAGTCAACGCTGTCTCATCTTCATGTTTCAACATCCTACGCATGCTCCGTAAGATCTTCCATTGGATCCCCACCGACACCAGGAAGACGGTGACCCAGGCACTCGTCACCAGCCGACTGGACTACGGAAACACCCTCTACACCGGAACCACAGCCAAACTACAGAAAAGACTCCAACGCATCCAAAACGCCTCCGCACGACTCATCTTGGACATCCCCAGACACAGCCACATCTCCTGACATCTGAGAGACCTACACTAGGCTCCCTGTCAGCAAGAGAATCACGTTCCGACTCCGCACCCACGCACACAAGGCCCTCCACGACCAGGGCCCCAAATACCTCAACAACCGCCTGACCTTCTACACTTCCACCCGCTAGCTACGATCAACCAGCCATGGCCTCGCTGCCGTCCCACGCATCCGAAGAACCACCATGGGAGGAAGATCCTTCTCCTACCTGGCAGATAAGACGTGGAACACCCTCCCCATCCACCTCCGCCTGACCCAAGATCACCTCTCCTTCGGGAAGCAACTCAAGACCTGGCTGTTCGAGCAGTAGCAGACCCCCCTCCCCAAGCGCCTTGAGACCCTCCGGGTGAGTAGCGTGCTATATAAATGCCGTAATTGATTGATTGATTGATTGATTGAGCTCAAACATTGCTCTGGCTCAGTACTGAAGGAATTAACTAAATCTGATGACACAAGCAGATTTGAAAGGCAAGCAGCAGTAAAGATGGAAGAATTACATAGCAGACAAAATGGATGCCACAAACAAGATGGCTTCAGCTCATGCTAACGCCAATTATTTTCGATTTCCACAGTTGCTTATAAAGGGACGCTTCTCCTCAGGGGACCCAGTCCTGCATATGGCCACCAGGGACTTCTACTTCTATCTTTTTGTTTAGACTAGTACACTACGTTAGTGCCGAATCCCCCGATCAATCAGAGGATTCCTCTCTATCCTCCTACTACTCTATGACCCGTCTGTTATAGACCTGTGAAGTAGGCGTGTGTGAAAACCCACGCTCCCACCCCACGCCAGGTCATGCGGGACACTTGCCTGTAGCCGTGCTCATGCTAACGCCAATTATTTTTGATTTCCACAGATAGCCCTTTTAGCATTAGCTGAAGACATCTCTATGATTTGGAAGGAACAAGGACGATATCATGGACATCAATAATCATTAATTCACTAATTTCTTGGTCTGTTACTAGTCAGGCATTTACATTCTTAACATTTTGTTTAGTCGGTATACATGAGGCACAAGTGGAAATACAAAGGGAATAGAGCATCGGGCCACATTGTATACATAGGCAAGAAATGAAAAGAATTATTGCAGCAAATATACATAGAGCTGACAGTAATTTCCAGCCTCATAGAGTAAACATAGTCCATAGCCATCCAGTCAAAGTCCATGTCCCTGAATCCTGGTGGATTTCAGTGGCTATTTTTTGTGCATTTTGGAAATCGCTTCAAAAACTGAAGGGGCATGGTCAGGGATATATACACAGCAGCTGTTCCCAATAATGGGACATGCTCCTCCACGGTCGGCCAGGATGACATTGAGGACCATCCTGTTTTGGGGCGCCACAATTCTCGCAATTTGTAGTTCTTCTGTGATATTTCCAAGTGCCATGGCTGTCTGATTGGTTACAGCTTCTACAACACGTGTCAAGCGCCTTATCTTTCTGCTGTTTAAGGCCAGACTCAATATTATGGATTCCGAGCATCCTAGTGAGCCACATTTGGAAGGAAGGGGCCACACTATCCTTCCAACCCGCCGAAATCAAAAGCCTAAGCACGGCCACAGATATAAAGATCAAAGCCTCTTCCTCTTTCCCAAGTTTTAGGTTGGAATCCGTGCCCAGGATCATTAGGGTAGGGGATAGGTCGATCCCATGACCTAGCGGCCCCTCCCAGAATTTTTCAATCTCTTTCTTTACCGGGGTTAAGAGATTGCAATTACAAAACATATGTAGTAGGTCTGCTTGACCATTCCCACACCTTGGACACGAATCATCCGTCCTGACCCCCCATGCAAATAATTTCGCCGGTGTGTAATACAGGTTAAATACTGTCTGATAGTGCTGGGCCCTTAAGTTTGTGGCTCTGAAGATCTTTTTATTCAATAATAGGGCCTTATCAACATTTATATCTGGGTTTCCCAATTTTCTTGCCCAGGCTTCCTCAGTCTTATCCACATCATCTTTGATTTCTGAAATAAGAAGGTTACATATGGTCTTAATTTTCCTGCACCCTCTAGTAAGCTAGAGGGTGGAGAAGTGTGGCTCAGGGGTTAGAAGCGGCAGACCCGGAAGCTGAGATAGGTCCTGGACCAGGGTTCAATTCCCCGCCTCGGCGGGTCTTGGGCTCAAAAATTCCACGGACTTAATAATTCTCGTTCCGGTGCCTACTTGACTCACGGGTTCACACTCTGCGACTCTGGGCAATAGCTTGCTTAATCTCCACTATAGCCCCTCGCGGCGGGATGCCTGGCTTTCACCTTGTGGATACCCTGCTGGGGTTATCTCACAGGGGAATACCAGGACGGGTTCCCAAGGCAAGCGCCTTGATGCCTTCGGGTGATACGTGCGCTATATAAATCGCAATGCATTTACATATTTACATTTAGTAAGCGCATCCAATATGGGACAGACATCAGGAGGTAACAATTTTGGTCTCTAAGCCTTCATTATACGAACTATTTGTGTATAAACAAACCAGTGATTATCTGGGATTCCATATCTGTTTTGTAAGATATCAAAACTTACTACCCCCTCTCCATCCATTAATTGCCCCAGGGATTTAATACCCAGCTCTCCCCATATTTTAAGAGTCCTATCTGCTTCTATTGCTGAGAGGAGGCTGGATTTATAAATATGTAAATATGGATTGATTTTTGGGATGTTGCAATGCTTTCTACAAGCCGTCCAAACTCTCCAGACACCATCAATAATCTTATATCTTGCCTTCTTGAAGAATTTGCGATTAGTTTCACATAACATTAGCCCCTGTGCCTTTCTGCCTAGCAATAGCTCAAATATGGATGGAGGGCGTTCTATTTCTAAAGTGAGGTCGTTGACATATGTCTCAGACCGGAAAAGCACTGTCATTTGTGTCAGCAGACAGGTCCAATGATACATCTTTAAATTAGGGAGAGCCAAACCTCCCCTATCTTTCGGGAGGGACAACAAATTGGTAGATCTTCTTACCTTCCCAAATTGCCAGATAAATTTAATAAAAGTTGACTCCAGATTCGCAATAATTTTGACTGCGTTAACCCTCAAAATCAAGGACAAATGCAGCCCGTCCCACCTTTTCAACTCAGATTT
Organism: Lissotriton vulgaris; assembly: GCF_964263255.1. NCBI lineage: Eukaryota > Metazoa > Chordata > Amphibia > Caudata > Salamandridae > Lissotriton > Lissotriton vulgaris. The sequence goes on from NC_141697.1 coordinate 51,747,656, forward strand.
AATTGATTTGATAAGAGGGGTATCATTTTCCTCCACAATTTTCTATACCGAGGCACTTATTGTTACCCCAAGATAAACTGCTGCTTCTACAAATCTGGGATCAACTTTCACAATCTTTTTTGTGCAAATGATCTGGGTCTTAGATTCATTTAATAGGTATCCTGACCTAGCACCAAATTTTTTCGTCAAATCTGACAAGACCTCTATTGCCTCCTGGGGCTCAGAAGAGAACACCGCAATGTCGTCCGTGTAAGCTAGGACTTTGTTTTCATACCCATTAAAGATTACTGGTCTTAACCTTGGACATCCTAGTATAGCCTGGATTAGCGGATCAATATTTAGGGAGAAAAGGATCAGAGAGCACGGGCATCCCTGACGGGTTCCCCTCTTTATAGGAAACAAGATCGATTTCTCCCCCATGACCGTCACGCTAGCGACTGGGTCTTGGTACATCGCCCTTAGTGCCCTAATGGTTTTCTGTCTGAACCCTCTTCCTGCTAAAATATCCCAAAGATAGCTCCAGACCACACGGTCAAATGCCTTCTCTGCGTCGAGCAGGATCATGGCCATCTCCCTTCCCGTAGCAGCATGGGCATCAAATAGAGCTATAGCTCTGCTGGTGTGATCCGTCGTGCCACGTCCGGAGATGAACCCATGCTGCCAAGGGGAAACAAGACCGCCTATGATCCTACCCAACCTCCTAGCCCAGATCTTCGAGTACAGCTTAGTGTCGGAGTTGATCAGCGAGATAGGTCTATATGACCCCGGGTTCTCACTGGGTTTCCCTTTTTTATGGAAAATAATGATATTAGTCTCCTTCCATGAGTCTGGGGTTTGGCCTGAACATACTATCCCATTAAAGAGATCTACAAGGAGGTTAATAATTTCGGATTCTATACTCTTATAGACCTCTAGAGGAATGCCATCGGGTCCTGCTGCCTTCCCCGAGGCCAGCTCGTATAATGCAGATATAACCTCCAATTGGGTGATGTCTTTATCTAGTTCTTCTTGTAATAGTGTATCTAGAAGCGGTCCTTGATCTTCAACAATATCCTGTTGTTCACTATCTCTATTCTCCTCATCATATAGTCTTTGATAGAAGTCTCTAAAAACATATAAAATATCATTAGTTTCTGTATATTCGTTACCATTTTCCACAATCTTTGAGATTTCATTTTTGGACCTCGCTTGTCTCAAGCGGAGAGCAAGGGCTCTACCCCCATGTTCACCTGTTTCGTATTGGTTGGCCCTTGCAGCTTGATACTCCCCTAGTGCCTTTTGTGTGATCAATTTCTGTAGTTCTGCCTTAGTAGCAGAAAGGGTATTATAACTAATGCTTCCATCTACACCAGATGATATAATCTTAACATGCTCTTCTTCGATATCCGATAGTCTCTCGAATAGTTTGGATTCTTCCACTCTATCTTCTTCTTTCAGTTTAGCTGAAAAACTGATGGTCTCGCCTCTCAAGGCTGCTTTGAAGGATTCCCAAACTATATTCTGAGAGGCACTAAATCTATTGGCATCGAAAAAAGCTTCAGAGCCAAGCTTTAAGTGGGCTACAAATCTAGGATCCGCCAATAGTCTTCTCTCGAAGGTCCAGGAAGATTTTGATCTTTTGACCCCGCTCATTTTATACTGGATTACCAAAGGATTGTGGTCAGACAATACCCTCGGTAGCCTAGTGATGGTGACTCTATTGATTTCGGATGAGGAGATAAATATATAATCCAATTTAGAGTGTTTCTGGGCTGGATTCGAAAAATATGTAAAACCAGAATTTTGTGGGTTTTTAGTGCCCCAAACATTAGTTAATGCCAATGAACTCATAAGTGCCTTAATCGCCCTGAAAACTCTAGGTTTCCGACCAGAGTATTTTGAATTATCATCCCAATTAGCTGAAATATTTAGATCACCACAGACTATTAGAGGTCCCGGCCAGCCAGCTAACTCTATCTCCAAAAAGTCAAAAACCTCCGGGTCATCCCCATTAGAGCCATAAATTGCACATAGTGTTAGACCCATTTCCAGCTCTAAGATAACCCATCTCCCATGACTATCTGCCTTCACTCTTTTGGCCCTGCCCAAAGATTTTCTAACCAATACAGCGACCCCCCTAATCATTGTGGTTTGTGAGGAGCAGGTAACCAACTCAAAGCCGTTTAAGAACAGAAGGTGTCTCTTCGCCCAAGGTAGATGCGTCTCCTGGAGACAAAGTACATCAATCTTATTAAATTTAACAAAGTGGGCCAGTCTTTGTCTCTTTCTCCAGTCGTTTAGACCTCCCACGTTTATTGTACAAATACTACAGTTTGCCATCATAATTTTTGGTTTGACTACCCTGTAGGTCCTGTCGCTTAAAGTTTTTAGTTATCTGCTCTTTTCGTCCGGACATACCCATCAAAACAGTAGTGCATTTTATATTCCCATTTTCGATTTTTAGCCTTCTACACATACCCCTCCACCAACCCCAGCCCTCCCAACCCTCCCAACCCTCCCCCCCTGCACCCAACCCAACAACCTCCGCCCCCACCCGCCACGCTGTGAGACGCACAGAACTGGTCTGTGCATGTGATGGAATTGCAAAGTTTACGGCGAGGACACCTAAAGTGTACCTTCCTTTTACCTAAAGACCAAAGAAATCCAAAAAAGAAAAAAAAAATACATTGAGTTAATTGCACACTACGAACACTTACCAGTAATCTAGAGGTACATTAGGTTATCCCTGTTATCACATTAAGCCTTTTATGAGTTGTCAGTTTAATTAATCTATTTGCCCAGACTATCTAGATACTCTTTAGCTTTCACTTCAGAGGAAAAGTACAGCATTTTCCCATCGTTAATTACTTTTAACTGTGCAGGATTGATCAAATAGGCTTGAAGTTTCTTATCCTGAAAGGGTTTTATCATCCCTCTAAGGCGCCAGCGTCTTTCCACGGTCACGTGGCAAAAGTCTGGGCGTACAAAAAATGACACCCCGTCTACATTTCTCTTGGCATCAGGTCTCGCCTTATCCGCAATTGCCTGTCAAAGGACAAAATTACCCAGGAAAATCAATTCTGCCCTGGGCTTATCGCCTTCTTTTGCGTTCCTTCTTAAATTGAAGGGAAAGCGATGAACTCTTTGTAGCTCTTTTGGCCAATCCCAAGTAGATAGCTCTGGAAAGGCTTGTTGCTCGTCCTTGGTGCCTTCCTCTGAGGTAACCTCCGCCTTCGGGTGGTCGTTCAAATCCTCACCCTCTGATTTGGTGATGTCCTCCGTCCCTCCTGCCTAGTCCTTCATCCGGCCCCCACCTTCCGATATCACCTCCGATGTTTCTTGCTGTTGAACACCTCCTTCTCCGACTCCGTCTCTTGCTTCGCTCTGTCTGTACCTCCACCCCCCCCCAACTTCTCTTCCAGGTTTAAGTGCAGTGTCAGACTCCGCCCTTCGCTGTAGTCAGGCATCCTTCGGTGGTACCCCCGGGGCACCAGCCATCATCCTCTCAGGGCGCCCTGTCACAGTGATGCTTTCATGGTATCTCAAAGATGTGCCTCCTGTCTTTTTTGGAAAAAATTAGTGAGCACACTGGCATACATTAGGCTTCTTTCGGATACAATAATTTTGATAGGCTTTTGTCGGTCTCAGACACAAAAAGGCAAAAGGACCACAATAAAAGTTCCCCCGCCCCATACCAAACAAGGCAGCTAAAAAAGTGGCCAACGTTTGCACATAATGCTACTTTAAACTTGTAGAGACACGCTATATGGGTATTTTGCAAGGAAGGGGAGACTGCATGCATTTGTGTTTGATGCAGGCAATGTTCATTGTAATAGCTGGGTAATCAACCTTAAAATCTGACTCACCTGGTCATAATAAAACGTGCCCACAACCTGAAAACAAACATTTGCAATGCAATAAGTCTTGCATTTGCAAGATTTTGAGCTATTGGCATCATAAATAACGATGCCTTCTATTTATGTGTTTTAAAAACCTGCAATCAGCGACTATAAGTACAAAGTGCACATAAATAAAAGGCATTGTCACTTCCAATGCCAATAGGATAACGTTTCGAAAATGCGGGACCTATTGCATTGCTAATGCTTGTTTGACAGCACTGTTGTCTCCAGTATAATGGTGTATACGCATACATGCATCACTACGTTTGCACAGGCATGCACCAGGAAGTTGCAGAGGCCTTTTGTACTTTTCATTCACTGTTCCAAGATGGTGGACACCGGTCATGAAATTGTTTCGGCTCCAATGCCTTTATCAATATCTGTAAAATAAATGAAAATGTATGGTTGGATTATGCTATTAAAATGTCCAAGAGATGCGCTTATTGGTTAGTGATGGGGAAGCAAATACGTTGTCTAGGTAAAATACAATATTTTGGCTGCCATCTTGGGAGTAAGGTTACAATATTTGGTATATCACCATACCGGCTTTATTGCTATATTCACATTGTCATTTTGTACTCAAGTCAATGTAAAACCCACCATGGGTGATAACACAGGGAGTCAGTATTGCATTGTAATTCCATCGTTCGACTGGTTTGATACACAAATTCTATCCTTAACAATCACGCTCTGTATGAGCCAGGACCCCATCCCGTTCAGGAGCAGCTGTTTAACAAAGTCACTTGCTGTTCATCGGCCACTCAGCGTTCAATCCCGCTAATCCCGACCAGCTATCACCATGCAGTTTCAAACAATAGTTTAATTGTTCAATTTCTTCAATCAATCTTTTTGGTGCTTTTATTATTCGACCTGATCTTGTCATGGGAAACTGAGAACTGCCTCTATCAATGTCTGAAATCTGCGTTGATGATGGAAAGGCAACAGAAGTAGACGGTGCTTCAGAACTAGTCTCTCCTTCAACATATAGATCTGATGACCGATGAGTTAAATGCCTAAAGTGAGAAGAGTCTCTAGTAATAGACTTCCCAGGGTGCTGGGCAGTCACCATATGTCCCTTGATGGACACCACTTGAAATGGTTCAACATCAAATGGAGCATCAGACTTCCATTTCCACATCTGGCATGCAAACACTCGATCTCCTTGTTTAAAGACAATGTTCTTCGCATGTCGTCTCTTATCAGCATATGCTTTCATCTTTTGTTTATGAACCAAGCCCTTCTCACAGATTGCATTTTTGTCTTGTTCTCTCCTATGGGCCCATTGAAGTATCTTCATTGTAATTGCTCTCCCGAACATCAAAGTCGCAGGAGTTTCACATGTGGTCAAGTGAGGTGTTGAACGATAAGCTTTCAAGGTAGAGTTTAGTACAGTTTTCAAGTCGTGCTTCTCAAGAGTAGCACTCTGCACTGCTTTCTTTAGCGTGATCATAAAACCCTCAACCAGTACATTGGCCTGTGACCACAGATGTGTGCTCTTCTTATGTTTTATATTCAGATGCTCTAAAAAATCTTGGAACTTTCGAGTATGAAAAGGTGGGAAATTGTCAGATTTCACTATGGCTAGAACACCTCATGTCTCAGATAGGCCATCCAGTCTCTCAATACCTCGAGTGGTCGATGAGCAATCTTCAATTAAAGGATATTGTGAATATTCATCCACAATCACCATCAGGTGATGTTCATTGTTAAGTGGACCAAAAAAGTTGATGGTTAGTCTCGCTCATGCATACTTCTGACATGTTTAACCCCTTCGCTGCTCATGACGAGCTCAGCTCGTCATGCAGTACACTGGTCGTGTGCTCATGACGAGCTGAGCTAGTCATGAAACAATGCAATCCTGCATTCTTCAGCACACAGCGGGAAAATGCACCGCATGCATGGGGTTAAAGTGTGTTGAGTAATTTTGGTAGAAAGGCAGTTGCATATGTGATAGGCCTTTAGTTCCCTTTCAACTCGATCATAGAGATACACAAAGCAAACCCAATCTCAAAGAGCTTGTGGCAATGATTCCACAATGTTCTTAATAGCCACTTTAATCATCTTTGGTCTCGGACTCTATGAAATCAGGCATCTTGACCCTCACAATATAACACCTTCCTGAGTTATGGACAGTTCATCCTTCACACTTTTATATTTTTTATATTTACCATCACGGGTGAGAGGTAGAGGGTGTTGATTCCATCAGTGATGTGTAATTATATCTTTCAACCGTAGCATGTCGCTGTCTTGGTATATTGCGGAGATAATCTAAGTTAACAAAATAGCAGCTGATGTGTTTGGTTTAACCATAAAATTGATATAGGCGTCTGCTGTCTTGGAAGGAGTACCGTGACCCTGGATCGGCACTCTAGAAAAATAGTCAGCAGGGTCCTTTTCCAGATGATGCATAATGTTATAATTGTGCTCTTGTATTCGTAGTCCCCATCATTTCATGCAAAGGGTCATCTTGGACTTTTTATTGCCAACTATAGTTAGTAAAGCTTGATGATTAGTTACCAGCGGCTTACAGGAATACATGGAAATGTTGACATGCCCATACCACTGCTAAACTAACATTCTGTTTGGGATAAACTCCTACTTGCATATGCCACAATCTGCCTTTGAGCATTCGAGTGTCCACTGTGCTGTGCAAGAATGGCACCTAACCGAACTGGGCTAGTATCAATGACACCCTCAGTATGAAGCTGCGGATTGAAATAGGCCATTTCAGTAGCATTCTCAAAGGCCTGTTTGATTTGCTTAAAATGTTTCTCATAATCATGTGACCAATGAAATGAAACATTCTTTTTCGTCAAGTCTCTCATCGGAACACTTAGAGTGGCAAAGTCTTGTATGTATCTAGAACAGTAACTGGCCATGCCAAGAAATGAACCCACCATGGAAACATCTTGTGGAGGATGAGCATTTGACATTGATTATACTTTAGAAGGATCGGGCATCATGTTCCTATCCGAAAAGATATGCCAAATAATTTTAGCTTTGTCTTGTAGAATTCACATTTATCTGCAATTAAAGTCCAACCTTCATCAGACAGTAAACAACATGTGTGAGACCCGTGTCGTGCTCTCATTGGGTAACTCAAACAATTAATATGTCATCACTATAATTGAATGCATTCATGACAGGATGCATGACTCTTTGAATTTCATCGTAAAAAAGTTCTGCAGCTGATAATACCCCAAAACATAGCTTTGTGTATTGAAACAGACCAACATGTGTCAAAAAGGTTGTAATGTATCTGCAATTTTCTACAAGTTCCAACTGATGATAACCTTCATTCAAATCAAGTTGAGAGAAGACCTTTGCACCATTTGAATGTGTAAACAATATATGGATCTTGATGTTGTTCTCGTTCAATTGTCTTGTTCTCCTGACGCATGTCAACGCATATGCATACCAGTCCTTCACTGTCCTTTATGGGCACTACCACGATGGGAGTAATCAATGGCTTGGAACCAGTAGACCACTCAATAATTTCATGCTCATGTAAGGATTCAAGTTCCTTTTCAACAGTATCTTGCAAATCAAAAGCCATTTGTCTATGTCTTTGAGCAACAGGATGGATGTCCTCATTAATATGCAGCTTTACTTTCATACTCTTAAGCTTTCCAAAACCATGAACAATGAAATAAGTTGACTTAATATTTCATGGTGAGCAATCACGTTGTAAATCACAGAAATCAGTCCCCTATCAGCAGCTGTGCTGAGACTGAGTAGCCAGGCACTTGGCACTGTACCTTGAAGCACATGGATGGGTGCTTGCACCTTCGTTTTATATTGTTACATTGGCGCTATAAATTGACCTTGACTTTTTAAGGGCATCGATGCAGCCCATGTACATACCTTGGTTTTTGATGGTGTAAATTGTGGTACTGAAACTAATTCATTATATTGCTACTCAAGCATTATGTTAATTGATGTACCACTGTCTATGATAAAAGGTATTGAACAAACATTTACTTTCAATGTAATCTTCGGACACTGTTTGAATGATTTTGGTGCTTTGGCATGTAGATTTTTCTTTCACTGACATTTTTCTGCACATGCGGCCAGTCCAACACGTGCACTCTTTTCTGAAGTAAACATTGACATGACACAGCAATCTTCCTCACTTTCACTTGATACCGATGAACCAAGCCCTTCTCACAGATTGCATGCTGTAGAAGAACTGTGTGATGAAGATTTAGATGGCAATCTACTTCATTCAGTGTCAATTTGTCTTAGTTGATGTCGCTGCCTTGCCTTGGGGTCGGCATACAACGTTGCTTCTGGAATGTTTTGGTAGCCATTTTGTGTTCGCGCCCTGATGCACTTGCTTTTTCCTTGACTTTGCAAACTGTCACAAAATGATGCTTCTTTCCACAGACTTGTCCAATAGCTGCGCTTTTACCTTAATGTGGAAACAAAAATCCACATCTAAAGGGCAACTTCTTTTTACAGGTAGACATCACCCTGTGTCTTCCAGTCTTTTGTTTTAGCGTACTTTTCACACTCATGATTGATCCATTCTGGGCACCTCCAGCCTCCATGTTGGCAGCTTGTCTATCGGTACGCTCTTCAGCGCTGGCAGACATTAACACTTGCTCCAGACCAGGGGTCTCCAACCGCATCTGTAATAAGAGCTACTTATGCCCAATGAAAATCATCCCGAGCTAATAATATTGTTAGAAGTGTAATTGTGGCCACATTAGAAAAGATTACATGAGTAACCACCAAATGCAAGATTACTAGTGGTGATCACCTAAGTTCATCATGGTTGCCAATAGTAATGTAAAATAAAAAGGCTTTATTAATATGGAATGCCTTTCTGTGTGTAGCACATAACAGCAATAGCTGCAATGCACCTGACACCAAGGTAAAATGAGTTATAATTCTCCCCAACACCACGTGATTTATCACTGACATATCAGTTGTACATGTATTTTTCTCCAAAAACAGTTTATAAGGTCTGAAAATAGACACATTTTCATCTTGATTATACTTTCCATTATAATTCATCAACTAAGCAAAAGCTTCTAATGTAGTAGGCTGGACTGCACACAGGAGAGCTACCTACAGGTGGTTGGAGAGCTACCAGTAGCTCACGAGATACTGGTTGGAAAAGCTTGCTCCAGACTAAGGGCTTCATTTATGAGGCAGTGCGTCACTTTTACGCCGTTGGTGCGTCACTTTTTGTGACGCACCAGCAGCGTAAAAAATGTGCCTTGTTGCACAATATTTACAAAGTGATGCATCTAGGTAGATGCGTCACTTTGTAAACCCCTGCGCTACATTATGCCTGCACCAGGTATAATGTATGCAGGGGGGCGTTCTGACGCAAGACAGGGTCATGGAAGTGACGCAGTGAAATCTATAAGATTTCAGTGCGCCACTTCTAGGACGCAAATGCGTCAATTTGCCTCACAGCAGGCGTAAGACTGATGCAGGCCCTTTCACATGGGGCTTGCCCCATGTGAAAGGACCCTTTGCTGGAGTTGCGTCACTTTTGTGACACACTCCAGCAATGCGTCACTTTTGCGCCGTACAGATACGTCAAAAATACTGACGTATCTGTAATTCCTTGTGCAATGATGCATCATACTGTAAATATGACGCATCATTGGTGTCGCAAGGAGGGCGCAATGAAAAGTGACGCATCGCTGTTTTCACGCAGCAATGCATCACTTTTCATAAATGAGGCCCTAAGAGTTTCTCTCAGCATTCATTGTCTGAATGAATCTGACAAGTATCCATCAATAACTCTAAGACGTTATGCTTCTTCGTCATTAAATTCAATGAACTTACAGTGTTTAATGAGTGTTCTGAGTTTTTCCACAAATTTGTTGATGGTTTCACCAACTATCTGTTGTTCTTGACTGAAAGTCTATCTTTCATAATCTATTTTGGGCATTGGATTGAACTTGATATTCAAACTCTCTTTAATCTGACAGTATGTGAATTCTTCATCAACTTGTGGCATCTTTCTTATGACTTCTTTTACACCATCACCAGCAAGATATTTGAGGTATTTGATAATCTTTTTAGTATCAGTCTCTTCAAGTGCATCTATGAAATCCTCAAAGGCCTCGATCCAAACAGTCCATCTATTGCCATTATTTTCCTTTTGACAGCCTCAAAAGGTGGTGGTGGTTTCAGGAAGGCAGCAGCGTTGTATCCAGTGTCGAACTTAATGACACTTCTTGTGGATCACTTTGGCTTGGTTCACTTAATTCATCGGTGAGACCTCACGTGCGATAGCTTCTGGATCATCTTTAACGATAATTGTTAACTGGACTTTCTTTGCAGCTATCTTAAACATTTCACTATTCTGAAAGTCACTTTTCGGCTTTTCCTTTTTTGAAGACCTGTAATGTTGTTCTGAGTCCCACTGAGCAGTTTTGGTGACTAACCACTTCGGGTATGAACGACTCTGTAAGCACAAACCTGAACACATCTCCTTGAACCTCTTCACAGAATGCAGTGGTACAATTGCTCTCTTTAATAAATTAGGCAAGTCACTTATTTTTTCCTTTCTAAATGCCAATTTGTACTTTCTGACTCCTGGTTGATCTCTGCCTTGCAGCGCTTCTGTTCGCAGTGTTATCTTGCACTTTGCACCTTCTTCAAAACCTGATTGCATCTGCCTATAGCCTTTATCACTCTGCATGAAATGTATGGCTGTAAGTTGCATAGTAGCACAGTACCTCTTTGTGCGCCCTTTATTAGTTGGTTTTCTGGTCATCGTGTAGCCTTCTCAATAAAACTTTAATTCCCTTCAAATGCTTTAAAAATAACTGGGGCTGCTCTCTGACTCGAAATACACAAGGCGTTGATTCCATTCCTCGATGGCACGCACGTCATCCTGGATTCTTCACTCTCAATGAACAAACAAGTCAGCGCCGTATCCTCTTCCTGCTTTAACATTCTTCGCATGCTCAGAAAAACATTTCGCTGGATCCCCTCCGAAACAAGGAAAACAGTCACCCACGCTCTAGTCACGAGCCGACTGGACTACGGAAACACCCTCTACGCAGGTACCACCGCTAAACTCCGGAAGAAACTACAACGAATCCAAAACGCCTCAGCCAGGCTCATATTAGACATCCCACGCAACGAACACATCTCTGGTCACCTTAAAGACCTCCACTGGCTACCCGTCGATAAGAGGATTACCTTCCGACTGCTTACCCACGCACACAAATCACTCTACGACATCGGACCAGATTGTCTCAACTCTCGACTGTCCTTTTACACCCCCTCCCGACAACTTCGCTCTTCCAACCAAGCCTTCGCCACTGTACCTCTCATCAACAAGACCACCATGGGAGGCAGATCCTTCTCATACCTGGCTGCCAAAACATGGAACTCACTCCCCGCTTACCTTCGCCTCACCCAGAATCACCTAGCGTTCAGAAAGCAGCTTAAAACGTGGATATTTGACAAATAATCCTCCTCCCCTCCTAAGCGCCTTGAAACCCTCTGGGTACGTAGTGCGCTATATAAATGCTATGACTTGACTTGACTTGACTTGACAAGCAGTTTGCTTGGACCAGGGCAAACTCTCTAGCAGAGCACTGTCGATCTTCGGGTTGTTTATCCCCTTTCTCGTCACTGATTATAGTATCTTCTTAGCCCGGATACTCACCAATGACTACGACACACAGGGAGCTTACTAGAACACATCTTTGTTTGTGTGCATGTAAATGCAAACTCAACGTTCTAAAACAGCGTTCAATACATTATGCTCTAACACATACATCACAGTTCTACGGAGTCCATGTGAAGCCAAAAGAGGTTCAGTCCAGGCTAACTCACAAGACGCTAAACTATCCACTGGGGTCAGCAGATTAAAACTGATGTTCAGCCCACCACTAGATAATTTTACTCTCCCCACAGTCTATGGGGCTTATTTCCAAGTCCCCTGTGCTGCCGGTACATCAGTTTTTCCCATATTAAAAGTGATGCACCTGGGGCAAAAGGGGCTTGTAAATAAGTCCATATATATATATATATAGTACTCTGCCTCTCACCCATACATAGGGCTCATCTAAAACTTAAAACACCTCGGCTCCTCTCCATTATAGAGTTGTAGCCCTCACCATGCATGCACCATTTGGTGCAGGTGTGAGGAGGGAACCCTATGATGCCATCCTCGGGTGGGTGAAGATTCGTGTCCTAAAGAAAGCATTCTCTCACATACAATTTTAGCAACCCTCCCCTTTTAACATTACATACTTTTGTGTGAGCTCAATCCTTTAATTATAAAATATTTTACCAATCTTTGTGAATTTTATAAAGTAATGTAAAAATAATTTCTTTAAAATCTTATTAAACTACTTTTAGTTCATTCTATACCTCATAAGTATTAATGCATATCTTTTTTACTTTATATGGTAACTTATTTTTTCATGTAGAATTCGAAAAATAATTTTAATTTAATTTAATGTATCTAAATGAATTCATGATTTAATTTCAAATAAGGTTAATAGTGCCATATCATTTTTTCTATTGATCTACATTTTGAATAAATATATAAAAGTTTTTTACAATAATTTTTAACAACAAATATTTGTAGTAATTTATTATACACTTTATAAAACATTTTTATTTTTCGGTATACTTTACCATAGGGAGATCTTCAACCCCTCTGTCAAGTCTCTCTATGGGGAAGTTTGAAGTTAAAGTAAAAGGAAAGTTGAATTCTCTAACAAAAATAGTGAAAATATTTCTGTCTTGAATATTTATGTAAATTAATTTTTAAATATATTTATTTAAAATATAGTAAAATTAAAATATTTATAATTACATAATCAATATGTTTCCTTTTTAGATATTTATAACAATAAGTTATGTTTTAATATGTTTAACTATTTTAAATAATTTAATTTAATTTAACATTATTTCCTACGGGGTTTTATTGTAAGTCCCTACCTCCATTTTTTTCCTATGGAAGGGTGTACCGGTGGTTGGCCACGTGTTCTAGATCTGTGTGGAAACCTCTGTTTGCGCACTAGTTGGATTTATGAGTTGGAAGGTATTTAACGTACAATACTTTATCTGATCATTATTGGATGCATTAAATACCTCAACTTTCGATAAATTTCGGTAGGTCAAACGTGCTGATATTTAACAGGGAAATCTGTACGGTATTTACATACCATGTGGATTTTGATGCGTTAAATACCAAAATCTGCATGTTGTTTCCTAGAAACTTTTAATAGGTACTATTTATTATATCCGGTAAATAACATACCCCGTGGCATTGTTATTTATCAGGTGCAATAAATAGCGCCTATACCCAGAATCATGCCCTTAGTAGATAACTTACATGTGTGAGGATCTCCCCATAGAAAAGATAGGAGAGGACGAGGTGGAGGAGGAGATTTGCACTTGTAAGTTTGTGAATAGCGTTTTGTAGTTCTACAAAATGTTCTACAAAATAAAGTTTGTGAAGAGGTCCCACAGCTGGCTGACCTATGGTTACGGCTCACGTGTTAAACAGGGTGATCTGTGAGTGCCGCCAGCATTACATGCTCTGTAGCCGTGAAGTTGCTGGATTTTCCCCAAAGTAAACAAGACAGCAATATTGATAGCAAAGCCGGTCTAGTGTCCAAGTTCCTTCTCTTTCGACAGCGCTGCAATAGACAGGCGTGCCCTTGGTGGAATCACAAAGCCTATAGTAGGCCTCTCTGCATGAAAGGGCAGTAGGGCTTTGGGCAGAGTCAGAGACACGTCACATAGAACATGCACAAATGATTTTGTGAATGACTTTGCCCAAGTCTTCAAGGGCACCAACCTGGTGGGAACTATCCCAGTGCTTACAACCATGTCAATGTTGCTTAGGTTAGAGACACAGGGAGAACACTTGCGTATTGCTGCCTTATGCTGGTCTTCGGACGGCGGACCGAGGGCTTGAATCATGCATGCCAGTGACTACTGATCTGGAAGGGAGCCATGTGCCTTAAGCTACAGCTTGAGTGGCACCGCCAGGCCCATTGGAAGGTGGCCAATGGAGAGATGTGACCAATGCATTGCTATACTAGAAGAAGGCGTGGTGTGTCTGAGGGGTGCATCCATCAAACAAAGGTAGAAGTCGGTTAAATGTGAGAGAAAGCCACAATTTAAGTAAGGGTACACATAGCTTTGGCGTTGACCACTCTCTGTTTCTTCCCCTCAATAAGCCAGTACCTGGGTTCTGTGAAAATGATGCCAGGAACAGAGGAACAATCTAAGAGGTAAGGAATTGGAAAATGCGAGTGCGAGGTACTGAACAGGAACATGAGGAGTATGGTACAAGAAACTAAAATAATAGCTGAGACATTTTTAATATGAGAATTATCAGGAAAAATGAATGAAACTTCCAGTGTGAAAAAGATTTCTCAAAGTATTTTACATGTTTTTCTTTTACTTTTCATTTAAGAAAGACAAACACAAAATGTCTAGACAGCTGTATCAGTGTTTCTCAAAGTAGCATATCCTGAAGACGGCTCTTTGGTGGATGAGTGGAAGGTTCGAAACATATTTGATGACTAAAGATGCGAAAGGCATTTTTATTAAATACACCGTAAATATTCTTTTTTTATTCAGTTGCCTTCACCAGAGCACAGCCTTGGTGGAAGCTCATTTTAGCCTAGGACTTTTGTATCGATTTTCCAAAGTTAAATACAAAGCACTGATCCAAAACTACGGCCCTCATTATGATGGAAGTTGGCCATCACCTCAGGCAGGTATCCGATCAACTATACATCGGTGGTCCCACCTACCTGAAAAGGGCCGCAGCACAAGCCGCAGTGGAAAAGGGCAGTTCTCAAACATCCATGCATCGTGTGCCAGGCACCATGTGGCCACATTCCAGTGCCCCCCTGGGGACGGGGTCCCTGCCTGGCGCCCCCAAAGTCCCTTTCCATCTGCCTTCACATGACAGTGGGACCACCATGTAAAGTCTGAGGTAAAGGGCCATCCTAATCCCTACGATGGTGCCTGCACCGGCACTGCCCCCATTGTAGGGTTTAGGCTTGGACCGTCGGCCCGACATGCTCCTTGAGCGGATTGGTGTCACTACAACGCATGCTTTTACATCGCATGCCTTTACAACGCGGTTTTTACCACGCAGTCCATTACAACGCATAATGCTTTTAGGCGCTGGATAGTGAATTATTTAATTTACTATTCCAACTCCAGTCCCCGTGGATAGCAGGGAAGGTGTTGGATAGTAAATTAAATATATTCCCTATCCTAGAGCGCCCCCCAGCGCAATGCGTTGTAATGGTATGCGTTGTAATGGTTGCGATGTAATGGTAGTGCGTTGTAAAAAATGCGTTGTAAGTGATGGTCCCCCCTTGAGCCTGTCAGAGGTGGCAGTCATTCCCCTCACCCCAAATCGCTCCGACCACCAGAATAGCAATCCCGCGGTAGGAACAATTTACTAGCTGTTGGGCGGACTGCCACTGAAGGTCTGTTGGTGTCTTTCTGCCTGATATCAGAATGAGGCCCTTTGTATTTATGTTCTGCTGTTGCACAATCTATTACCTATTTTGTCACAAATGTTTTATATTTCCTTACTGTACAATGCTTTTTGATGTAAATAGTGTATACTTTCCCCCTTTTTTACTTACACATTACTGGCAAATACATCGAAGGCATATACCGAGTAGCAGAATATTTAGATGCCATATTAGATAGAAATTAGCCCAGATTTGTGATACTTAGTAAGAGTGAAGGATTTAAAGCAAACAAAAAAATTACTTGGGGCACAGAGACACTGACTAAACCCTGTCTGACAAATGTTTCACCTGGAAACCTCTCATTAAATCTCATTCAATAGCCAGGAATTCTAGCAGGGAACCTGGGTGTTGGCCTGGTTGGCATGGAGCCAGAGTGTCTCCATAGAGAGATACAAATGCTGTCTGTGCACCCTTTGGGCAGCAGGTGAGCCGCCATTTGAGTTTGTGCTCTCTATGAGCAGAGTCACTGGAAATATGCAGGGGTGTGGCCACATACTTTTGGTTCTGCTGCATTTGCCACATAATCAATCACCTGCTGCATAATCTGCAGATTTTAACAAAAAAAATGGCCTATAGCCCAAACGATTTGAAAGTTACTTAAAATGCCTTGAAAGACCCCTTTGCAAAGGTTCTCCTTTCTGTCGCTTATTTGAATCTTTGGGTGTTAAACTGGTACTAAGGTAGTGCATCATGTACCCAGACAGTGTTAACAATTGTAACAAGCATTTGCAATGCCATGGGTCTCACATTTGCAAGAGTTTACACAATTGGCATTGTAAATGACAATGCCTTTTATTTATCTGTTTTGATAATTAACATATAAATAAAAGGCATTGTCATTTGTATTGCCAATAGCTCAAACTCTTGTAAATGGGAGACCTATTTAATTTCAGAGAAGTGACCGCCATTGTCCCGGGCTGCATGGAAAGTTAAAGCGCGCATGGTTCGCTGAATGTTGCAGGAAAGCATGTGGTGCCTGCAGTAGGAGAAACTCATTAAAGAAAATAGTGCTTACAGATTAAATAAGATAAACCGTGTAACAACTGAAGTAAAAGGGACAGTCTTCATGGGAGGTTACAAATGAAGAGAACGAGGTACTAAGGAGGGACTAACAAGCCTATTACCAATCAGAAGCCAGAGTTTACGATGGACAATGACCTAAGCCAATGAAAGATATTGGAAGAGAGTGGGTGGGGCTTCAAGTCCATACTCGAATACAGCATGCCTCGCAGGGCAGCGCAAGCACTGCCCAGGCACGACATAAAAATGTCAAAAGAATGAAGTGATGCTATCAGAATATGCAACACAAACAAGACCCAGAAATCTATCTGGGAAAACCCAATGCACTAGGTTAGATGTCGCTGTGGGCTTCAACAAATATTCAGTGAAAACTTAAAGCAGAGTAAACAAATTAATACATAATTATCTCAAGTATATCAAATGAATCAAGACATTTTCGCAAAGGTTGAAAATTTCTAAAATTAACAAGATGACGATTTTGTCCAGGTGAATTTTATTCACTGTCTCTGTGAAGAAATTCGCAAAAGTAAGATGAACAATGCTTCATGTCAGCATCCCAAATCTTTAAAAATCCCAATGCATTTCGGGTATTACAAAATAGCCCTTCATCAGGGGAATCTGTCGACAGTGAAAAAACAGTATTCAAAAATATATAAGCTTAAAGACGAAGAACTCAACAAGCACAGAGGGAAGAACTCGCTGTTTCGTGTATATGTTAACCAAGGGAAAAATGAGTGAAAAAAGAGGAAGAAGTGCACGTGACCTATAAAACAGGTAGTGAATAAGAGAAAATTAATGCAGTGAGAAGAATAAAATTAAAGATGTACACCGCCCGCAGTGAAGGGAAATCAATCGTAAGGAAATCGTGTGGGGCCCTGTGACCAACCATGCCCTAAGAGGACGACACAAGAGTGACTAGACCTAACTAAATACAGTGAAAGAACGAGACTAATGCATAACCTGATGGTGAGTCTCAGGAAAAAATAGTCCACAAAAGTCTGTAAAAACATGAAGGAGGACTAAGTTACCATTACTGACTGAGTAAGTGACCCAAACTTACTAGGAAATGTTCTATCCGGAAACTGCTGATCGGGAGACTGCCTAAAGAGCAGTAAAGGGGACACTCACCAGCAAACGCCGGTGACGTTTGCTGGTGAGTGTCTCCTTTACTTTTTCATTAATATTTCCTTTACATTAGTAGTATCACACTGGGAGAGTTACATTTTTATCTTCTGCTCTTTAGGCAGTCTCCCGATCAGCAGTTTACGGATAGAACTTTTCCTAGTAAGTTTGGGTCACTTACTCAGTCAGTAATGGTAGTCCTCCTTCTTGTTTTCACAGACTTTTGTGGACTATTTTTTCCTGAGACTCACCATCGGGTTATGCATTAGTCTCGTTCTTTCACTGTATTTAGGGGCTCATTAGGATTGCGGTTAATCCGCATCCTCCGGGCCGGCGGAAGCCACCGCCGGCCCGGGGGATGCGGATTAACCGCTGTGGACTGAAAAAAGACCCCCCGCCAGATTAGGATGGCTGGGGGATCTTTTTTCCGTCCGCCGCTTTTCCGCCGCGGTCACCTTCCGACCGCGGCGGAAAAGCTCTAACATGGCTGGCGGTGTCTATCAGACACCGCCAGTCATAATAGGATATCAGCGGTCCTATGCCATTACACGGCAGCATTTCCGCCGTGGAAAGGCACACAGACTTTTCTTTGGGGGCCCGTTGTGGGCCCCCAGGGGTAAAGGGGGGGGAGTGGGGGTGCACATGGGGGGTACCAATGGTACCCCCCTGCCTTTGCGTGCACGAAGCGGCAGGCACCACGCGGTGCCTGCAGCTTCGTGCACGCAAAGGAAAACATGGTTTTTTAACATTGCGGCGTGTTCTGCTTCAAGCAGCACCCGCTGCAATGTTAAATATATAGGATGTGACCGCCAGGGTGGCGGTCACATCCTAATCAGCACGGAGGGACCGCCGCTGCCCCTGCGGACGGTCCCTCCTCCTCTGGGGTGGCGGACGGACGC
This sequence comes from Lissotriton vulgaris, assembly GCF_964263255.1. NCBI lineage: Eukaryota > Metazoa > Chordata > Amphibia > Caudata > Salamandridae > Lissotriton > Lissotriton vulgaris. The sequence continues at coordinate 51,766,079 of NC_141697.1, forward strand.
AGGTCCATCCACCATCCTAATAGGCACCTTAGTTAGGTCTAGTCACTCTTGTGTCGTCCTCTTAGGGCACGGTTGGTCACAGGGCCCCACACGATTTCCTTACGATTGATTTCCCTTCACTGCGGGCGGTGTACATCTTTAATTTTATTCTTCTCACTGCATTAATTTTCTCTTATTCACTACCTGTTTTATAGGTCACGTGCACTTCTTCCTCTTTTTTCACTCATTCTTCTCTTGGTTAACAGTTACACGAGACAGCGAGTTCTTCCCTCTGTACTTGTTGAGTTCTTCGTCTTTAAGTTTATATATTTTTGAATACTGTTTTTTCATTGTCAACAGATTCCCCTGATGAAGGGCTATTTTGTAATGCCCGAAATGCATTGGGATTTTTAAAGATTTGGGATGCTGACATGAAGCATTGTTCATCTTACTTTTGCGAATTTCTTCACGAAGACAGTGAATAAAATTCACCTGGACAAAATCGTCATCTTGTTAATTTTGGAACTTTTCAACCTTTGCGAAAATGTCTTGATTCATTTGACATACTTGAGATAATTATGTATTAATTTGTTTACTCTGCTGAATATTTGTTGAAGCGCACAGCGACATCTAACCTAGTGCATTGGGTTTTCCCAGACAGATTTCTGGGTATTGTTTGTGTTGTCTCTCCCAGATGGCTTGCAGGGCCTCTCTCCCTTTGCACACTCACCTTTGAATGTACATTCAACCTTGTTACTTCAACAAATTTTTGTTTAAATGTGTTTCTAGAGTGCATTAGGGCTGCTATTTGTTTACTGTTATCAGAATATGTGCCGCATTACGCCGCATCATTTGACTCTCTCCTGCCTCATAATTGCAGTGGCCCAGTTTATGAACAAGTTTTTTTTCTCACAACTGTTTGCTGGTCCATATCAGGAGATTGCCTTTCGCCCATTCCCGATTTGCCAGCCATCAAGTGTAAGTGGGCTGGCATTTTACAGATGCCCTCTCCCAGCGTGTGCAAGGACACACAAATCCATGCAGCCTGGGTGCTGCTGGGGGAAAGGTGAGGGCGGCTGAAGGGCCATATCATGCCATGGTGCAGCAGTCAGCAGTGCTCGGGCCCTGAAAGGGGGCCACCGCCTACCACTGTCTAAGGTTGAGCTGTCTCCCCTTTCACTCACTTCCTCTTCTCCCAGACTCCTTCACGGCGAGGTGGGACAGCCCACTATGGAAGGTGTGCTCTCTGCTCCCCTTGGCTCTTTGCAGCACTCGGATGGCAAAACAATTTGCCTGTTATCAAAGCAGCCCTGCGTAGGACACATATCTGTCTTCTTTTCTTGCCTCTCATTGTCTGAGCCGGCACCCCTTCTGCCCCCTTCCGCTCCCACGCCCCATGGGTTGGTTCAATGTGCCTCTAATCAAAGCAAACACCTGTTTCTCTGTAGAGAAGGCGCTATTTGTCATGGAGGAGATATCTCTGTGCTCTGCCAGGCCTGCGTGAGTCAGTTCCCCAGAATAACAAGGACGAGCTGTGATGAGCCATGCGGGAGCCGGGCAGAAATGCTCATCTTATGGGAACCTTTTACCGCCTTTTGGGGCCGAATTACAAGGATGTTGACAAACTCCTGCTGTGTCCGAGGTTCAGGAAGGTCTGGGAGAGTTGGGGCAGAGTCGAGCTCGTCTGAGATACTTCGGCTGTAACATATTGATGAGAACAAGGATGAAGTACACTGAACCCATGGTAATTGTTCAGGGTGCATTCCATTCCATCATTTTACCTCATTTGTGCCAAAAGAGACCAGAACCAACCAAAAGCAAATTCGTCTTGATCTCACCCGAAAAGGGTCATCCCCAGTGAAACTGACTGGCCACCTTCCATCGGAAATTATTTCTTTTTTAGGGTTCTGTATAGCGTTACTAACCATCCTACTCTCACCTCAGTGCGCTTTGGTACACAGAAAGGTACAGAATTGTACAATTGCATGAGAGTGGAGGTGCTTGCAGGCGAATTATTGATGGCTAGGGTACAAAATAGGTAGTGTCCTTTGATAAAAAAAAAGGGGAACAGGAGCTACCTCGGACAATATTGGGATTATGCAATTCTGCAGATGCAGCGAGTCTGCATAATTATGGATTGGCCAGGTTTGCCGCATAATCCCTCATCTTCTGCATAATTTTCAGGTTTTAACAAAAAACCACTTGTTTCTTGCTCGAATGGATCGAAAGTTACTAAAATAACAGCAACACGATTTGAAGCGCAGTGGTGGGCCTTTTGCAACGGTTACAGGTCACTTTATAGTTGCTTAATGCTGTTTTGGGGTTTTGAACTGGTACTGGTAAAGTGAAACCTGTGCCCAGACAGTGCTAATGTGTGAAAATGACAAAATAATGAAGCCATACTATAACAAAATGCGTGGCTTTGCGGTGCATAATTTGCATTGTTTTCCACATAATTTAGTCAACCATGTCTCATAATTTCAGTGGCCCTGCCTTTGGGACAGCAAGCGCGGGATTACTTCTGGCCATAGCATGGCTGCTCATCGCCACTCAATTACAAAACAAGTAACAGAAATGTTGGAATGAATGCAGGCGAGTCGCCTGAAAGGGCACAGATATGGCAGAGGTTGCACTCCTGGGATCCAAGCTGTGATTCCCTGGTGAGGCGGAACAAAGCACAGACACGAGGTTGAGACCCCTTGTGAGACAGCACTCATATTAATTGGCATGTAGTTCTTCCCTATGGTGAGAGGTAAAACAATGGAATGGAATGCGTCCCAAAATAATTTTACCCGTGGTTGCGATTAATTAAAGCCTTCCATGATCCATCACTTTTGTTGCTGGATATGTGACATGTCCTGGTCCAGCAGGGCTTTCAGTGCATCTTGGAGTGGATACATTTCTCGATTCCCCATTGGCCAGCAGGCCCTCGGCAGCCATATTGGATGATGAATTTATGTCCTGAGGCCTCTCTTTGCCGTGACAGCTGCCGGCAGACCTGATCAGACATCTTGATTCGCATTGTATTCCGTCCGACATTGTTGTTCTTTGGGGTGCGCAAAAAATGCAGACGCAAAACCTGTCCTCTGTGCCTCGTCCTTTCATCGAGCGGAGCTGCCGCCGAGCGCGAGGGCGGGGAGACCTGGGATGTTTTCGGAGCTTTTCACCTCTAAGCGCATCTGTTTTCATCAGCTCCAGGGGGACGCTCCTGAGCAGATTATTTTTTCAGAACATTTCGGGGCCTCGGAGGCTGACTTCTGTTGGAATGATTATAGCATCAGGTAGTGCCTACGAGGCACAGAAACGCGAAGTGCTTAGTGAGACAATAATCATTGCATCTAGTTTATAATTTATGCATATTGAAACTTATTATATAGTTCAGTTGCGGCACACTTACAGTTTTCTGACCAGGCCACTTTTTCGTGTTTTGATAGTTATTATTAGGGCGTGAGTGGTCTTGGTCGTTAAATATAAGCCCTTTTTGACCCTCCCCACATTTATCCTTTGTATTGAAACTTATAGCCTGACGCTTCCAGAAAAAATAAGCAACATTGCTGAAGAGAAAAATGGAAGAGAAAAATAATAATGTAGAATGTATTTACCCTTTACGCCCTCATGCTTGTGGCCACTGACCAGCCTTTTTACCTGTCTAGATGGTATTTTCATGCCTAAGCAGGTAACAATATCTGTAAAGTTGTTAAATCCTATATTTTTCAGCATTGAAATATTAACTTATGGTTACAGATACAAGGTGAAAATATGCCAATGCTGTCTTGGCTTTCCCTAAATGTTTTAACCCCTTCCACGTAGGACAAATTCCCCCGCGGTGCGGCGCAGCGGAGCTCGTGATGAGCCCAACTCGTCATGCTGCACAATGGAGCTTTGCTCATGACGTGCTGAGCTCGTCATAAGCATGCAAGGGGTTAAAGTAAATAGGAACCGTTTGTGTCGTTAAAAAAAGACGTGGGGCAGATTTACAATAAACTAACGCAGCACGGTGCAGCAAGTCATTTTGCAGTGCCGCGTTAGTTTGAAAAGAACAGCGACGGGACATATTTACAACAATATGTCGCATCTCTCTGCTTTGCCCTGCGCTTGCGCACAAACTGCTGCTGTGCGCCGACGCTGGCACCCTTGCACCATGGTGCAAGGATGCGTGCGCCGTGGGGAGATTGCTTTTGTTCGGGAAGGGTTCCCTTCCTGCACAAAACAATCTGAATTGGCGTTTTTCAACTTCTATGTGTGCTGCATTTGCACAGAGAGAAGCTGAACATCGACATTGTTTCAATGATTGTTTATGTGCAGGAAGGGAACCCTTTCTGAACGAAAACAATCATTACAGGTGATATCCTCTTTCAATGTGTGCTGCAGAATGCAGCACGCATAGAAATGGAAACAAAAAGGAGAAGAAATTAGTAAATTTCTCCTCGTTGCTCCTGCCTACGCCTCCCTGGGGGGGGCATAACATTCAGATTCATTTCCAGATTTACGATTCCTCGTAAATCTGGAAATGTGTCTCCTTTCATGGGTGTTGCGTGGGAACACCCACAGCAACACCCATGGTACTCCCCTTTCACAGAAAGGGCTGCGTGTAAAGGGGCCGTATTTACAAACTACAGGAAAAGTCACACAGGGTGGCTTTTCCTTTCCTTGTAAATATCAGGCAGTGTATTGCGCTGCCAGTGCGTCACAAAAAGTGACTTACCGGCAGCGCAAGGGACATATAAATCAACCCCAGGGGTTTTATACCAAGGGCCTGGTAAAGAGTTTGGCGGAGTGGTATTCCTGTGTGGAATTAATGTCCCAGTTTATTTCACCACCAGTTGTCCCAGGTGAGGGAACACCTGACCCGATTTTACCAGCTGGAAATTATGGGCAGTAAATTAGCTTGAGGCTTCCGCTGCAACAGCAGCCAAGCCTTGTCCCCTGGTCACAGGGCACTTTTTCTCTGGCAAGAGTGGGGCATGCAGTGTCCCCCTTTGCCATGACTTCTTCCGTTTCCCTCCTGTACCCTCTCGGCCCTCTTTTCTCCCCTGCCTACAAGTGGACTCTCCCCGCATTCATTCACCACCCGCTGAAAGCAGGTGACAAATGTGTGTGTTAAAACCCTTAGAATAGTGAATATAGTGAGGTATACCCCAGATTAACTCCATGTCCATTCCCATGGGGCTTAACTTGTAATGAGCACAGTCCTCGCAGCTGTGGCGGCTGGCATCTACGGGGAGGGGGTGGACCGGACATGCGCGCAAATAATATTTTTAAAAACCCACTTACTGGGCAGGGCGTCCTTCGCTCCAGACCTCGCAGAAACTGGAACTGGATGCTGCCACTTGGTTGACCAATCCTGGTGCGGCTCACAGCATGAGAGCAGCCACCTGATTGGAGGGAGCAGCCTCACTTGGTGCTCCCCAGTGCACTGGAGGCCTGCATTGTTTTAACGGCTGGGTTAGAGAGGTTTAAAGTGCACATGTGTGGTTGGCCGTCGCAAGACGCCCAGCCAAAAAGACATGCACACTTTAAACAGTACACTGACAGCCCACCCTCCTCCCTGCTGCTGTCACTCAGGAGGACCCGCCCCTTCCTGACGCTCTGTTCGAGACGTGTGGATAAAAAACAAAATGGTAATGATTTACCATTTTATTTTTCAACTCTGGGGATTTAAGGGGCTTTTATGTGGGGCCACGCACCTTTGCTCAAATGGAGGAGCCGCCCCTGCCTGGAAATGCTAACTATGTGTGCAGAGTTTACACCCCACCACAACTTTTCAATTTGTAAAGGGGCCCAAGTGTTATTCATGTATGACCTGCTTACTTTCAGATCCCTAAAACACCTACAAACAGCAGCGTGTGTTACCGTGCAAGGCGTCAAGCCGAGCTTAATTCTACAAATTTCTCAACGGATATAATATAGTAAGTGTTGGGTGGAAACTCGACTCCACCCCATCTTGGGCAAGTCCACTTACAGCTGACTTTGCTGGAAGTATGTTGAATAATTCTTTTAATAATTATTAACTCAAAAATGGTCCATGCAGGTGCATCAAATTTGCATTTCTGAAAGAGTCATGATTGGTTTATCATTTCCAGGGCCCAGCTCTTGCGCAGCTCCAGGTGTTGGGCACAGAATTCAAAAGCTACCTTCTGATTTGTAGACGGGTCATGGAAGTGCCACGGATGTGCAACTTGTTCCTGAAATGCAAAACATGATTCACGACTGGTGGATCTAGGTCCCATGTGGTGCCCTGTTCCTGATTGCACAAGGTGCCCAGGAGGCGGAGTGGGTACTTGTGCAATGCTGGCATGAGGGAGGCAAAATGTTACACCCACTGGCCAACAGCATGTGGTAAGAGAGAAATACTCTTCTGTGCTGAGCCAAGATGTGAAAGAGGCTAGTCCATAAGATGTCAGTGGTTGAAGGTAGAGGTGGAGTACTCGAAACCCGCCCTATAAGTAGTGTCAACCAAAGGTCTTGTGCACAGTTGTGCTGGTAAGAACACGCCCTAAAAGAACCTTCTTCCTTCAAAAGAAACGAAGTATATATCAGGTCAGGCTCAGCCTTTACTCTAAGGTCTGTTTCTGAAAGAACCCGACTCGGAGGCTGCACTATTAATATAGTGTGAAACTGTAGGTGTCTCTCAGGCGACATCAGAAATCTCCATGATCTGGCCAGTCCCAGAAGCAGGATCCTGCTGGTTTGTGCATTCCTTAAGTGTGGCGACAATCCTTGTACTCAGAAGTAACTTGCTGCTACATCCAGGGCAGCACAGCCCCGTAGACCAAAATATAAGACCAGGGACAAAGAATTGCCTGAGGTTGAGAGGCCGTCCCAACATTTGTGGTGATATACTAGATACCTTGGGTTGTCTGTATCGAGGTTCGCTCGTCCTTTGTACCCCTGCTATTAGGATTAAGATCCATTGTTTGCTCCAGGCCAGCTCATGGTGACCGCCTAAATTCAGGTCATTACAGCACTGTCTCCAGCCCTGAACGTCTCACCCACAAAACATTTCAGTTGTTTTAGTCGACTTAGTTCAATGGAAGCAAAACAAAACTACAACACCTTGAATGTACTACACTGCCACAGAGACGTCCACGACTGGATACAATATCCGGTACGGTCTGGAGAGAGGTGATCACTCTATGGTCACCTTGACTTCAGGACCATTTGAAGCATCCGTAGAAGTATCACCTTTTAGGATGGGGCTGGAGCCAAACAATAAACCACAGAACTTCTGGCCGAACCTACTGATTCCTGCAAATACCTTGCCCTATCTGTCAGCAACAACACCTCCCTTCAGTGCAGGCTGCACATCTTTTACCACCCCGCAGGCAAGAATGACACCTTCATAGACTACCTCATGCAAATCATCACAGCCAAGGCCTCTCAGAACGCAGATGACATTTTTCTTGGCGACTTCAACTTGCACTGGAACGACCCCAATGACCCTCAGGTCAACGCCATCAGAGACTTCCTGGCCAACCAAGCCCTTACCCAAGCCTGCTCCCTCCCTACTCACTCAAAAGGGGCCACTTTAGACTAGATCATCTCCAAGGAATCTGCGGTCAAACTCATTTCCATAGATCCCTGCGGTCTGCCCACCGCGCTATCACCTTCTGTCTTCCTGGCGCTCACAAGATATGGACACTGCAACCGGTGATCCCCAAAAGATGGATCAGGGACACCAAGAACCTGGATCACAAGAAATTGGCTGCCCGCTGTGCAACTGACCTCCCCCCTCCGACCCAAATCACCTCGTTCGACAACCTTACTGAACATTATTCCACAACGATAGCCAACATAATCGATGGCCTGACCCCGCTAAAACTGAAACGAACACAGATCAAAGACAGGAACCCCTGGTTCAACGGATCCCTTAACAATGAGAGGAGGTCCCTTCGACAAACAGAACAGAACTGGAAAAGCACCCTTCCGCAGATCATCTTAAACTTCTCGGTCTGGCCAGAAATGCCTACAACAACAAAATCATTAATTCTAAAAAAGAATTCTTCAGAGCTGAACTGGATAACGCTATGAATAGACCTTGCAAATTATTCGAGTTGGGCAAACACCAATTAAACAAACTTGCTAAATCATCCAAAGAAACCCCTATTTCTACAATCCCTCCTTCTGTGATAAGTTCTCTGCGCTAGGAAAGGAACTCATATCTGCTACCAATTCCAAAACCCCTCCTGTTCCTCATCTCCACTCAGCGCTGCCCTCCAAGACCTCCCCCAAAAACCAAGCTTCATGGTCCAACTTCAAAGTCTATGATGAACACTCAATCTCAAAAACTCTTTCCTCCTTAAGCCCCAACAATCACTTCAAATACCCTCTCCCATCAAACTGCCTTTGCTCTGTTTCTCAGGCTATCATCCCTACTTGGAGGACTATAATCAACTCCTCTCTTCTACAGGGATCAATTCCTGACTCTCTCAAAGCCGGCCAGGTGGTCCCATTCTAAAAAAAACACTTTAGATCCTGCCTCTCCTGACAATTACAGACCTATCTCTAACATACCTCTCCTAGCCAAAGTGCTGGAAAAATGTGTACAGCAACAGTTAAGCCAACACATCTCCAACTTCTCCATCTAGATGACTTGCAATCTGGTTTCAGACCTGGGCACAGCACGGAAACCATACTCCTCCACATTGTCGATGATGCCCTTCAAGCCCTTGACCAAGGCAAACCTGTCTCTTGATCCTCCTTGACCTATCCTCGGCTTTTGACACGGTTAACCACGAGATTCTCCTGAATCGCCTCAAACTTAGGATGGGCCTGGATGCACAGTTTTGGCTTGGTTCCGATCCTTCCTCCAGAACCGCTCGCAGAGAGTCCTGATCAACGGCAACCTATCCGCCTTCTCTCTGATCACAGTTGGAGTCCCCCAAGGATCAACCTTTTCCCCTACCCTTTTCAATCTGTACCTCGAACCGCTCTCAGAGGTGCTGCGCACTGCCAATATCTCCTACTACATGTATGCCGAAGACACGCAGCTCTACATCAATATCTCTTCTCCAGAGGATACCCGTTCCCTGAATGAGGCCTTGAAACTAACTGTTCACTGGCTCACATCCAACCAGCTTAAACTCAACGCCAAAAAAAACCAAAGCTCCTCTTAATCTCGCCACCCAACGCCAATACAGACATTCAAGTTTGGACTAAGGCTATCACAGCGCTAAACTGCTCTCCTACCAAAGTGGACTCTGCTAAATCCCTGGGAATTACCTTAGACGGCAACCTGAACATGTGGGGCCATATCAACGCGATGGCCAAAACCACCAGATTTCCCCTGAACTACCTACAAAACTTGAAACCTTTCCTCGACCCCCCTGATCTAAAATTGGCTATCCAGGCCTTAGTCATCTCTTGACTAGAATATGGTTGCTCCACTCTCGCAGGCCTACCCAAGATCTCTCTGGCACCCTTGAAAGCCTGCCTCAACGCCACCGCCAGACTCCTAACTGGCTCTAAGAAGTTTGACCACATCTCGCCCCACCTCAAAGCTCTGAACTGGCTTCCTCTTGAGGCCAGAATCCAATTCAAACTGGCTTGCATCACCCACAAGGCTCTCTATTCCAAGTCCCCTGCTTTTCTCGCACAGAAACTTGTATTATCCGGAGAAATCAGAAACTCCCGGTCCGCCAGAGCCCTTTTGCTCCAACCCACATGCTTCAAGAAAAAAAGATCATACAATCAGGCCATCTCTGGGGCCGCCCCAAGAATATGGAACTCACTCCCATCCGCCATTAGAAGAATACCGTCTATAGCCCACTTCAAAAAGGAGACCAAATCTTTCCTAATGGGCAAATTCCTCTACTAAAGCTCACGCTACAATCACCCCCTCAACTTGACTTTACCTATCATCACTGCACTATTCCTTTGCTGCCTTCCCCTATATATTACCCACCCTGCACTTTGAACAATCCTTCCGGGTGATGAGACTGCTTTTCTAGTTTATTGCAATTTATTTGCTCCTATCCCTTATAGTAGTTGGATATTATGATTGTCTGTTTTACCATATACTGTTTCCATTTGTTCCCTTATCCCTGGACTCTCCTCCCCCCTTTGTTCAGTATCCCACCTGATACTACTGTAAAGCGCTCTGATACCCTCACGGGTCTGGTTCGCGCTCTATAAAACACTAAATAAATAAATAATAAAAAAAAATGGCTGGTTAAGCATTCGTGTATGTGAAAACATACTTATAACCGACTTGAATTATGTTCATATTCGCCTATACAAAAATGCGAACTATATATGTAATTCTGAATCTATCCACTATTAATCAATTATGAATACTGTCTTCTATTGTCTTAAAGCTTCCCAATGCATTGTATTGATCACAAACCTTTCATGGGCTTAGCAGGCCCAAAAGCCAGAATGCTCCATGTTGTACATTGCACATTTTCCTGTAGCATAACCTTGTTTACAAACCTGTCAAGGGAGAAGGAGTTTGTGAAAATATGGAGTCAGTATTGTGTATGTGAATGATATCTCCCCGTCAAGGCCACCCACTTCAAGGCCATCCTGCCCTTACTTAAGGGGAAAATCCTGACACCAGCACATTAGATACGTTTCTGTCATGTGCTCATGTTACAGTGACTTGTACTGAGAGAAGAATATATATACTATTTTGATTTTACATGTGTTTATCTCTTAGATCCAACCTATTGTTTTCAAGTCGGTGTCCTGGTCGTGTGAATCAACAGTTGTCTTTGGTCTTTTGCTGTGTCGACTGCTATTTTGCATTAAACGCTAGTTTGACTTTAGGCTTCCCCTGTTGCATTTTATTTTTAACAAGTTCAACAGGTCAGTAAAATGTGGCACCCCTGAGGGACTCCAGGGTGGGTGTGGCCCCACTACTGCTCTTGCCCATTATTATGAACCAGCCTGAACTGTGTCTTACCAGAAACCGATGAGGGTTACCAGTAGCCTCCTTGACTGGATACCGAGACTCCAAAGAGCTCCCTTTGCATCCAACAACCCCCATTTCGTTTGGGTAGAAGTTTTTTTCCCTAAGCAGATTTTTGGACTGTTTTAGTTGAAACTGTAGTGCACAGTGTCAAATCACTTCCAGACAGATTTTTAAAATATTTTTTGTAGAGTTTTCTATAGCGCGAACTAGATCCGAGACATTGGGTATCAGAGCGCTTTACATGAGCACCAGTTTTGTTACAGAGGAACACATTCATTTTTATCAGGCACCAGGAGATTAAGTGAGTTGCCCAGAATCAAAGGATGTTGAGCATCGGTGCAGAGACTCGAACCCGAGGGCAACCGCTGTAGCAGTTGGTCTCACATCCTCTCCCCAATATAGGGCAGACAGATTATATCAAAACTGGATAGTTTATATCTGCCTAACACCTCTTCTTTTTTGCCTGAGAAAGGTTTATAAACTTGATGGTAAAATCCATGAGTCCCAAAGCTGTTTGGGAGCACTGGAACCCTTCCCTAATTTGCAATCGTCTGGGGGTTTAGCATTACTTTCATATCTATCTACAAATCTGTTTGTTGTCTGCCATCTTTGGTCCAGGTCCGGGATCTAAGCCTGTGTCCTTCAGAATTTGTCTGTGCTGGATGGCTTACTACAACTGAACGTGAGATCTTTTCATTCCATTTGTGTTTTGTCATGGGAGCGATTGTGTCTTTCCACTAGCCGGAGGTGCTGTGGGTGGTCATAGCCAGTGGGGTGAGGCCAGTTTACATAAGTCTGCTAAAACGTACCAAAGTGGGGGACACTATGGATACTCCCATGAGGAGACTTCTGACTTGTGAGTCAGTTCACTGAGCTCTAACTGGGCCAATCACCCCAAGAGCGGACATGGATTATAAAAATTATTAGCACATCTAGCACAGCACAAAAAGGCCTTCAATTCTTTGATTCTGCCGTCAAGAGTTCACCCCTATATGTCTGTTGCTATATCACTCGCTGGGTGTCCAGCTTTTAATGTCTGAGCTGCAGCAGTCATTTTTCATCCAACTAACGATATTCTAATATACAACCCACCAAGCTGTCATGAAATAACCCTTTATGACATTGTTTGTCGGGTGCTCTCCTGCGTTTCACCTCCTCGAGCATTGTTTGATGGCTATTCAATATCTTCAAGATGAAGGATGTGGTGTCAGCTGGTATGGTGAAGGCAGTCCTACATCCGTGTATACCGGGAATATTGAATCCGAAACATCAACATGACTCAAAATCATGACCACAGCATTGAGGGAGAAAATATGGAAAGGTAACTTTCTATACATTTTCTGTACCTAACTCCACATTCCACATATACACACTTTAGTGATATATATGTCTTCACAGTACGTAGATGTGGAGTTAAGAATAGTAAATCCTTACCTCCCACTGTGCACTTACATGTTGGATACTTTGTCTCGGTATTCTGGTCATGATATTTCAGAGTCAATAGTCTCTATAACAATCCTACATCCAGAGAGTGCAGGCGCTGAAAATGTTGCCAAGGAGGCCACCGCTCACGTCTTCCACCGGTGACCTCCACTTTCAAGACCCGCACTGCCTCAGTCTCTATCTTCTAACTTTGATCTGTCATTCTGTTGTCTGTCCCCTAAGTCTTTGCTCTAAGAGTATATCCTTTCACCTCTCTAATTGTTTTCTATCACCTTTGTTACACCCTGTATTTCTGATTTTGCCCCGCCCTATTTTCTCTTTACTTTTATACTTGCTCTGCTCTCTCTCCCCTCGATCTTGGCTCTTTACTCTCTAGCAGTGATTAGCTGTGTCTCCATTTTATCTGGACATCTGGCTATGAACATTTACCAGCCAGTCACCGTGCAATGTATTTTATTCTTTTTATTTTGAATTGAACAATTAATATTGAGACCACCACCTGCAGGTTCAGAAATTGTAGCTCCGGCCCTGTGAAAGAAGTGCTGGTGCTGAGCACCTGAAAGCACCTGCTCAAATTAAGCACTGGAAACCACTAGTAGGATTGCTTCCACCACAGGGTTGGTAGGGTGAAGATGTGGCTCCTGTGGATTCTTCTCCTGATTTACACCTGCCTTCAGAGATCTGAGAATTTCCCATTACCACCTAACTAAATTAGGCACAAAATGTGTTCAAATTCAGAAAGGATGTGGCTCTGAGTCGCTGTTGTAGTCCTCCTTCTTATCCTTACAAAAAGGGCTTGTAAATATAGCTTCAGCATATCCTAAATACAGCCAGGACAGATGGACAGTGATATTAGTCTGGCATCAGTAAAAGCATCTGTATTTTTGGGTCTGCAGAAATGAGTTTGGGCAGAGGAACATTCGGCAGTGCCGAGTCGCACTCTTCTTTTTAAAATCTCTACCCGACCCTTTGACATGTTTTTCACGAGCCTCTTTTCTTTGGGCCTGCACGAGAAAATGGAGGAGGGGCTTGCTTGTACCGAAGGGCCTTGGGAAAAGTTATCCTGTACTGGATATCAGAGTGGGGCTCACAAAAGGTTGTGGCAAAACGGGTTCCTATTTTATTATTATCTCATCTTTTATTCTTATACAAGGGATATGAAGTATTTTAGGGACATGAAATTGTAATAATGTATTTATTCTGTGCCTTTATGACCTTTTTAAACTGATCGGATAAAGAAATAATGAATGAATGAGTTTGGGCAGTTCCAGTGACATGCCTTAAATGTGACATTCAATGTATTGCTTAATTTAAAAAAAATAAGTGTAAGAGCCTGAAGATTTTCTTCGGATCCCAGTGCCAGTGTTACCAAATACTGGGGTTTTCAAATAGCAATGTTGCCTCATCTTGAGCCCACCTCCTAGCTCTTTTTACCAACACCCGACACTTGCTGTCTCTCTATCTCTATCTTGCAGGGTCTTTCTCATCCCTACTTTCTGTGTCTCTCACCATATTCCTGACTTTCTCTCTCCTTAATTTTCTGCCTTTCTCTCCTGGGTCAAAGTCTGATGATGAAAAATAATTTCCAGCCCCCAAAAGTGTGTGCAGTGCCCACCACCTGCAACCACCTCCACAAATTAAGCAGAGACTCCTTGTGTTACCGATGGCAAAGGGCTTTCCTATGGCGCTCAAATCCCCCAAGAAGATCACTCACTAATGAATTGCAAGCTTGACGTGATTAACCCATCGCAATAAATTACCACACGCTCATAATTAAACTCTTAAAATGACATCGCTGTATTTAATTTTACACTGTGTTAATTGCCCATGGCGGGCACAATTATTGATGATCGTCTTGGAATCGACAAGGGGGGCATCACTCATGGCACATGTTAAGCTGCTCGAGGAGTGATATGGTTGTCGAGCATGGAGGAGGCCCTGCTGGCAGCCTGACTCGAAGCTGAACGTGGCACCTTAAGCATCTGACACTGAAACAATAAACCTTACAATAAACCTCTCTCAGCATCTGAGACTGCCACAATAAACCTTACAAATAACCTCTTTATGCATCTGAGACTGCCACAATCAACCTCTCTTAGCACCTGAGACTGCCACAATAAACCTCTCTTAGCAATGAGACTGCTACAATAAACCTCTCTAAGCATCTGAGACTGCCACAATAAACCTCTCTCAGCATCTGAGACTGCCACTATAAACCTTACAATAAACCTCTCTTAGCATCTGAGACTGCCACAATCAACCTCTCTTAGCACCTGAGACTGCCACAATAAACCTCTCTTAGCAATGAGACTGCCACAATAAACCTCTCTAAGCATCTGAGACAGCCACAATAAACCTCTCTAAACATCTGAGACTACCACAATAAACCTCTTAGCATCTGAGACGGCAACAATCAACCTTTCTTAGCATCTGAGACTGCCACAATTAACCTCTCTTAGTACCTGAGACTGCCACAATAAACCTCTCTTAGCAATGAGACTGCTACAATAAACCTCTCTAAGCATCTGAGACTGCCACAATAAACCTCTCTAAACATCTGAGACGGGAACAATAAACCTCTTAGCATCTGAGACGGCAACAATCAACCTTTCTTAGCATCTGAGACTGCCACAATTAACCTCTCTTAGCACCTGAGACTGCCACAATAAACCTCTCTAATCAATGAGACTGCCACAATGAACCTCTTAACATCTGAGACTGCAACAATCAACCTCTCTTAGCATCTGAGACTGCCACAATGAACCTCTTAACATCTGAGACTGCAACAATCAACCTCTCTCAGCATCTGAGACTGCCACAATAAACCTTACAAGAAACCTCTCTAAGCATCTGAGACTACCACAATAAACCTCTTAACATCTGAGACTGCAACAATCAACCTCTCTTAGCATCTGAGACTGCCACAATAAACCTTACAAGAAACCTCTCTATGCATCTGAGACTACCACAATGAACCTCTTAACATCTGAGACTGCAACAATCAACCTCTCTTAGCATCTGAGACTGCCACAATAAACCTTACAAGAAACCTCTCTATGCATCTGAGACTACCACAATTAACCTCTCTTAGCACCTGCGACTGCCACAATAAACCTCTCTTAGCATCTGAGACTGCCACAATTAACCTTACAAGAAACCTCTCTATGCATCTGAGACTACCACAATTAACCTCTCTTAGCACTTTCGACTGCCACAATAAACCTCTCTTAGCATCTGAGACTGCCACAATAAACCTTACAAGAAACCTCTCTATGCATCTGAGACTACCACAATTAACCTCTCTTAGCACCTGAGACTGCCACAATAAACCTCTCTAATCAATGAGACTGCTACAATAAACCTCTCTAAGCATCTGAGAGTGCCACAATAAACCTTACAAGAAACCTCTCTATGCATCTGAGACTACCACAATTAGCCTCTCTTAGCACCTGCGACTGCCACAATAAACCTCTCTTAGCAATGAGACTGCTACAATAAACCTCTCTAAGCATCTGAGACTGCCACAATAAACCTCTCTAAACATCTGAGACTACCACAATAAACCTCTTAGCATCTGAGACTGCAACAATCAACCTCTCTTAGCATCTGAGACTGCCACAATAAACCTTACAAGAAACCTCTCTATGCATCTGAGACTGCCACTATAAACCTTACAATAAACCTCTCTTAGCATCTGAGACTGCCACAATCAACCTCTCTTAGCACCTGAGACTGCCACAATAAACCTCTCTTAGCAATGAGACTGCCACAATAAACCTCTCTTAGCATCTGAGACTGCCACAATAAACCTTACAAGAAACCTCTCTATGCATCTGAGACTGCCACAATAAACCTCTTAGCACCTGAGACTGCCACAATAAACCTCTCTTAGCAATGAGACTGCTACAATAAACCTCTCTAAGCATCTGAGACTGCCACAATAAACCTTACAAGAAACCTCTCTATGCATCTGAGACTACCACAATTAACCTCTCTTAGCACCTGCGACTGCCACAATAAACCTCTCTTAGCATCTGAGACTGCCACAATTAACCTTACAAGAAACCTCTCTATGCATCTGAGACTACCACAATTAACCTCTCTTAGCACTTTCGACTGCCACAATAAACCTCTCTTAGCATCTGAGACTGCCACAATAAACCTTACAAGAAACCTCTCTATGCATCTGAGACTACCACAATTAACCTCTCTTAGCACCTGAGACTGCCACAATAAACCTCTCTAATCAATGAGACTGCTACAATAAACCTCTCTAAGCATCTGAGAGTGCCACAATAAACCTTACAAGAAACCTCTCTATGCATCTGAGACTACCACAATTAGCCTCTCTTAGCACCTGCGACTGCCACAATAAACCTCTCTTAGCAATGAGACTGCTACAATAAACCTCTCTAAGCATCTGAGACTGCCACAATAAACCTCTCTAAACATCTGAGACTACCACAATAAACCTCTTAGCATCTGAGACTGCAACAATCAACCTCTCTTAGCATCTGAGACTGCCACAATAAACCTTACAAGAAACCTCTCTATGCATCTGAGACTGCCACTATAAACCTTACAATAAACCTCTCTTAGCATCTGAGACTGCCACAATCAACCTCTCTTAGCACCTGAGACTGCCACAATAAACCTCTCTTAGCAATGAGACTGCCACAATAAACCTCTCTTAGCATCTGAGAGTGCCACAATAAACCATACAAGAAACCTCTCTATGCATCTGAGACTGCCACAATAAACCTCTTAGCACCTGAGACTGCCACAATAAACCTCTCTTAGCAATGAGACTGCTACAATAAACCTCTCTAAGCATCTGAGACTGCCACAATAAACCTTACAAGAAACCTCTCTATGCATCTGAGACTACCACAATCAACCTCTCTTAGCAATGAGACTGCCACAATAAACCTCTCTAAACATCCGAGACTACCACAATAAACCTATTAGCATCTGAGACTGCAACAATCAACCTCTCTTAGCATCTGATACTGCGACAGTACACCTCTCTAGGTATCTGAGACTACCACAATAAACCTCACTTAGCATCTCAGGCTGCCACAATAAATCTCTCTTAGCATCTGCGACTGCCACAATAAACCTCTTAGCATCTGAGACGGCAACAATCAACCTCTCTTAGCATCTGATACTGCGACAGTACACCTCTCTAGGTATCTGAGACTACCACAATAAACCTCACTTAGCATCTCAGGCTGCCACAATAAATCTCTCTTAGCATCTGCGACTGCCACAATAAACCTCTTAGCATCTGAGACGGCAACAATCAACCTTTCTTAGCATCTGAGACTGCCACAATTAACCTCTCTTAGCACCTGAGACTGCCACAATAAACCTCACTTAGCATCTCAGGCTGCCACAATAAACCTCTTAGCATCTGAGACTACCACAATAAACCTCTCTACAGCAAAAGAGAAACTGCAACAATAACCTAACAATAAATCTCTCTTAGCATCTGAGACTGCCAAAATAAACCTCTCTAAGCATCTGAGACTGCCACAATTAACCTCTCTTAGCACCTGAGACTGCCACAATAAACCTCACTTAGCATCTCAGGCTGCCACAATAAATCTCTCATAGCATCTGCGACTGCCACAATAAACCTCTTAGCATCTGAGACTACCACAATAAACCTCTCTACAGCAAAAGAGAAACTGCAACAATAACCTAACAATAAATCTCTCTTAGCATCTGAGACTGCCAAAATAAACCTCTCTAAGCATCTGAGACTGCCACAATAATCTTCTCTTAGCATCTGAGACTTCCACAATAAATCTGCTGTAGCATCTGAGACTGCCACAATAAACCTCTCTCTAGCATGTGAACAACTGCAATAACAACCTCACAATAAACCTCTGTTAGCATCTGAGATTGCCACGATACGCCTCTCTCCAGCAAGAGAGCAACTGCAACAATAACCTCACAATAAATCTCTAGCATCTGAGACTGCCAAAATAAACTTCTCTAGGCATCTGAGACTGCCACAATAAACCTCCATTAGCCTCTGAGACTGCAACAATAAACCTCACTCCAGGAAGGGTCCAACTGCAACACTAACCTCACAGTAAACCTCTCTAATCATCTGAGACTGCCAAAATAAACCTCTCTAAGCACCCGAGACTGCAACAATAAAACTCTCTAAGAATCTGAAGCTGCAACAATAAAACTCTCCCAGAAAGTGATACTTTGCAACCTCACAAGACATGGGATTCGTGCAGCCCAAGCATGAGATCCTCAAACCTTTCATTTACCTATTGACATATTTTCAATGTCACCCCAGATTTGACAGTGTTGTGACTTCACTGAGTAGATTATAAACTGGGTCCAAACCACACTGTGCCATAGAAACTCACACTACACCCCAATGATGAGGTACAACACAAGCACTTCAATAGGGTTTCTCAAACCTTATTGACTAGGCCCCATTTTCATTTGCACCACAAATCTGCCAGTGTTGTGGCGCCACTGCTTACATCTTCAACATCACTACGTTGGATTAAACCTGTGCCTCAGCACATTGTGCCTTTGAGTTTCAAGCCTCGCCTCACTCATGAGGTACGAGAATGCCATACACTCATCAAGAGTGGCACTCGGAGCATGTCATTGGTCTTTGCCTACAGTGGTACAGGGAAGCGTAAAATTATGGAATGGAATGTGACCAGAGCAATTAACAGTTGTTCAGATTTATTTAGGCCTTTCCATTCATCACTTTTGTGCTGCATACATTAAAATAAATATTCTGGCACCAACAGATGAGCAGATCACAGTCTTCTGCTGATTCCTCCTGGGGGTACAAGAGGCAGGTTTGAGAAACACTGGCCTATGGGAAAAAAGGCCCTGATGAACATCGGCTCATGGCAGCCATACTGGAGAACAATTGTCCAAGGGAAACAAGGCCCTGATGAACACCGGCCCAAACGAAGCTAATACTGGAGATCAACTGTCGAATAAAAACAAGGCCCTGATGAACACCGACCCGTAAGAAGCCAATACTGGAGAACAACTGTCAAAGGAAAACAAGGCCCTGATGAACACCGGCCCGTAAGAAGCCAATACTGGAGATCAACTGTTGAATGAAAACAAGGCCTGATGAACACCGGCCCATAAGAAGCCAATAGTGGAGATCAACTGTCAATGGAAAACAAGGCACTGATGAACACCGGCCCATAAGAAGCCAATAGTGGAGATCAACTGTCCAATAAAAACAAGGCCCTGATGAACACCGGCCCATAAGAAGCCAATACTGGAGAACAACTGTCAATGGAAAACAAGGCACTGATGAACACCGGCCCATAAGAAGCCAATAGTGGAGATCAACGGTCCAATAAAAACAAGGCCCTGATGAACACCGGCCCATAAGAAGCCAATACTGGAGAACAACTGTCCAATGAAAACAAGGCCCTGATGAACATCTGCCACTAAGAAGCCAATACTGGAGAACAACTGTCCAATGAAAACAAGGCCCTGATGAACACCGGCCCATAAGAAGCCAATACTGGAGATCACCTATCCAATGAAAACAAGGCTCCGATGAACACCGGCCCATAAGAAGCCAATACTGGAGATCAACTGTGGAATGAAAACAAGGCCCCGATGAACATCTGCCCCTAAGAAGCCAATACTGGAGAACAACTGTCCAATGAAAACAAGGCACTGATGAACACCGGCCATAAGAAGCCAATACTGGAGATCAACTGTCCAATGAAAACAAGGCCCTGATGAACATCTGCCCCTAAGAAGCCAATACTGGATAACAACTGTCCAATGAAAACAAGGCCTTGATGAACACCGGCTAATAAGCAGCCAATACTGGAAAAATAGCTCTGAGGGTTAATGTTTCTGTTTCCTAGCACAACGTGTTGGTGTTGGTGACAGATTTGCATTTTATGTAAGTTAGCCTAGTGGGTTAATGTTTTTCTGCTTAAGATCCTTGTGCTACTTGTAGGCGACAGGTCACAATCCTAATAAAAACAGCTTGTTGAGGTATAAAACCCAGATCTGCCACAGGGGGTGGGGGTCTTAAAAGTTTCAGCGCTCCGTCCATCATCTCCTTGTGTTTGCGAGGTATACAAACAGCTCCGTGAACCTGCAAGACATTAATTCTAAAAACTGTGGGTTTTAAATCCGTGCATACGGATGGAGTGGCGATGACTAGCTTTTGACAGTCCAGACCCCAGTCCTGGTTCAAGAAAAACTGTCGGAGTCTGGGCACTTCCTACAGAAATACTTCCTGGGTCCACTGGATCATCCTCTAACCCCTCACATACCCTTGTGTTTCACCTCCATCATCGTCACCCCCCATACATCCTGGGTGATGTTCAAAGATACCCCTTCAGGACTCTGATGTACCTTGGAGCTAAGTGCTGACAATGTTGTATGTCTTGAACTACACAATTAAAAATGTAAGACAAACAGGAAGAAGTAATGGAGGGGGCGGTGGAGAGGTACTAGTATATATTTGAGTGCATGTAAGGGTAAAGTAAGGCTAGATGTACCAGGGCAGGGGTCTCCAACCTTTTCTGTAACCAGAGCTACTTGTGTTCAGTGAAAGTGATCCAGAGCTACTAATATTCTTATAATTGTGACCATGTAAGCTAAGACTACTTTAGTGGCCTTCCCATTCAAGGTTACCAGCAGTGATCACCTCACCTCAGGGGATGATGCAGAGTTGCCAGAACTAATGTAAAAAGGTTTTTTCAATTTGGAAATCCTCTACATGGGTAATTCTGGGCGGAAATAGTTCCTCTGCCCCAGTCAAGAGGGTAATATTAGTAATATTGCATGATTGATCATTCAAATATAAGCTTTAAATATATTTTGGAAATCCATTTTACCCCAAACATCAGCTTATGAGTTCTGAAAACACATATATTTTCATCGCAAAGACACACCTTTCAATTTTGGAATATGTATGCTAATTCAACCCAACAAATGTTTCTAATTTAGTATGCTGTGCTGCACACAGGAGAGCTACGTCCAGGTAGCTGGAAAGCTACCAGTAGCTCACAAGTTACTCATTGGAGAGGCATGCACTAGGGTATAGGTAGGGATAGAGGGAATAAAGTACAGGTTAGAGGAGAGGATCTAGGGAGTCGGGAAGGTCAGAGGTACTAGGATACGGGGAGGGTAACATGCACTAAGGTATAGATAGTGGTAGTAGGGTACAGACAGTGGTACAGATATTAGGGTATAAACTGCGTACTATAGTAGGCTTCAGGTAGGGCTACTGGTGTTGAGATGCAGATGAGGCGCTAGAGTGTAACCCTGGATAAAGATACTCTGGCTTGGGCATGGTCCCACGCACTGGGGTACAGGCAAGAAAAACAGTACTAGTGTATAGAAATGGGTAAAGCAACCTTGGTATGGGCAGGTTAGGATGACTGGGTGTAGAAAGAAGAAGAGGTACTAGAGTATAGCACGGGTAGAGACACTCTGGCTTGGGCATGGTCGCCACACGGGGATATAGGCAAGTGAAACGGTTCTAGTGTATAGAAATGGGTAACGGGGCAGGAGACAGGAGGACTGGGTATAGAAAGAAGAAGAGGTACTAGAGTAGGTAGTATTTGTTAGGGGTAGAGATACTAGGGTACAGATAGGGGCAGACAAAATAGAGTATAGGTTGTAGTACAGGATCCAGGGCGTAGGTTAGCATTGAGGTACAGTCTGGCGAAACACTAAGCAATCTTGGATAAATGAAAGATTGAAAAAAACGAACGGCCTCATTTATGAGACCCTACCGGCACATTTGCGCTGCCGGAATGTCACTTTTTTGACGTTCTGGTAGCGCATTGTGACGCTGCATATTTATACGGCCAAGTAAAGACATTTTATGTGGCTTTTCCTGTACTTATAAATAAATATGTGCCTCTTTTATGCAGAAAACTGCCATGGGTGTTGCTGTGGGCGTTCTCAAACAACACCCATGGAACCTGTCATATTCACAGATTTACGAGAAATCGTAAACCTGGGAATCCATCAGAACCTAATGCCACCCCAGGAGTGGCATTAGGGAGGCGCAAACGATTAAAAATGTTGTAATTTCTCCTCGTGCTTTCCTTTTTTCCAGGTGCGCTGCATTCTGCAGCGTACATAGAAAGAGGAAATCGCCTCATGTGATTCAGCACTGCATTGCAGGCAGTCTCGCACCGTGGTACAAGGGTGCCTGCGTTGGCGCACGGCAGCCAGTTGTGCGCCGGTGCAGGGAAAAAGGACAGGAGTGCATTGTATCGCATACATGCGGCACATCCCTGCCCCTTTGTTTTGACACAGGGCAACGCAGCAAGATTCCTTGCGGCGCTGCCCTGCGCCAAAACTTCATGAAGGAGGCCCAAAGTTCTAAAGCTGTGCCTTGCATTTTGCACGTAGCGCCTTGTCACTGGTTCATAGATCACTGCGCTATTAGAAGTGTGAATTTACGAACTGAAAGTTACGAAAATATTTCTTTGACAAAAGTAGTAACCTACTGAGCTATCTAAATAAAACTCAAATCCGTGATCTGCAAGTAGCACCGTGTGCTTTACATCAGGCACATTAACCCTCTGTGCTGCTTTATGCATCTGTGACTCGACAAAACACAGATCACTCTCAAAAGGGAATTAACCACCATAGCTGTCTCACTGTTATTATTACCTCCTAAACATTAATGGGTGTTCAAAGATCTTTGCAGCAGGTGTCTTAACATCTTCAGATACTTTGTCATGTTACCAATTTCTTTGCATCAGGGTTGTTAAAAAATGAATGTAGAATGTGACTGTCAGGTTGTTTCTCATGACTACGCCACTCATGACTCCGCCTCCTTTTCCTCTGCCAATCCTCGGCCCCCAATCAGTGAGTTCTCAAGATTAAGGGGCAGATATACAGGCCCCTTGCGCTGCCAGTATGTCACTTTTTGTGACGCACTGGCAGGTGCCCCTTCCTGAACAAAAACTATCTCCCACGACGCAGGCATCCTTGCACCATGGTGCAAGAAAGCCTGCGGCGGCGCATGGCAGCTGTTTCTGCGCCGGCGCAGGGGAGAGCAGAGGAATTCGACATATCATTGTAAATATGTTGCATTCCTGTGCTCTGAAAGTGCTGCGGCGCAGCCAGAGCTTGCGGTGCCACGCTGCGGCACCGTCTTGTAAATATGCCCACATTTTTTTTTCATTTCTGGAAATGGGATGAGCCAAATAGCTAGGGTTCTTCCCTCAAAAAACAAAAAATCAAAGAGAGGGTAGAAAGACAGGAACGAGGGGGTTAGGGGTGGGGTTTTGCCCACTGAAGGGACACAATAGACACGTGTCTGACAGAAGCACTGATAGCATTTTTTCTGACCTTAAAGGCATAGGCGGGATGATTTCCCCATACTGGAAATTAATTTAATGAAACAAAATTACAGGAAACTGGTTAATGGGAAACCTTTCTCCACAATGCGGTTGTAGCTTCCATTGTGCAGCAGGTGACGTGACACCGGGCCCAGAGGCCAGGGGAGGAGGGGTTTGAACCCTGAGTAATTACTGTATTTATATACCCCAAACAGCAGCGGGGTCAGGTGGGAGGGGGTGATTTCTTCCTTCCAGTAGGGCACATACACCCTTGGTACGTCACTGCTCCAGAACACGTGCTTTTAGGTGCATTTCACTCCTGAATCGTGTGCAAACCTACGTAGCAGCAATACAGTTATATATGCATTAATGTACAACACGCAACGGTCCTTTTATGCAGCCCTGGCTGTCCCTGAAGGCAGAAGAAGAAACATGTCAACAGGACCCTGGAGTCCAGATCAGCAGCCCTCCACTGTGAACACGTGACACGCTCAAGGGGGCGCCCAGCCGTCCACAGCACAGCGACGCATCTTTGTTTTTTATTCATGTATTTCTCATGCCGCCCCCGCCCCGTGCCAGCTTTGATGAAGGGACCGCGGCGGGCGCGGGGACAATTAAAGATGGCACCAGTGGCGCGAGGGCCGCCAGGGATAATGTATGCAGATTGTATGCAGAGCAGCCGCGCGCCTTGTTAATTCCAAGACATGTCGGTGGCCGTGGTGGTCTGCTAACGAGGGGGTGTGCGACGGGCTCCATCCGTCTCTGCCACCGCCAGGACATGTTTTGAGGGCCAGTGGATGGAGAGCGTTCGTTCTATTGGGGTGGAGGGGCAAGGGGATGACGACGGAGGGGCTGGGGCGAGCTATGAGAGAGCAAGTGCCTGGGGGCAGCTAGTTAGGTGAAGGGTGCTGAGAAACACGAACATTCATTCACATATACACCCACGTTCGCAGGAGAAACACAAACATTCATTCATGCGTACACCCACGTTTGCAGGAGAAACACGAAAATTCATTCATGCATTAACCCACGTTTGCAGGAGAAACACGAAAATTCATTCATGCATTAACCCACGTTTGCAGGAGAAACACGAAAATTCATTCATGCATTAACCCATGTGTGCAGGAGAAACACGAAAATTCATTCATGCATTAACCCATGTGTGTAGGAGAGCACGAACATTCATTCATGCATTAACCCTTGTGTGCAGGAAAAACACGAACATTTATTCATGCATTAACCCATGTGTGTAGGAGAACACAAACATTCATTCATGCATTAACCCATGTGTGCAGGAGAAACACGAACATTCATTCATGCACTAACCCATGTGTGCAGGAAAAACACGAACATTTATTCATGCATTAACCCATGTGTGTAGGAGAACACGAACATTCATTCATGCATTAATCCGCGTGTGCAGGAAAAACTCGAACATTCAATCATGCATTAACCCATGTGTGCAGGAAAAACACGAACATTCATTCATGCATTAACCCATGTATGCAGGAGAAACACGAACATTCATTCATGCATTAACCCATGTGTGCAGGAAAAACACGAACATTCAATCATGCATTAACCCATGTGTGCAGGAAAAACACGAACATTTATTCATGCATTAACCCATGTGTGTAGGAGAAACACGAAAATTCATTCATGCATTAACCCATGTGTGCAGGAGAAACACGAAAATTCATTCATGCATTAACCCATGTGTGTAGGAGAGCACGAACATTCATTCATGCATTAACCCTTGTGTGCAGGAAAAACACGAACATTTATTCATGCATTAACCCATGTGTGTAGGAGAACACAAACATTCATTCATGCATTAACCCATGTGTGCAGGAGAAACACGAACATTCATTCATGCACTAACCCATGTGTGCAGGAAAAACACGAACATTTATTCATGCATTAACCCATGTGTGTAGGAGAAACACGAAAATTCATTCATGCATTAACCCTTGTGTGCAGGAGAAACACGAAAATTCATTCATGCATTAACCCATGTGTGTAGGAGAGCATGAACATTCATTCATGCATTAACCCATGTGTGCAGGAGAAACACGAAAATTCATTCATGCATTAACCCATGTGTGCAGGAGAAACACGAACATTCATTCATGCGAACACCCACGTTTGCAGGAGAAACACGAACATTCATTCATGCGTACACCAACATTTGCAGGAGAAACCCGAACATTCATTCATGCACTAACCCATGTGTGCAGGAGAAACACGAATATTCATTCATGCACTAACCCATGTGTGCAGGAAAAAAACGAACATTTATTCATGCATTAACCCATGTGTGTAGGAGAAACACGAAAATTCATGTATGCAATAACCCATGTGTGCAGGAGAAACACGAAAATTCATTCATGCATTAACCCATGTGTGTAGGAGAACACGAACATTAATTCATGCATTAACCCATGTGTGCAGGAGAACACGAACATTCATTCATGCACTAACCCATGTGTGCAGGAGAACATGAACATTCATTCATGTATTAACCCATGTGTGCAGGAGAAACACGAACATTCATTCATGTATACAGCCATGGTGTTGTCCATGATACACTCATCGCATACAGGTTGTATTTTACCTCCACAACCATTAATATAGCACCAAGATATGGGCGTGGGGTGGCACACTCAGAAATGAATGACAAAGTATCTAATATGAATTAAAAATTAGGAGTAAGGACCGCCCGAAGTGGCAGTGTGGACGAGAGAAATGGATAAATGCATGGTTGCTGAAAAAGAAGTGTTTATTGCCCGTGAGTGTCCGAAGAAATGGGATAGGAAATGGGCCAAGTGGGACATGTATAGAGGAGAAACATGTGTGTCCCCAGTGGTAGAATCAGAAATACGGAACAATAGGGTTGAAGAGCGGGAAACGTAAAACAGAAGCTGATTGAAACTATTGTTTGTGGTGATGATACATCTGATTGTGATGTGGCAATAATTTGTGTAATACTGTATAAGGTCTGTTCTTTATGCAGTAAACAATATTTTCAAAAAAAATTAGCAGTACAAGATATCCAATTCTAAATTTAATGCACAGGCGGCAAGTTTACCCTACACACATAAAGTATCTAGTACAAACAGAAGTACAAGCGCCCCTCACACATTCAACTTTCAATCAAGTTTTCTATAGCGCAAGCTACTCACCCGGAACGGGTCTCAAGGCGCTAGGGGGGGGGGGGATTGGGGAGTAGGGGTGCTGCCGAATCCAGAGTATCTCTAAGTTCTGTCGAAGAGCCAGGTATAGAGGTTCTTTAGGAACTTAGGGAGCGGTGCAGTCTGTCAGAGGTGTAGAGGGGGGGGGGGGAGTTCGATGCTTTGGCCGCGAGGAGGGAGAAGGAGCACCCTCCTGTCCTGCTTTTCTTGATCCGAGGTACCGTGGCGAGGGAGAGCTGGGCCAATGCGGAGAGAGCGTTGGGGAGTGTGGAACGTGAGGCGGTGGTTCAGGTTGTTGTGGAGGGCCTTGTGTGCGTGGGTGAGAAGCTTGAAGGTGAGTTTCTTCTCGATGGAGAGCCAGTGTACGGTCCGAACGTGCACGCTGATGTGGCTGTGGTGCGGTAGGTTGGGGACTAGTCTGGCGGCGGCTTTCTGGACGTTCTGGAGTTTGCAGGTGAAGTTCTTGTTGATCCCAGTGTCGTGTGCATTGCCATAGTCCAGTCTGCTACTGATGAGGGCGTGGGTTACGGTTTTCCTGTGTTTGTGGGGGATCCACATGAAGGTCTGCAGAGTAGGCGGAGATTGGGGTAGCAGGAGGAGGTGATGGCGTTGACCTGGCAGTCCATTTTGAGTTCAGAGTCCAGGATGATTCAGAGGTTGCGTGCATGGTCCGCGGGGTTTGGGGGGGTCTCCGAGGGCACAACGGTCACCAGGTGTCGTTCCAGGCGTTGGGTGTAGGCCCATGATGAGTACCTCAGTTTTGTTTGTGTTGAGTTGAAGGCAGCTGTCCTTCATCCATCTGGCGACGGCTTCTATTCCGTCTTCAAAGTTGCGTTTGGTGATGTTGGGTTTGTTGGATAGAGAGAGGATGAGTTGGGTGTCACCTGCGTATGATGTGATGCTGACTCTGTGTGCTCTGACGATGGATGCGAGCGGGGCCATGTGGACGATGAACAGGGTGGGGCTGGAGGAGGATCCTTGTGAGACTTCGCAGATGGTTGGATTCGGTTCTGAGAGAAATGGAGGAAGTCTGACTCATTGTGTTCTGCCGGAAAGGAAAGAGAGGATCCAGTTGAGGGCCTTGTTCCAGATTACCATGTCGTGGAGTTTGCGGGCTAGGGTGTGGTGAGGGACAGTGTCAAAGGCCGTGGAGATGTCGTGAAGATTCAAGATTAAAAAGAGTATTGTCTATCTGTCACGATTAAAAATATTTTATTTTATTTCTTATATACTAGAGCTACTAGAGCTGTTTTGTGTAGGCACTTATACACTTTAACCACTTTTCTAGATTATATCCCACTGGTGATGTGCCGCAGATGATACAGTCCTCTGTTGGTTCACAGCGTTCCTACAAAACAGATCGCAAAGGATAAAAATCAAAGACTTTGCCTCCGACCTTCGCCCTATCAGCAGGGGTGTACCCTAAGGTTCAGTGCTGTCTCCGACACTGTTCAACATATACATACAACCCATCACCACTATACTAAAAAACCCAAAGATCCCCTTCCACCTATATGCTAATGACACTCAGATCTATCTAGAGACCACCTCCAGAGAAGACATTTCCAGACTAAATTACACCATTAAAGAAATTCAAAAATGGCTGTCCCAAAACCACCTCAAACTCAATCAAGTCAAAACAGAGTTCCTCCTAATCTCCAACAAGGAAGAAAACCAACAAATTGCAGAATGGCTCAAGGATATGGATGTTCTAAGCAGCACTCCCACCATGGCTAACTCTGTAAAATCTCTGGGACTCTTCCTTGACCCAAACTGGAAATGACCCACGACATCAAAAACTCTGCAAAGACTGCCTTCCTCAACCTGAAACTTCTCCACAAAATTAAGCATTCATCCCTACCGAAGACCTCAAACAAGCTACACAAGCACTGGTGCTATCAAGACTAGACTATGGCAACGCAACCCTAACCGGCACTGGTAAAGCCCACCTAGCTCCCCTCAAAACAACCCTCAACGCAGCAGCCAGAATGGTCACCGGAATCAGGAAATAAGATCACATCTCACCAGCCTTTAGGGAACTAAATTGGCTCCCTATGGAACAGCGGGCCAACTTCAAAACTGCCTGCCTCACGCACAAAGCCTTACACACAGGAGAAACGGACTACCTGGCCGCCAAACTAAAGAGGGCCGGCTAAACAAGAAACCTCAGGAGTTCCAACTCCCTCCTTCTCATCCCCATGAAAGCACGCAAACAAAAAAACGCAGCCAGATCATTCGCCGGAAACGCGCCCAAAATCTGGAACTCCATCCCAGTAGATATCAGGACCACCCCGTCCTTCACAAAATTTAAAAAACTCCTAAAAGCCCTCCTCCTCAACCGAGCCCTCTCAAACGGATAGCTGCCACCTCCACGCCAACTGCGATCCAGTTGATTACTGACCCTGCATCGTCCTGACCCACGAAAGTCCACCACCAGACAAATAAGCCCAGAAGGCGAGATTGCTGCAAAACTTTTGCACTACCTCAAGAATGCATTCAATGAAGCTACCTCAGGACCCATCTACTACCTCATGAATCCACAGCACTCATTGAATCCAGAATCTCTATGATTAAGACTCTTCTACTATTGCAATTTCTGAAAACACACTGTTGTAAAGCGCTCCAATACCCTCGGGTCAGGTCAGCGCTATATAAAACTCCTAAAATAAAAAATAAATAAAAATAAAATAAAATAATCACTACGGATTGGTTGTATTATAAATGATCCCTAACTCGAGCTGTCCAATGACACATGAGGTACTACATTATTTTGATTACAAACAAATATGTATTTGATGAATGAATGTGATAATTTATGCAGCAAGTACATTCAGATATATACTGACTTCACAAAACGTCTAGTGTTGATTCTTACAGACATGGCTGTTTTTCCACTGGGTCAAAGCCTACCAGACGCTTGGGGACTTTCAGACAGTTGACCTAGTAATACATTCCGCCCATTGCTTACTATTGGCTTTGTGGT
This sequence comes from Lissotriton vulgaris, assembly GCF_964263255.1. Taxonomy (NCBI): domain Eukaryota; kingdom Metazoa; phylum Chordata; class Amphibia; order Caudata; family Salamandridae; genus Lissotriton; species Lissotriton vulgaris. Next base: position 51,795,926 of record NC_141697.1, read on the forward strand.
TTGTAACTCGCATTTTCTAGCTTTATATTTGCTCACTTTATTTATTTTAGGCTGTCCAGAGTGAGTTTGTCCCTCCCGTTTCCCAAACCTTGTTTACTGAAGCCGTCCACCAGCTCACTTTCTGTAAACAGGCCTTTAAATCGAGTTTTTATTTTGTCACATTTGCTTTGCATTCAAGACAGAGGCCAAATGTCAGACTCTCCCTTCCAGGGAGCTTGGTGGTTTTTTTTCTTTTTCTGACTTCAAAGTGAGAGAATGTATGTGATAGTCCTGCTGAGTGCCCATGTAAGAGGAGAGGGTGTAATATGTTTTTTTTCTAGCACACAACAAAAAAAGAACTGTGAATATTTCAAAATTAATTCAAACCAAACACATTTGTTTGGTAATACTGAAGTGTGGTGGAAACAAATATTTGAACATGATCAAAACACAGCAAGACACTTGTTGATGGCATTTGCACACATTATCATTTGTGTACCGTAAAACCACATTTCGGTGCAAATGTAATGGTTACTTCAATTGAAAATGAGTTGTCTGTAATGGCAGTGCGCTACCACATCGTGCATACTCCACACACCACCACGCCACTCCACTCTATGTCCTTCCACTCTGTGCCATGCCACTCCACTCTATGCCCCTCTACTCTAAGACCTCTGCAACATGCCACTCGACTCCACACCATTCCAATCTACCCCACTCACTCCACAATACAACACGTCACTCCACCTTATGCCTCTCCACTCCACACCACCTACCTTACCCCACTCCACCCTACCCCACTTCTATCTACACCACTCCAATCTATCACATGCCACTCAATGTACCCCAATCTTCCCTACCCTAATTTGTTACAATCTACTAGGAGTGAGAGGTAAACTCCGCTCCGCTGGCGGAGTTCACATAGTTTTGCCCACATCAGCCACCACTTGGAGCATGAAGTTTAGTGAAAAATATGACACCAGCCGCGGAGCGGAGTTTTCTGCCCACCCCAGCCGTTAGCTTCAAATTGCCATGTTTTTAGGTCTCACCTGGCATTAGCAGCGTACATGCGCTGCCCTCGTCATGCAACAGCTTCTTGAAATTAATACGGTTCCAGAAGCTGTGTGTCCACTCTGCCTGCAAGTTAGATTGGCGTGCCTCGTTTCGCATAATTACTTATGCTAAACATACTTCTTTGATTGCATTGGAGGGTTTTTAGTCCCTCCTTGTTGCCACCTGGTCGTCTTTAAGCCATGCCCACAGGGTTTGGATCTTTCATTTGCGGCCTGAGACGGGGTGTTTTATAATTATTGGCCGCACTTTTTTTTTACCATTTGCGTGTGTTAGCACAGTCGCGTGGCATGGCGACAGCTGTTTCTGTTGTTACATTTTCGCGGCCTCCACTTCAGGGACACCGCAATGTAGAAAAGCATTTTTTCTCTAGATATCATCAAACACTGCTTGGCGTTAGTCGCCTCTAATTCACTTGGTTATTAGCTAGTCAAAAAAAGAGGCAGGCACTGGAAACTGGAAAACTATGAACAGGTTTATTTCTCCGGAGGAGAACACGTCAGTTCGGACAAACAAAATGTCTTCTCGAGGTGCTCTAACTGCATCTCTGTGGCGTAGCCTTTTATACACAATCTTAGCTCTTTATTGCAGGGTAACACATTCCTGACAGTAGTTTATTACATCCCCGGAATCCCTGCTTCCAACTAGTTCCCACACATACCCAATAGCAAATGTCCCCCACCCCGGTCTCAGCAGGTGATTGTTATCGCGCAGCTGGGCATTCCAGCAGGGTCTGAAATATGCGTAATCGGTCAGATCTAAGATGGTTGTGGCATTGATTAATTCCGATCCCTTTGATGGGGAGCAAGTTCCTACTGTACGGGGGCAATAAACTGTATCCGCAGGGGCTGGTTATTGCTTGGGACCGGATCGAACAGCCAGGTGAAGGGGAGGAGGTTATCGATGGGCCTGTTCATGCGTGGGGGATGAAAGAGCATGGGTGTTTGGCATGGGAAGTGGCTCCGGGGCTGGGTCGCACTGAGGATGCTTTATGACTCTAGCATGTGTGCTTGGGGGTTGTCAGAGCGCGGGGGATGATAGCGAGGTCAGGGTGACACGCTGGTGATCAGCAATGTACGAAATGGCCGCAGTATCTAAAATGGATGCCGCTTACGTGCATACGATGTCTCTTGTTAGGCAAGATGACGCTGGCGATGTTTACGTCTGTTGATTATATTTTAACAGCGCTTTGTTTGTGTTTTTTTTTTTTTTACTTTGTATCTAAGCACGGCGCTGCTTCACGGACAACGCACTCGGTTTATTTCACTCTCTCTTTGCAAAGCAATGTTGTTTATATAGTCGTTACGTTGTTTGTATAATCGCTACATCTTGCATGCTTGTCTTTTAAACTTTTTCAAGACTCGCTGCGTGGCCCCTGCTGTGTGGAATTCACCCACTCCTTTCATTCTGAAACCACTGAAAGCCAGAAGAAGGCAGACAATAATTGTTTGTTTACCTGGATTAACAGGAAGCGAGTGACAAGCAGGGGTTATTCCTGTTTGAAAAGACCTTTCCTTTTAGTAACTATATGACCCCCCCTTCCGTAGAATGCACATCCTCGAGAACTGTGATTCTCATTGGTTGAGGTTCAAATCTAGTCCCGCCCTAAAACACACTTCCGTGCCCGGGCTGGTGATCGTGGACAGTGGCTGAGAGCTTGCCGAAACACTGGAGTTAGCTGATTGGAGAGGCTACACTCCCGTTAGGAGCAGCGCGGGCACTGCTGCAGCCCGGCAGCTTTATCTGAGCACATGGCAGGGAGATGAGTGTTGGTCAGGGTCAGCAGGGAGGTTTTAAACCCATTAAATGAGGACATGGATACTGAATGATAGGTACACAAAAACAATGTCTTAGGCAACTCAGTTTTACAATGGCAATTATTACTGAACTTCACTTCTTCGGCCTACGTTTTATCTAGTGCTACTGGATACACAAAAATAACTGGACCTTTTATAGATTTATTCTGATTTTTAGGATGTGCTGGGAATGTAAAAAAAAATACCCGAAGATCCCATAAATTGGAGTTAAAATAGTGGTGGTCGAACAAGGCGAGTGATGCACTTGCTGAAGAGGTCTTTGTGCGATTTAGTCACAGGGTCGCTTCGTCATATAATACTATTGCGAGCTAATTTGTCTTCTGCAAATCAGTTTATAACATGTAGGCCACACATTTGTATTTTATGTAACAGCTCTGCAGGTTACTGCTACACTTGCCGAGATGCTTGCAAACTGCAAAGCATACATATAGAAACTTGCTGTTTTTGTTCAATGTTTTTTATTTTTTTATTGCTAAACAGGACCACTTCGGGTAGTAATGAACACTTATTAGTAAGTTTATATAAAAGGTTATCAGTGTAATTATTATATAGACTGATATATCTGACATTCTTACAGTACATGGATACCTCTCACACCGATTGCAAAAGTAAACAAGCATTGGCATAGCCAATATGTCTCGCTTTTGGGACCTTATAAGTATTTAGTTATGCAGCACAATATCCTTGGAGCAACAATATCAAGCATTGCATGGCTAAACACTTATAAGGTCCCAAGGGTGAGAAATATTGGCTATGCCAATGATTGTTTTAATGTACTGCGTTGTTTTAATTTAAAAAAATGGAGACGTGTTTTCATCTGCCATAATTCCGGAAAGTAGAATTGCACCATTTGTGGTTTAAAGTGGACGCTACAGGTCCGGCACATGTGTGGACTCTGTGACGTCACTCGAGGTGGGGAGTCCAGTGCTCTGATGGGCCCCGTTTTAGAGGAGATGCAAATACCCCGGCAGGGGCGGCTCTAGGTTCATGGTGGCCCTGGGCAGGGAGCGTAGGTAGGGGGCCCCGGAAGAGGGGGTCCGGGCGGGGCGGAGCGCAGAAGCCAGGGAAGAGGGGGGGGGTCATGGTGTTTGGAAGTTGTATAGAGCCAGAGGCCACCAAATCCCTGCCAGGGGCCCCCACACAAATATGTATCCATCCTCAGAGGATTATTATATTAAGGATATATATTGATGTGGTGGCCCCTGGGATTTGGTGGCCCTGTGCAGGTGCACAGCTTGCACATGCCTAAGGCCGGCCCTGACCCCGGTGAGGGTGGCCTTGCCTATGCCTTGTCACTGACCTGGGTTGGCGAGGGGGAGAGGCGGTCGCTGAGCTTGACCCGTCCTCCTGGGGGAATGTGGTGAATCCGGAGCGGCACATACTCTGGCCAGGGTCCAGAGGAGGCTGCAAGCCGTATCTGGAGGAATACAGTCCCACCTAGCTGGGAGTTGGAAGCCTCGGCCGGGCCCGGGACACACCGGTTGCGAAGCTCCCAGCTGCCCTGATGGAGTGAGTGACCAGCCCGTGGAGCTGCAAGTGTCAAGGCACGCTTCCTACTCCTCTGCACCATGGCGGACGAGTGGAGTAGCTAGACCTGCTGCCACCAGGGGTGAACCCCAAGTTTGCCGTCTGGTGCAGGTAAGAGCGGGGGGACTTGTACGGGGGGAGGGTCTGGTGGCCAACGGACGACTTGTTCTCGGGTGAAGTAGGAGGGGGTAGTCGATAGACATGACTTGATGACTTGCTCACCTCCGCCTCTCAGTGTTCCCTACCTCCTCCCCCCCCCCCCCCCAGCTATGCCACTGTGTCAGACCCTTCCACCAGCGAGGAGAACTCAGAGCTGGATAGCAGTCTCCCACCGTCGCACTCAGTTCTGCACTGCAGCCCCAGCCCCGTGTGCAGTGAGGGCCATGAGGAGCGGAACCGCCACACAGCCTACCACTCTACTCTTCATCACCCGCCGAATCGCGCACACCTTCAATACCAAGCAGCCTACTGACAAGGCATAGTGACAGAACAAGGCAGGCGAGGGGTTACTGTTGTTGAGCGCTGTGCAACTTACCGCAGCACGCGCGCAGCCTTCCACTGACCACTGTACTACTTAAAGTTGAACCATTGTCTATGCCCCTGTCTGCAGCACAAGCACTGTCTGCTGCTGAGCCCTACACCGCCGTTGCGTTCTCTTGTTCTGCTTACTGACTGTCCTGTTCTTGCTTTAATACTGTGCTGCCCTTGTCTGTCCACTGCACACCTGCCACTCACTACTATGCTAATGTGCTTACACCATTCTCTGCCCCTGACTACTGTACCCCAATCCAACCCTCTACACTGCAATCTACCCGACTCCACTCTAATCTACCCCACTCCACTCTACTTTACTCCACTTCACTCCACCCGTCCAATTTACCCCACTCCATTCCAATTCACCACACTCCACTCAAAACACCAGTGCAAACCCTCTCTGCTCGTATTTTGGTGATACTATCTATTTTACCGCCTTTAGAAAAATATGCATGTGATGACTAATCCCATGATAACCTAAACCTGGGAGTGTTAACTTGGATCATTCGGTTTGTATCTTTATTATGATAATTTGCCCACACATTTTATTGCTTTTTATACATGAATTAACCAAACCCTCCCTGTTCGTTTCTTGATCTGTGCATGGTCATGTGATATTTGCTTGTCATAGACACTGTAGTGCAGCCTTGGATGTTATTGGATATGTTCTATCCTGCTACTCACCATTCTAGAAGGTCTTTTTATCACGTCCTTTTGCTGTTTCAACTCTGTCTATTTCACTTTCTCTTGCATATACTTACTATACTCCTTTTATATGTTGCTCTTTCTGTATACTGACCCTCATTATGTATGTTTTTATTCTGTTGTACCATTCACTGTGTATGCCGATATTCTGGTGTCACCTATATATTTACGTATGGTGTTGATTTTTAAAACATGTATAGTTAATAAAATGTTGATATTAGTATATCAGTGGTTTTGTACACTCCCATAAGGCTGGATATTGTGATAAATGTAGGCTTCCTATCTGAAGAAATTATTTGTTTGTTGCTGTGGTTAAATATATTTGTTTCTGTGTACTTTTTAGTGTTTGTCTAACGTATGTTGTACTTATGTATATTTATATATTTGTTAAAATTACAGCCCTGAAGAAGTCCATCCTCTTGACGAAACGCGTTGGCTGGATCCTCAATGTTTTTATTAAAAAATTGAATAAAAGAAGAAGAAAGGATACTTTGGACACAGACTTATTCTTTTGTCAAATGTCAGTTTCCTGCATTGTTGAGTGGTGCACCTATGTGTTTGGTTTTTACACCAGTGCAATCTATCCAACTCCTCTCCACTCTAATCTACCCCACCCCCCTTCAATCTAGCCCACGGCACCACAATCTACCCCAATGCAATCTACCACAATTTAGGCCTCTCCAGTCTACCACAATCTACCCCACTCCACTCCAGTATACCCCTCTTCACTCTACCTAAATCTACCCCGCTCCACTTCACTCCAAGCTACCCCACTCCAATCAAACCCACTTCACCCCAATCCACCCCAGTTCCATCTACCCCAGCCCACTACAATCTACCCTACTATAATCCACCCCTCCCCAATATATCCCATCCTAATCTGCCCCACTCCAAACTACTTCACTACATTCAAATCTACCCTACTCGAATCCACCCAATCTACCCCACTCTAATCCACCCCACTTCACTCCAATCTACCTGACTCCACTCCAGTCTAACCCACTCCACTACAATCTACCCCACTCCACCCCGATCTACCTCAATATATCCCATGCCTCTCTACCCCAATCTACCCGATCTACCCTACTCCTATCTACGGCACTCCAATCTACCCCACTCTAATCTACCCACATCTATTCATCTCCAATACACCCCACTTTACCCCAATCTCCCCACTTCAATGTACCACGTTAATCTACCCAACCCCCACTCAATTTTACCCCACTCCAATCTACCCCAATCCATCCTACTCCATTCTACCACACCTTAACCCCACTCCACTCTAAGCCAATCTACCACACTCCACTCGACCCCAATCTACCCCATTTCACTGTACACCAACATATCCCACTCCAATCTACCCGACTCCAGCCCACTAACTTTTAGCCATGCTGAACAGCATCCATTCTTGTGTACAACATGGCTTAAACACATTGCCAAAGCCAACAGCTGTGGCATGGGCGAGACGTATTGGCTTTGCCAATGCTTGTTGAAATGTTATGTTGTTTGAGGAGTAACCTCTCCTCTGCTTTATATACTCACTGTCTTATAAGGAGAAAAGACAGAGACAAAAATACAGGAGTGAGAGAGACTGCAGCAGAAGACTGAGGGCCAGAGAAGGGGTGTAGGAGACTAAAGTACAGGAAGAGAAATGGGGGCAGAAGACAGAGACTGAAAGCTCGGCGGACTCGAGTACTAAAGGTTAGAGTAACAAAGGCACTGGCAGCAGCAGAAGAAAATATATTGGGAACAGACGGTACAGACAAGGCACTGAGAAAAAAGGACAAGTGCTCCAAATACAGGAGCAGAATTTCTCTGGCTAGAGGTGTCTGCAAGGGAAGGATGTGACAGTCCTAGGAACCCATGGAGGAGATGCCATGAGCAAGACAGGCAAGCAGCAGATGCCATGAGCAGGACAGGCAAGGAGCAGACGCCATGAGAAAGGTCAGGCAAGGAGCAGATGCCATGAGCAGGACAGGCAAGGAGCAGACGCCATGAGAAAGGACAGGCAAGGAGCAGATGCCATGAACAGGGCAGGCAAGGAGCAGACGCCATGAGAAAGGACAGGCAAGGACCAGATGCCATGAGCAGGACAGGCAAGAACCAGATGGCTTGAACAGTACAGGCAAGGACCAGATGCCATGAGCAGGACAGGCTAGGACCAGATGCCATGAGAAAGGACAGGCAAGGAGCAGATGCCATGAGCAGGACAGGCTAGTAGCAGACGCCATGAGAAAGGACAGGCAAGTAGCAGATGCCAGGAGTAGGACAGGCAAGGAGCAGACAGCATGAGAACGGACAGGCAAGGAGCAGATGCCATGAGAAAGGACAGACAAGAAGCAGATGCCATGAGCAGGACAGGCAAGGAGCAGACGCCATGAGAAAGGACAGGCAAGGAGCAGATGCCATGAGCAGGACAGGCAAGGAGCAGAAGCCATGAGAAAGGACAGGCAAGGACCAGGTGCCATGAACAGGGCAGGCAAGGAGCAGACGCCATAAGAAAGGACAGGCAAGGACCAGATGCCATGAGCAGGACAGGCAAGAACCAGATGCCTTGAACAGTACAGGCAAGGACCAGATGCCATGAGCAGGACAGGCTAGGACCAGATGCCATGAGCAGGACAGGCTAGGACCAGATGCCATGAGAAAGGACAGGCAAGGAGCAGATGCCATGAGCAGGACAGGCTAGGACCAGATGCCATGAGAAAGGACAGGCAAGGAGCAGATGCCATGAGCAGGACAGTCTAGTAGCAGATGCCATGAGAAAGGACAGGCAAGGAGCAGATGCCAGGAGTAGGACAGGCAAGGAGCAGACAGCATGAGAACGGACAGGCAAGGAGCAGATGCCATGAGAAAGGACAGACAAGAAGCAGATGCCATGAGCAGGACAGGCAAGGAGCAGACACCATGAGAAAGGACAGGCAAGGAGCAGATGCCATGAGCAGGACAGGCAAGGAGCAGAAACCATGAGAAAGGACAGGCAAGGACCAGATGCCATTAACAGGGCAGGCAAGGAGCAGACGCCATGAGAAAGGACAGGCAAGGACCAGATGCCATGAGCAGGACAGGCAAGAACCAGATGCCTTGAGCAGGACAGGCAAGGACCAGATGCCATGAACAGGACAGGCTAGGACCAGATGCCATGAGAAAGGACAGGCAAGGAGCAGATGCCATGAGCAGGACAGGCTAGTAGCAGACGCCATGAGAAAGGACAGGCAAGGAGCAGATGCCATGAGCAGGACAGGCAAGGAGCAGAAGCCATGAGAAAGGACAGGCAAGGACCAGATGCCATGAACAGGGCAGGCAAGGAGCAGACGCCATGAGAAAGGACAGGCAAGGACCAGATGCCATGAGCAGGACAGGCAAGAACCAGATGCCTTGAGCAGGACAGGCAAGAACAAGATGCCTTGAACAGTGCAGGCAAGGACCAGATGCCATGAGCAGGACAGGCTAGGACCAGATGCCATGAGAAAGGACAGGCAAGGAGCAGATGCCATGAGCAGGACAGGCTAGTAGCAGACGCCATGAGAAAGGACAGACAAGGAGCAGATGCCAGGAGTAGGACAGGCAAGGAGCAGACAGCATGAGAACGGACAGGCAAGGAGCAGATGCCATGAGCAGGACAGAAGAGAGCAGATGCTAGAGCAGCAGCCAAAGCAGGAGCGCCAAGATACATGAGCAGCAGAGCAGAGGGTGACCAGCAGTTGCATTAGGAATAGAGTTCTGGGAAATAGAGGATAACCTGAAATCCTGGATAGGTACACCAAATTTATGGGGAATAAGGCAACAAGGAGGAGCGACGAAAAGCGGAGAACCGAGGATTATGAACAGAATCTTTGGGAATAATGAGTAGGAGCCCAAAACAAATGAGCAAGGGCACTGAGAATAATGAACAGAACACTGGGAATAATAAGCAGGAGCACTGGGAATAATGAACAGAAACACTGGGAATAATGAGCAGGAGCACTGGGAATAATGAACAGAAACACTGGAAATAATGAGCAGGAGCACTGGGAATAATGAACAGAAACACTGGGAATAATGAGCAGGAGCACTGGGAATCATGAGCAGGAGCACTAGGAATAATGAGCAAGAGCACTAGGAATAATGAACAGGAGCACTGGGAATAATGTGCAGGAGCACTGGAAGTAATGAGTAGGACCATTGGGGATAGTGAGCAGGATCACTGGGAATAATGAACAGAAGCACTGGGAATAATGAGCAGGAGCAATGGAAATAATGAGCAGGACACTGGGAACAATGAACTGAAGCACTGGGAATAATGAGCAGGAGTACTGGGAATAATGATCAGGACCACTGGGAATAATGAGCAGGACTACTGGGGATAATGAGCAGAAGCACTGGGAATAATGAGCAGGAGCACTGGGAATAACGAGCAGGACTTTGGAAGTAATGAGCAGGAGCACTGAGGGCAATGAACAGGAGCACTGGAGATAATGAGCAGGACCACTGGGGAATAGTGAGCAGGAGCACTGGGAATAATGAGAAGGAACACTGGAGAAAATGAGCAGGAGCACTGGGAAGAATATGCAGGAGCACTGGGAATAATGACCAGGAGCATTGGGGATAATGAGCAGAACCATTGGAGATAATGAGCGAGAGCACAGGGAATAATGAACAGGGGCATTGGGAATAATGAGCTGGAGCACTTAGAATAATTAACAGGATCACTGGATGCACTGGGAATAATGAGCAGGAGCACTGAAAATAATAAATAGGACAAATGGGAAAAATTAGCAGGGGCACAGGAATAATGAGCAGGAGCACTGGGAATAATGAGCAGGAGCACAGGGAATAAGGAGCAGGAGCACTGGTAAAATTGAACAGGAGCACTAGGAATAAAGAGGGGGAGCACTGGGAATAATGAGCAGAACCACTAGAGAAAATGAGCGAGAACACAGGGAATAATGAACAGGGGCGTTGGGAATAATGAGCGGGAGCACTTGGAATAATTAACAGGAGCACTGGATGCACTGGGAATAATGAGCAGGAGCACTGAAAATAATAAATAGGACCAATGGGAAAATTTAGCAGGGGCACGGGAATAATGAGCAGGAGCACTGGGAATAATGAGCAGGAGCACATGGAATAATGAGCAGGAGCACTGGTAATAATGAGCAGGAGCACTAGAAATAAGGAGCGGGAGCACTGGGAATAATGGGAAGGACCACTGGAGAAAATGAGCAGGAGCACTGGGAATAATGTGCAGTAGCACTGGAAATAATGAGCAGGAGCACTGAAAATAATGAGCAGGCATACTGGGAATAATGAACAGGAACATGGGATTAATGAGCAGGAGCACTGGGGATAATGAGCAGAACCACTCGAGATAAGGAGCGGAGCACAGGAAATAATGAAGAGGAGCACTGGAAATAATGAGCAGTAGCACTGGGAATAATGAGCAGGGGCACTTGGAATAATGAGCAGGAGCACTGGGAATAATGAGCAGGACCACTGGGGATAATGAGCGGGAGCTCTGCGAATAATGAGCAGGACGACTGGGAATAATAAACAGGTTCACTGGGAATAATGAACAGGAGCACAGACAGCACTGTGAATAACGTACAGGAGCACTGGAAATAATAAACAGGAGCACTGGGAATAATGAGCAGGAGCACTGGGAATAATGAACTGAAGAACTGGGAAAAATGAACAGAGGCACTGGGAATAATGAGCAGGATCACTGGGAATATGAACAGGAGCACAGGCAGCGCTGTGAATAATGAACAGGAGCACTGGAAATTATAAACAAGAGCACTGAGAATAATGAGCAGGAGCACAGGGAATAATGAACAGATGAATTGGGAATAATGAACAGGAGCACTGGAAATAATGAACAGAAGAATTAGGAATAATGAACAGGAGCACTGGAAATAATGATCAAGAGCACTGGGAATAATGAGCAGGAGCACTGGGAGCACTGGGAATAATGAGCAGGAGCAGCAAGAATAATAAACAGCAGTGCTGGGAATAATGAGCAGAACCACTGGGAATAACAAACAGGACCACTGGAGATAATGAGTGGGAGCACTGAGAATAATGAGCAGAAGCACTGGGAATAATGAGCAGGAGTCCTGGAGTTAATGAGTGGGAGCACATGGAATAATGAACAGGAGCACTGGCAATAATGAGCCGGAGCACTGGGAATAATGAGCAGGAGCACTGGAAATAATGTGCAGGAGCCCTGGGAATATTGAGCAAAGAGCACTGGGAATAATGAGTAGGAGCTCTGGAAATAATGAGCAGGAGCATTGGCAATAATGAGACGGAGCACTGGGAATAATGAGCAGGAGCTCTGGGAATAATGAGTAGGATCTCTGGGGATAATGAGCAGGAGCACTGGGAATAATGAGCTTGAGCTCTGGGATTAATGAGCAGGAGCGTCTGAGAGATTCCTTTTGATGACAAGGAGTGTGTGAGTTTTGTCTATACTACTATAATAAAGGAGAAACTTTCAGGCTTTGAGTCGGGTAAACTCCGGAACCACTGCGCCAATGTACACACCCGATACACCGTAGAAATCGTCAGGGTGTGTAGATGGTTATAGGCTTTATAAAGTTTAAAAATAAACCTTATTTAAAAAGTGTATTTTAAAAACAAAGTAGTCCCCCCAAAGTAGCGCCGGCCGCGACGTGCGTGCTCACGTCGAGGAGCGGCGTCAGAGCGGCGTCAGAGGAGCGGCGGACATGGTGCGGGGGAGGAGCGGTCACGTGAGGAGCAGCGGACAGGCCAGCGGCGGTGCGACCAGCGAAGAGGCGGACATGGCGCGGGGGAGGAGCGGCGGCGGACAGGCGGTGAGGAGCAGAGCGGCGAGGAGCTGTCAACTCAGGAGCGGCAGCTGAGGTAAGCAGGCGGGTGTCAGGCCAGGCGGGGGATGGGGAGTTACAAAAGGCAATGTCGGGGCAGGCGGGGGTCCGGGAAGGCGGGGGACGGGGACTAACACCTCCATTGACTCAGGCCAGGTGAGGGTTGGGCCAGGCGGCAGGCGGGGGACGGGGCAGGCGGGGGCACGGGTTGCTGGGCAATGTCGGGGCAGGCGGGGGTAGAGGGAAGCCTGAAAGCTTCCGGACAAGGTCGGGACGGGCTGCTAGTATGCATATATAGATATAACTCACACACTCCTTGTCATCAAAAGGAATCCCTCAGACATTCCAGGTTGCTGCCAAGTTTTATTATAGAAAACGGATCCTCCCAACTTGATTTTTTTAAGTTTGTTAAAGATCTTATACATCGCTGGGCTCTCTTTACAGTATTAGTCTGATGTTCAATTTTGTTTTTCTGTGCCAAGGTTTGCGTGGAGGTTTTGATTAAGCTCTTTCTGCCTCTTGTTGTTTGTCCTTCCATTGTACCTCCTCCATGATCACACTTTGAGGGGACAGCACAGTGATCCATGAAGAGATATTACAATAACACGTGATTCAGTTCATCCATCACCTGAGTGCATTTATATGGACCGCTAAAGGGTGTTTTATCCTATGCTTTGAACTGATTACATGGATGTTCATGTGGTTTTTGATATATCTCAATTAAAGATTTTAACCTAACAAAGTGTTAGAATTGTGCCCCATTTGCAAATAATTATGAAATCCCACAAACGTTTGTAAAAGATTCAGCAGCTCCACTCTCTGGAAGTATTAGGGTCTAGTTTCTCTTCTATTTTAGAAGTCTTACAGATGTGGAAGGGCTGTCATTAACACATGTGGCCCTCAGGGTGTAAACTCCCTGTGTGTTTTCCTTTTCAGGGATGTTTTTAAGAAGCAGTATTCATGACTCACTTGTTCTTATACTCAATTTGTTCTGGACCACCCTGCCTTTGACGCAGTTTCTGCTTGCAAAACCTTTTTATCTTGAATCTATGTATGTATGTGGTACTTGTACTGCACAAACCTAGCCAAAGGCAGAGGATGACTGGACGGGATGAAAGGCAGCATTCAGTTAACCAGTGATAGGATAGGTAGCTCATTCAGAGCTGCTTAATGCACTGAGATGTAGTGTTCTTTAAAGATGTGCGTCTTCAGTTCCTTCATACTTTGGAGAAGCGTTGGAGCTGTCCTGATGGATACAGGGATGTTATTCCACATCCTTTGTGCATATATGGGCTTCTGAAACTGCAGTGTTTGATCCTGTGTGCCTGCAGCATCTGCTGAAGCTCTCAACCTTTATTTTATTTTGTTATTTTAGCGATTTCCATAGCACACCATGACTGAAAAGGCGGCTCGAGCATAAATAAATAGTGATTGGTTCCATGAGATCGGGAGGAGGCAGTTCCAACCAGGCGAAGGGACGAGGAATGGAAGCCAGTCCAGGAGAAAAGTCAAAATGAGTTTTAATTTGCTAAAAAATAATGATAAATCCAGGGGGTGCCCGAAGAAGTGGGATAGGAAATGGTCCAAATGGAATTTATATAGGGGGGAGATTTGCGTCTCGCCTGTGGTAGAATTGGAATTTACGAAAGCACAGGGATGGGGAACACAATGTGTAAGATATGTGTTTATTTGTCCTTGGTCCTTAATACGGTGCTAAATGTAACATGCAATGTGTATTGTATGAGAAACAGCGATGTTGTCTGTCATTTTTTACAATAAAAAATATATTTTTTAAATAAATAATGATAAATGTAAGTATGCTTCAGTTAACATACCTAGGACGCCCAGGCGTGAAATACTGCAGAAAAGTGCAAGTTTATTTCAAGTGTTCCGCTTGACTCCTGTGAGCGGCTTACTCTATTGGCTTTTCATTCGGTCTGAATAGCTTTGAACTGAATAAATGCTTAATAAAAAGATTTATTTAAAAAAAAGAAAATACAGCCTCTGTCATGGTCTGTCCTAATACAACTTATAATATGTGTTCTCCTCTCAAGAAGGGAGTATGTTTCTGTTACAATTTCAAGGTCACTGTTGTTGAGCAGACTATTGTATTTCTGCGTTTCATAATGTATGATTTTATCTCCTTACTACACAGTTTTAACCAATAAGTTGCCTTTGGACGTAGGAGTTCCTAGGTGTGTTGTACCAACTGATTGATCGATTAGTTGTCATGAATGAAACTTTTTTAATCCAACGCTTCTACGAAATGCCATGCATACAATATTATAAAATATATTGTATTTTGAAGGAGAGCAAGTGATCTTAAAACATTGCTTTGAAGACAGACTCCAAGTCAGTCTATGTCCAGATCTATTTAGATTTACTTACGATTAGTCTAATTCTTTAGATTAACTAACTACTTTTTGCTTTTGTACTGACACTATTTTTTAATAAACCCATGAGATGGATGACTTTAGAATTTTGTTGTGTGCAAGATTCATTTATAACCCTGGCCTAAGTCTATAAGAGACTCAGACAGTTGAGTTTCTGTCTAATGACCTTCTAATTTCTTAATTTTAGCCTCAATCAAAGCCAGGAACAGTCTTGAGCATAATAGACCCATGATTGTTTCAGAGATTGCCTAAAGAGATGGGTCTTTAGATGTTTTCCAATAACAGTGAGCGATTTAAATGTTCTAAATTCAAAGGGAAGAAAGTTCCAGCTCCAGAAAGGTGTTGATTGTGTACACAGTGGAGGTTCTGAACTTCGACACTTTGAGCAGGAGAGATCTTGGTTTCTGAAACCTCAAGAGCCACCATAAAGGAAGAACCGGTCCATGCAGAAGGGGTTGTTTCAAAGAATGGGCTTGAAGGTTTATACCATGTATTTTAAATTAGACTCCAGCCAAAATGGGGAGTCAGTGGAGGTCCCTAAGTATGGAGCGATGTGGCCAAATATACTAGTGGACCCGCCGAGTCTGGCTGCCGAGTGGAGCGCAGCTTTGAGTGTGGCGCTGGATATTTGGGGGACCTGCTACAATGGCATTCCCAAAGTTGTCGGAAGATGAGGTGCACAAGTACGACCATTTTGAGTTGTTAAGCGAGTATGAATTGGCAAACTTTCTGTAAAGTGTGGAGTGGAAACTTAAGTGCTTTTGTCAACCCTGGAATGTGGGAATAAGGGTGGCCACCGGGAAGTCAGCTGAGGAGAAGAGGGTGTGGATGAATCTATCCAGACTGAAGGAGACCAGATCATAGAATCAAGTTTGGTCTTCGTAGAGGTTGAGAGGAGGAGAAATTCAGTTGTTTGAGGGATTAAGAGAAGAAAGCATCTTTCAAGCAGGTGTGTCATTTGCAGAGGCAGGTTCTCAGTGTGGCAGTGCCTTTAGTGGTGAGGTTCTTAGGTGCAATCAGTGCGGTTGGCATATGGGGGATGACAATACCTGAGTTTTTGAGAATCAGACCTAGGATCTCCATTAGTAACCTAAATACAAAAGCTAAAACTGAGCACTTGGGACACCTTATGCCAGAGGAGTGATCTCAAATCCTCACTATTTGGTTTCAGTTGGTCAGGAAGCTCCAAATTATACCTCTGAATCCCATTTGGTGCCTGAGTGCTTGAATGCTTGAAGCATCCAGTGAGGGTCATTCATGTCAAAGGCAGCTGATCGGTCGAGCAACACAAGATGTGCTGGACATCATTATCTTCAGGGATGCAGTTTCAGTGCTGACTCCAGCTAAAGATCTGGATTGGTCCTCATCCAGTAATCGTTTCTTCAAAGTCAGAGCATTAAGTTTGTTGTTGAACACTCTCACAAGCACTTTCTCAACTCATCAGTACACCTGCTCCTACACTTAGGGGTCCATTACGATGTCGGGCGGTTTGCCTCCGCCAGGCTGGCGGTAGCCACCGCCGGCCTGGCGGAGGCAAACCGCCCAACATCGCAAGCCCAAATCCACCCCGCCATATTAGGATGGCAGAGGGGAAGGTGGTGGTGCAAAATACCGCCCGCCTGTTTTCTGCCCCGGTCGCCTTGCGACCGGGGCGGACAACCAGTAACATGGAGGCGGTGTCTGTTAGACACCGCCCACAATATTACCATGGGCTTGGTTTAAGGCATGCGGTGTTCACTCTAGGGGCCCCCTGTGGGCCCCCAGAGTGAAGGCCAAAGGGGGTGGCACACGGGGGGTACCTGAGGTACCCCCCTGCCTTTGCATAATCGAAGAAGCAGGCACTGCGCAGTGCCTGCCGCTTCGATTGTGCAAAGGCGAGCTTTTGCTTCCTAACATTGTGGCGGGCGGTGCAGTGAGCACCGCCCGCCACAATGTTAAATTAAGGAATGCGCCCGCCACTGTGGCGGGCGCATCCTAATGGCAATGTCGGGACCCCCGCCCTTTAGGCGGCCGGTCATGATTTCCGCTAGGGTGCCCGCCCACCATCCTAATGTGCCCCATAGTCTCCTGTGCTTCTTGCCTTGAGTGATACTTCTCCTTATTCACAGGGATCCTGTTCACGATTCCTAATGCTCCAAAATATTACACCCAGCGCAGCTGTTTGTTATTCTTACTGCTCATTCTCATTATTCCCAGTGCTCCTCTTTATTATTCCCAGTGGTACTTTTTAGGTCTCGCTGAGCCAGCACATGCGCTGCTCTGCGAGACATTTTGTAGTGGGCTTTGAAAAGTTCTACCACATGCTTTTTACTGGCATGAGGCATGCAGTTACACGCCCATGCACGAGTGGAGGCATCATCGCGCTCGCGCATCGCTCGACATCCCGCACGCGCGCCACTCGTGTCACTTTTTTTCAAGCGTTGGGCGCGCGTGCACACAACTCCCGCTTCTCCCCCTCCCCCATCACATATCGCGCCTCGCAGCCGCTCGCGCGCGTGCGGCCAATGCTTGTTTTTCTTTCTTTCTTTGTTAATGTGACAGTGACCTCCATGTTCACAATATTATTACAGGTATGCTGCTGATGCACTGTGATACTCAGAAGGACGCCAACTATTCCATTGGGCACCATCCAGTTTGTCCCCTGGTTGTTCTAGTGCAAGGCACATCTGTGTGAGCAGCACTCTTGTCCTAGATTGGGGAAAAGGCTACATTCACTTAATTTGCACTGTGTGTTTCAGTAAACGTCCGAATTCCATTTCACTGCTTACAGAGATTGCACTCTCAACCTAAGCACAGTTAGTGTACACAGCCCACCTGCATCTATGGTAACTGCTACAATTAAACATCATTGTGTGAGCTGTTGGCTGCGTTTGGGCCTGTGCTCTATGCCTGTTAGTATTACCTAATTTTTGGGAAAAAGCCATCTGAAGGGTGTTGGCAC
The DNA here is from genome assembly GCF_964263255.1 of Lissotriton vulgaris. Lineage (NCBI taxonomy): Eukaryota > Metazoa > Chordata > Amphibia > Caudata > Salamandridae > Lissotriton > Lissotriton vulgaris. Next base: position 51,813,720 of record NC_141697.1, read on the forward strand.
GGTGGCAAGTCACCTTTCCTACTGTTTATCATCATTGCATGGGGTGACGATCTTCATACAGTGAATGCCCTGTGTATCTGGAAACGAGCTGAATGGTTGCAGAGTACTAGCTGCTCTGGAATTAGCTTATATCCTCTCTACATTTAATTGCTGGGTCACCCCCTTCCAGAATAGGATTGTGACAGCATGCTGCAGGTTGCTGTCATTTTCGTAGACAGTGTTGCCAGATAATATGGACTGCAGACAGGACTGGCTGTGTGTGCCATCCTTCTTCTCTCTGTGAGATTTGGGTTTGGTCATTCTGCAGCTCAGACTGTTTATCTCTTGCACGTTCTGATGATGCATTACTCTTCATGCTAACCACATAGTGCTTGGGAGGGCCTTTCTTTTATTATCTTTACATTTCAACAGGTTGTAGGGTGTGTGTGTGTGTGTGTGTTTCTGCACTCACACAAGTGTGAGCTCACACACATCTGTATACTTAAAAAAAAAACAATATTAGCTATTGTTATCAATTCAAACCGCTGTTCACAGTTGGTCACGTAAATATTTTGAATTTCCCAAAGAAATGCTACAATTACTATAAATGATATATTCGAGAGAAATTGAACCCTAGTAAATGGGTTCTTCAGTCTGATTTCTCTTGCACCAGTAAATTTGGTCAGTGAAAGCTAACACTCCCCAAACACTCTGTAAAATCACTTGTGCGTTGTTGGCTAAAACTTAGGGGCACATTAGGATGGCGGACGGACCTGCGTCCGTCCGCCATCCCCGAGGTGGAGGGACCGTCTGCAGGGGCAGCGGCGGTCCCTCCGGTGCATTTAGGATGTGACCGCCACCCTGGCGGTCACATCCTGTATCTTTAACCTTGCGGCGGGTGCTGCTTGAAGCAGCACCCGCCGCAAGGTTAAAAATGCTTGTTTTACATTTACATGCACAAAGCGGCAGGCACAAAGCGGTGCCTGCCGCTTTGTGCATGTAAATGCTGGGGGGTACCATAGGTACCCCCCATGTGCACCCCCAAACCCCCTTCACCCTGGGGGCCCGCAAGGGGCCCCCAGGAGCAAAGTTACACATGGTTTTCCACGGCGGAAAAGCCGCGGCAGAAAAGCATGTTCCAACACACATCCTAATTTGGCTGACGGTGTCTTGCAGACACTGCCACCAAATAGCGCCCAACAAAAGAACAAAGCGCTGCCTCGCATGTGACTTTAAACTTTAAATGTGGGGTTTGAAAAAAGACTGTTGCCTTTCTTCAGTTCAATTGTGAACAACAGGGGTTAGGTCCTTTACGTGGTGGGGGCTAGACCCTATATAAATCGCATTCAACACACAGTGCCCACACCACAATTACTCAATACCTGTTTTTAAAGGGTAAGAAACCAATTTATTGTCACTTCCCTAGACAGCGTTACTTTGTGTCCATTATTTTATATCTTTTTCATATTTGCAAAAAATCATAGCAGAATAAAAGACAATAAATTCAAATATTTACAAGGCTAAATAGACTTTGTACATACATTAAAGACAAACATTATTTACACATTAGAAAACATTTCAACATCAAGCATTACAAAAAAAATGATAATAATTATGTCACAAACAACAATTATTACAATCAATTGATGAGAGAAACTAAGTTTGGGGGGAAAAAATGTAAGTAACTCAATGACTTATAGACGCTTGAATACTGGACCAGCCAGTCCTAGTATCTTAAAAATGGTGATTTTGGCAGTGTTGTTTGGGAGAAATAAATTTGTCAGAGTGCTGTCGTGTGCCGTCCCAATGCTTCAGGGCACTTTGATGAATATATATATATATATATATATATATATATATATATATATATATATATATATATATATATATATATATAGATATATATATATATAAGCTCCAACGTATGCAAGGTACAGCACACACGGGCACTCCGGAAAGTTAAAAAACCTTTATTTGCAGACGCGTTTCAGCAATCAGCTTTCATCAGTGCACAGGTGTAGATCTCTCATGCACAGCGCTCCGGTTTTTGAAGAGAAAGATATCTCTTCTGATTGGTCAGCTCTCGATGTGTGGCCATTGAAGCAGGACTTCGCCGTTAGGTAAAGATTGTTCATTTTCAGAGCAATTCAGTGATGTTTTCCATGCTGTTAGTGGCGTTTAGAATTAATCAAGTTCACTGCAATGTCAGTTGTCACAAGAGCTGTGTGTGGATTTCCTTCGCCAAGCCTCTTTAGAAACAGGTCGGAACTGCAGGCAACGGTAATTAGAGTTGTCCTCGAATTTGGATAATTCCCGACATATGGTCGACGGGCCCTTCCGTTAAGAGACGGTTCAGCTTCTGTATTATTTAACGCTCCAAGTTCCTTCAACCAGACATTCGAACTCCAGACGGGTGCTTCTCGTAGTGAGGAAGGGACTCACTTGTAGATTTAAGCTCCAACGTATGCAAGGTACAGCACACACAGGCACTCCGGGAAAGTTAAAAACACCTTTATTTGCAGAAGCGTTTCAGCAATCAGCTTTCATCAGTGCACAGGTGTAGATCTCTCATGCACAGCGCTCCGGTTTTTGAAGAGAAAGATATCTCTTCTGATTGGTCAGCTCTCGATGTGTGGCCATTGAAGCAGGACAGGAGGTCAGAACCACAGGCAACAGCCAGGCCGCCGACAATCTCACGAAGTGGATCAGCAACTGCGCGGACGAACTCGCCCCACTGAGGACCCCGCCCAGCATACCCGGCAGCAAGAAGGCCCCATGGTTCACCGACGAACTCAAGAGCTCCAAGAAGAACTGCCGAGCCCTCGAGAAAGCCTGGAGAAGAGAACCAACACCGGACAACATGACCACCCTCAAGCTTGCCACCCGGAAGCACCACCAACTGATCCGCGCAACCAAGAAAACTGCATTCAAGGACCGGCTGGACAACAACGCACACAACTGCACACAACTGCAAGGAACTCTTCAACATCGTGAAAGAGCTCTCCAACCCCAACGCCGGAAACAACGACATCACCCCATCGCAAGACCTCTGCAACTCCCTCGCCTCCTACTTCCACAACAAGATCGCGTACATACACAACAGCTTCAGCACTCAACCGACGCATGCCACGACCGAACCACCGCCCCCCACCACCACCCTTCGCGCCTGGACTCCGATCAGCACCGAAGATACCGTCCGCATGATGAACTCCATCCACTCCGGATCTCCGACCGACCCCTGCCCTCACCACGTCTTCAACAAGGCCGACGCTGTCATAGCACAACACCTCCTTCGACACCGCCACCTTTCCGGAGAGCTGGAAGCACGCCGAACTCAGCGCTCTACTAAAGAAACCAACAGCGGACCCCACCGAACTCAAGAATTACCGCCCCATCTCGCTCCTCCCGTTTCCAGCCAAAGTCATCGAGAAGACCGTCAACAAACAGCTGGCCGCCTTCCTCGAGATGAATGGATCCCTCGACCCCTCACAGTCTGGCTTCCGAGCCAACCACAGCACCGAGACCGCCCTCATCGCTGCCACCGATGACATCCGAGCCCTGATGGACAATGGAGAAACAGCGGCCCTCATCCTCCTAGACCTCTCCGCGGCATTCGACACTGTCTGCCACCGCACCCTAGTGCAGCGCCTCAGCAACGTCGGAATCCAGGAGAAGGCACTGGAATGGATCATCTCCTTCCTCGACGGAAGAACACAGAGAGTCCGTCTACCACCGTACAAGTCAGAGGCCACCGAAGTCATCTGCGGCGTCCCTCAAGGATCCTCGCTGAGCCCCACCCTCTTCAACGTCTACATGAGCCCCCTCGCGGCCATCGCACGCCAACACAACCTCAACATCATCTCCTACGCTGACGACACCCAGCTGACGACCCTGCCGCCGCCAGAGCCAACCTTCACAAAGGGATGAAAGACGTAGCCGAGTGGATGACGACCAGCCGCCTGAAATTGAACTCAGACAAGACGGAAGTCCTCATCCTGGGCTCCTCGCCCTCCGCCTGGGACGACTCCGGGTGGCCCCCCGCCCTGGGCACCGCACCCAAACCGACAGACCACGCACGCAACCTGGGCTTCATCCTGGACTCCTCCCTCTCCATGACCAGACAAGTCAACGCCGTCTCCTCGTCGTGCTTCAACATCCTGCGCATGCTACGGAAGATCTTCCGGTGGATCCCCACCGAGACCAGGAAGACGGTCACCCAGGCCCTCGTCACCAGCCGACTGGACTACGACAACGCCCTCTACGCCGGAACCACCGCCAAGCTCCAGAAGAGACTCCAGCGGATCCAGAACACCTCAGCCAGACTCATCCTCGACATCCCACGACACAGCCACATCTCCGGACATCTGAGAGACCTGCATTGGCTCCCCGTCAACAAAAGAATCACCTTCCGGCTCCTCACCCACGCACACAAAGCCCTACACGACCAAGGCCCGAGCTACCTCAACAACCGCATCAACTTCTACGCTCCCAAACGCCATCTCCGATCAGCCAGTCACGCCCTCGCCGCCGCCCCCCACATCCGAAGAACGACAACAGGAGGAAGGTCCTTCTCCTACCTGGCCGCCAAGACCTGGAACTCCCTCCCGACCGACCTGCGCCTGACCCAAGACCACCTCTCCTTCAGGAAGAAGCTCAAGACCTGGCTGTTCGAGCAATAGCAGCACCCCCCTCCCCCAAGCGCCTTGAGACCCTCCGGGTAAGTAGTGCGCTCTATAAATGTCCTTGATTGATTGATTGATTGATTAATTAGAGTTGTCCTCGAATTTGGATAATTCCCGACATATGGTCGACGGGCCCTTCCGTTAAGAGGGGTTCCCGCGTGTGCAGTGTTTCTTCATTGGAACAGGAGCGTGAATATTGTATGTGGACCCACTTCCACATTTGCTGCACCCATCCTCAAGAGTGCTCACCGCAGAAGTGGATTTGCGAGCGTGATGTTTGTTGCGGTGGCACCACCAGCAGAGTAACGAGGCACTACCGCCGAAAAAGTCGACAGCCATCATTGCTGGGGAACTATGGCCATACGACCGACTCCTGTGGAGAGTGCTTAGTGGCTCTGAAGGTGGACTAGGGGCCCCCTGTAGAGGTGTTCATCAACAGCCCTCTCTGGTTTGTGGCACTGGTCTGTTTAACAAGGGACAGGGCAATTGAGCCCATGAATTGAATGGTGCCTGTATACGACAGGATGCATAACATTGAAACGAACACTCGCCAAACCCGCAGACCACATCTCCCACAATGCATTTACATGGGATAAAGACTATGCTCCGTGGAATACATTAGTCCCTCTTCCATGTCGAGCCGCCACAACCAATGGACATCAACCTACCTGGTTAAATACATTAACTGGATGGAGGGCGTTTTCTTTAAGCAAGCTGAGGAAGGCATCTTCGCCGAAACGCGTCATTGCAATAAAGAATCTTTGAAAGAGCTTCCCGCCTGTGCAGTGTTTCTTCATTGGAACAGGAGCGTGAATATATAAATAATAACATAATAATGGTACATCCCGTTTTAAAACAAAACAAATGAAATTGCATAAACTGTTACAAGGAAGAAACATTCCGTACTGCCGCTTTGTTTACTAAATCTCGGTAGTCTGTTGTTTATGTTATTGTGTCACATGTTTGTTTATTTAAACCAATGAGATGCACACAACTTGACTCGTGAGCAAGGGAAGTCTCCCGAAACGCATCGAGTTATTTTTCTGTTGCCAGTCACAAAATAAAATCCTTTTGATGCAACTTTGGGCTTGTGCTTTTTCATACAACCTTGGATGTGAGGAGCATTGTGTAGATCATGGAATTGGTAAAAGGGTTCCCCACCCAGCACGAGCCCCTGTCACGAAGAGGATGAGTCAAGGCGGCATTCGGCGTCTGCGGAACTTAATGAATTGATATATAGATATATATATATATGTATATATGTAAAACAATCCTCTACACGCTGGCACAGGAAGACGACGCCATGTTCTGCTTTTACCAAAAGTTTATTTCACAAATTATTTTGTGAAATAAACTTTTGGTAAAAGCAGAACATGGCGTTGTCTTCCTGTGCCAGCCTGTAGAGGATTGTTTTATACATTAAGGACTTGGTCGAGTCAGTCCTTGACGACGACGCACTCTTCGTTTTGGTGCTGCGGTGTGCGGTGGTTGAGACTCGGCAATTGGAGCCGTATATATATATATATATATATATATATATATATATATATATATATATATATTAACTTTTCCAACAGGACATTATATCCCAGAATGCACGAGTGCGCATCCATGGAAATCCATGGAAGGATGCACCACTTTCAAACTGTGAGAAGGGCTGCGCAGTAACAGAACTGTGTCATAACTGCGGCCAGCACAGCTTTTGCATGAAATATATCAACTTGCTGATACGAAGGGGCCTACTTAAGGTACATTGTATAAATGTGGTGATTAAATATAAAGATGTGGCATGGAACCTACTAAAGGCGATATTAACTTTTCCAACAGGACATTATATCCCAGAATGCACGAGGGCGCATCCATGGAAATCCATTACACATTTTCCCAGCTGCCAGATGAAGAGGCTGGTGCCTCGAAACAGCGTCGCAGCATTACAAATCATCGACAATAAATCCTAGAAATATCATTGCCGGTTGATTCTTTGTTTATGAACCTTGGTTCGCATTGGCTGTGAGTGCGTCCTTCGAAATGCTTGGGCCTTTGGTGGAAAATAAACAACACAGCAGTCCTGTCGTGGAAGGATGCACCACTTTCAAACTGTGAGAAGGGCTGCGCAGTAACAGAACTGTGTCATAACTGCGGCCAGCACAGCTTTTGCATGAAATATATCAACTTGCTGATACGAAGGGGCCTACTTAAGGTACATTGTATAAATGTGGTGATTAAATATAAAGATGTGGCATTGAACCTACTAAAGGCGATATTAACTTTTCCAACAGGACATTATATCCCAGAATGCACGAGGGCGCATCCATGGAAATCCATGCCACATTTTCCCAGCTGCCAGATGAAGAGGCTGGTGCCTCGAAACGCGTCGCAGCATTACAAATCATCGACAATAAATCCTGGAAATATCATTGCCGGTTGATTCTTTGTTTATGAACCTTGGTTCGCATTGACTGTGAGTGCGTCCTTCGAAATGCTTGGGCCTTTGGTGAAAAAAAAAAAAAGAATATATATATATATATATATATATATGAGGTATGTCCAGTTCCCAACGAAAGTAGTATAGCGCAGTCAGCCACACCAACAGACAGGAACCAGCGAGACCCAATTGGTGCAAATTTGATTTTATTTAGTATTCAGCCCAGCACCAGTCCGCCGTGACGCGTTTAGGCTAGAGATAGCCTTGATCACATGACAACGTCACGAGGGATGACCACCCCTTTTAAAGTGCAAGTAGTGCCATCACATGTAATAGAAAGTAAGAAAATACTCAACTTTCATTGAAACCACGTACATTAGTAGAATCACAGCATAAATGCATATGTTGCACAGAGAAGACACTTTCATGTCATTATTATAACAGTAATATTCAAAATGATATGTTTTAGAATATATACATGTAAATGTGAATGCCTCAGAAATCTGAATTTCGATCGACAAACTCATGGCAGTGGCTAAAAAATAACTTCATAATGTACAAAAGTTAAAAGCCAATAAATAATTATAAATAATCATGTTGCCGTTAAAATGCATTTACAAAGGTACTCAAACGTTTGAATAATTCAAACATTAATTGATTGGTGAGCACACATAACTTATACTTTAGGGGCCAGATGTCATGGTTACCACTAGTGCAACATTGAAGGATGTACTGCCCAAGTGGGCTATTCAGTACTGAGGGCAACATTATTAGTTCAATTGTGCAAAAATGCAATATCACGTGCAAAACATGTTAGATGGCTATAAAGTGCTACCATAAAGTGAAAAAGTGCATTAAGAAATGTTGAATCATTATTTCTTTATATATTAAAAAAACAGGTCAAAAGCGAGGGTCCAGGGTTCATGCTATACAAATAGCCTCAAGATTGCTAATTTTAAGATGTTATTACAGGACAGTAACAATTCATTGAGGATAAAAGTGCAATGTGCAAGATAGCAAGGAGGTTCGAGTATTATAGATAGGTGTGGCAGTCCTCCCCCATCTTGAGCCCCTGAGGTGCCTTAGTATCCAGGGATATAATATAACGAGTTTCCAACTTTCTGAGTAGGGACTCCCTATCACCTCCTCTTCCTTGGGGGGGGGGGGGGGGGCACAATCTATCACAAAATATCTCAGAGTAGAGGCATCCTTCCCATGCATTAGCTCGAAATGCCTGGCCACAGGATATGTAGGATCAGCATGGGCAATGGCACGCAGGTGTTGCAAGATCCGCTTATGGACTTGTGGCCTGGTGCTACCTACATATCTGAGCCCACATGGGCATTCCAACACATAAACAGCAAACTCTGTTTTGCAGTTTAACTTTTGTTTGATCTTGATGGGGGAAGGAGATAAAGGTGTAACTACCTCAAAATTGCTCACACCATGTTTACATGCTTTGCAGGTGAAGCAACGCAAGAATCCCTTGCTATCATCTAGCCATGAGCCTGAAATAACTTCTGGGCTACTAGATACCAAACTGTCTTTCATAGATCGTGCCTTTCGGTACGTAATGCTGGGGTATTTGGGCATTGAAGGGCCAATTATAGGATCATTGGAAATTAGTGACCAATTGTCCTTGATTATTTTATGAATAATCCTATGCTGATTACTGTACCCGATAATCAATCTGGTTTCTTCACCAAGTCTATTGGCGGGGACAGCTGGTTGGCATGCACCTCCTAAGCCTAGGAGTTCCAGCCTATCTATTCTATTGGCCCTGACAATGGCATTATCTATTGTGGCTGGTTTGTAGCCCCTTTGAAGGAAACGATCCCTACACTGAGATTGTGCCACACGGCATTCCTCTTCACTACTGCAGATTCTTCTGACACGAAGCATCTCCCCGTAGGGAATGCTACGTATCAGATGTGCAGGATGATGACTGTCTGCATGCAGCAGGGTGTTCCCTGCCGTGGGCTTCCGGTACAATCTAGTTTGGAGAGTGCCTCCCTGGACAAAGATTTCAACGTCCAGGAAAACAATGGACTGATTACTAATGGTGCTGTTTAATTGGATATTGAGATTATTATTATTCAGCACTTGTATAAAATCTCTCACCTCAGTCTCAGTCCCGTCCCAAACAAAAAACAAATCATCAATATATCTAGACCAGAGTTTCACCTTCGTATTCATAATGACAGAGTGGTCTGCCCTCAGGACCTGCTCCTCCCAGTACTCCATGTGCAAACTAATGCAGTGATTCTTACGACAGATTGTGGCAAAAAGAGGCAAAATCGGCACTGCACAACATTTCTCACATATGCTTTTATTTCATTTCATCACACCAGTGCATACAGAGGACAGTCTACGTGTTCCAGTGTTATGCCTTCCACAGGACCATTATATATATATATATATATATATATATATATATATATATATATATATATATATATATATATATATATATATATATATATATATATATATTACCGAATAGTTATAGTTAGGTCTCCCAAAGATAAGAATTCTTCAGATATTTGCCCATTAATAACTTTGCGCTCATAGAGAGACCCGAGACCGCTCTACTTGCCGCCACCGATGACATCCACTCCCTCATTGACCAGGGCGAAATGGCAGCCCTCGTCCTCCTGGACCTCTCAACTGCATTTGACACTGTATCTTACCGCACCCTAGCCATCAGACTCCCCAACGACGGCATCCGTGGCAAGGTTCTCGACTGGATATCTTCCTTCCTCCCCAGCAGAACCCAGCGAGTCAGACTCCCCCTACCTCTAATCACCCACAGAGCCCAACTGTGGAGTGCCCTAGGGCTCCTCCCTCAGCCCCACCCTCTTCAACATCTACATGGACCCCAATGCAACCATCATCAGAAAGCACGGGCTCAACATCGCCTCCTACGCCAATGACACCCAGCTTATCATCTCCTACACCAAGGAACCCGACATCACCCGGCACAACTTCCAAGAAGGAATGAAAGCTGTTGCCACCTGAATGAAGAACAGTTGCCTGAAACTCAACTCAGAAAAGACAGAAGTCCTTATCCTTGGCTCCATCCCCTCCACATTAAACAACTCCTGGTGGCCTTTCGCCCTCAGAAATCCCCCCACCCCAGCAGACCATGCACAAATTCTTGGCAGCCTACTAAACTCATCGCTTACAATGAACGACCAGATCAACCCCGTAGCCTCGACCTGCTTCAACACCCTCTGCATTTCCGAAAAACTTGCAGAGGGATCCCAACCAAAAGAAAAACTGTCACACATGCGCTCAGATAGGGGAAAGAAAAAGTAAATTCTACTTATATCGTTGTCAAGTCTCTCCTCCTCGCTGCGTCTCTTCTCCTTGTCCCTCCCTCCATCGGAACAGGAAGCTCCCAGGCTTCCAGACTCCCCTGAGCCAATCACAACACTGCACTGCAGCGTTATAATTGGTCAGAGCGCCGATGTTCGGCATTCAGTTGGGGACTTGGGGCCTGGGCATGTTCTCCACCTCTACTCTAATGCAGTATGGGTGGAGAACATGGAAACTGCATGAATATTTGGCCGGCCTGAGACAGCCTGCCAAACAGTCATGCGCACTTTACAGAGTGCCCTCTACTCCTCCCAGAGCAGCCCCGCCCAGGGCTGGACTGGGAATAGAAACCGGCCCTGTGACACTGTCAGCCAGCCCCCCCTGCAGCAGGAACATTTTTAACGATAATAACATTGAGTTATTATTATTTTATTTTTCCTTTATTTACACTTCCTAAAAGCTGTGGGGCGACGCTCCTCCGCCTTAACGGAGGAGCCGCCAGTGCTATATATATAATACACTTACTTTTAGGATCTTTCAGCAAGACATCCTCATCCACTGGTCTGCTGGTGTGCTAGTCACATTTTTCTTCAGCCCATTCCTGCATACAGCCTGATAAAATGGGTTGGCTCACTTCAGCCATTGACGTAGTTCACTGTGAGTGAAAGCCTTCTACTCTTTCACAAGGAGCACATCCACTCACAAAGTAGTTCTATTCATTGCCAGGGACTACTATGCAATGTGTGCTCTTTAAAGCAAAAATTATTATTGGTGTTAGGTCTCACCTGGCGTTAGCAACGTGCATGCGTTGCTCTCACAATGCGAGGGCCTTTTGGAATCAATACGGATTACAGATGTGCAAGCGGATGGCCAGAAGATGTGCACGCGGGCACTGGATGCTTTACTGGCGGCATGACACTCTGGGGACTTTTTTTGGGCCGCCAGTAAAGCATCCAGTCCCTGCGTGCACATCAAGAGGCAACAGAATGCCTCTCTTACATTTGGACTCCAGTACCGCTACCACAGCTATACTGATTGATTTAAGTGTCTCCCTCATACCTCCCATCTCTTATGTTTACAGCCACAAGGCAATACAATGTCTCACTTACTTTAGACTCCTGTACCACCGCTAAAGCTACACTGACCCTTTTGGCGCCATGTACACATCCGAGGTTTGTGAAATTGTCTCTATTACCTGCTCCTGCGCTCACTACCGGACTCTTCCGGTGCAGGCCCACCCACCGCTCTGGTTCCAGCCACTGACAGCAGAGCTATCTCTCCTGGCAGCCCCTCCCCTGACACAGGATCACAGCCCTGGCCGACATCCATTGTATGGGCACCGCGCCCCGTGCCCCCAGGTTAACGCACAGCCGGCACCCCCCACGGCAGAGATGCAGAGATACAGATGGCAGATGTGCCCCCCAGGCCGGTTAGGCATGCCATCCTTCTGGTTGTTTAATTGTTGTAGCGATTCTACAAGTACCAGTAACGTTACACAATGACTGTTTCATATTTTTGTAGACACTGGGAGATTAATTGGCAGCTCAGGACGTTACTTACATTTCTTTAACAGACCAGCCGATTAATCTACCAGTGTCTACAAAAAATATTAAACTGTCCATGTATAATGTAACTGGTGATCGTGGAAAGCGCTGCCGGTCACCATCACCATTTAAAAAAAAAGCAGCATTAGTTACAGCAAAGCTTGTGCCACGCTTGTGCAATCAGCTGGCAATGATACATGTGCTAACATTTTTATTTCTAGTGCGTGTATTGCTGCCAGCTGATCGTGGCACAGGCTTTCCTGTCCCTGACAAAAATGCCTGCAAACAAACTGACTCCTCCAATATGGGCAATCAGTTGCCTTTGAAAATAAGCGTGGTCTCCAAAGGCTCTTTCTGAAACCGTTTGTTGTCAGAGATGGCAGGACAAACTCTTGTAATCCTAGCTCTGGAAGCATCTATACTGCAACTTGCAAACTGCTGCAGGCAGTGAGGAAGGGATTTTTGGAGCCACTTTAACCTGTTTCCGGCTCAGTGAAGTGGGAAATACAAGCAGAGATCTGCTAGCCAGCTTCTATCGCCACTGCTGGAAGCCAGAACCACTGATTCTGGTCAATGAAATGCTATTGGGAACTCCCACCATTTTGAATAAATATCTTCAGACGGGTTAATTAAAATGGCTGTGCTCATTCGTTAAGCCCATCTGCCACCACGTGGGATTGGTGCATTTGTGTACTGCTGGAGATGGCTGTGGGTGGGAGTACAGAGATCCGTGCACATACAGGCTTGTATAAAACCATTTCCAACACATTCCAGTGACACCGTAATGTGTTTTTAGGCTCTATTTTCTTTAAATGTGTCTACTTTTATTAACAAGATATTTATGTTTAGCAAGAAAACTTGTTTATCTGGAAGACCGATACACATGGGTTTCCATTACGATCGCTAGTTCCCAGGAGCTCCAAATGTTACCACTGCTACACCTCCTGTTACTGTCTCTCAACAGGATGTGGCCTCATGGCTAGTGCTGCCATCAGGTTTGAGCCTTGGTGTCGGCTCGCCACCTAGTGAAATCACTTCATCTCCAGTGCCTACCTTATGTGGATTTATTTGTTTATTCAATACGTTCATTTCAGTTTCTTGAAAATATTATTTAACATAACCTTGATAAATTTCTTTAGATCTCGTTAATTGGTTTCTTCAAAGATATGCTGTTTTCATTCAAAAAAACTCTTTATTCCATATTTCCAAATATTTTTGTGCATAAAAAGACAGCTAACCACCGGTGTTACTTCTATTGGAACTATTTCAGTGCTTTTAATCAAAATGATACACAAATTATAAAACATCTTTTGGGAAAAAATACTACAACCAGCTGTCTTGGTCATTTTGTTTGTGAATACAGTCATTGTTCAAAAACACAAAAATGCCGCAGATAATAGCATTTATACAACATATGTCAGAACCATGATGGCACTGCAGGTTTAGTCTTAGAATTTACGTGACGTATTGACCGTGGCTAATGTCTGCTTATTTGGTGCAGAAATGTAATGTTACAATTAATCAATGCATATGGACAGGTACATGGACATTTTTATTTAACAACAAGGAGGACAGGCATTGTTTACATATTGCACCCTATTGAACACATTAAATCACAATGCAATAGCTCTCGCATTTGTGAGAGTTTCAGCTATTGGCATTCTAAATAATAATGCGGTTTATTTATGTGTTTTAAAAACCAGCAAGTGGTGTGTAAAGACACACCTTGTACTGATAGTTGTCGCTTATGAGAAGCAATGTTGGCAGTAACTGCGTCTCTTTTACTGCCAGCTCGCTTTCTCGTAAGCAAAGACTATAAGTGCAAAGTGCGGGTTTACGCACCGCTTGCAGGTTTTTGAAACACATAAAGAAAAGGCATTGGCATTTATAAAGCAAATAGCTCAAACTCACAAAAATGCGAGGCCTATTGCATTGCAAATGCTTGTTTGTATTAATGTGGATCCTGTAGCTCCCCTAACAATAATGTCTTTAAAAAACCTTGACAAAACAAGCACTGACAAAAATCAAAAGGCTCGCAACCAACAGCCAGATCTATTGGCTTTGGCAATGCTTGTTAGAGGACGCATGGAGGCTAAGGTAAGCTTTAAGGGGAGGTGTGACGTGTTCAACTGCTGAGGCTGAGGGAAGGATGCGCTTACCAAGGCATCTGTTAAGTGGTAAAAAGAGCAGCTGAGTAGGCACTGTCCAATAACAGCCCCTGACCTCTGAACCGGAACTCCTCCTCAATGAAGACTTACAGTATACTCTCTTTATTGTCTTCGCACATGCTCAGTTCATGGCCAGTGATCCGAGGACAGTAGTGCTGCTGATATTGAACAGTAGGAGTGGACTTCTCGGCGCCCGGTAGTTTTTAGGCGTTACTATTCAGGGATTTTTATGCGTGCCATCGCTTGCTGAAGTAATTGGCAGTGAGGTTTCTGGTTCAAACCTCCGCGGTCCCCAGATTCTGTCACACCCGCGGCGTCCAAGGGACTACAGAAGTTCAAGAAATAAGAAAGTGTCTCTGCAAATAAGAAATTGTCGAATGACTGGAATTTGATTACACGCGCATTTCCCCAGAGGGTCTTTCTTTAAACTTGCTTTTTTGTTTCCAGCCTGGACAAGAAAACAACGTATTTCGGATTAGACCACATTCGCTGACTGGCCTCCTGCATCGCCGCCATGTTCCTTCTGAACCTTCACAGGGGAAAATTGTGTCCTTTCCAGACATAATGTCACCTTGGGCTAGATGTAGGTAAATTGAATTTACCGACTCTAAAATACCGAATTTTACTGATTTGGTATTTTAGAATCTGCAAATGCAATGTAGGTACAAATTCTGTATTTTTTACCTATTCGGTAAAAATCGAAATCTGCCTTTGGTAAATCGGTATTTACCAAAGGCCCATAGGCCCATAGGCCCATAGGATCGAATGGGAAATATTGATTTGGTAAATACCGACTCGGTAAATACCGAATCGGAAAGCAAATAAAAGTGAAACTGAATCAGGCAGCCAATCAGGTGCTACCACCCTCCCCCTCCCTACCAGGAAGTGGCTCCACAGACAGCTGCAAGTAATTAGAAGCTTCTGGAGAGGCAGTTGGAGCTGAGCTGAGTCCCTGAGCCACAGAAAAAGTTTTGCACTTTTAAACTGCGAAAATGGCAAGCAGCAGTGAAAAGGAACAGCCAGAGAGGAAGAGGAAAATAAAATTTAGCAACATGGAGATGCAGGTCCTTGTGGAGGAGGTGGCGAAGGAACACCAGAAATTGTTTGGCATGCTTTCCCTGACTGTGGCTGAATCAGCCAAAAGGAATATTTGGCTGGACATTCAAGCAAAGGTGAATGCTGTACGAGTGACTCCAAGGGATATAGACGACCTGAAAAAGAGGTGGTATGACCTCAGGAGCCTGACAAAGAAAAACATTGCTGAGCTCCACAAACAAGCAAACAAAACTGGAGGAGGGAAGAACCGTGCACCCCCCTGACTGACCTGGAGGAGCTGGTGGGGTCCACCGTTGAACCAGAAGGCGTCTGTGGACTGGGAGATGCAGACAGCTCAGCCAGAGCTGCCACCAGAAAAGGTAAGATGCATGCACAGCAATCACCCCCACCCCATCAGCCTTCCCTTTAACCTATGTGACAAAGTCAACCACTGTCCAGTAGAGATGGCACTATACATGAGCAATGCATTATGGAACATGTAGTCAGTAAATGAAGGACCATGTCATACTGCACAGCAAGCAACAAGTTAGGCAAATCATTTCAGACATAGTGAAGCGCAGGCAACATGTACATTGTACAAGTGAAAATTATTTAATTGTAGTGTCTATGATGCAGTTGCACCAAGCTAATGTACGCTCTTATGTCCACAGGCGAGACATCACGCAAGCGTACCAGAGAGACAGAAGGCACGGCACCAGAGAGCGATGACAACCAGGAGCCAGGGCCAAGTGCAGAGAATGTCACAGAGGACACAGGTGCACCAACTGCACAGCCACCATCCCAAGACCCAGAAATGTCTCCACATCTGCAGGCATCCCCAGAACATTCAGGTTCCACTCTGCTACTGTCCTCACCTGAAGTGCCTGCATCACTGCCTCTGACAACTCCAGCGGGTGACATGGAGGGGGATGCCATACCAACCTTGCCTGGGGAAGGTAGCCCTGCCACACAGTAGTCCAGTGCAGAGGTTGTCCGTACAGGTAGCAGACGCCGCAGGCACAGAGAAAGCATTGTAGCAGCTCATGTGGAGGGTCCCAGTGTCTTCCGTGGGTTTGAGGGTAGCATGGTGAAAATCCAAAGGATGCAGGGGGAGGGCCATCCAGTCTGTGCAACGCCAGATAAGGAACCTGAACACAAATGTGGAAGATATAGGGAAGGCCATTAGAGAACTGGTCGATGTTAACAAGGAGATGGCTGCAGGATGTGGGACATGACACAATCCGTGCAGCTCCTGTGCAGCAAACTGGACCAGGACATGTCAGCAAGGCGCAAGGAGAGGCAGCGTGCGCAGCAGCAAAGTAAAGCAATGAACTGCCTGGCCACAGCCACTTCCCTGCTATGTAGACGTTGCATTAACATGCAAGAGGGACTCACCCACAACAGCAATGAGGTGTCTAGGGGCATTGCTAGTTGGACCGGTGCTGTAGAGCTGATGATGAATGCACAGACAGCACAAACGGCTGCCCTGGATGTCCCAGAAAGTGAGTAAAGCACCAGTAGGAGCAGCATGACAAGCCCCCCTTGTTGTGGAGACACGGAGGAGCAGCAGGCGCCATGGTGAGCCAACAGCCCAAACGCACAGTGAAGAAAGCCAGCCACTTACATCTGGCACTGGTAGGCGTGGTTGGAAATTACTTTTTCAGTTAATGGGGAAGTGACCCAGGACTACCATTATTACATGGATGACATTTGTGTTGCACATTTGTGCTTTTGAATACCTGCGTAGTGCCAAATATTAAACTACGTTGGGTGCATACTCCACCTGTCTGGGTCTCTTTACTTACTTAAAAGTAGTTGCATGTGATCTCTGCTCGTCTGTGTCTGCCATCTGTTGGTGTAGCAACTCCTGCTGTGTTGGGTTCAGGCAGAGCATGATCATCATCATGGTCCTCATAGTCGCTCAATTCCACTTCTGTGCCCTTCTTAGTCGCAAGGTTGAGCAACAATGCACAAGTGGCAATCATCTTACAGCAGGTTATAGGTGTATACTGGCGTGCCCCTCCACTTTTGTGGAGGTAGCGAAACCTGCTTTTCAACAGCCCAAAGGTGCGCTCCACAATGTTCCTGGTTGATTTGTGTGCCCTGTTGTATCGCCTCTGGCTGAGGGTTGAAGGGTTGAGGTAGGGTGTCAGGATGAATGAGCGGACGGCATATGCACTATCCCCTATTATAAAATGGAAAAGACATTACTCTCATGCACACATACACATACCGCCAAATTCCCCTGCTGTCAGGCGTGTGTAGATCCCACTGTTCTGAAAGATGTAGGAGTCGTGGGTACTTCCTGGAAACTTGGCCACTATGTCCGTGATAATGTAGTTTGCATCACAGATTACCTGTACATTTATTGTGTGGGTAGACTTCCTATTTCTGTAAATGTACTCTGTGGTAGCAGGTGGGCATATTGGGATGTGGGTGCCATCAATACAGCCGATAATGTTGGGGAAATGTGCTATTTGAAAGAAGTCTGTCTTGGTCCTGAGTAGTTCTGCGTGCGTTTCAGGGAAGCTGATGTAATGATGCATTCTCTGCATCATGGCCTCTAGGAACTTCCAAAAGAAACGGGACAGGCAGCTCTGGGACACCCCACCTACCGCAGCAATCACACTCTGGTAACTCCCAGAGGCAAGCAGGTGTATGCATCACAGCACCTCCACATGGGGTGGGATGGCGTGCGCCCTTGGGGTTGGGTGCTCCAAAAGTGGGTGCAGGTCCCTGATCAAGTCCAGAATGGTTTGGGGGTGTAGCCTGTACCTTTGTAGGATCTCTGCCTCAGTTAGTTGGAATAGGGTTATCCTCTGCCTGTAGACCTGCTCCTCCTTCTTCAGACCCTCTCTCCTTCTGCCTGTAGCCGTAGCCGCCTCGCTATCACGTCGAATGCTGCCATTCTGGTCAAAGTGTTGCTTTTGGGGCCTTTTTTATAGCCTGCACCTGGTTACCACCTGCTTTCAATCCATGGTAAATACAGACTCTTAAATACTGAATGTCATGCAAATTTGGTATTTTAGAGGTTACCTACATCTCAAAAGTAATTTTTTCCATTTCCTATTTACCGAATCTGTAAATTTACCGAATCGGTGAATTTACCGATTTGGTAAATTTACTGATTCCGTAAATTTACCGATTCGGAAAATGTACCGATTCTGAAAATTTTTTGACCCCTACATCTCAATATCCAAATACCGGTCGGTAACTGCCGAAATTCGGTATTTTCGGCTGTTACCGACCGGTATTTGGTTACCTACATCTGGCCCCTAATGTTTAGTTCATTTGTGTAGCGCACATTCTGCCATTAGTATGGCCTCACAGCGCTAATAGAGTCCATCCTTCATTTTGTGGTCCCGTTGAAGACAGACGCCTGGTGTGACCTTGGAGCTGTCTCCTCCACAGTGTTGTCTTGGTTTTGTTAGTGTTTCCATTAAGCGTGTTTCAGTCTCCGCGTCAGTGGATGTGCCTGAAGGTCTCACCAAATCAACTGAGCACTTGTCGCTGTTTTTTGACATGCACATTGTCCTCCATGTAAGTGAGTTACCTGCAGGTGGATAATGATGTTGGCAAGCCATCACAGCCATCTTGACTGTACTGGGTGGGTGATAGGCAGGCTGTAAGGGGGATGAAAAAGTGGGGGTTTTTAAAAGAGGCACAGCCAAAGATTTGTTACTAGGAGTCCTTTGCACGGGGCGTGGCCTATTTGACTACGGGTTGACTTAAAAGACGCAAAGTAAAATCCTGTGTTTCCAATTGAACCACCCAGCCAATAGTTTGATGCCTTTCTGTGAGCTTTCACCAAAGAAAAATCACACAGTAACTGACATGTACCAAAACAAGCCAAACGTATTGGTCTTGACAATGCTTGATACCAGTATCAGATAAATCAGTAACAATGATGTTGTTGTGAATAAGCAAAATTGCAAAAATTTAAATTCTGGAAATATGAGTGCATTAAACATTAAAATGTCTCTGGCAAGGCCGATAGCCCTCCGGTTCATCCAATCACACCACTTTCGCCTGTAGTCTTTCTGTTACACATCTACGCCCCTTGTCTGCGCACATCTTTTCTGAAATCCTCCATTTCCACGTCTCACACCTCATCTATTGCCTCTTCAGCATCCTCGTTTCACTCTTTCCTGCATCTCTTTCACTTCATAACCACTACACAAGTAAAATCATGATTGTAATGAGTGCATGTGACTATTGCTCTGTGCGGTTTGCAGAGTACAAGGATTGGATGAACATATTCGGACCCCTTTACGGCACACTGATGTGCTCTGTGAGAAACGTTTGCTGCCAAAGTGTGACTTTTTGTGACGCTCCAGCAGGGCAAACCTTGAAATCTTATCTACAAGACCACGCCAATTTGCGAGCCTTTGAAAGACCTCATAGATATGGGATAAGGCAAGGCAGCACTTACTCTGCCCCAGGGAGGAGTTGAAAGGCAACACCCGTAGATGTTGATGCTTCACAGATTTGCAAGACCATGTAAACCTGGGGAGGCACCAACACCTTACTCCTCCCCAGGTGCGGCGCAACGAGGAGAAATAACATTATTTCTCCACGTTTTTTCCTCTTTCTATGTGTGCAGCATTCAGCAGCAGACACAGAAAGAGGAACATGTCTCAGTGGATTGTTTCTGTGCAGGAAGGTGCGGTTTCCTGTACTTAAACAACCCTGTCAACCACACAGGCACCATTGCACTCCCTGGAGTTAGAATAGTAATTTTTACCCCTACTCTATCCAACACTTACCCTACTGTTGCACCCCCTGGAGTTAAAATAGTAATTATTAAACCTACACTATCCAACACTTACCTTAACTGCGATGTAATGGAATGCGTTGTAAAGGTAGTTTCTAAAAATGCGATGTAATGGCATGTGATGTCGGAACCACACATGCCGCAACTCAGCCAACCCGGGCTACTCCTCTCTCTTTCTCCCTACAGGCGCCGGCAGCAACAGCGGTGCGCAGCGGACCGGAAGCGACCTCTCGTGACCCCGGAAGTGTGGCGATTCAAGAAGGACCGGAAGTGACCCCACCTTCCCCAGGTTCCCGACCAGACGATAGAAAAGCCGACAAGCAAGAAGATGTGGGGTTCCCAGCAGTGGACTCGTGGCAGGAGTTAGCAACACGGAAGAACCAGAAGCGGAGAGCGGAGGAGAAAGGAAGAGCCGAGACAAGGAAGAGGAGGAAGACGTTTGGTGCGAGGATTGGTGGTGACCTCAGGAGGTGGCTGGAGAGCGGCCGTAACTCGGAAGAGAGTTACGGCGGGGCACGTGAGTACCTTGTCACCTTTCTCCGTGTTTCCCCTTGTAGTTAGTGTAAATATTGTATATAGAGTCACAAGCAGCACCCACTGTAAAAATAAACGCACCCCTGACACTGTATAGTACTGGACACCTATTTTCTCCCCCCCTCCCTCCAACCCACACTCTCTCCCCGTTACCCGTCTTTTACTTCCCTTCTCCACCTGCCCTACCGTACCTCCCTCACGCTCGCTTTAAACCCCCTCACTCCCCGGTGCGGGTGAAAGTATTCCTAGGTCCGTTGTCCTCAGGACTAATCGCCCTGTATTTTTCTCTTGTACCTCCGAGGGGCACACCGTTACCTATACCGCGGCAAGACGACCTCAGCCCAGCAGCGGACGTCCTACAGACGACCCCTCGCTGGATCCTCACCACAACGACCCCACCTGCATCTCCTACCTGGACTCCAACCTTGGCACATGTACTCTAAAGACCTGGTTTCTGTACTCTTAATAAATTCGCGCTAATCATAGCGCACTTCATCCGGCCTCCGCGCCTGTTATTCCGGCCCGCCCCAACCCCCACTCCACAGTTGTTGTCAGATGTGGGATATCCCGGAAGCATGGAGGCCGCAGTTAAACAGCTGGCAGAAGGCCAAGAACTTCTTGGGAAATTGATGGAACGGTTCCTCAAGACCGCAGAAGATGACCGTGGGCAACTGCATGACGTCCTGAAGGGTCAGGGCACCGCACAGGACCAAGCCCTTGAGAAGCTTACGACTGTCATGGACCAACAAAGGCCAATGGCCTCTCTACCCTCCGTGGTTTTACAGAAATATGTGGCTGGCGAAGATCCCGGTTTCTTCTTCACGAATTTTGGGCGCCTGGCCCAGGCCGCCGCCTGGCCAGCCGACCGATGGGGTCACTACCTCGGTCCTCTTTTGACAGGGGAACTACAAGCAGCCTACCAACAAGCAAACATACAGGGACAAACCCCCTATTCTGACATAAAAGCTTGCATCTTGGAGCGTCTAGGGATCGACGACGAAACGTACAGGGTTCGGCTACGTCAGGCACGGGAAGGGCCCCAGGAAAATCCCAGGGCGTTGTCCTTACGTATCCAGGACCTAGCTAACAGATGGTTGAAACCCGCCACGTCCAGCAAGGAAGAGATACTATCCAAGATTTACCTGGAACAGTGCCTAGCATCCTTACACCCGGCCACACAGAAATGGGTACGCCAACACGCTCGACTGACCCTCGACAGTGCAGTGGAGATCGCCAGCGCCTACAACCGAGCACAAGAGTCACAGCGTGTTAAGGATGAACACCCCCCACGCATACACCATGGCAGCCATCTCCGGCCGCAAAGGCCCCTCCTGTGGTCCGAAAACCAGACCCTGTTCCCTTGATGCCCTATCCGGTCATGTCTCGGCCACCACAACCCAGTCCACAGTGCTACCATTGCGGCGGGTATGGACACATAGCCCGCATATGCCCCCAGAAGCAGGAACCCATGGAAATAGGACTGACTAAGAATTATGTGTGTCTCACTACGGAAACAACCCCGCCACCATTCCGCTGTCCTGTACAGATTGATGGACACCGAATGATGGCGCTTGCCGATACGGGGTGTAGACATAGCGTTCTGCGACCACAAGAACTGCCCCACTTCGTTGGACCAGTGACAGGGACCGTGGCCATTAAATGTGTCCATGGCGATACTAAGAGCTACCCGACCGCAAGAGTGTGTGTGCAACACCCCACCGATAAAGGAAGCCTGCTAACAGTCGGTCTGGTACCCAATCTTCCCGAACAAGCTATTCTAGGTAGTGACTACAGTGGTCTTCCCCACCTCCTACAGGACACCACAGACTCCCTGAGGAGATGGTGGGCGGAAGCCCCTTTTTCCCATGACTCTCCTGCTTCGGACTTTCCCCCCAAACCACTTAAAACCAAAACCCAAAAGAAAAAGGAAAAAAGAGACTTTACCCTGGCTTGCCCTGCTCAGGTGGACACACATCCGTGGGAAACAGATAGGGAATTCAGCGCAGCTCAGCGAGAAGATCCCGTGTTACACGACGCCTGGGGGCGTGCCCTCCCCCATGAAGATCCATTGCAAGTAGGTCCTTACTTCTTCATAAAGAATGGACTCCTGTATAGGAAGGGAGGGCCCCAGACAAAAACCCAGTTGGTTATCCCTGGACTGTTTCGGGAGAAGGTACTGTTTCTGGCCCACAGTCACTTGCTAGGAGGACATTTCAGCGATGAAAAGACTGGAGAATCAATCTTGGAGAAATTCTATTGGCCAGGCGTATATGCCCAAATTAAACGCTATTGCCGGGAGTGCCCGGTGTGCCAGAAAACCAGCCGGTATCGGCCTCCGAGGGTACCCCTCCAACCCCTCCCTCTCATAGATGTCCCCTTTACTAGGGTAGGGATGGACCTTATAGGCCCCATGTTACCCTCTAAGAGCGGGTGCAGGTACGCTCTGGTGTTAGTGGACTACGCCACCCGATTCCCGGAAGCAGTACCCCTCCGACAACCCATCACCCAGAACATAGCCAAAGCCCTCATTTCCATCTTCTCTAGGGTGGGTTTTCCCCGCGAGATATTGACCGATCAAGGGACGCCCTTTGTCTCGTCCCTTATGCGCCAAGTCTGTTCTAATCTGGGTATCAAGCAAATAAGAACCTCTGCTTACCACCCCCAAACAGACGGGTTGGTGGAGCGTTATAACGCTACCTTGAAAACCACCCTCAAAAAGCTATTAGGCCTTGAGAGCAAAAGGTGGGAGGAGATGCTTCCTCTCGCCCTTTTTGCCATCCGTTGTAAGGTACAAAGCAGCACTGGTTATTCACCTTACAAACTGTTATATGGACGAGCACCCCAGACTCTCTTGGACATGGCTCGCGAAGCATGGGAAGCTGAGCCAGACCGAACTCGTCCTCTACCCGAATATGTAGACAATCTCAAGACACACTTAGGCGAAATTAGAGAGATTGTGAGACAGAACCTGTTGGCCGCCCATACTACCCAGAAACACCAGTACGACAAAGGATCCAAAGCCCGGTCCTTTGTTCCCCGAGACCTCGTGCTACTACTCCTACCATCTTCAGACCATAAGCTGCTCGGACAGTGGCAGGGCCCGTTCCCTATCCTAAGACAAGTGACTCCGGTCACCTATGAAATTGAAACGGATGCCAGCCGAGGGGTCACCCAAATGTACCATGTTAACCTCCTAAAGAAATGGGAGGGACCCCGTCCCGTCTTATCCGGTAGTCTACCCCTTCCTTTTGAAGGATGCTTTGACCCAGACCTACCTGAGTGCAAGAAACAGGACCTCTGCCGGTCCTTGTCCTCTTTGCAATCAGTGTTCTCCTCCTTACCTGGACACATCACCGTGGTGGAACATGCCATCCACACGGAACCTGGAAAGACGGTAAGACAACGACCATACCGAATCCCTGAAGCCAGTAGAGCCGTCATTAAAGAGGAAACCAACCAGATGTTGAAGATGGGCATAATAGAACCCTCCAGCAGCAGCTGGAATTCGCCCATCGTCTTGGTTCCTAAACCCGATGGCTCTACCAGATTCTGCATCGATTTCAGGGAGGTGAATAAGATCTCTGCCTTCGACTCCTATCCCCTACCTCGTGTAGATTGGCAAAGCTAAGTATATAAGCACCCTTGACCTGTGCAAGGGCTATTGGCAGATCCCCTTAAAAGAAGAAGACAAACAAAAGACCGCGTTCTCAACCCCAGAGGGCTTGTTCCAGTTTAAAGTAATGCCCTTCGGGCTACATGGAGCCCCGGCTACATTCCAGAGGGCTATGAACCGGGTCTTACAACCCCATTCCCATTACTCAGGCGCTTACCTAGACGACATCGTTATATATAGCGATACATGGGAACAACACCTTTCACATTTGCAGTCTGTTGTCTCCTCCCTTGGTAAATTTGGCTTCACCATCAACCCCTCCAAGACCACTTTAGCGGCACAGAGTGTAAGGTATCTAGGATACTTGTTGGAAGAAGGGCACATCCGTCCTCAGGACAACAAGGTCAAGACCATCCAAGCCATACCCTTCCCCCAAACACGGAAAGAACTCCGTGCCTTCCTGGGGATGTTGGGCTATTACAGGAGATTCATTCCCAACTTTTCCCATACCGCAGCTCCACTGACCGACCTACTGAAGAAAACTGCAAAAACAGAGGAGACACTAAAACAACTGTCTCCCTTGCTGTTACATGCCTTTAACCTGCTCAAGCATTCCCTGATTTCTGAACCTGTGGTAATGAGTCCCGATTATTCCCAGCCCTTCATCCTACAGACCGACGCGTCCGATCAGGGTTTGGTGGCTGTTCTGTCCCAAAAGGATTCAGAGGGAGCAGAAAAACCAATCCTCTACCTCAGTAGGAAGCTTTTCCCACATGAAATGAACTATTCTGTTGTTGAAAAGGAGGCACTGGCTATTAAATGGGCAGTAGAAAGCCTCCGGTACTACCTGGAGGGACGAGAGTTCCTCTTATATACCGATCACGCCCCACTTGAATGGATGGCACGCAACAGAGGCCACAATGACCGAGTACTCCGGTGGTTTCTCTCTCTGCAACCCTTTCGATTCAGAACTTTACAGCGGAAAGGGCTAGAACAGGGTAATGCGGACTACCTCTCCCGGTATCCGCCACCCACAACCCCTACAAGAAAGACACCTAGGGAAAGGGGATGTGAAGAAGCGACCCTTACCTCCACGGAGCAGCGACCCAGTGTGGACTCCCTTGCCTTCGGAACCACACATGCCGCAACTCAGCCAACCCGGGCTACTCCTCTCTCTTTCTCCCTACAGGCGCCGGCAGCAACAGCGGTGCGCAGCAGACCGGAAGTGACCTCTCGTGACCCCGGAAGTGTGGCGATTCAAGAAGGACCGGAAGTGACCCCACCTGACCCCGGAAGTCATTCCCCAGGTTCCCCGACCAGACAATAGAAAAGCCGACAAGCAAGAAGATGTGGGGTACCCAGCAGTGGACTTGTGGCAGGAGTTAGCAACACGCGAAGAACCAGCAGCGGAGAGCGGAGGAGAAAGGAAGAGCCGAGACAAGGAAGAGGAGGAAGACGTTTGGTGCGAGGATTGGTGGCGACCTCAGGAGGTGGCTGGAGAGCAGCCGTAACTCGGAAGAGAGTAACGGCAGGGCACGTGAGTACCTTGTCACCTTTCTCCGTGTTTCCCCTTGTAGTTAGTGTAAATATTGTATATAGAGTCACGAGCAGCACCCACTGTAAAAATAAACGCACCCCTGACACTGTATAGTACTGGACACCTATTTTCTCCCCCCCTCCCTCCAAGCCACACTCTCTCCCCGTTACCCGTCTTTTACTTCCCTTCTCCACCTGCCCTACCGTACCTCTCTCACGCTCGCTTTAAACCCCCTCACTCCCCGGTGCGGGTGAAAGTATTCCTAGGTCCGTTGTCCTCAGGACTAATCGCCCTGTATTTTTCTCTTGTACCTCGGAGGGGCACACCGTTACCTATATCGCGGCAAGACGACCTCAGCCCAGCAGCGGACGTCCTACAGACGACCCCCTCGCCGGATCCTCACCACAACGACCCCACCTGCATCTCCTACCTGGACTCCAACCCTGGCACATGTACTCCAAAGACCTGGTTTCTGTACTCTCAATAAATTCTCGCTAATCATAGCGCACTTCATCCGGCCTCCGCGCCTGTTATTCTGGCCCGCCCCAACCCCCACTCCACAAGGATGTTGCGATGTAAAAACTGCGTTGTAAATGTATGCATTGTAACGTCATACATTCGCAGGCACTCCCTGTCCCTTTAGCTCACTCTTGCAGGTGCCTGCTTTCTCCCCTTCTCACAGTTTTCTCCTCTTCCTCTTCCTTCTCTTTCCCCCTTGTGGGTTTCTCTTTCTCTTGCACAGAGTCAATGGGCCTGGTTATGAGTTGAGGTGTTTTTTATTGTCCCTGATAAATAGCAATGCCATGGGTTACATTATTTACCGAGTTTGATAAATAACACCTATTATGAGTTTATGGGGAATAACGTGCAGGTTTTGGTGTGCAACACACCAAAATCCGCATGATACGGTAAACAACATAAGGTTTCCCCTGTTAAATCTCAGCAGGTTTGACCAGCTGAAATTTAACGAATGTAGTGTTATTTATTGCATCTGATAATTATGGGATGTGTTAAATAACAGCAAACTCATAATTCACTCCTGTGCTTAACAGGGGTTGTTTCATAGGATGGAATTTAACGAGCCACTTATAATTAGGCTCAAAGTCTGATAAAAATATGTGCTTGTCTTTAAAAATGAGTGCCGGGGCAGCCTCACCTGCCCAAATTCAGCACTAATGTTATCCTCTATAATGCAACCTGCATTTATATAGTGTGTTTCTGCAATTTGTATGGCCTCGAAGCGCTTTTGAATCCTGAGCACTCTTCTCAAAGGCTCTGGGGATTCTGAGTGATCGAGGTCTTGTGGGCGTGTGTCTGGTCAGTGAAATCCAATTGGTTGAATGTAGTATTGAGCGATGGTCCAGCCCTACAACCTGCACACGGTTGTGTATGTCACAGGAACTCACTGCGTGCTTTGTTCCATGACGGTGAATGGTTGTCCATCGCCCAGCATGCCGTCTCTGGGCCAGCATCACTGCCAGAGATGTAGCTACAGTGCTGGGTTTGCTGCTCTGTTGTCTTTAGTATGGCCAAGTAATGTGTCCTGTTGATCCTGGCAGGTATGTTTGTGGGAGGAGGGGATGTGCGGTTGTGGAAGCAATACTTGGCTTTGGTGCCAAGTTCTGCACAAATGAGCATGGGCTGCAGGGCTGATACTCACCAAAGGACTCACAGGGAACAGGATACAAAGAATTGAGAAAGGGAATGCAGACAATGAAGAGGTTCTGCAAAAAATAAGAGCATGAAGGAATATGTTGTCATATTTCCCGCTCGATCCATTCCACTAAGACATACAACATGTATGTGTACTTTCACTTTTCCCTCTCTGGCCCTCGAGGCCAACGAAGAGACAGCTTAAATGCTCTGATAGATGCATGAAGGGCAGCTCCCACATGCCCCACAGGCAGGGCCGGACTGGGAACTCAAAACAGACCTGGCAATTCCATCGGATCGGCCTCCAATGTGTTGGGGGTCAAGGGGTGTGCAAGGGTGCTAGTGGGAAGCACTTCTGCTTAATTAAACCGACCACCAGCACTGCTGCAAACCGAGCCCCAGTAACACAAGCATTGGCATAGCCAATAGGTCTCGCCTTTAGGACCTTATAAGTGTTTAACCATGCAACACTTGATTTTGTTGCACAAAGGATATTGTGCTGGATAACTAAACACTTATAAGGTCCCAAAGGCGAGACCTATTGGTTATGCAGAGGGGGGTTTATGGCGGAAGAGCCAGGGCAAAGAAAGGAACAGAAGTGAGAGAGGGGAAATGGAGAGGTCTCAGGGATGAAAGAAGTAAAAGAGGGAAGTGAAGGAGTGGACGGAAAACGTGAATAAAGGAAATATGAGAAAACAGGAAAGGTGTACACAAAAAATAGTGGAGGGAGAATTAGACGAGGGACGCGAAAATGAAAGAAACAGAAAAAGAGACAGAGGTAATGACAGAAAGTGACATGGAAAGCAACAACAACGCAGAGAGTTTCAAAGAGCAGGCAGGCAGAACAAATAGCCATTACATACATGCATCAGTGGCAAGTGTAACATCACATTTGTTATTATAGCTAAATGGAGAGGAGCATATCTAGCTAGAGCTGGTTTTATTCACTCAGCTTCAAGCAATATTGTGACATTACACTGCCTTCTAATGCGCCAAATGAAATTAAGACTGGGATTTTTTAATTTAAAAAATTCAGGGCCAGATGTAGGTAATCCCAGTTTACCAATTCTTAAATACCAAATCATACCGATTCGGTATTTCAGAATCGGAAAACGGGATGTAGGTAAAAAATCGGTACTAATTACCGATTCGGTAACATTCAGAATTCCTAATCGGTATTTACCGAATCGGAAAATACGATTCGGTAAATCCCATTCAACCCTACGGTCTTGGAGGCCCATGGGGTTGAATGGGATTTACCGAATTGGCATTTTCCGATTAATAGGTAGAATACCGACTTTTATTTACCGATTTGGTACTATTTTGACTCCTACATCTCATTTTTCAAATACCGGTCGGTAACGGCCGAAATGACCGAATTTCGGCCGTTATCGACCGATATTTGGCTACCTACATATGGCCCTCAATTCTTAAGAGCCGGTAGCCATCTTGGGCAAGCTTTGACGGTTTCTGTATGTATTTAGCAAGGGTCTTGGACAGTAAAATAGTACTTCACATGGCGCAAGTTACTAGGTATTTGTATTCCACAGATCTTTCACTTCACATGTATAGAACACTTTTCATTCCATTAAAAGCATAACTATATACATCTGTTTTAAGCACTTTTTATGGTCATGCCATCGCCGGTTCCGCTCCTGCATAACTAGAGTTTGTGTTAAATCTAGGCACAGGTTTAACATTTCAACATCCATGAAAACTAAATACCTGGATCAACACTAAGGAAATAAAAAACACCCCATTTAAAAATAACAGGGCAGTAGAAAAATGTGAAGGGATGACAGTGCTCTACTTGAACACCATTAAGCTATGTTTAAAAGTTGGCACAATTTGAGGAGGAATGTGAACAAAGCTGTTTGCCGGTGGCTTCTGTGTGTTTGACCAGAATAGGCATTTGGAATCCTTAAAAGAATATGTATGTTATGATAATTGGTTTGTTAAGTGCTGGTCATCACCCGATAGGGTATCCTGGCTGATGCAGGTGAATGGGTGCATAAGTCGTGCAGCTAGTTGAAGAGCCAGGTCTTCAGCCCCTTGCAGAATCCAAAAAGCAAGGAGGAGCACTGATGTGTGGAGGGAGGTCGTTCCATGTTTTGGGCGCGATGTGGGGGAAAACTAGGCCTCTAGTTCTGCTAGTGTGCAAAAGGGTACACAGTCTAAATATCGAGTTGTTAATGTCGAAGTACCATATTATCGAGTCCTAAAAGTCGATGGTAAGAAATATCGACAACCAAAATATCGTTGTAGAAAATATCGATTTAAGTGTGTGTTAATATTATCGAAGACATGAATTTCGAAATCAGTCATATCGAAGCTTAAAATATCGATAGTCAAAAATATCGATATGTAAAAGTGATGTTTTAAAGTATGTTAAGTAATGATATAGTAAAATGTTGTCTATATATAAGGTAATTTATATCTATAATTCCAATAATTTTAGTTATAAGTGTAGGAGCGGGATGTAGAGTTTATAGGGGATAAGGGTGGGTAGTGTTTTAAAAAAGTATAGTGTAATTATGGAATATTAAATTTCGAATTTTAAGTAAAATTGTACATTTTCGAAATTTGATTTAAATATTTGTAAAATGCGAAATTTTAAATAAATTTATGGAGTATTGTTACATTAATTGTAGTTTGATTTTGTGTATGTAGTACAAATTATTGAAAATATATATTGATATTTAAATATTTACAAAATAATTGTATCATAATTTTAGGAGCGGGATGTAGAGTTTATAGGGGATAAGGGTGGGTAGTGTTTTAAAAAAGTATAGTGTAATTATACAATTTAAAATTTCGAAATTTCATTTACATTTCTAAATTTCGATGATTGAATTTTTTTTTGAATTTTTCGAAATTTTATCGAAATTTTGGGAGTATATAAATAAAAATTTAAATTTTCTTTTGTGTATGTACTAAAAAGTTTAGAAAATATTAAATTTTTTTTAATTTTAAAAATATTTGTAAAATAATTTTAGGAGCGGGATGTAGAGTTTATAGGGGATAAGGGTGGGTAGTGTTTTAAAAAATATAGTTTAATTATAGAAATAAAAATTTCGCTTTTGAATTAAAATTTCTAAATTTCGAAATTTGAAATTAATATTTGAACAAGTCGAAATTATATCGAATTTTATGGAGTATAGTACAACATTTTTTAGTTTGATTTTGTGTATGTACTAAAAAGAATTGTAAATATAAATTTTTTATATATATTTAAAATATATTTGTATAATTATGTTAGGAGTGGGATGTAGAGTTTCAAGGGGATAAGGGTGGGTAGTGTATAAAAAAAGTATACTGTAATCATACAATAATAAATTTCGTATTTTATTAAATTATTTCTACATTTCGAAATTTTAAATACATATTTGTTAAATGCGTAATTTCATACACAATTATGTTATGTTTTTTATTTTTGTGATTTTGTGTATGTAGTAAAAACTATTATTAATATATATTTTCGTAGATATTTAATAAAGAAATGTATCGTAATTTTAGGAGTGGGATGTCGAGTTTATAGTGGGTAGTGTTTTTCAAGGGTAATTTTTAGGGTTCAGGGTCAGTTTTTAGTTTGTGGGTAAAGGGGTATTTTAGGTTTCAGGGTCAGTTTGTAGTTTGTGGGTAAAGGGGTATTTTTAGGTTTCAGGGTCAGTTTTTAGTTTGTGGGTAAAGGGGTTTTGTTAGTGTTCAGGGTCAGTTTTTAGTTTGTGGGTAAAGGGCTATTTTTAGGTTTCAGGGTCAGTTTTTAGTTTGTGGGTAAAGGTGTTTTTTTAGAGTTCAGGGTCAGTTTTTAGTTTGTGGGTAAAGGTGTATTTTAGGTTTCAGGGTCACTTTTTAGTTTGTGGGTAAAGGGTTTTTTTTAGGTTTCAGGGTCAGTTTTTAGTTTGTCGGTAAAGGGGTATTTTTATGTTTCAGGGTCAGTTTTTAGTTTGTGGGTAAAGGGATATTTTTATGTTTCAGGGTCAGTTTTTAGTTTGTGGGTCAAGGGTTTTTTTTAGAGTTCAGGGTCAGTTTTTAGTTTGTGGGTAAAGGGGTATTTTTAGGTTTCAGGGTCAGTTTTTAGTTTGTGGATAAAGGTTTTTTTTTAGAGTTCAGGGTCAGTTTTTAGTTTGTGGGTAAAGGGGTATTTTTAGGTTTCAGGGTCAGTTTTTAGTTTGTGGGTAAAGGGTTTTTTTTAGGGTTCATGGTCAGTTTTTAGTTTGTCGGTAAAGGGGTATTTTTAGGTTTCAGGGTCAGTTTTTAGTTTGTGGGTAAAGGGGTATTTTTAGGTTTCAGGGTCAGTTTTTAGTTTGTGGGTAAAGGGGTATTTTTAGGTTTCAGGGTCAGTTTTTAGTTTGTGGGTAAAGGGGTATTTTCAGGTTTCAGGGTCAGTTTTAAG
This sequence comes from Lissotriton vulgaris, assembly GCF_964263255.1. NCBI lineage: Eukaryota > Metazoa > Chordata > Amphibia > Caudata > Salamandridae > Lissotriton > Lissotriton vulgaris. Next base: position 51,845,378 of record NC_141697.1, read on the forward strand.
TTTTTGGGTAAAGGGGTATTATGGTGTTCTGGGTCAGTTATATCGGTGTATGAATAATAACTGTTATAGGTTCAGTGTATAGTATGTACTCTAATTACATGTGGTATATAGAAATAGATAGTACATTACAGTTATAATACATTTGCAAAAATATATAAAAATGATTTTGTAATAGGTAATAGAAAATAATTACACAATTTTTGTTGACTATAATTTTTTTTATTGAACAATTGAAAAATACGATCACATACACATTTTATCAAGCTATGTTTGGTATAAATATTAAAAAAAAGAAGGACAATGTTCTTTTAATAATCACATTTTTGAGTAGTTTTCTTGAAAAGTACTTTTAATTTGTAGAGAAAAAGTGGTTAGTTAACATAATGCAATGTATGATATTATACATACATAATATAAATATTATTTCTTAATAAAACATTATACATGTGTAATGAAAAACATAAATCACTAAATTTCTATAAATATAGTGATATACAGATGATGATATTAATATATGAACACTTTTAAATGTATAATATAATATAAATATCTTTATTAGAACATTTACATCATCATCAATGATTTGTTTCAAACAATACAATTTTGTTATGTATAATTATTATTATTAATAAATACGTTTTAATAATAATAATATTCACATATTCGTCATATTGTAAACAAGTAAATCAGGAAAACAAATACAATATTACACATTTAGTTATATAATAATTTTAATAAATATTACATTAAATATTTCTACATTTTTATACTTAATGTAATAAATATTAAAAGTATGTAAAATATAATTACTATACAGCAAAAAATATGTACATTTCACAATGTACTATGCAATTTTTGGTACATTACACATAATTTCGAACCATATATATAACAATAATGGACATTTATAGTAGTATTTTTCACAGTTACATATAATTCGGTTCTTTTATTTTGTAACCACTCTTTGTCTTTTTGCATTATTTTGGGAAAGGGAAAGTCGCGGTTGGAAGCAGGTTCACGTTTGAGTACGTACGATTCTACTTTTATCTTTTTAAAGTATTTTAACTAAAAATTAAAGGTACTCCTTTGTTATTTTGGGGTTGGTAAATAAAGTATGATATAATGGAGTGGACTCAATACGTATTTTCGTTAACGAGTTTTTGGGCCATTTGAAATAGTTGGAGTTAATGAGTATGTGGTATCATTTAATTAAAATTAAAAAAAATTGGAATGTTATGTTTATATATTATGGTATACTCGTTAGTGTTATGTCGGTGGGATTGTTTTGATTTTTTTTGTCTCGTATTTTGAAACAGCTATTTCCGTTTCCGATTACTCTTTTTTTTGGGAAAGGAAGTGTGTTTCAGTTGTTAGAACGGAGATGTATAACATTCTTCCTTTATATTTTGAGTTCTCTGAAATATTTATCACAGTTTAAGATAACTGTCGTCATTTTCAATGGCATTTAAATAGTCGTTTTATTTGGATGATGGATAGTTTTAGCACAGTTAATAGAAAAATATTTAATGATTTGTTGGATTAAGTGTTTGAGATTTACACATTGTATTGTCGGTAAAGGATTAATCTTTATGATGTTCTATTTAAAGGTAAGTTATTCATTTTTATTATTTTGTTTGGATGGAAACAGTATTTAAAAAAAAATAATTTCATATAATGATATATTTATTTAGTCTTTTTATAATAGTGTAAAAAAATAATTTTGACTAAATAAATATAGATTTATTATATTAGAATATGTGTGTTATCATATTCAGGATATTGTTTGATGTTTATCCATTGATTTACTTATTGCAATTAGTTTAATGTTTTGGCTATCATTTTTAAATATTCCAGTCCTCTTGTTGTAGGATATAGTTGGACTTGCTGTTGAAGATATAGATACATTTGAGCAGTTTGTCTAGAGATTTTTGGTTTTAGTTGTATGACAGATTGCTCTATACGTAATTCCTGAAAGCTTTGCTCTTTTTGTATAGCTGTGAGTAGCTTGTGTAATGTGGGTGTTGTACGTCCAGTAGAAGAGAGGAAGGCATTGTGCCAACCTTCAACAGCATTGTTCGTTTTTGCCTCTTGGTTCAGCGTTGCTAGATACACATTCCACCAGGGAATTAAAAATTTAGGCTGGCGTCTGTGGCCTGACCTATGTAGTCTTCCTACCCAGTTGTCCTCAAAGTAATCTAAAAGTGAGGCGAGTCTTTGCTCATTTTGGGTGTAGAAAGGACTTTCAATTAATAGATTGTAATGTTCTGCCACATCAGTTACTGGTACATATGCCAGAGCAATGAGATGTTTGATTTGGTATGCAAAAGTTATATTTGTTGCATACTCAACACTAAGGGCAGATTTTTGTAAATGTCTCCAGAGACATTGATTGAAATGAAAATAACATCCTTGAATGGATGTGTGTGGGTAACTTTTCAAAATAGAATTAATCATAGCTTGTTCGAAGTCTATGATGATTTTCATTGGGAAGTAGTCAGAAGTTTGTTCTTTTATTTTTTGCAAAATTTCTGAGTAAGTTGTGGCTTGTTTGTTCGGTAATAAACAGTATATGAAGGGGATACAGGTATTATGATATTGCCCATGAATTGTGTATAATTGGTAGAAAGGTTTTGGGCATATAGAAAAAGTTCCATCCATCATCCAAGTAGCACTTTCTGTTAATTTTTTCATATTGTTATTAGTTGCAAACATTATTATTCTTTTGTCCTTGCTATGATTATCATACAAAATAAATGGCTCGTCATTATGAGTGATTACAAGCTCAGGCGGAATTATGACTTCCTCAAAAGTTCTAGGAGTTGGTATATTGGGTCTACTTGCTTTCTTTGTCCTTGCTATTGTTCTTTTAATGGAAGCAATAGATGGTAGCTGACCTCTTGCTTCTCTGGGAACTTTAGGTAGTAATTCTTTCAGAATTACGTTGGTAGGTAGTTCTGATGTGCTACTTAATTCTTTGATATTCTCGAGAGTGGATCTCACTTCGATTTCCGAGATGTTTGGTGGGTGATTATGTTCAGTGGTATTAAGAACACTAGTTTCCCTTGTTGTAGCACGGCCATAGCATTTATTGGAGTAATATTTCGTACACTTCCAATTTACTTTTAGGTCTTTTTGTTCCTCCTGAGTATAAATGTAGCCCATATAGCATAACAAAAATTTGCCTTTCTGAGATGTAATAAATCTTGCATCATCAGTCATTCTTGAGTTCTGGTATCTAGAAAAGTTAATATACAAATATTAATAAAATGTGAAATGTATAAAAGATTTTAAATAAAGCAAGTACTCTTAAAGTAATTTACTTACCAGCAGTAATGTTCTATGTATCGAAAGTAGGTGCTTGTTGAGTCCGATGTTGTTGTTCTATTGCCACGGGTCTGTTGATAAAAAATTAAGTTTGTTATAGGAAAAGTTACAATTTTTTTTTGGGTTACATTTTTGGTAGTTTATAACGTCTCTAAAAATACTTTAGTTTAATTGGATTTTAAAAGAGACATTTCCAAGATAATATTAACAGAAGCATACAAAGAGTCATTTTTGGTTCGAGTATATTCTATAGAGTTTATAAGGACTAGTTATGTTTTATTTCTGAACTTACCTAGAGAATTAGAGTAGTAGCAGAATGTTTGTTCTTTGATGTGAGTTATCTGTTTTCTGTAGCTTTGAGGTCTGTTTAGAGAGAAAGTTTATGAAAATTACCAATGCGTTTATATGTTCCATAAACAATACACACTTGTTATAAAGCATTGTTACTTATTTGCTGAAAAGAACCTGGGATGACACATGTATTATGAGTTAAAGCAAAAGAAACATATTTAAGAACAGGAATAAATAATTCTTTACACAGTATTGTAACGTTTTTTCCCCAAAACATTCTGGCTTCACAATATGTATTAAGAGTTACAGCCGAAGAAACAAATTAGAGAGTTAGAAATTAGGACACTAATTGTCAAATAACGTTAAGTAAATACTAAAAATATGTAGATACCTTTTTTAAATGGAAAAGTGTCCAGTTTCTTGAAGTTGAAGTATAACTTTATTTGTTTGTAGAGTCTGTTTAAAGGCAAAGTACATAAAGAAACAACAATTTAGGTTACAAATCTTGGTCTACAAGTAATAGTAAAAAAGATTAGCATTTATTAACAGAGCTATATCATTACTTACTTGTAGTTTCAGGACGAATTTTCTTGCACAGAAGAATATAGATGGTGCTCCCAAAATTGGCAGTATGTGGTCACGAAAAATATTCCCTGCAAGTTGTATGGCTGTCTGTGACTGGTTTATATAGTCTATGTGTAATTAAGTTTGCTATCTGATTGGTCAGATATGTAAAGACGAGTTACTATTGGTTAGTTTGAATTTTTTTTAACTTAAACATTTAAGATATATCTTCTTATATTGTTTATCTAGAGGAACTGAAATGATATATTTATGTTATAAAAAACTCTTGTAATTAATATAGAATATGTACAATGAGTACTAAGTCTAAAAAATGTATGTTTACAATGACTTTATATCCAAATATCGTTAGTGTGCGAAAACACAATTTTTTACATTAAATCTTACTTAATAATTTGAAAAAAAAATAGTGAAGTCTTTTAAAATGTGTGTATTACTAAGAGAATAGATTTATTGCTGTTATATATTAAAAATTGAGTATTATTTAGCAATCGATATTTTTATATAGACGAAATTACTGTTATCGATTTTTTAGTATTCGATATTATTGTAGTGTGCTACATGTAGTATTGAGTGTCGATATTATGGTAGTCGAAAATACTGTTAACGATATTTGTGTAGACGATATTTTTGTACATCGATATAGTTTGCTCGATATTTTTGTCGTTTTCATGTTAAGTATAGGGTGTCGATATTAGTGATATCGATGTTTGAGACTCGATGTTATAGTAGGTCGATTTTTGTGTAATCGAAATTCTGTCAGTGATTCTGCAAAAGAGAGGGAGGAAGAGCGCAGGTGTCTGGTGGGCTGGAGTAAGTGAAGGCTGCTGTTGAGGTATTCTGGACTTTGTTGTGCAGTACCCTGTATGCCTGCCCAAGGAGTTTGTATTAGCAGTGTTTGTGTATTGGAAGCCAGTGGAGTTCTGAGGTGTGGCATGATGTGGGTACAATGTGGGGGATCTAGGATCAGTCTTGATGCGGCAATAGCTTGTCCTTTGTCGAACTTAAGTATCCCTTCCCAAAACAAACAAACATTAAGGATATCAAGAATTTTTGCTCCTATAAAAAATCCTTTTCTGAATGGCGGTTCCTAGGTCACTACTGCCGTTTGTAAATGGTATAACAGAAGATACTATACCCAATGTGTTTAGGGACCTCGGAAGGCCTGGTCAACCTTGCCTGAATTCAAACTCAAATCCATACACACATCAGATGTCAGCCTGAGCAGAAGTAGTATACGACAAAAAGCAAAGGTACGGGACAGGTGGAAGCAGCAGTAAAGGATTTCTCACATCACTGCTCGCAGCTGTAGGCAAGGATAGGCAAGGGGCCATCTGCGATTTCACTCGCCCTCTTGCTCTTGCACAATTCCAGGAGTAGCGGACTGAGAAACAGGTGTATGCTGGGAGCCTTTGCAGTCTACACCTTAAATTTCATTGCAAGAGTGTATTCCGTCTCACAAGCTATTGGACATTTGTTTTTTAACTATCAAGGTGGGACAGTGTTTCTCCTGGGCATTCTGCAGAGAAAGATGGTGTTGCCGCATTGTGTGAGGTGAGGAGAGGGGAGAGGGGATGGGAAAGGCTAATGGATGAAAAAGTATGCAGCGTGGTTTGAGTTGTGGCATTGCATGGTGCTAAAGAGACAGAAATGGGGTGGGGGCTGAGTGCGAAAGGGAGGCGGTCTGAGAGGAGATTATCTGGGACGGTGTAATGGCAGAGTTTTTGGCTTTATTTAGAAGTGATATAGATCATTAATCTTGCTCGCATCTAGTATAGGTATTCTTAGCCTGTGTTGGCCCTTTTAAGCCCTTTTTCCAGACCTAGAAGAGGATAGCTGCTTAATATGCCTTTATTCTTGACTTTAACCTGTCTATTGCCTATTGGCTTTGACATATTAGACACATTGGTATGGTTTATGTAGGTATTCTGACAGAGCTAAGGAGCATTTCACCCCTTTCAGGCCTACAGGCCTAGAGCTAGAGGGACTCCATCTTGATGAAGCTGAGAGGCTTTTCAGGGCAAAGGCAAAGTTTATAGTTAAGGCTGTTGTCCGCCCTAAGCGGACCGGAGAGAACCGGCCAGAGCTGAATCTAATCAGGAATTGTTCCCGGGCTCAGGTCTCTAGACGAAACAAGCAGACTGGTCACTGTGGGAGCGTCTAGCGCAAGGAGCCTGGTGCATGGGATTGGTGGGAGGAAGCTGCTGGCTGGAACTTTCCATGAGGAAACAGCATTCTATATCAGTGAAGTGCAGAGGCGGAGCCAGTGAGTCAAGCAGAGGGAGTCAAGCAGAGAGGGAGTCGAGTGAAGGTGGCGGTGCCAGAGAGTCGTGTTAAGGTGGAGGAGTGGAGAGCAGTGGAGTGGAGTTGGCAGAGAGAGAGAGAGGGTTCAAGCTGGAGAAGAGCTGAGTTGAATAGTGAGCTGGAACTGAAGGAAGCAGTCAGAAGCAGTGCTTATCAGGAGGAGGTGTGAATAGCTGGAGTCTGAAGTAATGCCTTTTAAAAGAGACCGAGGAGAGATTGTGGACTAAATTGGACATTGGCGCAGAGACAGAGTGAATAAGCTAGTGGAATGAACGGTGATCAGAGCGGCAGGAACCATTAAGACTGAATCTGGAAGGTGGAGACAGTTCGTGTGGGGGAGAGGAGTCCAGAGACAGAGCGATCAGCGCAGAGGTGTACCCAAGAGTGCAGGAGAGAGAGAGAGTCTGAGATGAGCCAAGGCACAGACGAGAGAGGAACCCAGATGACAGCTAGAACAAGACTACACACTAATAAGGTGAAGGCGTTCCTGTTATATTAATTTACTTTACACTTGCATCTTAATCTTATCTTTATTCCCTGGGCTTTTGCATTGCTAATCTTTTCTCTTTCAGCGGTGTGTTCTACCTATAGTCTTTGTCAGATCTGTGTAAATGTTTATATTGTTATAATAAAACAACCCCCAGTTTGTAGAAAACTGGCACGTGTCCCCTTGTATTCTTGTTCACTGAAGGTAAATGTATCTCCTAGGTAGTTACTACGTGAATGGATGAGTAATCCCAATCAGGTAAGTGGTGATCACATAAATAGGGAGTGAGTGGACCTATGATGCCAAGAATAGGGGACGCATGATATTAATTGGCTAACTCCTAATATTATTGTAGTAGCAGACCCTTAGTGAAGAGACTTCCCAATATATATATATATATGTATAGGTGTTCATAGGAATGTGGTCGTCGTTGATATGCGGCGTTAGTGACAGCACTGGGTGGGAGACCAGTGTTAATACCCACTGGATTGTGGCTTGAATAAGTGAGAGCGTCAGGGGGGAATACTGACGTGGAGTTCGACAGGATTGTTGAGCGTTTGGAAACGGGAGCATTGGGTTCTGCAGGCCCATGTGTAGTCGCACCGGATTGTGCGCAATATCTGCCCTAGGGTAGACCGGTCTGGGTCTGAGTGGCCGCGAGACCAACTGATGTAAATAAATGTGGTGTAGGGTATGGATTTCCCTAGTAATCAGTGAGTATTCTTAGTATCCCTATAGATTTAGTGGTGTTTTTAATATTATGAGCTTGTATATTGCGAGTTCCCCATCCTCAGGTAGGTACCAGGTGCCTGGATAGGTGGTCCTGAGGAGGGAAGGTGAGTACGTTCTGGCTGGGTTGGAGGGGCCCCTGGGGGCTGATCCCACCTACTCAGAAAATCCAGCCATTACAGACGGTCTGCCATGGGTAGTGATGCATCAACGCCTTTATTGTGCCAGCACTGGACATAGCGCACCCCGCTCCCCAAAACAAACAATGTAAGTGCGTTAGGGCTGGATGCTAGGTTTCATCAGATATAAAGATAAGGTGGTCTGGCATGCAAATATGTGATGAAATTTGGGATGTTTTTACCATCCTTGCAGAGGGAGAATGTATGTGGGCTGCATAAATTGTCCATGGTGTGTACACCTCACTGAGAACATCAAAGCGGCCGCGAAAGTGAAAGTGATCGCAATCAAGCACGGCAACCGCTTAATGAGCATGACGAAGAAAGCCATATGGAACCTCTGCTCGTAATCGTGCGCCCGCGCACATGCACGCAAGCAGTAGGCTGGCCATGGTAGCATTTTTTTAAGCCCTTACTAAAAGTCTCGCCAGACCAGCGCATGCTCTGGGTCAGGCGAGACCTAAAAAACGGCCTCCACTGGTTTAAAACCGGCCCCCAGCCTTCCTGCCAACCGGGGAAATGCCCAATGCCCGCCACAGCCAGCCCAACCCTGCCCACAGGTGCTGCCTATCCGAGACCAGTAAAGAGGTGCGCCAATTGCAGCTACTACCAGTTCCCTGGGCATCCTTACCACATTCTCACCCTCCCAAATGCTCTACAACAACTTATGTAAAAAGGCGCTCTACCAGACCTGGTATCACATAAAATAAAACATGAATGAATAATAAATGAATGTTCTTGGGATGCATGCTCCATATAGCTTAAAGTGTCCTTTCTAGATGCAACATATTTGGAGCCTCTGGACCAGGGTTTGGGGAGAGGCGCACAGGGTTGCAGCCTGCTCCGGTGGTCCTGGTTAGCTGGGTACATATGTGCACAGTCGCAGTTTTGTCGTGGGGCATTATGTTGTTAGAGTGAATCTAATCAGAGAGAGCGTTAGGTGTAGGATAAGACTAAAGATTAGGGTTGGGGTCAGAGTTAAGGTTATGGATAGGGTTGACGCTTTGGAAATGATAGTGATTAATAAAAGAGGTGAGTTTGGAGTTATATGTAGGATCAAGGGAAGGGTTAGGGTACAAGTTATGGTCCGTTTAAAGTTGTATTTAGGGTTAGGGGGAGGGATAGGGTTCAGTTAAGAGTAACAATCAGTCTTAGGGATCCGTCTAGAATTTAATATAGGATCTAGGAGAGGGTTAGCGTAGGTTTCACTTTCACAACATAATCCCCCACTACTAATTGCAACTGTTCACATGTCTACCCAACGTAGCACAGACCCCATGAGTATGGGACAACCCAGCGTTCCGCCACCCAAAGCCAATCCCACATATCCCATAGGCGCGAGATACCTGCCCTCTTCTAAGAGCTCTGCCACATGCAGATATTGCAGGTACTGGGAACTCCTTCAGCGTCCTCAGTGTTTTATTATCACTCTGCTGGGAGTTCCCGCCACATCCTCATCATACTATCATACTTCCCAACACTGTGCGAGGACTTAAATGACATCATAAGAGATATCTATGCGAGAATGTGATATACGACTCCAGATACCATATAAAATAAAACATGAATGAATACTCCTTAATAGTAGTAGCAGTAGTATGAGCTTTATTCGATAACATTTATCATACTCCTTAATATCACTTTTATTTTATACAGAAGCAGGGGTTATATTCTGGGTAAAAAAGCCTCTCAAACCTTGTTCTTGATGTCCTCTGAGTAAAATAAGCAATGCTTAGCCTCTTGAAACTAGTTCTTGATATTCTGTTATGGACGTCGATTCACCAAAATGGCAGGTGTAGTGGATATTACATCATATACCTTAATGATGTCACAGGAAGTGTCATCATATGACCTTTGACTCTGAATCTTACCAGGAAGTGATGTCACATGGACCTAATCCTGATGATGTCACAGTAATTAACCAAGCTAAAGTTACATAGCTATTGCATGATTAATATTGCAACCCAACACAAACAAATGTCTGTTTTAGACATCATCTATATAAGGGGGCAGACATAATGTGTCAAGGGAACAGTTATCTAAATTGTAGCGAGCAAGTGAAGTGAGTCTGATGTTTTCTAGGGGGATCAGAGAGTAAGGGGTTCTCTCTCGTGAGAACATTTTGAAAACAATAGGCTCTTATAGTGCATTTTAATGCACAATTTTCACATAAATTTGCTAAAAGGGGTAGGTTCTGAAAAAACACTCATTAAAAATGCAAGTCCTTTCCTGCAGTGCCAACCTAAAGAAAGTTGACGATCCCCATGAAGTGACCCAATTATTAAAATGTCCTACTGGTGTCCCCTAATGTCAAACATTACCTCCATTGTTAGGACCAGCATTTGGCCATGGGAACTCTTTTAGTGCACACATTAGATACAACAGGGCAGTGCCAGAATTCTGCATATACTGCTGTCCATGTAATATGGAGGACCCTTATGTCAAAAGTTACGTCTAATATGTAGAGGACCCCATTTTGCCATGGATGGCCCCATGACTTTGCTACAGTTGTCCTCCAAATTCTCCAATGTGCTAGACCAGCAATTTCTCACAGGTGCCACCTATGCCAAGTATATTCTTCAGTCTGCCAGCACTGCCATTTTTTCATAGGTATCCAATGCCAAAATGTACCCACAGAGTGCCATGGCTAGCACTTCGCTGTGGGTATCCTCCAAAAGGGCAGTGCCAAGGGTGCCTCTATAGGCTCAGAAGCATGCCAGTTCTGGCAGCAGATTTGCAAGCATAACAACCCACTGTCACTCATGCTCACATTCACTTACTCACACATTCACTCATTAGCACTCACTTCATTTTCACTCAGTCTCTTGCACTCACTCTTACCCTGGCTCACTCATTCGCACTCCCTCTCGTTCCCACACTCTTACTCTGACTCATATTTACTCATTCACTTTCACACACACACACACACGATCCTACATACTAACATACATGCTCACACATACACATGCTCTTTCACACACACTCTCACCCACATGCACACACACAACATACATGTTTAGCCATTTTACTTTTCTTACCTAAGATCCAGTGAAGGTCCCATTGCAGATGTTTCTGTTCTATTTTTGATTACAATAATAGTGATTAATGCGCTATTATTCACTATTAGTGTTATAAAAATGGGCAGGAAATGAGTTTGCAGTCTGACTCTGGTAATGCAAGACCCCCCTGTGTTTTCTTGGCAGCTCTGTCCCTGATGATGAGAGCTTCGGTGTTTTCCGAGCTCAGGGGTTGGAATTTCGAGTTGGGTGGGAAAGAATGCACCAAATACCTCACCCTTTATTATATAACGGTAGGTCAAACGGTAGATCAAGCTGGCATTTAACAGGGTAAAAGTATATGGTGTTTATAGTACAATGTGGATTTTGGTGCACTAGGCACCTCAATCCACATATTATTCCCTCAAAACTTGTAATAGGCACTATTCATCTCACCCAATAGATAACACACCCCAGGGTATCATTATTTATTAAGGGCAATGAATAGCACGCCTACTCGATATCAGGGCTTAGTGTATTGTTGGAGTAAAGCACATACCATTGTTTTATGCTCCATGTTAGACGTTTGCCACTTCTAAGCACTGCAAACAATAGGTGTGGCCACTATTATTCACTTTACAGCTATTTCATTCATCAACATAGGAAGGATGAAAGGTTTATAAGGCCCTTTGGTGATACAAACCGATGACCTGCAGTTCACATCAGATGCCAGCTGCAAGCATTCAACTCACTGAGACATCTTGCTAGCACATGATAGAATGTATACCTTTATATGAAGGTTTTATGACTGCGACCAGGAAAGACAATATATACGCACAACGGGGTAGTTCTTGGCTGCAATCAAATGAAGACTGCATATTAGATGCATAGCACCTCCAATGTATGGTGACCAAAGAGAGGTCGACATTAAAGTTCAAAGGCAAACTTTAATATGAGATACATTGATAAGCCAATTGATCTGTTTCCCACTCCCAGAATCCTCTGCACTTGTCACAATGGTTTACAGCCTGACAATTTATAAAGATGTCCTGTTACTGCTACCCCTTGATGTCAAAGGTAGGCAGCTGGCAAACACACATAAGCAGACACCGCATGCTTGGCCAGTAACACATGAGACCTCCTATTGTTCAAGCAGGTGTGCAGGCGCCTACAAACACACAGCCTGACAAGGTCTGGGGTGATATCAGGCCGATGTCATCTTTTCATTTACCCCACCTGTTATCAAAGCAGCACTACAACACACAGAGAAGCATTGGGACCACTACGTTTGTCTTATTTTTCATAATTTATGTAGTAATAGTTTTGATGCTGGTGACGAACCCCAGCCGTCATGCACTACGATGCTCGTGTGCTGATGACGGCTGGGGTTTGTCATGGCCCGCCCGTGTTCGGCCGGCGGCCGCACACGGGAAAAATCGCGGCCGCACGGAAGGGGTTAAAAAAGTTGAAAGAGAAAAATATTGTCTCAAGTTTTCATTGAGCTGTAAAAAATAATAGTAGATAGGTTTTTCTTATAGCATTAGACAGAAACAAAAAAATCTAATTATAATACTTATATTGGGACAGGAGAGCAAATTGTGGTATATTTTTTCTTTTTTAAGCACTACTTAAGAATGATTTTTTTTTATTCAAAAGTGCAAATCTTGCAATTGTACAGTAGTATGAATTTATGATTATATAAACTGGTACTGGCAAAAGCAAGAGGTGTGGCTTGCGTTTTGAGTCCTGACTAAACCTTTAAAGGAAAGCCTGCTGTCGTCAAAACAAGGAAACAATTATTGCTTTCTATACACAATGCATATATGAGAACAATAATGTAATCTTAAATTATACCTTTGATATGTAAAATAGCCCCTCATGCATTGTAATGCCACCAGTCAATGGGACATTACCAAAAAAACTGTTCCTAAGGCAATCAATTGTAAAGAAATAACAACTATAGAGAAAAGAGATTTCTACTCACAAGGAAAGTGACAGAAAGAGTAAAGGCAATGAAGATTCAGTTTTAATGGTTGTCTTAGTCTTATTCAACAATCCTCAGATGAAAATCTCAATCGAATACTTAGGTGCTACGGGTGGTGGCAGCGTGCAAAGTGACCAATATACAGTTCACAACACAAAAATATATATATATACAGTTTCTAAAAAAGTGATCAACTAACAGGACATAGGTCTAAGAATTGTTTATACGAGAAAGCAAAGTCACATGATGTCACAATATTGTGGGTTCTTCCACTGAATGAAGAAGTGGTTGATATCAAGTCAATGTTTCAACCCTAGGACAAAGATTTGGAAAGGGTCTTCATCAGGACAAAGGTAGCTACCTAGAAGAGAAAGGGACTGCCAGACAGGCAGGAGATGAGAAACAGAGAACAAAAACAAATTTTGAAAAACAGGAGGGGAGAACGCAAAAGGTCTGGGGTGACCCTGCAGAAAGGGCCATGTCTAACAACAAAATCCATTCATTTCCAGAATAAAACACTGGAAAATGCCATTGTAATTGTAATAAGGAAGTGTTTGGTGATACCTTCTACAGTGTTATAATGTCAGCCTAACCATGACAAAGAACGCACAGTGGCTCACAGTTACAGGTTAACTTTCATGTTGCATCTACGGTATAATATAAGTACTTCTTGATGTACTGTCATCAGAAGTTAATTGTAACATGAATGGCAAAATATAACATACAATGAAATGCTTTGATGGACAGCCCATCCAGACAATGGCAAAAAATGAAAATCACATGGAAGCGAATGGCTGAAGGTGGGCTGACCCAAATCCCACTCTGTCGTCGTACTACTTTTTAGTGTACTTTTTTTGAAGCATTGAGCCCATGAGGTTTTCTATACAACTAAAGCTGTCTATTCCCAAACCTAGAAATGGCCCATTACACACATTTGTGTTATCACTGTCGCATAGATGCAACAGGGTTGCATTTATTCGGCCAGCTATAGGCCTTTTCACATTTTTTGTTGATGAAACACTGCTAATGACATTTGCAGTTTTTTATATGAATATGTGTGGGTTTTTATACCTTAAATTCTAGTCTGTTTTTATTCTAAGAGGCTGTGGGGTGCATCTGTGCATTATAAGATGAGCAGGAGGGAGGTCTGGGCAGGAAAGGCTCTGTCAGGAGGCCACAGATAATGGTATTTCGAACACATGTGGGGTGCAGGCTTTATAATGGCTATCAGTGCTCTATGACTGACTTTTAACTAGCCCTGCTAGTCTTTAAAAATAATTAAATTGTCAGGATGCGATCACCATGTTGTTATAGACTGAACAGTTGCCTCCATGTGTACACTATGTTCACTCTGATGCATTTTTGGCCACCATGTTCTGTGCACCACACTCAGAATGCTGCTTTCTTCTCCTCATAACTTTCCCAGGGCTGTCACTCGAGGCAGTTCGTGAGGGCTGGCCTTTCTCACAGCGTCCCGGCCATCAGATACTCTGACCTTTTGCTAATTTTCACACCCTTCCTGCTATTTGTCCGGCACGGGAAACGGAGGGTTTTCTTGTCGTGTGGACTGAGAGGAAATATCTAAAGAGAAAATACACTGACCCTTGCATGCAAACAGGCTCATATCCTCTTTCCGCCTGACAGTGTCCTTCCTGGCCGCGCGGAACAAATCTGCCCCTCGCTGAACCGGCTACTCAGAAAGTCCTTGGAGAGAAGGGAAACATTATAACAACATGAACTGCCTGGCAGCTGTGGCCACAGACTGCCAGGAGGGGTCTCTGAAGAGCAGCACTTGCTCGGCTTGAAGCGGAGCGCCACGGTCACACAGTGACGGAGTCAGCAGAAGGACAAAATGGCCGCCACCTGAAAAATAGCACATTACTTCCTTGGCCCGTTCCTTGCCCTTCCTACGTGTGGTATGGTAGCAGAATATAGGGCCAGATGTAGGGAAATACCATTTACCGATTCTAAAATACCGAATTTTACCGATTCGGTATTTTAGAATGGGTAAATGGGATGTAGGTATTCATTCGGTAGTTTTTACGGAATCAGTAAAATTTGGTAAATACCAATTCAGTATTTACCGTTTCGGTATTCCCCATTCTTTCCTATGGGCCTGGAGGCCCATAGGAATGAATGGGAATTACTGAATCAGTAAATACCGAATCAGTAAGAGGGGGAAGACCTACAAGGGTGGCAGGGTGTCACATTGACACCCTGTTTCACCCCTGAATAGTGCATGGGTGCACATGTGGCATATGTCTGCCACATGACACTGTTAAAAAAGCACAAAATTGCTTTTTTAACGGTTTTCGTTATTTACCACCAACTTGTAGTTGGTGGTAAATAACGAATCCTTACAAGTGAAAAGCACTCACTTGAGTGCTTCCTACATTAAAGATTCAGTAATTTACCGATTTGGTATTTAAGAATTCGGTAATTTACCGATTCGGTAAATTACCGAATCCTTAAATTAGGCCCCTACATCTCAAATGCCTAATACCGGTCGGTAACAGCGGAAATTCGGTAATTTCGGCTGTTACCGACCAGCCTTAGGCTTCCTACATCTGGCCCATAGTGTCTTAAATATCATCTGACGAAAATATAGTGTCTTAAATATAATTACAGAAATTTAAAAAACCTTGGAATTACCAAGGAAGCCAAAGAGTCAATGTCAGAAAAAATGGCAGGGTTTGAATGGGAAAAAAGAACAAGTCTGTGGGTAAGCCGGTGAGCTTAAGTAGAAGAATAAGCACTGGTGAACTAATAAGCTGCCGCAATTCACAACTGATAAACTGCTGGGTAAAGTGGGTCACTGGGTGACGATCATGCAGACCATCCACTCAGGAGCCCCAAGACGCCCATGTCGCCACCATTTCTTCAACCTTGGAGCATCACCCATCAGCCGGCCCTCATTCACATCCTTCAACACCTCCATCACATCCGCCACATTCCCAAAGACTGGAAGAATGCAGTGGTCAATACCCCCCTCAGGAAGCAGTTGGCTGACCCAAGCCAACTGAGCAACTATCGTCCTATCTCCCTGCTCCCCTACGCAGCCAAAGTGATTGAGAAGGCCTTCAACAGCAACTCACAACCCACCTCGAACACCACCACCTACTGGACAACACACAGGATTCAGAAAAAAAACACAGCACTGAAACAGCACTCATCGCAGGCACTGATGACATCTGGGCCATCCAAGACCCCGCTCGACCTCTTGCGGCATTCAACACAGTCTCAGACAAAACACTCTTCAGAAGACTCAATGAGCTCATCATGCAAGGACATGCACTTAGCTGCGTCTTCCTCAGGGGAAGAACCCAGAAAGTCAAACTTCCACCTGGCATCAGAGACCAAGAGTCTGATTTGTGGAGTGCAACGGGGATCATCTCTCAGCCTGACCCTGCTCAACATCTACATAACTCCGCTCACCAACATCATCCGATCCCACGGCATCACTGTCATGTCCTACGCTGATGACACCCAACGCATCATATCCCCGGCGGACAATACAACCACCACCAGAGGCAGCTTCACCAATTGCATGAGCAAGGTAGCAGAATGGATGAGAACCTACTGCTTGAAGCTCAACTTCAACAACACAGAAGTACTGTTCTTTGGAAAAGGACATCCCTGTGAGATACCACCTGGTGGCCGACAGAGCTAGTACCAACAGCAACATCGAACGACCATCCCGGAAATCTCGGGATCATCCTTGAAGATAAGCTCAACATGGCGGCACAAGTCAACGCAGTGAGCGCTGCCTGCTTCCACATCCTACGTATGCTACGAAAGATCTTCAAGTGGCTGCCACGCGACACTAGACACACTATCATGCAAGCACTCATCACAAAAAGACTTGAATACGCCGGATTCTCCAGCAGCTACAACACAGACTTCAGACCTTGCAGGACGCCACCGCAAGACTCATACTCAACCTCGCCCCACTTTAGAGAGCTCCTCTGGCTTCCGATTCAGACACACAGCCATTCAAACTCCTCACGCACACATACAAAGCCTTGTACAACACTGGTACAGCACACCTGAACAACCCCAGGCACTTTCACCAGCCGGACATTTATGCTCAGCCTCATGCTCACTCTCACTCGGACGCAACCCCCACATTCACAAAAGCAGAGCAGGAGACCGCTCGTTCTCGTACGTCGCACCCAAAACATGGAACAACCTTCCACGACAGGGCAGAGCCCCCCCACTTCTTGAGTTCTGCCAGAAGCTGAAGACCTGGCACTTCGAAGAACTGCATCGGGGCCACACACCTACACACTCGCTCAAGTGCCGGGATATCCTCACGGGTGATTAGTGCGCTATAGAAATCGACATAACAGAACAGAGGTAGGAGACTCAAAACTGTGTTTTGGAATCATAGAATCAAATTACATATACACTTTTGCATCATAAATATTTAAAATATATTCCATTCATTTAAAAGACACCAAGGCTAAATAGTTTTTTTTCTGCATTTAACACTTTTAAAATCAACAATCGAAACCTGTTCAATTGCATTGCGTTTTTATTCGGCACCGTTTTGATGACAGGTTGATCGATGCCTGTTGGTATTTCACACCCTGAGCCAGGGACAGTTTGTTCTTCGGTTTGTATTATGTTGATTTGTGGATTGTATTCAGGGCTGTGCTTGTTTATCCTTTATTGCTTTGTAAGTAACGTGATGTAATGCAATTATCCTTATTTTTAGTGTAGGCAGTTCAATAGCATAGGTTGTGCAGTTTAATTGAAATGGATTTGTCAAACAGATTATGTTTTGATTTACTCTGAGTGATTCGTTGAGACTTTGTTGTGCTCTGTAGAACGTTGTTTCTTTCTCAGGAACAGGTGCACTGAGCAGAGTTAATTTTATACTGTGGTTGATTTATGTACATATGGATTTCCTTCCATGGTTTAGAATATCCAACAATAAGAATGTGATTTTTATCCCCGTTTCTATCCAAAAACGAAGTTATCTGTGAGATTAATCTTCTTGTGTGACTGGGCCCGTTTCCGGTGCTCTGGAGTCCTGCCTCCGGAAGCGGAAGTCTGCTGTAAGAGGGAAAGAGAAGCTCGTGGAGGTGGATGGGAGGTCAGCGCAGGGTAGAGCAGGATGGGGTGGGGGAGGCGCACAAGAGAAGGGAGGGGCACAATGGACAGAGAGCTGAGGAGAAGCTCTTTAGGCACAGTAGAACTCTAGGTGAGCATGGAAAAATGAACAAGAGAGCACGCAGGATGTTACAGTAGGGCGGGCAGTGGTCAATTTCTAAAAATATGATCTGCCGGGGGCTCCCGTCAGGAGGCAGCTTGCAACAGCCTGTTTCTCCTGTTAGCGCTGCCTAAAACAAAACCAACTGCTAACCATGAAAGTGGGGAGAGGATGTGGTGTAATGGCCAGAGCTGCCAACTTCAGAGCTGGGGAACCAGGTTTGAGTCTCTGCGTCAGCTCAACATCCTGTGATACTGGGCAAATCACTTAATATACCCCCTGCCTACCATAAATATATGTGTCCTTACCAGGTGCTCATGAAAAGCACTGGTGTTGATGATTAAGTGCCAGTGCTGAGCACCGAAAACCTCCAGCTCAAATTAAGCACTGAGGCTGGGCCATCAAATTTAGAAATAGACAACAGAGCTGAGCCCCAAGTCTGTGTTGGGTCCAAGCCCCAAAGAGCAATCGAAGCCATTTAAACATTTCGCGTGTCAAATGTCTTACCAAACGTCATAAAATACAATAAACTCTTTCAAAATATAGCGATAATTTTTTTAACACTTCAATACCTTAAATTAAATCACTGCATTGAAATGTTAAAAATAATTGTATTTAAACATGCCCTTTTTAGACATCCTAGATCGTACATGCCAACATTTTCAAAATAGTAAGTGGGAGCTTTTGAAAAACAAATCATGGGAATGTATTTTCCCTGTAGACTTATATTGTACCACAGGCAATTTCAGGTGGGAGGCAGCTAAAATAAAGCCATTTTAGCTTACAAAATAGGGAGTCACCCTCCTGAATCGGGTTTATTGGCATGTGTGCCCTAGATGTTCTGACAACATTTCAATGAGCGAATCAAGAGATGCCAGTTTGTCATGGGCACCGTGTACATGGCCAATATTGGTATTTAATGTGGGGCAATGTTATTGTCTATTAAACCATACACGTGAAGTTTGTACATAGTGTGGTGCCTGTACTGACTCCTGCTGCTTACAGATGTGGCTATCAAAATGAGGCAGGCTATAGTGATTTGCATAGTATCACACAGCTTGGCCAAGTGGACAGCCAGGATTTGAACCCATGTTCCCTGGTTCCACATTGTGAATATCACCTGCTCCAGCCCTTCCTTTCACCGCTAAAGGACAATGCTTTGTTCTCAGTTATTTCCCAATCTAAATTATTGAACTGTTTTCAATAAATGTTAGGATCACACATTAACTCAATCTGACCCAATAAACATATATAACAGGTCAAAATGCCTTTCTTGAAAAATAAGAACAAGGTTAAGCTCAAGGGAATGAAGGAGACTATTTTTATGTTAACATCACTGCTTCCTTCAACCTAACGAAAATTAGAGCATTGAATGTTGGGAGCTCCACGGAAGACAACGGAGCGGCTCCAGGCTTATAATGGCTGGTGTAAGCCAAGAGCTCCAGCATTCCAATGTTTCTCTTCATATTTCCTTCTTTATAATTTAGAACATTCTATTCTCAGTGGATGGAATGCTCTAATAGCCTTATAGCCCTTCTGCCTTAGGCTATACCAGTTGTTAAAGGCCCTCTCCGTCGTCATAGTCCTTTGCCTGCGGCTTGGGCCTATAACTGGGGTTAAGGGCCTTTAAGAACAAGTATAGCCCTCTACCGTGGGCTATAAGGCTATAGTAAAGAGAGAGAGAGAATCAGCTCTACATTGAGGGTGACTGCATCGATTAGCAGACCAAAGAAATCACCATTGATGGCTGCCCTGTTACAGGCAGTGGCAGCTGGTATGGAACGGGGGTTCTGGGGTTGGGCGGGGGGTGGATAAAAAAAAAAATCACTTACCTGATTATAGCCGCAGCTTCTCCTCTGCCCTCTTCTCTTCCTGGCTCCCAGCAGCACACAGGCTCCCCTAAGCCAATCAGGACGCTGCTGATACCAGCATGACAGCAGGATCTTGATTGGTCTGTGTGGTCTGTTTAGCCGCTCAGACAGTGCCTGGGAGCCTTGGGACTGGTCTCCACCCGGCTGTGCAACAGAGTGAGGTGGAAAAATGCAAGGTCCGCATGCCGATTTGGCTGCCCCAGGGATGCCTGCCAAACTGTCATGTGCACTTATGGGGCAAACATATTTCCTACTCCCTGTGACCCAAGCCCCGACCTAACCTGGCCCGTAGCCCGTCGTACAAAGAAAATGATAATAACATTGTGCTATTTTCCTTATTCCACTGCTTTGAGAGCAGTGGGGCGATGCTCCTCCGCCATAGGGGAGAAGCCGCCACTGGTAACAGGTCTGCAGTGAGATAAGTGGGTGTTTCAGATTAGCTCGGCAGCAGGCACACTGCATAAAAGTATCTTTTTAAATGTCACGTGCTCAGGTGTCCTGCTTCATAGTTTTTTTGTCTTTTAATAATCATTAGTTAGGGAAGGAAAAGGGCCCATTGTGTGGGCTGCTGAACTCAGTTCTACTGTGGGCAGCCAAACGCAGAGCAACAAGGTCTGAGCCACAACAGACAATCAGCCAGAGCCAGGCTCAAACCTTGCTTCGCTAAGATGGACATGTAATCAGGTGACTAGGCAAAGGGAGAAAGGAGCAGGAACAAGAACAGTGCCCCTAACTGGATGCAAGTCTCACCCCTTGAAGAACAGGGTCACTCATTCGTGGAGTGCAAAGTCACCGTTCAAGCCAAGACTCCTGATTTAGGCGGGAGGCGTGGGCTTCTTTCATGTTTACTTTTACTATTGGCTTTGAATTACTGTAACCTAAAGACAGTTTAAAAACACAAGGAGGGCTAAAAATCTAAATTCTAAAGAATGGAAATTCAAAAGAATTCCCGAAGTGAAGTATTAGCATACCTGCCCTGACTCTGAAATTCACTTCTTCTCAGGCAGATGTGCATCTGTGACTAGACAATTTGGCATCCCCCATATGCAAGAGAATCGGCAAATCACATAAAGCACTCTTTCTGGAGAACAAATAGCTTTCTGCCAAATTTGGTGCAAATCCGTTCAGCCATTTGGGCTGAAGCTCCGACTAAATTTCCAATGGGAAAATGAATGGGGAAAACGTGTTTTGGGACCCTCATTTTTCTGGGCCCCCGCTTGACGGATCACTTCAAAACTTTCCAGGAAGGAGCTGAGATGGATGAACTTTCTTTGGAAAGTTTTGTGAAGATTCGTCAAAAGATGCCGCAGTTACTAGCAAATCAAAAAATGCTCTTCCTAATATACAGAGGTGTTGTGTTAAAACATATTATTTTAAATGTACAAACCCACTGATATTCACCAGTTATAGTTATCTCAAGTGACAGTAACTCGAGCCCCTGCTGAGCACAGTGTCATCATCAATGATGTCATTTCAGATGTTGTAGTGATGTAATCCTTTATGTCACAGAACATGTCATAAGTGATGAAATATGTGAAGTATTTATGTCCCTGTGTATGTTCAATTGGAAAGTAACAGATGTTTTGAGTTGCTTGCTCCCCTTTGTGACTCATAGAAATATTTGAGCTTCCTTTTCAGGCTCTAAACATAACTAATATTCCATAATGCATTAATCACAACTGGTGAATAAAAAAAGAACATTAAAAGTGGCCATTGAAATTTGAGGCTAAACAATTTACATCCGTTGGCATAAAAGCTCCACGAGAAATTAATCATCCTCTCAAAATAAATACCAATTAATTTATAAGAAACTGAAACTTTGAAGGTGATATAAACTCAGCTTCGGAATTTGGGCTAATACCATAAAGATAAATGTGATGCCTGGAGTTATTTGTAGATTCTGAAAGAGTTTTGCCTCCTGGTGAACATTGTATATACATTAGGCTATAAAAAAATGAGGATGAAGCTTATCTTGGTCACAAAAATATCCTAATTGATATTTTGGGGTAAACTGAAAATTCTGTTTAGAAATGATATATTTGATTTCCCAAATTTCAGAGAGTTTCATTTTGCTTTCACACTCCTCAAACTCACCAATGGTTTAAAGCTCTTACACCAGAAACTTCCAAGGGGGTAAATATAGAAAAACAGGCAACAAAGAAATTACCATTCCTAATTTCCTTTTTTGGGGTCAGACAAAAATTCCAATGTTTATATATTGACAGTATGAACTATGTTAAACACACCTTGAAAAGCTGCATCAAAAATTGTGGTAATCATTTTGGTCTATTGGAGGATCTGTTATGTAACAATCTGTACATACACTTAAAAAAATAAACCTTTGGAGGAGATCTGGTTTGCACGCCAAATAATTTCAAGAAAGAGTCCCTTTCTTTCTCATGGATAAAAATAAAATATAATCCACCACAGCAAGTGCTACAGAACTACCCGAGACTATGTCCTGTCATCAGAGGGAAAATTAATACTACTTATCTTCAAGGATCAGAAGGTAAGTCTGTACTACAAGCTCTATCTCCAAGTTCTGAAAATATATTTGAGGGCTTCTCAGGTTAAAACATCATGAAACTTCTGATTAATGATAACATCAATCAATTTGAACTGAATTCATTAGATATAACTCCAACAAACTCAGCAAATAAAAATATCTTATTAATTTGCCCTCTGGTATTAGTAATATCTCATGTTTAAAAGTCACAAGGCAGGCTGAGATTGGTAAAATCTGAGGTTAAGTTAGCATTTATATACTGAGATCATCTGTATATGTAGTTCTATGGTGTGGCCTGTTTGTACACCAATGAAAAGTCGTTTTACATCCACAAACTCATAGAGTCCAATGTGGTGGAATGAGCCACTTATATAGAGTGGCTGGTATAAAATGATGCATGCAAGAGGAGTTGGAAGATGGTTTACTGAATTTGGTTCTGTATTTAATCATCCAAGCTGGTTCTTTGTAACCATACAGCATTATCATCTCAATTACACCGCACATGGGTAACGCTGGCTCGATGTTGGGGGTCTATCGTCAGCTAGTACGGACGTGCCATGGTCAGAATGCTGTTCCTGAGCAGTTGTCTGCTTGCCTTGTCTAGGAGTTCTTCAATTATGTAAATATCTGGCATGTTTTACTTTTCCAGTCCACTCCTGTAATGTTCTTTCCTCTGCTCCTTATTGGAGTTGGATCATTTCTCAAGGGTTATCCATTTTGTTTTGAACCGTACATTCAGCTTGAATGGGATCTAAATGGGAAAAGAGGTAGTGAGGACTGGATGCCCACTCCTGTTTACCACAAGCACCCTCCTTTCTGCCTCATTTCTTTATTGCTATAGTTTTTTCTTGCATTAATTGACAAGTTTTCTATGATGGTACTTTGTGCACTTAAGTAGATATAGATGAGTTAATTGCAGACGTCCCTGGTAGGGAGAAGACCAAATGTTGCAAGGCGTGCTCGCATTGTAGGGAGTGTGGGCATTGGCCTTACAAGAAGAAGCTGAAAGAGACAATGATGAATTGGGTCAAAGGTTTCTCAATTTTCCAGGCAATCATGGTGGAGGGATTCCCAATTCTGGGGGGACAATTGGCAAACAAATACCAAAATAGGATAGCTTGTGCACATGATAAGATTGGAGGCACTGCCTGGAGGGACTATGACAAGGAATTCAGGTGTATTAAGGCCACTAGACCTACATAGGGGTGGGTTCAGATCGAAGTGAACGCATAGTTACGCCTCATGAAACTGCAGAAGGAGGAGGCTGCACCAAGCCAGCTCTTTTGGGCGGGCTCAGGGACAAACAGTAATTTAGGGGGCATGGTGAAAAAGGGGTCATGCTGATACTTCAATAAAAGATCTTGCTCCAGGGCACCAGAGACGCACAGGTTTAAGAACTGTTGCTCTTTCTGTGGCCTACCTGCACACCTCGAGTCCAAGTTTTTCAAAAAGGGAAACGACAGGGCCCCCCAAAAAACATGAATTAACACCTATTATTGGTCAAGCCCCCCCCCTGATTAATTGGCAAGCAATGGAGTCATGGTTGAACATTAACAGAAACAAGGCGGCATCGCAGTCTTTGTATGAGGAATTTCAGAAGGGCTTCAAGATCCCAGCTGAGGGTTGTGTGGGTGTGAAATTTTGCAGAAACCAGCAGTCATTAAGGGCTAATCCTGGCATTGCCAGAAATACGATTATAAAAGAGAAGATTCTGGGGCAGGTGGCAGGTCCTGGTAATTCCATCCATTGGAGAATTTTGTGTGTCCCACTTTGGGGGTAGTCCCAAAAAAAGACCAGGGGGCTTACCGTTTGATACACAACTTTTCAGCACTCTAATGGTCAGTCAGTCAATGAGACTATGGATGGGACACTGTGCTCAGTTAAGTGCATCTCACAAGATCTGGAAATTGCAATGCTCTAGGAACATGCGACCTGGGATCTTGGTAGCAAAGGTGGATATAGAATCCGCCTTCAGGCTGCTTCCGGTGCACCCAGAGGATTCATTTATTGGGTTTCCAATTGGAGGGTGCCTTCTACTTTGACAAATGTAGGTCCATGGGCTGCTCAGTCTCCTGTGCTTACTTTGAGAGGTTTTGTTCCTTCTTGAAATGGGTATTTAGACAGAGATCAGGACACCATTGGGCACTACATTATTTGATTGACTTCTTACTCCTATGCTCGCCTGGAACTAAAGAGTGTGGAAGGGCTTTGCAGTGCTCCAGGAGTTGATCAGTATATTTGGGGTACTACTTGTGCAAGCAAAGACCTGTGGGCCAGCAACCAGAACTGAATTCCTAAGGACAAAATTGGATTTCAGGGCAGGTGTATCCAGGCTCCCCCAGGAGAAGGCCTGGGCATTCGCAAAGGCGTTGGACGAATGCCTTGAAGTACAGTGTTCGCACTACATCAGTTACAGGGGGCAGTGGGGCAGTTACATTTTGCACTCCACATCAGACCCATGGGCTACCCTTTTCCAGGTCTAGCGCGCAGGCCATGTCTGGTTTGAAGTTGAGGCACCATCCTACTAGGTTCACAAATGAGGTCTGCCAGGACATGAGAACATGGGGAGCATTTTTGAAGCGTTTCAGAGAGGCGGCGGTATGGCCAAGCCCTAACACGACCAATAAGGAGTTGGGTCTTTTTACAGATGGCTCAGGCAGCAAAGGCTTTGGTACCATTTTAGGGACAGCTTGGTGTGCACAGCAATGGCCAGGAGACTGGGTAGAATCTGGCTTGGTTGCGAACATTGGTTTCCTAGAGCTCTTTCCCATTTGGTAGCAACATGGCCAGAACAGTTCCGCAATCAATCAGTTATATTTTGTTCAGATTACATGACAGTGGGGAAATGCATTAATCAGCAAGCAGCCAAGTGTAAGATGATCTTGAGATTATTGAAAGGAATCATACTTACTGCGATGCTTGAGACTAAATGTTGATGTCAAATTAAAACATGTGCCTGGTGTATTGAACAATGCAGGAGATGTTTTTTCTCGCTTCAAGATGCAGGCTTTCAGGTATTACCACCCAGAAGCAGGGGAGTTCCTTTCACCGTTCCCGGAGGCAATTATTTGATGGAGCTCGGTCCAAAGGACTTGTTTGAGCTGATTGTTTCCGAAATGTGTTGGCTCTCAAAGAATTTCCCAGAGGCCATAATTGTGTGGTTCAAAATTGTCCGGAGGTTGAGGTGGAAAGGTGGTAAGTCAGTCAGGGCTATCAATGAGTAGGTGAAACAGTTGAACCGGAAGGTGAGTAAATTGTTTAGGGCAGCTCGTTTGTCAGCCATACCTCATGGGTGTATCAAGGGTGAGCGTGTTTATTACAAGATGGAGTTCACCTGTTGAAAGTAGGATAGTGCAATGTTTCTGCAAAGATTTTCTGGCCTGGTTAGGTCAAGGTGCACTGTGTGTGAGGAGGCAAGGGGGCTAGATAGTCAGTGAACTATGCTGGCCTGTGAGGGGTGAGGTCAAGATTGTGGGGGTCACTTTGGATCTCTTTGCGGCATCCTTTTTATACTAAAATTAAAATTAGCATCACTGGATGCTCCAAGGGGTGCTGGCACCAACCCGAAAGGAGGTTGCAGGGGTGCAGGGGTTTGGGTCGGTCGCGACAGGTGGTTCTAACCTATCAAACACCTGTGCAGGCGCATTTGGGCACAGGCTAGCACTGGTCCTTGGGGGACAAGGAATCTGGGTGTAGGGGTGCCCGCGGTAGGTATCCTAAGGGCAGCTGGGCCCCCTGCACAAGAACTCCAGAGGCAGGAGAGTTCCTGGTATGGGAGAGGGAAGGTGGTGCCCTCCCATAAGAATGGCCACCATCCTTGGGATGGAGGAGGTGTAAGAGGAAGGGGCGCAGAGACAGTCTTGATCTCACGTGGAACGGTTATGTAGTTTTGTTTATTGCACAGGAACAGACCAGTTACGGTTAGGTGATACCCATGTACTAGAGTCTCTGTTAAGGCTAGGTCTGTAAACAAGATGTAAATAATGTAGTTACTGTGCAAAATGTTATGATAAAAATGTTTTGGTCTCATGCCATTGTCTTTGACATTGATGTTTGAAGGTAATGGTACGTTCTCATGGGACATCAGCGACTCCCTGGCCACATCATGGACTAATGATGTAATGCTGTTGATATTGACAGATACATTTACTATGTTCCAATATCCGATGCACACTGTGGTGCTGTTGACCGATTGTTGGTGGATAACGCTATTTGTTAAAACGAATAAAATTTGGTTATTAAAAAATGAAGCTGACCACTATGACTTTGATCTCATCCAACGCTGGATTAGATAAAGATTGCTGGGTCAATTGGGTCAATAACTGTAATTGTAGCTGTGAGAGGACAGGTCTCTCTCTTCCATTTTACTGTTACTGGAGTCTATGGTTTCCATCTAATAACTTCCAGAAAAGTTAAGAATATGGGAATCCTCTTTAAAGCAAACATATAATTCGCTCCTAAGCCCAATGCTGTGGTTAATATGTCAATGCACAAATTCCCATTGTCTGCAACATTCTCTTGCAAACCACTCACCAGATGGATTTCACAAGATACCTGGCTATCGCGTGACTAGGTGACTGCAGTGTGGTCTATTCCGGCCATCGAAGGACTCCTACAGACAGATTACAAAAACCTGAAACCCAGGCCACTATGATGTGCTTGGACCTGTGCAGATAGATATGTAAGGCTTATTGGTTTGAATAGCTGGTAAACTAACAAACTTAGCTCCCCTTTGTATGTCCACCAGGAACCTTCAGTTATCACCCTTGCATCTGGTCTAGGAGTCTGACAAATTGTTGAATTACTTTTCTTCGAAATACAAGTCATTTTTTTATGAAATCATGCATATTATGTGAAATACATTTAATTATATCTGGAGAAATTTATTTCTCTGAGGGTGCACCTCGAACATGTCAGATATTGGCAAGAGAATGGTTATAAGAGAGAAAATATCTCTTGGGGAGAGATTTCTACTCAGACCAGTTTCCTACTGGTAAAAACCAGACAACATTTCATGGTAAGAGAAATGCCCAACATGTCTCAAATTTGGTTTAGTGTTAAATTTGGGAAGTAGGCAATCAAGCAATCAATCAGGGGTTTGTAAAGCGCAGCTACTCACCCATGAGGGTCTCAGGCACTGAAGACTAGAGAACCATTTCCGAAAAAATGACAGAGTTTTCTCATTTTCCAACCCTCCTTCAACCAGAAGGAAGATGGCAGCCGATCTCTGACAGTCCAGGGAACTAAACACAGGAATTTCCTGGATCCGAACCTTACAGCCAAGCCAAAATCTATCCAGTTCAAGGAACTCCTTAAAAGTAAACTAACCGGAAATCATTTGCCCAAAGACTTGTACATGAGTCAATGACCCAAAAATGCCATATAGGGGTTCTTGTCCTTCCTCTTGGATGCTAACTTTCTTTGTAAATGCCATTTGTTGATGCACCTCTCTGTGTAACTCACTGCAGAGAGGATATGTAAGATGCCACCAAGCTCTTTACGGACCTTTTGCATAAATAAATACTGAGACCCCGCTTCTCCGGACATGCAGGCCTTATTAGATTTGTTCTCATTACTGATTCTTCTTCATTGTCCCAGCCCCTCGTATCTCACCTGGGTTGTCGTCCATTTTCATGGTGTCATGATGGTGGTCCCAAGGGCTGGGTCCATAGTTGTTTTAGCTTTTTTTCATCCAAACTTATAGGTACCGATTCACAAAAGTAATCTGAGACAAGATCCTAACTTTATGACTTTCGGTATTCACTGAAAGGCACAGTAAAGTTAGGATTTTGTCTCAAGTTTGTCTTAAGTTGTGGTCTTAAGTTTAACTTAAGTTAGGATTTTGTTTTAAGACCAAAATTTAAGACAAACTTAAAACAAAATCCTAACTTTACTACTCCTAAATGCTTTTTGCGAATACCGAAAGTCGTAAAGTTATGATTTTACCTCAGATTTCTTTTGTGAATCGGGCCTATAGTGACAAAAACTTGACAATCATCTGGAAATGCCAGATAGGGTGGGATGTTTTACTGACTATTGCACTAGTCAATTGAGTGCTGGATTACAAATATACATCCACCATGCACGGTGATCGATTGGAAACCTGCTGGTGTGATCTTTAGCATGTTCAGCTCTTCTATCCAAACATTGTGTTTATCAAAGGTAGAAGCATCGTAATCACATGATTCCTTTAATACATATGAGTTAGGTATTTGGTAGCATTTCTGTAGTGCTGTGTTTTGTTGTGTGCTGTCTGTTTGGTATTAAGTGGGAGAAGTGGTCCTTTACAGTTGACTTGCTTTTTAATAGGTGGGTACCTCTGGCCTCCTGGCTCTGTGCCTGCTGGGTTGCGTGTGCATCCCTTCCTGTAGACCCCGGGCGGTCTGGTGGAGTGTGAGCAGTAAGTTCCAGGATCTCTGTTTCAGGGTCATCAGTTGGACCCGGGTATCAGCATCATGGTGCAACCTAAGAGTTGTGTCTCCTGTGAGGGGCATTCAGTGCGGCTGGAATTCTGTGGTCAAGACTTGACCATGACCGACCAGGGCTGGAGTCAAGATGTCCAGCCAGCTTCGCTGAGATGGCGCGCACCCTCCCATCGGAAGCAGCGTTCGCTTCCAGCACATCAATTCTCAAAGGCAGAGAGCTCCATGATAAAATGAAATGAAATGAAATGAAAATTAAATGAATGAAACTTATATTATTATTATTATTATTATTAATCGGGTTTTTTAAAGCGCAAACAACCCGGAGGCCTCGTAGCGCTGTGTACAGTCATACTATTAAAAAGGGAAGAAAATTAAATGAACAGATAAGTTTTCAGATCCTTCCGAAATTTTAGAAGGCTGGGTTCACTGCGAAGGAGAGTGGGCAGAGAGTTCCATTCCTTTACGGCATTCCAAGAGAGGAACGCCCACCCCATCTGGTGCGTCTGATCTTATTGACAGTAGCCAGGAAAGCAGTACTAGATCGCAGTGATCTGTGAGGAAGGTAGCGCACGACTTACCCTGGGGCATCTCCGCGCATGCTTAGGGAACCCGTCCTGGTATTCCCCTGTGAGATAACCCTGGCAGGGTATCCACAAGGTGAAAGCCAGGCATCCCACCGCGAGGGGCCGTTGTGGAGATTAAGCAAGCTATTGCCCAGAGTCGCAGAGTGTGAACCCGTGAGTCGAGAAGGCACCGGAGCGAGATTTAACGAGTCCGTGGAATTTTTGAGCCCAAGACCCGCCGAGGCGGGGAATTGAACCCTGGTCCAGGGCCGATCTCAGATTCCGGGTCTGCCGCCTCTAACCCCTGAGCCACACTTCTCCAGGGACTTTACAGTCAGTGGCACCCCTCCACTTAGGGCTCTGTGCTTCAAAGAGTGTGATGGGCAGATGTAGGACATTCATTAACATACAATCCTGGCTTGCCCTCAACTGGGCCATGCTTGAACTGGAAACCAAAATCAGCCCTGGCAAAACTGTTCACACATGCCCCACACTCAGGTGCACCTAGAAGAGGCCGCGTGAGCCTTAATGGTCAGCTCTGGAAGAGTCTCTCTGGCCTGCAGCCCACCGGGGAAATGCCAAAGTGGTAGAATGGCCAGTCCGGCCACACCTTTCTGCCTTAGTCTGTTTGACTCCGCCCTGTGGCTGTAGGGAGTATCACAGCTCTCCCTGACGGTAAATATGGCTGCAGTCGTGTTCTCTCCATGGGCGTAGCTGTACATTTCACATTTACAAAGATTAATTCAAGGTTTGCTGTTGACATATATATATCATATAAACTCACGTGTGCAAGCAGAATCACAGAAGCTCCAAAGTGCTCCAAGTGTCTCCCAAAAACATTTAGCATCTATCAGCAATGCTTAAATTTAAAAAATGCAAAAGGCATCTAAACAAATATTGGTTCTGTGAACTATAACCAGGCTGTAGAGGGCAGGACCAGGGATAACAGAAGATGAATGTATGAAGGGCGTCTTGCCTGGCATGTTAGTCCTCGGGTCAACGTACATCGCCCTGCTCTTCCACCCTCCACCTGACCTTTCAGACACTCTCCCCTCCCCTCTGTTCCCTGCCACATTACACTCTTTCTGAACACTAAAATGTTAGCTCCTCGCTAGTGTTTCAGAATCACTAACCAGTCCCAATATTCCCACAGACCAATCTTTCTCTGTTCACTAATGCAATGCACCAGTTCATGGGCTTTTAAAACGAGCTGGGGCCAAATCCAGGGGCCTGTCACAAGCTCTGACATGCCCCAGACATTTCCTGAACATAGCTGCCACGTTTTCCAGGTTTTTGCTTAGCTAGATAGGCCAGTCCCATTTTTTTCTTTGAATTATGGGACTTGTAGTCTTAGTTAACCCAGTATAAAACCAGGATAACAAATCCCAGAATTCTAAGAAAAAAACTGGATAACTAGCCGTGCATGGACCTGATTAGCTTTCCAGCTAGGCTTGAAATTCCTATTGGCCAGACCCTCTTTAATAACTGATAATAGACATCTTTGAGAGCCTGACTCTCCCCCAGACTTCCTGGATTGCCCGGGGAACACTTTCCCAGGGTTTCAATAGGCTGGCCCCTCTGTACTCACTGATTATGGATACCTATCAGAGGCGGACTCTTCCCCAGCACTTTTGTCCTATTGAAGGCACACCTTTCACAGGATTGCCCCTCTCTAGTCACTGATGATAGACACCTTCCAGAGACTGACTCTGTCCCAGCCCTTCTGGGTTACCAGAGCATGACTGTCCCAGGGTTCCCATACACCAGCCCCTCTGACAGTATTGTACTGTATTGTAGCATTTATATAGCGCTTACTATGTGGGGAAGTGAAGCGCGTGCCTAGATGAGTAGCATGCTACACTGTGTATGGTGCGTGTGATTGGAAGCTTCTTGTCTTTGTTTTGATCCTATGCGGTAAGAGTTTCTGTGTTGTATGTGATGACCACCGAGGTGCGGGTTTCATGCTATGGGACGCAGCATGTAGCAGTGTGTTGGATGAAGAAGAGTGAGAGACAGATGCACAGTTTTGTGGTTTTCAGCAAGCTGGCAGCTGTGACCGGCTCTGCGGGTCCCTTCATTGTATTTCTAATGAGTTTAATCTGTTTAGCTGGTTATTTGCACTGGGCTGTCCAACCCAGTGGTTAATTTGTAAAAAATATAAGTGTTGGGGCTCTCGACAGGAAGCAGCTTGCACCAGTCCATTTCTCCTGTTAGCGCCGCCTACAACAGAACCAATTACTAACCATGAAAGTGAGGATAGGATGTGGCATAATGGCCAGAGCTACAGACTTCAGAACTGGGGACCCAGGTTTGAGTCTCTGTGTCGGCTCAACATCCAGTGATTCTGGGCAAATGACTTAATCTCACCATTAATGAATGTCCTTAACTGGTGCTCATGAAAAGCGCTGGTGGTGATGATTGAGCACCAGTGCGGGGCACCAGAATCCAGCGGCTCAACTGGAGCACTGGTCCAATCTGAGGTTTTGTGTACAGTTGCGGTCTGAGGTCAATTGGTTGGAGGAAGAGAGAAGCGGACAGATGTGTTGGGATAGACATTTTTATTATGATCCCATATCTGAGCGTCTTTGTGGATGTAAAGAAGCGGTCAGATTGTATAGATGTGTGGGACCTGCCGTGGTGGGCTGTATTAAAGTCCTTCACCCTCTCCAGTAAGGTGTGACAGATCTCTTCAGTTAGACCATGCCTGTACATTTGGTGATGGCTGTTTTTTTTGGCAATACAGCTCTTGCGATGGACAACCTTCGTAACAAATATATATTATGCAAATTTAATAGGTATAAGGTGCAATTTGTGACTGACCACTTTGTATTACTGTTTTAGTATCACTGTGGCCATCACAGTTATACCGGGACGGACATGACTATATGTTGCCACAGCGAGCTATAGGTCTGCGTTTGCAGGTTGAGTTGTTGGCATTTCGTGTGTTGTCGCCTTTGTGAGGCTGACTCCACCCCAGCCCTGCTGTCCTGTCAGAGGCACACCGTTCCCAGTGTTCCCATATGTCTCTATTCACTGATGATAGCCACATTTGAGAGACTGACTCTACCCCATCCCTTCTGTCCTGTCAGAACCACACCCCGTTCCAAGAGTTCCCACCCTTCCCAGGG
This sequence comes from Lissotriton vulgaris, assembly GCF_964263255.1. Lineage (NCBI taxonomy): Eukaryota > Metazoa > Chordata > Amphibia > Caudata > Salamandridae > Lissotriton > Lissotriton vulgaris. The sequence continues at coordinate 51,877,959 of NC_141697.1, forward strand.
TTCCCATAGGGCGGTCTATCTCTCTTCACAGATGATAGCCACCATTGAGAGAATGACTCTTCCCCAGCCCTTCTGTCCTGTCGGAGGTGCACCGTTCCCGGGGTTCCCATAGGCCAGTGTATCTGTTCACTCATGATGGTCACCACGACTTTTCCCCAGCCCTTCTGTCCTGTCGGAGGTGCAGCGTTCCTGGGGTTCCCATAGGCCAGTGTATCTGTTCGCTCATGATGGTCACCTTGACTCTTCCCCAACCCCTCTGTCCTGTCAGAGGTGCACCGTTCACGGGGTTCCCATAGGCCAGTGCATCTGTTCGCTCATGATGGTCACCTTGACTCTTCCTCAGCCCTTCTGTCCTGTCGGAGGTGCACCGTTCCCGGGGTTCCCATAGGCCAGTGTATCTGTTCACTCATGATGGTCACCACGACTTTTCCCCAGCCCTTCTGTCCTGTCGGAGGTGCAGCGTTCCTGGGGTTCCCATAGGCCGGTCTATCTCAGTTCACTGATTATAGCCACCATTGAGAGAATGACTCTTCCCCAGCCCTTCTGTCCTGTCGGAGGTGCACCGTTCCCGGGGTTCCCATAGGCCGGTCTATCTCAGTTCACGGATTATAGCCACCATTGAGAGAATTACTCTTCCCCAGCCCTTCTGTCTTTTCGGGGGTACACCGTTACCAGGGCCCCCCTAGTTCAGCCCCTCCCTGTTCACTAGGACACAGTTCGTCTTCCACTGGGAGGAAGGTATCCGCCCCCGCCCTCTCTCTCCTGGCCCCGGGAAACAGGAAGACATTCAGCGGTGTAAAGGCTCCCGCGCGCTCCGGTAATTAAAGACAGGCACGTGCCTCTCTGCGGGCCATTCCCTTCCTAGCCTTTTGACGATTTGGTAACTAATACCGGTAATTAGCCTCATCTGCTATGTAAATGAGCTTAATTGCAATTAAACACTTTAGTAGCCTGAGAGGCAAAACACGGCAGCCATTATCGAGTAGGTGGAGGACGAGGAGGGGCGCGTTGGAAGCTGATCGTGTGCAGTTTATTTTGTCATTCAGGAGCTAGCGATATCGGGAGTAAGACCCCCCTGCAGCATGAGTGAGACCCCCTGCAGCATAAGTGAGACCCTGCTGCAGCATGAGTGAGACCCCCCTGCAGCATGAGTGAGACCCCCTGCAGCATAAGTGAGACCCTGCTGCAGCATGAGTGAGACCCCCCTGCAGCATGAGTGGGACCCTGCTGCAGCATGAGTGAGACCCCCCTGCAGCATGACACCCTGCTTGAGCTTGAGTGAGACCCTGCTGCAACATGAGTGAGACCCTGCTGCAGCATGACACCCTGCTTGAGCTTGAGTGAGACCCTGCTGCAGCATGACACCCTGCTGCAGCACGAGACCCTGCTTGAGCTTGAGTGAGACCCTGCTGCAGCATGAGTGAGACCCTGCTGCAGCATGAGTGAGGCCCTGCTGGAGCATGAGTGAGACCCTGCTGTAGCATGAGTGAGACCCTGCTGGAGCATGACACCCTGCTTGAGCTTGAGTGAGACCCTGCTGCAGCATGACACCCTGCTGCAGCACGAGACCCTGCTTGAGCTTGAGTGAGACCCTGCTGCAGCATGAGTGAGACCCTGCTGCAACATGAGTGAGACCCTGCTGCAGCATGACACCCTGCTTGAGCTTGAGTGAGACCCTGCTGCAGCATGACACCCTGCTGCAGCACGAGACCCTGCTTGAGCTTGAGTGAGACCCTGCTGCAGCATGAGTGAGACCCTGCTGGAGCATGACACCCTGCTTGAGCTTGAGTGAGACCCTGCTGCAGCATGACACCCTGCTGCAGCACGAGACCCTGCTTGAGCTTGAGTGAGACCCTGCTGCAGCATGAGTGAGACCCTGCTGCAGCATGAGTGAGACCCTGCTGCAACATGAGTGAGACCCTGCTGCAGCATGACACCCTGCTTGAGCTTGAGTGAGACCCTGCTGCAGCATGACACCCTGCTGCAGCACGAGACCCTGCTTGAGCTTGAGTGAGACCCTGCTGCAGCATGAGTGAGACCCTGCTGCAGCATGAGTGAGACCCTGCTGGAGCATGAGTGAGGCCCTGCTGGAGCATGAGTGAGACCCTGCTGCAGCATGAGTGAGACCCTGTTGGAGCATGACACCCTGCTTGAGCTTGAGTGAGACCCTGCTGCAGCATGACACCCTGCTGCAGCATGAGACCCTGCTTGAGCTTGAGTGAGACCCTGCTGCAGCATGAGTGAGACCCTGCCGCAGCATGAGTGAGACCCTGCTTGAGCTTGAGTGAGACCCTGCTGCAGCATGAGTGAGACCCTGCTGCAGCATGACACCCTGCTTGAGCTTGAGTGAGACCCTGCTGCAGCATGACACCCTGCTGCAGCACGAGACCCTGCTTGAGCTTGAGTGAGACCCTGCTGCAGCATGAGTGAGACCCTGCTGCAGCATGAGTGAGACCCTGCTGGAGCATGAGTGAGGCCCTGCTGGAGCATGAGTGAGACCCTGCTGTAGCATGAGTGAGACCCTGTTGCAGCATGAGTGAGACTCTACCGCAGCAGGAGTGAGGCCCCCCTGCAGCATGAGTGAGACTCTCCTGCAGCATGAGTGAGACCCTGCTGCAGCATGAGTGAGACCCTGCTGCATGAGTGAGACCCTGCTGCAGCATGAGTGAGACGCTTCTGCAGCATGAGCGAGACCCTGCTGCAGCATGAGTGAGACCCCCCTGCAGCATGAGTGAGACCCTACTGCAGCATGAGTGAGACCCTGCCGCAGCATGAGTGAGACGCTCCTGCAGCATGAGTGAGACCCCCCTGCAGCATGAGTGAGACCGTGCGGCAGCATGAGTGAGACCCTGCCGCAGCATGAGTGAGACTCTGCTGAAGCATGAGTGAGACCCTGCTGCAGCATGACACCCTGCTTGAGCTTGAGTGAGACCCTGCTGCAGCATGACACCCTGCTGCAGCACGAGACCCTGCTTGAGCTTGAGTGAGACCCTGCTGCAGCATGAGTGAGACCCTGCTGCAGCATGAGTGAGACCCTGCTGCAACATGAGTGAGACCCTGCTGCAGCATGACACCCTGCTTGAGCTTGAGTGAGACCCTGCTGCAGCATGACACCCTGCTGCAGCACGAGACCCTGCTTGAGCTTGAGTGAGACCCTGCTGCAGCATGAGTGAGACCCTGCTGCAGCATGAGTGAGACCCTGCTGGAGCATGAGTGAGGCCCTGCTGGAGCATGAGTGAGACCCTGCTGCAGCATGAGTGAGACCCTGCTGGAGCATGACACCCTGCTTGAGCTTGAGTGAGACCCTGCTGCAGCATGACACCCTGCTGCAGCATGAGACCCTGCTTGAGCTTGAGTGAGACCCTGCTGCAGCATGAGTGAGACCCTGCCGCAGCATGAGTGAGACCCTGCTTGAGCTTGAGTGAGACCCTGCTGCAGCATGAGTGAGACCCTGCTGCAGCATGACACCCTACTTGAGCTTGAGTGAGACCCTGCTGCAGCATGACACCCTGCTGCAGCACGAGACCCTGCTTGAGCTTGAGTGAGACCCTGCTGCAGCATGAGTGAGACCCTGCTGCAGCATGAGTGAGACCCTGCTGGAGCATGAGTGAGACCCTGCTGGAGCATGAGTGAGACCCTGCTGTAGCATGAGTGAGACCCTGTTGCAGCATGAGTGAGACTCTACCGCAGCAGGAGTGAGGCCCCCCTGCAGCATGAGTGAGACTCTCCTGCAGCATGAGTGAGACCCTGCTGCAGCATGAGTGAGACCCTGCTGCATGAGTGAGACCCTGCTGCAGCATGAGTGAGACGCTTCTGCAGCATGAGCGAGACCCTGCTGCAGCATGAGTGAGACCCCCCTGCAGCATGAGTGAGACCCTACTGCAGCATGAGTGAGACCCTGCCGCAGCATGAGTGAGACGCTCCTGCAGCATGAGTGAGACCCCCCTGCAGCATGAGTGAGACCGTGCGGCAGCATGAGTGAGACCCTGTCGCAGCATGAGTGAGACTCTGCTGAAGCATGAGTGAGACCCTGCTGCAGCATGACACCCTGCTTGAGCTTGAGTGAGACCCTGCTGCAGCATGACACCCTGCTGCAGCACGAGACCCTGCTTGAGCTTGAGTGAGACCCTGCTGCAGCATGAGTGAGACCCTGCTGCAGCATGAGTGAGACCCTGCTGGAGCATGAGTGAGGCCCTGCTGGAGCATGAGTGAGACCCTGCTGCAGCATGAGTGAGACCCTGCTGCAGCATGAGTGAGACTCTACCGCAGCAGGAGTGAGGCCCCCCTGCAGCATGAGTGAGACTCTCCTGCAGCATGAGTGAGACCCTGCTGCAGCATGAGTGAGACCCTGCTGCAGCATGAGTGAGACTCTCCTGCAGCATGAGTGAGACCCGGCTGCAGCATGAGTGAGACTCTCCTGCAGCACAAGTGAGACTCTCCTACAGCATGAGTGAGACCCTGCTGCAGCATGAGTAAGACTCTCCTGCAACATGAGTGAGACCCTGCTGCAACATGAGTGAGACCCTGCTGCAGCATGAGTGAGACCCTGCTGCAGCATGAGTGAGACTCTACCGCAGCAGGGGTGAGACCCCCCTGCAGCATGAGTGAGACCCTGCCGCAGCATGAGTGAGACCCTGCTTGAGCTTGAGTGAGACCCTGCTGCAGCATGAGTGAGACCCTGCTGCAGCCTGAGTGAGACCCTGCTGGAGCATGAGTGAGGCCCTGCTGGAGCATGAGTGAGACCCTGCTGCAGCATGAGTGAGACCCTGCGGCAGCATGAGTGAGACTCTACCGCAGCAGGAGTGAGGCCCCCCTGCAGCATGAGTGAGACTCTCCTGCAGCATGAGAGAGACCCTGCTGCAGCATGAGTGAGACCTTTCTGCAGCATGAGTGAGACTCTCATGCAGCACGAGTGAGACTCTACTACAGCATGAGTGAGACCCTGCTGCAGCATGAGTAAGACTCTCCTGCAGCATGAGTGAGACCCTGCTGCAGTATGAGTGAGACCCTGCTGCAGCATGAGTGAGACCCTGCTGCAGCATGAGTGAGACTCTACCGCAGCATGAGTGAGACCCCCCTGCAGCATGAGTGAGACCCTGCCGCAGCATGAGTGAGACCCTGCTGCAGCATGAGTGAGGCCCCCCTGCAGCATGAGTGAGACTCTCCTGCAGCATGAGTGAGACCCTGCTGCAGCATGAGTGAGACCCTGCTGCAGCATGAGTGAGACTCTCCTGCAGCATGAGTGAGCCTCTCCTACAGCATGAGTAAGACCCTGCTGCAGCATGAGTGAGACTCTCCTGCAGTATGAGTGAGACTCTCCTACAGCATGAGTGAGACCCTGCTGCAGCATGAGTGAGACTCTCCTGCAGCATGAGTGAGACCCTGCTGCAACACGAGTGAGACCTCCCTGCAGCATGAGTGAGACCCTGCTGCAGCATGAGTGAAACTCTCCTGCAGCATGAGTGAGACCCTCCTGCAGCATGAGTGAGACCCCCTGCAGCATGAGTGAGACCCTGCTGCAGCATGAGTGAGACCCTGCTGCAGCATGAGTGAGACACTGCTGCAGCATGAGTGAGACCCGGCTGCAGCATGAGTGAGACCCCCTGCAGCATGAGTGAGACCCCCTGCAGCATGAGCCAGACCCCCTGCAGCATGAGCGAGGCCCTGCTGCAGCATGAGTGAGACCCTGCTGCAGCATGAGTGAGACCCCCTGCAGCATGAGTGAGACCCCCTGCAGCATGAGCGAGACCCTGCTGCAGCATGAGTGAGACCCCCTGCAGCATGAGTGAGACCCCCTGCAGCATGAGCCAGACCCCCTGCAGCATGAGCGAGGCCCTGCTGCAGCATGAGTGAGACCCTGCTGCAGCATGAGTGAGACCCCCTGCAGCATGAGCCAGACCCCCTGCAGCATGAGCGAGGCCCTGCTGCAGCATGAGTGAGACTCTCCTGCAGCATGAGTGAGACCCTCCTGCAGCATGAGTGAGACCCCCTGCAGCATGAGTGAGACCCTGCCGCAGCATGAGTGAGACCCTGCCGCAGCATGAGTGAGACCCTGCTGCAGCATGAGTGAGACCCTGCTGCAGCATGAGTGAGACCCTCCTGCAGCATGAGTGAGACCCTGCTGCAGCATGAGTGAGACCCCCTGCAGCATGAGTGAGACTCTGCCGCAGCATGAGTGAGACCCTGTCGCAGCATGAGTGAGACCCTGCTGCAGCATTAGTGAGACACTGCTGCAGCATGAGTGAGACTCTGCTGCAGCAATAGTGAGACGCTCCTGCAGCATGAGCGAGACCCTGCTGCAGCATGAGTGAGACCCCCCTGCAGCATGAGTGAGATTCTCCTGCAGCATGAGTGAGACCCTGCTGCAACATGAGTGAGACCCTGCTGGAGCATGAGTGAGACCCTCCTGCAACATGAGTGAGACCCCGCTGGAGCATGAGTGAGACCCTCCTGCAACATGAGTGAGACCCTGCTTGAGCATGAGTGAGATCCTGCTTGAGCATGAGTGGGAACCTGCTGCAGCATGAGTGAGATCCTGCTGGAGCATGAGTGAGACCCTGCTGCAGCATGAGTGAGACCCTGCTGGAGCATGAGTGAGACACTGCCGCAGCATGAGTGAGACACTGCTGGAGCATGAGTGAGACTCTGCTGCAGCATGAGGGAGACCTGCTGCAGCATTAGTGAGACACTGCTGCAGCATGAGTGAGGCTCTGCTGCAGCATGAGTGAGACGCTCCTGCAGCATGAGCGAGACCCTGCTGCAGCATGAGTGAGACCCCCCTGCAGCATGAGTGAGGCCCTGCTGCAACACGAGTGAGAGACCCTCTTGCAGCATGAGTGAGACCCTCCTGCAGCATGAGTGAGACCCTGCTGCAGCATGGATGAGACTCTGCTGCAGCATGAGTGAGACGCTCCTGCAGCATGAGCGAGACCCTGCTGCAGCATGAGTGAGACCCTGCTGCAACATGAGTGAGACCCTGCTTGAGCATGAGTGAGACCCTGCTTGAGCATGAGTGGGAACCTGCTGCAGCATGAGTGAGATCCTGCTGGAGCATGAGTGAGACTCTGCTGCAGCATGAGTGAGACCCTGCTGGAGCATGAGTGAGACACTGCTGCAGCATGAATGAGACACTGCTGGAGCATGAGTGAGACTCTGCTGCAGCATGAGTGAGACTCTTTTGCAGCATGAGTGAGACCCCCCTGCAGCATGAGTGGGACCCTGCTGCAGCATGAATGAGACTCTGCTGCAGCATGAGTGAAACCCTGCTGCAGCATGAGTGAGACACCCCTGCAGCATGTGAGACACTGCCGCAGCATGAGTGAGACCCTGCTGGAGCATGAGTGAGACCCTGTGGCAGCATGAGTGAGACCCTGCTGCAGCATGAGTGGGACCCTCCTGCAGCATGAGTGAGAGTGAGACCCTCTTGCAGCATGAGCGAGACCTGCTGATGCTGGTATTATTGTGAGTGATACCCTGATGCAGCACAAGCAAGACCTGCTGCAGCTGATGCTGGTAGTGTTGTGAGTGATACACTGCTGCAGCTTGAGAGAAACCTGCTGCAGCTGGCGCTGGTAGTGTTGTGAGTGATACACTGCTGCAGCATGAGCGAGTGATGTTAGTGTGGGGATGGATACTATGCTGCAGTGTGAGCGAGACCTCCTGCAACCAGCGCTGTTAATCTGGGGAGTGATACCATTCTGCGGCATGAGCTAGACCTGCTACAGCTGCCAATGTAGGTGTTGTGAGTGAGACCCTGCTGCAGCATTAGTGAGACACTGCTGCAGCATGAGTGAGACTCTGCTGCAGCATGAGTGAGACCCTGCTGCATGAGTGAGACCCTGCTGCAGCATGAGTGAGACCCCCCTGCAGCATGAGTGAGGCCCTGCTGCAACACGAGTGAGAGACCCTCTTGCAGCATGAGTGAGACCCTCCTGCAGCATGAGTGAGACCCTGCTGCAGCATGAGTGAGACCCCCCTGCAGCATGAGTGAGACCCTGCCGCAGCATGAGTGAGACCCTGCCGCAGCATGAGTGAGACCCTGCTGCAGCATGAGTGAGACCCTCCTGCAGCATGAGTGAGACCCTGCTGCAGCATGAGTGAGACCCCCTGCAGCATGAGTGAGACTCTGCCGCAGCATGAGTGAGACCCTGCCGCAGCATGAGTGAGACCCTGCTGCAGCATGAGTGAGACCCTGCTGCAGCATTAGTGAGACACTGCTGCAGCATGAGTGAGACTCTGCTGCAGCATGAGTGAGACGCTCCTGCAGCATGAGCGAGACCCTGCTGCAGCATGAGTGAGACCCCCTGCAGCATGAGTGAGATCCTCCTGCAGCATGAGTGAGACCCTGCTGCAACATGAGTGAGACCCTGCTGGAGCATGAGTGAGACCCTCCTGCAACATGAGTGAGACCCCGCTGGAGCATGAGTGAGACCCTCCTGCAACATGAGTGAGACCCTGCTTGAGCATGAGTGAGATCCTGCTTGAGCATGAGTGAGAACCTGCTGCAGCATGAGTGAGACACTGCTGCAGCATGAGTGAGACACTGCTGGAGCATGAGTGAGACCCTCCTGCTGCAGCATGAGTGAGATCCTGCTGGAGCATGAGTGAGACCCTGCTGCAGCATGAGTGAGACCCCGCTGGAGCATGAGTGAGACACTGCTGCAGCATGAGTGAGACACTGCTGGAGCATGAGTGAGACTCTGCTGCAGCATGAGGGAGACCCCGCTGGAGCATGAGTGAGACACTGCTGCAGCATGAGTGAGACACTGCTGGAGCATGAGTGAGACTCTGCTGCAGCATGAGGGAGACCCTGCTGCAGCATTAGTGAGACACTGCTGCAGCATGAGTGAGGCTCTGCTGCAGCATGAGTGAGACGCTCCTGCAGCATGAGCGAGGCCCTGCTGCAGCATGAGTGAGACCCCCCTGCAGCATGAGTGAGGCCCTGCTGCAACACGAGTGAGAGACCCTCTTGCAGCATGAGTGAGACCCTCCTGCAGCATGAGTGAGACCCTGCTGCAGCATGGATGAGACTCTGCTGCAGCATGAGTGAGACGCTCCTGCAGCATGAGCGAGACCCTGCTGCAGCATGAGTGAGACCCTGCTGCAACATGAGTGAGACCCTGCTTGAGCATGAGTGAGACCCTGCTTGAGCATGAGTGGGAACCTGCTGCAGCATGAGTGAGATCCTGCTGGAGCATGAGTGAGACTCTGCTGCAGCATGAGTGAGACCCTGCTGGAGCATGAGTGAGACACTGCTGCAGCATGAATGAGACACTGCTGGAGCATGAGTGAGACTCTGCTGCAGCATGAGTGAGACTCTTTTGCAGCATGAGTGAGACCCCCCTGCAGCATGAGTGGGACCCTGCTGCAGCATGAATGAGACTCTGCTGCAGCATGAGTGAAACCCTGCTGCAGCATGAGTGAGACCCCCCTGCAGCATGTGAGACACTGCCGCAGCATGAGTGAGACCCTGCTGGAGCATGAGTGAGACCCTGTTGCAGCATGAGTGAGACCCTGCTGCAGCATGAGTGGGACCCTCCTGCAGCATGAGTGAGAGTGAGACCCTCTTGCAGCATGAGCGAGACCTGCTGATGCTGGTATTATTGTGAGTGATACCCTGATGCAGCACGAGCAAGACCTGCTGCAGCTGATGCTGGTAGTGTTGTGAGTGATACACTGCTGCAGCTTGAGAGAAACCTGCTGCAGCTGGCGCTGGTAGTGTTGTGAGTGATACACTGCTGCAGCATGAGCGAAACCTGCTGGTGCTGGTAGTGTTGTGAGTGATACCCTGCTGCAGCTTGAGCGAGTGATGTTAGTGTGGGGATGGATACTATGCTGCAGTGTGAGCGAGACCTCCTGCAACCAGCGCTGTTAATCTGGGGAGTGATACCATTCTGCGGCATGAGCTAGACCTGCTACAGCTGCCAATGTAGGTGTTGTGAGTGATACCCTGCTGCAGCATGAGTGGGACCTGCTACAGCTGGTACACTTTTGAATGATACCCTGCAGCAGCATGAGCGAGACATGCTGCAGCCGGCACTGGTAGTGTGGGGATGATACCCTGCTGCAGCATGAGCGAGTCCTGCTGCCGCGGGCGCTTTTAGTGTGGGGGTGATACCCTGCTGTGGCGTGAGGGAGACTTGCTGCAGCTCCCGCTGGTAGTATTGTGAGTGATACCCTGCTGCAGCATGAGCAAGACCTGCTACAGCTGATGCTCATAGTATTGTGAGTGATACCATGCTGCAGCCTGAGCGAGACCTGCTGCAGCCGGCGCTGGTTGTGTGGGGGTGATACCCTGCTGCGGCATGAGCGAGACCTGCTGCAGCAGGCCATGTTAGTGTGGGGGTGATACTCTGCTGCAGCATAAGTGAGACCTGCTGCAACCAGCGGTGGTAGTGTGTGGAGTGATACCCTGCTGCGGCATGAGCAAGATCTGCTGCAGCTGCAGCTGGTAGTATTGTGATTGATACCTTGCTGCAGCATGAGCGAGACCTGCTACAGCTGATACTGGTAGTATTGTGAGTGATACCCTGCTACAGCATGAGCGAGACCTGCTGCAGCCAGCACTGATTGTGTGGGGGTGATACCCTGCTGCGGCATGAGCGAGACCTGCTGCAGCTGACGCTGGTAGTTTTGTGTGTGATACACTGCTGCGGTATGAGTGAGACCTGCTGCAGCCGACGCTGGTAGTGCTGTGAGTGATACACTGCTGCGGCATGAGCAAGACCAGCTGTAGCTGGCGCTAGTAGTATTGTTTTTTTAAAAATCCTTTATTACAAGAAAAGTAATACCAATACAGACCTACAACCACAGGGGCCGGTCAGTAACAATAAATATCAAAATCAAAAATAGTACACAGCTCATCAGCGGCGCAGCTTTCGACGAGGCGAAACCTAAAAAGTAGTTCCCTGACATTGGACACAGATGCCATGCACAAAACCCATGGTAAAGAGGTAATGCTCCATGGTAGGGACAAACACAAAATGCGCAAGCTGCAACATGAATAAGAAGTAGGGAAAATCCAACCATTGATAAGCACTGGGCCGGCTCCAAGCCCCTCTAAGTTCAGGCCAAGACATATTATACCTTGCAACACAGTGCATGTGCTGTCTAGTAAGACTGATCGAAAAACCTGGATTCCACCTATTTCTCAAGTGACCGGAAACCCCAGGTTAGACCACGCCCCCTCCAATTCAACCGAATCAGTGGCAAGACACTACACTTGTCATGAGTAAAAAGGTCACGTGTATTCACAATTCACATAAACATGACAATCATGAACTTTACTTTAAAACAGAAATGTAAATGATTTTTAGTATCATAAGGTTTGTTAACAGCCATATAGGAAACATTTGCAGATAACACTTCTAAGGAAAATTGTGCAAAGAACAGCAGTGACTGATATATCTAATTACAACTGAGCCACTGCCTGGAGTGCCACAGCCCTGAGGGCTGATATCCTAACCTTTTCTTGCTTGTCTGGACCACACAGGTCAAACCACCTATATCACTGGGAAGGAGTTCCAAACCCTTGAAATTTGGACCACCTCTCATGGTACTTCTTCCCCTGCACCCAAGCTGTCTAAATGGGCAGACTGAGAACATTGGTAAAGCCCCTTGGTTTGCACTGGCGATTGTGAGACTGCCTGTAGCCAGTGTTGATGTCCCTTGCAGATCAAATGTAGAACTGCTTCCTGGTCCTGGTGTCGCGATGGTGGAGCAAAGTGGAGGAAGCTGTGAGACGGCCACCCTAAATACTCCCTCACAGTTGCGACTTTGCTATTTGTGTCTGCGATTTCCCAATAATAGCGGGACATGGGGAAAAACACACCTCCCACCACAACCTATGGTGCACCCCTGCCTCGTGCGAAGAATCACAAGAGTAGAGGGAGAGCACGGCTCCACGGGTGTCTTGCCCACTAACGATGCTCAAATGTACGGCTGTTCGCTCTCTTCAATTTTAGTGAGAATTGGATGCCCTTATTATCCACACAAGCCTCCTCTGAAAATAAAGCGACCGCTGTTTTCTGGTGGGAAAACAATTCCACTGCAAATTGTAACTTCATAAGTGCCTCCTGGCACCATGGAATGTCTCACACCTTCAGCCAGGTCTGTTTTATTCTAGCCAAAAGTGATTTGCTTGCTTGAATTTTTCAGCACAACCATATAATGTTTAACCCCTTCGCTGTGGGGGTAATTCCCCGGTGTGCTGGGGGCGCGCACAGCGCCCCCATGCTCATGACGAGCACAGCTCGTCATGAGGCACGGGGCTCCGGTGCTCATGACGAGCTGAGCTCGTCATAGCTGCACCCATTCCAGTGGAACGCTCAGCACAGCAGGGGAATGAGCTCAGCTCGTCATGAGCATCGATGGTGCTAAATCAAATCTAAAAGTTCCAGAATGCAATGCGGCTTGTGGTGTCACATCACAAGAAACAAGGTGGATCTGTTCGGATTCGGAAACCAGTAAGTAAGTAAGTAAGTTTATTTTATTTGTTGATTCATTAAAATCATTACAAACAGCAGGAAACAAATTCAGTTTACAAACTAGTTAAAACAGACCGATAGAAAAAAATACATAACCAGCACATTATTAAATCCGAGATGAGTTCGACAGTAACACATATACATAATTGGCTCAAGTTGGAGTAAATTCGTTTTCTATTAGGCAATTTGACAGCAAAAGGAATAAAGTGCAATGTGCAATCTTGATGAACATAAGCAGCAAAGATTTATGATAAAACCATTTTAGATTAAAAATAAGCATAATACACTGCCCACCGGCCAAATTTGGAGGTCTTTGTATGAAAGTAACATATGCGAGTGGGACAGGCACCTCGACTTGTACTTACAAAAGCAAATACTGTTACTATTAGTCCGGTAACACCGAGGATTAAATTAAAGTGCCAAGTGCTAGCAATAGATATTATCCATACAGAAGATATAATCCAGGAAACATAAAATAAGGTGGAACAATAGTAAAAATTATGCTTAAAACGTGCTTTAAAATAGCCCAGCTATCCCTAAAAATTATTAAAAATATTATGTCATTCACATTTTAGTTAACTATCATATCAGAGATGTCTTCCTGACATAACTTTGTTTCAGCTATAAGGATAAACTTTAAAAAACTGATGAATTAAAGTAGCTGTAATGCCTCCTAAACATACAATAATTGCAGTTCTCCAAGTTCTTACTCCCAATTCCCTAAAAATCGGCTTTAAAATCATCTTTCGTTCTGCAAGCAGTTCTGGACACAAAGTTACTATAGGCTGTAAAGTTTCTTCATTCTTGCCACATAATCTACAGACATTCCACTTTTTTCCCATTTTGGGGTTCCATCTTTGGTTGGGTATCTCCCAAACCTTAACAACATAAATGTGTTCTTAATTAGAGGTTTTAAATGAAATAGCAAATAAGGTTGGGGATACAGTTTAATAAAATAATTAGCAATTGACCAAAGATGTTTTTTTACCCTTAGTTCATCTTTGTCCATTATACAAGACAAAAGGGCTGCTGATTGATTAATTGTTTTTTTGTAAACCATTTTACTCCTTGTTTCATCCACTAATTTCGGGCATTCAAAGGTGTGTAAACAATCATCTAGATAGGATTGCCAGCTTTTTGAATGGGCCCCTCTTTCGATCTCAAGCCAACACAATTCAGCCAGCGAACCTTCCTCGGATCTGGATAAAAACAGTAAGGACTTTAAAAATGTAGACTCGGAAACCAGAAGCTTTTATTTAGCTGGGTCTGAGCCGACCAAAGTGAAATATGCTGAATCTGCCCCAGTGTAATGTGAAGGCATCAGGAGATGTTTCGAAGAACCTGCTTCTTGTATGCTTTCTGTTCAGAGTAACAACCAACAGAGAGTGAGGTGGGTTTTTAATTTCCACCTCCAGCTGGGACAAACTCAAAGACCTCACTTAAAAGGCCATCAGCCCTACTATTGTTGCAGTCTAATCCTGACTGGGAGCTGTCTGGATGAGAAAGGCAGGCAGTCAGCTTGTTATCTCCAAACAGAACTGTGATTTGGAGGCAGGTTGCTTTTCACTGTGTTAAGACACAGTGGGGCATATGTACAATGAAGTGATGAATCGTGTTGTTAAGCCAAGAAGGCTAACGGCACGCTTCGTCATTTTAGAAATGCAGGGCTGCCCGTGCAGCCCTGCGTTTCGCCCTGCGCTGGTGCTAAATTAAGCTGCCTAGCGTCAACGCAGGCACCCTTGCACCATAGTGCAAGGACGTCTGTGATGAGGGCGAAGATTGTTTATGTTTAAGCTGGTCCCTCGTTTGGCACATAAACAATCTTTAAGTGCCGTTTCGTAAGTTCTATGTGTGCTGCTTAATGCAGCACACATAGATGTTGCAAAACAGCATTTTTTTTAAATGATTGTTTATGTGCAGGAAGGGGAACCTCCTGCGCATAAACAATCTTAGGCAAGTTGCCTTGTGCGGCCACATGGAAACAGCAAAAACGAGGAGAAATAAAGCATTTCTCCTCTTTTCGCCTGTTTAAGACCGGGTTTTCCCTGGTCTTTAATTTTGGCGCTGCCCCCAATTAATGCAGAGCTTGTAAATAGGGGGCAGCGTCAAAATCAATGTGTGTTGGGGTGGAACGCCCACCACAACACCCATTGCCTTCTCCTTTTGCGCCAAATAGAGCGTGAAAGGGGCCCTTATTTACAAGGCAGTGTTAAGCCACGTTAAGTGGTTTAACGCTGCCTTGTAAATAAGGCGAGGCCCCGATCGCCATCTCTGAAAGGGATGTTGTGGTGGCGAAAAGGCTTGTAAATATGCCAGTGTGAAAAAAATATAGCTTACTGAGCACATATTTTTCCCCAGAGTTTTATATCGTGCGAACTCAATCCGAAAGTATCAGCGCACTTTACATGAGCACCAGTTCTGTTACAGACGGACACATTAATTTTGTTAGGCACGGGGAGATTAAGTGATTTGCCAAGAATCACAGAATATTGAGCTTCCCTGCCAAGACTCAAAACCAGTTCCCCAGCTTTGAGGCTAAGACACAGCTTGACCCACATGTTATTGGATTTTAGAGTATATTTTTTCCATTTCCAGAACTGGGTGTCACACAAGAATTTGAGACACCTAAAAGCTGCGTGACTATGTAGTAAGCCTTCTTGTAATACAATGTCCTAAAGTTGACCCTGAGCAGTGGACATGGGTGGCATGGTGGTGACGTTTGATATGCAGGAATGAAGTGAAGAGGAGGCACATTTCACTTCCTTGTAAGCTGTCTGTCGAGGTTGTGCATATCAAGATATTTCT
This sequence comes from Lissotriton vulgaris, assembly GCF_964263255.1. Classification (NCBI taxonomy): domain Eukaryota; kingdom Metazoa; phylum Chordata; class Amphibia; order Caudata; family Salamandridae; genus Lissotriton; species Lissotriton vulgaris. The sequence continues at coordinate 51,893,249 of NC_141697.1, forward strand.
CTTTTTAACAGCCCCTAATAATGGTTGCCTTGCCACACCAGCTCACATTCCACCCCCTTCATAGGACAAAATTATGTACTATTTAATAACTTCCAGCACAACAACCCGGATCACCAAATAGTACGTCTTTTTAAACTAAAGGCTAAATATTTTGGTTTTATTTCATAGAAAATCCATGCAGTTCTAAAGAAAGCTGTACATGAAATTTGCATAAAACGGTGTAGTTCCGTAGGGACAATTCTGCAAGGAAATGTAATAGATGTTTCCAGAAACGCTGCCATCTCTGGAGTCTGTTATTTCAAGACTCTATGCCTGTGGCTGCCTCGCACTTTTAAATAAGAAAAAAATGCATGTTCCAGTGGAAGCCCCTCGAGTCAAGGCTCAAACATCAAAACACAAGAGCTGCAAATGGGCGGGAATCGCGGCTGGCGCGCGAGGCCTTCAGGAAGTCCCCGTGCCTCATCATCCCGCGCGCACGGTAATGACTGCGTGTTCCCCTCTTGGGCAAGTGAAGTATTTACTTGCAATTAAAGCTCATTTACATTGCAGATGAGGTTAATTGCTGGTATTAGTTCATAAACAGGCTCTTGTGTCGTCGTCTTCCGCTCTACCCATGATGGCTGCCAGAGGGCACACAGCTGGGCCTTGTATCTGGATTCTGATTGGCTGGTTACACCAAGAGTTTCCATTGGCTGGTGTGAGAGCTGCATGCAGGCCATGTTATTCCATAAGAAGTGGTTAGGGGCAGAAAGCTGTAGTGCCTCGCGGGTAATAACGACGCTTGACTATATGTGCTTCTTCAACTCTTTATTCTTGATGCACACTGCTCCCTGTCCCTACTCTAACTGCCCTTTTCCTCTGCCTCCGCTCCTCCCTTTCCTGTCCCTCCCACATCTCCTCCCAGAACTACTGGACTGCTAAATCACGTTCTTACATCTCCCCTCTTCTTGAACAAACGCAACAGTCAATCATGCTGATAACAGCTTGCTACTTTGGTGAGGGTGTGGGCATGTTTACAGTTCTTCAATCAGCCGTGCATATTTTCGAAAGGTTCGTTGCGCTTTCCAATAAGTTTCTGAGTTATTTTTTGCTTTCTGACTCAACGAGATTATCTGGTCTTGGCTGAACATTGCCAGCTATGTCATTCTCACTAACCAGGGTCCTCGACGGATTGGCAAGGGCGTCTTTGACTGCGGATGGGCACTTTTAGAAACGTGACACGTTTCTCGCAATCCACTCATTTTCAGACTCTGATGCGATTATTGTTCCCTCTTGTTGGATGACTATTAATGACCCATCTCGAGAGCGGCAGTCTGTCTTCCTTTGTAGCTCTTGTTTGACTGACACTCAATCTCCTTCATGAGTGGCTGGGGTTCTGGCTTTCTTCCGAGCATCCGCATGTAATTTCACTTCTTTTTGTCTTTTCCCGTCAGAGTCAGCAATGTCCTCATGTTCAAAGTCATGCATATCAGACGGTAAGGCATTATCTGAAATGTGTGTTCTGACTCGGTTCTGGGACTCATTTGCTGGTTCTGTTTGTCTCACCCACTCCCACTCGCGTTTGGGAATGTTGAACTCTTTGACCATCCGGGCATGTGCATGTTCCTCTCTCATCCCTTTTTGTTTTGAGGATGATCTATCTCTGTCAACACATTTTGCCTTCCTTGCAGAGTGATGAGACAGTCCTTTCCTAACATGGTTGGTAATGTCCCATGTATTCGTTTTCCTTCTGCATGCTCTTTGAGTCAGCCTCGCTGACCCCATCTGGGGTGACAGTATATTATTCATGTCTTGATATAGCTGTGCTGATGTGACATGTTGCGTGGCGGGGTGATCGAATATTCATTGGCGTGAGATATGTTGCTCTGGACGGGGAGAACGTTCTGTTTCCATTGTGCATTCGGGTGATCGATGCCATGGGCGTTTTCGTGCCCTTGATTCTGTTTACCCGAGTGATTGTACAGACATGCCTTCTGAATCAGTGGAGTCTTTTACTGATTTCCTTTGAGAACGTTCTTTTGGGTGTGTCTTGACTGGTAAGTTCCTTGAGCTGGTAGGCTGTGACGAACTCCTCTTGGAGTCTGAGCTATCTTTGGGACATTTCTTTGGGTACATCTCTCAAAGGGTCTTTTGTGCTATTGCAATGGAGAGATTGTTTGATAGCCACGCATTTATTTCTTTTGTTTGATCCCAGGGCATTTTGTCTCTGCCTCTCTCGTATGATAATTTTCTCCTCTCAGTTTCCTCGTTGTCACGGGTGTCTTGAGTGTATTTGCCTACCCCTTTCCGGTTTCTGAGTGAATCACCCCGTCTTATGTGGTCTGTTTCTTCTTCTCACTTGTTGGGTGCACTGACGTCTGTGCCATGAGTGTGATGTCTCCCACTGCTTGATGCTTCTTCGGACTCGTCTACGAAGTTTGATGAATAGTGGGTTGCTCTGGTGTGTTCGGGTATCAGTTTCCAGGGTTGGCATGACTGGTTCGGTCTTCTGTAGTTTGTCTTTCCTTCACACTTGTTGAGCAGGCTGTCATCTGTTCCATTTGTGTGGTCTGTCCCACTTGATGCTTCTTCAGAATAGTTTGTAACGTTTGTTGAATGACTCTTTGAAGTTGAATAACTCCTTGAGGTTATATCAGTGAGACTGTCATAATCCTGGATCATCCTGGTCTTTGGTTTGCCATCCTCCACTGTCTTTTGTATTGTTGAATCAGAGTATTTCATGTCACTTTGTCTCTCCTGCTGTCTTATCTCTAGTCTGCCTTTGTCCTTCCTCTTTCTGGTTTTGTTTGTTTCTTGGGCTTTATTCACAGACATGAGAGATATCTCCTTTCTTTTATCTTCCTTTCTTGCATTAAGCTGCAATTCTTTTGATAATTCTCTTGCTTTGGCCCGCTCTCCAGCTTCGGCCCTCCGGATCATTTCCTTTAGCGAGAACTGCCTTTGAAGGATCTTGCGCTTTGTGTCAGGTATTGAACAGCCTTCGATTACCCGGAGTCAAATTGCTTCCTCGTTTGTGAATGTATTGAAATGGCAGTAGTGCACCAGACTTTATAACCTTGTTATGAAGTTTGGTAATGATTCTCCGGTTTCCTGCCGTGGTGCGTTGAAGACGATGTGTTCATGATCCACGTCTTCCTTTGTGTTGAAATGAGCGCGTAGCGTCTCTTTGAGTTTTCCATATGTCTCTGTGTCCTTTGCTGAAAATGTTCTGATTAGACGTCGGCCTTCGTGACCCACCAGCTGAAGTAGTAGTAGCCGACATTTTCCATCTCTTCGCTCACCAGTTGTTGCAAGAAATTCATCCAGTGACTCCAGGCACCAGTTCCATTTGGGACCCAAACTCTGGGTGCCGGTCTGTGTCACTGGGGGTGGTAATCCAATGCAGGGGTTAGATTTTTGTGTGTCTTTTTTCACCGACATGATGGTGGAATGTGCTAGTATGAAAATGTCACAGGACTGTTCACGATGCTTCCCGTATTATTTGCTGACCCTCTTCGATCGAGAGCTTGCGTATAGTTGTTTTCCTTTGATTTTTTTGGGAAAACTCACTCATAGGTGACCACTGTATTGTGTCCGCCAGCTTCACCTTTTCCTCATAGAGATGTTCCAGCGTTTATGTCTGTCTCAGTAGGCTTCAGGGAGGTAGATTTGGATTGCCTGAGTTCACAATGGTCCCACTCAGCTGCAGGAGATTTATGCTTCCTCAGCACTGGTATTTGTCGATGTCGACATCTTGCTCCTTTTCTCAAGACTTACGCAGGTTACCAGCCGCTTTTGTTGATGAGAGAAAGCTTCCCTGACACTTATTTACTCGTGTTTCTAGATCATTTATTTTTTTTCTTCCTTTATTCTCAGTTACTTATCTTCACTTGATGCTGAAAATTTACTTTGGGACTTGCACGTGCTCGTGCTTGTTACACTCGGGATTTGCATTTGCTTGTTGCATTCGAGACTTGTATTTGCTTGTGCTTGTTGCATTCAGGACTTGCATCAGCTTGTGCTTATTGCACTCAAACTTTGCATTTGCTTATGCTTGTTGAATTCAGGTCTTGCATTTGCTTGGGTTTATTGAATTCGGATTTTACATTTGCATGTGCTTGTTGGACTCCAACTTTGTATTTACTCGTGCTTATTGACTTCAGATAATTGCATTTACTCGTGCTTGTTACTTTGGACAATTGCATTTACTCTTGCTTGTTGCTTCAGACAGTTGCATTTGCTAAGGCTTATTGTCTTTGGGTTTGCATTTGCTTGTGCTTGCTAGCAAATTCCACAGTTGCCTGACTTTAAGATGGCCGCCCAATATCCCTAACAGGGGATAGGACCCGGGCACCTGATTCTAAGATGGCCGCCGTCTGTGAAATCTCGTTCTTAGCGAAGCGAGATTTGGCTCTTTCTTACATTGTTCAGGCACTCGGCACTCAGTCAGAGCACTCACCAGGTGCATGGGGCCCTTCCTGGGCACAGAGACTTCCACTGGCTTCCAGACCTCGGTGAATGGCACAGGTGTGACTGGGGTGGGCTCCCGACGTCACGACCTCACAACTTGCACCTCACGCTTCAGGGGTGAGTACCCGATCCTTCAGCGCACGATCGCTCTTGCACAGCACTCCGTGCAGCTTTCCGGCCACGGAGCTTCGGGTCCAGACGCACTTCCGATGGCTCAGGCTCCGCCACGGTGCTCCCTCGGGGCGCGTTTATCGCGACGGCGATTTCACGCTTGCGCCACCCGGGGACAGGGTCATGCAGCTTCACGGGATCAGCGCGGGGGGGCACAGTGCGCTCGATCCCACCCTCGTCGCCAGCTATAGTGTCTCACGGGTAATAATGACGCTAGACTATATGTGCTTCTTCAACTCTTTATTCTTGATGCACACTGCTCCCTGTCCCTACTCTAACTGCCCTTTTTCTCTGCCTCCGCTCCTCCCTTTCCTGTCCCTCCCACATCTCCTCCCACCAACTACTGAGCTGCTAAATCACGTTCTTACAAAAGGCAAATTATCTTCCCGAATGGAATGTGGTCAAATAGCCGCTATTTATAGGGCCAAGGTCAATTTGGGAGTTATGGTATGTGGAGCCAATGCAAATTGCACTGAAAAATATAACAGAACTGATTGCTTTTTATGTTCCCTTCATATATGAAATAAATAACCAGTGGCAGCTGGCAGGGAACGGGGAGGTGAGGCGGGGGGGACATGAAAAAAAAAAAGAACACTTACCTTTTGCCAGCTGCTGTCTCGGTCCCTTCTGACGCCGCCGTCTCTCCTCAACTTCTAGAAACAGGAAGCACCCAGGCTCCCTCCCCTAAGCCAATCACAACGCTGCAATGCATCATTGTGATTGGTCTGAGCACATTGGGGCAGATTTATGTTAACTGGCGCATCCCGAGGGATGCGCCAGTTAACGTGCGCCACAGTGCTACGCCACCCATGGTGCGCCGCATTTATAATGCGGCGCACCATGGTGCAAAAATGGCACAGATGCGTGACGCATCTGTGCCGGAAATGTGGCGCATTGCTGGAGTTGTGTCGCAAGCGCGACGCAGCTCCAGCAAGGCTCGGGGGTGCCCCATTCTACTAATGCTGCATCAAGACCTACGCCTGCTTCAAGCAGGCACAGGGTTTTGACGCAGCATTGCCCTGAAAGTGACTGAGTGAAATCTCATAGATTTCACTCAGCCACTTTCAGGAGGCGTTCCTGCGCAGGAACGCCCCCCCCCTACACAGGAACGCCTCCTTATGGCGCAGTGCTTTACAACGTGACGTATCTCCTAGATGCGTCACGTTGTAAATAGGGTGCATCGTTTGCGCCGCAGTTGCGTCAAATAAAGTGATGCAATTGCGGCGCAAAGATGTGCAACGGCCTCATAAATCTGCCCCAATGTTTTTTGTCTGAGACGGGGAAAGGGAGGCTGGGAATGTTCTCCACCAGGCTGTGTAACGCAGCCTGGTTGGGAACATGCAAAGTGCTCATGCCGGCCAAGCAGTCATGAGCACTCGGAGCGTGCAAACCACTCCTCCCCCTGTGCCACCAGCCCCGCCCACCCTAACTTAGCCCGTAGTGAAAAACAAAATGATAATAACAAAGTAATTTGCGTTTTATTTTTCCTTTCTGCTGCTCTAGCAGTGGGGTGACATTTCACCGACTTAGCTGAGAAGCCACCACTGCAAATAACTAAGGTCTACATGTAGGTAATTCCCATTTACAGACTCTTAAATACCGAATTTTACCGATTCGGTATTTAAGAGTCTGTAAATGGGAAGGGGGCAGATGTAGATAATTTTAAAATCTGAATTACCGAATCTGTAAAATTCGGTATTTACCGATTCTGTAAATACAGAATCGGTATTTCCCATTGATTCCTAGGGGCTTTGAAGCCCATAGGAATCAATGGGAAATACCGATTCTGTATTTACAGAATTGGTAAATACTGAATCCTTCAAGAGTGCAGGGGGTGTCACTTTGACACCCTCTAGCACCCCAAGTGCAGGCTTGTGTGCAATGTGGCACACATACATGCCCTAAGGGCATGTCTGTGTGTCACATTGCACAGGTGTGCATGCACAGATGTGCATGCACACCTGAATTCGGTATTTTACCACACAATAGGATTGTGTGGTAAAATACTGACTCTTAAGGGCCTGTGGTACTGTAAACTGTGCCACCTACATTTGTAATTACAGAATCGGTATATTTACCGATTCGGTAATTTACCGAATCGGTAAATATACCGATTCTGTATTTTTCAGCCCAAAAATCTGAAAACCCTAATACCGGTCGGAAACGGCCGAAATCGGCCATTTCCGACCGGTATTAGGGCTCCTACATCTGGCCCTAAATGATGCAAAAACTGTTATGATTGAGTGCACTTTTCAGACATGAGTCTGTCCCTCACGCCTTGCAATGTAATTACTTCCTGGAAAGCCGAATGTAATGAGGTGACAGTTAACAATGCCTTCCCCAGTACATCTCCTCCCTATTTTTCCCTTTAACTTAAGCCTGCTCAGGACTATAAACCGTAAGCAAAATATCTCAGGATAGACAACCCAGCACAGTAATCAGCCAAGTGGACTATGGAGATATAAAATACCATAAAGGGACCTGCAGAGCTGCTCAACGCTGCCAGCGTACTGAAAACCAGAAACTGCGAGCCTGGCGGACATGGTGGTCATGGTCATGGTTCATCCATCGCACTACTTTGCACTACCTCTCATATCATGATACCCGCATATCTGTGGTCATCACGTATGACATGGAAACACTTCCCAGACAGGATGAAAACGAAGACAACGGCCTTCCAAACACACACCATGCTCTATGGACCATTCTGCCCACTTAGACAAGTGCTTCAGAGACACACATAGGGGTAGACACACTATATAAATGTTGCAGTACCGTGCAATATCTTTGCATGAGGTGAGATGTATTACTCCTCTAAGCTGCCCCAAAAAGTGATTGATGCTTTCTCCAAGCAATGACTGAAAGGCGTTTACCAAAACATGCCAATACTTGAAATGGGCTAACCTATGTCTAGCACTACATATATTGTTAACAAAAGGTCTTGCAGACAGCCGTACTGGCACCAGACCTAAAATCGATCCCTTTACCATCTTCCTGCCACTCACTGAATGATGGTTGCCTCCTCCTTTCCTCTCACCACTAAAGTGCCACCCAACCCCGGTATGAAATGTTTCCATTTCCCGCTTGAGTAATGACGTGCACTCCATGAATGTGAAGCATATAGTCCTGTTTCTATGTCTAGTGCTCCACTGTGCTCTCATCCCCATGTATGAGTACATTAAGAGACCAGTAAAATGAATCCAGAAAAAATGCGGGAGAAGGGGCAAAGCCTGGAGCAGGGGGGGGGAGGGGGGGGAAGATGCAGTAGAATAGATACAAGAATTAAAAAATGGTGGAAAACAGAAGAGCATCAATCTATTCTCTATTTTTTCCTTCAAATTGTTTTATTACCCAGGTCTCAGACCAGCTGGTAATTAAAAACAGGCATTGAAACGGATCCCTACTGAGCCCAAAAATCATACCCTTAACCCTAATTGTAAAAGCACTGATCAATTTCTGAAAATTAATATAAACCACCTTTAGGTAAGCCAATGTCAGTGATTTAGGTCCTATTCTTTTCTCACGTTTCACCTCATGTTCCCCAAGAGGGTTACCTATTTCCAGGATGTTGTGTTTCTGTATTTTTTCTAAGTAGCATATCACTCTTGTATAGTGCATACTTTGAGCTGAGCCACTTCCAGGTGTTTATAACTGGCCACGACTGAGAGCTCTGTTTTTGAGGCTGAAGCAAAGGCGATTTTCTCACAGTGCCTGTCAAGGGGTCAAAAAGATCTTCAGAACACATGGTCATCCAATCACTGGCCTCTCTGCAGAGAGAACAGAGCAATGGCCTTGTATTCCATTTGTAATTGACTTATAAAGCGTGCAGCTACTCGAAGGACTTCCATGCGCTATTCATAGGCAGAGATGCCCACCGGTAGGATTACAACAACCAGGTCTTCGGGTTCTTCAAGAAGACAATAGTGAAGTGCAGTTTCTCAAGGATTCCCTGAGGGTATTAGACAATTGTGGGCCCAAATATGTGAAGGAACGACCTTCCATGCAAGCGAAGCAGATTCTGGGCATGGTGCACAAGGCCTGATTAAGTGATCTCAGGGTCTGGGTAAGCTGGAAGGGTTCGACAAAATCCTGGCTATACCATGGGAGTAGCCCAGCTCTGGCCTTGTACATAAAACACAAGGCCTTAAATTGTATTCTTTTTTTAACAGCGAGCCAATGAAGCTCGCGGAGGAGGTGTGATGCCGAAGCATATTTTGGGAGCCGTACAAGAGTCTGGCATAAGCATTCTGCACTACCTATAAATGGCGGATGAAGGCCTGGTCAATTCCTAAATACAGAATATTGCAATAGTCTACTCTTGAGAGTATTAGAGCGTGGATCACTTTTCTTTGTGCTAAGTGGGGAATCATCCAAATCATCTTTCTCAACGACTTCAGCAAGTGGACGCCACCATGTCCACCTGAGGTTTCATGGAAAGTGTAGGCAGGTGGATACCTGCCTAGTGTTTAGCTGTTTATCAACTTAGTTGGCCTGGGATCCTGCTAATCAGGGTCCCAGGCTATCTGCTCTCTCTGTAAAATGGACTCCATGCACCTTAGGTACATCTCCAATTGGATATTGGGTCACCTTATCAGCCCCTGTACAGTGTACTATAGGTACCCAGGGCATAGGTGCATCCAAGGCCTACCAGGGGCTGCAGCATGTATTATGCCACCCCTGGCTGGCCACCCAAAATGACACAACTGACTGATCACTCAGCTGGGGCAAGGTGGTGTAATCACCCCTTGATTAGATATAGTATACATATATTTAAACCTATATCTAGACACATATACACCTATAAGTCACTCCTATGGGAGGCCTTATCAATCTTGGAGGCAGAGTGCTTGGTTTTATGTGAGATGGTGCTCTAGCATGAACTGAGCCTGTCAGCAGCTTTTGGGGCCAACTCCCTTAGCTGTTCTGGGATATTGCCATACCATATACTCTTAAGTGCATTATAATCCTCGCAGTTACTTGCTAACCTTGGTTTGGCTTTATCAAAAATATGTCGTGTAAGGTGTCATACGCTTTGGAATACTACCCCCTCGCCAGTTCTGGTGACGGGGGTAGCATTCCACCCTTCTAGAGGGAGAAGACATGTTACTTTGCTTTAACGCGGTTAAATCTAACCAGAGCCCCAGCATCATAAAATGGATGCTGCTGCCACCGACACAAGTCTGGCCTCCTACTGCTGACCGAAACTCCGGCAGGGGAGGCCTGGACAAATGGTATCCTGTCACAGGGAGGTGTTACACCACCCCAGACAGGAGATAATGGATTGTAGCAGGGAGGGTTGAATGAAACTAGACACTGCCTGGGGCACACAGGGTGTCCCATGCATAGTCCAGTTCAAACTGGTGCTGGGGCACTCCAGCCCCAGCTCTGGCGTGAAACTGGACAAAGGGAAAGGGGTGTAACCACCCCCTTCGTGTGGTCCCACCCATAGAAGGGACCTAGCAGGTGAACTAGCCCCTTGATTTGGAATAAAGGTAGGAGCTGTGCCAATGCAATTTAGATCATCCTGACTGAAACTTTGAAATGAAACTCTGGACCCTTCGACATCCTACTCAATGTAGAAGACTGAAGAATCTCCCTTGTGGTCAATGAGTGGCCACACTGTGCAAGCAGGCACCATCAGCGCGACAAGACTTTCTTTGCCGTTGCTCCCGCCGGAACTCGAACAACAGAGACTGACAAGACCTAAACTCCCAGACTTCCAACAGCCCGATCCACAGTCTTAGTAAAGCTTAGACCCATGGAGGCGACGAGAGACGTGGGACCGGCCATCTTGAAAAGTCGACAAAGTGCTTCCAGCGCAGCTCCTGAGGAACCCTTTATGCTGTGCTTTGGGAGTTGAGAAGCCCCAGCCCCGAGCAGCCTGTGCTCCAAAGATCACCTCTCCACACTCACTGAGTGCTGCGTGGGGCCCTTTTGCACTTTTCCTGCTTGATGCGTTGTCCGGTTGCTTGCCCGTTGGCTAGTGGCCTCTGTGACGACGAAACATCAAAACTACACTGCTGGTCTGGTTGCTCCAGACTGGCCCCAGCTCCCCTGAAAAGGAGCCATCGATCCAACCTTCCTGGTTCGATCAAGAAGACATCTTCGAGTCCTGGGTGGCTTGCCTTTGCCAAGGCTTAGTGACTCCAAATCGAGTACCGACACCGCCGACAGCAAGAGCCTTTGTGGGACAGCTTGTGTTCACCAGCTAGTCATCCCCGATTCTTCCTGGTCCACGTGGCAGCGGAGACAAACACCTCGACATCACCTGATTGCAACCCGACATCGCTTGGTTCCTTCCTGGTTACTCGCTGGTCACTGGCTATTGATCTGAACTCTGTCCCCTCTGCTTTCAGGTACTCTACATCTTCGATTCACCCTTGGATCCAACCGGACTCTTCTCTCCTGGCCGCCTGCAGCATCTTTTCCACCAGGCTCCATAGAACTTCACGACGAAACCCGACACACTTTGGCACCTATGCACCCGCTACCTGTGGGTGAGGTAACAATATAACTCTGGTGCTCCTATAGTGGTTTACACCTCTAGTGTCCTAGTTTTAAGTGGCTAAGTTCTAGTCCAGTCGAAAGTCTCCGAAACCTATAACTTTCTGATTTTTACGCACCATTGACTTGTATGGTAAACGCGGTTGCCTATAGACTCTGCACCCGTATCCTGTGGGCCTCTCCCGACCTAACCTTCGTTAGTCCAGTGTAGACCCAGCGATTCCCAAGGCCCTAGGCCTGTTCATTGTTCGTGACGTGGTACTTATACCACTTTCTTAATATATGGTTTGAGTGGCCACCCGGCCTATCCATAATTGTGCATCTTATTGTATGTTATACTGTGTTCTTTGTTTAACGCTTGTGCTCCTGTGCTAATAAAGAGTTAAGGGGATTATTCTAGAAATAAATACATATATTTTGTAATATATAACTTGTGTGGTGTCCTTTCATTTGGTATTTTAAAGGATTGCATATGGTAAAACAGCTGGCTTCACATGCCCTCTTGAGTTTAGCCTAAGACTGCTTTTGTCCATGCTACCCCTAGGATAGCTGGTCTATAAGGTTGACTTACAACCAATCACCATAAGGGTCGTTTGGACTGGTGCAAGGTGCTCACTAGAATAGTGATCATCAAATACCAGGCCAACTTCTCACAGAAAGGTTTTCATTCAACCAAAAGCCTAGGTCTGTACAGACGTGTCTGAAGGAGGTTCACCATTGTCAAAATATTGGCAAAGCAAGAGTAAAAGAAAATGCAGTGCTTGGAGGGGAGTGGGTGTGTTGTGTATTTGGGGTGTGAAGTGAAGGAGATGTGAGGAAGAACATTCAGGAGAGAGTGAAAAGAGGGTGCTCAAGAGGAAAGAGATGAGGTTTAAGATGTGCAGATGGATAACACGTTTAGAGAAAAGGGGCGTACATGTCAAACATAGAGTGAACATAACAGGAGTGATTGAGGTACTGAAGACCACCACCCCTTCCACAAGCATCAGTTATTTTTGTTTAATTCAGTCTCCCAATTTCAGAATTGAAACATTTTCTCTATTATTGTTTATAACAAAACCGTAGTTACCCATTTATCTCATACTCCTAACAACCACTGACTAAGCCGGTCATGGTGGCATGTATGATGTGTATATCAGTTGTTGAGTTGTATATCTGGATGCAATAACACAAAGCTCAGAGAGGAAACACAGCACTGGTTGCGCGCCGTGCTATGGGAATCACAGACATTTCGATTACATGGTTAAGTCCTTTATCAGCTAGGCCATGCACGGTTCAGAGACCCCACACTCTGTTCACCCCTTAAAGTCCGAGAGAAGGGTCTGTCAATGGCTAGTCTCTGGGAGCTTGGAAGCCAAGGAACGCTACACTTTGGATTTTCTGCTCCTTTTTAAATTCCGCTTTGTTTTAAAACCAGATTTCTTAATTATATTGTTTCTGGGTTGTTGGGCTAATCTTGTACAGAAAATGTGCATCTACTCTGGTCTGGCTGCGGTGGGATGGTCCTCTTGCCCTGACTTCAAAGTTTCGGTGCCCTTGACATGGCATTTGTGAAGTGATGGCCTTCATGTCACGCTCTCATCCACGCCCATGTGTCCCACGTTTCACGTATGTGTGCAGCACCCATGTGCCGCCACGTTGGGTCTTTTACTTAAGCTCATTGGCCCACCCGCCCATGGTCACCTCTTGAGAGGGAAACATTTACAACTCACGGTTTACAACGCGTGTCATTACAACAAATGTTTTACAACGCGAAATCCATCACAACGCATGTCATTACATCTCATAATCCATTACAACGCATTCCCCAAAGTAACGCCCCAGCAGAGTTAGAATAGTTATTGCGTTGTAATGGATTAGGCATTGCAATGACATGCGTTGTAATGGATTTTGCTATGTAAAAAATGTGTTGTAATGACACACGTTGTAAAGCGTACATTGTAAAGTGTCATATTCGTTTGGACTTGTATAAGAGCAATTGACAGTCACCGCAAGCCAGGGGCTGTGCACAATTCTCCATGTATGCCATGTCGTTCACATGTTCTGCACCTTCTCGATGCAGTACTCGTTCTGCAGTGCAGCTGGGCTCTCAGTTCAAGCTTTTCAAAGGGAGCTTTGCTGCTTATATTTCTTTGCCAATCCAGAATGTCTCACTGTTGGGCAGAATTGTCCACAGCAGGTCCCACATGTGGCGCGCCATTTTGCATTTGGTAATTGTTGCCCTTTCTGCTGCCCTGACTTTGGTGGAACATCCAGCCTCTGCTCAGCATCAGATACCCTCATGTATCACATGTACACTGCGCCAGAGGCCGGGGGCATTGCCATCACAACAAATGGTGCCCATGTAATCCCACCACAAGGTGCAGTGTGTTAGGTTGTTTGCGTACAATCACTGGTCTGGTGCCACTGGAGTCTTCAAGGCTGTGCACTGCTGTTGTGGCATCTTCAACAAACCTAACCAGCACCCAAGGTTACCCTTTCCTGGGCTTTAAACTGACACGAAGCACACAGAGGGACCAACACAAGAGCCGGGATTTACACTAATATCCGCTTTATACAGGCATTGGTATTACTTAGGAAATAGAAATTCATTCATCCAAAGAAAGTATGGAAGTATCAGACTAACAAAGTCATGTGTTTGCTGGCTTTAGGGATACGACCTGACTTCTTCAGCCAATAATCGAATGAGCTCTGAAAGTACTATCAAGACCAGATGCTGCTGGGAAGACTAACATGTTGTAAAGATTTGGAAATGAAAGTGGATGTAGTATGCAACATACATTGCAGGGGCGTTGATTAGGACAAGGCAAACCTTGACAGCGTAGGTTTTGAAAGCTACACACTTGTCACCATCTGGTTAAGTTCGGTTGCAATGCATGTGGTCACACTTGTAAGTTTCTTGTCTTTATACGAAGTTACAGTTCTTTTTCTATTCGGAAGCATTTAACTGCAAAGATCCAGCTTCCCAGCCTCTGTTTTTGAGCCTTGACCCAGCTACTCTATTCCTACGGAAACAGAAGAGCTCTTTACATCTTTCCCTTCACTCATTAGCTTGTAGGGTTCATCAGTGCTCCAACCTTGATCTTTCTATAGAGGATGCAGCACTGCAAAGTGATCTGCTGATGCTGGGATATGATTTTATTCTATACAGGGCAAGAAGGTGGTCGATGTATCGCAAGACTTCACTAATCTTAAAAACTCTCGCGAGAAAGCGTGCTCGAGGTCTCTGGTGCATCACAGAGAGTCCTACGAGGAGGCCCCAGAACTCAGTCATAAGGCCTACACCTGAGACAGGTGAGCAATTGTCCCATAATCTCACAATTCCAAGCTCCATGAGCAATGTGCATATCCTATTAGGGATGAATCTAAGGTGCAACATCCTGATAGTTGACAAGTGCTTATGCATGAGATCCCTGATGGACGAGGCTGGTCCATGACTCAGTTCTGCCCCTGCTGTGTGCCAAATACCCATGGGCACACCCATGAGCAAGGTGGTTGCATGTGAGATTGGAAATATTCTCCAATACGTTTTGAGGGCGGGTGATGAAGTAACAATCACCTGCGAAAGGGTCAGCGGCCCTCAATTTCTTTAATGGAGTAGGTCAAGGAATGGGCAAGGGATGCCTTTGATTTCTGTGGGGGTCAACTTTTTTTCTGGAGTTTTATATAGCGCAAACTTGGCCCGGAGGTATCAGAGCGCTTTACATGAGCACCAGCTGTGTTACACAAGCACACGTTCATTTTTGTTAGGCACGGGGGGATTAAATGATTTGCCCAGAATCATAGGATATTGAGTGTCGTTGCCAAGACTCGAACCCGGTTCCCCAGATTTGAGGTGGACGCCCTAGCCGTTAGGCCACATAACCTTGAAGGCAAGAGTACTCTCAGAAAGCCAATTGCTTCTGGTTTGTTGAGGAACTCTTTTTACTTCTTTGTGTGACAGAAGATTAACCTTTTCCCACCAATTCAATATTTGTTCTTTATGTGAGAGACGCCTATGCAGCCCTTTCCCGTTCTTTAACTCTCATGTGTGGTTGCACTACTGCTTCCATAGTTCTTGGAGTGAGGGAAGCTTGCACTGCTGTGGTCCTTTCCATGCTTGTGTTGGGAGGGTCGCACTGTGCACATCTACCTGTTTAAGAGGGCAGAGAAACTGCATTTGCGGCTCACAGATGCTGTCCCTTTTCTCTGTCAGTGAAGGCAGCCTGTAGGGCTACTGCCCTTGATATAATGGGGGGGAAAGATACTGGGTGTTTGGGGTGGGGAGCTGTATGTACTCCTGCTGACGATAGAGTTTTATCCTGCTGCGTGTTGTTGTATATGTGTGCTTTGTCTGAGTGAAGCTTGCTCTGTTGCTGTTGCTCAAGTTGTTGCCAACTTGTCAGGCTACTGTCACTGTTCTGTTTTGAAGTGAAGCTCGGGCTGTTGCTGCCAATGCTTGACCTGTTATGTGTATGAGGTAGTCTCACCCTAATGATGTCTGTTTCCCATATGTCCTATGTGTGAGTGATGTTTGCTCATCTGGCTGGTCAGAGGCCTTATAACACAAAACAAGGACCCAGCAATTCTGAAGCGTCGGACTATTTCTTAGGAAAAAACATAAAGTTTTTCGTAAAACTCTCCCCCACCTGGGTTACCCCTTGGGGCCATGCTGCATCATTGGGTCCACCCCGTTCCACTACGGAACGCGGAATGCTGCGACCTATGGATTATGCGGCTGCACTTTGAGTGACTATTCAATGACCAACGAGAAGCTGAATTTGTAGGGAGGAGTGGGGGGTGGATGATGAAGTCTTTTTAGCAATACCTGGCTAGTAGGCGTGGTTCTTTATTCTGACCCCTAGTCGGTATGGGTAAAAGCAGGGGGATTTTTTAGGAGTGAAGGGTTAATGTTCCTAGTTCCTAAAAGGTCGACATGTTTCTAGCCATACTCCTATTGGCTATTCTTCAGGACCTAGGGAAATCACTACTATTGTGATTGCCTGGTTCCACTCGTAATGCCATATACTTTACAATTATTTAAATGCATGCTTAATTGAAGATGTATATACTTATACCACCTGCCTTGCAATCATTTATCGAGTTATTAATGAGTTCCTGCTATTGCTTCATGGTTCCTCCGGCGGAGAGTAGGGTCTGTAGTCGCACTCTAGTCAAGACTCCTACTCTTCCCGGTTACCTATTAGGGAGCCGCCGGAGACCGCATATAGTAACACTTTGCCCTGTAGTTCTGTCTGCCTTTTTTCTGGAACTTTACACTTGTAACTGAAACACCACATTTTTTCAAATTATATTTAGAAGCAGATATAACTAAATAAGATGGACCTGAATACCTGCTGCTGCTATATTAGCCGTGGTGGGCGCCAATCTCTACATAGATGGAGAAGCAATAGAACACCGGGGCATATTTGCTAGAAAATGATGCAGCACGGAGCTGCAAGCCACCTTGCTGTGCCGAGCCGCGTCATTAGGAAAGTGCATGGATGTGCTGTATTTACAGCTATATGACGCATCCCTGTGCTTTCCTCTGCTCTGACGTGCAATTGGCTGCCTATCACCAATGCAGGAACCCTTGCACCATGGTGCAAGGAGGCCTGCGTGGAAGGGATGATTGTTTTTGTTCATGAAGGGACACCTTCCTGCAGAAAAAGCAATCATTGATGGCATTGTCCTCCTTGTATGTGGGCTGAAAGGCAGCCCACATAGAGGAGCAAAACATTTGGCGAAATAAAGGAATTTCTCCTAGTTTTGCAACTTTAAAGCCTCCCCTGGGAAGGCGTTAGAATCAGACTCGTTCCCAAGTTTAAGGAAACTTGTCAATCTGGGAATGCATCAGAGTCCATGGGTGTTGCGTGGGAGCACCCACAGCAACCCCCATGGAACGCCCCTATCACGCAGAGTGATGAGTGAAAGGGGCCCTATTTCCAAGGCCACGTAAAAACACGCAGGGTGGCTTTGCGTTGTCTTGTAAATATGTTCAGTATTGTGCGCCACTGGAGCATCGTGGAAAGTGATGCTCCGGTGGTGCTGTGGCTAGTAAATATGGCCCCCGATTTGTAATGTACAGATTGCATTGGAAGACATTATTGCAAGACATAAGCTGTTCAACACCTCACCACACTCACTTTAACCTCTAATTGCAATGTACTGTTAACTGGGCAATAGGGCCTATTCACAAAGGTACATTTACATGTGTATGGTTATTCAAATGGGCCTTTACGTCTTTTCCTAGGTGCAACTCAACACTTTTTTTCTATTCACCATTTCCGTATGTAGATTAACATCTTGGTGTACATTTACATGTCTCCACCTTCAGATGAGGGATGGAGCTTTCTGCAACAGGATTAACAAGTGTAAGGTTACTACCTGTAACTCTGCATATGTATGTGTACATCTGCGCCTCCATGGTGTTATCCCTATTGGAAAGCATAACAAAAGATTAAAGTGTATTATTATATATTTTTTTAAATAACATTTTACCAATAAATGTAAATTAATTTTCTATATTTATTTTTAGCCTCAGGGCCTCACACTAATAAAGTAAAATGTTACAGCAGAGTAAGTTAACACTTGTATTGAATAATTAATTAGATTATATTAATGCAATTTATAAATATGTTTTAAACAATAATTAAAAACTTCTTACTTTCATTAATTTTTTTTCTTTAATATCTAGTAAATGTTGTGACAAATTGTGTTTTCTGTAATTACATTTTAAAAATAATAAACGTTCAAAAGTTAAATTTGATATAATGTTTTTTTTTTTTTAATTTTTTAAAAACCTTTATTTCAAAAGAGCACACAGCTATTCAGCCTAACATCCCGGAGGCAAGGCAGCATGGTAATCGAAGCATAATAGTGCAAAACAGGTACATCAGGAAAATGTAGGTTTGTTTTAATATTTTATAACGATAAGAAGAATAAGAAGAAAAGAGACGCCAACCGGCACCGGAGAGTGGCAATGGGATAGAAAATGCAGCAAGGAGTTGGTAGCAGGGAGGGGAGAGAGGGCAACGACTCCGTGATACAGAAGTGTGAAGGATAGTTGGAGGGGAGAGGAAAGACAGGATCAATCAGGTATCGTGCACAGTTGGTGTCACAGGCTACGGTGACAAACGTTCGTCCAAGGAAGCAGGCTCGGGTGGCAGGCATACATCCCCCCGGTAAGAGTTCCAGGCACCCCACACTTTATTCCATTTGCGGGGTCTACCCCTGGCAACATATACCGTCTTCTCCCGGAACATACACCAATCCATGTTGGCTTTCCATTGTACCACAAGGGGAGCTGTAGCGGCCCCCCACTTCTGAGCAATGTCCCGCTTGGCTACCATATTGCCTAAGGTCACCCACTGGGTCTGGGCCGTGTTGTGATCAGACGGTTCCCAGATGTTGAGGAGACACCTACGAGCCTCCGCCGTGATCGCAACTCCAGTCACTTCACTCATAACACTGTGTATCCTTCTCCAGTAGGAAGCTATGACGGGGCATTCCCATAGGATGTGCAGGAAGGTGGCGAGGGCGCCACAGCCTCGGCGACAAAGACCGTCGGGCGAGTAACCCATGTGGACAAGGCGGGGGCCAGTAACGTATACCCTGTGTAAGATCTTAAATTGGACCAATCTAAGACGAGAAGAAATGGCAACCTCCTTAGGGGAGGACACTGCGCTCTGCCAATCCTCCTCGTCGATCTCCAGGCCATCTCTCACCCACTGGTCACGCACTCCGAAGAGGAGGTCGGTACGGACATTGATTAGTTTTTTGTAAGACAGTGAAATTGCGCTGTCAGGCATGTGGCCGTCCAGCACTCTGTCCTCCAACGGAGAGCTCTCAGGAATAACCCCCTCCGGAGGCATGGCAGAAAGCAACGCGTGCCGCAGCTGGGCATAGCGGAAGAACTCCGAGCCACCCAACTGGTATTCAGCCTGCAACTGAGGGAAGGTCTTGATAGTCCCTTTAGAAATCATGTCGTCCACCCTAGAGATGCCGATGAGGTCCCATTTGTCGAAGCCCTTGGTGTGCCATAACCTGCCCAAAATGTCGGATTCGTATAGAGGGGTGAATCTAGTCAGTCTGCCCTGCCATCCCTGCGCCTTGGTAATCGCCCGCCAAATGGAGACTGCCGTCTTCGTTGGACCCGACATCCGCCGGTCCAGAGACCTAGAGTACAGGGCTCGGTAGTAGTTACTACCACCTAAGAGCCACCTATCCATGGCGTAGCCGGGGCTGTTCACCGGGCCATAAAACCCGTGATTGAGAGCTGCGAGCTGGGAGGCCCAGTAGTACCTACGTACATCCGGCAGAGCTATGCCCCCGTCGTACCACGGGAGCGTAAGCTTCGTGACCGCGACACGGGGGCGACCATCCCAGAGTAAGGCTCGCTGGAGACCCTCGATCTCCCTGAAGTAACGGGCCGGAACTGGGTCTTGGGTGTTCTGTAAGGCATATAGAAACCTGGGCAAGGACATCATCTTGAACAGGGCCGCTCGGCCGAGCAGGGAGAGTGGGAGCTTACGCCAGCCCTCCACGTCACGTCGAAGACACTGGAGTGGGGGGAGCAAGTTCTGGTCGTACCGCACCTTCGAGCTCCCAGAGATGTAAATCCCCAGGTACTTGAAACCCTGTGTGGCCACCTGAAGATTACAGCCTCTAGGGAGGCGTGGTGTGTCCCCTTTCAAGACGTAAAGGGAGGACTTGGCCCAGTTGATAATCAGGCCAGAGTATCTCCCAAATTGTCTAAGTACGTCACAGGCCACTATAAGGGACTTGAAAGGGGAAGTCAGGTAGAGGAGGATATCATCAGCGTACAGGGAAATACGGTCCTCAAAGCCAGGTGCCCAGGTGATGCCATGAAGGTCGGGGTGGTCACGCAGCATGGCCGCAAGAGGCTCGAGAGCCAGAGCAAAAAGGAGAGGCGACAGAGGGCAGCCCTGTCTGGTGCCCCTGTGTAAGGCAAAGGACGTCGACAGACGGCCGTTCACTGATACGTTAGCCAATGGGCTAGCGTAGAGGAGTTTTACCCAATTCAGAAAAACCGGATCATACCCGAGCTTAGCTAACACTGGCCAAAGGTAGTTCCACTCAAGGGAATCGAAGGCCATAGTGGCATCAAGAGAAGCTAGAACTGCTGGTTCCACTAGGGTATGCGCCCTGGCTAGGGCACCGTGGAGTCTACGTAAATTGAGGGCAGTGTTGCGGTGTGGAATAAAGCCCGACTGGTCCGGGTGCACTAAGTCGCCAATGACCCCAATCAGTCGATTGGCAAGCAGTTTGGCGAGTATCTTAGGCTCGGCGTTCAGGAGGGAAATGGGCCGGTATGACCGACACACGTCCCTTGGTTTCCCTTCCTTATGGATGACCACTATGGTGGCCAGCCTCTAGTCGAGGGGAAGAATGCCGGCGTCCCGCGATTCCAGGAACATAGTACGTAGATACGGGGAGACTACGTCAGGCCGTATCTTGTATAGCTCGACCGGGATGCCGTTGGGACCGGGTGCCTTACCAGACCGCAACGAGCGGATCGCGAGAGCGATCTCATCAGCAGATGTATCTCTGTCCAGATCGTCGCGGTCCGCCTCGGAGAGGCAGGGAAGATCTACCGTCGAGAGAAGCTCTGTCGAGTCAGCCTCGGAGTAGTCTGACGTGGAGGTGTAGACACCCCGGAAATAGTCGGCGAAGGACTCGGCAATGGCACTGGGGTCAGTGACAGTAGTTACGTCGCCCCCCAAAATCTCAGGTACCACGCGGCTAGCCATCTCCTTCCTGTCCAACCAGGCCAACAGCTTGCCAGCCTTGTCACCGACATCATAGATACAGCCTTGTTGTTCCCTAGCCAAGGTCTGGGCGGCATTCGTGGCAAGATCTCAATACTCCAATTGTTTTAGAGAAAGAGCATGGAGGAGGGGTGGGGCAGGTTCGGGTCCCAGCTGGGAGTCGAGGTTCAAAATCTCGTCCTCGATGCGAAGTAGGTCAGCATCCCTGATCCTACGGGCCTCCGCTATCAAAGTGAAAGCCTCGCCCCTTAAAACGGTCTTAAATGCCTCCCACAGGGTCGCGGCAGACCCAACCGAACCCTCATTTTCAGAGAAATAAAGGTCGATAGCCTTGGCTAGAAGAGTGCGAGACTTTGGATTGCGAAAATACCAGGGATTAACCGTCGCTGGTCGATCCGACAGGACGATGTCAAAGTCAAAGGAGACCCATAGCGGTGAGTGGTCGGAAACTCCTCGCGCCAGAAAGCGGGCTTCAGACACGGCCGACGCATGCGCTGCTAAGGTGAGAACGTAGTCTATGCGGGAGAGACTGCCATGTGCACCGGACAGGAAGGAGAACTGGCGAAGCGTGGGGTGCATGAGACGCCAGCTGTCCACCAGGCCCATGGATTCTAGGAAAGAGGGCAACCACAGTTGGGAGTTACGGAGATCTCTAGACGGGTGTCGGTCCAGGGAGCCAGAGCAGACTAGGGTTGAAGTCACCCCCAACAATCAACAGGCCATCAGGCAGAGCTAAAATGGCGCCACCAAGGTCTCGAAAAGTACTGGTCTGTAGGCCAGGTGGGACGTAAACTGAAAGTAGAATGAGGGCACGCCCCTCCCATCGCCCAGCCACCGCAGCGTAGCGCCCTCTATCATCTATCGTGGTGACGTCAATCTCAAACGGAAGGGACGCACGGACAAGGACACCCGGCCCCCGAGAGCCTGAAGAGAACCCCGAGTGGGCCACCATCTTGTATCCCTTGCGATTGAGCGCTTTGCATGAGTTTCCAAACAAGTGCGTTTCCTGTAAAAGAACCACATCAGGCATATGATGCTTAAGCAGTTGAAGCACAATCCCACTCTTGATTCGGTCACCCAGCCCATTAACATTCCAACTGACGACTTTTAATTTCCTACCCCCCATCATCGTGCCGCCCTCCCCATCCAGCCCCAAGAAACCTCAGCGGACATAAGAATGCAACAATATACATGACCCATTGCCTAAGAGAACAAAGTAAGAAAAAACAAACAAACAGATGAACTTGTCCAAAAACACCCCCCACCCTGCACCCCTGCATCAGACTAAAAAGCCCCCCCAACCAGCAGTGTGCCTGTCGCCCCATTAACTAATCTACGAAAAGCCCCAAAAGGAGTGAGGAATCCCCACGGACACCTCCCGCCACCCTCCCTGAAGCGACAGGAGATCCGACAACTCAACTCAGGAAAATGACGATAGTCATATATTGCAGGACCACCAACCGCCAATGTTCTCGTCGCAGAGCCAAGTCTCACAAATCAGATCCACCAGCAGCGCCCCTTTCGCTGTCCTCTCGGCCATCACTGCGCTGTGGTAGAGTGTCCAGCCATTCGCTAACGTTGTCCGGAAAGTCAAAGAACAGGGCACGGCCATCATGTTCAATCCGAAGCTTAGCAGGGAACATCATCGAATATTTTAGGCCCATGTCCCTCAATCGCCGTTTCACTCCCGCATAGCTCTGGCGCTG
Organism: Lissotriton vulgaris; assembly: GCF_964263255.1. Taxonomy (NCBI): domain Eukaryota; kingdom Metazoa; phylum Chordata; class Amphibia; order Caudata; family Salamandridae; genus Lissotriton; species Lissotriton vulgaris. Next base: position 51,915,849 of record NC_141697.1, read on the forward strand.
CCTCTGGACCGCCCTGGTAAAGTCAGGATAGAAATGCACCTCAGAGTTCTGGAACTGCAGCGGTCCTTGCCTTCTAGACGCCTGTAAGATAGCGTCGCAATCTCTGAAGTTGAGGAACCTGGCAATGATGGGTCTAGGCGCCACGCCCGACTTCGGCGGGCTGCCCGGTACCCGGTGTGCGCGCTCCACCGAGAAGAATTTGCTCAACCCGGGAGGAGCAAAGTGATTCTGTATCAGGTCCTCAACGAAAAGGTCCGCCGCCGCCTCTTCTGACCCTTCCGGAATGCCAATGATGCGAACATTCTGCCGCCTGGCACGACCTTCAAAATCATCCAGCCTCCTGGAGAATTGGTCGGAAGTGAGCCGCAAAGTCCGGACCTCAGTTTGTAGGTCCGAGACGTCGGTGGTGAGGCTCGAAGTTTTTAAGTCCAACGACTTCACCCGGTCGTTAGTTTTACCCAGGTCGGCTCTGATAAGGGTGAGATCCACTGCCAAAGTGTCCACCTTGTGGGTTAAGACCTCATGCTGTTTTTGTAATTCGGCCCGTATGCCCGAGATGGCCCCCATAATATCACTGAGGGTGGGCTCGGACCCGTCGGGCGAGCCCGAAGAAGAGAGGTCTTTAGTGGAGGCCCCCGCTGCAGGCGAAGTGCGTAGCTGAGCATATCTATCAATTCTGTTCTGTTGCACTTGAGATTTGCCACGAACGCCTTTGTTCGACGTCTTATCGGGTTCGCCCTTGCCCGCCATGTTGGGTCCGATGAGGGCGAGGGGACACACCACCCGAGTCCAATCCAGAGATATCTCAAGCAGAGGGTTTAGGCCAGATGTTCAGTTCAGGCTGATGGTAGTAGACACCGCAGTCATAAGCACTCCGTCATTAGGGATCACCACCAAGCACTACGCTTTCCAGGCTTGCGGAGTGGCGGAGACCGAGGAGACAATGGCGCTTCCTTGGCAAGGGGTCTCACTCGACGTAGCTCAGCGTAGGAACCACCGATTCGAAAGCAGGAGGCAGGCCCCGCGTCAGTGACCCGTCAGCAAGCTGAATCCACCAACGTGGAACAGGATTTCGAGCAGGATTATTGCGGAGGGTCGGAGGGTCCACGGAGCTCCGAGCTTACGCGGCCATCTTGTCTGCCCGCGAAGCTCCTCCTCTTGATATAATGTTTTAATTATTTTTATTATTAATGTTTTAAAAATGATTGAATAAATATATCACATTTTTAACATTAAAATACATATATAACTTACATTTCAATATAGTTTAAGCATTTTCTCATTATTACCTAAGCAGTATTATTTTATTTCAGTGCATTATTTTCAAAATGCGTGCGTTACAGTACCTGTGAGTGGCCATGTGTGGTGCTTGACTTTCTCCCAGACTTACATTTGACCCCTTTTGGGCTGTAGTAACTTTAGAAGTGTATTTTGTAGCTTGATGCAATGACTTCTGCACATCAAAGTTGTCAAAAACAGTCAAGCTTTTAAATTAACATAGTACTATTCTTTCTCTTCTGCAGGTGTGTTTGTAATAGTATGTCCATCCCAAGAACACACCTTAAATCTTCCTGAATCCCTCCTATTTAAAAGTAAGTGTTCCTCACTTTCAACTTTTTTAGAGTTTAGCAGGTGTGTGACATCCACAAAAAATTGGCAGATATCCAATGTTCCCAACTTAATGGGTATAACAAGTATAGGGTGGCTGAGACAGCTGTCATTTTTAGGCAGATGTCCCACATCTGGCAAACTCTAATTAATCCTCTGAGGCCGAAATTTTCAAAGACTGTAAAGAACTCACAATCTTCAACCCTTAGACCCCAGTGATAGACGGAATAAAGTGCCCCTTGATGTCCATTATAAGGATATTGTGAGTCACAGAGAAGTTCCATTACCAAATTGAGAGGGCAATGGCCTAGTTCCTTTATACGATAATGGGACTCTGAGGAAGCTTATAGTTATAATATGCTTAAAATGTATATCAGGGGTACTTTATTCCATATAATATGTGGTCACGCCATCAGCCTTCCTGCAAACCACTTAAATATTGTGTTTCTCTTTCACATGAAAGCAGAACTACGGTTGCAAACATGAAGAATAAAAGTGGACTCTGGTTGAAAGTAAGCACACAAAAAGTTAGTCATTTGATGTAAAATGATTTTAGAATCAGTTTCCTGTAAGTGCTGAAGCTCAGGGTGATTAGAGGAAGGCAGAGGTTCTATTTTTTTCTGTAATGACCTTTAGTGTGCAAAAATATACGTTGCCATAAATATCTCTTACACTTTTCACTGTTCTCGAAAAACAGACCAGAAGAATGAAATGCCAGTTTCATGTTGATTGTTTGAGTCTTGTTTAAACTGCAGCTGTAATTAAGCTCCATGACCTGTCTTGTACCTTTACTGCTCCATTGGCAGGCTGTATTGTGATGTCAGAACTCAACAGTTATAAGTTATTGCAATGGAGAATCCACGTCACTTCGTTATTACAAGCGGCTAGAGGCGTCAGAGGTCACCAATAATAGGGAAATAAGAAACATATTTTTTCGTGGATTACAGCCTCCTATTTGTTATAACTGAATTATAGCTCCTTAAAGCATGAGAATTATAAAGGTATTTGATATATTATGTACCTCACAAAGTGCCAACATCCTTTGTTGCTTTGTGCCAGTCCGAACCCTCGTTGCTTCCTAAATCAGCCCTGATTACTGGACCCCGCTACCCTAAGAAGAGTCAAGAACCAAATTGCAATACCTGGCAGCATTGAGAATGGCCCCTGTACCCTAGACTCACAGCATCAGTGCTGGGCGACTGCCACTCACCAGCAGCCACTCACCTGAGGGCTACCAGCAACCACTGACTGCCCCAGGCCCCACGCAGAAAACCTCGTTCACCCTCACCTGCAGCCCACCCTCACCTGCAGCCACTCACCTGAGGGCTACCAGCTACCACTGACTGCCCCAGGCCCCACGCAGAAAACCTTGTTCACCCTTACCTGCAGCCACTCACCTGTCGCCACTCACCTGAGGGCTGCCAGGTCCCACTCACTGCCCCAGGCCCGACTCAGGAAAACTCGTTCACCCTCACCTGAGGACCGCCAGCTACCACTGACTGTCTCAGGCCCCACTCAGGAAACCTCATTCACCCTCACCTGCAGCCACTCACCTGAGGAGTGCCAGCTAGCACTGACTGTCTCAGGCCCCACTCAGGAAACCTCATTCACCTTCACCTGCAGCCCACCCTCATATGCAGCCACTCACCTGTAGCCACTCACCTGAGGAGTGCCAGCGACCACTGAGTGCCCATGCCCCACTCAGGAAACCTCGTTCACCCTCACCTGCAGCCACTCACCTGAGGAGTGCCAGCGACCACTGACTGCCCTATGCCCCACTCAGGAAACCTCGTTCACCCTCACATGCAGCCACTCATCTGAGGAGTGCCAGCGACCACTGACTGCCCCATGCCCCACTCAAGAAACCTCGTTCACCCTCACCTGCAGCCACTCACCTGAGGAGTGCCAGCGACCACTGACTGCCCCACGCCCCACTCAAGAAACCTCGTTCACCCTCACCTGCAGCCACTCACCTGAGGAGTGCCAGAGACCACTGACTGCCCCACGCCCCACTCAGGAAACCTCGTTCACCCTCACCTGCAGCCACTCACCTGAGGAGTGCCAGCGACCACTGACTGCCCCAGGCCCCACGCAGAAAACCTCGTTCACCCTCACCTGCAGCCCACCCTCACCTGCAGCCACTCATCTGAGGGCTACCAGCTACCACTGACTGCCCAACGTAGAAAACCTTGTTCACCCTCACCTGTCGCCACTCACCTGAGGGCTGCCAGCTCCCACTCACTGCCCCAGGCCCGACTCAGGAAAACTCGTTCACCCTCACCTGAGGACCGCCAGCTACCACTGACTGTCTCACGCCCCACTCAGGAAACCTCATTCACCCTCACCTGCAGCCACTCACCTGAGATCTGCCAGCTACCACTGACTGCCCCAGGCCCAACTCAGGAAAACTCGTTCACCCTCACCTGAGGACCGCCAGCTACCACTGACTGTCTCACGCCCCACTCAGGAAACCTCGTTCACCCTCACCTGCAGCCACTCACCTTAGGAGTGCCAGCGACCACTGACTGCCCCAAGCCCCACTCAGGAAACCTTGTTCACCCTCACCTGCAGCCACTCACCTGAGGTCTGCCAGCTACCACTGACTGCCCCACGCCCCACTCAAGAAACCTCGTTCACCCTCACCTGCAGCCACTCACCTGAGGAGTGCCAGCGACCACTGACTGCCCCAGGCCCCACTCAGGAATCCTTGTTCACCCTCACCTGCAGCCACTCACCTGAGGTCTGCCAGCTACCACTGACTGCCCCACGCCCCACTCAAGAAACCTTGTTCACCCTCACCTGCAGCCACTCACCTGAGGAGTGCCAGCGACCACTGACTGCCCCACGCCCCACTCAGGAAACCTTGTTCACCCTCACCTGCAGCCACTCACCTGAGGTCTGCCAGCTAGCACTGACTGCCCCATGCCCCACTCAAGAAACCTCGTTCACCCTCACCTGCAGCCACTCATCTGAGGAGTGCCAGCGACCACTGACTGTCTCAGGCCCCACTCAGGAAACCTCGTTCACCCTCACCTGCTGCCACTCACCTGAGGGCTGCCAGCGACCACTGACTGCCCCAGGCCCCATTCAGGAAACCTCGTTCACCTGCAGCCACTCACCTGAGGAGTGCCAGCGACCACTGACTGCCCCAGGCCCCACTCAGGAAACCTTGTTCACCCTCACCTGCAGCCACTCACCTGAGGTCTGCCAGCTACCACTGACTGCCCCACGCCCCACTCAAGAAACCTCGTTCACCCTCACCTGCAGCCACTCACCTGAGGAGTGCCAGCGACCACTGACTGCCCCAGGCCCCACTCAGGAATCCTTGTTCACCCTCACCTGCAGCCACTCACCTGAGGTCTGCCAGCTACCACTGACTGCCCCACGCCCCACTCAAGAAACCTTGTTCACCCTCACCTGCAGCCACTCACCTGAGGAGTGCCAGCGACCACTGACTGCCCCACGCCCCACTCAGGAAACCTTGTTCACCCTCACCTGCAGCCACTCACCTGAGGTCTGCCAGCTAGCACTGACTGCCCCATGCCCCACTCAAGAAACCTCGTTCACCCTCACCTGCAGCCACTCATCTGAGGAGTGCCAGTGACCACTGACTGCCCTTGCCACCCTCAGGAAACCTCGTTCACCCTCACCTGCAGCCACTTACCTGAGGAGTGCCAGCGACCACTGACTGCCCCAGGCCCCACTCAGGAAACCTCGTTCACCCTCACCTGCAGCCACTCACCTGAGGAGTGCCAGCAACCACTGACTGCCCCAGGCCCCACTCAGGAAACCTTGTTCAATCTCACCTGCAGCCACTCACCTGAGGAGTGCCAGCGACCACTGACTGCCCCAGGCCCCACTCAGGAAACCTCGTTCACCCTCACCTGCAGCCACTCACCAGAGGAGTGCCAGCGACCACTGACTGCCCCACGCCCCACTCAGGAAACCTCGTTCACCCTCACCTGCAGCCACTCACCTGAGGAGTGCCAGCGACCACTGACTGCCCCACGCCCCACTCAGGAAACCTCGTTCACCCTCACCTGCAGCCACTCACCTGAGGAGTGCCAGCTACCACTGACTGCCCCACGCCCCACTCAGGAAACCTCGTTCTCCCTCACCTGCAGCCACTCACCTGAGGAGTGCCAGCTACCACTGACTGCCCCACGCCCCACGCCCCACTCAGGAAACCTTGTTCACCCTCACCTGCAGCCACTCACCTGAGGAGTGCCAGCTACCACTGACTGCCCCCCGCCCCACTCAGGAAACCTCGTTCACCCTCACCTGCAGCCACTCACCTGAGGAGTGCCAGCGACCACTGACTGCCCCACTCAGGAAACCTTGTTCACCTGCAGCCACTCACCTGAGGAGTGCCAGCGACCACTGACTGCCCCAGGCCCAACTAAGGAAACCTTGTTCACCCTCACCTGCAGCCACTCACATGAGATCTGCCAGCTACCACTGACTGCCCCACGCCTCACTCAAGAAACCTCGTTCACCCTCACCTGCAGCCACTCAGGAGGAGTGCCAGCGACCACTGACTGCCCCAGGCCCCACTCAGGAAACCTTGTTCACCCTCACCTGCAGCCACTCACCTGAGGTCTGCCAGCTACCACTGACTGCCCCATGCCCCACTCAAGAAACCTTGTTCACCCTCACCTGCAGCCACTCACCTGAGGAGTGCCAGCGACCACTGACTGCCCCAGGCCCCACTCAGGAAACCTTGTTCACCCTCACCTGCAGCCACTCACCTGAGGTCTGCCAGCTACCACTGACTGCCCCACGCCCCACTCAAGAAACATTGTTCACCCTCACCTGCAGCCACTCACCTGACTGCCCCATGCCCCACTCAAGAAACCTCGTTCACCCTCACCTGCAGCCACTCACCTGAGGAGTGCCAGCGACCACTGACTGCCCTTGCCACCCTCAGGAAACCTCGTTCACCCTCACCTGCAGCCACTCACCTTAGGAGTGCCAGCGACCACTGACTGCCCCAGGCCCCACTCAGGAAACCTTGTTCACTCTCACCTGCAGCCACTCACCTGAGGAGTGCCAGCGACCACTGACTGCCCCACGCCCCACTCAGGAAACCTCGTTCACCCTCACCTGCAGCCACTCACCTGAGGAGTGCCAGCGACCACTGACTGCCCCACGCCCCACTCAGGAAACCTCGTTCACCCTCACCTGCAGCCACTCACCTGAGGAGTGCCAGCTACCACTGACTGCCCCAGGCCTCACTCAGGAAACCTCGTTCACCCTCACCTGCAGCCACTCACCTGAGGAGTGCCAGCTACCACTGACTGCCCCCCGCCCCACTCAGGAAACCTCGTTCACCCTCACCTGCAGCCACTCACCTGAGGAGTGCCAGCGACCACTGACTGCGCCACGCCCCACTCAGGAAACCTCGTTCACCCTCACCTGCAGCCACTCACCTGAGGAGTGCCAGCTACCACTGACTGCCCCCCGCCCCACTCAGGAAACCTCGTTCACCCTCACCTGCAGCCACTCACCTGAGGAGTGCCAGCTACCACTGACTGCCCCACGCCCCACTCAGGAAACCTCGTTCACCCTCACCTGCAGCCACTCACCTGAGGAGTGCCAGCTACCACTGACTGCCCCCCGCCCCACTCAGCAACGTTTTAAACTTCTCCCGCCCAAATATTGGCACACAGACCTTGCCAGCCCCCCTCAGCATGCCACCAAGTCTCGCAGCCTCTGGGGGCATTTACAAGGCTTGGCAATGTTGAAAATGTACCTCTAGGGCTGATTAAACCGACTGAGCTATTGCGCACGTGGACAATGTGATAAAGAAATAAACTGCAGAGACAGCCCACAAGGTGGTGAATATACCTTCTAAGCAGAGTGTGCTTGAGACGCCACTCCCCCCAAGACCCCTGCCTAACCCTGTGTATGGTCCTCAGCGCCACAGACATTTGGAGGGTCCCAGACAGGCGAGCCAGTCCCCCTGAACAAGAGGGCGATCAATCAGAGGCAATCAGAGGCCAGGACCCCCACTCCGGCTGCTCCAGACTCCTGCCTGTTTATTTAAAGTCACCAAGAGCCTGTCATGGGTGACCTGTGACCATCCGAAGGAGCCGCGACGGCAGCCGAGCGTGGACAAAAATGTGAGCCGAGGGGGCTCTGGGACCAGCACTCCACAGATAAGATATATTGGAGTAATAGCCCCTGATTATAAAGACCCCCAAAAAGGCCGCCAGAAATACAGACACAATTCTGTTTATTTATGTGTGCAGGGGGGCAGAGCCCAGCATACAAGGGGTTGTTTGTGTGTGGTGGCTGGGCTCACCGCGGTTTGTATAAAATAGAACCGGTGAGTCTGGGGGCTCGGTAATTGGCATCCAAGGATGTTTGTCAAATGCAGGCAGGGTGACAAAAGAGGCAATGAGAAAAGAGAGGGGGGGGGAGTAGGATTGAAACACACGCTTGATGAAAGGAGTACTATAGAGAAAGAGGAAAGGTAAGAAGAAGGAAAGAATGAAGTAAGAAAGGCAAAGAACGAAAGAAAGAGCAAACTAATCTGAGAAAAGAGAAAGAAAAAAGGCAGGGACAGAAATTAAGAAAGGGGGAGTATGGAGTAAAAAAGCAAAGAAGTTACGGAAGACGTAAACAGGTAGGGGAGACATATGAGTAGAGGTAAGTGACAGACAAATAGAGTATGGGACCGGCATTTCAGAAAAATAGAGGTAACGGATAAATAGAGTTAGAACGAAAAGAGGGAAAGAAAGGGAGAAAAAGCACAGCATTTGAAGGAAGAAGCAGAGAAAATAGAGAACAAGCATTTACAATGCAATGGTTTTGCCTTTGTTAAAGTTAGAGCCATTGGCATTGCTCTTGACATTATTTTTATTTATGTTTTTTTAACATAAATAAATGGCATTGTCATTTACAATGCCACTAGCTTAATCTCTCGCAAATGACACACACAAACACACACAGAGCCCCCCCACACACACACCCACACAGAGCCCCCCACACACACAGCCACACAGAGCCCCCCCCACACACAGCCACACAAAGCCCCCCACACACACAGCCACACAAAGCTTCCTACACACACAGCCACACAAAGCTTCCCACACACACAGCCACACAGAGCCCTCCACACACACCCACACAGCACAAGCAGGCAACAGGGGCACACGGAGACACAAGCAGGCAACAGGGGCACACGGAGGCACAAGCAGGCAACAGGGGCACACTGAGGCACAAGCAGGCAACAGGGGCACACGGAGGCACAAGCAGGCAACAGGGGCACACTGAGGCACAAGCAGGCAACAGGGACACACGGAGGCACAAGCAGGCAACGGGGCACACTGAGGCACAAGCAAGCAACAGGGGCACACGGAGGCACAAGCAGGCAACAGGGGCACACGGAGGCACAAGCAGGCAACAGGGGCACACGGAGGCACAACCAGGCAACAGGGGCACATGGAGGCACAAGCAGGCAACAGGGGCACGAAAACGGAGACACAAGCAGGCAACAGGGGCACACGGAGGCACAAGCAGGCAACAGGGGCACACGGAGGCACAAGCAGGCAACAGGGGCACACGGAGGCACAAGCAGGCAACAGGGGCACACGGAGGTACACACTCTGGAGCAGTCACATACACACTCTGGAGCAGTCACATACACACACTCTGGAGCAGTCACATACACACACATTGGGGGAGTCACACACACACTCTAGAGCAGTCACACACACACACACACACACTTGAGCAGTCACACCCACACACACTCTGGAGCAGTCACATACACACACACACACTCTGGAGCAGTCACATACACACACACACACTGGAGCAGTCACATACACACTCTGGAGCAGTCACATACACACACACTGGAGCAGTCACACACACACACACACACACACACACAGCTTGGAGCAGTCACACACACACACACTGGAGCAGTTGTGTGGCCCCCAGAGCTAATATCTTAATAACCTGCAATTTGCGGCAGGAACCCGCGGCACCTGAAGGATAACTGGATTTGTGTTAAGCGCCACACTTCTGACTGTGAAGAACAGCCATGCTGAGCTTCGAGGCCTCGACGTTTATAATCCTTTAAGCTGAAAAATATTTTTTTTCTTGGACACTGTCTGACAAATGACGCCGTTTTTTCGATACAGATACCTACTGTGCCTGCACAGCATGACGCCAAAGTAATATACAAAGCAAAATATGTAAACAAAAATTATTTTTTGTGTGCGAAGTATGAGTAGTGTTACTACAAAGGATACCACAACCTCTTGAAACTAGCAAAAGGCAGACTTAAGGTCAGTAGCTTGATATCTTTAATTACTTGTGTTGCTAAAATCGTCTGCAAGTTTTGCCAGTGGCCCAAATTGATATGTCCTCTTTTAGGCCAGTGCTACCTTCTAAGAAGGTTGCAGTTTATCAGTATTAAGTATGGGCCTAAAAATGCCAACGTGCAAAGGGCTGTTGGTCAAGTTTGTCTTACGATATCATCAGTTTCCTAGTTTCATATCTATGTGCGTTCCAACTCACGTTTATTTCCTATGCATTCTGGAATTTCTAGTTCCCCGGATCCCGTTATGAAAGTAGGACTACAAATCTCAGAATTCCAAGAAAAATTCTGGACTTGATTAAAACACACACACATGCGTGCGTGCACCTAGGAAACTTGAGAGCTCTGATACCGCAACAGGCGACCTCTTTGCAACTACTCAGTATATGCAGCAATGACTACCCGTGCTACCCTTAAAGTGGCAGAGCGCCCCAAGTATCCCTGGTGAATCAGAGCTGGCGGGGCCCCCGTCTCGCGCACGCCCGTCTCTGCCTCTCTCTCCACCTGCTAATCCCTGCCCCCTCCCTCAGTCCGCTCACGACTTCCGTCCTCCGCCTGAGGACTGGCTCCCTGTGACAGCAGCTTCATGGGTTAAGCGCCTGCTGCTCATCTGTTCACCGCCGCAGTCGCTCGGATAATAGCGCTTCCCCAGTGCTCCCCGCCAGCCCTGCAATATTCTTGCATAATCCTCACACTACCACCCCCGCCGTAGGCCCCCTCATCCGTTCCACTGCAGAAAGGTCCTGGTGTGCGACGGCAGCAGTGGAGATCCTCTCCGGGCCAGGCGGTGACGCTGGTAGGCCGAAATGCAGGGGCGTGCTGGAGCGGTGTTGCTGCTGGGAGCGGACCTGTGTGGCAGAGCTGTTGTGAGCCACGCATGGTGCAGTACTTTAGGCCCTGCTCAGTGTAGTGTGAGCTGAAGTCTGGAGGGGCCGCAGCGGTGATGCAAGCAGGCCTTCGTGACAGAGGAGAGAGTATCAGGGACTTCAGTGTGGATAGCTGCTGTGTGTGGTCGGCTCATTGAAGGCTGCATGGCCAGGCCGGGCCTGCCTTCGGTGCTGGGGAGGGGGGGGGGGAGCGGGAACAGACACACACGGACACACTGACAGCGGAGGGGGGGGGGAACAGACACAAGGCAAAAAAAACAAAGCACTCACGCAAGCAGGAAGGCGGGTGCCGGCTCAATGCCGGAACAGATTCGGGGGCATTCCCGGCTTTTGGCTGACGTCGCGTGACGTCGCCAAAAGCCAAAAATTCTCGGGAACGCCCCCGAATCTGGTCCGGCATTGACTTACAGAGCCAACTCCCAATGGTTAGCCTCCATTTACGGAGCTAGCCAATGGGAGGAGGGGGCGTAGACCCGACTCCACACACAGAGCATAAGATTTTTTCTAGCGCATGCGTACTTTGTACGCATGCATCGCTAGTCAAAACCTAAAAAAATGGAAGCAGACAAGAAAGGTAGAAGGAGGAAAATTCAAGGGGATAGTGAGCAAATGACCGCAGAAAGACACTGAGTGAGGGGTGAAAGGGAAGTAAGAAAGAAAGATGAAATAGGGAAGAAAGAAATAGATAAAAGGGGGCAAGGCACTAAAAGAATGGCAAATTGCTCGAATAGAGGAGAGGGGGAATACATAAGAGGAAAGTAACAAAGAAAGAAAAAAGAAAAGAAAGAAAGATAAAAGGCAGAAAGAAAAAAGCTGACTGAAGGGAAGAAAGACACAGAGAAACATCAAAAGAAAAAGAGAGACTATAAAGGAAAAGGAAGAAAAAAGAGGGCAGGAAGCAAAAAAGTAATTAAAGAACAAAGTGAGGGGGTGAAGGAGAACAGAAAGGAAAAGAAAGAAAGAATGGAAAGGAAGAAAAAGATAGAGAACAACATAAAGAAGAATGCTAGAGGAACAGTAGACCACTAAAGAGACAGGAGGAGTCACTGACGGAGAGAAAGACAGTGAGCGAGAAATAAGAGATAGGAAAGAGAGAACGTCATAAAATAAATACAGAGAAGAGCCACATGGAAAGAAATAAAAAAAGAGAGGAAAGGGACAAACTATGGAGGAGAACAAGAAAGGTGGGAGTGAGAGAGTGAATGTTACAGAGCAAAAGCAGGAGAGTAAAGGAAATGAGTGACTGATAGAGACAGAGAGACTGATGGATAGAGAAAGACATATAGAGAGCGAGATTGATGGAGAGACAGAGGGTGAATGATAGAGTTTAATGAGGAAAAGACGTAGTGATAGTGTAAGAAAGGGCGAAGGAGAAACAGGGAGACAGACTGTAACAGAGAGATGAAAGGTGGCAGACAGTGACTAGCAGAGCGTTGAGAGGGATAGAGAAAGGGATACAGAAGACAGGAGGGTAAAGGATGAATGACAGTCTGGCGACAGTCAGATAGAGTGAGCCCCCTTTTGTCCGAGCCATGAGACGACGCATCAGCAGAGGGTACTGCTGTTTATGACTGCTGTAACAGAGCCTTAGGTACTACTGCACTCCCACTGTAACCAAGGTAAACCCTTTGTACCTGTGACTCTCCAGTGGGAGCGAGGACTAGCGGGCAAGGCTTATTCCAGGACCAGGAGTCAGTCGAGGGTTTGGACACCATATAGTGTACAACACAAGCAATTGTGCTCCAAAAACACAGTGCTCAGTCAGCACTGTAGATACACTTAACGAAGCGTTTTGAACATTAGGGGTGTATATACAAGCCCCTTGCGCCACTTTTGTGTCATTTTTAACATGGGAAAAGTGACTCAAAAGTGGCGCATGGGGCTTGTAAATCTGCCCCTAGATACTTTTTACCAGCAGTATATATATATATACACCTACATCTCCAGCCAACCGCGTCTTATACAAAGATTTCTGTAATTTAACTTTTGATTTATGCATCAAACTTTATCCCAGTAGTGGTTTTTGATGATTATGTGGTTGTCATTGTATTGCTGCTGGAGCCTACAAGTCAACATTTTGTTATGTTATAATATGAATGGAGAGATCTTTCCTTCTTGCATTCGCTAAAAATGTAATAAATCTTTTCAAACCAAAAAAAAAGAACAGGGGGTCATTTAAAGACGGGCAGGCAGCCCACCAGGTGGAGGCCGTTCCTTGTCTGGTAGAGGTCATGCCAGTGCTTGATTTGAGCCGGGGGTTGCAGGTACGACTCACCAGCACTCATATTGGTGGACTGGCACTTTTTTTCCTCATCAGACTTTTCTTCACAAAAGGGGAAAGAGGAGGAGAAAGATGGAAACACTGACAAAGAAAGGATTAAAAAGGGTGTGAAACAATGAGATAAGGAGACTGGTGGAGGAAAGAGACATGAGGTGGCACCAAGACTGCACAGCCTTGGTATTTGGCAACCCTGACATGCGATAGCACCAGCCACAGGCTTCGGAGCAAATCTTTGTGCACCAGTGCCTATTCTTTCACAAATTAAGCTCTCGGTTCCCTCTCCTTATTACAAGGCGCCGGCTTGAGAGAGGATTTTATGGCAGCTGGTTGGCATTTTTTATGTATTCCATAGGCAAACCCACAAAGCAGGGGTCTCAGAATTATAAAAAATAAATGGTCCCGACATTCAGTGAGTTTCCCCCTTGCAACTCAGGACAATGGCTGATTATCCGTACCTGGGTCTACCACGCAACGTACGGATGACCTTAAAGGTAAATTCTGCAATTAAATTCCTGGCCTAATTATGGTGAACATTCTGATGACGTGACCCTAGCAGACCTACAGTAAAGGAGCCTCTGGGAAGGGTTTTCACCTGCGGGGCGTCCAATGGCTCTGACTTTGTAAAGTCCTTTCACAGGGACTACCACTGGTGAACATGGCAAACCTTTTTTCCTGTCCAGACATGTTGTGTACATCATGGCGGTTCCAGGTTGGAAATGCATAAAGCGCTGACAGGACTCACATACCGCTCTGGCCATGGTGCTGTCCATCTTTTTAGGTTTCGCCTACACATCGCTTGCACTGTGCTTGTGAAATCAATTGTATTTAATATAAATCTTAAAAGGGGCTTACTTCCCGCCTCCTTGCTTTTCATTGGTTCCTGTGCTCACCACTTACTTTTCCTCAATTTCTACTGGCTGTCACATACTGTTTCCTGTTGTTCCTCACGTTGTTCCTCGAGTGCTTCTCTTATCAGTTTCCTGTCTCTAAAGTACTGTTTCCATCTGCTTTTGTGGTACTCTTTTGTTAACGTTTGGCATGCACAGCACTTGTTTACATTTCCTACAACGATTATAAGTCTATGTATCAATCAATCAATCAATCATTTGTAGAGCGCACTACTTACCCGTGAGTGTCTCAAGGCACTGAGGGCGGGGGTGCTGCTACTGCTCGAACAGCCAGGCCTTGAGGAGTCTCCTGTCCTGGGTCTGTCCTAGGCGGATGGGGAGGGTTATCCAGGTTTTTGCGGTGAGGTGGGAGAACGATTTGCCGCCGGCTGGCGAGGTCAGCGAAGCAAAGCTGGCGGTTAGGGGTGTAGAAGGTGAGTCGTTCGTTGAGGTACGCTGGTCCGGTTTTGTGGAGTGCTTTGTGAGCGTGGGTGAGGAGCTTGAAGGTGATCTTCTTGTTGACGGGGAACCAGTGCCAGTCTTTCAGGTGGGCTGTGATGTGGCGGGGGATGTCGAGGATGAGGTGTGCAGAGCCGTTCTGTATGCTTTGTAGTCATTTCTGGAGTTTGGCTGAGGTTTCTGCATAGAGAGCGTTGCCATAGTCCAGGTTGTTGCTGACGAGGGCCTGGGTGACCGTCCTTCTGGTTCCGGTGTGGATCCATCTGTAGATCTTGCGGAGCATGCGGAGGGTGTTGAAGCAGGAGAAGGAAACGGCGTTACATGCTGGTGGTGTTTGCGGATGGCACTCTTGTAGGCTGTGTTGCTGTCCGGTGTCTGTTCGTGGTGCCAATTCTTCTTGAGCATATGGCAGGTTTGCTTGGATGCCTGGAGGTTGGCGGTGAACCAGATGGCTTTTCTGTTGGTGCGTCTGTTCGAGGGTTTCTTGATCGAGGCGAGAGTGTTGGCGCAGCCGTCGATCCAATGACTGAGGTTTGAGGGTGCAGGAGTCGGTGTCGGTAGTGTCCGCTGGTGGGTTTCAGGCAAGGGTGGTGGCCAGCTGGTCTTCTGTGACTTTGCTCCAGCTGCTGTGTGGGGCCCGTTATGTGTGGTGGTGCATGGTAGGCTTCTCGAAGGTGAAGTGGACGTAGCGGTGGTCGGTCCAGTAGAGTTTGGTACGTGTGGCTGAAAGTGACGTGGTTGCTGACGGAGAAGATGGGGTTGAGCATGTGTCCGGTGGAGTGGGTGGGAGTCGTGACGAACTGTTTGAGTCCGAGGTTGGCGAGCTTGTCGAGGTTGTCGAGCAGGGTGGTGGAGTTGCTGTCGTTGGTGTTCTCGAGGATGAATTTCAGGTCTCTGAGGAGGATGTAGTCTGTGGATGTAAGGGCGTGCATGCTGACGAAGTCGGTGATGGAGTCGCTGAACTGCGGCCCGGGACCGGGTGGTCTGTAGATGAGGGTTCCTCCGAGGGTGGTGTTGGGGTCGGTGTGGATCTGGAAGTGCAGGTGTTCGGCGGCGATAAGCGTGTCGTCGGTGCTGGTCGAGATTCTGAGGGTGTTTCTTTGGACAATGGTGAGTCCTCCTCCTGATCTGTTGGTGCGGTCCCTGCGGGTGATCTTGTAGCCGTCAGGGATGGCTATGATGATGTCGGGTGCTGAGGAGGCGTTCATTCAGGTCTCCATCAGGAAGCCGACGTCTGAGCAGGAGGAGTCGAGTAGGTCCCAGAGTTCGATGGTGTGCTTGCGGGCGGAGCGGGTGTTGCGTAGAATGCACCGGAGGCTGTTGTGTCCTACACCGGTGGACATGGAGGTGGTTCGGAGGCTGATGTAGCTGCAGTTCCGGCAGGAGAAGGGTCAATGGGTGCGTTTCGGGGTGGCCAGGAAGCAGGTGTTTGGTCGGCTGGTGTTGAGTGCGTGGAGGCTGCTGGCATTGTAACGGCGTCGGGTGTCGTGGTGTTTGCGAGGGCCAGGGGGTTTGCTGCTGCTGGGCGCGGTCCAGGCGGGACCGGCGCAGACGGGCTTGCCTTAGGCATGCCTTCAGCAATTTAATTCTTCAAAAAATTGTTTCTGATGAAAATGCTGTCTGCTAAATCTATAAAACACAGTAATAAATATATAAAGTAGCAATAAAATGAAATGTTCAAAATGTGTTTGCTTTGTTTCTTCAAATGTGTGGCTACGTGTTTATTCGCAGACTCTTGAAATCACGTATTCCTTTAACTGCTTCAGCGCGGCGCGAATTTTCGCGCTGTGCTGAAGATTCTAAAACAGGCGTGGTCGTGACAGAACGGTTCCGTCACCGGCACAGCCCAACTGACGCTGATGACGGAACCGTTCCGTCACGAGCGTCGAAGGGGTTAATGTATCACGATGACATTCGTAAGGCTGTCCTTCTTATGTTTTTATGGGTGAGTGATGTATAATGGTGGTCATAATGGATTGGGGTAACTTTTGTAGTACAGTCAATAAAAGAAACGCTTGAGGCATTTGGCTGCATCGAAGGATCATTTGATGTTGCTAGAAACACAATGTTTCTTACCTTAGAGTCAGCCAGCTCCAAGATGGCTGGTGCATTCCACCACTTTCTAAATCTGATGGGTGCCATGGAGACTGACTGGCACTGTGTACAGCGGCCGCGTCTTTGTGTTATCACAAAATCCGCCTCCACGTCGCACTGTTTGGTGAAGATGGAGGAGGCTGAAGATGAGAGTAAAAAACTACTGGTGAGGAGGTAGTGAGTGTAAGAGGACGGAGGCTAGACCCCCTCCAAGGATCTGTGCGCCGTGCTTTGAGAGGGTGCAGGAAAGAGGACTATAAGCGCTCTGCATACAGTTATCCAAATCTACAGCTTGCCTACACCTTTTCAGTTACTATTTTTTGTTCACCAAAAATACCCCACCTGCACCAACTTCTATACAACCCTTTATGGCAGTGTGACAACTCCAACTGTATGTGGCTTCTTCTGTGTTTAATACGTGTTGTAGAACATTAACCCCTTCCACGCGGGGCTAATTCCCCGGCGGGGAAGAGGGCCGCGTGCTGCGCTGCGGCGCTCGTGACGAGCCCAGCTCATCATGCTGCACAGTGGAGCTGTGCTCATGACGAGCTGAGCTTGTCACGACTCCGCCCACTCCCATGGAACGCCCGCACAGGCAAGGAATTAGCCCCGCGTGAACGTTCCACGGCAGTTATAACGAGCTCAGCTCGTCATGAGCACAGCTCCACTGTGTCTCATGACGAGCTGAGCTTGTCATACGCGTAGAAGGTGTTAAAGTAAAAGTTCAATATGGAGCTTCAGAAAGACAATTGATTTGAGGCTTGTAACACATGGAGGTAGTACATCAGGGGAGTTGAACAACGACCCTGACCCACTTGATTGAGTTACAATTGGTGTGGAGTATTGTACCTCCACCTAGCCTGCGTTAGCTGTTGTGATGTAGTCTGTCGTTTGTGTTCATGCCAGTTATTAGGCTTCATGGGACATGGCTAGTTTCCTTTCAGAGAAATTGATTGTGCAAGTGGTCCTAGTGAGATAGCGAGGTGTGTGGCATTACTTTTCTGTAGCTGAAGAGGATATTGAAAGGAAGATGAGCGGAACAAAAGCATTGAGTCGGCTGGGGATAACCGTAGACACATTTTACAGTCTATACATAAAACGCAGGCAGACAACAGGCAGGTTAGCTGGGTCTGATGCGTACCTTGGTAATGTATTACATTTCGGAGATTGTAAGCCATTCTACAACCACAACCTAATTGTCTGTTGGAGCTGTGTGACCCAAAATAGACACTTCACAAACTGAACTGCCGATAATTATAAGTATCAACCTTGGAATGATAAGAGGCGGCTCGGTCCCATGTGGATTAAAACCAATGATATGTAGGTTTATATACAGATCGGCCTCTGCAGTAGGTGATTAAACCACTAAGTTGTTTCGGTGGGATTGAAACACAAATTTGTGGTCTTCTGTCTACAGAAAAGTCTCTGTTCCTAATTCTGGGATCTACCATGTTAGGATCAAGAGTTGTGATTTGCAGGTACTACTTAGTGCTTAGGTTTCTTCAACCGACTTTCAAAATACTGATGCCTCTTATCTACTGATGAGCGCATTTACATGTAGCGATGCTACAGTCAGCATGCAGAGAGGCACTTTCACCTTTCTATCAGACACTTTTCAACCTTCATTGATGCACAACTCATCCTGCACAGAGGTCACTCACACCCTTCTCCTGGAACTCACACACTGCTCCCTCACTGTGAATTCCATAGGCAAAAACGAACGCATTTGCCAATGCTTGTTTCTCCAAAGCAGCCGTCGTGTGACAGCCAGCCAAGTGTTAATCTAAGTAACGCCCATCACCTGGCTGAAACTCAGCCCTGTGTAGGCTGCAGGGCACAGGTTCTAGTCTCAGGCCTGCGGGCCCTGCCTGAGCTCCATGGAGTGAGTACCACTAACTCCAGAAATAAAAACCATACATTCTCGAAGCGCTGAGTGCCAAATCAGCTTGCGGCTTATTACAGTATTAATATATATGCATAAATATTAATTCTATAATAAGCATTGTGCATAAGAATGCCGCATTGATCAGAAACGCAGAACTGATGCCAGATAAATATCCCGGCCATACGCCAATGAGGGACGTGCCGTGCCCAGAACCAGGGGCCTGCACTCCCGCGGCTCCCCGTCCCCCTTTGAGCGAGAGAAGGGAGCCGGCCACGGGTCCCACCGGGCCGCGAGGGGAGCGCTGGAGAGTAGAAAAGCAGCGATTACCGCCGGAATTTACGAATCACGCCTTGAGCAGGGTTTTGTTTGCGGCCTCATTTGCAAACGTAATTTAAAGAGCCCGGAAACGATATATCAGGCGCGCGCTCTACAGCAACAGTATATCCCGGCTTTCTGCACAACTTGGCATCATATATACAGTGGCGGGTATGGAAATGTAACGAGATTCATGCCCCCCCTAGGAACGTCTGGCTGTGTTTGCATCAGCGCCTTATGATGGGGCCGGGGTCTGGTTAATGGCGGCGTTAATCCAGGCGCGTGGCTGTCGTCGGATGGAATTGGAGAGGCGTGGCCAGCAGCAGGGGGTCAAAAGATGTAGGAAAGCACGAGCTGTCGTCACAGGCTAGCCATGTGATTTTGGACGAGTCTCTGCACGAGCAGGTACATTTATTAGTGTAGTGTCCAGCCCCAATAACTCAGGCGGACACCGTGGGGTAGGGTCATGGACCTTCTTTATTAATCATCCTCCTTCTTCAAGTCCCAACTGCTTACTGCCCTTTCCTGCCCACTTGGTCCCCAGCTCCTCCCTTTCCGCCTGCCCTCATCCCTCGCTCGGGCCGGTCCTAGTGCCTGACCAGTTGGGTCACTGGGCACTTTGCATCGACATCATTACATCTCCCCCCTCTGTGTATAAAAGAAAACAAAATAATATACATCACGGCAAAACAGGAAATTGTCTTTCTTTTGAATTCTTCGATGAAGCGATACGGTAGGGCCTGTCGGGCTCATTCTCAGCGGCAGTCTCCATCAATGCCTGATTGGCAGTGTCTCAGGATCTCTCTGTTCCAGTTTCGTTTGGGTTTCACATTGCGGGTGAGTCGTCTTCCGTCAGCCTCTGCAATTCTTATAGTTCCGTTTTGTTGAAACGCTAGACTGCATCACACTATTGCATCTCCCCCTTGTTGACAAAATAAACTTAGCGTCTAACATGTTTAATAGTTCCTCAGTCAGCCACACGGGTCTGCAGGCCGCCTATTTGGGCTACGAAGATGCATCTCCATTTCTTTTGTATGGCTTTCTGTTGCTTTGATGAGAACATCCTTTGTTACAGTAGTGTATCTTTCTAATTGCGAGACGTCTCGCGTGGTCTTGTGCTCAGGTTCGTGGTGGTTTCCAATCAGCTTCTGGGTGATCCACTTACTTTCAGTTTCTGAGGTGACTGTGAAAAGCTCAACTTGATGGCGGCCGTCAGTCTTCGTATGGGGCTCTTGTTTGATTGACGCTCGATTTTCTTCATGAGGGGGTGTTGTTCGGGTTCTTTTCCGAGCACCCGCATATGACTTTACTTCCTTTTGTCTTGTCTGGTCGAGGATAGCACTGCCTTCCTGTTCAAAGTCATGTATACCAGACGGTGAGGCGCTATCTGAAAAGACCATCTTGGTTTGGTTCGGGGACTCATTCGCTGCCTTTGTTTGCCTCACCCACTCCCACTCATGTTTGGGACTGGTGAGCTCTTTGACTGTCTGGGCCTGTGCATGTTTCTCCCTCATCTGATGATGATCTGTCTCTGTTAACACGTCTTGTCTTCCTTGCGGGGTGACTGGATATTCCTTTCCCATCCGGTTGGTAGTGTCCCCTATCTTTATTTTCTTTCCGTAGGCCCTGTGGGTCAGCCTCGCTGACCCTATCAGTGGTGAAGGTATATGGTTTGTATCTTGATGTATCTGCGGTTGACATGACAGGTTGTCTTGTGGAGTGACTGAGTACTCAGGGACATTGATGTGAGATACATTACTCTTGACGTGACTGATCTCCTTTGATTCTGAGGTGTGTTCAGGTGGTTGACGCCATGGCCGTCGTCGGGACCATGACTCGGTCGACTCGAGGGATCGAACAGACGTGCTTTCTGAATCAGAGGAGTCTTCTGTCGATGTCCTTTGATACCATTCTCTTGAGTGTGTCTTGAATAGATGATTTTTGAGATAGGTAGGCCGTGACGGGCTGCTCCTAGAGTCGGAGTTCTCTTTGGCATATTTCTCCGGGTACCTTTCTCGAAATGACTTCGATGTCGTCTTACTGGATGGGTTGTTTGATGACCACATATCTCTCTCTTGTGGTTGATCTCTTGGCATTTCATTTCTACCTCTCTCGTGTGATGATGATGGCCTCCTCTCGGTTTCTTCATTGTCTCGGATGTCGTGGATGTGTTTGTCTTCCTCTTCCCGGTGTCCGAGTGAGTCAGTCCGTCTTATCCGGTTTGCTTCTCCTTCCCGCTTGTTTTGTGCACTGACATCTGTGTTACGGATGTGATCATGTACCGAATTCCAGTGCTGGCGTAACTGGTCCAGACTTCTATAATTTGCCTTTCTTGCACATTTGTTGGGCAGGCTGTCATCTGGTCCATTGGTGCATTCTGTCTCACTTGATGCTTCATCTGCTTCATAATCACTTGCACTACACGTTGAGTTTGAGGTTGAATAAGTGACGCTGTCGTACTCCTGGATCATCCCGGTCTTTTGTGTTGTTGACTCAGAGTACTTCATGTCACTTTGTTTCTCTCGTTGTCTTATCTCTGATCTGTCTTCATCCTCCCCGTTTCTTGTTTTGTTTATCTCTTGTGCTTTATTCACCGACCTTAGAGATGTCTCTTTTCTGGTATCTTGGTGTCTTGCACATAGGTGCGGTTCTTTTGATAGTTCTCTTGCTTTGACCCGCTCTCCAGCTTCGGCCTTCTTGATTATTTCCTTTAGCGACCAATGCCCTCGAAGAATCTTGTGCTTTGTACTAGACCTTGAACAGCCTTCGATTATCCGAAGTCGAACTGCGTCCTCATTTGTAAATGTGCTGAAGTGGCAACGTTGCACCAGACTCTGCAAACGGGTGATGAAGTTTGGCAATGATTCTCCTGGTTCCTGCTGTGCTGTGTTGAAAACGATGCGCTCATGATCCACGTCATCCTTTGCGTTGAAATGGGTGCGTAGTGTCTCTTGTAGTCTTTCATAAGTCTCTGTGTCCTTTTCAGAAAATGTTCTAATTAAGCGTCGGCCCTCATGACCTATCAGCTGTAGTAGTAGTGTCAGACACTTTCCATCTCTTCGCTCACCGGTGGCGTCAAGAAATTCATCCAGTGATTCCAGCCACCGGTTCCATTTAGGGCCCAAATTCTGAATGTCAGTCTGCGTCACTGGGGGTGGCACTTCAATGCAGGGAGTGGATTGTTGTGTTGCTTTTCCCACCGCCATGATCTACTACGGTCACAGGACTGTTTCCTTTGCTTCCCGTGTTATCCAATGACTTAGTTGATGATAGACGGCTTCCTTGATATCTGTCTACTCATGCTTCTCTGATTTTCCTTATTGCTTGCTTGTCGTTATTTACCGGTGCCTTCATTTTCTATTGTATTTGCTTGTGCTTGTTTGTTGTTTTCTTTGCACTCGCCGGTGCTTGTTTGTTGTCTCCGTCGCACTCTCCAGTGTCTGTTTATTGATTTTGTTGCACTCGCTAGTGCTTGTTTGTTACTTGCCAATGCTTGTTTGTTGCTTGTCAGTGCTTGTTTGTTATTTTGTTGCACTCACCAGTGCTTGTTTGTTACTTGCCAATGCTTGTTTGTTGCTTGTCAATGCTTGTTTGTTACTTGCCAATGCTTGTCAATGCTTGTTTGTTGCTTGTCAGTGCTTGTTTGTTATTTCGTTGCACTCACCAGTGCTTGTTTGTTACTTGCCAATGCTTGTTTGTTGCTTGTCAATGCTTGTTTGTTGCTTGTCAGTGCTTGTTTGTTATTTCGTTGCACTCACCAGTGCTTGTTTGTTGTCTTCTTTTGTATTTACCAATGCTTGTTTGTTACAGCTGTTGTATTTGCCAATGCTTGTTTGTTGCTTGTCAGTGCTTGTTTGTTGCTTGTCAGTGCTTATTTGCTGTTTCAGGCTCTTTGCCTGACTCCAAAATGGCCGCCGATGATCCCTCGCAGGGGATTGGTCAATATTGCCTGACTTCAAGATGGCCGCCGGGAATCTCGTTTTCGGCGAGATTTCGGTCGTTTCTGCTCGTTTCTTCGGTGGGGGGGGGCAGTTAGGCGGCGATTTCACTCACCGGAGCCGTGGTCCACCGCTTGTGTCACCAATCAAGGTAGGGCACTTTCCTTCACTTCTGCCGCCGAGGTGGGCACTCGGTAGGCGCTTTGTTTAACGCTATTCCGCCGCCGAGGTGGGCACTCGGTAGGCGCTTCAATTACCTTTATTCCGCCGCCGAGGTGGGCACTCGGTAGGCGCTTTAATTACCGCTATGCCGCCGCCGAAGTGGGCACTCGGTAGGCGCTTTAATTACCGCTATGCCGCCGCCGAGGTGGGCACTCGGTAGGCGCTTTTATTATCGCTCGTCCGCCGCCGAGGTGGGCACTCGGTGGGCGTTTTTCGCAGCGCGCTCGAGCCTCCAGACGTGGGGCGAGCTCCGGGCCAGTCGGTCGCCGGTTGCTGCTGTGGCTGTCCACACGCTTGGGGTTTCTATCCCACCTTCGTCGCCAGTTGTAGTGTCCAGCCCCAATAACTCAGGCGGACACCGTGGGGTAGGGTCATGGACCTTCTTTATTAATCATCCTCCTTCTTCAAGTCCCAACTGCTTACTGCCCTTTCCTGCCCACTTGGTCCCCAGCTCCTCCCTTTCCGCCTGCCCTCATCCCTCGCTCGGGCCGGTCCTAGTGCCTGACCAGTTCGGTCACTGGGCACTTTGCATCGACATCATTACATCTAGGAGCAATTTCTTAACAGCCAAGTAAGAAAGCATCAGTTATAGCAGTGTTTCCCAAACTGTTTTGACCTGTGGCTCCCTTGAAAAAATTGCCAGTTGGCCGTGGCTCTCCATCATGACACTTTGGGGCAGATTTATGTTAACTGGCGCATCCCCAGGGATGCACCAGTTAACGTGCGCCACAGTGCGCCACAGCTCCGCCACCCATGGTGCGCCGCATTGTTGCAGCACACCATGGTGCAAAAACGGCACAGATGCGTGACGCATCTGTGCCGGAAAGGTGGCGCATTGCTGGAGTTGCGTCGCAAGGTGCAGGGCCCCATCTTCACAATGCTGCGTCAAGCCTTACGCCTGCTTCAAGCAGGCACAGGGTTTTGACGCAGCATTGGCCTGAAAGTGACGAGTGAAATCTCATAGATTTCACTCAGCCATTTTCAGGAGGCGTTCCTGCGCAGGAACGCCCCCCCTGCGCAGGAACGCCTCCTCATGGCGCAGGGCTTTACAACGTGACGCATCTCCTAGATGCATCACGTTGTAAATAGGGCGCATTGTTTGCGCCGCCGTTGCGTCAAATGAAGTGACGCAATTGCGGCGCCTAGAGGCGCAAGGGCATCATAAATCTGCCCCTTTTTCTTTACCAGTGGGGGGGTGGGGTGTATGCCTGACCTCGGGAGTGCTTCCAGTTTTCTGCCTGAAGGGCAGCAGTATCCAGAGGTGCTGGGGCACTGGAGGGGTGCTAGATGTCGAGAGCTCAGGATACTGCCCAGCCAGAGAGGGCCACCCTTGATGGCCGCCATGGCTGCTGAAATACTAGAGAAGAGAGATTCTGCCGTGCTGCATTAGGTGGAACCTCAGAGTGCTGAGGCTGTGTAGAGCAGTGCAGGCTTAGGCGAGGGTTTTGGGTGCTGCAGTGCCTGAGAAGTGTTGACCTGGGTGAAGGTTTGGGGTTCTGCAGTGCCTTAGAAGTGCTGACCTGGGTGAGGGTTTGGGGTTCTGCAGTGCCTTAGAAGTGCTGACCTGGATGGGAGTTTGGGGTTCTGCAGTGCTAGAGAGGCCCCCATAAGGTGATGATTAGGGTTGCTAAAGTGATCTAGGGAGGTGATGGCTTGAGTGAAAGTTCAGGGTGCTTCAGTGTCAGGGAGGTGCCGCACAAGAGGATTTTGTTATAATCTACTGCTGCATTTTCCCTTGCCTATGTATCTCTTCTCTACTGCTCAGCCAGTTTGAGTGTTGGTGTGCCTGATGATGTCTAGAATGTTGGATGTATGATGAGGTCATGGAATGTTGGGTGCTTGGTGAGCTGTGGAGTGTCAGTTGGTGTGTGCAGGCTGAGCAGGACAGAGGCTGCTCCTGGTGGGGAATCATATGGACTTACCATCTTCCTATGGATATTGATGTTATTATCTTATCAATAAATCTAATGAATATATCTACTCTTCATCTGGTCTCTAAGGACTATCTTATTTACAATAGATTTCTAGGGGACTGCAGCGCTGGAGAAGTGCTGGCTCGGTTGAGAGTTCAGGTGAGGATGTAGCAGTGTGAGAGGTGCCAACCTGGGTGGGTGTTTATATGTACTTGTGGGTGTACTTGTAATCACTTTTGTATGCTTCTGTCTACTGATCATTGCAGCACATGTATTCTATACAAGAATAACAATGGTTCAATAAATATATTGAAGAACGTCCCATTGTTTATTCTTTGTATATTTCTCAAAGAACCAGTGTGGACGAGTGACTGAGTGAAAAGGTTCTAGACCTGTTACCACGATCCCTGAGGGTTCGGGGTTCTCACGTTCAGTGGTTGCCAGAAACCATTCGCTCCCTGTTTGGGTTAGGGAAGCTTGTGGGGGCGCTGTGTTCTAGCTGGTCTCTAGGCCAGCATATACTACAAGTGCTGAGGTTCTGTGATTCTGAACCCGTTTCATAAAGGTGACGACATAGTGACGATTTTGGTAATAGCGGACCGCAAATGACGAGTGCGGCAAGTACGAGTGTTTTCTTCATGTTCGAGTGATGGATTCACTATGAAATTAGAGATTTCGTTCTGAACCTTCGGGTTCCATTTTGTGTACGGCAGCCATTTTGTGGTTGCCCTCACATAGGCCGATGACTACGGCCGAACGAGTCTTTGGGACACGTACACCTTTAGCTGACTTCTGTGTGACCTGAGCGAACTGACTCCATTGCCCGAAGCTGACTTGCTGAGCCAGTTCCTTGTCCGGCAGCTGGTCAAGATAGAGATCAAAGAGCAGGACATTGCTGAGTTTATGGTACACGCACACACCCTTCTATCTTTATTCACATCTGTTTCTGTTCCTTCTTTTATGGCCTGTTTATGGTTTGGGTTGTGGTTCTTTTATTATGGGTTCGTCCGGCCTGTCCGAGCAAGAATGTTGGGCTTTCCCGTGTAATTGATGATGGGCTGGACAACTGGAAAGTGGGCTTGTCGTTATGTGATACCTTTTGCAAGGTCATCTGTGATTGGATAGTTTGTAAATAATTGGTGTTTGTCAGGAATGTGATTTTTAGCATAAAAGACGATGTCTCGCAATACGAAAATTGAGCAGTCTCTGGCGAACCATCCGTGTCGTACTTTGTAGATTTCTGTTCCTGGTTGCAGCCAATAAATTTGATCTTTGACGTCACCGAGAAGTATCCCATGTCTCTGTATTCTAAGACAGGTGAACCCGAAGACATTGGGCGTGCCCCAGGCGCCCCTGGGTTCTAAAACCCGGTTCTTCAGTTGGCGCCCAACGTTGGGCGACTTCAGTGGTACCGGTCCAAGACTGAACATCGTGAGGAGCTTTGTGTGAAAATTCTGGAGGAAGGCCTACCACTTCATTGACCCCTGTATGTCGTCGTGGTCCGAAAGTCTTTGCTGCGAGGTTCCCCGCTTTCCGACGGCTATGAAGGACTGCTGCCCTGACTGTCGCCCTGTCTTGGACACCCTTTGATGATTTGTGGAGCGAGATGATAGACGGGTCTTCTGGTGACGTCATCGATATTTCTGTTAAGTATGAGTGGAGCGTCTCCCAGTCCTTAGTTTTGGGTATCCTTTGGGATCTTTGATTTGGAACTTGCAAGCGCCAAAGCCGAGGGACTCGTGTATTTGCGAGACTATCGAGTTTGATAATCCCTTGAAGTTTGAAGCTAGACTAATGAGCGAAGATGCCTGGTCTTAGCAGACTTGGAAAGATATTTTGTTGTGGTTGTAATAGGGATTCGCGATTGGAGGATTCGTGCCCGATACCTCCGGTTGGAACTCCGACCTATGAGCTCTATTTAAAACATGGTGTGGGCCCCATCATGTATAATGAAGTGTGGGTTCGCTACACTAGAAAGGATGGTGTCCTAAAATGGCCCCAACATGGTAGCTATGACACGGAGATTTTAGATAATCTATAAGTTAAACTGTTCAAGAAGAAAGCCCGGCCGGCGATGTTTGACTTTTTCCGCCTGTGGCTGCTATACAGTTTAAAGATAACGAAGAAGAACAAGCGAGTGAGCAGTTGCACAGGCAACGTAAAATGGCGATCGATAAATGTTATCCAGCTTTGTCACCTCTTCAGCAGGGTGCGACGAAGGACCTTGAGAAAGATCCTTTGATGTCACATTTTTTGAGTTCTCCACCCCCTTAAGTGCAGAGTGCTACAGCACCTCAGCAACCTTTAGCTGCGCAACCTCCAGTTGCTTTGCCTCCTGTTATTGCACAGCCGCCAGCTCCTCTTCAGTTGGCTCCTATTCCTTTGGTGCAGCCTTCTCAAGGGCCGCCGACTTTGATACCTGTTCCGCCTCCAATTCCTACGACTTTGTCTCCTGTATTTCTCACTTCCTCTGATACTCCTTCTGGGACTACTTCTACGCATGCTTTGTCTCAACCTGCGTTGCCTCCTGTCCTTATGGCAACTTCTCCTTCTGTTCGACAGAGAATGACTGATACTGTCACTGGTCTTTTGTCTCCTTTATTTGGGTCATTGAGTATGACCCCTGTTTCAGCGCGGAAACAGTTGCGTAGCCACTTGCCTGGTCCCAAAGAGCGGGCGGTATTGGATCATTTGGCTCGTAGATGGGTTACTAGTCCTTCGAGATATAGTTTAGGGTCTGTTATGGATGTCTTCCGTCAATGGGAAGCACCAAAGCAAAGGTATGTCTTCGATATGGTGTGTACTTTCCTTCGTGAAGAATGGGAAGATGGTGATTTGGGACAGAACCTGTCTGAGTTGTTCTGTGTACAGTCCGAGTTCGCGAAAGGTACTATAGTGGGTCTCGAACTTGAAAAAGCAATTGCGACGTTGCTGTAGTTTAGGAATGCATCTCCTTCTCAGCCGTTGTTTGAGCCTGATTCTTCTGTTAGGAGAAAAGTGCGACAATATCCGATGAGAGAGGTTCCTCCGGTATGGAAAGAAGCAGTTCAGGCCGATGTTAATAATGGTATTGCAGCGGTAGATGCTCATTTCCAGCGTGTTTGGGTACATGTTCCGTGGAAGCGAGCTGAAGTCTTGGCTCTTAAGCAGACTTTGCCTGATCCCCGAAAGAATCCTGCAGGGTACTATAAGGAGTTGTCACAGACAGTAGATTCATGTATTATGAACCTAGCCGATACAGATATATTGTTTGGGAATGTGGTTCCTCAACCCTTGTGGGGAATGATTCGTCATGTGGATCATGCGCAAGAGTTAGGTGATACATGGACTAATATTGCAGCTGCAGATATTCTTCAAGGTGGAGGAGCTAAACCTGAAGCTTTAGTTGCAGAACTCCCCGGTAGGATCATTACTTAAATGAAGACTTTAATGCCTGCTATACGAGTGAATTGGGATAAGTTATCTGCATGTAAGCAGAAGAAAGACGAAAGTGTGTCTGATTCCTTCACTAGGTTTGAAGAGACGTTTATTGACCATAGTGGTCAAGATATGAGTACGGAAGGTGTCCAACGGTTGTTCGTTGATAAGTTTGTACATAATTTGCTTCCCGAGTTGTGTACTAAGTTGAAGGATTCAGAGAGTTCATGGGCTGTTTCTTCGTCGGCGCAGATATTGGCTACTGCACAGTATTACGAAAATAGGGATAAGGATGAGAAAGAGAAAGCGGAAAGAAAGACTAAAGATCTGAAGACGAAGGTTCTTTATCCGCCTCGTAATAATCAGCGCGACTATCAGCAACCTCAGCAGTTTCAGAGAAATTCGCAAAGGTTCGAGTCTTCTCAACTGCGTTTTCCTGTAGGCCCTAATCAGTGTGCGTATTGTAAAGAAGAGGGTCACTTCAAGAATAGTTGTCCGGTTCTGTTGCAGCGTACGAATGGTGCTTCTGGTGTGAGAGGTCGAGGTGTTCAGCAAGCTCCTAGAGGTAGGGGACGAGGTGCGTTTCCCCAGAATGCACGATCTTTTCCTCCGCAGAATTCAATTAATTGTTTTGATCAACAGAATGGTGCGTCTGGTAGGACGACTCAGTACTATGCTGACGACTACTATGTCGAAGGTGAGAATGTCGACAGTAATGATTGCTAGGACAGCCATAGACAAAGAGAGGGAGTTGTGTCAGTTCCAGTAGATCAGAGTGGACCTTATGTTGAAGTGATTACATCAGGTGTGTCAGAGCCTTTTCTGTTGGATACTGGTGCAGCGAAGAGTTCTATTATGCACTCTAAACTCTCTGGCGCACCTTTGTCTGGCTTGACGAATGTCTCAGTAGGTTTTTCTGGCGCCCCAGTTTGTAATCCGGTTTCTAGTCCTTTGTCTTTTTCTGTTGGACCTTGTGAATTTGAAGCACCCTTCATATTAACAACAGGTTGTGGTGAGAATTTGTTGGGATTGGATTTGTTGAAGAGACTGTATGCGACGCTACATTGTTCTCCTTCAGGACTACAGCTTACATTGGGTGAGAGAGTGATCTCTCCGATGTATTTGTCTAAAGATCGACTTCCATTGGAATTGCGTTCTCTCCCTGATACTCTTTGGGCTACTGGTCCTAATGATGTGGTTCTCCTGGAGATTCCACCATTTGTTGTGACGTTGAAAGCGAATGTTAGATTGTCACGTATTCCTCAATATCGGATCTCTAGTGATGGTGAAAGAGCGCTTCTAGCGATTATCTATGATCTGATTGATAAGCGTGTGATTGAAGAAACAAGAGGTAACGTGTGTAATAGTCGGGTTTTGCCTGTCTTGAAACGTACTGATTCTTCGCAACCGCCTGTGTATAGGTTGTGATCGATCTCCGCGAAGTGAACAAGATCGTAGTACCGCAATTTCCTGTTGTTCCAGATATCACTGCTTTGTTAACTATGATTCCTGCTTCTGCTACCTGGTTTTCGGTGATTGATTTGAAGAATGCTTTCTGCTTTCTTCAGCATTCCGATTGCAGGAGAGTAGAGATATTTTTGGCTTCTCTTTAGGAGGCCGAAGTTTCCAGTTTAAGCGCGCTCCTCAAGGCTATTGTGAGAGTCCATCCATCTATAGTCAGGCTTTGAAAACACAGCTTGGTACGATTGTTTTACTTGATGGTGCTGCTCTTATTCAGTATGTCAACGACTTGTTAGTTGCTGCTGATAATGAGGAGATTTGTAAAGGAGCTACTTTGTCGTTGTTGCGACATTTGTCTAACCTCCATCATAAAGTGTCTCTTTCGAAGTTGCAGTATTGTCGACAAGAAGTGACCTACTTAGGTCATCTCTTATCGAAGGAGGGAAGAAGATTGACCCCAGAATGAATTCAAGTGATTGCGAGAATTAATGCGCCAACCACGCAGAGAGAAGTGCGTGCTTTCTTGGGTATTACCTCATACTGTAGGCAATGGATTCCAAATTTTTCGCTCCTTGTGAAGCCTTTGTTAGCTCTTACTGTTAAGGATACTCCGAATGCTATTCCTTGGACTGACGATTGCCAGAAGAGTTTTTCTGAATTTCGTGATGCGTTGTGTTCGGCTTCTGTGTTGGGTACTCCCGACTACAGTAAGCCTTTTACACTCTATGTTCACGAGAGAGACGGATGTGCATTGTCAGTCCTGACACAGCAGTTCGGCCATAAACAACGTCCATGTGCGTATTTCTCGTCGACTTTGGATCCTGTAGCTAGAGCTTTGTCGAGTTGTTTGAGAGCTACAGCAGCAGCAGCTGTTTCTATCCGACAGTCTGCTGGTTTGGTGATGGATAATACGTTGATTGTGATGGTCCCACATGCAGTGGATACTTTGTTAAACAGGACCAAGACACAGCACTTAACTTGTGCTCAGTTGTCAGGTTACGAGTTGACACTTTTAGCGAGTCATGTGCATATAAAGTGATGCAACACGTTGAATCCAGCTACGTTGTTGCCGATTTCTGTAGAGACAGGTGTTTCTGAACAGCATGATTGCTTTCTTAGGACAGAGGAGGAAAGGAAAGGTAGAATTGACCTTAGGGACACTCCTCTTCCAAAGTGTGATGGTACCCTATGGGTAGATGGTTCATGCCTCAAGAGGGCCCCTTTGCCTCTGCCATATGACCGGTGGGTCCAGGGGGGTGTAGGCGATTCGGAAAGTGAAACCGTGCCTCGTTTTGTGCCGTTCAGTGATGCATGTTTAATTGGGACACGTTCTGAGCGTGAGAACGACAATATTTTGCAGGAAGCTGTGCCTCCATCAGTTCGACTGGACACTTCTGAACCTGAACTATTGTTTCGTGAACAGACATTACCTGGTAAAGGCTGCTATAATTTACGACCGAGAGTCGATGGACAAATAAACCAATAATTATTTTCTTGCTATTTTTTTTAAACTAAGCTCTCCCATCTGAGAAACTGCTTTGACCACTTTTTGTTTTTCGAACCGCCATCCGGGTTCAGCTGTAGGGTCGCGGTATAAAGACTCAGAGCGTACGGCCGTGTAGACACAAGGTTGACGGTTCTGGTTTGTTCTAGGGCGTTCCCTGGGACATTCAAAGGTACACTGAGCGAATCTAACCAACAGCCGCGAACAGCACGGTTAGAGGATGGAGTTTTTCGAGATGGAGAGAACTGTTGAAGAAATGAACTTTAAGACGAGATTGTGTAAAATACTGAGTAGGAAATGTTTTCTAATAATGTGCCTTCTGATGCTACTTAGCATAATGATGTTTTTGGTGGGATATATTACTTTCTCTTTTCAGGTGACGTTTGCACCCACTACACAACCCATATCTTCTTCTACTGTGTCTTCGCATTCTTTTCACCGTTTGCCTGAACATGAGTCCACTAGGAGATTGGAATTTATTAATAACTCCTTTATTCAACTTGTGCACCAACACCAGCTAGTAGTGAACACCACTAATTGTTGGGTGTGTGGCCTTATGCCCCATACTACCTATAAAGGTATTCCTTACCTGGTTCTGCCTTTCAGCTACAATGGTTCTGTGTGGGCATACAGAACAATGTTCATTTATGCTCGTGAAATTTACCCCCTGCGTTCTGTGAAAGACAATCCAAAGAATAGTGCTCTAGTCAAAGGTATAGTAGACATGATTAGAGGAATTGACTCCTATGAGACTATCCCAAGAGATGAGACACTAGCGTATATTGGATGGAACGTGACTGGATACAGTGTTAGTCTGAGTGGAAACCAGCGAGCGAAAAGATTGTCTCCGATTTGCATTGCACCCATTGTGGTCATTTTTGTCTGCAAGGTAATGGCAAGTGTCCGAGAGCTCAGTTAGGGAAGAGTATCTGCACTGAGACGTATGTTTTTGCGTCCCAGACTTCCCCATCATTTTTAGCAGCTAAGGGTACCTATTTTGTCTGTTACGATAGAGCATATACATGGTTGCCCCCTGACTTTTCGGGCAGATGTTATGTCTCGTTCCTGTTGCCTCCCACGTATACAGCTGCGGCAGATTACCATAAGACAAGAGTTGTTAGAGGTGTCTGCAGTAAGGAAGATACCGCTGGACAAGAATTGGGAGATTTTTTGAAGGGTTTTCTGCTGTTTTGGGGACCTATGGTTAACAGCAGGAACATACGGCAATTGACGAGAGTGGTTGAGTCCACCGTAGTTGAGACTGCCGGTGCCTTTAGTAATTTGACTGCTGAGCTCCAGTCGGATCGCCTTATGACTCTTCAGAACAGAGTTGCGTTAGATGTCATACTTGCAGATAGAGGAGGGGTATGTAAATTGATTCAATCGAGCTGCTGCGTTTTCATTCCAGACAACGCTCCAACAGTGTACCAAGCCATTTCCAAGCTACATAAGATCTCCGAGTCTATACATGTGGACAAAGGAAATTGGTCGTTAATGGGATGGTTTTGGGGATTGTTATCCACCTGGGGATGGAAGATTCTGATGGTCATTGGGATGGTTTTGGGACAAGGGACAAGTTCTGAGCATGAGAACGACGATATTTTGCAGGAAGCTGTGCCTCGATCAGTTCGACTGGACACTTCTGAACCTGAACTATTGTTTCGTGAACAGACATTACCTGGTAAAGGCCGCTATAATTTACGACCGAGAGTCGATGGACAAATAAACCAAGAATTATTTTCTTGCTATTTTTTTTAAACTAAGCTCTCCCATCTGAGAAACTGCTTTGACCAATTTTTGTTTTTCAAACCGCCATCCGGGTTCAGCTGTAGGGTCGCGGTATAAAGACTCAGAGCGTACGGCCGTGTAGACACAAGGTTGACGGTTCTGGTTTGTTCTAGGGCGTTCCCTGGGACATTCAGAGGTACACTGAGCGAATCTAACCAACTGCCGCAAACAGCACGGTTAGAGGATGGAGTTTTTCAAGATGGCGAGAACTGTTGAAGAAATGAACTTTAAGACGAGATTGTGTAAAATACTGAGTAGGAAATGTTTTCTAATAATGTGCTTTCTGATGCTACTTAGCATAATGATGTTTTTGGTGGGATATATTACTTTCTCTTTTCAGGTGACGTTTGCACCCACTACACAACCCATATCTTCTTCTACTGTGTCTTCGCATTCTTTTCACCGTTTGCCTGAACATGAGTCCACTAGGAGTTTGGAATTTATTAATAACTCCTTTGTTCAACTTTTGCACCAACACCAGCTAGTAGTGAACACCACTAATTGTTGGGTGTGTGGCCTTATGCCTCATACTACCGATAAAGGTATTCCTTACCTGGTTCTGCCTTTCAGCTACAATGGTTCTGTGTGGGCATACAGAACAATGTTCATTTATGCTCGTGAAGTTTACCCCCTGCGTTCTGTGAAAGACAATCCAAAGAATAGTGCTCTAGTCAAAGGTATAGTAGACATGATTAGAGGAATTGACTCCTATGAGACTATCCCAAGAGATGAGACACTAGCGTATATTGGATGGAACGTGACTGGATACGGTGTTAGTCTGAGTGGAAACCAGCGAGCGAAAAGATCGTCTCCGATTTGGATTGCACCCATCGTGGTCATTTTTGTCTGCAAGGTAATGGCAAGTATCCGAGAGCTCAGTTAGGGAAGAGTATCTGCACTGAGACGTATGTTTTTGCGTCCCAGACTTCCCCATCATTTTTAGCAGCTAAGGGTACCTATTTTGTCTGTTACGATAGAGCATATACATGGTTGCCCCCTGACTTTTCGGGCAGATGTTATGTCTCGTTCCTGTTGCCTCCCACGTATACAGCTGAGGCAGATTACCATAAGACAAGAGTTGTTAGAGGTGTCTTCAGTAAGGAAGATACGGCTGGACAAGAATTGGGAGATGTTTTGAAGGGTTTTCTGCTGTTTTGGGGACCTATGGTTAACAGCAGGAACATACGGCAATTGACTAGAGTGGTTGAGTCCACCGTAGTTGAGACTGCCTGTGCCCTTAGTAATTTGACTGCTGAGCTCCAGTCGGATCGCCTTATGATTCTTCAGAACAGAGTTGCGTTAGATGTCATACTTGCAGATAGAGGAGGGGTATGTAAATTGATTCAATCGAGCTGCTGCGTTTTCATTCCAGACAACGCTCCAACAGTGTACCAAGCCATTTCCAAGCTACATAAGATCTCCGAGTCTATACATGTGGACAAAGGAAATTGGTCGTTGATGGGATGGTTTTGGGGATTGTTATCCACCTGGGGATGGAAGATTCTGATGGTCATTGGGATGGTTTTAGCCATTCTTTTCCTGTTCTGTCTTTGCGTACAGTGTGCTCCTGCTATGTGTGGCCTTTGTGCTACTTCGTGTGCGAGGAGACCTGTCCAGAGAGAGCTACTAATTAATAGGATGATGCTACAGCAACATCTTGATGATCTGATGAATATAGCCCTGGATTCAGGCTGACGTGAGTTTAGGTTATTGCATATGTAAGGGCAAAAGGAGGGTTTGAGGTACTGTGATTCTGAACCGTTTCATAAAGGTGACGACATCGTGACGATTTTGGTAATAGCGGACCGCAAATGACGAGCGCGGCAAGTACGAGTGTTTTCTTCATGTTCGAGTGATGGATTCACTATGAAATTAGAGATTTAGTTCTGAACCTTCGGGTTCCATTTTGTGTACGGCAGCCATTTTGTGGTTGCCCTCACATAGGCCGATGACTACGGCCGAACGAGTCTTTGGGACACATACACCTTTAGCTGACTTCTGTGTGACCTGAGCGAACTGACTCCATTGCCCGAAGCTAACTTGCTGAGCCAGTTACTTGTCCGGCAGCTGGTCAAGATAGAGATCAAAGAGCAGGACATTGCTGAGTTTATGGTACATGCACACACCCTTCTATCTTGCTTCACATCTGTTTCTGTTCCTTCTTTTAAGGCCTGTTTATGGTTTGGGTTGTGGTTCTTTTATTATGGGTTCGTCCGGCCTGTCCGAGCAAGAATGTTGGGCTTTCCCATGTAATTGATGATGGGCTGGACAACTGGAAAGTGGGCTTGTCGTTATGTGATACCTTTTGTAATGTCACCTGTGATTGGATAGTTTGTAAATAATTGGTGTTTGTCAGGAATGTGATTTTTACCATAAAAGACGATGTCTCGCAATACGAAAATTGAGCAGTCTCTGGCGAACCACCCGTGTCGTACTTCGTAGATTTCTGTTCCTGGTTGCAGCCAATAAATTTGATCTTTGACGTCACCGAGAAGTATCCCGTGTCTCTGTATTCTAAGACAGGTGAACCCGAAGACATTGGGCGTGCCCCTGGCGCCCCTGGGTTCTAAAACCAGGTTCTTCAGTGCATGGAATCAGTCCAAGCACCTCGCCCAAAATGTATGTTGTCCACAAACGTGCACATCCTACAAATTAGAGGGAACTACACAACAGGATATTCCCAGCATAGTTCAGACATTCCAGGAAGTTCCCAGCTTGTCAGAGCTCTGACCTCCATGGGGGCTGAGGGATAGTCATACAGGGCCACTAATGCAAAGATAGGAGCCCTGTTGGCAGAGAAGAGGAATAGGCCAAATGCAGGTCAGATGGCTACCAACAAACACACCAATGACCAGGCCTAGTGGAAAAAGCCTTGTCATGGAGGCCTTCTCCTAGAAGCCCGGGTTCCTTGACCCTAAGGACGTACAACAAGTGAGGTTCTCATCTTGAGTGGCACTTGTCTTTGAAGTAGCATCAGGTACAACCATTGAGAATGGAACAGCCCAAAAGTGTGCTCATTGAGGTTGAGCAGCTGCACACACTGGAGTTTCCATCTATTAGTTGTGAAATAAAGTTTTCTGTGGGAAACAACACTTACAACGCAACATTTACAACGTACTACCTTTACAACGAAACTTTTACGACGCACCATCTATTACAACGCATGCCATTACAACACAACCATTACAACGCATGTCGCTACAATGCATACCACTACAACACGTCATTACAACGCAGTCATTGCAACGCATACCATTACAACGCATACCTACACTATCCAACACTTACCCTACTGTTCACCCCCTGGAGTTAGAATAGTAATTTATACCCCTCCGCTATCCAGCACTTACCCTACTGTTGCACCCCCTGGAGTTAGAATAGTAATTTATACCCCTACACTATCCAACACTTACCCTACTGTTGCACCCCCCTGGAGTTAGAGTAGTAATTTTTACCCCTACACTATCCAACACTTACCCTACTGTTGCACCCCCTGGAGTAAGAATAGTAATTTTTACCCCTACACTATCCAACACTTACCCTACTGTTGCACCCCCCTGGAGTTAAGGTAGTAATTTTTACCCCTATACTATCCAATACTTACCATACATGCAATGTAATGGTATGCGTTGTAATGGTATGCGTTGTAAATGTAGTATGCGTTGTAGTGGAATGCGTTGAAAAGGTAGTTTCAAATAATTTGTTGTAATGGCATGCGTTGTAATGGAATGCGTTGTTAATGGATGTTGCGGTGTAAAAAATGCGTTGTAAAGGTATGCGTTGTAAAAGTATGCATTGTAACGACATACATCCGTTTTCTGGAATAGTGCTTGCCATAAAGCAAGGTGTGTGTTGAAAAATGTGTATGCGGGCAGTGTAGGATAGGCATCGAGACTCCAGAGCCATCACCCCCCACTATTGCTTTACTCCTAAAAATTAGGCTGTTTTATGTGGGGGAGGGTTACCCAAGGGATTCCTTAAACTGAACGTCAACAAGGACACAATAGTCGAAGGGCATCTTGAAGGTGGAACCAGCTGACCTGTAGAGACGGAACTGTGGCTGGAACCACTGCTGAAGAAGATGATGAAAGGGTCACTGTGGTTGATTGACACCTTTTTTGGTTGTGAGGGGGCTTGTGAGCTGGGTCCTAGGACAGACTGTGCTTTAGAAAAAGCGACAAACTCAGTGTGAACTGGACTTTTGGCCGTTGTCCTTAAGAGATCGTCTGAGGAACTCGCTTCCCATTGGAAACCTGTGGTCTGGTGTCTAAAGAAGTGAACTTGCACTGATGAGACACATGGAGAACCAATCCAGGAGTTACACTTATTTTTAACAGACATCAGCAGTAAGTGACTAATGTTGTGTTTTGGACAAAAGGCATTATCCTAAAAATACAAATGTCTATTAGTATTTGGTTCTGCTTGACTCCAGTGATAAAAAACAGGCAATGCCAATAGGTCTGGCCTTGTCAAACAGGAGAACTTACCAAATATATTTTTGCTAGCATACACAGTAAAAATGAAAGGATCTAAAGGGAGAAAGTAAAAA
Source organism: Lissotriton vulgaris (assembly GCF_964263255.1). Classification (NCBI taxonomy): domain Eukaryota; kingdom Metazoa; phylum Chordata; class Amphibia; order Caudata; family Salamandridae; genus Lissotriton; species Lissotriton vulgaris. Next base: position 51,953,389 of record NC_141697.1, read on the forward strand.
TTCTGTACTCTATAAGTGGCAGGTATATACTTTAAAAAAAGTTTTTAAAAAGGAGCCATTTCAGTGCATGGCCTGCCAGATTAGCTCTACTGGCCCCGCCCTGAAGCACACTATTTTTAGGTGGATATGCACATGTTTAAGGAAAAATGTCACCCCTCTGAGGGGCATATTAGCAACAAAAAGCGATATTTATCGCTAAATGCGCTTAGCACATTTTTTTTTATCGCCGCGCATCGCCGGATATTATCGTAGAGATAACATGCTATTAGCAACGTTTATCTCTAATGCGATAAAATATCTGGTGATAGCGGCTCAATGCGTGAATATCGCTGGAAATCCAGCGATATTCTGGCATTAACGCTAATGGGGACTTAACCAGATTATCCACCTCTCATTAGATAAACAGATACCACCCTGACATCTGGGCCCCGTACTTTCTTGTTCTTTTTAATGCTATTTTGGGAGGTATGGCGGTCCCTTCCTCTTGGATAGGGGCTGAAATAGTTCCGATTTACAAGAAAGGGTCCCCTTTGAGTCCGGCAAACTACAGGCCTATTAGCCGGATAGATGTTCCCCAAAAGCTTTTTGCGCGCCTTATTTTGAACCATCTATTAGACTGGGTGGAGGAAAATGACATCATGAGTCCCCTGCAGGCTGGCTTCAGGAAAAACACGTCGACCATGGACCAGATCTTCCGCCTCGTTCTCCTCTACTGGAAGACGGTGAGGATCGAGGGGGGGAGATTGTACATGGTCTTCGTGGATCTGAGGTCAGCCTTTGACCTAGTCCCGCGCAGGAAACTTTGGGAGGTGCTGGAAAAGTTAGGAATTCCCCCCCAGCTACTTAACATCTTAGCCAGGCTGCATGAAAACAACTATGCTCAAGTCAGGTGTGGGAAAGATGGCAAACTTTCATCCAGGTTTCCTGTCCGTCGAGGTGTGAGGCAGGGTTGTGTCTTGGCACCGACCCTGTTTTGCTTATTCATTAATAACGTCATCTCACACCTGGAAAACGTCAAGGACAACGACGCCCCTTGTTTGGCAGGTAGGAAGGTACCGGCAATCATGTTTGCCGACGACACCCTCCTCCTTTCAAAATCCCCCATGGGGATCCAGAGGATCCTGGATGGATTTGGTCTTTTCTGTCATCAGCATGGGTTGGAGGTGAACACAGAAAAGACCAAGTTCATGATCTTCAACCCACCAACCAAAACTAGGCCCAATCCCACCCTGGGGACCGCCAGCCTTGAGAGGGTGTCCACCTTCATATATCTGGGGGTAACACTGCAGGAAAATTTTAGCATGGGACCGACAGATAGTACGATCTAAGGCCAAATTATCCCAACTGTCGGGTGCAATCCTGAAAGTGGCTAATACTTCTTCCTTCAAGCCCATAAGCCCGGCCCTTGAAACTTACAAGACCCAGGCCAAGGCTGCGGCCATGTATGGCAGTGAGCTATGGGGATACAAAGCGGTGAAGGACTTATCAACAGTGGAAAATAGTTTTTTAAGGCGCCTTCTAGCCCTTCCAAGTGCCATGCCACTTCAGCCTCTGAGAATGGACATGGGTCTCCCCCCTATTGCAGAGGAGCTTGTGTCAAAGCCAGTGAAGTTTTGGCACAGGCTCTGGTCTACGGACGAACTTCATCATTATAGGGAGGATCTCACCCATGTCATGAGTTTAAACTGCAGCAGCAAAATCCCCTGGCTCACCTTTGTGGAAAATGAACTGTCTGCCATCAATCTCCGTGTCCTGTGGGAGGACCCCGCGCGAGGTTGCCAACAATCTCGCGCAAAGCCCTGGCACAAATCTACAAAGCCAGGTCCCTTGCTCACTTGATGGATGCTCAAAATAGCGGCACCTTAACCTTGCGATTTTTAGAATCCAAAAATTCTTATGCTTTTGAACCTTTTATGGATTTTATCTTTCCCATCCTGGCGAGGAAACTGTATGTTCAATGGAGGCTTAGCACACTACCCATTAATTCATACACCTGCAAGTGGACAAATGGGGGCGATAAAACATGTCCCTGCTGCAACAACCATGTGGAAGATAACCCCCACATCTTGTTTGTGTGCCCTGCATACCAAAGGCCCAGAAAATACTGGATAGCGCCGCTCTGTAAGAACCTGGGGTTCAGAGAGTATGCACAGGCATACAGGATTTTGAAAACTAGCACCCTGGGCCACATTGTGTTCGCTGTTTCCAAATTTCTTATGGCCATATGGTTGATCAGAAAGAAAAAATCCTCTGAAGCCCCTTGAACTTTCTAATGCAATTTTAAATCACTCCTCGCTGGGAGAGCGGACTCTATTTAAATGTGTTTTAAAATAATGTTTTAATGTTTGTAATGTTTGCATTGCATCTTTTATGGTCTATATGGCCGAAATAAAGAATTTTTGGAATTGGAATTGGATTTTTATCGCTAAATGCGCTTAGCACATTTTTTTTTATTGCCGCGCATCGCCGGATATTATCGTAGAGATAACATGCTATTAGCAACGTTTATCTCTAATGCGATAAAATATCTGGTGATAGCGGCTCAATGCGTGAATGTCGCTGGAAATCCAGCGATATTCTGGCATTAACGCTAATGGGGACTTAACCAGATTATCCACCTCCCATTAGATAAACAGGTTAAGTCATAGTCTGAGCAGGCGTTCTGGCGATATTCGCGATTAGCGTAACTTTTTTAATCGCACAGCCTGCCTTGCTAATAGGTGATAGCTGTGTTAGCGACTGCTTTCAGTCGCTAACAGGTTGGGTACGCCCACTTTGCATGTCATTAGCGATAAATATCGCTGACATGCAAAGTGGGCCTCAAACCAGTCGCTATCGCCTACAAGCTGTCGCTAACTGCTGTTAGCGACAGCTTGCTAATAGGACGATAAAATTATTGTCGCTTTAGCGGGAAAAAGTCCCACTAAAGCTGCGATAACGTCCTTGCTAATATGCCCCAGAGTTCAGTAGAGCTAAAGGCTGAAGTAGGCTGAGACAATGGACAGTGCTATATTCTATGTGGGCAGAAGCAACACATGAATGACACATGAACAGACCAATAGATGAACAGGGTGGACCTAAAGCCTCTCTCTTTGTCAGTATTTGAATATATCAATTTTTTTTATTTATGATTTTTTTTATTGCATTGGGCTCGCAACACAGCTAAAGCTGTCTTTGGGCCATACCTGGTGATGGCAGGGCTGTTTTCTAGTAGCAGTTTTCAGCAAAGCAAACTCCAGGTGCTGTTTTACAAAGCGTGAAGTAAATCGAGAGACGCCTTCAGGTTTTTCCCTTCTCTCCTGTTTCCTACATCGTGTTTACTTTATTCTTGTATCAGTTTAATCTCACACTGTTTTATTTGTATCTGAATTAGTTTGGGAATTGGGTGTTGTGTTTGGTGATGCTGTCCAGACCCCGCATGCTTTTCTTGTGCCGGAGCCTGCCTCTTAGGCCGCAGCTAAGAAGAGTAAACATGGGGGCCCTCACAGAGACCGGGTTTCGCTGTGTAGGCGCTAGATTGTTTCACTTCCAAGAAACTCCGCAACCACTTGCATCAGCTCTCTCACCAGGACGGCAATCCATTTCCCCGCATTTTCAAATGAAAAAAGTTGTTTTGAAGGCAAAATAACAAGAACCAAAAAATATAGAATGTCACCAAAAACATGAAGAGTTATCGGAACGGATTCCAATTTATAATAACTCAAAACGTATATTCCTTCATTTGCAAACATTGTATCATTTTTTTTTTTTACTTTTAACTAGGAATACACACTGCACTTAAATAGCAGACAATTATGTGTAGCTGTCTGAGGAGAGATATGTTTCATCTTGGGCTGTAGAGTTTTATCACAGGCTTCTTTCTCTCTTATCAATTAAATCACTATCGCTCCAATCCCGTCAGTGGAAAACCATCCCTTCCTTGACAGACCTCCATCTACAGCTCCAGATGTGACTCTCTAACTGCAGGAAACGATAGATGAGGTTTCTCTAACTGGAAGAGATTTTGTCTAGCGCCTGGATTGTCAACTGTGACTCGAGGAACACTCAGCTGTAGTCTCAGATGTCGGAGTGTCCTCCTGCCTCTTCAATAATGGAGCTCCCTTTCATTGTACATCAAGCTCAGGGGTAGGGAGCTCTCCATATTAATGCTATTACAATATGTGCTGTTGGTTCAGTGCTTGAACTCCTTGGTGTAGTTTGGGGCACTGCTGCTCGTGCCCTGCAGGGGGCAGCATTGCCATGCGGTTGAAGGTATCGCAGTGCTGGTTTGCCATTGTTCCTCTTGGAGCGGCATTACGAGTCCTGGAAACTCTTTCATTACAATACCCAGAGAAACAAAAATCTCACCTCCCCAGTACGTAATAAGACTGTGCACAATTTTTAATAATATAGAGTTGTATGTAGTTCATTAACCAGAATGTCTCGTGCTTCTAAGCAGCTGGTAAAACACTAAAATTGAGAAGGATGGAAGACTGAGTCAGAAACTCTGGGATTGAAATCGTTGATCTTGAAGGTAACCACATCATTGATACAGCAATACTTCTACCCACTGAGTTGGCTGTCCAGCTTGCACTCAGATCCACTAACATTTCAGGCGTCACCGACCCCGCAATATACCTGTATCACTCGACTGGCTCTGCCCCAGCCCTGCTGGCGATTCAGATGTGTGCGCATTTCATCCTATCTCCAGATGTTCCCCATGTCTAGTCACTCGTACGGACTCCTCATTTCAGCAGCCCTTTAAGGAAAGACGCAAGCATTAAATGTGTCTGCTGCCACAACCTCTCCCGCGGCCGTCGCGTGACTGATTGTGTAGAGTTGTCTAACACAAATGCATACTTTTTGTGCAATGTGCACATCATGCCATCAGCCAGGTCTCTTCACAGACCGAGGAATGAACCGTGAGATTGGCATCTGTCTATTGTGCTGTTTTTTTCTAAAGAGCTCGACAAGCTTAGCGCTTCCGTGTAACACTACTGCGTGTTGTTTTGTTTGGGAAAATAATCCGTGGAAATCGCAACTAGACGTAAATAACGCCATCCTATTGGGAGACGCACACACTACATAACAAGAACGTAATAGAAAGTCTGTTACCGTTGGCAAAAGTGTTCAGTACGTTGTATTCCGTTCGTTGGCTTGACGGTCCTGGGTTCGAATCCCAGTATCTCCTACTCCCCCTGCCGACCTTCGTGAATGGCTTGCCTTTAAATATGGAAATGATGACATGCTTTATTTGCAGTTCATATCGAATAGCGCTCCGAACGGCGGCACGCAGCGCTATAAAAGACAAGCTATTGTTCCAGACTCGGAGTCAACCATTCGCCGGGGCACGTTCTGCGCGTTGATATAGCTCACATTGCCAGGTCAGTTCCCAGGCACTAAGAATAATGGATGAATGCAAGCATTTGTATAGTGCCCTGAGAGGAAACGATCCCTAATGTCCGTTTCATTGGATCGCCTGCGATTTAATAGGTGTGACGTCATAAATACGGCACTCAGTTCATTTAGACATGTTGGCGCCAAAAGCTTTGTGCACTAGCGCTTCGGGCATACTGCAATCTAGCGCTCAACGCTTCCGGTCAGCTGTGTTTCATCCTCTCGAGCATAGACCCTATGCACAAACACAGGGGCAACCCTGTCACCCAAAAGCTCACTTACATAGATTTGTAATAAAATCATACATTTTTAAGGATGCAAACATTTTACTAACTTGCATGCACAAATCTTATACATTTTGGGGCAGATTTACTTACATTTCACACAACGCAGGGCCGCAAGCAAAGTTGCAGCGCTGCGTGAAACAGAGAAATGGGGCACATCCACAAAGATATTGGGCCTTTCTGCTGCCTCCTAGCGCTGCCTCGCACCAAGGCAGGCGCCCTGGCACCATGGTCAAGGTGCCTGCGTTACAGGCAGGAAGGGGCGCCTTCCTGCACGAAAACAACCCTCTGAGGCATGTTCCTCTTTCCGTGTGTGCTGCAGAATGTTTCACACATGCAAATGGAGTTATGAGGAGAAGTAACAATATTCCGTCCCACTATGCCTGCCTCAACGAGGCATAGCTTTTTGATGAATGACACGTTTACTAGCTTTAGTAAATGTGGAAACGTTCCAAAATCCATGGGTGGATGTGTGGTAACACCCATGCGCCAGCCATGGGATGCTTTCCTAACTTTTTGGGAAAAAACCAACGCAAATCGGATTAGCGTGGCTTTGTAAATCACAAATAACACTTTGCCTCGTGGCCGCACCAAAAAAAAGTGGCGCATTCACAATGCAAAATGTTAGTAAATCTGCCCTACAATCCCCTATATTTCCCACATTTTGGAGCTATTGTGGCAGAGAGACACTACATTTTCACACCTACTACACCATTTTATATCACCAGCATGAGGTGCAAAAATGCGAATGTCTGTAAATTCCTACAAATTTCTGACCTTTTTGCTTTATTGCATATTTAGGTGGAGCCTACCAGCCAGAACATCTATTTGGTTGCGAAAGACATATTGCGGGCTTACAATGAATATACAGGGTCTCGGAGCCCGGACATTATTTACCATCAGTTGGCTTTCCTGTCACTCTTATTTGCTTCCTTTCTATTCGTGTCTCAGCCTGCTAATCTTGTGCTTTTCCCTCCCATGGAGCAGAGCCTTTTGATTGGTTGGCTAGTATGCTTCGTTTCTTTGCTTTTCAGGCACCATTTTTTTCTTTTGAGCTAAGTATTTCATGCAAGCGCATGTGTTTTCCAGCTGTCTCTCTCATGTACTTCTCTCCCCTTGCACTTCGTATTGCTGTTTGTCGCCGCAGTGCTTCTACCTGCCTGCTCCACATTGCTTTCTTGCCTGTTGCTATTCCTCCACGCCCCCACCCTCTGTGTTGCTTTCCCCCACCTGTGTCCTTCTTCTCTATGCTTTTAACGCTTCTGGTTGCTTCCATCCCCACCCGTGCTGCTAATTATTTCAAATGTACCTATCCAACTCCACATGCATGGTGGACGCGCCTACAAAATGACCTGAGTGTCACATTAGAACATCTTTTTTGTGTGTGTTTTTGTTTTGTATATTCTGTTGTAGGGCATCAGTGATGGTGTTCAGCATGCCTAACAACCACTGCCAAACCCAATTGGTCCCTATGGCATTACCTGTTGGCTTTCCAAAGGCTTGTTTGTAACCAGAAAAAAAGTTTTTGAATCATACATGTACTTAAACACATTTCTGAACGATTCAATAAAGAACATGACATATCTTTTGTAGCAGTATGAAAAATATAATCGTTTAATTATAAAAACAATATGTTTCCTGTCTGTATTTATTTTTAAAAGTGGAAAATGCTGAGAATTGTGCTTCTAATGACTGACTTTCTATGCTGTCTGCTGGGAATTCCAAGACAATAGATGAGCAAGGAGACAGCATAAGGAGTTAAAAAACGAGTTAAGATATTTTTAAATATAGACATATATTAAAATATATTTGTAGTAAATTGGGAATATTTACCTGTGGTTGTAGTGTTTGTTATATTTGCCTGGTTAATTGCTAGAACGTGTCAGGTACCACAGTATGAGTACATGTTTATCAGTTAAATACATGTGGAAACGTACAATTTTTTACTACATTTATTCACAAACGACAAAAAAATATGGATAAATACTAATAAGATGGCCAAAAAATAAATATGGATAAATACAGGCAGAAATGTTTACAAAAGAAATACCATAGAACCAGGAGCCCTAATAATGATTCATTTGACCAGGGACAATGGCTAAACAAGCCCACCCAATATGTTCATTACTTAAAGTCTCACAGCACATTCACCCTACATTGCCCACCCCCAAACCTTTATACCTGCTCACACAGCGCCTCTATTCTTTCACTGCAGCCTTCGTGGCTCTGTCAATGAAATTATCACGATGGACGCTTCGTGCCAGAGATTCACCGTGGTTAAACCCCTTAGCCTGCTTCTGAGCCTCCCTCCAGCCTCATTCTGTCCTCTGGCTCTAAGAGGGGGTAAACACACTTTACATTCTCCGCTGTGATCATTCTAATGCTGCTCTCATGCCAACAGCTCTTCCCACCAGGGAGACCGGACTCATAGGACATCTCCTGTCTCGCTAGCTGGTCCAGCCGTCTTCATCCAACTGGTGGAAACGCGACCTTCACAAACAGACAGGAAACACCACAAACAGGACTGGGAACCGGACACAATACTTCATGTGTGGTTTGTTTAAAAGGACACAACACTGAAGGTGTGACTTCTGGACAAGGACACAAAACTACACATGACTCCAGAATTGAATATACTGCTCCAGATACTCCAGAAGACCCATAACTGAATGCAAGATACACCACACAGTGTGTGTAACGCTGGACACAATACTCAAGATGTGATTTCCAAAATTGACACAGTGCTTCAGATGTGGGCTCCAGAACTGAGCACAATACTGTAGAATCATTGTCCATGCACTGTGAGATACGAGGTACAATTATTTAACAACTACTTCAAGGTACAGGCAGCTTTACAAGTAGTCGCTATATACACAGCCCACCAATAGGAGCACTTCCTGCCAGCCACAGTCCACACAATCACCTTCCACCTCGTCTAGAATCCACCTTCCATCTGACCTCATCATCACGGACACATCCTGATCCTGTAACATCTTCCCTGGTGACTTCAACCTTTCTGGCGGAACAAGCCAAGAATGAAAACTATGATGAAGCCAACAACAACTTTCTACAAACTTCGGACATCAAACAGCATATTGATATGTCATCCCATAGAAAATAAAACATCCTGGACTTCACCTGCAACCAACAGGACACAAAAAATAATGAACCTTCAACAGACAACTGGTCAACAGTTGCAAATCCCACGTACTTCATATTGGTAGCAGTCTTACCTTTAGAACACACATCAGCAAAGAAAGACACAAAACACCTAACAAAAACTCACAGAGCCCTGCAATATGCAACATATTTTCTTCCTGGGTCAAAGCAATACGGCCTTTGACAATATCACATATGACACCTGACCACCATATAATGCAAACCCCAGTGATTTCATTGTAAAACAAATCGATGAAAACAACTGTAACAGAAAGGACATGGCCAGTTTGGTTTCACAGATCACAACACCCTGGAACCAAAGTTCTTATAAACAGTCTGAATGTTTTGAAGTCGGTAATGTCTTAAGAAGGTGTACTCCGAAGCCCAAGTGCCACCAGCCTTGCAAATTTAATCCAAAGCAACACCTTGAAATTCCGCCTAAGAGGCCGGCACTTTGCCTGGTACTGATTCCTCTTTGTTTGAAGAAGCAAAGAAAATTGTTTCCTTTATCCATGGACGTAGAGTTATCTTAGAAGCCTTCGTACCTCTTTCATGAAAGCCAGAAGTTACAAACAGCCTATCTTTTTAAATTCACTGGATCTGTCAGTGAGGATAATGAATAGTGCACACTTAACATGCAACAAACTCAACAGTTGCTAACCTTCATAAGAGATGATCGAATACATCAAGGACAGCTTCCTGAGCAGTAGAAACTTTGAGATAACTTTTGTAAAGAGGAAGTATCCAACCTCAGGACAACAGCATCATCCAGGAACCTTAGGAAAAAAGACAACACCATACGACAGACAATTCTGACAACATTTACACACAACCGATCTTTACCAAAAGAGAACTTAGTACGTGAGACATTTTCACTCACAGTGTCCCAGGTCTCAAAAGGGGCAGGCTGTAAAGATCTCAAAACCAAGTGGAGATTCTCAGCCAGAATTGAAGAATGAAAGACAAGACAACACCTGGAAAAACATTCTCAATACCAAACCTTCTGCTTCTTTTGCGACATTGTCAGCCTCACACAAGGCTTTGATTGCATGCCACTGTACTTTAAGAGCAGAGAGACAGAGCTTTATCAAATCCATTCAGAAAAAAAAAATGCTGAAACAGAGCAAGACACTGACGAAAGATTGTGAGAAGGACACCAAGAATCAGATGTGCCCCAATGATTAGAGTAAGATTTAAGAGTAGATGATCTTCTAGATCCCTGGACAAGATCTGTTAAATGCAGAGCCAAGCCCGGCTTTTCAAGACTCAGCCTTTCAACTTCCAAACTCATAGGGTGAGAAGTAAAGGAAGTAGAGTAGGGTGAGAAGTAAAGGAAGTAGAGTAGGGTGGAAGTAGAGTAGGGTAAGAAGTAAAGGAAGTAGAGTAGGGTGAGAAGTAAAGTAGGTGAGAAGTAAAGGAAGTAGAGTAGGGTGAGAAGTAAAGGAAGTAGAGTAGGGTGGAAGTAGAGTAGGGTGAGAAGTAAAGGAAGTAGAGTAGGGTGGAAGTAGAGTAGGGTGAGAAGTAAAGGAAGTAGAGTAGGGTGAGAAGTAAAGTAGGTGAGAAGTAAAGGAAGTAGAGTAGGGTAGGAAGTAAAGGAAGTAGAGTAGGGTGAGAAGTAAAGGAAGTAGAGTAGGGTGGAAGTAGAGTAGGGTGAGAAGTAAAGGAAGTAGAGTAGGGTGGAAGTAGAGTAGGGTGAGAAGTAAAGGAAGTAGAGTAGGGTGAGAAGTAAAGTAGGTGAGAAGTAAAGGAAGTAGAGTAGGGTAGGAAGTAAAGGAAGTAGAGTAGGGTGAGAAGTAAAGGAAGTAGAGTAGGGTGGAAGTAGAGTAGGGTGAGAAGTAAAGGAAGTAGAGTAGGGTGAGAAGTAAAGGAAGTAGAGTAGGGTGGAAGTTGAGTAGGGTGAGAAGTAAAGGAAGTAGAGTAGGGTGAGAAGTAAAGTAGGTGAGAAGTAAAGGAAGTAGAGTAGGATAGGAAGTAAAGGAAGTAGAGTAGGGTGGAAGTAGAGTAGGTGAGAAGTAAAGGAAGTAGAGTAGGGTGAGAAGTAAAGGAAGTAGAGTAGGGTAGGAAGTAAAGGAAGTAGAGTAGGGTGAGAAGTAAAGGAAGTAGAGTAGGGTAGGAAGTAAAGGAAGTAGAGTAGGGTGAGAAGTAAAGTAGGTGAGAAGTAAAGGAAGTAGAGTAGGGTAGGAAGTAAAGGAAGTAGAGTAGGGTGAGAAGTAAAGGAAGTAGAGTAGGGTGGAAGTAGAGTAGGTGAGAAGTAAAGGAAGTAGAGTAGGGTAGGAAGTAAAGGAAGTAGAGTAGGGTGAGAAGTAAAGGAAGTAGAGTAGGGTGAGAAGTAAAGGAAGTAGAGTAGGATGAGAAGTAAAGGAAGTAGAGTGATGTGTGTTTCTAGAGGAGAAGGAAAGTGCGGTAGAACCCAAGGAGGTTAAAGTGCCATCTCTTTGAGAAGTGGAGATCAGGTTCCTCTGGGCCAAAAGGGAAGAAACACCACTTTGTGAGCTTTCTCCTGCCGGATCTTCGACAACAACCTCTGAATGAAAGAGAACGGTGAAAGGGAAGCAGCAGCTTATTCGGCCACTATAGAGACAGCGTAGTGACTCCCCAGGTGCCTTGTTCCGGGACCCCGGAAGACAACCTTGGAAGAGGAGCATTCATTCTGGATGAAAATTGATCCATGTGAGAGTCCCAAGCCTCCTGCAAATCTTCTGACATGTCATCCTGGACAGACGTAGGTTTTGGGAGGAGGGGAGCATTCTGCTTAAGTGACCAGCCGCGATAATGTCCCGACGACCCTTGATGCAGATGCTTCTCCAACCACAATGCCAGCGATCGTGCCATCTTGTTTCGAGATTGCCAGTGACTTCTTCCTCGATGACTGATATGGACCACCGACACCACATTCTCAACCATACCAATGTGCCGGAGTAAAGGGGCTGAGACTTCAAGCGAAGAAGAGCTCTGGATATGGTTGTCAATGCTCTCCAATCTGATGGCCTTGATGTTTCTATCGGAGTCCGTCTTGCATGAACTGAGAGAGGCCCTAGAGTGGCGCCCATACCGAGGTACTGGCATCTGTTATCAAACTCGAGGATGATTGACCGATACGGTACCCCTTGTGTAGATCGCCCATAGCCAATCACCACTCAAGAGCCAACTTGATGTCACCTTTTGCTCCAGGTACAGGGGATTTAAATAACCTTGATAAAGGACTGCAGGCAGGCCTATGACTCTGGCCTCTACAAGGATGGTGGCGTCAAAGCGCTGCGGATCAAGCTGGTGAACTGATGGGGTGGTGGAGTGTTTGGGTCCTGGGTGAAGATGAGTTGACAGTACACAGTGACGAGTAGAAAAATAAAAGGGAGTGGATATCAGTAAAGTAGAGCAGGGATGGGAACCATACATTGAGCACTCTGACTAGTATATAGTTAGCCTGTCATGTGAAACTAGGGTGGGCGATGACATGGGAGACTGTAGGGTAGGCATGTTGTGTTGTTTATCACTTAGTCACGCGGAGAGGAAACACATTCAGGGAGACCGCTACAAGTTGCCACTGCAGTCATCCATTTGTCTCATATCCAGTGCGCCAAGGATTGAACTGCCATTGTGGAGCAGGAGGTGAGGGCAAATCTTTTTGATGCTGAGACGCTGGAATCTCTCTGGACCCCTCCATTCCTCCCTCTCTTCCACGTCACTTCCTTTTCCTCACAGTTCCCTGAGATACTTGGAAGAGGCCTCAAGATGGCATATGGTTGATAGAAGTGTTCAACGACATAGTATCATGTTCCTTTCCCACTTTCCCTTACGCCCTCTTCCCCTATTTCCTCTTTTCCCTCACTCTCTCCATCTCTTCGTCCTTCCCTCGTGTGTCCGTCTTACCTCTCTCCTCCACAGTGGTTTGAAAGAGCCTCATGTTCCTACCTGAGTCATCTCCCCTCCAGGAGGGCCGGGTCTAAAAAGGGACTGTGGCAACAAAACACAAGGGCAGCTCTTCATGTCCTTATAAAGGGCTGCTCCTTAACTTTATTTAGCCTTCAAAACCATTACCCCGTGTTCTTGGACACTGTGTGTTAGAGTGCTGCGTGTTCATGCTTTGGTGGGTCCTGTTGAAACACCGCTGGCGACTTGCAAGATGGCGGATATATACCTGCCAGGGTATACATGAGAATTGCTCATTTGTTCATCCTGGCTTCTGCTGGGGTACCCAGAAATGAGCCCACCCATGCAGCCCCCTTAAAAGGTATGATGAGAAGACCAGAAAAGTCCCCCGTCAAGAAGGAATTCTTACAGTATCGCGAAGAATCATCAGTATGCACCCAAGCTCAGCTCCTCGAAAAATCCTGCAAGTGAAAAGCCAGCACAGAAACTCTATGACCTGATTGGCTGGTGCACAGTATTTAAACCAGGGTGGTCCTTCTGACCGGACGTGACCTCCTGCTTGACTGTCATGAAATGGGCATAAAAGTTGAGGTTCTGCTTCACCAATTCCTGGATCTATATCTAACCAGGCGTGCGTAGCCCTGCCGATGGTTCCTGGATGCCCGGGCCTATAGGCTTGCTATCTCTCCGAAGCTGGGGCTGGCAACTTGCATCCCTGGCTTCCTGCCTTAGAGGACCATGCAACAGCTTGAAGGGAGCAGTAGCTTTGAGTCCACCCTGCCTCGAAGCCCCCCGGCCACTATCTTTGAGGGAGGAAGGAGAGAAGCCTGGCATGACAACGTAAAGGTGAGCTGACCCACCAGGAGCTGAGTCTCAGTATGGTGAATATATCTATCCAGTGCTTAATTTGTAAATTATTAAGTGCCACGGCTCTGACCAGGAGGCCACTGCAGCTTGCACCACCCATCGCCCTTGTCATCGCTGCCAAAACAACTACTAACCATCTCTCTCGTATGTAAATGGAACAGTTCAGGTTATTCCAGGTCCCCAAAGCTAAAGGAATGGCTGGGGAGGCAGGTGTTAGCACTATTTTAATGTATATTGTATTCCTAAACTACCGTTGTTCTGCGGTTAGATGAGCAGGGCCACCACATGGTGGACTGTTCTAAGTATGTTGTTGACAATTAGGTGCTGGTGCCGAGCATCAGACACCAATTAAGTGCCGGTGCTGAGCGCCGGGAAGCCCCGGTTCAAATTAAGCACTGTATTTATCACCACCATAAAGTGTCCTTTGGTTGGAACTCCCTCCCCTTCATCATCGCCAACGTCCTCCAACCTCTATCCGGTGCTCCACGAGCAATATTGTCCACTAGACGCGAGCCTCAGTGGATGTATGACGTTATAACGCATACCATTACAACTACCTACCATTACAACGCAACCATTACAATGCATACCATTACAACGCATAGCGCTTAGAGGTGCTGGATAGTGGTAAGTATAATTTACTATTCCAACTCCAGTCCCCGTGGACACTAGGGAAGGTGTTGGATAGTAAATTAAACTTATTCCCTATCCTAGAGCGCCCCCCAGCGCAATGCGTTGTAATGGTATGCGTTGTAAAAGTTGCGTTGTAATGGTAGGTAGTTGTAAAAGTTGCGTTGTAACAGGTGTATACCACTAGACGCGAGCCTCAGTATTGGAAACGCGTCTGCAGGCTGCGGTTGGGTGCCCGCTCTGAAGGCTGTTGGGATGTCCTGCAACCAGCTGGCCCTGGCACCTTGGATCCAGAATGAATTGGTTTGGGACTACCATCCTCTTAGCACCAGTCGCCCTCAGTCCGCCAGCCTCATTAGTCCACCACACATACGTCTGCGTGAGCCGCTATCAGTCATCTATCAACAGGCAGTGGTGTGTAGGCCCGATACGTGTGACCACACAGTAGGGGCTGATAGAATTCGTTGAGCATCACTGAAAACAGCTGCCCTATGGGTTTGCGGGGTGCATAACTAGGCGCGTAGGTTGCATTTCACAGAACAAGCGGGGGTCTTGGCACCGGCCCTTCCAATTAAAGAGCACCTTCCTTCCCCCTGCTCGGGGAGGGGCTGCATAAGGGAAGAGGAATGATTTCCTGCCACCTCTCACTCGAGGGGTCCTCGCAACGGGGGGCCCTCATGCCTGCCTGAATATTTATACTTTCCAGAGGCACCAGGCCGTGAATGTCAGAGCTGTCACACGTCCGGACACAGGAGAGGAGGGGGCTTTAATGAACACGAGCCGCGCCAGCGGCCTCATGCTTAAGGACACTTTGATTTCTTTATATTTTCAGTAGCTCGCCTGCTTCCAGACATCTTCTTCCGTGTCAGGGGTCGTGACTTCCGGCAAGTTGGCCAATCCTTGAGGTAGTTGTTTGAGGAGTACATTGGGGATAACGTAGTTTCAAAGGCTTCTCCTGAATACATAAACGTATTTATTTTAAGTCCATTAACATATTTTTTTCAATGTAAGAGTACAAAGCAAAAAGTTGAAAAAAGAAGTAGAAAATTAATGTTTCAGGGTTAGCAATAAGAGGATCAAGATAGGGTAGGTTTATGTTTTGTTTATGTTTAGGGTTTGGTTAGAGTAAGTTATGCCGCAAGGAATGATATAAGAAAATGTTTATGAGTGAGTGTTATATCAAGGTTAGGGGTTACGGTTAGGATAGTAATGGAAATGGGTTAGGATAAGCTTCTCCACCCGCCTAATTTAAAAGCTTTTGCCTGGTTGATTTAGTAATCCCAAATTGAAAAGTATTCAAGACAAAATTGTGTGTCTTTTCAGAGCCCATTAGCTTCGCTGATCTTTGAAGCAAAATGGATGAATTTCGAAAGATATTTAAATATGATATTTGAGTAATAAATCGTAAGGCTTGGGGAGACATTTCTAAAATGATTACCTTGGTGCCGTGGGCACTGCATGTGTGGCTATCCTGAATTAACCCTGTTTATATATTCCAAATTAATAAACCCGTTTGCACAACACTGCGGGCAATCTTGCTTGATGTGCTAAAATAATCCCTGCTGGTAATTTTGCATGAGGTGGTCACTAATGTAACCTTGTCCCACGTGGACACAATTACCACGTTAATACTATTAGTAGCTCAATATGATTTTCATTGAACATAAGTAGCTTTTGCAGCAAAAAAAGTTGGAGACCCCTGGGTTAGGATCATTGTATGGGGGAACAGGAAGTGATGTTTGGCATCTCCACCCATACCTTGGCAGAAAATACATGTCTAAAGGAAAAATGTTTAGGGTTAAGGAGAGAGTAACAGGCGTTAGTTTAAAGCTTAATGTATATCTAAGCACAATTAACAAATATAGTAGCAAAAATGTGGCTTTTTTCCCTCTACATTTTTGTATTTTCCATAGTTTTCCATGTTAACCTCAACTATTTTACATCTGCTTTTTTAACACTATTTTTTGCATTCTGCCTTTTTTTCTTTTTACAAACAATCATTTCCAATCTTCTGCTATTCTTACTTAAATGTTCACAACCAGCACAAACTCTTTTCACAGTACCTTCTTGTGGTTAGGAGGGGAGCGGAGAGCGAACCGCGGCGCGCAGTGTTTTACGCAGCCACTTACTGTATACAAAATGATTTATAGACATAGAGAGGGTGGAAATATAACCAAATGCTACAAAATAACGAGATGAGGAGAAAAGATGTAAAACTGAATTTCAACTATTGTACCCGCAGTGCCTATAAATAAAATATATTTCTGCAAGACTAGCAGGCAATGGCGTCCATCTGCATTTGTAGGTTTATACCTGAGTTATTGGCATTTATATTGCCGTTGTCAAAAATAAGCTATCAAGGGATGAAAAATGTAATTTTCTGTACTTAGCTGCCTGTTCCACAGGGGAAGACAGGTAGGTGAGGGGCGCAAAGGATGCTTCTCAGGCAGGGGCAGAGGACACAGTATAGACACAGCTTCTTAACTTAACAATTGATTACAATAAAAATCACACAAACATATACAAATGTACTTATATATGTACATTTCTATATATATATATATATATATATATATATGGTGCACAGACAAAATATCGACTCCAAAATATCGACTGGACATAATATCGAGTTTTAAATATAGACTGGACAAAATATCGACTGGACATAATATTGACTACAAAAATATCGTTTTTCAGGTAAGTGAAGTAATATCGACTGTATAAAATATAGATAGCAAAAATATCGAATTTTTAATAATATATAATATTTTATAGTGTATTTTTATGTAATAATATGTGTGAAAAGTGTGTATTAATGTTATAAAATATTTTATTAAATGAATTTTGTTTTTATAATAATTGCGTAATGTAATTCTGTAGCGGGTTGTGGGTTTATAGGGGAATAGGGTGGGAAGTAATTTAATAATAATTAATTAATTAATATATGTTTGTAAATATTTTTAATTAATAATTAATTGATAATTAATTAATATTAATTAGTTAATTAATTTATATAATTTTGTACATATTCTGTATTAGTAATTCATTGGTAATTAATTAATTGTAATTAGTTAATTACATTAATTAGAGAAAAATTTTAATATATATAATTTTGTGTTATTGTTAAGTAATTAATTGTGAAAAAATAATATTAATTATTAAAATAATTACAGCTAATGTGCTAATATATTTACTTTATTGTTATTGTTAATTAATAATTAATTGGTAATTAAATAATATTGATACATTTTGGGTAAAGGAGTATTTTTAGGGTTCAGGGTCAGTTTTCAGTTTTTGGGTAAAGGGGCATTGTTAGGGTTCAGGGTCAGTTTTCAGTTTTTGGGTAAAGGGGTATTTTTAGGGTTCAGGGTCAGTTTTCAGTTTTTGGGTAGAGGGGCATTTTTAGTGTTCAGGGTCAGTTTTCAGTTTTTGGGTAAAGGGGCATTTTTAGGGTTCAGGGTCAGTTTTCAGTTTTAGGGTAAAGGGGTATTTTTAGGGTTCAGGGTCAGTTTTGGGTTTTTGGGTAAAGGGGTATTTTTAGGGTTCAGGGTCAGTTTTCAGTTTTTGGGTAAAGGGGTATTTTTAGGGTTCAGGGTCAGTTTTGGGTTTTTGGGTAAAGGGGTATTTTTAGGGTTAAGGGTCAGTTTTCAGTTTTTAAACGATATTTTTGCAAGTCGATAATGTGACCGTCGATACTCTTTGGAGTGGGAATAGTATTTTTTACACTTCTGGTATTGTACGGTAATATAATAGTATCTTATTTAATTTTAGTATGTTATTATATATATATGTTTTTACAAATATGATTGTAAAATTTTTTTTTTATAAATTTCATTTATTATTTAATTATTATAATTTAATTTAAGTATTTTTAAGTATATTTTAGTAATTAAATTTTTATATTAATTTAATTAAACACTGTTTTTAACAAAGTCGATATTTTTTATAACTATATTATTGTAAACGATATTTTGTACTCGATATTTTTGTACTTACCTGTTTGTAGATACAAACTCGATATTTTGACTGTTGATATTTTGTCCACGATATTTTTGCAAGTCGATATTTTGTCCCTCGATATTATTTCAGTGATCCATATATATATATATATATATATATATATATATATATATATATATATATATATATATATTACCTACTGGCGGTCGCCAGTAGGTAGTTATAGTTAGGATTTTTTTCAATGTTAAATCTCAAAATTCTATTTGGAATAACTTTGGCTTCGGTTGACAAATCTGCCAGAAAATTTCCTCAAAATGGCCTCGCGGCGCCCCGGTCCTTCCCTGAAAGTTTGGGGGGGATTCGTCAAGCGGGGTCCGAGATAAAAAGGGGGGGTCCCAAAACGCGTTTTCCCCATGTTAATTTCCATAGGGCGGTCGATTTAACTTTTAGCTCGAACGGCTGAATGGATTTACACCAAACTTGACAAAATTGTAGGGACTGGTAGCCCGATGTGCCTTTGCTATGTCTCAAGATATGTGCTCCAGTGGATTTTGAGTAATTTAGGTTCAAAAAAATATATATATCTATAGGCGCGCCCCGGTACGCGCACCGGGGAGCGCACCGGGCGCGCCACGCGACTTGCGCGCAGAAAGCTGATTGGCTCTTGGGTGTCTGTAAACATTCTAAACAGTCTGGAGCGGCCGCCATCTTGTGTCTCGGTAAAATCGAGACACAAGAGGTGGCAAAAACAAAGGGGGGAATTAACCATAAGGGGCAGGGTAGACCCCCTCCTGACCCTCTAGGTTTAATGTGGGGGCTAAAATAGGGTCCCGCGGGGCATTTAAAAAATATATATTTTTTTCGATTTGCGCGGGGGGAGCGCCCGGTACGCGCACCGGGAAGCGCACCGGGAAGCGCACCGGGGAGCGAAGCACGGGGAAAATCCAGGACCATATTTATGAAGGCCTTGCGCCGCCAGTTTTGCGCCGCCTGTGCGTCACTTTTTGTGACGCACCAGCAGTGTAAAAAAATGCCCATCGTTACGCTATATTTAAAAAGTGACGCATCTAGGTAGATGGGTCATTTTTTTAAACCCTGCGCCACATTTTACCTGCGTCAGGTATAATGTATGCAGGGGGGGCGTTCCCCCGCAAAAAGCTTCGTAATAGCGACGCAGTGAAATCTATGAGATTTCACTGCGTCACTTTTAGGATGCTGTTGCGTCAAAATCTTGCACCTGCCTCACAGCAGGTGTAAGACTGACGCAAGACCTTTCACATGGTGCTTTCCCCATGTGAAAGGACGCATTACTGGAGTTGCATCACTTTTGTGACGCACTCCAGTAATGCGTCAATTTTGTGTTTATAGATACGTCAGAAATACTGACGTATCTGTAACTCCTTGCGAGTTGATTCGTCATACATTAAATATGACACATCTGGAATGTCATAAGGAGTGCGCACAGAAAAGTGACGCATCGCTGTTTTCACGTAGCGATGCGTCACTTTTCAGAAATGAGGCCTCCAGTTTATTCACTGTGTCACCTCTACGACCCTTTCTTGCGTCAATACGTCCCTTTTGCATACATTACACCTGACGTAGGAATAATGTGGCACAGGGGTTTACAAAGTGACGTATTTACCTAGAAACGCCACTTTGTAAATATGAATAAATAAGGTGCATTTTTTATTGGACTGATGCGTCACAAAAAGTGATGCTTTGGTGGCGTTAAAGTGACGCATGGCTTCATAAATGAGGCCTTCTGCCTTCAACTCCAGCAATGCATCTTTTCTCATCCTTCCACACCCCTGTTCCTTTTCAACATTTTCTTTGAATATCAACATTCCCCATATTCACTTTTCTTCTCATAACTTTCTTTCCTAACACTCACCTTCTTTCAGTCCTCCTACTTCACTTCCTTTTTCCTCTCATACCTTTCTGTTCTTTCTTACTCATTCTCCTTTCCATTATCAATGCACTCTATTTCACTTACTCTTTTTCATTTTTTTAAGAATATAGCTCTTTGATGAGAATTGGAGGTAGTTCTGAAAAGAACTTTTTGTTTTCTTCTATTTTCTAAACAGGAACAAAAACAGGGAATGGAAACTGCTCAACAGGAGCAAAAAAAACCCAAAAAATTAGGGGTGGGAAGGGCAGAGATGGTTTTCTAATGCTCGAACCATGAGCTGTACACTTTGTTCCCCAAAGGTAAGCAGTTGATTGCAGTATCTGCATCTGAGGGCACCATGGTTAAAAGCAGGTTGAATGTTCGGAACCAGCTCTTGTGATCTCCCCCTCCCAGAAGAAGTTGCTCCTCCGGTTGATGTAGAGGCCCCATCACTGGGAACCTCTTGTGCCAGAGCCCTGACACTTTCCCGGGCAACATTTTGGGGGTGCTTCCTCTCCACATGCCGGATCATTGTGAAGTTCCCAAAAGAGTACTTTTTTTAAGGGGTTACCCCGTGACAGCTCTTCTTTGCAGATCCTGCACTCCACTTTTGGAGCATTCACCTTTTTTTGGCCAGGTGGGAGTTAAAAAAATTTCCAAATGAAATGTTCCTTAACTTTTCGTTGAGGAGGCTCTTCATTGATGAATTCTGGTTCATCCTCACTGCTGGATTGTCTGGCAGCCATTGTAAAACCAAGAAAGATCCAGGAGCAAAAAGGCAGGTCTTGCAGTCACAAAAGTGAAAGAAGAAGTGAAGGAAATGTGTGGGGATTTCATTCTTTGTAAAAAAAACTGTTAGCAACCAATGAAAAGTGTTATTTTAAGGTCACATGACCCGACGCGCTTACGCTACGCGCTCCGGAGCGCTTCCGGGTGCACACACGCGGCGCAAACGTAGCCGCTTCCGGGGCGCATACGTGGCGCGAACGTAGGCGCTTCCGGGGGCGTATACGCGGCGCGAACGTAGGTGCTTCCGAGGGCGCTTACGTTGCGCGCCGAAGTGACGTCATCATACTTTTAGGGAAATGCATAATCATTTTCCTTATAAAAAAAAAACTGATTTTATTTGTATGGTACGAAATGTTTTGCATTATTATTAACATATTTTTTTTCACGAACGAAAGTAGCGCTCTGGGTGCGCTTTCCGGTGAGCTTACCGGTGAGCTTACCGGAAAGCTTACCGGAGAGCTTACCGGAGAGCGTACCGGAGCGCGCACCCAGAGCGCACCAGGAAACAATTATATAAAAAAAAACTCAAAAATGAATACTTACACAAAACAGCAAATTGTAAAAAAAATCATAGGTTAGAAACTCGATATAGAAAGGAATTAGCATTTAAAAAACCTATGAAATTCACTGAAAAAACCATAGGTTTCACACCAGTTATAGTTAGGAATTAGCATTTTAAAAACCTATTAAATTCACTGAAAAAACCATAGGTTTCACACCAGTTATAGTTACCTGGAAATTTTACTGACATAAAACCATTGAAATTCCCACGCTATAGTTAGTTGGACTCACTATAACTTGCGCGCCTGCAATGCACAGCTGATGACGTCACATATTACATCACTCATGACATGGTCAGTGACATCACTCATGACATCACTGGTGACTGAGTATTGGTGTGTGTGTAGTTTTGTGGGTGTGTGAGGAATGTTTGGGTATGTAAGTGGGCGTGAGAGTGCTTGTATGGGTCTGTGAGTGGTTTTGTGGGTGTATAAGTGGGTGTATGAGTGGTTGTTTGGGTGTGTGACTGCTTGTATGGGCCTGTAAGTGGGTGTGCGAGTCGTTCTGTGTGTGTATGGGTGTGTGAGTGGTTGTATGTGTCTGTGAGTGGGTGTGTGAGTGGTTGTATGTCTCTGTGAGTGGGTGTGTGAGTGGTTGTATTTCTCTGTGAGTGGGTGTGTGAGTGGGTATGTGGGTGTGTGAATGGTTCTGTGTGTGAGATATAGAGCTGATGATTTCTTCGAACAACGGCCCGCATGGCCAAGAAAGAGTTTCTCGCCGCAGCCTCCCCTCATGCTCTGATTTTCTTTCGCATGGAGAGAGTGGTGCACAGCCCCTCCCGCCTACTTAAGGTTTATATTTGACTCTCAATAGCGCACAGAGGCATGCCACCTACTTAAGGATGTATGCACTCACTTTCCTGGACTCTGTTTACCAGCATGCTGGTGGAGGGGACTCTCAACCACGCCCATTATGGGCAGAGTTTCAAAGGAATAAAAGCTTTTGATTTGTGAAAGTGACTTGGCGGCCCCTGTGTGAGTTCCCATGATGAAGAGGCGTTATGCCTCGAAACGCGTCGGACTTGGAAGAATGAGAGGGAGAGGAAGTATGAGAGCTGTATCGGGGACAAATATGAGGGATAGCTCAGTATATATATATATATATACATATATATATATATATATATATATATATACCTTTTTAGGGGGACTTGTTGAAATTGGTGATGTTTATAGTACATTATCTGTCCTCTTTTGAATCTCCTGACCTTCCTTTTTTGAACTTTTCTTTGAATTTCTCTGAGGTGTTGCCAATGTATTTGCTGTCTAGTGCATTTTCCTACCAGTGTAGCTTTATGGTACAGGACATGATTCACTTAACTTGAGATGTCTTTCTATCACACCAGGCAAGTTTCATACAAGGCTATTCAACCCATAATTGCTTTTTACTTTAATGTGAGGATTGGCATCTAGAAAGGCAATTATGTACTTTATGTGTCATGTTATCACGTTATGACCTCAGGTATTAAATGTAAGGGGACTAGTGTTTCTAGCAGGGGAGTATCGCAATACGATTGGCATTGGAGAAAGATAAATGCAAATGGATCGACTAATATAAGGACATGCTAAAATGTATATGATACTTTATCACTTTTCTTTGGAGATTTAAGGTTTTGATTATTCTTTTAAACCGCCTTCCAGACATGTTCTATCTAATTCTTTAGATACCACTTCTAAAAATAGGATGTTTGGATCTACATCATTAGTCTATAAGACAAATAATTGAACTATGCCATAGGGAATAAGAACTTTTAACAAGACTTTTTAATACTCATTTCTTAATATCTTCATGGACGGTCTTATCGCACATACTAGTGAAACAAGCTACCTTTTCATGAGGCATGAAACACATATTAGTCCCTTTACTTTAAAATCTCAAATATAAAATTGGCAGCCCATTAAAAACCTTAAAAGCCTCGTGCGCACAGGACACTTTACCAGTTTATGGGAGTGCTGTAGAACACAGTATGAGTCTATGGGGGGATGCATGCCCTTTAGATGTGCATTTTGCACAAGACGTGGTACGATCATTGAATATTCTGCTATTAAGGTCAATAATGATACTTTATCAGTAAATGTTGGGAAAACATGCACTTAAATGTGCTATTTGGCATGAATAGACTCTGCACTTTACGGCGCTAGTTTGCACTCATTTTTTCTGCAAGGTTTGTGTTAAATGGTAACCCTGGCTCCTGTGCTGACAAAACAAACAAGCATTTACAATGCAATGGTCTCGGCATTGTTAAAGTTAGAGCTATTGGCATTGCTCATGACATAATTTTTTTTAATGTTTTTGTTTTTAAAACATATAAATAAATGGCATTGTCATTTACAATGCCAATAGCTTAATCTCTCGCAAATGCGAGACCTATTGCATTTGCACCTACACACAGAGCCCCACACACACACAGAGCCCCCCCCCACACACACACACAGAGCCCCCCACACACACAGAGCCACACACAGAGCCACACACACACAGACACAGAGAGCCCCACACACAGACACAGAGAGCCCCACACACAGAGCCCCCCCACACACACAGAGCCCCCCACACACAGAGCCCCACACATACAGACACAGAGAGCCCCCCACACACAGACACACAGAGCCCCACACACACAGACACACAGAGCCCCACACACACAGACACACAGAGCCCCACACACACAGATACAGAGAGTCCCACACACACAGACACAGAGAGCCCCGCACACACAGACACAGAGAGCCCCACACACAGAGACACAGATAGCCCCCCACACACACAGACACAGAGAGCCACACACACACACACACACAGACACAGAGAGCCCCATACACACACAGACACACCCACACACACACACAGAGCCACACCCACACACAGAGCCACACACACACACACACACAGAGCCACACACAGACACAGAGCCACACGCACACACACACACACACACACAGAGCCACACACACAGAGACACACACACACACACAGAGAGCCACACACAGGGAACAGAGGCCAGTAAAACGATTACAATGAGGGAACAGAGGGCAGAAAAGCAAGCACAGCGAGGGAACAGGGGGCAGGAAAGCAAGCACAACGAGGGAACAAAGGTCAGGAAAGCAAGCACAACGAGGGTACAGGGGGCAGGAAAGCAAGCACAATGAGGGAACAGGGAGCAGAAAAACGATCACAACGAGGGAACAGGGGGCAGAAAAGCAAGCACATCGAGGGAACAGGGGCAGAAAAGCAAGCACAAAGAGGGAACAGGGGGCAGAAAAGCGAAGAAAACACAAGCACAACCAGGAAACAGAGGCAAGAAAACTTACTGGCTCAGGGGGGGAGTCTCTCTCTGTTGCGCGGCCGGTCTCCCTTCCTCGCTGGTTGGCTCCCTCTTCAGAAGCGGCGGGTGCAGGCACCGGCAGTGTGGCTCGCGCCCCCTCCGCATCAATAGGCGGCGGGGCTCTCTCTTCTTCCGGGGCTCCCTCCAGCGCATGGAAGCCCCCGGAACACTCGCGGCACTCAAGGAGGCAGGGTGGGCACCCAACCTCCCCCCTCGAAGACTTCCTCGGCTCCCAGGGCATGCGTGGGACTTCCGGCTCAGGTTACGGGGCAAAGAGGGGGTTGCAGGTAGTTTGCGGGGGTAGAAGCGGTGTTCCCAGCATCAGGCACCTTTGCAGCGGGCAGAAGCTGTGCTCCCGGTACCAGGCACCTTCCCATGGTGCAGAGGAGTGCTCGTGGGAGCAGGCTGCTTTACGGACTGTAACCCGCCAGCAGATAGGCTTACAGAGGGTCTTGGGGTGTCAGGGGGTGGTCGCAGCAGGCACCATTACTTACAGGGGCCGCACAGGCAGGCGCGTGGAGGAGCCAGAAAACTTCTCCGAGTCCTTCCATGTCCGAGAGGCCGCCGAGGCTCCTCCCAGGGCCTGCGCCACCAGGGCCGCCCAGCCCACTGCCACTCACGGCCAAAAAGGCCCATTGTGCCGGGCTCCGGGAGGAGGTTGGGAGGGCTGCAGAGTGGAGAGTGGGAGGCTGCAGTGTGGAGAGACCCTGGAAATGGGAGGAACAGGGAGAGCAGAGTGGAGGGAAGAGGCGTGGGGAAGAGACATTGTGTGGGGGGGGACGGTCACTGTAAACCCCGTCCTTTGCAGACTAGGGGGCGTGTTTTTTGTTGAGTGACTGAAGACGTCACAGACAGAAAGGACAGCAAAAAACCCGCCCCTCAATCCGAAACGGACGGGGCTTAGAGTGACGGACTAAGCTCTTCTCCAATGGCTGGCCGCCGTTTCGGAAGCCAGCCAATGGAGAAGAGCTGGCTCGTTTACCTCCCTACTAGAAGACATAATTTCTCGCCAGTAAGACTGTGCAAGCGCAGCCTACGCAGGTCGAGACCTAAAAACTGTGATTACTGAAACTCTTTGCACTAATATCCCTTATACAGACTGTGCTGCACTGATATATTTTGTGAGGCAAGTGCCACAAAGACAATTGGAGCTTCTATGCTGATAATACTAAGCTTGTGAACCCTCATTAGTCAGGAAAATCACACAGTAGAATGTCCATGTTTATACAAGTACCTCGATCACATGACACAATATTTGTTTTTATATGCAAAGAGTGAGGAAAGGCATGCTTTGAACAAATATCTATAGAATATATATCCACCAGCCTCGCCCTCTCCTCCGTCCCATGAGTTCGGAAATCCACCGTCGGAGGAAGATCCTTCTCCTACCTGGCAGCCAAGACATAGAACTCCCTCCCCACTCACCTACGGCTGACCCAGGACCATCTCTCCTTCAGGAAACAACTCAAGACCCAGCTGTTCGAACAGTAGTGACCCCCCCCCCCTTCTTAAGAGACAAGGGAAGTTTATTCCAGAGTTGAGGGGCCAGCAATCTGTAGGAACGTCCACTAATGCGAGCACGTTTGATGGTTGGAATAATGGCCAGAGCTTGTGAGGCCGAGCGAAGAGATCTAGAAGGAAGATAGAATTGCACTCTTTTCCTTAAGTAAACAGCACCAATACCGTGCAATGATTTGCATGTCACGAAGAGGTTGTTTCACTTTACATTTCCCATGCTTGTATAGTAATGTTTTATGGAGTGTAGTGAACCTTGCGTCATGAGTTCTGTTGCATGACATCTCCCCCCAAGATTGACCAGAATATTTTACTACAACATAAATGTTATGATTGTGCGATTAGGCGATGTTTTGCCACTGCCAATGTGTATCCTGCTACATGGAGGGTTGTACTAATAGTGCAGCAGCGACTTTGGACTTTGCGTGACAAAGTAATTCCGCACTCACCTGAAGAAGTGTCTTCATCAAGAGCGATGCCAGGATCACCACATTCACTATCTTAATCATATGTTCATGCTCAGATGTTTCGTCCACTAACTCTGCACCCTGTTTGTTAATAAAAGTCATTTCTAAGACTCCCATGTTCTGGCGCCAATGTTCCCCTCATAGGTGCACCAACACTGTGTACCCGGAGTTGTTAACTTTCTGTACCCAGAGTTGTCAGTCAATGCTGCCCTGTGACTAGTTTTTAGGTTTCGCCTAGCGGAAGCTGCGCTCTGCGCAGCTTTTCCGCGCAGGCGAAATCCTGTTGAGAACCGTAGTGTGGCTTTTGTTCGGCCCTCGTCCTTGATTGGCTGGCTCCGTAAACGGAGCCTTGCCATTGGACGAGGGGCCTGTCCGTCAATGCCGGACCAGACACGGGGGCGTTCCCGACATTCTTTGGCTTTTGCCGACGTCACGCGACGCCGGGAACGCCCCCGTGTCTGGTCCGGCATTGCCGGCACTTCTACGTCTCTCCTGCCCCGTGTCGCATCTGTCCCCGGAGAAAAGCCGCCACCGAGACGATCATCGGGCTCGGGGCCCGCAACGTTTGTTTCCCCCCTTGGTTTTGGGGTTGCCAGCCTGCCTGCAAGTGCCAAGGTATTGTTGATATCCCCCGCGGTGCGAGCCGCCCCTTCCCGCTGACTCGCACCGCTCTGTGTCTCTCTGCCTGCCTGCAGCTCCGCGCTGCGAGAGCGCTCCAGCCCCTCCCGCTGGAATCCTTTAGCGGTCGGGTCCAGCAGGCTGCAAACGAAGCCCCCGCCCGCGTGACTGAGGCGGCGCTGGGTCCTTGGGCCTTCCCTCCCCCTGGATAGCCCTGAGGTCGGTGGTTCCCCCCCGAGTGGGTCCTGTAGACCAGGGGGGCCATCCGCTCTACAAGACCCGACCGGGCCGATCGCGTCTCACGCGGGAAGCGTGAGACTTGGCAGGGAGTCGGGATTTCACCCGTCCAAGGCACCGTATTACTATCGTTTATGGCGGCATGTTGTATAGCCTTGGTTGTGCCCCAATGTGCTAGTGCGAGGTTCATGTGCCCCATTAAAAGCAAAATTGCTATCTCTAACATGTCCAGTTTAGTATATATGTTGGAAACGGGCACACCACATAACTCTGCCATCCCTGGATAGGTGTGACCACACCTACACTTATGGGAGCCTTCAGGGTCAACATGTGGAGCCAGTGTGTAGGGTGCGCCTATCCAGATACTAACAGCCAAATTCCTATTACTTTGACGTCACCCCACTCTTTATTAGGGGGGAAATTAAATCCTTTATCAGGAAGGCTTCGAGCAAAGGGGTGCACAAAGAATGCATCCCTGGGCATTTTCGCCTCTGTGTATACTACAGTAAGGGTAGCTGCACCCCCTCATCTTAGTATTCTCAGAGTGCCGTGGAGAGGCAGAAATCGCTCTGTGTCTCTCTGCCTGCCTGCAGCTCCGCGCTGCGAGAGCGCTCCAGCCCCTCCCGCTGGAATCCTTTAGCGGTCGGGTCCAGCAGGCTGCAAACGAAGCCCCCGCCCGCGTGACTGAGGCGGCGCTGGGTCCTTGGGCCTTCCCTCCCCCTGGATAGCCCTGAGGTCGGTGGTTCCCCCCCGAGTGGGTCCTGTAGACCAGGGGGGCCATCCGCTCTACAAGACCCGACCGGGCCGATCGCGTCTCACGCGGGAAGCGTGAGACTTGGCAGGGAGTCGGGATTTCACCCGTCCAAGGCACCGTATTACTATCGTTTATGGCGGCATGTTGTATAGCCTTGGTTGTGCCCCAATGTGCTAGTGCGAGGTTCATGTGCCCCATTAAAAGCAAAATTGCTATCTCTAACATGTCCAGTTTAGTATATATGTTGGAAACGGGCACACCACATAACTCTGCCATCCCTGGATAGGTGTGACCACACCTACACTTATGGGAGCCTTCAGGGTCAACATGTGGAGCCAGTGTGTAGGGTGCGCCTATCCAGATACTAACAGCCAAATTCCTATTACTTTGACGTCACCCCACTCTTTATTAGGGGGGAAATTAAATCCTTTATCAGGAAGGCTTCGAGCAAAGGGGTGCACAAAGAATGCATCCCTGGGCATTTTCGCCTCTGTGTATACTACAGTAAGGGTAGCTGCACCCCCTCATCTTAGTATTCTCAGAGTGCCGTGGAGAGGCAGAAATCGGTGCATAGGGCTGGTGCTATCTTTGGACACTATTAATGATTTCACTTTTTACTTGCCTTACTTATGATGAAAAACAAGACAAAATAAAGCCAAAACTTGTGAATTGTAGTACTACACAAAGTGACTTAAAGAGAACTAATGAAAGCATTCAATGGCATTTCATTTTTTTAAAGATAATGTTGTTCTTCTAATGGCATTATTGTAAGCAACCAGTGTTGCCTCATTCAGGCTTAGTACTGCATAGTGGTGGGTAGAATGGATATTGGAAAACTGGTATTAAGTCAGTTAGTCATGGAATAATTATGCTGTAAATCACAAAATAATCACTCCACAGGGAGGGTTTGATTAATATTGGGAGATGGGTGGTGGGGGAGGGGGGGGGGGGGGGTTCTGTATTGAAACAAGAGATTTTGACCCAAAATATGGAACTATTAGGAAAGTTGCTTTTAATTTTTTTTATTGAAAAGGTAAGGGCAGAAAAGATCATCGTAGAACCTAGAAATGTGAAACTAAAATATTTTCGTCTCCGTTCACGAGACTTCTTGTGCATCTGAATTTCACTTCACAGGCACACCGAATGTGCCATATGCAGGCACAGATCCACAAAGATGTGCAGAAGTAGCAATGTATTGAAATCGACAATTTCTCTATATGTCTATGCATATAAGATGAGGATTTTTCTGAATCCATAAATATGCACTGGATTTTGCATTTTGGAGCGCTAAGTCTGCGATGTGTACATTACGTTTTTTTGTGAGTCGGGCTGCTGGCTACACTTGTAATGCTACTTCTAAATCTATAACTACTTTGATCTATTTTAAATGTATTCCTTTTTTGGTGGATACGATGCTTGTAAAACTGAAACAGGGCCTTGTGGCATGCCTGCAGCTTGACATGCAAATTTGGGCAAATCATGCATCTTTACTGCTGTTCATCTGTAAAGCTGTAATCATACATATTTTTTGTATTTTGCTGCTTTCACGCCGAGACTATATTATACATAGGGGCCCATACGTGCTCTTGAATATACATTGCGCCACCTGGCAGCTCTGCGACACGAGCTCAGAGGATACTGCCACTACAGTAGCTCGGAGTGTAGTCTGTAAACAGAAAGGTGGGAATAAAGCAAGTGTCAATTGCAGAATAATTGGTACCACTTGGTACCACTGCACCAGCCACACTACTTCCCTACTGACCGTTCTCCACTTCAGCCCCGTCTAAATTACAATTCCTACTTGTGACCCTTTTGCCTGCTTGTGCTTGTTTTCCTGACCCTGTTGCCTGCTTGTGCCTCCGTGTGCCCCTGTTGCCTGCTTGTGCCTCCGTGTGCCCCTGTCGCCTGTTTGTGCCTCAGTTTTCGTGCCCCTGTTGCCTGCTTGTGCGCCCCTGTTGCCTGCTTGTGCCTCCGTGTGCCCCTGTTGCCTGCTTGTGCCTCCGTGTGCCCCTGTCGCCTGCTTGTGCCTCAGTTTTCGTGCCCCTGTTGCCTGCTTGTGCGCCCCTGTTGCCTGCTTGTGCCTCCGTGTGCCCCTGTTGCCTGCTTGTGCCTCCGTGTGCCCTTGTTGCCTGCTTGTGCCCCTGTTGCCTGCTTGTGCCTCCGTGTGCCCCTGTTGCCTGCTTGTGCCTCAGTGTGCCCCTGTTGCCTGCTTGTGCCTCAGTGTGCCCCTGTTGCCTGCTTGTGCGTCCGTGTGCCCCTGTTGCCTGCTTGTGCCTCAGTGTGCCCCTGTTGCCTGCTTGTGCCATGTGGGTGTGTGTGGAGGGCTCTGTGTGGCTGTGTGTGTGGGGAGGTTTGTGTGGCTGTGTGTGTGGGGAGCTTTGTGTGGCTGTGTGTGTGGGGAGCTTTGTGTGGCTGTGTGTGTGGGGAGCTTTGTGCGGCTGTGTGTGTGGGGAGCTTTGTGCGGCTGTGTGTGTGGGGAGCTTTGTGCGGCTGTGTGTGTGGGGAGCTTTGTGTGGCTGTGTGTGTGGGGGGGCTCTGTGTGTGTCATTTGCGAGAGATAAAGCTAGTGGCATTGTAAATGACAATGCCATTTATTTATGTTAAAAAATACATAAATAAAAATAATGTCAAGAGCAATGCCAATAGCTCTAACTTTAACAAAGGCGAAACCATTGCATTGTAAATGCTTGTTATGGTCTGCTTTGAGAGCGCACTTGTCGCCAGACAATTATGTGAGTTTAACCAGGAGAGGGACTTTCACTCCGCCCATACCGGGAGCAAGGCGTACATGTTTTGATTGGGCAGAAGTTGTGTGCTAACACAAAAAAAGTGCTTGCCCTCCATACAGCTGTGATCATTTTGTTTATGTATCCAGCTGACTGAGGTTGACCCTTAAGGGGCACACATATGAGATTGTAATGATCTTAAAGTGTCTTAGATAACTAGATAATTGACAATGTTTTTCTCTGGCAACAGCACAGGTGGGAGGAGCGCAGTCCTTAACCTATGTTGATTTTTAGGTCTGACTTGACTGCAACTATAACCTCACCTTTTAACCTACACTAATAACATTCTACAGCTCTTTGCTTTCATACAAATACATATCCGTTCCCATGCCATCTACTTGTAAAGTTTCCCATTAAAGCCAGACCTATTGGCATTGCCAGTGCTTGTTTGTTTTAGACTTAGTGTGACTGCCTACAGCATATTCCGAACAAAACTTAGTCATGACTCTTTTGTCTTTGCAAATTATTCCAAGGCTGCCTGTTCTCAGCCTTTACAACTATTTCTTTACATTTACAAAAAGCATTTATAAAATTCGCATATGCCTCCAGCTTTGAAAAGCGTATTAGAAGTCAACATCTCACTCTCTTTCCCTATTGTATTAGCTCCTTTGTAATTGTTTTCTTAAGTTGTGTTAAGTGGTATTTATAAAGGGCAGCATTTGCGGTTTCCATGGAAGTTTGAAGCTAAAGTCTTTGTTTATATTTCATGTTTGCCGTCTACTTACAGTCTACTGAGCAATGATTCTGTGTCTGTGATTGTAGGTCTGGTGTTGGAGGCAACTTTTGTTTTTTGTTGCCTCACCAGGCTACACCCCCCCCCCCAAAAGAAGGGATATATATATGTACATATAAACAGGAAATCATATCAGTGCATATCATCACTAGTTTCTTTCATCCATGTGCAATTTGCGCACAAAAAGACAGTTTTTTAATCCAAAAGGAACCACTTGGTGTAGATACAAATCAATCTTTATTTCTTTTTAAGACCAGGTTCTTCACACCCGACGCGCGTTTCGCCCCATATGGGCTTTTTCAAGGCTAAAAAGAATGATATCTACCGCAATTCGTTTCCCAATATTCCTTATATTCGCAATTCCTTTCTAGGTAAGCTGTGCAGTGAATATCCAAGTATTATTTTGTTGTGATAAAGGTGAATAGTTGTCCCTCTATGTTACAATTATGGAGCCATGATAAGTTCCAGCATCGAGCGGTAAGCGTGCATCCCGAACGATAGGTACGTGTGACCAGGTTCCATACAAATATATATACATATATATATGTATACATACATACATACATTCAGCACTCACTGGGGGTTAAGACACTCTAGATCTGCACACCTCAAATTTCTGCTTTTCTATCAAAGTCTTGATTATAGGATTAGCACAGTGCCATCCACGCCGAGATAGAAAGGGACAAAGTCGTTTGCCATTTCTACAGCAAAGTCTTTAAGCATAGGACTAGCTTAAAGACTTTTGCATAATTTATGTATTGTTTTGACTTATACTGGGTGCTCCCTTGTGTCTGGACAAAAGCTATACCTCTCTGAAGAGCTCTAGATCTAACAAGAGTGAAACACGTGTCAGGGTTTGCTTTTATTCATTTCAGGTTGGCTTGGTTGGTATTTTACCAATTCAAAGCTGTAATACTGTGCCTTGGGTGGTGAAAGGCTTTTGTCATTTTACAGCTCGACAAGGGCAGCACTGTGTTAGTCCTATGCTTAAAGACCTTGCTGTAGTTCTCTGCTTCTTTTTTGTGTGTGTGTGTGTGTGTATATAAAAAAAAAATATATATATATATATATATATATAATATATATATATAATTACACGCACACTCTCTCTCTCTCTCTCTTTTGGTCAGCATTCTTCATCAATTGGTCCGTCGTTCATGTTTACCTTCTACCCACCACAATGTACAGCATGGGGAAATGGGTCAGCCCACTCTATCGATTGGCTCCCTTATAGCTGAGTGACTGTACAAAGCGTGGGCACATTTTTCACATCCACCTAAGAATAGTTCCTTTCACTTCAGTGGCAAAGCTGGTTCAAAGTGTGCTTCTATTTGTACTTTTTGTGTGACCATTCAAGATCAGCCATTTCTTTTACCTGCAGTTTAGCTGCCTAATAAGATGGAGGTTTCTGTTCTGTAAGGTTTTAAAGTTTATGTTAAAACGTGTTAAAGTGACATTGTAAGACTAGCTTCAATAACAATGTTTTTTTTTAATTTAAATTTTTTATTGCAAGCATATGGCAGTAAGATTTAAGTGGTGGAATGTTTTTTTTTCCCTTCTTACTGTTGTGGCATAGGCTTCCAATAAAAAATACCTATTGCACCAGCCTCCCAAGGCCAGACCTAGTGGTTTTACAAGTGTTTGTTTTTTGTTGTTTTCATATCTATGTTCCAGTCGTGTTTGTATCTAGGAAGACTGCCCACCTGCCCTCTGTGGTTATGTCTTTTATCTTTATCAGCTTGCATTCTGGTGGCAAGGACTCCTGTTGTGCCCTTGCACTGCCCTTCTTCCTCTAGTGAATGAGGGTATTCACCTTTGTGT
This sequence comes from Lissotriton vulgaris, assembly GCF_964263255.1. Lineage (NCBI taxonomy): Eukaryota > Metazoa > Chordata > Amphibia > Caudata > Salamandridae > Lissotriton > Lissotriton vulgaris. Next base: position 51,987,029 of record NC_141697.1, read on the forward strand.
GGGTGCTTTAAATAGACAGATTCTGTCAAGTCTGAGTGTCTGCACGTCTTACATTTGGAAGGAAGAGTACCTGCATTTCTCAGCACTTGTGTAATACTTTTAATGGGAGAGTACAGGCACTTCTAAGTAGTGAACAGGTACTATAGGCTATTGAGTGCCTGCACTTTTATACTTCCAGTTCAAGCACTGCTTTGTATGTTTGTGAACATGTATTTGCCATTGTTATAGTCAACCATGTTCAAGGAACTTTTGTGTGGCAGGGTTTCTGTCTCTACGTATTTCCACTGTGTGTTTATGTCTCTAACAGTGGTGAGTAGGGAAAGTGGTAATCGCGGAGCGCAGCTATCACTAGTGCAACAGATGCAGTGTCACCTGAGCACAGGGTCGTGAGGGGCCCAAGTCACCAATTAGGCCTTGATTATGAGTCAGGTGGAGTGGAATTAGCTTATGGAATCCTGCTGTCCTCATCCTGAGTGAGGCGGTATTCCCAAACCCAGTTGTCTCAGACGTTGGAACACTGAACCTGAGTTTCCTGGGTGGAAATTGTACCCGAAAGTAAAATGCATGAGGCGTTGGCAGCAGCATACGATGCTGCCCCTGCCAGAAGTTAGCTTCCCTTCCCTCCCTTACTCCTCCCACCCACTCACCCACACTGTACACAGAGGTCGCAACAAACATTTACCACCTGCTCGAAGGTGGTGGTAATGTATATGTAAAACCCCACAGAATTGGGGAAATCTGTGGTTTTAGGACCAGTAAATCTGGTTCTGCGTGGGTATTCCCCATTCCATTGAGTTTGCACGGTTCTGGCACAGTACCGCCGCATGGTAATGCACATTTCTCGTGCAGACGTGGCACCCCCGCTAGTATTGTACAGCTCAGTTACAAGGCATAAATGGTTGTTTTACACTACCAGGGCATTTGGGTCTAAATTGCCTTGCTTACTTGAGGGCCCTTTGCACCCTTGGTACTGCTGAGAGCGATTTGTGTTATCACTAGAGGTTGTGAGGTCTGTGTGTATACTACAAGCATTCGTATCTGGGGTTTAGTGCTTCTGAACCCTTCCTGTGCATGTTCCACTGTGCAAGAGGCGACAGTTTGAGTGTTTGGTCCTGTTGTGTCTTCATAGTTGTGTCCAGTTCTTGTTGACTCGATGAGAGTTTTTTCCCTTGTAGTTTGTGTTTCTGTGTTAAATACCAGATGCAATAATAAGGCGATGGGAGCTCTTCAAGACAAGGCAAAGATTCATTAGCTGGTGGTACCCAGCCTCCTGCATCCCCCAACCACACAAACAGGACTGAGGTTTTGTAATTTCCAAGTACACTAGATTGCACAACTCCATTTTAAAATATGGGTTCCATTTTGTACTGTGCCACCAAATTGTGTTGCCCTCACGTAGGCTCATAAAGGCAGCCTGACAAACACAGTGACCTGGCCTTCTTGGTTCATGTACACATTAACTAGGTTTCCTTCTGACACTGGAGTGAACTATAGAAACTGACCTCTTCACCTGAAACTGGACTCGCAAAACCAATTTCCCCGATCGATCTCGTTTTGAAATTGCCAATCAATGTTCAGGACATCGTTAACTTTTAGGTTCTTTACGCATGCCTTATCTTGCTCATTATCTGTCATTGTTTCTTTTCTATGTTTCTTCATTACATGCATTGTGCTTTTAATTATGGGTTTGTCCGGCTTGTGGAGATTGAATTTGGGACATTCCTAATAATTAACTTTGAGTTGGGCTATTGCAAACTGAGTTTTCTGTCATGTGATACTTTGTTTGAAAATGTTTTCCTATTGGCTAATGTTTGGCAGATCTTGCATGTCCATGTTAGGCATTTTGCATGCTTGCAAAAGCTAGGACTGCCCCTTACTTTTATGCTGAGTTTTGTAACCCTAAGCATATATAAGGCCTCTGTTTTCTGTACTCCTCAGACTGCCTCATTCAGTTGCTAAGGCTTCTGTGTGATGTAGCCTCACTCATTTGAGTTTAATAAAAATGTTCTCTTTATATTCCAGCTTCTGTGTCAAGTTCTTCTTTCTATTAGTGAGAGCCCTGAGAATGAAGATTTCAGGTTCTTCAGGACCACACTCTACTAATACACCTCAATAGAAAAGTCCAAACAGTGATGTGGGACCACACTAACAACAACCTCCACCCTGCCTTCCACCCTTCCACCAGTCCGACACCTTCAGCGTCACACTACTGACATCCAACAAGGTCCTCCACATCTCAAGAGACATGGGAAAGGCTGCTCCGGCCCCAGCCCAGCCGGCTCCGGCATAGCTCACTGAGAGACGCTAGCAGCTGGGTGACTACATCTATTAACAACTGTCGCCCAAAGGAGAAGGGCCATGTCCCTTTGAAGCAGCCCTTCACAACACCCCACTTCAAAAACCCATTCTAGACCGAACTGATCCCATTGAATAGTGCTGTATATATATATATATATATACACACACACACAAAATAAATTAGATTAAAAAAATATTTCTGGGTCTCAAAAAGCACACAGTGCTATAGTGGACCCTTGAACTGAAGGGAAATCATTTTTGTGTCAAAATCCTCCTTTAGAAAGACCCAAAAGCTGTCACTCAGAGTGCAGTTAGCCAATGGCTGAAGTGGGTTGAGCCAATGCTGTATTCTGCAGTAGGCGGAAGAAAAATGTGAAAGACACAACGGGCGAAGAGAGCTGGCTGAAAACCTATACCATTAAGTATATTATATGCTGTTCAGTTGTATATGTTATTGTTTATAGTAATTGCTCTTTAAAGTATGTGTTCTCTTTGGAATACTCTATGAAGCATCGCTTGGTGAGGGTTCCAGATTCCAGTCAGTCACCGGTTGGTCCTGGGATGATAGCCAAGCGAAATTCTGTGCTGTTCCTTTTGTGAAATAACATAGCATAGGTATTTGTAAAGTGCAAATTCCCCCTAAAGGGGCATCTTGGTGCTGAATAACAGATGTTTAATCAACTCAATGATACTCACTGTATTGACCTCAGAAAGGCTGAGTGGACTCGCCAGGATTTGAACCTATGATCGTGAGGTCAAACAAATGTAAATGTAAATGTGTTGTACTTGTAAAGCACACGGCTGCCCCAGCAACGGGGCGTCCCCGCACTGCACTCATACCGCTGTGGAACCCTTCCTGGCTTTTCCCTGTGAAATGTCCACTCTTGGGCACCACCAAGGTGAAGCCAGGCATCCTAGCGCTGTTGGGGCCGGTGTGGAGGTTAAGCAAGCTATTGCCCAGAGTTGCAGAGTGGGACGCATGATTAGACTAGGCACAGAGGCGAGAATTATCAGGTCTGGGGAGATTGAGTCCAAGAGCCACCGAGGCAGGAATTGAACCCTGGTCCCGGGTCAGACCTCTGCATCAGGGTCTGCCGCTCTAACCATTGAGCCACACTTCTCCACACAGATCCCTGCCATGGATGCTTCAGTCCACTAAGATACCAGACCAGACAAACCTTCATAAAACTCAAGTGCCTTGTACCTGTGTAGTGTCATACAATATATATTATATGCATAAATTAGTAAAATCGAACAGTTTTGGCTAACGCCAGACCACCACTTTCACGGCTATGTAGACGACATCCAGCTACACCTCATAGTCAAAGAAATACCCAAGACATTTAGAGACGTAACCAACAGTCATGCATACTATTTACTGATTGCAAAATCAGTAAAGAATTTTAATAACTGACCTATGTACTAATAGGTCCGTTCTTAAAATTCCGAATCGCAGTGGGTCGGAATCAGACCTACCTTATGATATTGAAGTAGGTCGCAAATTCCGATCGACTCTCATTGGAGGCCATCACAGGGATAGTGACCGAGGTCTATGACCACTTTTTAATCAAGCAAACTTTTTTTGTAATTCAGCCCATTTTCCTTAAGGGAAACAGGACTGCGCTTAAAAAGAAAAGTTTTTTATGTTTGTTCAGGAGGTTCAAGAGTTTTCTGCATTTGCAAAGATAAACCATTCCCAAATGTGCCCCCTTCCTTTTTGTGAATGGGTTACCACCTCCTTTGAGGTATCAATAAGCGTCTTTGCCAATTCAGAATCCCTTTTGGGATTAGTATTTAAGAAAAAGCATTCTAACGGTTGCAAATTCCGAATCGTAGCATTTGAGACCATGAACATGCTTAGCAGACCAGGACCCAAGTGCTTCAGCATCACTGAGGCACGGATGTGGGAAACAAAGTCAATGGATCCAAAATGGCCGTCCTGGTTCTAGGTCCAGCAGGTCTCATTAGGAATATTAACTCGCTATGTCCACTAATAGGAATCTGGGGTTACAGTGGGATGTGTCTTTAGCCTGAACTCAGAACTAGGAGCATTTAAAGCCCCTTTTCACACAACTCAAACTTTTAACTCAGTACTACAGGGTGGCCCTGTACATGAGACAGCCATCTTAGCCAATCAAAATGCTGCTGGGTGACTGATCCGCAGCTGAAGAACGAATGGGGAACATTCCACCTCAGAAGCCTGAAGGAGAAGACAGAATCATCTTCAAGACGTTCTCTCACATACACATGTATCAAAGGTGTAGCCCTGCCTCCTCATATCTGTCTCTTGAGGTGCACACTGCATCTACCTAGGGGCAGCAACACACCTTTGGAACAACAAAGGTTGTACGCCCAATCAATGATGCCATGCAGAAGAAAACCAGAAGCCCCCTGTTTTAATTGTCCACCGTCATCACCATCAACCTACCTTATAAGCAATATTCATATGTATGACCCCGCTCATTGAGGCCCAGTGCCTCGCCGACATGATCTGGACATCAGCAATGGAACCAAGGCCGGCACAGCCATTGCAGTTTTGGGCAGGAACCCAATCACTGTACCCGTCTCAAGATCCATCTACCATTTATGCCAGCAGCTATGCTTCGAAGTGCCAACTGGACAGTCAAGTCAAGTCAAGTCAAAGAATTTATAAAGCGCACTACATACCCAGAGGGTCTCAAGGCGCTAGGGGAGGGGAGGAGGATTACTTGTCGAATATCCACGTTTTAAGTTGCTTTCTGAATGCTAGGTGGTTCTGGGTAAGGCGAAGGTGAGTGGGGAGTGAGTTCCATGTTTTAGCAGCCAGGTATGAGAAGGATCTGCCTCCCATGGTGGTCTTGTTGATGCGAGGTACAGTGGCGAGGGCTTGGCTGGACGAGCGTAGTTGGCGGGAGGGGGTGTAGAAGGACAGTCGTGAGTTGAGGGATTCTGGTCCGATGTCGTAGAGTGATTTGTGTGCGTGGGTTAGCAGTCGGAAAGTGATCCTCTTATTGACGGGTAGCCAGTGGAGGTCTTTCAGGTGGCCAGAGATGTGTTCGTTGCGCGGGATGTCTAATATGATCCTGGCTGATGCGTTTTGGATTCGTTGTAGTTTCTTCTGGAGTTTAGCTGTAGTACCTGCGTAGAGGGTGTTTCCGTAGTCCAGTCGGCTCGTGACCAGAGCATGGGTGACTGTTTTTCTGGTTTCGGTGGGGATCCAGCGAAATGTTTTTTTGAGCATGCGGAGAATGTTGAAGCAGGATGAGGATACGGCGCTGACTTGTTTGTTCATTGAGAGTGAAGAATCCAGGATAACGCCCAGGTTCCGTGCGTGGTCTGTCGGGATGGGTGCTTTTCCAAGGGCTTCCGGCCACCAAGAGTCGTCCCATGCAGATGGGGATGTGCCTAAGATGAGGACTTCTGTTTTATCTGAGTTCAGTTTTAGACGGCTGAGTTTCATTCATTCGGCAACTTCTTTCATTCCTTCGTGTAGGTTAGTTTTGGCGGTGCTGGGGTCATTGGTGAGAGAAAGGATCAGTTGACAATGTGACCACAGCGGCTCCAGGCATGGCACTAAACCAACAGGTGTGCATCGCTCTAGCCACAATCAGACACGTCTGTCAGGTATGTTCAGGGCAACTGGAATTATGACATTGTGCGGCTCCTGCATTTTTTGGGGCATTATTATGGGTTTTCCACATCTGCCACACAATCCATCATCTGCTGCATAATCTACAAAGGTTACTCACTACAATTTTTTTTAGCTCAAACGGTTCAAAAGTTACTAAAAAAAGCAGCAAGGGGTTTTGCTGACAGTGGATGACCCTTCGCAAAGGTTGACTGGCCACCCTACTGTTCCTTATTGCTATAGTTGGGTGTTAAACTGATACTAATGAGGTGCAACCTTTGCCCAGACACTGTTGACAAGTGTAAAAATGACAAAATTATTAACCCCTTCGCTGCGGGGGTTATTCCCCCGCTGTGCTGGGGGAGAGGGGGGCACGCACAGCGCCCGCTTGCTCATGACGAGCTGAGCTCATCATGAGCTACGGCGCTCCTGTGCTCATGACGAGCTCAGCTCGTCACAGGTGCATTGGCTCCTGTGGAACATTCAGCACAGCGGGAGAATTCTCCCCGAACCTGAGCATTCCACGAGCCATGACCACCGGAGCGCCGCCGTGGCTCATGACGAGCTCAGCTGGTCATGAGCATGGGAGGGGTTAAGTAATACTTCCCAAAAAATGTGCTGCATTACACTGCATACTTTGTCTTTTCTTGCCGTATAATTTACTCAACCCTGCCGCATATGTCCAGTGGCCCAGGGTATGTTGCATTCTGTGCCTTGTTGATGCTGTTTGGGCACTGCACATATAACCATGACGCTCCAAGTCATGTCACCAGGTAGCAGCATTAAGGTCACTGTAACCACTGCAAGAACCATCCAACATGTTTCTTGTATCTTCGTCTCAGTGCCTACAAACACCTACATTTTACTGCACACAATACCAAGAACAATAAACATGAACAACAGACTCTTATCTGTTAGCATTTGGGAGGTGGGTGTAAAGATCGGAGGAAACAGGGCATGTACTAGTCGAATTTTCATAAGAATAAGTTCAAGGTAAAAAATTCATCAGCTGCTAGTAAAGCTCTGCTACAACGTTAACTCTGTTCTAGCGACCGGTTTCTGGAACGATAAAGCTAGAGACAGTGCACACTTTCCAGATCTCATCATCAGTCTGCATAAAGGAAACAGAAGAAATACTAATACACGTACATATAAAGAAACACAACATACTCACACCGTCTAAAAATGCAAGAAGGGTTACACCAAATATAGCATTCAATATGCCAATAAAACAAATGCACAACAGCCCAGAGAACGAGACTCAACAGAAAAAAAAGGAAAAAAAAATCTCCGCTGGCAGTGGCGGCTCCTCCGCTAAGGCGTAGGGTCATTGCCGCACAGGAAAAATAAGATGATAATAACACCATATTGTTATCATTGTATTTTTCAGTACTAGCTTAGGAGGTGCGAGGTGGAGCTGCTCACACAGCAGGGGAGGAGTGTTGAGCACTTTTTAAGTGTGCATGACTTTCTGGCCAGCCGTCTTGGGTTGGCCAAACAAACATGCGCACTTAGCATGTTCTCCACCTGGCTGTATTGCACAGCCAGATGGGGAACATGCACAGGCTCCCACTGCCTGACTGAGTGCTGAAACAGGCCGCTCAGACCAATCACGACACTGCTGTCATGCTGGTGACAGCAGCGTCTTGATTGGCTTAGGGGAGTCCGCTTCCTGCGTCGGCTGAACAGCATTGAGGCGAAGAGGCGGTCGGCAGGTAAGTGCAATTTTCTTTTTATTCTTAATGCCCCCTCCATCTTCCCCCCAACCCCACCACTACTGCCCTGAAGCAGCCACTACTGCCTTAAGGCCTAGCTGATCTGCGTGCACAGCTTTCCAAATAATTAGAGGCATTTAATCTGTCTGCTAGAACGTGGGGGCCTAGGAACACACCACCGTTGAGATATTCTGGACCCTAACAAGGCACCATCATCTCAATTACTTCAGACGCTTATTTCAAGCCAGACAATGCATAGACCAATTTTCCAAAATGGAACGTATGTAGAGCCACTGGAATTATGCGGCAAATTACATGACCTAATACAGCACTTTTTGTGATAGTATTACTTACTTATTTTTTCTCCTAATTACTAGTTTAACACAAAAACACAGCAAAAAGAAGCATAAAGGTGACCCATCAACCTTTGCAAAGGGCCTTCCATTTCACTACAACACAAAGTTGCTGAGTTTTTAGTAACTTGTGGTTCTCCTGAGCTGGAATTTTCTTTGTTCAAATCTGAAGATTATGCAGAAGGGTGTGGATTATGTGGCATATGTGGCAAATTCATAAATAAGCAGACGTGACGCACACCAAATACTTCCAACCATCATAACACACTTACGAAACAAACGTGCATGAAAGCACCATATTTTCCACGCTACACATCCACACTGCTGGTTATCCAACTCACACAACTAGAACTCTGACTCCAGTGTCTGACAGGATTCTCGCGGCCACAGCATTAAGGTACTCGACGATGGTACCCCAGCCATATATGCACAATGTGTGCACATATGGAAGGCTGCTTGTAATTTGTCTAACCACTGGCAATCGCTCGGGCACGTTCTTTTGCTCCTATGTTCGGACCCAGCGATATGCAACTCAGTCTAGCCCGAACTGTCAAGCCAGGTCCTCCCTGAACCAGAACACAAGCAGCCTAGGACCAGTGTCACCGGTGTTATATGCTGCTCTTCGAGTGCAGCTTGGTTCCAGTGACACAGTGAGCATGGGACCCAGGCCTGGGCATACCTTTGCCACTTAGGGCAGCACATGAAGCACACAAAAGGTGATGGAGGCAGCTTGCAATAAGTCTAACCACTGGAAATCGTGAGGGGTAGCATTTCAGAACATCATTCTTTTGCCCTCCATGCCACCTCAGTTTGGAGATGGCAATATGCAAATCAGTCAAGACCCTGCCCAATAGGAACAGTCCAGCCCGAACTGCAAGCTGACCTGACTGAAGAACCCCAATCGGGGCAAAACCAGCCCCAGGATGCTTGTTTGTGGCCTGGCATGGCATTTCGGGATGGACTTTTCCCATTGGAGCAGAACCAAGAATTATTTGCATATGGCTTGGTCCAAACTGAGGTGGCATTGTGAGCACAATAACAATGAATTCTAGTGCTACCCCGAGCTATTGCCAGTGGTCAGATTTATTACAAACCACCTTCCATCAGCTTTGGTGTTTTTCATGTACATATCTATAACATAACACATGCTCTGTTCCTCTTTCTCCTACTCCCTTAAAGTTACAGGGGCAGATTTACGAGCCCCGTACGCCACTTTTGCGCCAGTGTTGCGTCACTTTTGTGACGCTTCTAGGGAGATGTGTCACGTTGTAAACCCCTGCGCCACATGTGGGTGTTCCGAAACAGGGAGGGCGTTCCGGGGCAGGAGCGCCTCGCAAAAGTGGTCAAGTGAAATCTACAAAATTTCACTCAGTCACTTTTACGGCCATGCTGCGTCAAAACCCTGCGCCTGCTTGAAGCAGGCGTAAGGATTGACGCAGCATTTTAAGGCTAGGGCACCCCCGAGCCTTGCTGGAGCCGTGTTGCGCTTGCGACGTGACTCTTCTGTCGGGGGATGCGACACGCATCTGCCCATCCATGCGCCAAGGTGCCCCGCATTGTAAATACGGCGCATCAGTGGTGGCGCACGGGTGGTTTTTCCTGTCGCACGTTACTTGGCGCACCCCTGCTGATTTGCAGGGATGCGCCATGTAACGTAAATCTGCCCCGCAGTGTTCCTCTGCGGAGGGCACATATTTTCTTCCTCGCCTGTTGTGAGATCGCACACTCACACTGACCCTGTGCCCCCTGGCTCACCTCCATGCCCACGGTTCTGAAAACAAGGCCGCCTAGCGCCTCTTTGCCCGCGCTCTCGCCGCGGCCTGTATCCTGGCGCTTTAATTAAGCCCCAGCGGTGGCCTGGACGGGTCGGTGTTCTTTGCCTCCCGGGAGATCCTTTTATAATTACAGGCCTCCATCAGGCATGACTATAAACGGATGTGTTTTTATTAGCAGCCCAATAATCACCGCATCCTCCCTCTGAACATCTGCTCTGCAAGAGGTGCGTCGTCGGAGGTGGACCCCCAGGGCACCTGTCACTCCGCGAACCCTCCGCACAGGTGGCCCCTGGCACAGGCCCCGACTTACAGTATGTTTACAGGCCCGACAGGAGCACACTTCACACACCAGAGTTGCAAACAAAGAGTTGTTCATGTGTTTTTTTTAATATATATTTCCATTTCGGCGCTGAGAGCTCTCGTGATGTGGTAGGTGCATGATTAATATTCACAACAGGCTGACGCTTTTGTTTTATACACCTGTCAACAAATACAATTCTTTGATGGGTTATGTTAACGTATTTGTGTGTCACACTTTCGCCCCGACAAGTCTTGTGCCTCGTGTGTTACTCAACTCACTAGTGCTCTGCTTATCGACCTCTGAAGAATGAAAGGCTCAACAAGCGAGAGGTGACATTCGTGAGCTGAGTCTGCTTTAGGTAATGCTTGAGTGGTCTCAGATTAGTGTTGTAAACATTGTCTATATTGCAAGACTGAGTCTTCAAATCGCTACTTGTTACAGCTGTAAGTGTGCAATCTTACTTGGCGACTGTGGTCAAAGCAGGGGATTCTGACTGGTGGAACCCCCAGATGCTGTTGGCCATAACTTCAAGGCCGTGGTGGACACTGTTGGGGCTTCCACCTGTATGTAGGCTGAGGGTCGGGCATGTGTCTGAGACTGACGGGTAAATAGACTCTCTTCGCTCAGACAGCACGCCAGTGTTTCTGGTGTAGTCCATTTATGTAGCGCTTCATACTTTTGGTGAAGCATCGAGGCGCTTTCAGTAGACCTGTCGCGCGCTAGGCCGTGCATTTAAGAGCGTTAGCGCCAGCGCAGAAGACTTTGTTATCACCAGGAGGGACAGATGTGGGGGGCTCGCGTTGCCCCCTCCCCCACTCCGTTCTTCGTGTATCACAGAGGAGAGGGCAGCGCCCTGGTGCACGGGCTTCTACGCGGGGCGCCATCTCCTCCCAGGTAAGCGGATAAGACGCCGTTCCGGCAGCAGCTGGTGACGCCGAGGGTCACAGGTTTGTCAGGTGAACTAATTACCTGCCTGAGGACGCGGGGCTCCCAGCGCTCCCCTCGCAGCGCTTGGCATCGATGGAAGCGTGAAGGACGCCAAAGATGAGCCGAGAGCCCCCGAGGGAGTGGGAGGGGGGCAGTGACGCTGCCCCTCACAGGTACATGTACCACCTGGCTAGGAGAACTGCCTGAGCTCCGGGTGCCACACGAAATCTTGTTAGGAGACGTGCCCCGGCTTAGCTATGTGTAACATTAGAAGACTGGGGCAGCTGTGGGCATCTGTCTGTCTGTCAGTCACCCCAGCTCTCTTCTTGTCTACACCCAGAGCTCAAGGGGGCCGTATTGTAAATGAGAGGGGGCAGTACACCCATTGGCTAATCTGCTAAAATCAGGACCATTGTGTTAACATGAAGCAGGGTTGGATTGGGATAAAAAATCGCCAGGGCACACTCAAAAAAAGTTGCCCACATTTGCGCATTGCCTTTCCTCAAAACACTGCTTCAGCGAAGTTTTATGAAAAGAAAGAGGGTGGGGGGCATGTTTTATTAACTTCACGTAGATAAAATAAATGCACAGATTAGTTCACGCTGCTGAGCCACACATGAATGCAAGTGAGACCACTTCTGCTCAGGCCCCCTGCCCCCGCTCCATCAGCATACATTAATGGGCTGGGTCAGGGAGAGAAAGGGGTGATACCTCCGGCCATCTGCCTCTAGAAAGGCCACTCAGGCACCCACTGGGCCGCTGGCGGCATCCTAACTGCACAGACAGCCCCAGGCTGCCCAAAAAAGCAGCCCACAGCTAGGACTCAGCTACCGGCCCTTCGGCCATTTCCCGAGTGCCCGCCTTACCAATCCGACCCTGCATGAGGTCGAGCTTGATGTGGAGTAAAGGCCAGCGTTACCGACTACGGTTCGAGTCACAGCGTCCGCTCAACATCCTGTGATTCTGGGCAAATCACTTCATCTCCTGTGCCTACAAAAATGAATGTGTCCTTGTGTAACATAACTGGTGCTCATGTTTTACCTTCAGATAGTGTTCGCGCTAAATAAACCTGTGAAAACCAAATGTTTCATTAGTCTGCCCTTGCCCTGGTTAGTGTTATATACCAACCACACAAATAAAACCAGGGTATCTGTCTCCTATTTTCAGCCTTAGATAAACTTACTGACACATTTATTAAATATTGGCGTTCTGTGACATTCAAAATTCTAGGCCACAAAGCGCTGTAGTCTGCCCTAAATATGTCAGTAGAGGTTTGCCAGGGTGGAGGTATTGCATTGTATTGTACTGCAACATTTATATAGCCCTTACAACCCCTTTGTGGGGCGCTGAAGCGCTTACCTATTTGGGTAGCTCGCTACACCATGTGGGTGTGTGGCTAGAAGGGCGTTGTCTTTGCTTTTATCCTATGCGGGTAGTGTTTCCATGTCATGGGAGATGAACACCAAGGTGCACTTATCATGTTATGGGACGCAGCACTTAGCAGAGTGGGGGATGAAGAAGTGTGGGAGGGAGAGAGAGCAACACCTTTTGCTGTTTCCAATAAGCCGGCGGCTTTGAGCAGCTCTGCGGGTCCTTTACGTATTTCTTATTCTCGTAGTCCACTGGGCTGGTTACTGCACTGGATTCACCATTTGGAGATATCGTGTTTACATTTGAAAGCTTATGTTCCTGAGCAGGCATAGGTTGGCGGAAGGCCTGCATCATGCTGGGAGGAGCTTTGGTACTATCATCCCATATCTGATTATTATTGTGAGATGTCAACACGGCCACAGTATGGAGCTAGTTGGGACCCAGACTCTATTAGAGTCCTCCGCTGGCCAGCACCACATGGCACATCTCTTCGGTCACTCCATGCCTGTCCAGTTGGTGATGGGTGGTTGAGTGCAGCGGACCGGCACAGGACTGGGTGGTGGACATGGTCCAGAGCTCCTGTGTCTTATAGGAGAGTGGGAGCGTCGGGCAGTGAGAGGACATTAGTATGCAGTCTGCATGTACCGCAATCGACTGGCCAACCCTGGTGTTATGGAATTATTATTAATATGAAGCAGGATGGTTAGATATTGTATTGTAATTGTATTTATATATCACTTACTACCCCTGGAGAGATAATGGAGCATTGCACCCGGGGCTGAACGCTGCTCCGGAATCAACGGTTAGTAGGGGTTATTGTGTTGGTTTACGACAAACATGCATATGACTTAGCGGAAGTTGGGCTGAGAGAGAGGAGGCCTGCAGAGGATGGAAAGGAAGGCGAGAGCCATGCGAAAGAAAAAGGAGCCAGCAATCGGAAGTTTTTTAAGTCAAAGTCAGTTGTCATGCATAGTGTTTAGGAATATTGTAGAACTTTTGTGAGACTGCATGCAAACATGCAGAAAGAGATACCTTTGTTAGCAAGTGTTGCAATATCATGCATGAAGGCTAATAGCCAGAAACCGGTCCTTGGATGCTTGATTCCGGTCGGGGAAAGACATGGCTTGGTAGTTCGGACTGGACTTTTCCCATGAGGCACAGGGTCAAGGCTGATTTGCATATAGCCAGTGTCTAACCCAGGGTGGTGTGGAGTGAAAAAAAACGATGGATTTATGCCCAGATCCTTGTACTGGGGTGAATGTATGACATTGTTCTACATTCTGTCCATCAACTGTGTTTTTTGCAATATCATGGTAGGCCGTGAGAACTTCAGTACACACACATGCACGCACAGGCGCACACACACAGATGAACACACACAAGCGCACACACATGTACTGTTAAAATGAATATGATTTCATTTTTCCATACAATCCGATGGAAGGAAACACAAACCAGGAATGTACTTTAAATGTTTGCGCGAGAGAGGTGCCTTCCCTTTCCCTCTGACGAGGAGGGTGGGGTTAAGGAGAGCAGAGTCTGTTTAGTGACTTAGTGTAAAGTGCTGCTTCTTAGGGCAGGTGGCACTGGGATGTCTTCAATCTGGAGCACACAACATAGGCACAATGAAGTGTAAGATCTTACATCTGGTTGTCATTCAGCCTTCCAGTAACAGTATCAGACGCACAAAAGGAAAGTACTTGCCTAGAAACTACTTAAGCCGAACAATAGAAACTACAATCTCACCCCTCACACTTACCATCACACAAACCTATAGTGCAGATATATATGTAAACAATACCCTTATGTGGCTTATAGTGCCACATAAGTTATGCAAACAAGGAAGCAGGACACCGGGGAGTTTCCACTTTGGATGGAGAGCAGCTCCTCTATGTGGAACACCACACAACAACAACATCACCAACACTGCATCCGCTCACCAGAAATCAGTTTTTTTGGCACAGTTTTTAATCATTGGATTAACACAGTGCCACCCAAGCCAAGCTAGAGAGTGACAACGCCTTTTGCTATTTTTACAGCAAAATCTTTAAGCATAGGATTAGCAAGAGCCATCCATGCTGAGCTAAAAAAAAATGGCCAAAATCATTTACCTCTCCAGGCACAGTATTACTGGTTTGGATTGGTAAAATACCACCCAAACGAACCTAGAAAGAATAAAAGCAACCCCCGACACATGTTTCTCTCTTCCTGGAGCTTGTCAGAGAAGCGCAGCTTTGCCTAGACACAAGGGAGCATCCGGTGTAAGTCAAGGCAATACCCTTTCAGGCTTAGTGTATCCATAATTTACACAGAAAAAGAAACTGGGAACTCTGGTTAGCTGTGAAGTTTAGGTGGTGAGCGGCTCCTTTACATGGACCATCCTACAACATCACTGGCGCTGCACTCCTTGCAGCCCCCACAACATAAACACAAAAACTTGTTGGTGGTCCTTCTGGGGCACCACAAGGAAGACAAAATATAAGTTAAAAAACTGTAGGACATTATGGGGTGCTCATTGCATGGAGGACTGAATAATGAATTGGCAGCGCCTGATGCTTCTTTATTATTCTTTTTTGTCTCTTTTTTTTAAAAGTGGGTTCCCCTGTGCCCAGCTGGGGCATCCACAGTATTTCTAAATGTTGAGGGTGGTGGGGAGAGCCCCAAGGCCACTGAGCCTCTTGCAGGCTTGCCAGGCAGCATCTATACTGGGCGCCGGCGGGGGTCAGCAATTTTTTTTAAAGTAGGCGCCACCGGGGGCACCCTCAGCATTGACATTATTGGTAGTCTGGGGTGGAACCCAAGGCCTCCATAGCCCCTGCTGGCTCCCCAGCTAGCACCCATACCGAGTGCCAGAAAGAGCCAGCTTTTTTTAAAAAAGTGGGCACCCTGGTGCCCTCCTGGGGCAGCCACAACACAACTAGTCATTGTGGGTCACGGGGGAGCCCCAAAGCCTACGCAGCCTCGCCCGCTCTCCAGACAGCATCCACTGTGCAGCTTCTTTCCTTCTCGTCCAAGGAGGGAAACTAAGGGGTTTTAAATTACTTATTACTCAGGTCCAGCATACATGCCCAAAAATAAGTGAGATAGAATGCCGTTCCTAACACGTCGTGCAGGTAATGGTATGCAATCAAAGGGTTTAACCAATACGTGGATATTTTAGATGGGCAGGAGAAGAGTTTCCTCCTTTCGGAAAAAGACCCTCACACACCCAGCATGCTAGGTGTCTTGCTTCATCATCGGGTCTGTGAGAAAATATGTGTTAGAACTGGCTATTTCTGGTAGGCTAAGGCTGACGCCAAAGCCAGGCAGAAACCACCATTCTAGTCAGGGCAAGGAAGTCACACGCCAAGATAACCCCTGCTCACCCCCTTGGTAGCTTGGCACAAGCAGTAAGGCTAAACTCTGAGGCAATGTGTAAAGCATTTGCGCCAGCGCACAACAGCAACAACATACTAGGCACACCACAAAAGGAACTCCACACAAGGTTATTATAAAATAACTTTTGTATTGTAAACACACATCAGATAGTATCACACATGTACATTGTGCCAACTGGCACGGGCAATATTCACAAGGGATTATGTACAGGACAGGGCCACATGGGCCACTGTCAGAATCAACACTTTTGGAAATAGAATATAGGATATAAAATCACTTCTAGAACTTAGAATAAGTATAGCACAAAATAACAGTTATAAATCACATCCAGTAACTACTGGGGACAGGTACCAGGAACTCACTAGGACCACCTGTACTAAAAGAACAACCACCTAAGAATAAAATACATTTAGGGGTATAAACAAGAACACATTACCCATGATGCATGAAACACATTCAGAGGAGTAATAAAGGAAAAACACATGCTGCCTAAAACATTCAGAGGTGTAAGGACAACCACCTAAGTATCACACAGCGTTTAGGGGTCTAGGAAAGAACACATTACCCATGATGCATAAATATACAGTCAGAGGAGTAGTAAAGAGAAACACATGATGCATAAACCTACACATTCAGCGGTGTTAAGAATAAGGCACATGATGCAATAAAATAAATTCAGGGGTGCAGCGCAAGAAGAAAGACACATGATGCATAAAAACATTCAGAGGTGCAGCGCAGGGAAAAGGAAGACACATGATGCCTAAAACATACAGAGGTGCCAGAATCATACAATATCGCAAAAACACACAGTAGGCAGTTACCATCCTAGACATAGCAGATAACCACATTGCGCACAACTTACATAAGCCACCACCTGTGGCAGTCCCTAGGCCAACTGGCCTTGTTGGGGCAAAGATGCCCTGGGTCCAAATGTCAGGGCGCGCTGCCATGCAGCGCCAGTCCAAAGTAAAGGCCTAAACGTGGCAGCTGCCCACAAAGTGCTGGGCAGCTGTAAGCAGTCACCAAAAAGGCCTAAACGGTGCAGCTGCCCACTAATTGCTGGGCAGCTGGGAATCATCAAAACTGCGCCAGGGCCCTCACTAGCCCTCAGGAAGCAAAACTGCGCCCACTGTTGGAGCCTACACAGGCTCTGACATTTGCGCACGTTGGAGCCACACAGGCTCTGGGACAACATATGCCCCCAACCGTTGGAGTCCCCCCTCTGGGGACTCGTGACCAAAAGAAATGCCCCGTTAAACAAATTGCGCCAGAAGCGGGAGCCACGGGGCTCTGACAGTCATCAGGGGCCATGGAGCGCACTGGCTCCAAGCATGGGCCCCTCTCGAGCAACTCAGGCTCTTAAAGTACCTGAAAATGCCATTGGGCGCTGTGCCTACACAGGCACCGACCTGCACCCCTACGGAGCCTCTCGGGGCTCTAAGCAACGTTGGGGCGACCCGCTGCCAACCGGGGCCGCCCTTCCCGCACCACTCTCTCCACGTTGGAGCGGTCCACTGCCACACGGGACCGCTCTTGACCTTGTGCCTCCACCGGCACCGCCAGCCACATCACGGAGCCCCCAGCCCTTTCACTCACCGGGCTGTTCTCGGCGGGGGCTCCTCTAGTCAGCGCGGGATTCTTCCCCTCTCTGCACCGGAGCGGCGGGGTGGGACTTCCGGTCTTCGACGTGCGGTGGGGGCGGGCACCGGCAATGTGCCCCGCGCCCCCTCCGCTATTCCTCAACTCCTCCGGGGCTCACTCCAGCACACGGGAGCCCGGACGACCAGGCCGCCATGCTCCTTCGTCTCTTCTCTCACCGGGCCGGCAGCATCTCCTCTCTTTCACCCGGGCTGCGGGGTCGGGCACTTCCGGCCGGCCGCGCTGGGATTGGCCAGCCAGCCAACCACTTCCGGGTCGCTGCGGGCAGCGCAGCGGCCCTTCTCCTTAGGCAGGCAGGCGGGGGCTGAGTTAACCGAGGAGTGGGCTCCCTCGAGTTAAAATATATATATTAAAAAAATAGCAAATAAGCGAGGTGGGCACTCGCTAGCACGAATGAAGCGCTCCTAAGCGCCAAAGGCAGATGAAGCACTCCCCAGCGCTATGACAGTCACAAAAGCGCTTCCAAGCGCTAGAAGCAGAGTAAAGCGCTATTAAGCGCTGGGGACCATAGGAAAGCGCTCCCAGGCGCCAGGGCAACAGAAAGTCACCCAAAGTCCATTCAGGAGTCCAGAGAAAAGTCCATCAGGTGTCCAGGGGCTGGGCAGGGCCCAGGGATTCCCCTGGGCCCAAGCAGCAGCAGCCCCTGGCAAGATTCAAGTCCACAAACAAGAACCAATTGGAAGGGGACACAGCCCCTTCTTATACAGGGAAAAGTCTTTGAAGTCTTTTGAAGTCTTTTGAAGTCTTTGTGCAAAGGTCCTGGCTTCCTTCTGCTTTCAGTATCAGAGACAGAGGTGACAGCCGCCCAGCGACAGCCGCCCAGCGGGAGGTGGAGCCAGCATGGTGGTCTGGCAGGCACAGCCCTGGTCATTCCCAGGGGATATCTCCTCCCACTTCCTTGGCAGCAGTTGCAGCCTTTCATCCACGGCCTGGCTCAGATAACCCCCTGGGGGCCCTGCAGCCCCTGTCACCCTCAAACCAGACAGTCAATCTACAAGCAGGCCCAGGCACACAGAGCCAGGCTCACCAGCCAATCACACGCCAGACACAAATTACACAAATATGCCAACTTCTAAAAGTGGCACTTCTAGACTAGACACATTCATGCCGCATATACCATTTCGCAGCATTCAGTCTCACGAGTTCTCTCATACCAAACTCGCCCCTGCACTCCCCACACATCAGGAACTACCATGGGCAGCCATATTCCCCATTCATTCCTATGGGAGGGCAGGTCACTCACCACACATACACATAGAGCTCAAGCACTTTACACTGTACCACAGTGAAAAAGTGCGCAGAGGCCTACAATCACAAACACCAGGTCACAGAAACAGGCTAGGAAAAAGCAAAAAGTCTCGGGGTGAACCTGCCCAAAGGGCCGGGTCCAACAATATGCTAGTGAAATAGATCAACATGTTTCTTGCCTGTTATCTATTAATGACAATTCTTCAGGACCAGAATTAGATCTACCTACACTTTTTGGTGGTGGTCAGGAACTAAGTGAAGTGTAAAAACGACCACCCGTACAGCACCCTAAAGAGTGGTACCTGTAGATCTATATCAAAGCCCTGATCGGGTCAAAGGCTAATAGCATCATAATAATAAAATAATAAAGGGGTTTATAAAGCGCCTGGTGACGCCTACCGGCGTAACCCCGCGCTGTGGAGAAGGGTCAGAGAGCAGTGGAAGGGGGAGGGCCTACAGGGCAAATAGGTACGTTTTTAGCAGTTTTCTGAAAGTGGCTTCATTGTTCGCTAGCCTAATATTGGTGGGAAGGGAGTTCCATTTGATTGCTGCCAGAGAACGGAAAGACCGACCTCCCATTCTGGATTTTTTTGTACGGGGGATCATGAGGCCCTTTCCCATCGAGCGAAGTGCTCTGTTAGGTTCGTACGGAACAGCTAGGTCAGTCAGGTAGGACGGTGCTTTATGAGAGATAATTCTATAGCACAAGAGGAGTGCTTTAAAAATAATTCTCTTCCTAATAGGCAACCAATGAAGGGTTGCCAAGGTGGGTTTAGAAGCGACTCTTCTAGGTAGTCTCAGTACTAGCCGTGCTGCTGAGTTTTGTAGCACCTGCAGTCTCCTGACGTTCTTTTCCGAAGTACCAAGAAGAAGCACGTTGCCATAGTCCATACGAGAGGTTACTAGGGCCTGAGTCATGGTACGCCTGGCCTCCAAGGGGAGGAGGTCCAGGGTACGGTTGAGAGTTTTCATGACCCCAAAGCACTTCCCTACAATTTTATTCACATGGCTGTCAAAAGAGAGTTTGGTATCCACCCAGACACCTAGGTTCTTAGCTTCTCTGCCAGGAGTGGGTAAAGACCCCAGACAGGATGGCTACCACTCTTTGGTCCAGCTAGTATCCTTACCTCCAATTATTAACACCTCAGTTTTAGAGCTGTTAAGTTTGAGGCAGTGTTGGGTCATCCAATCTGCAAGATCGCTCATACAGGTTTTAAAGTTTTCAGCAGCCAAGGAGGGGGCTTGGGACAGGGAGATCAGCAGTTGGGTATCGTCGGCGTAGGAGACTAGCTCTACGCCGTACGATTGGACCACCCCTGCCAGCGGGGCCATATAGAGGTTGAACAGGGTGGGACTCAGGGCAGAGCCCTGAGGTACCCCCTGTTCTAAAGCTATGCTGTCCGAGACAAAATTGCCTCTCTGAACCTGAAAGCTCCGGTTGGTTAGGAAAGCTTTCATCCAACCCAATGCCTTCCTGGTGACCCCAGCTTTGTTTAGACACTGTAGCAAGATGGAGTGTGCTACAGTGTCAAACGCGGCACTGAGGTCCAGCATAATAAGTGCCATGGTCTTACCCTCATCTGCTCCTTCCCGTAAAGTTTTGGTCGCTCTCAGGAGCGCTGCCTCTGTAGAGTAGCCCGATCTAAAACCAGACTGAGAGCTATGTAAAGCATTTTGAGATTCGAGGTGGGCCATGAGTTGAGTATTGGCTATTTTCTCTGCGACTTTAGCTAGGTAAGGTAGCAGAGATATAGGTCTCAAATTCTCTAGGGTGTCCTGGCTCACATTGGGCTTTTTTTTATAGGAAGTACGATTGCTTTTTTCCAGTCTTCAGGCAGACAGGCTGTAGAAAAGGAAACTTGTAGCACGTATCTAAGGTGCGGCTCCAAGACAGCTAGACTAGCAGCTACTATTTTGGGAGGAGCAGGATCCCGAGGGGATTGGCAGGTTTTTACGAAGATTTCCGGGGGAGGGACCGTGAAATTACACAGGCATAAATCTGTGGGAGCGGCATCTGCCCTCTCAACAAAGTCGTGTCCTGGTTTTATGTTGCCCGAGAAGTTGGCATAAATGTCAGTGATCTTGCCAGCAAAATACTTAGCGATCTTGTTGCAAGTATCCACCGAATCATTATGGGAAGTATTGTTCGAGGTAATTATAGAGATTTCTTTAAAGATCTTAAAGAGCTCTTTCGAGGAACTGTCTGCTTCCATGATGCGAATATTATAGTGGGATGCTTTGGAGGCTCGAACCATTTTGTTATAGTCTTTTTGAGCTTTTTTGTAAAGGGTTTTAATTTTAGGGCAAAAATTGATACGCCATGTTCGCTCAAGTTTTTTACATGCAGATTTGGCTAGACGCAGTTCCTGGGTAAACCACGGATTGGCTTTACTGGCCCTCTTGGTATTGGCCAGCGTGCGAGTCGGGGCAGTGCTATCTAAAGCTGTTATGATGCATTTTTGTAGCTGATTATAGGCTGTCTCACAGTCAGACCCTCCTGGAGGTCCAGCATTATCAAGTAGCTTAATGAAGGTGTCAAGGGAGAAATTTTTCCATTTTCTACATTGATAGCGTTGAGCAGTATCAGAGTTGAGTTTGGTAGCAGCAATCTGTATTTGCATCGGAATTACGAAATGGTCAGACCAGGGTATCGGTAGTGGGGCCAGAGGGAGTACTCCAGTCCAGTTCCCAAAAATGGGGTCCAACAAATGTCCTAGTTGGTGAGTAGGGTACTGGTTTTCAAGCTCTAGCTGTAAGGAGAGCAGATCAGACTTGATGTCCGAGGCCTCACTATCAAGGGGATTGTCAAAGTGGACATTCATGTCTCCCAACACTAGCAATCTGGTTTTTCTCAGTGCTAAGTGAGTTGTAGCCTCCATAAGGCTAGATGTAAAGTCGTGAAGTCTTCCTGGGGGTCGATTTACAAGGATACCCGAAAGGGAGTGTTTCGGCCCTATTAAGATAGTAAAGGAACCTGCTTCACTACGATCTATCGAGAGAGGAGATAGGGAGCATTCTAAGGGTGCTTTAGTTGCTATAGCAATACCCCCCCCCCCCTCTGCCATCCTTCCTATCAAGTCTGGAGAGGGAATATCTGGGTGACATGGCCCCTATTATATCAGGGTCAGAATGCTCATCTAACCAGGTCTCAGTAAGAAACAAGATATTAAGTTCCTCATCCTCAAGAAGATGATAGATTTGAGTGCAATGTTTCCTAAGGGATCTGCAATTCAGCAGTGCCGCTTTTAGCAGCCCTTTCTTGTTAGATGTAGTGAGGCATTGATCAGGAGTGAAGGGACATATAGTGCAGCTATGTAGCGATATAGCCTCCATAGAGTGTTTACAGGGAAGGGCAGTGATAGGGCATAGATCCAACAATTCCTGTCTATCATACCGTATGTCGTGGGACTTTGAGGCACCGGTAGAGGCAGACACTAAGGTGTAGTGTCAGTTTCGTCGTGAAGAACCGTCCGTGTTCCTACCCCTCGCTCTACCGGACCGGTTCACTAGCAGATTTTCTCACATACCTTAGAGTGAGAGTGTGCAACTTTTCTGGTTTTAGTCAGGGTAGTGACCACAACTCATTACAATTGTTCTGAGTGGACCAATTTCCTGTTTTACTTTCACATCCCTACACATCCTCATCACCTACACTATTTTTTAGGGCCCTCACACGCACTCCAACCAACGGCATTAGGAATAAAAATGTCCGCCAAGAAGGCCCCATCATGACCGCCGATCGAGTATTACAGGGTCGACCCGATAAGGAGCGGACACGATAATGAAGCAAGACACCTAGCATGCTGGGTGTGTGAGGGTCTTTTTCTGAAAGGAGGAAACTCTTCTCCTGCCCATCTAAAATATCCACTTATTGGTTAAACCCTTCGATCGCATACAATTACCTGCACGACATGTTAGGAACGGCATAATACTACTGTTTTTACAGCTTCTTTCCTTAGCATTTTCTTTATGTGTTCCTACCATGGTAATTGCAAAGTTGTGTTCCCAGCCTGGGAGACTGCAGACAGGGAATAAAGATTATATTCCCTGCCTGCACTCTCTGGGCTAGGGAACACAGCAGTGTCCGGGGGAAAGGGGTCTCTTTGACAGAGCAGCAGCCATCGGGCCCCCAGAGACAGTGAACTGTGCATCGAGGGGGGCTCGACCCCCTTCCCCCAAACTGTTAATTGGCCACGGGGAAGGGCTGTCCAGGGCCTCTAAGAGGCTCAAGGAAGGGAGCTGCACACCCCTCCCCTTAAATTGAACTCCTCTTTGGGGGATAGGGGAAACAAACGTTACAACATAGTCATTACAACGCACTACCTTTACAACGCGGGTGTTACAACGTGACTGCATTTACATCGCATACCATTACAACGCAAGCATTACAATGCATGTAACTACAACCCATGCCATTACAATGCATACCATTACAACGCATGCAATTACAAAGCATTATAAGGTAAGTAATGGAGTTCTTTTTCGTTTTACGGTGGGTATGGATTTGGGGGTACATGGGAATAGTAATTTTTACCCCTACACTATCCAAAACTTGCCTTACTGTTGCACTCAATGGAGTGGGAATAGTAATTTTTACCCCTACACTATCCAACACTTACCCTACTGTTGCACTCACGGGTTGTGGGAATAGTAGTTTTACCCCTTCCCTATCCAAAACGTACCCCACTGTTACCCTAAAATAATTATTCCATGTAATGGTATGCGTTGTAATGGTATGCATTGTAATGGAATGCGTTGTAAAGGTAGTTTCTAAAAATGCGTTGTAATGGCATGCATTGTAAAATCATGTGTTGCAAAGGTAGCTGCAATGTAAAACCCACGTTGTAAAGGCATGCATTGTAATTGTTTGCGTTGTAACTTCATATATTCAGGGATGGTATCTCTAGGGCCTTCTTAAGGCGGGGGAGGGTAGTCACATGTACCACTCCCCTATATAGCTATTCAGCCCTGGGGGATGTGACACGGCTCCAACCCCTTATTAAATTACTTGATGCTCACCCCCTGGGCCCTGGCTCACCTCGAGGGGCATATTTTTTAAAAAGCGTGGGATGCCACTTTTTCATTTTAAACCGGACCACAGATCTGCAGATCATCCACCCTACCCTGTTGTTTCCTTTCTTTCATGTCAGGGGACTCCGGGCCTCATTTATGAGGTTTTGGCGCTGGGCATCGCAGCAAGGAATCTTGCTCCACTGCCCAGCGTCCAAAGAAAAAGTCAGGAATGCAAACTATTTATGGGATACAACACAATCCTGTCCTTTTCCCCTGTGCCGGCACACAATGGGCTACCATGCGCCAACATAGGCACCCATGTGCAAGGGTGCCTGCGTTGCAGGCTGATTGATTTTGTGCAGGAAGGTGTCCAACCAATTCAGGTGATTTCCTCTTTTTATGTGTGCTGCAAAATTCAGCACACATAGAAAAAGGAAAAAACAAGGAGAAATAAAAACATTTCTCCTTGTTGCTCTTCCTCAATGCCACCCCTGGGCTGGTGTTAGATTCCGAGGCATTTCCCAAGTTTAAAATTTCTCATAAATCTGGGAAGGCTTCAGATTCCATGTGTGTTGCATGGGAAAATCCACAGCAACACCCATTAAATGCCCCTACTCGTAGGACACCCCGCGCCGCACGGCCACCAGCTGTTGCGTGTGCCCCCGCCTGCCGCTACTCTCAGCCTCGCTGAGCCTTCCCGCCCTCGGGCCACGCCCCCCGCTCGTTGCTTTGCCGCATTTCTGCCATTCTGTAGCTTAGTTTGCTATTTTACTGTATCTTTGTTATTTACTTTGTTTCCTGTGGTAATATTGCTGTCCCCCCCTGTGCTGCTGTCCCCTGCACCCACCCGCCCCGCTCCCCGCTTTCCGCTTCCCGCCGCCGGGAGTGTAGTCACGCCCCCTTCCTCCCCGCTCCCGCCTCCCAGCTGCTCCTCCCTCCCTGCACTTCGCCATAAATGGCGACCGTGCGCCCGCGCAGCGGGCGCGCCAGAGGTAAGCCCGTCTGCGCCCATCCGCGCCAGGACCCCTGGCTCCCGCAGACACTAGCCCACCCGCCGGACCTACGACGCCACCGAACTCTATGCACTCAACGCCGGTCGATTCCCGGGCTGCTATCGAGCCACCCCGAGACGCACTCACGGACCCTTCTGCTGCCTCTCCTGCAAGTTCACCTGCATCCGGACCTGCACTACACCAGCACCAACCAAGGTGAACAACAGCAGCAGCTACCTGAAGTGCATCCTGCTCAACACCCGTTCAGTCCACAGACACGCCGTCGAGCTCTGGAACCTGCTCGACGCCACAGCCCCAGACGTCGCCTTCCTCACGGAAACCTGGATGAACGCCTCCTCAGCGCCCGACGTCGCCATCGCCATCCCAGACAGCTACAAGATCATCCGGAGGGACCGCATCAACCAGACTTGAGGAGGCATCGCCATCATCCACAGGAACACCATCCGCATCACGACCAACACCGACGACACCCTCGCACCCACCGAGCACCTGCACTTCTGGATCAACATCAACCCCAAGACCACCCTCAGAGGCACCCTCATCTACAGCACCCCGGGACCACGCACTCAATTCAGCGAGGACATCGCCGACTTCATCAGCCCGCACGCCCTCCCCTCCGCTGACTACATCCTCCTCGGGGACATCAACTTCCACCTGGAGAACAACAACGACCACAACACCACCACCCTGCTGGACAACCTCGCTAACCTCGGACTCAAGCAACTGGTGACCACCCCCACCCACTACGCCGGACACACACTCGACCCTGTCTTCTCATCCAGCAAGGACATCGCCTTCAGCCACGCCACCGGACTCCACTGGACGGACCACAGCTGCGTCCACTTCAACTTCAGAAGGACCACGATCCACCACCACCAGCAACAGGTTGCACGCAGAAGCTGGAACAAGATCACAGCCGACCAGCTCTCGACTTCCCTGAGCAAGAACCCACCCACCAGCACAACGAACCCCAGCCAAGCGGCCACCAACCTCGCGAAGTGGATCAGCGACTGCGCAGACGACCTCGCCCCTCTGAAGACCCCGCCCAGCAGACCCGGCAGCAAGAAAGCCCCATGGTTTACCGACGAACTCAAGAGCTCCAAGAAGAACTGCAGAGCCCTCGAGAAAGCCTGGTGCAGAGACCCAACACCGGACAACATGACTGCCCTCAAGCTCGCCACCCGGAAACACCACCAACTGATCCACGCCACCAAGAAAACTGCATTCAAGGAACAACTGGACAACAACGCACCCAACAGCAAGGAACTCTTCAACATCGTTAAAGAGCTCTCCAACCCCAACGCCGGAAACAACGACATCACCCCTTCGCAAGACCTCTGCAACTCCCTCGCCTCCTACTTCCACAACAAGATCGCGGAAATACACAACAGCTTCAGCACTCAACCGACGCACGCCACGACCGAACCACCGCCCCCCATCACCACCCTCCACGCCTGGACCCCGATCAGCACCGAAGACACCGTCCGCACGATGAACTCCATCCACTCCGGATCTCCGACCGACCCCTGCCCTCACCACGTCTTCAACAAGGCCGATGCTGTCATCGCACCCCACCTGCGGGACATCATCAACACCTCCTTCGACACCGCCACCTTCCCGGAGAGCTGGAAGCACGCCGAACTCAGCGCTCTACTAAAGAAGCCATCAGCCGACCCCACCGACCTCAAGAACTACTGACCCATCTCACTGCTCCCGTTTCCTGCAAAAGTCATCGAGAAGACCGTCAACAAACAGCTGGCCGCCTTCCTCGAGACAAACGGATCCCTCGACCTCTCGCAGTCTGGCTTCCGGGCCAACCACAGCACCGAGACCGCCCTGATCGCAGCAACCGATGACATCGAGCCCTGCTCGACAACGGAGAAACAGCGGCCCTCATCCTCCTGGACATCTCCGCGGCCTTTGACACTGTCTGCCACCGTACCCTAGTGCAACGCCTCAGCGACGTCGGAATCCAAGAGAAGGCACTGGAGTGGATCATCTCCTTCCTCGCCGGAAGGACACAGAGAGTCCGCCTCCCCCAGTTCAGATCAGAAGCCACCGAAGTCATCTGCGGAGTTCCTCAAGGCTCCTCGCTCAGCCCAACCCTCTTCAACGTCTACATGAGCCCCCTCGCAGCCATCGCACACCAGCACAACCTCAACATCATCTCCTACGCCGACGACACCCAGCTGATCCTCTCCCTCACCAACGACCCCGCCACCGCCAGAGCCAACCTACACGAAGGGATGAAAGAGGTAGCCGAATGGATGAAGAACAGCCGCCTGAAACTGAACTCAGACAAGACGGAAGTCCTCATCCTGGGATCTTCACCCTCCACCTGGGACGACTCCTGGTGGCCCCCCGCCTTAGGCAGCGCACCCAAACCATCAGACCACGCACGCAACCTGGGCTTCATCCTTCACTCCTCCCTCTCCATGACCAGACAAGTCAACGCCGTCTCCTCGTCGTGCTTCAACATCCTGCGCATGCTACGGAAGATCTTCCAGTGGATCCCCACCGAGACCAGGAAGACGGTCACCCAGGCCCTCGTCACCAGCGGTCTGGACTACGGCAACTCCCTCTACGCCGGAACCACCGCCAAACTCCAGAAGAGACTCCAGCGGATCCAGAACGCCTCAGCACGACTCATCCTGGACATCCCCCGCCGCAACCACATCTCCGGACACCTGAGAGACCTGCACTGGCTCCCGGTCAACAAGAGAATCACCTTCCGTCTCCTCACCCACGCACACAAAGCCCTACACAACCAAGGCCCAGGATACCTCAACAGCCGCCTCAACTTCTACGCTCCCAAACGCCAGCTTCGATCGACCGGCCACGCCCTCGCCGCCGTCCCCCGCATCCGAAGAGCCACCACAGGGGGAAGGTCCTTCTCCTACCTCGCCGCCAAGACTTGGAACTCCCTCCCGACTCACCTTCGCCTGACCCAGGACCACCTCGCCTTCAGGAAGCAGCTCAAGACCTGGCTGTTCGAGCAGTAGCGGACCCCCCCTCCCCTAGCGCCTTGAAACTCTCCGGGTAAGTAGTGCGCTATATAAATGCTTTGATTGATTGATTGCTCTCACCCAGTGTTCTGCGTGAAAGGGGCACATATTTACAAGGCCAGGAAAAGCCAGGTAAAGTGGCTGTATGTGGCCTTGTAAATATGCTGTGGCACACTGCGCCACAGGAACGTAAAAAAGTGACATTCCGGTGGCGCATAAAGTGCAACAAGGGGCCTCATAAGTGAGACCCTGAGTACCCAAGTCATAGAATGGCTACCACCACATCTTTGTTGATGTGGGCGCAGCCAATCAGATCTTAAGATTTGTCGGATCCACTGATCCTCTGTGGTGTGAATATACCTACATTTTGAACCTTTATTTCTCAAACACTACAGAACGGATTTACACCAAAACTCCTGTGGAGCATAGCCTTCACCGCCTCTCTGTCTGACTCCTTGTATTCTTCCAGGAACGGTTGCTTCTAAGGAACTCTTTTTTCTTTTTTGTGAGGCACTCCAAGACAGTACATGTGTTTTTAGTTGTCTCCTCTGTATACTGGTTCACTGTAGCAAATTTGGTATAATTCTTTGAAAAGGTTTCTGCCTCCTATCTTTCTGCTTATCTCTGCCTCTCCCAGTTCATCAATCTCGCATGCCTGTTAGGAACAATGTTCTGTCCACAAGCTAGTTTATTGTGGTCTGTGCTCTTTACTTATAGCATAACTTAAACAATCCTTTTCCTCATTTGCATGCCCATGCCATGGGTGCTGGGAGTATGGGAGAGGTAGGTCCTGAAGCAACCTCAAAATAACCATGCTAGAATTTAGAAGTCAATGAGCCATAAACAAGCCTTTAAAGGCAGAGGTGAAATGTTAGGCTCGGTCTTCCGAGGGAGCTTGGTGTTTACTTTTCTTTCTCTGACTGCTAAGTGAGAGGATTTATGCAAAAATCTTTCTGGGTACTGGGTGTGTGAAAGGAAAGGCAGGAGGATGTTATTTTTTTCTAGCACACAGCAACATTTAATAGCCAGTAAATAAACTTTACACATATTTCAAAATACATCAGATTTAGGACTGTACAAATGAAGCTTTGTAATTTCTAAAGTATGATGCATACAAATATTTTAATATATTCAAAATAAATCAATATACTAGGTGATGCTGATTTCCACTTGTTTGTGCGCAGTTTAATCAGTAAAACTGTATTTTCGGTGCAAATGTAAAGGTAATTTCGATTGAAAATGTGTTGTCTGTAATGGCAGTGCGCTACCACACCAAGCAT